>NC_080676.1:154175432-155425432 GCF_030445035.2 Dasypus novemcinctus | reverse complement strand
GTAAAGAAGACAAATGTGGTCCCTCCCTTTATTAGGCTTACATTTTAGTGCAGGAAACAGACATTTAATTTTAAAAAGAAAGAAGTAAAGACAGGGAGGGGAATAGAGAGGGAAGGAGGGGGAGGGTGGGAGGAAGGAAGGAAGGAAGGAAGGAAGGAAGGAAGGAAGGAAGGAAGGAAGGAAGGAAGGAAGGAAGGAAGGAAGGAAGGAAGGAGGGAGGGAGGGAGGGAGGGAGGGAGGGAGGGAAGGATGGAAGGAAGCTAAAAAAAGGGAAATAATGACCAAGGCTTGCCTCAAAAGCAAGGTGGTGTAAGGAGGGAAACACTTGAAAATAGAGCTTAAGAAAATCTTCTTTCATATTGAAACTGGGCCCAGAAGAATGAAGTGCTAACTTTTCAAAGAACCAGGGAAAGAATATTCTAGGTAGTTAAGTGCAAAATCCTCAAGTGTGAAAGAGTGGTTCTAGAGACTGGCACAGGTCCTCTGTGACAGGAGAATCATATCATGTGCAAGGGGGGGAGTTATCAAAAAGAGATATGAAAAAAAAAGAAAAAGAGATATGATGTGGGGGCATTTTCAGGACTTGGAGTTGTCCTGGGTGGTACTGCAGGGACAGATGCTGGACATTGTATGTCCTGCCACGGCCCACTGGGTAGACTGGGGGAGAGTGTAAACTACACTGTAAACCATTATCCATGTGGTGCAGCAGTGCTCCAAAATGTATTCACCAAATGCAATGAATGTCCCATGATGATGAAAGATGTTGATGTGGGAGGAGTGGGGTGAGGGGGATGAGGGATATATGGGGACCTCTTATTTTTTGAATGTAACATTTAGAAATAAATTAGTAAAGAGAGGGAAAAAAATAAAGAAAAATTTTAATTAAAAAAAAAAGAAGAGATGGAAGAGATTGGTGGGGCCTGAAGAATGCAGGGCACTGAAAGTCCTTTAGAGTCTGGAATTTTTCTCTAAGTGCATTGTGATGCTTTTTTAGGGGTAATAAGATGAAACATGATAAGGACTGATTAACACTTCCAAGAGACCAGTGGTTTCCAAGAGGCCATTCTGGTAGATATGTGGGGAAATGGATGGAGTGAAGCAAGCAGGAAATAAAAAGAATCCATAGAGGATTTGGGGGTAGGTGAGATAGAAATGTTGGTGTCGTGGTCTAGGACAGTGGTGGTAGTGCTAGAATGAATTGCAGGACTTGCTGATGGTGAAGGAGAGGGGAAAGAAAACATCAAGAGCATTGCCTCAGTAATTGACCTGGATGGTTTCCTTTACTGAGGATTGGGAGGATATTCCTGGTGGCAATCACCTTTTTCTGAAGCTTCACTTCATATAGTGGTTTCTGTGGTGTGCCACCCAGAACCCCTTCAGGACCAAGGCTCTCATTCCACCAGCTGCAGCCTTTGTGCCAGCTGAGAGCTCACAGTGGAGTCCCACTCTTGGATTTGCCCTGGGTTAAAGATGATGCTTAGCCCAGTCAGCCAGCCCTCATCCAAAGTCAATGGAAGGCTGGAGGGTTGCAAAGACATTGGCCACTTGCCTCTATACAGGGTAAGTCTGCAAAGTCATTACATCTTCCTGGCTGGACCAGCTGAGGCCTTGGTTATGACTGCATCTCAGTTCAATCCCTTCCTCTTGCCAGTGTCTGATTCTTGGGATCCCAGCCCAAGATCAGAAAGGAATCTTGCTACAATCAACCCTAGACTGGGCTGGGGAGGAGAGTGTTAAAAGGAAAGAGTTATGACTTTTACTTAAGGCTCTTCCAATGCCAGTGACCTTGGGCCACCCATAGCTTTTCTTTGGGCTCCAGATTCTTATAACCAATAGTCTACTCTAAAGTAAACCTCAGTCACATCTTCAGCTCATGGTGCCTACAAAGGAACTCTGGGTATTCCCTTTCCACATCTGCTTGAGAAACTCAAAATTGTGATGACCAACATAAAAACATGTCTAGCTGGGGCACTAAAGAACCAATGAATACTTACCGCTTAACAGACAAATGCAACTCTTCATTTACCACCCTAGAATTCTGGGCCATGGCTTATATGGAAGTTGCCATTATTAATTTGCCTCATAAGTCATTAATGTTTCTCTGATCCGTCAACACCTCCATTCCATAAGATTCTCAGCAGCCACTGTCCCATTTCTCAACTCATGCCACCCGTTGAACATGCAAAGCAGAAACAATAGGAGTTGACTATGTACCACAGGAAGCTAATACTGGGCTGGCTACTTTTTTGTTTTTTGTTGGGTTTTGTTTGTTTGGTTGGTTCTAGCACTGAAAATAATTCAGAAAAGTTACAATGTTGGAACTCCCCTGTCTCTTCTCTGCAAATCATTAAATAGGTGGTGGCTATTGATTTTCCCTTCAATGAAAAACAAAAGAAAATATGAAGGAAGAGGTATATGTGGTTATATGTTGCGTAATTTTTAGGCTGACCTGAAAGGTCTCATCTGAGAGGAAGAAAAAAATCCCAAAACAAAATGATGCAAAAATCACAGAATTTGAAATGCTGAAACCCAAGCATCCCATCTTCCAGAATGTTCCAGAGTTAAAAAAAAAAAATTCCACAGGGGTTTAGTCCTCCCTTATTGATCTTCTATACCTTATTGATGGTGAGTGTTAAAGTCTCTTACTATTAATGTAGAGCTGTCAATTTTGTTCTTCAAATCTGTCAATATTTGCTTCATATATTGTGGGACTCTGCTGTTAGGTGAATATATATTTACAATTGTTACATCTTCCTGTTGAATTGTCCCATTTATCATTATGTAATGACCATCTTTATCCCTAGTAACTGTTCATGGCAAAGTTTACTTTACCCAATATTAGTACAGCCACCTCAGCTCTCTTTTGGTTACCACTTGCATGGTATATGTTTTTCCATCCTTACATTGTCACCCTACCATTTCTTTGACTTTAAGGTGAGTCTATTCCATTCTTTTATCCATTCTGCCTATCTCTGCCTTTTGACTAGAGAATTTAGTCCAATTTAATTTAAGTTTATTGATAATATAGGTCTTTTTTCTGACATTTTGCTCTTTATCCTATGTAAGTCATGTATTTTTTTCCCTAGCTTATGTTAAAGTCTATTTATACATTTATTTCCTTTCTTGTGGTATACCATATTCTCACTTCTATTGGGATATATTTTTCATCTGTTTTCCTTATGGTTACCAAAAGGGTAAAATTTAACTTCCTAAATATTTAAAATTATTTTTGGTTTTAAGTACCAACTAAACTTCAATAGCATGCACATATACTTTTCCTATATCCCACTGTTCCTCTCTGTCTCCCACAATTTTCTGTACTTGTTACAACTTATATCTTTGTACAATGTGTGTCCAAAAACCTAGATTTATCATTACTTTTAATGCATTTGGATATTAACACCTATAGTAAGTAAGAAGTGAAGCTGCATACCAAACAACACAATACAATAAAACTAGCATTTATAATTACCCAGATGATTACCTTCACTGCAGGTCTTTATTTCCTGATGCTAATTTGAACCACTGTCACTGTTCTTTTGCTTCATTCTGAAGAAATCCCTTTACATTGCATATAGGGAAGGTCTAGTGGTGATATGCTCCCTCAGCTTTTATCTGAGGATGTTTTCATCTTTCCCTCATTTTTGAATAAGACTTTTACCAGATATAAAATTCTTGGCTGGCAGTTGTTTTTCTTCAGCACTTTAAGTATTTCAACCTACTGCCTTCTTGCCTCTATGGTTTCTGATGAGAAATTGACACTCAATCTTATTGGGACTCTCTTGTCTGCAACATGTTTCTTTTCTGCTGCAGTTTTCAAAACTCTCTCTTTGTCCTCTGAATTTGGTAGTATAATCAGTATATAATTGGTGTATTTTTCTTGAAGTTCATCCTGTTTTGTGTTCTATGAGCTTCTAAGATGTACATATTCATATCTTTGGCTATGGTAGTTTTCTGTCATTATTTCTTTGACTATTCCTTCTGTCCCTTTCTCTCTTTCTTCTCCTTCTGGGACTCCCATAATGCATATATTGTTGTGCTTGATGCTGTCACATAGCTGTCTTAGGTGATTTTCACTTTTAATATTTTTTTCTTTCTGCTCCTCAGTCTGACTCATTAAAAGTATCTTGTCCTCAGGTTTACTGATTCTCTTTTCTGCTACTCCAATCTTCTTTTGAAACCCTCCTGGGAATTTTTCATTTCAGTTATTGTTGTCTTCAACTCCAGTAGTTGTTTGGTTCCTTTTCAAAATTTCTGTCTCTTTACTTAGATTTTCAAATTGTTCATTCATTATTTTCCTGAAATTTTGTAGTTCTTGATTTTTATTTTCCTTCATCTCCATAAGCATTTTTAAGATCATTTTTTAAGGTCTGTGTTCAATATGTCCACATTCTCACCTTCTTCATTGACATTTTCTTTATTTTTGTCCTCTTCCTTTCAGTGGGCCATCATTTTCTGTTTCTTTGTCTTGTACTCTTGGTGCACACTGTATGTTTTAATATTTTAAAATGTGAACTCTGGGATATACTTCCTGGGTTCTCTGTTTCTTGGTTTTGTAACCAAATGGTGACAAGACAGATTTTTTTTTTTTTTTTTTTTTTTTTGAGCTTCAGCGCTCCTATCAGGAAGTTCTGCATAAGGCTAATATCACTGTGCAGGGTTTTACCTGCTTTTCTGGGCCTCTCTCTTGTCCTGGGTTTTTGCTTGTTAGCTGTTTTGAAGTTCCTCTGTTTATAGGAGTTTGCTTGTCCCCTTTATTTCCCAGGGGACAAATCCCCCTCTCCAGGGTATCTGAAGCCAGAAGTCTTTGTCACAGACCATCTGCCTCTGTAGTTTTTCACACTCCTTTTATTGCCTCTTGTTGCTTTTGCCTGGAGGGCAAATTCTGGGAGGAGGGTCACCTTGGGGAGAACTTTCCCAATTTGGTCTTCCCCAGCCAAAACAGGGACAGGGGCCCACAAAGGGGGCACAGACCAAGGGCCAGGATGAGGTCAGAAAGAGTGCTAAAAACTTCTCTTACTAGCTTCTCAAAGCTGAGCTTTCCTGGTCTGCCCAGTAAATGCTGCCCTTCAGCTAATTTCCCCCCACAAACCTAAGGAAGTCCTGCATCTTTAAACTGCCAGTGCCTCTGGCCCTGTCCAGGGATGGTTGAAACAATGACTGCTGCCACCTTTGTCCATGACAGACTGAATCAATAGCTGCCCTCCGAGCCAGAACCTAGCAATCCAAATTTGCTAATCAAAAACTGTCATGAGTGTGGGCTGTGCCCACCCCTGTCCTTGGGGAAAAGGATTTTTATGTCCCTTTCTGGCAGTAGCCTCTAACCAGTGACCAGACCCTATGGCTGCTGCCACAAGAGTGGGGGATGGGGCCTGGTAGCCACCACACAGAGAATAAGTTTACAGTTCTTTACTGTAATTTATAATCCTCTTCCACTATTCTCTGGATGCTGTATAGTGTTATTCTGGCCTCTAGAGTTTCAAAATAGTTGTTTCAGATAGTTCCTGCCTGTTTAGCAGTTGTTTTGGTGAAAGACTGAATCCTGGAGAGTACATATTGAAACATAAAGAATAAACTGTTTTTTATAATCCACCTATTTTTTAAAAATTTTTATCTCTGAGGTAAACTCTGTATTATTTGTAGTTTACTACCTATAAATATAATGTAGAATACTATCTTAATTTTCTGTTATTGCATAAGAAATTACCACAAAATTAGGGTCTTAAAATGAGACTCATTTATTAGCTCACAGTTCTCGGCAGGCTAGCCTGGCTCATATGCTCTGGGTCTCACATGGTTGAAATCAAGTTGTTGTGGGGGCTGGGCTCTTTTCTGGAGGCTCTGGGGAGAATTTGCTTCCAAGCTCACTCAGACTGTAGGCAGGCTCCAGTTCCTTGCAGCTGTAGGTCCGAGGTCTAGGTCTCTGCTGACTGCTGGTTGGGAACTACTACCAGCTCTCAAAGTCTTCCCACATTCCTTGGCTAGTAACTTCCTACATCTTCAAAGCCAGTCACAGCAGGTCAAATCTCCCTCTTGCTTAGAATCTCTGACTTCCTCTTCTGCTCCCAGCTGGGGGAAAAAAAAAAAACACCTGCTTTTAAAGGGCTCGAGTGATTCTGTAATTCTAAGTGAAAGATACCAACACCAATATCACATTATGCTAGTCAGTTCAGATGGACAATGGGCTTGGTTTACCTGGAGGAATAGTAAGCTCCTTGAAGGAGAGCCTTATATATTGTTCATCTCTAAACCCCCTAGCCTTGTTCTGTGCTTTCCAGGGGGGATATGACCAATGAACATTTGTTATTGGTTAGCTGAGCAAATGAATACACCCGAAGATTAATGACAAGATGAAGATACTCCTTCCACCTCCATGTAGGGAAGTATTGGGGTAGAAATCACAGAATGGGCTCTATTGGCCCATTTTGAATGGTGTGGTTGTTGCTTCCATTGCCATTGTCTCCAGGGTTGAGACTGATTTCATGGTTTCACTCATGACTGGCAGGTATGCAAAGGCGAGGCCAACGTGATGAACAAAGTTCTCTTACCTCATTCCTTTGGTAGGTTACATTTCCAAAATGTCACCTGGACCCTTCCCAGTCAAAGCATTCAACACAGCCTCATTGGGATGCTTTTCCACTGAAAGTTCCATCTCCATTTTCATTATGAAAAATTGTATGGAAAAAAAATAAAATTCACTTTACAGATAGTTCAGTAGCTGGAAACAGCTATTCAATATAGTTCAGTAGCTGGAAACAGCTATTCAATAAGAGAGAGGTTACTGTTTTTATGTTTTTATGTCCTGCCATCAATCATACTCCCACAGCATACCCCAAAAGTGGGCTTACAGGAATATTAAAACTAAATCTTTTGACTTATACCGGGTGTTTTGCAAAAAGCCTCTAATGTGTCATCTAGATCATTCTTTCATTTTTAAGTCAAACTTACTAAAGCATCATAGACATTTTTCCTTAGTTTTCCAGGGCTGCGATAACAAATACTACAGACTGGGTGACTTAAACAACATAGTTTTGGAGGCTAGAATGCAAAATCAAGGTATCAACAGGATCAGGCTTTCTCTGAATTCTGTAATGTTCTGGTTTTGGCTTGTCAGTCATCTACAACTCCACATCTGCCTTGACACATGGCCATCAGTCTCCTTCTGTCTTCTACTGACTCTGTGTTACATTTCTTCTGTTTATAAGGACTCCAAGGGAAGTGGATGTGGCTCAAGCAATCGGGCTCCCATCTATCATATAGGAGATCCAGGGTTCGAAATGTAGGGCCTGCTGGTGAAGGCAAGCTGGCCCATGTGGTGAGCTGGCCCACACAGAGTGCTGCCCTGCTCAGGACTGCTGCCTTGTGCAGGAGTGCTGGCCCATGTGCCATAGCAAGATGACACAACAAAAAGAGACACAAAGGAGAGACAGTAAGAGACACAACAGACCAGAGCGCTAAGGTGGTGCAAGAGAATGATTGCCTCTCTCCCACTCTGGAAGGTCCCAGGATTGGTTCCCAGAGCCACCTAATGAGAATACAGACACAGAAGAACATACAGCAAATGGACACAGACAGCAGACAATGGAGGGAAGGGGGAGAAATAAATAAATAAATCTTTTAAAAAGGATTATATGTAAGAATTTTTTAAAAAAAGACTCCAGTCATATGGATTAATGTCTACTCCAACTCCTTAATTAATGGGATCTTTGAAGATCCTATTCACAAATGGGTTCACAACCACAGGACCATGGATTAAGACTTGAACATGTCTTTGTGGGGATGAAATTCAATCTGTAACACATCCGTTCATTCTTTTATTCCAATTCTCAATGCAAGCCTAGTTTAGTTGGTTTTTTTTTTTTTGGAGTGAAGCAAGAAAGTAACATAAATAAATGAACATCTCCATGTAAGAAATTCCATACATTCCCTAGTTTTGGAATCCTTGAGATGAGTTTGAAACCATCAGTAAGTTCTCCTTCTGTCTGCTCTCTTTCATTCCAGTCACATGGGCAAGCCACATGGGCAGACCCCTCCTCATCAATCAACCATTACCAGATTAGGGAAGTGCTAATCACTATATCCATGACACCACCTCATTCCTCTCCCAGGTTCACACAGCCCTCGAGCAAATTCTGTGCTGTGAGATTCCATCATTCCAAGCCTAGGTCTTGAGTAATTTCAGCGCAACCCTCAGGACCTCCTTGCCAATAGAGCCCATTCTGTGATTTCTACCCCAATACTTCCCTACATGGAGGTGCCTCTCCTCTCAGAGCCCATCCAAACTGGGAGGAGAGCCTTTAAACTGTGTGGCAGGAAACCCCGAGCGGGTGAGTCCAGGCAAATAAAAGGAAACATTCCATTGAGGTGGAGCATAGATGGATCGATTCTCACCCGCAGGCCGCTGACCTGAACCCATGAGGTAAAATTAGGTCCACATCGGCAGTTTTTGTAGCTTTTATTGAAAAGGCTTTGTTGTTGTTATTGTTTTGCTTATGATACCTTTTCAATGTATATGAAGAAATACATATTTTTTTAAGTCTATAGCTGAAATGCCAACATGCATTTCCAAAGTAAAGCAGAAAACACTTTATTTTAAATTACTATCTGGGTAGCAGTGGAGATGATGGACCCATTGACAGGAAGGAGAAGAAGAGAAGGCAAACAGGAAAATCCACATGAAGAGATTCAATCAGATACTGGGAGTAGAGTACTTTGATATTAGCCAAAGAGGTAAAATGTCCACATAAGGACTGGCCTAGATGTCTGTATCACTTCCTCCACATGCATCATCACAGTGCGACAACTGCTTTCCAAACACAGGCAAAGTACCATGTTCCAAATGAGAACTTTTATAAAAACCTCAGAGGAAACATTTCATGGAAGGGTTTGAGCTTGAAAGTGTTTTTATGTACTTCACAGTTTTGAAGTCCCCTCAGATGGTGGTCAGGCATCTGAGAGGAATGCAGGGAGAACAAGATATAGAATTTTGTGGGGGAAAAAGTACATTTGTATCATTTACCACAGTATATTAGTTTTCTGTGAAAAGATTTCATAATGCCAGAGACATAGCTGTCTGTTCTTGTCCCACCTAGAAGACCTTTATAAATACAGAGGAGAAAATATTTGGCACAAAATATTAATTCTAAGACATAGACTGCTGTGTAATGATGAGGATTTTCACTTTGGGGAGAGAAATGAAATTTTTTATCATTTCAAAATTTTAAACAACAATCATGCATAACATCCAGGATTCCCATATATTGCCCCACTACCAACACCGTACATAGTTGTGACACATTTGTTACAAATGATGAAAGAACATCATCATAATATTACTACAAGCTATAGTCCATAGCTTATAGTTGGTGTATTTTTCCCATAAACTACCCTATTATTACCACCATGTATTAGTATTCTATATTTGTTATAGCTCAGGAGAGAACATTCTCCTATTTGTACTGTGAACCACAGTCCATCATTCACCGCAGGGCTCACTGTTGGTATTCAGTCCCATGCCTTGTACTATCCATCCAAAGTGTATACTCAGTGGTTCTCAGTTTCATCATGGAGTTGGGCTGTCATCAGCACAGGCCATTTCAGAAAGTTTTCATTACTCTAAAAGGAAAAATCCCCTGCTCTCTTATACCGCCCATTATCGACCCTTAACATTGATATTGTGCCTTCTTTGCCACTCATGTAAATCTATTACAATATTACTGTTAACTATAGTCTATATGTTACCTTAGTTGTATTTTCCCATGTATCTCCATATTCTTAACACCTTGCAATAGAGGAACATTCTTGTATTTGTACTATTAACCACAATTATCGCCCACCAGCGAAATCACTATGAGAAAGAAAAGAAGTTTGAGGGTATTCACTTATTCTTACATAAATAATAAAGTTTGAGATTATTCAGTCATTCTTATGAAAGCATGGGTGGAAGTGTGCACCTTTTTTCTAAAAGCTTCCCTATCTAGAAATGCTATAAAAGATCATAAATCGGAGCAGCAGATTGGTAAATAGATACATGTTTTTATGACATTCATGTATATCTATGTAAATATATCTGAGCATTATAGTGGCCAAAGACTCTAAAACTTTACTCATCCAACATTTATTCAACTAACATTTATTAAATCTCAGCTGTGAGTAAAGGACTATGATGAGTGCTATTATAATGAATAAAAGACTCTGTACTCAAAAGTCTCACAATCTGTCCAGTGTGATGTCATGTAAAGCAAGGGAGAATAGCAATCAAGCCATGTGAGGCACAGATAGAGCTCCACATGTGATCAGAAGAGGGAGAGAACATTAATGACCAAGGGTCAAGATAAAAAAAAAGGGGAGGTGACTCTGATCTGGTCTTTAAAGAATGAACTGGCTTGGCCAGAGGAATAAGAGCTGATTTCAGACAGAGGGAAGACCTGGCAGGGTGCTGGGTAGTGAGTTGGGAAGTGGAAGAGTTCGCCTCTCTGGAGTTCAGGAGATAGGTCATGACCACTTGTGGAGTCCTGTGAGGCTGACTAGTTCCTTTGTGGTGAAGAGGAAAATCAGGAGACAACTGGGATGTTGCAGTCCAAACTCTTTTGTGACTACCACCCCATGTCTGTTTCTGCCAGGCCTGAATCCCAACTGCCCCAATATGAACATGACCATATAACTCTGACTTGGGAGGCTCTTATACTTTTACACACTCAGCTGCAGAGGTTGATAAACAACCCTCTGCTTCCAGCAGCCACTTCCTGTTGTTAAGTTGATGTTTGACCACATATTGCTATATCAATATGAGACCCCCTACAATCTTTTCATCGGTAGAGTGTTAAGTCAAACTATGGAAAAATGCAAAGTTTTATTCTATAACTTTCTGAGCATCCCTAAATGGGAGAACTCCATGGAAAGTGTGACAAAAAGACCAGACTTTGAAGGGTGACAAGGACAGATGTGTGAAGGAGGGTGTTCCAAATAGCTAGAAGAACAAGGACAAAGGAGCCAAGAAAGGCAAATGTAGTGTGATTTTGGAACTATTTCCAAGTCAAAATTGGAGTCAGAAGGACCATGGTTATCTGTTTGAGGAAGAGGGGTAAAAAGGGCTAGAAACATGGGATGGAGACTGACTGTGACATAATGAAGCATTTTTGAACAGAGAAATGTCACAGTGAGGTTACTGCTTTGGAACTATTAGCCTTAGATTTTGTGAAGCATGAATTGGAGGTTGGGAAGGGACTGGAATTAGGGAGGCCACTTCCTAGTGGGAATTAATGAAGGACTGCACGTATCAGAACAAACTGAAAGGTGTAGATAACTGCTCAATGTGGTGGGAATAGAGCAGACAGAATTAGGCAACCAGTGGAGAGGGATAATCCACTTCTATGATAACATGGGTAGCTGGGAGACTAGGGTGCCACATTCAAAACTGGAAAACCCGAAAGAGAAGATTTTGGGGGAGAGGGAGTCAGTAAGTTTGTTTCAGCATAAATTGAGTCCCAAAATTCATCAAGAGGTGAGGGGCCCAGCTAACAAAGGGGACAGGGATGTACAGCTGCAATTGAGGGACAGCCAGGTCTGGAGTAGGGTTTTATTAGTCATATCCACAGACACAGTAGTTGAAGCCAAAAAAACACCCAATTTCTGCAAGAAAGGGTGCCTGGAGCACCCAAAGAAAGCCTTAAAGAATGATTCCATTGAGGGGGACAAGAGCAAAACATTAGAAGGAACTATCAGAGAAGTGAGGAAATGGCTCAGGTTGCTGCAGTGTCGAGGATATACCAAGTGGAGAGAACGTTTCAAGGAAAGTGTGGTCAAGGGCACTGCAGGGAAGTCTTGAGGGGAAGAAATGAATCAGCACCTTTGACTTGGGCGACCTTTAAGAAAGCAATTTCAGGAGAGCCGTAGGAGTAAAGAGCAGTTGCTAGGCTGGGAGCAGATGATAAGACTGTGGAGGTGTAAGGTGGGGACATTCTTGCGGGGTCTGACAGAGAAGTGGCGTGAGGCAGAATGCACTCTCTAAGGAGGGAGGGAATAGGTCAAAGGAAGGTGGGCTCAAGACACACAAGGCAAGACGAGCTCTTTTGTTAGCACAGAGAAATGCACCACGGTAGAGCTGTGAGATTGTGGAATCAATATTTTCTTGAAAAAGGCTATTTCTGGGATGCTTTTCATGCATTTCATGTAATTATGACATTGATATTAGTCCATGTGAAAATATAGTTAATATATAGATTATAGCTAATATCCTTTAATGATCAGTAAGTGTTTATCACCATATGATTGGCACATAGCAGATAATCAACAAATATTTTTTGAGAAACTGTATGCCTTGATAGTGTCTATACTGATATGGCTTTTCTCAAGAAACTGATTTACTTAACACACTCACTATAAATCTTAGGGTACCAAAAAGGTAATTTAGAAAGCAGCTGTGGGAACAAAAAATTAACCTCAAATACAACTCATCACTTGCTACGCTCAAATAAACCATGCTTTGATGTTCTAACAGCTCCCCAAAAAAGTCGGAAGCCATCTGTTAAATAAGCAATACATTTCAGAGTACAAATATCAACATTGAAACTATATATTACACTGTGAGTTACTGGCAGTTATCAGCTGAGTAATGAATATTTGTCAAAGAATATATTATACCTACAGATTTATCAACTTCACATACTGACATTTGCCAAGCCATTAAAAAGGTACTAATAATTTCTTCTCTCCATTTTTAAAAATGTTGACTTAGCAATAGAGATTATTAAAATTAAAATAATTATCTTCATTTAGGTCCACAACACGATTTCTTAAGACAGAAATACCTATCTATCTATTTATCTATCTACCTATATATATATATATAGATAGATAGATGGATGGATGGATGGATGGATGGATATGTATATAAAGAAAGAAAATGTTTGAAAAAAGAAAGCGTATTTTATGAACTAACACTAGATTCCGGCCAATCTCCCCATAGCTTCCATGAACAGCATTCCTGTCATGTGGCTATAGTGAAATATTTGGCACAATTCCCTCTGTATGCAAAGGATTTGGAAGGATTATACATTTTATCTCCCCAATTTTACCAACCTGAGTGTTTACCTCCAGGTACATCAAAACATGATTTTTACTTGAGTCATTAGAGCAATCACCTAGTGTAACAACTGAATCCACACTGGGACTTCCAAGTTCTATCTCAATGACCACATTGGCTTTCTGTGATCATTTATCTCCTTTACATTAAGTAAAATGTATTTTTAATATTTGCCCCCCCCCCCTTTCTTTTTCTTTGGTGTAATAACTGGAAAACTGGCAATTCTCGCCTTGTACTTTGCTGAGAAGGCATGATTTAAGAAGCCCCACATAAGGCATTGTATGCTGGAATCGGCTGAAGGTCCATTATGTGGTTCTTATTTGAGCCTAGATGGGGTACATCTGGTAAAAGCAGTAGAGAAGTCAGGGAGGAAAATGTTCCTCAAAACAGATTTTTTTCTGTTTTTAGTTCATGGGCAGTTCTTTGTATTTTTCCACACAGTGTGAAAAACATGGTCATAAAACCAAGAGCAGTAGAATAGTCAGGGTGAAATTAGTTTACTTTCACTCAAACACTTGTGGTTGTTTTCTTCAGAAACTGATTTCGATGACATGATTGACTGTTCCCTATGGACCTTTTCCATTTATGTTTTCCATATATTCCAATTACCTGGAGATGTACAGTGTGCCAATGTAAGCTGAAGAAAGTCGGTTATAAGCTGACAAGGCTCACATACAGCTCTGGACCCAGTGCAGGGAGGTAGCCTTAGCTTTATAGAACTTAAGGCTCACACTTGGGTGTGGTGTCCGGTTGGGGAGTGAGGAAGAGAAGCTTCCCTTCAACCTGACTCAAAGTGGGAAGCCCCCCTGATGCCTCACTGTTTTATTTCGGCAGCACAAAGTTGTGCCGTCACCGAATGGAGCCATCAGGTTCCAAAACCAGTGTAATTTGTATCTGTATAAATGCAGACTTAAGTGTGTACAAAGCACAAGCAACAGAGGGGTATCTGGTGTCATCTAACCACTGGAAAGAGTCCATTAACCCTGCTAATTGTGCTCACCACTCTGCCTTTGAAAGCTCTGCTCAGACTCAAACATAGGTGCACAGGATTGCTCGTATTCAGTTTATGTCCAGTCGTGACATTTAATGCCATCCGCACTCATCAGCCCAATGGAAATATCAATTAAGCACAATCAAGATGCAGAGAGATAAACGACACTAGTACCCGAACTTGGAGTTGCAAGAAGGAAGGTGTGTGCTCCTTGGGGCAATTGGTGGATGCTTGTGAAAACGAAGCCTGCACACCATGCTCATGAAGTGAAAATATTTGCACAAGCCCATTTATATTCAGCTGGATTTGGGAAGGTCAGATGTCTTCTCTCCCAAGTTTTATCAGACCCGTCAACACATAAATGAATATGTAATTTTTATTTGAATGTATTAGAGCAAGTCCAAAGATATAGCCTTATAAATTTCTGAGCATCCTTTGAAGGATGGGAAAACTGCACTATAAATAAGCTAAAAATACCTAGTCTAAAAATTAAGCCAACCCTGGGACCAGGCTCTACATTCCATAGAGGTACACCCCAGCATAGTTGGGTGCCTCAGACAATGATTTCTAAACATCTCACTACCATAATGCTTCTGATATTTGAATATCACTAATTCAATTCTGGATTGTGCTCAAGTTTGAAGATATTTTTTCTCCATTGTTTTCTAATTTTTCCTTGAGAAATCAGAGCATATTTTTCATGGTTCAGAGTGTCCTCCAAAAGAAAAACAACAGTTTAAGGAATTTTCTGCATTGCCGGGATGAAGTAAGCTTGCAAGCTTTAACTTGCTGCATATGTCTCTCATTAAATAATCCTCCAAACCTAAAAAAAAAGAGAGAGAAAGAGGAAGGAAGGGAGAGAGGGAGAGAAAGGGAAGGAGGAGAGAGTGAGAGAGAGAGAGAAAGATAGAGGAAGGAAGGAAGGAAGGAAGGAAGGAAGGAAGGAAGGAAGGAAGGAAGGAAGGAAGGAAGGAAGGAAGGAAGGAAGGAAGGAAGGAAGGAAGGAAGGAAGGAAGGAAGGAAGGAAGGAAGGAAGGAAGGAAGGAAGGAAGGAAATAATCTATGGCTAAACATCAAATAATAAAACTATTAGTATATTAGCCCTTTATACCATTAAGACATTAGGTTCCATACATTAATCTTCCAGTTTCTCTGGCTGTAGTAAAATGACCTTTAAAAAGAATGTGGGTGAGTAGAGCTAAAACGTTTTCTGCAGAGTATAGAAGCTGACATCTGAGAGAGTTCTTTAGTAAGTTTTAACATGTCATACATAAAAAGACAGAGTTTTGAAAGACTGACTGGTAGGGTATTTTAAGGTTCACAAAGCAGAGCATGTTTCTTTCGACTGATGTTTGGGGTGGCCTTTGTGTCTCATATTTGTTCACTTCTGTGAAGACATGTCAGGTATGTTCCTCAGGATGTGTTAAACTGCGCACAAAACTTTTCCCCTATGGAAAAGTAGATGCTATTCCTATAGAACAGCAAATGGATTTTATTTAGGCAGAGCCCCCAAGATTAGCTTCAGGAAGCAACAAGAAGGCTGAAATTCCCAGATGAAAAGAGGAAGGAGACTTAGTAGTGTAGGTAGGTGTCTTAGAATACAGTCAGCAGCTGCAGGAAACCACCACCTCCTACCCCTCCTGCCACGTGCCCCTTCCACAGTCAGCCTCAGCTTCTTCCAATCAGGCACATTCATTTTTTACCTTATTCCTCTTATGTTTAAAAATGTGGGAGGTAGAAAAACATTGCATCGGAGAGCACTGCATTGGAAGTAGGTCAATGGCAGAAGGGACCACAGTTCCAGTTCACAAAGATTATTGTCCACCTCCTTCATTTTAAAGGTGTGGGAACTGAGGTCCTAAGAGGAAATTTCCCAGGTCTCACTCCTAGTGGTAGAGCCGGGAGGAGGAAATTGGCCCCATATCCCAACTCAGAGACATTTCTCTTACACCACATTGATTTAGACCGAAGTCTCATGAGCAGATCTGCCACCCCAGAGGTGGAACAGTCCATCCTTGAGCTATTTGTCTCCCTTGGCTGGAACCCCCTGGAACCACAGAGGCTAAAGGGAGCCAAGACCGACTCCTGGACACTAGTGAACTTAGCCATTGTCACTATTTTTGATTAAGATTTGTCAGAAGGATACTTCGGTTGCTCATACTTTAACCAGATGATCAAGGCTAGAAAAAGGGGCAGAGTAACCCCTTTGCTTAGAACTTGCGGATTCATGGAGTTGAGGCTGGACTAACATTATGGGTTGAATCGTATCTCCTCCTCCAAAAGATATATTCATGTTCTATCCCCCAATCCCATGGATGTGACCCTACAGGATCTTTGAAGATATGATTCGTTAATATGAGGCCAAATTGGGTTAGAGAGGACCCTAATCCAGTATGACATGACTGGTGCTCTTGTAAGAAGAAATTCTGCCCCAAGACTGTAACATCAGCTCACCTCTGAGTTCCAGCCTGCGGGCCTCCCATACAGCTTTTGGACTCAAGACTGCAGCATCACTTCTTACCAGAATTTCCAGCCTGTCAGCCTGCCCTATGGACTTCAGACTTCCTGCCTTTAGAACTTTGAGACAATACATTTCTGTTGTTTTAAGCCATCCCGTTTGTGGTTACTTTGTTAGAGCAGCCCTAGAAAATGGAGACAATCACTCTACATTCTTGACATCCTCAGTGCAGTGGTAGCCACAATCCTCCCATGGCGTGACAGGATCAGACATTTCCTGTTTTCTGTACTGCTGTCTAAATACTGCTGGGTCATTCCCCCCATTAAGAAGGCAGCCCAGGCCTGAGTTTATTTAACTTCAAGTTGAAGAGGTTAAATAGGTTCTGGAGGAGCCAGAAGCACAAATCAAAGATTTCCCCGAGCCCCAGTGGAAGAAACACCTACTAATTATCATTCTTTAAAGTGCTAGAAAGTTCCTACACTTCCTTATGAAAGTTCTAGGTAAGGTGTCATCTTACTTCATTCAAAAAGCAGAACACTCATGGGTGAGACTTCTGAAGAGTTCACAAACTTTTTGCTCCTGGACAGAAAATTAAATACAGCCAACCTCATTTTTCCCTCAACTCCGATTTAGGACTTAGAAACACAGTGACCACAAACTGTTCTCTTTTATCTATCTCTGGAATAGAGCCTGTATATGTATATGTTTATATTCAGCTGCTTGTATGTGTGTGTATATATATGAACATGGACACTACACTATCAAAGAACTGATTTTTAAAATCATGAGGATAATTATTCCTGTTACATACCTTTTATTACTTAGTGTGTTTAGAACTTACCTTGAGAAATTCTACGTTGTGATGACTAACATAAAAACACATTTAACTGGGGCACTAAAGAACCAGAGAATTCTTACCACTTGATAGACAAATGCATTTGTTATCCACCTAAGAATTTACCACCCAAGAATTCTAGGTCATGGTTTATATGTAAGCTGCCATTATTAATTTTCCTCATAAATCAATAATGTTTCTTCATTCCATTGGAACCTCCATTCCATAAGATTTTCAATAGCCACTGTCTCATTTCTCAACTCATGCCGCCTATTGAACATGCAAAGCAAAAGCAGTAGGAGTTGACTGTATACCACAGGAAGCTAATACTGGGCTGGATGCTTTTTTTTGGTTTTGGGGATTTTTGTTTTTAATACTGAAAATAATCCAGAAAAGTTACAAGGTTGGAACTCCCCAGTCTCTTCACTGCAAATCATTAAATGGGTGGTGGCTGTTGATTTCCCTTTAAATGAAAAACAAAAGAAAATATAAAGGGAGAGACATATGTGATTATATGTTGCACAATTTTTGGGCCAACATGAAAGGTCTTGTCTGGGAGGAAGAAAAAATATCCCCAAAGCAAAGTGATGCAAAGATCACAGAGTTTGAAATGCTGAAACCCATTGCATCCTATGTTCCAGAATATTCCAGCGTTTTTTAAAACCCCTGTGCAGAAGCTGCATGGGGTCTAGCATTCCCATGAACTCAGGCAGTTCTGCTTCCACAGGCTACTGTTTTCTACTGTTTTTGCAGATGTGGTTGGACACCCTGCATTGAAAAACTTAAGCCTTCTCTAGTTGGGCCCTTTCATGGGGGAGAATTCTGGGCTTTCATGTTCCCCATCTTCCTGGGAGCCTGGACCCTGGGACCCAAGAACTGGTGTTTGTTTAAAGTACTGGATTAGTACCAGGGCTCAAGACTGAGATTAGTGGGCCCTGGTTTCTTCTCTCACTCTGACATGAAGGTGTACTTGCCTTTCCTGGGCAAACTTTCTCTCCTGTGTTTTCTTCCTTGAATGTGTAGTCTGAGTATTTATCACACTTGGTCATTATGTTTATTTCCAATGGAAGAACTCAAAGTCTATTTTAGGAGTCGATAATGCCACTGACAGAAATTTACAATAAACTGAGGCCATCGACAATTGGCAATCCAACAGATGTGACCACTTCTGCTATGAAAATAACATTTGTTCTTTCTGTATTGTTGTCTACAGAAGCAGCCCTTAGAATAAGCAAGTGTATCTGTTCAGCCTAGCAAAGTATTAAATTATGTTTCTTGATTTTTTTGTTCCCTAGATAAATTTATTTATGGAAAACCCAACATTACATAGATCCATTAAGATTCTCTAAAGTAGAAAGTGCCTATTAGTTATGTTTTTAAAAGTACTAAGTATAGTTGCAGTATACTCACTGATTGATTAATCATCTGACTGGTTCTTAAGTTTCATCTATAAAACTTTCACGAAGAAAATAGATAAAATTCTGAAATTTACCTTATATGACCTGAACCTAGAAAAATTGTAGTAAATATGAGGTGGTTTTTTTTGCTCCTTTTCTCTTTTGTCCCAACATTTTGCCAAGTAAGCAATAAAATCCAAGATTATACTTACCATTAGGGTCATTCTCAGAAGCCCATCTGACTAAAAGTTATCATCAGAAGGTTTTTCTTTTTTGCTGCTCTACGTGCAGGTAAAAACATAAGGAAGGAATATTTCTAATGATATCAAGTTCAAAAATGTGTTGAGAAAAAGAGAATGGCATTTGTTACAGAGATTTCAATGAAGGGCCAACTTTCCATGCCCATTTTTAAACAATGTGTGTTCAGCATATTGGCACACGTGGCATTTGGCAGATCAGAAAGATCCCCACATATAGGAAAGTTATTAAGTTCTAAGAAAACAAAAAGAGGCATAAATGTGGAGCAGGAAGAAACCAGAAAGGAACTGGGAAGTAAGCAAAACTCGTTCACATTGGCCTGAGCAAGATAATGGATTAAGGGAATTTATTCAAGCTTAAGAGAGAAGAAAATCATTCCAATGCGTCATCCCACGGAGAACTAATTTAACCCTAAATTAGAAACTAGAGTTGTCTACTTAATTATTAAGTTCTGAGAGATGATTCCCTTACTTTTTATTTTGAAAGGGATTTACTTCTCAGTGAGAGAAGAAAAATTTAACAACTTTAATTCTCCTGGAAATAGAATTGGAATGAGACTTAGTCAAGAAAATCATATATTGCCAATATAGACATCATTGCTCCTATTAATCAACTTGTAATTAATCATAATTGTGACAAGTGTAATCCAAACGTAATTCATGAAAATGTAAATTTCTGTGTGCAATTCAGGGCAGCCTATGTACCTAAACCCTTTGATAGTTCACATACTAATAAGTCTTGCCATCTTTAGGGGAACATGTAGTAGAAGAGATGGTCAATTTAACTTCTCATTTCTTGGGGCAGAGGGACCTTTTTATGTTACTATTAAATCCCTGAGTCAAAGAGTAAATGATTTTAGAAAAAGTAACCTCAACCTCACCTTGTCTTTTCTGTTGAAAAGTCAAGAAAATGAGGTCGAAATACAGGATTGTTGGGACAGCAGGGGATTTTCCCTTCCTACTCCCAAACCCAGGGAACAAAAGCATTTTTCTTTTTGTTTTTCAGTATAAAACTGCAAGACTTCGTGGAATCAGTTGGGACATAAAGATGAATCCCAGGATCCCCACTTTGAATATTAAAACATTTTTCAATCCAATTTTTCAAATTTATCCAGCCAAGCAAAACCATTCCTTGACTATTTAGGATGATCTCAAACCTCAAATAAAGAGTGACTGTTAATGAGATAATTTTGCAAGGTGCTTGTCGGTTATTTGTTTTATCTGTTATTAAAAGTACAAATAACTTGAGTCCACAAAGGAGATAAAATGTGGAAACTGAGAAATTAAAAACATACCTAGTCAATTAAGTTATTGGGATGGTTTCAGAGACATGCTCCCCAGTGTCTTTGTGAGTCACCGGAGGCTCTCCAGCCCAACAATACATTATTGTTTTTTATTTGGCCAACAGCCAGGAGGTCGCATTGGCATATCATGGGTCCATCTGTCTTTTAAAAATATTATAGTAACAACAACAATAATAATAACTATAATTGTTTGAGCATTAAAAAATGCATTAAAGAGAGAAGGTTGCTTAGTTAGCCAAGCAGAATAAATGATTACTTGGCCTTAGATTCAATGAGTCTTTATTAGCTGACAAAGATTGGACCCATCTGTGCATAATCTCGCCTGCTATGGGCCAGGCCCTCTGTCTATGCACGAAGGAAAAGAGCCATTGCCTGCCTAGATCAATGGCACAATAGAATCCTTTGTCTCTGTCTGTCCTATGTTTTTAAATAATTAAATACTTTTTTTAAAGCCAAACAGAGAATCATTTTCAGTTTTTAAATCAAATTAACCCTTTTTCCCACAAAACAGCCATAAATGATTATCTGGATAGAGAGAATAAACAGTTCTTCGCAACCCTCAGGTGTTTACATAAAAATTACAGAAGACATGATATGTTCTGCTAAAACCAGAGGCTAAGACTTCAAGAGCCCTAAAACAAAGTGTTGTCTTCCACCCCAGCTGGCAATTACTAGCATGCACACTGCACTCATGCCTCTGCTGAGTGTTCTGTCAATATTCTGGCCATGCTGAGTTTTGATTTTTTTTTTTTTTTAATCCTCTGTCCTCTCCAGGTTTCTTGCAATTCTGTCTCTGGGCAATCAGACAAAATGCCGCACCTGTACCAGACTCACACATTTAAGTAGTTACAAACTTTTGGTCACAAATGCCTTCAACACTGATGCCGATCCTGTTTCCACTTAAATTCACGAACATCTGTTACCCAGGAGACGGGGTAGCTACCAAGCACTACTGTTAGATTTCTCGCCAGCAAGTCTCATTCCTTCATGTGGTTTCTGTTTTCTTCTTTAAACAGTTAATTATGTTTTATTCTTTCTTCTATAAAAGCTAAATTTAGCCAAGTTTTATACTAATTTAAAACATTTTCTGGAAACGACAGAGTGCTATTGTTAAAAAACAGAGAGGCTGAGTTCTAAATGGTTATCACAAATAAATAGAAGGGGAAAAATGAACACGGCAGCTTTGTCTTCAAGTCTCAAATTTTATGTGATGTGTGTGGACAAATACTGTTCAGGTTGTAAATCAATTCACAGTCGTTATTCACATAAGCATTCTGACCAAGAGGGGGCTTCTGGCAGGGGAGACTCCTGGCTTGTTGTCCCCTTACATTATTAGTCTCTTCTTGGTGTAGATTGGAAATAAACTGAATTCAGTCTGTCACTGGCTGTAGCTATGTATAGTTATGTGGCTATGTATAAATATTGGCAAATGCACTGTTGTATATACCAACTAAATCAGCACACTTTTCCATTTGGGTGGGTTATCTGCCATGTTTGCCTTTTAAGTTTTAGTCAAAACATTAACATAAGAGTGGAAAACTGTAGCTGTACTGGGCGTGCTCTAACCCAGGTTCTCAACTGGGAAAGAGTTTGTCCAGCATAGCAGGAGACATTAGACAATGTTCAGACATTTTTGTTTGTTGCAACTTAGCAAGAGAGAATGAAGATGCTACTGGCATCTAGAGGCAAAACATCCTACAGTATATAGGTATTTCAGTTTCCCTGTTGCTCAAGTGAATACCATGCAATGGGTTGCCATAAACAATGAGAATTTATTAACTCACAGTTTTGAAGCTAAAAAGGTATAATCAAGGCTAGGCTTTCTTTCCAAAGACTGGCATTCTGGGGCTGGCTGCTGGTGATCCATGGTCCTGGGTTCCTCGTTCATGTGGCAATGCACATGGCGGCCTCTTCTGGCCTCTCTCTTCTCTTCTGGGTTCCACTGACCTTCAGCTTCTTGCTTCCTGTGGCTTTTTTTTTTCCTGTCTGAACTTCATTCCACTTATAAAGATCCCCAGTAACAGGATTAATCCATCCTGATTGCGTTGGGCCACACCTTAACTGAAGTAACCTCATCAAAAGGTCTACTTACAATGGGTTCATAGCTACAGGAATGGATGCAGTCTAATAGCAGGTTTTTCTGGGGCACATCCAACTCCAAACCACCACAACAGGAAAGTCCTTCACAGCAAAGAGCTATCCCACCAAAGTGTCACAGAGTCGAGGCTGCAAAGCCCTGCTCTAATCAGTTACAAAAAAGTCTCCACCATGTTCACAGAATGGCTGGTTCAGTTATTATTATCATTAGTATCAATGTTGTTATTAACCCAGTATAAATACCCAGCACCCACTAGTGCTTTGGAAGATGACCAATGCCAGTTATCCATTACTTCATTTAATTTTCCACAACTTCCACAATATATTAGATGTGAAATTATCTATGTGACAAATGAAAAACTAAGAAGCCAAGTGCTTCACTCAAGGCCACATAATGCTTGAATATCGGAGTCAGGCTTTAAATCCAGATTTAAGTCTAACCCACTCCTAGTTAAAAATCCTCCATGACAAGAATGATTCTGTCAAGTAACATCACAGTAATAGGAGAGGCTGAGGAATGCATGCCTTGCTTTCCTTTATGCTCCTCAGGAGCACACCAGCTAGAATCAGTTAGCATGTGAGGAACACATTCTTTATTATTACAGAAGTATATTTTGGTTTCCTCTCTAATCCTTTTTATTAATTTCAGTCTTTTTTAAAATGCCATTGGTTTAGGAATTCATTAAGTGCAAACAGATCATAGTTTGAATCATCAAATGTAGAATGAAGACGGAATCAAAAGTGTGAAGAGAAAGACAGGACGGGGGTAGAATAAAGGGAAGTCAGAAAAATGGAGAAAGGGAAAGAATAAAAGGAATCCCTGTTGCTTCCTGGTAGGTGACTGAACATCATAAACCTGTGAGGTCTATGCAGAATTCCTGGGTCAACTGCCCTTTCTTTGACCCAACTCCCACCCCTGCCTTTATCACCCTTTCCCTAATTCACACCCATACAGTCTTCTTCCAGAATCGTCAAAGTCCATCATGGCTTGAACTCCACAAGTCTATCACTCCCTTCTCTGCTACTGTCAGGCCTGTGGGACCATTGACCATAAAGATGGCCCTCATCCTCTCTTTCTGCTCCTCTGACACAGCTTTCATTCATGTGACTCAGCCTGTGGGTTCATGTCATATAGTCCACTTAGCTCTTTATTGTCTCCCATGCCAAGCTTTCTGAACATCTGGCAAGACACAGCAGACTGGATCAATATTTGGATGGAAAGTTGGGCATGGTAGATAGGTTGAAGTCACGTTGAACTGAGAGATCTTGGTCCTCTAGGTTAAGTTCACTTTGGCTGGTCAGCCAGTCATTTTTGTTCAGCAAGCATGGGTTAAATATCCAAAGCAATATGACTATGACATGGTCTTTGTCTTCTAGGAGCTCAAAATCTAGTAGAGGGCACATGCAAATGTCTTAGCCCAGGATCCCAAGAAAACAGAACCTGAGTCAAAAACATCTATGCTAAGATTTTATTGGGATAGGGTGATAGGATGTACAATGGAAAGGGAGCAAGTGTGAAAGAAAAAGAAAAGGCATTACAGAAGGGAGAGCAAATTCAAGAGACCATGTTACTGAGCTGGCCATAGCTTACAACAAACCCTGCTTATTGCTTGTTCTCTCAATGAAACAGCTGTGCCCGGGAACAAAAATGGATGACTTATCTCCTCCCCATCTCCTGTCTCACATTGATCAAAAATCCACCCAATAGGATATTTTTTTTCTCTCTTTAATTTTTTTTTCAAATGTTACATTCAAAAAATAGAAGAGGTCCCCATATACTCCCCACCCCCTCATCCCACACCTCCCCTTCCACATCAACAACCTCTTTCATCATCGTGGCACATTCATTGCATTTGGTGAATACATTTTGGAGCACTGCTGCACCACATGGGTAATGCTTTACGTTGTAGTTTACACTCTCCCCCAGTCCACCCAGTGGGCCATAGCAGGACATACAATGTCCAGCAACTGTCCCTGCAGTACTAATATCCAATAGGATAATAATCACTCTATTCTTCCAAGTTGTGGCCCAACAACTCCAAGCAGACCCTGGAAGAGCCAGTGAATCCATAAATCCAATCTGGAATGTGCATAGATGTGGTTGATTCTCTTTGTCAATCAGCATCACATATGGGAATTCTTTGGTCTGTGGTAGAAATCACAACAGCTAAGGCTTTATGACAGTGGCCACTGCCAGGGCCACCCATACCTGGAAGCATGATAAGCTCTGTGGAAGAATGCCAAGAAAATCCAACATGGTGCCTGACCTGAGTCTATTATGCTAGTAAGGACAGTGCCATGTACTGCATACTCAGCAAAAGGGAAGATGAAGGCAAGACCTAAGAACTTTTTATTCATAAAGGAACACAGGTCTTGACAATTTCCTACTTTCATCTCAGTATACATTGAACATAGTAAAACAACAGTATTTTTCCCTTTTCTGGTAATAAATCTTAATGATTCCAACTTGCCAGAAGTCATAAAAAAAACATCAAAACTTGGTGAAGGATTGATAACATCCCACTACTCATAAAACATCAGTGCATCAAATGTGGGGTTCATTATTAGTGATCTAAAATGTTAGGAACTTAGATACAGTGAAAAATAAACATAAACAGCATGAGAGCATGACAGCCAAGCTATGGATGTAATTTGACCTGGTTATAGAGATATTTAGAAACACTGGTTCCTACGTACAGGACTATTTGAAGCATGTAGCAAGCATACATCACACAGTTATCATACACTTAGAAGCTTTGTAGAAAGTGGATGGCATGTAGGTGGGTAAGATGTTTAGTTCTAAATAACTCCACCACCAAGATGTCCATGGCCACTAATTTTGCAAGATAAATAGTCATGTCTGGTGCATGTGGCCTTGCAATCCTTGATTAAAGCCAACAGCTTTGCTTGAACAGACATCACACTACAATCGTATTTGTCCTACATCTTCTTGCACAAGTTATTTTAGTACAAACCTCTCCCAATGCACGTGCCCACAAAAGAAGTAGGAGTGTGGAAATTGAGGACATAAATGACACTACAAATTCAAAAAGGACACAGATGGGTATGGTGAGTAGGGGTGAGTGGCTCAGTAGTCAAAGAAGCAGGAATGAGGGAACTTGGCAAGTGAGTGAGAAAGAAGTATAGGAAATATGGAGGATTCTAGAGAGTCCATTAGGCATGATCATTTCACATGGAATCACAGAATGGGATGAGCATTTTCTTTAATATATTGGCTAGCAGAGATAGAGGCAGTGTGGCAAAATAGAACAGGAATAAAATTGGGGGCAAGGGAGACTAGGGTTTGAATCCCAGCTCTGCTACTTGAGGCAGTAGCCAGCTGTGTGGGCTTTCACATGTTTAACCTTTTCAAGGTTCAGTTTCTGTCTCATTAGAATAGGGATAATAATATTTTCCCCAACATCGGGTAATTGTGTGGGGTTGATGGGTCACAAACAATTTTGTATAATGGAGTCCTCAACAAATGGTAATCATTTTAGATAATGAAGATATCTAAAGATAAAGTAGCATGGCTTCCTACAAAAGCATCTTTGTTTGGCTCTAAGGAAAGTGATATGTAGGAAGTTTTGCAGAAAGGAGAACCTACAAACCATCAGTGGTATAGTAGGTAGGCTTGCAGGGCCTAGGAAGTTGCATCCGGCCTGTAGGCATCTCCTCTACAGCCTCTACCAACACCCAAAACTCAGAAGGTCTAAAATAAAACTTGCCCTCTTTTCCCCAAAACTTGCTCCTCCTCCTGAGTTTTATTTACTTGTTCATTCATTCATTTACTCATTCATATGTTAGTTATTAAACATTTTTATAGTGTCTATGGTATAAGCATTGTCTCTGGGAGCAGATTAAAAGAATTAATAAATTTATTGATAAATTAATATCAGCACCTTCTCAAACATCCAAAAGGGAGATCTCATGGTTATCTCTATCTCCTGGGCAGTTCTAATGTTTCTTATATCTGCTCTGTCCTTGTCTCTTCTATGTGGACTCCTAGTTCTTTGGTTACCCTGTCCCACTTCTGTTCATTTTACACATATGGCCTAGTTGATTCCCTAAAAATGCATATATCATCATACTACTATCATATTCAAGACTCTTACATGTCTCTCTACTCCCTGATGAATTAAGTACAAATTTCTCAAGGTCCCTTTCAAAGTGAACGTAACCGCTCCTGGCTACCTTAGCTTTCATTATGCCCCTCTATATGTTTAATTCTCTATACCAAAGATTAGAAATATCTGGTAGCATTCTGCCACATTTCCCACCTTGCCTCTGGCAGACCTCAGTAATGGATCACAGAACTTCTTCCTGCTGCATCAGGGCATCACTCCAAACCTTTCCTCCAGCCACTACCAATCAATCAGAGGTGGGCCATCCTGACTCTGGTTATCTTAGCAGAAAAATAGGATCAGGATCTAACTTAGGTTCAGGCTATTCTGTCACTGCTATTATTTTTTAAGGAAGGGTCAATTAACCTGTTATCAAAGGTAAACATACCCCAGCAAACTAATATATGAGCTTCCAGACACAAAAGAAAATAATAATATTATTGGAGGAATATTAAAAGAGTGAATCACTTCTAGGCACAGGTGTAAGGACAACTACCACAAACCACTTCAAAATCCCTTTTACGTGGTCATCGAGATGCTGGGCTCCAAGAATCATAAGAATACACAAAGAGAAATTAGATCATTCTTATACTAGACAACAAAACCTTCAGAGGCCATTCTAAACGCTAAGTGGATGACAGAAATGGGGACTCTCTTACACTTCGCAGCTGGCTTGGCACACTACCGTTGAGACTGTCGGGCCAGCTCTCAGGATATTAACCATGAATTGCCTGACAGATTCAGCCATGAACATCGGAGGGGAATGGGGGGAAAAACTATCATTATCTTTCTTTAAAAAATCAAGGAAGAAAATGGATATGACTTTAGAATCTAAATACAATCTCTAGATCTCTAGATATGAGACACTTGTCATTTTTCCCTTGCTCTTTTTTTTCTCAAATCTCAAAATTTCATCTCTAAAAACACTTGGATAGAATGAAACTGTGCATAAAAGACATGTCATTTATCCTTAAAGAACACAGAATTGTGTGTTATGGTCCTTTTGTGCCTGCTGTAGTGATTTAAACTTAAAAAAGTGTATGTGAATATTTAAATATTAGGAACATTTCAAAATTTGCCAGGATACTTAGATGGCATCTTTCAGAGCTCTATAGAAACCACCACACTGTAAGTATATGTATATATATATGTATATATGTGTGTACACACATGTGTGTACATGTATGTGTGCAGATGTGTACATCCATGTGTGTGTGTGTGTGTGTGTTTGATAAGTGGCATAGAAAAGACAGCAGAAGAGTGACTTGGGTCAAGATTCATTTAACGGAGACCCTTCTAAGAGGCCTCAAGGTGATTTTTAGCTTCATCCCTTAAAGAACCAATTTTTGTGTTTATGTACATTCGTTTGTTTTTTTCACACATGAATGATATATCATTTTGAAAAATGCTTCCTCATTGGGATTTTGTCAAAACCCATGCCAATCTTTCCACTGGTGGTCAAGCCATTTGGTCAAAACGTTAACTTGGGAAACATAAAGCTCAGTGGGAAGCTCCATAAAAAGTAAAATGTTGAGGATCAGCCTTAAATCAAAAGCAAAAATATATCCTCCTCCTTGGATGCTCTTTCTCTGTTGTCCCTTACCTCTCCCACACCCCCAAAAGTTCTAGGAATGAATTTAAGATGAGTCAGCGGCAAATTATCAAAGCTATGCTACTTCCAAATAAATCACTGGGTTCAATTTTGCCATTTTCTCTGCGATGGGTCATTCTACTGTCTTGTTTTACAAGGATTTTATAATGAAACCTCTACATAAATACATTGTGATGAGGTCAGGAAACTTACTGGGAGCCCTCACTCATATATCTGAGTTTGTTGCAGCACAACTGCATTCACTAATTTGCATTACTAAATTTGAGAGGAAATTTCCCTTTCACCTTTTATTTTGTACTGGTGTTGCCTCAAACTGATCTCTAGAGTTGGATTATGAAGGAAGAGGCCTACACACTCCCTCTCAGATTCAAGCATTTGGGGCCTAGAATGGGTACATCTAAAGAGAATTTGTTCATCAGATGAAATCCCAAAGAGATCGAGAGAAATAAACGTGCAAGACTAAGCAGATTTCTGGGCCGCAGGACCCATCAACACATTCTTTTGGGGCTATCCTTTCTACTAGGCCAGACCATGAGCCATCATGGGGTACCCCAGGGCACCAACTGCAGGCATGGACCCAAGAAAACACACTACTGTTTGAGCTATCAGATTCCTTTCTCCCGAGAAGGGTTTAGCTTAGGACAGAAAATCTTAAATGATTTTAATGAACCTTCTAGTTGCAACTTGACCCTTTTATAGATGGACGTCAAGATGGAAAAACCAGAGCAATGCCCTGAATATTTTACTTAAAAGTCTCATTGGAAGTGCAGCCATTCAGGTTAAAGAACTAGACCTAAATCTCGAACTCTGAACTCCAGTGCAGTGCTGCCCAATAGTAATTTCTGCGAAGATAGAAATGTTCTATAATCTGCACTGCTGACACGGTAACCACCAGCCACATGTGGCAACCGAGCACTTTAAATTTGACTACTGCAACTGAGCAACTAAATGTTTAATGTGAGTTAATTTACTAACAAACTTAAATTGCCACATGAGGCTAGTGGTTATCACAGGGACAAGAGAGTTCTAGAGCAGTGAGTCATTCTCACACTTGGCTGCTTCTTGGAATGACCTGAGAAGTTTTTAAAATAAAATGTCAATACCTGGGTCCTACCCCCAAAGGTTCTGATTTAGTTTGGTATGGGAAGTAGCTCAGGCTTGAGGGTTTTTAACAGCTCTCCAGGTAATTATAATATAAAATTTGAGAACTCCTGTTTAGAAGACACCCTGCCAGGGCCAACTGGTTAAGCCAATCATTAACAATCAAATCCTTGGACACCACCATGCAGAACATAAGCTGGACGTGTCCCCAAAGAAAGCTCTTTTCAGATAAGAGATACCTGCTCTGTGACAGGCACTACCATGAAGCTATTCTAACAGTGCCCTTAATATACTTCAAAATAACCATGGTGTGGGGCTCTGCTCCTGGAAACCAATGCCTATGGCAAAGTGAAGGCAAGAGAACCGTAGTGAATTCAGAGGGACCAAGAGACAGGCAAACCGTCTATAGTCAAAGAAAAAGTCTCAGGCGAAATGAGTTGCCCTCACCCCAAGACACGGAAGATGAAAGAGACCATCTCCGGCACAGGGGCTTTGCATCTACCCAGACAAAGTATCCTTGGTTCAGACCCAATGGCATCATGGGAAAGAGTCACTGAAGGAGAAATCTGATTGGCAGATGAGCATCAGTTTCCTCTGAACGCAGGTGCCCAGAGAAACCAGCCACATGGCTCGGTGTTCTGTGCGTTCTATGTTACAGGCAGCTGTGTGGCTAGGGAAAAGAGGCTGACATCCAGCCTGTCATCATTAAATTCTTTAAAGCTGCTTCCCAAGCCTCAGTGCTTTTCCCGAGGCATCCTATAAACCCTGGTTCTTTCACTGGCTTTTCTTTAATGAATTTTCTCTCCTGCTCTTACAAAGCAGGAGTCAAGCTCTCCAAAATGCTTGAATTCACACTTTTTCCCCCACTCCTGGATGAGTAACTCATTGTGCAGGCAACTGGTTCCTCAGCACTGAACACCTCATTCCAGCAGCTGACCCTTTGCCAGCACTTGAGCCAGAGGGAAAGGCTCAGGGCCTCTGGGAAAATGGGACACAGTAAGAGCAGCCACTCCAGAGCTGCCCAACCACCCTTGACCTTCATCTCTTACTACCCTCGTGTTTTTCTGCTGAGTAGCTTTGGTTTTCTCTGGAAGGTTCTGGGAACATCTGTTTTTTCTGTCTGGCCAATAGTAAATCCTAATGCTCCATTCAAAGAAGGATAAACAATTACTTGATTCTTCCTATGCTTAGGAAAGAAATCCTCTATTAAATCTTCTGTTCTTATTGCATTACATTAAATCCCACTTGGAGAGACAAGTTTGCATACCTTAACCCAACATATTCAAAACATTGGTTAAAAAGCCTGCTTGATCAGAAGTCCCGAAGGGCTTTAGAGAAACTCAAGTTTATGTTTGCTGTGGATCAAAACGTTGACAGATTTAATCAATCAGTAATAAATATGTGCAATCTTTTCCTATTGGATACACAAGATATTTGTCTTTTTAAAAATATATACTTTGCATTATTAATATAATCTATTTTCATTTTTTAAAGTTAGAAAGAAGAGTTAAGCAAAAAGATGATCAAAAGTACCCGAAATCCCACTCTCTGGAGATAACTTCTGTTAATAGTTGTGTGTGTGTACTGCCCTTATTTCACCTTCAGTGACCATGGAAGAAAATAAGTTTAATGACATCTTTCCCATGGCCAACTGCAATGCACAAGGAAAACCCGCTGCAGTGCTGGCATGCAAGAAACCCTGGTGACCCTATATGCTTCTGACTAGTGCAAATCCCCAACCCTCTCCATGCACTATTTTACAAGCAGTAAATATGGCATGAACACCTTTCTGAGCTGTGCTGTAATGATGCTAAAATTCTCAGTCCATTCTCTGCTTCCAAATCTAATTGGGGAAGCCAAAATAAACACACATGACCCAATTAAAGGAGCAATAAAAGATCCATGCAGTTATATGATCAAACAAACAGTGGTACAGACATCCACAGAAGAATCCTACAAGGATAAGGTAGTTTGGGAAGAGTTTATGGATTCAGTTGCTCTTGGTTAGATATTGTTAGAGAAGGCAGATGGTAGAAGAAGTAAATATTCTAGAAAAAAGGATAAAATGTAAACTCAAGTATAGTAAATGAGGTACTTCTTAATCTGTCTCCCAACTCCCTCTCTAGTTTCATGTCCCAGGAGACTGGATTGACAATGACAAATGACACAAGTGTCCCCCAAACACCTTCTTTTATACCACCATGCCTGTACACATGTTGCTTGTTCTAATTGGAATGTCTTCACTTCACCACTCCCCCACCATCACCACAGCCACCTATCAGGTCCTATCATCATTCAACAAGCTCAACCCTGACATTACGAACTACAGGAAGTCTGGACTCCCTAAAATAATTAATCACCGCCTGCCCTGGACCACCACTATCCCTTGTAGATACATTGGCAATAAACCTGGGCATATTTTAAGGGCAGGAACTGTATCATTCATCTCTTTATCCCCAACACGTAGCACAGAGCCTGGCACATTGCAAATGCTCTCTAAAGTTTTACTGAAATTTATCTGAGATGAGTTGTCTATGGAAGGGAATTAAGGAGATGAGCCAAATTGGTGTGTGGCATAGGGCCAGGATCTGAAGGAAGGCTGGTGATGGAATTGTTGTGAAGAGAAGTAATCTATCAGGAGGGCAGACATGTCACATGGGGTCATCCTGTGAGTGAAGGCCCTGACTTGTTGGGAAACCACAAAATAAGCAATACAACATGAGCATTGGATTCAAGAGAGAAAATGCAGGAGTCATGGGCAGACATGTCAAAGTGCAGGTCAAGGCAGTGGGGACCACAGAAGGGCTACCAACATATGTTCAGATTTGAGTGTGAGAAACATGGCTCAGCAACAGCATGGGAGATGGCAGAGCCCAGTTTAGCCAATGTATTCAGTAAACTTTAGAGATGGCTGCCGGTGGGGAAGCAAAGGACATGAGAAATGGGTGGAGAAGAGGTGAAATCAACAGGGTTGCTCTGATGGGAAAGAAAGATCAAGATTTCTCACTTGCTTAATGGGTGACAGTTGCTGTTCACAGAAATGGGAAATATAAGGAAAGCAGTAGGAATGGAGGTCAGTTGCAAGTTTAACTTTGAACATGAGTACTTTGAGTCCCATGGGACATCTACTTTTATAAAATTAACAATTAGGTTGTGGTTTTGGTTGGTTGTTGTGTGCGTATGTGTGTTTGGTTTTTTGGTTTTTTTTTTTAGTAACAACTAAAATTAGAGTTTCATTTGAGATGAAAGTCTGACTCTTTAGAAATGTACCACAGATTTTCATGACATCACTACCTAAAATGTACACAACTGTCACTTAGGGCAAGCAGGACCCAACTCATCACCACTCAGTTGTGATCTGGAAACAAATAGAAACCACAAAGCTAACGGAAAGTGACAGTCCACCTCTCAGAGAACACACTTTAAATATAGACATTTTCTCTTTACTGTTGCACAAGATAAAAGGAAATCAACAGCCCCTGGATGCTTGATAATCTTTACTTTTCTGTCAGGGCACGATGAGCTGTTCAGCCACCTGTCCTAACAGCCAGGGGTAAGCAGTCCCAGAAGAGGGGCAAGAACCTTTTTGCATCATGCCAAGGAGGAAAATTTGACCTTATAGGGTCTGACACAAGTAGAGGACATAAGCAATGTCATCTGCCATCCTTTAGACCTACGTACACTTCAAATCAAGGCCATGCCAATTCCTTTGTCACCATATACAAATCTCTGATTCTCCCTGAGCTTCATTTTCCACCTCCATAAAATAGGATGATCACAGAACCTATGTTGAAGGTTGTTGTGAGGTTTTAGAATGTTAATACTTCTTTTTAAGTGCTTAGAATAGTGCCTGGCTTATGGTAAACAATCAATGGGTGTTACATACTTATTCAGTAAATAATAATTTTGATGTTTTCCATCTGTTTATGCCAGAAGCTTCCAAGCTGCAGGGCTCTAACCTGAGTAGAAAATATGCTGTGATTTGTTAGTGTCAAGCATTCCACTGGTGTTATCTTACTCAAAAGGACAAGGGGGAAGAAGAGTAGAAACAAAGGGCTCCTCTCCAGGCCTTCCCACAGGGGATTCCAGCAGAAAGACGTGACAACCATAATTTTAAGCCACCTAGGGAGGGTGCCTTGCAGTGGTCCAAGCTTGCCCATGCTCTCTTCTGAGTCCCTGTGACCAGCCCACTGTTTCCTCTTTCTGGAATGCCCTTCACCCCTCCCCTCTTTACTTTATCAGTTCCTATTTGGAACACCCACATAACAGAGTAGGCAACATCAATAAAAGTGATCTGCTTCTTTCTGGTTGCGTGACCTCGGGTAAATTACTTAATCTCTCCAAACCCCAATTATTTATCTATGATGTAGAGACAACAAAGCACCCACCTTGTAAGACTCTGAACAGAATTGCACAAAATGATGTATACGACCTAATGTTAAATATCTACCCAGGGAAGGCACATCACATGTGCTCCTCCTTTAGTTCTAGTAGGAAAACTTCCTCAGTGAGTCCAGGAAAGGTGAAGCACCCCTGCTCTCTCATCCTTTATAATCTGCGCATGCACTGTCTATAGCATGTAGCCCAGCAGCCTATAACCCCTCTCTAGTAGGTCTGTCCCCTCTGTTAGAGACACCTAGAAAAAAGCAAGAACCATATCTGGGGCATATCAAAACCCCTGAGATCTGGCATAGCTCTTAGTACACCATGCGTCCATCAAATGTCTGTGGAATAAATGAATCTGTAGGGCAAAGATATTCAAGGAAAGTTAACTAAGATCATCTCATCCCCCCACACTTTTACAGAAGCATTCGATTATAATTGTATGTCACATTTGAAAATAGGTTCAGGCCAATAGACTGTTTATATAGCTTCCTATATTTATACAAAAGGACTTTTTCGATGAGCGTGATTTGCTTACGTGGTCATGTGTAAAACTCCTCCAAGTCATTGGATTATGGCATCTCCAGGGAATTAAGGATAGAAGCAAAAACCCAGATCCTTATCTCTGGATTTTAGGTGAAAACTTGAAAATGTTCCATCTCCCAAGAGTTGAGACCTTTTCCAAAGAGTCATGCTGAAAGATATTTTCAGGGGTTCCCAGAAAACATAATTATGGACAGCTTAAACAGAAGGAACAGGGGGAAAATGACCTTTCAATTGGGTCTGAAAATGGATACATTTCTTGGCGTGTTTCTAATTGAAAGTGGTCCCCTGGTGGATGGAGCCAAGAACCTCAAGTGGTTGCTTCCTCACTTTGGCCAGAAACTGGAGAGAATCCCCATCAAGTGGCTTGGCCATAATTTTTCCTCGGGGAGGAGGAAAGCCTGGGGATATGTGGAAGAAGCTTTAGTTGCAGAATAAGAAAACACAAAAGAAACAGTTATTATGAGGAGGCCATAACTTGTGCTTCAGTGCTAAACTAGATCCTTAGAATAAACTAGCTGGATAACTCCAAAATTGGCAAAATAGTGTGAAGGCAAGATAACATTTTTCTCTTTGACAGTTACTTTGCGATGCCCACGCCTTAAAAATGGAACTTGAATTGATTCAAATTTCTCCATTTGAACCTAGAATGGCAGCTCCACAGAAGATTTTTGGCTGTTTTATTCACTGCTCTAGTCCAAGTGCCTTCAACAGTGCATGCCGAGGAGCACGCACTCTATAACTGCGTGCTGAATGAGAGCAGGAGTTAATGAATGAATGCCTAAGTCGACTGCACAAATTTGTTTCAGAAATATAAGACCAATACAGGGGCACACTCACCCTTCACGATTTGGTTCACCTCTGAAAAGGCTCATCTGGGATAGTCTTTTCTAAAGTTCCACAAAGCTTGTTTCAGGCAAAAACCTGAATCTAATAATATTCAATTATCAAGCGTCAGTTTCCAAAATACCTGCCACTTCCTGGCTCTAATTTCGTTTCAGTTCTATAAGGAGACCACCCAATTGAAGAAGGAAGTATTTTTATCTCCACGCTAATTTGGTAAATCATTTTTTCCCCGGAAGAGTAGGGCTATCTTGGGCACCTGCCAGATGCATGGTAGAGAGCAAGCCACAGAGAGGGGGCCGCGACCCCAGCCTCACTGCAGTTACGAGGCGGGTCACCGAGCCTCCGGAAACCACGCATTGTAAGGCGCTTTCCATGAAAACGGAGCTGCCCATCAAGACGTCACAAGAACTGGAAGGCCCAGTTCTCCAACAGCAGGGCTCGGGTACAAAATGCAGTTTCAAGTGAGCATCTTGTTCTTGGTTCTCACTGGTCACTAGGTCAGAGGTCTCTGCTCCCCATGGTCATCACTTTTCAAAGACTGTACTTGCAAATCATGCCAAGGATCACGTTTGATACCAAGGGAGGCAGCTGAAGGGACTAGTTATGAGCTTGAGCTCTGGAGCCAAACTCTCTGGGTGCAAATCCCAGTCCTGCGAGCTGTGTAACCTTAAGAAAGTTGATTAACAGCTCTGTGCCTCAGTTTCCTCATCCTTAAAATGTAAAAAATAATAATACCTATCTCACAGCATCACTGTGAAAGTGGACGGAATTGATATGTATTGCCATAATATAATGAATATTCAGATTATAACAGAAGTTGGCATATACTACATTATGGTATATGTCAAAATACACACTATTGTAATTTCATGTATCTTATTTCATGTGTATATCTCATATAATTTATTAAATTGATGGCATTACAGTACAGCCCCCATGATTATAAAGCCATGGAGTCGTCAGCAAAGAATAAAATCATGGTCATTGACAAGAGACATAATACATTTTTAAAAAACAAATCTTCTAAATAATCTCACAAATGTGTATTCTTCCATTTGCTCGCTTGCAACAAGCAATAGCTGCTTCACTAAGAGCAAATGTTGATCTGCCACAGCTGGTGATCAGCTGAGGTTTTTTTGTCTCATGGGCCACAGAACAATTGTCACAAACCGATGTTGAGATGTCTCCCCCAGAGGTTTTCAAGGTGAGAAGTGTCGTCATCCCATCCCATCTCCCAGCTCACGAGCAGCCCCAATGGAAGAACTTAGATTATGACACAGTGATTTCTCGCATCAGCCTGACCTTCACATAGCATCATAACTTGGGTGAAAGCCAAAGACTTTATAACCTCTCTTATTCTTCTGCTCATGTGTCTGGGGTCCAGTTGAGCCATCGTACACGTTGAGCCCAAGCTCCGGTGATGATAATTGCCTTGCTTTTCATACATGCCAAGCTCCACCTTCATTTCAGCACTCAGATGAGAGCAAACACTCCTGGCTCTCTCTTGCATTTTCTCTGTTTATTTACCCACCTTTCTCTCTCTCTTCTTTGAGATAATTCTGCCAAGAAAGAGAAAAATATCAAGGTACGCCATCATTTCATTAAACTTCTCACCCAGCAGAAGTGTTCCTGATTTGACTTTGTACGACAGCTCTGCCCCAACTTGTCTAGGACTAATCATATACTCCTGCATTTGGAATTCAAATGTCTAATTCTCGTATATTATTCTCATTCTTTTAGTTCAACTGAAAGCCACCTGGTGATTCGTAACGTTTATTTACATTTCCCAGTCCAAAAATCTGGCCGTCTTTACCTGTAACCCTGGCCCCACTCCCAACATCCAGTTCCGAAGTTCCGAGGCTTCTCCTCCACCCTGTCCACTTGCCCATCTGCCTCTGTCTTTCCTTGGCTGTCCCAGTCCCCTCCCCATGGTGACTGGCATATCTCCTAACTCATCCCTGCACTACCCACTCAAAGTCATCCCTCTTACTGGTCCCAGAGATGGTACCTAAAGCATGAGTGTGCTTAGATTTTTCTGCTGTCCCTAGTCCCTATGTGATGCCAACTGTCCTTGGGAAGGAAGTTTCCAAACTCCAGTAGAGTTGGAGGGCTTCTTTTATACAGGGAATTGCATGGGTTCAGAGCATTGGGCTTTGCTACTGACAGTTCTGAGTCTAACCTCAGGCTCTGCCACTTGTTAGCTGAGTGGTCTTGGGTATTATTCTCCTTCTATAAACCTGATCGTTTTTTTAACAACTATCACAGTGCCTGTCTCAAAGGGTTGTTATGATCATTAAAGGAAAAATGCAAATGCAGGGTTGATTCAGGGCTCAGCGGCCCACAATAAAAACTCAGGAAATGCTGCCCATTACTAGGGCCAGCTGTCCTTGCAGTCTTTTACCCTGCCTGGGCCTTCTCTTCCCCACGCCAGTGTAGGCTGCACCTGCATCTTACCTGTGCCATCCATGACATCCCCTGTACTGATATCCCTCTACTCTTTGACTTTGCCCATGCCATGTGTTATCCAAATTCCCTTCCCATTTTTACCTGCTCAAACCCTACACTCCTTCCGAACTCAATTCACCCATCATCCCTTCCTCAATGCTTCCCTAGCCCTTCCAGGTGGAATTAATTTCTCCCCATTCCTTTTGCCCCCCTAACACTTGGCTTATATCCCCATTATCACATCGATTGCATCCTCCATCATGCTGGCAGTATTTGGTGACTAATCTGCTTCCCCCATTAGACTATGCCTTTGTTAAGGGTTGGAACCATGTTTTCATCAGATTTTACTCCCCAGAAATGCCTAGGATGGGATTTTGTGCATGGAAGTGCTTGCATTATGTTAATTAAATAGGACTTCATGTTTTGTGGTTTTCTTCAAGACCTGTATGGGATGTATCAAGGCAGCAGAGATCACCCCCTGGCCCCCACCCCTGGAACACAAACTTCTTCCAGCTGAAATGCAGTCTGGCCTTTAACAGGGGATTGTGTTTCTGCCATGCAACACCAGTGGACCACTTGAATTTCCCTTTACTTGTTGTGTCAGAAAATCAATCAGTGACTTCAGCTAAATCTTGAGACTTTCTTCCTTCTCCAGAGCCAGGCTAAATAATTCATGCTTCTACCATCCCCCCCCAAAACTCTCCTATTCTTAACCTAAATAACATTCAGAATATGCATTATTCAGTCTGCCTTGAGTCTCTTGTTACCATATTTTTTAAGAGGAAAGAAGAAAACCTCTATCACTGGGTAAGATTTTCAATTCCAGAGAGTAAGAATATGAAGAAAAGGTGGATATTCAACCCTCAAGGCACCTGAGAATTTTTTTTTTTTGTATTTTTATAATGTTAACTTTTGTCCTCTGTGTCAGCAGAGTAGCACCAACCTAGAAAGTGAAATTTGTAAGTTTTAAAATTTAAATATAATTTTCCCAGGAGCCACCCAAACATTATTGATCTCTTGCACTTTTTCCTCTAATTTGACAACACCTTCTATTTTGCCAAGAAACAATACATGTGGTAAGAGAGAGCCATGTGAATATTAATAAGGACAATTCACATTTGCATGTCGTACTTCTTCACATGACTTTAAAATGTTTTTCTCTGAGGCTTACCACAACAATGTTCTATGTAGTTAAAGCAAAATCCAGGAGCACGCCCACTGGATTTGCTCTAAGCAAGCAGGAAGGAATAGATTCGCCAAAAATGGCAAGTCCTATTCTCAGCAGGACTGGACCAGTGATGAGCTTGACTTTATCTCTGAGGTGTTTCCCACATCCCTTTTTCCTTCTAAAGAGTGCACTCCCTACTTTCCATGGGGCCTTTAATTCTTGCATAAAAATTTCCTCCTGATAAGTCTCAGTCAGAACTTACCACGTCCTCAAATCAATAAAATGTAAAATTGCTCAATATGGAAATGTTATAAGGTTTTAAAATATTTTTTTGCACCTTTCTTCTGGTACTTTTCAACAGAAAACAAGTAAAGTCCTATTCGTTGGGCAATTGCTAGGTTAACATAGTCGAAGAGTTGTCACAGAATATTTCATTTACTCCTCATAGCAATGCTAAAAGGGAAAAATCGTTATCCCCATTTGAGAGTTCAGGAAAATGACATAAAGTGATCAGCCTAAAGTCAGTAAGACAGACAGGACACAAGGCTTCACTCACTGTATGTCAAGTTCAACCGGGCAGGCTCTCCCATCTCCACACATCCTGGGTTATGCTCAGATCTCTTTGAGGATATCGGAGGTTGAAGAATGTCCACTAAATGGCAGCCTTCCTGAATTCTGATTCAATTTAGACAAAAAGGAGTGAGCCTTATGCAGCTCAAAATGCCAGGCTTATTTTTGCTTAAAGCTAGAATGAGATATGCTTTTAGATAGGCAACAACCATGAGCATCCTAATTCTGGACTTCAAAACTAGCCCCACTCATTCCCCTGTCTCAGGCACAGATGAACCAGTGCTGTGTCTGCAAAACACAACAGAATGTGTGCTTCCAGCAGGCTCTAGGCCCCAAGAGGAGGGGGGAGGAGGGTGCTGAGCTCTCTGAGCCCATGCTTCCTTCTCCCTTGCTACTAGCCAACCATGCAGAAGAGAGAGCCCAGAGGTGTTACCTCCAGGGAGACCCCTCCATGTGGTTGGAAGCATCAAGAGTGGGAAGTAACACTGGTTCCTTTCCATTTTACTCTAAAGAGACTTCTATTGTGGGTTCACCCTGGCACATGGTCTTCTGGGCAGGTACAGTGCACTTACTATTATGCCATCCTTATCACAGAAGTTCATCACACGATTCCCTGCAGAGGTCAGGATGGCAGGAAGTCTTTGTTTCCAGGGCTCCACTGACTCACTGCATGACCTCGGGTGAGCCACTTAACTCGTCTGTGGCTTAGTGTCCCAATTAATAAAGTCTGCAGTGTTGACAGGAATCTCCCTGGGTATCATGCTTCCCTCACGGGGCATCAGTGAATGGATCTTGCAGTGCTGGCCTCAAAACGAGCTACCTGCAAGGTCAGGGGATGAGGACCCTTGCCTTCTCCCAAGAGTCTTGAGCAAACCGTCTTTCGATGGAGCGTTTCTGTTAGACACTGACGGAGGGAGAGCTCTCTGGGCAGAGCCTGGGTGACTTAAGTCCACCCTGCTGAACATTTCGAGTAACAGTAGATTATTTCATGCCTCTTGAATGTTTGGAGTCTGAGCAGCTACACACACTCACAACTATATTTTACCCAAAATTGACAGCCCCGGAAAGGACATATGGTTTAGATTTTTAGACAACACTCCATGTAAAAAGGCTTTCCTTTTGTAGAGGAATATTTTTAGACTCTCCTGAGCTAAACTCTGGGGCTGAATTTAATCCATACGGCCCTCCCGTCCAATCAAGAGCCAAAACACAACTTTGTGTCAGGGTAATACATTGTTAACTGATATGTCAGAAAATCAATTAATTACTTTTAAGAAGGAGTTAAGAGGATCCCTACAATGCTGCCACGTGAATTATTAAAGACTACTCTGTCAAGGCGCCCCTCCCCCACCCCAAATCAAAGCCCTGTGTCATAGGGTGGTACAAAAATATGCCTTCTACCCTGAAAGTGGTTGAAAACAGTGTCTGGTTGAAAAGGCAAAAAACAAACAACAACACGGCAGAAGCTGGAGTCCACTCATGCTGCTAAACACGGTCCCCAAAGAAGATACTGTCTGCCCCCATTTTCTAAAATGTATCTCGTTTTCTCTAGTCAACGGCTACAATAAACCCATGCCCGTCTGCACAACTCTGTTCACATGCGGTTGGGCGACCTTGCGCTCACGTCCACGTTCATCCTACAGGTTTCTTTCTTTCCCTGAGCTCTGCCCAACTCAACCCAGAAAACAGTCCATGAAAGGCCCATCGCTCCCTCCTCCTCCTGCCAATTCTATGCCCGCCTCTAACCTAGGGTAGACCAGATGAACGTAAACCATCCTGGGTGAGAGGCCAAGAGGTCTCTTCTCACCTTCTGGCTTAATTGGCTCAGAATGTTTAGTTTAGGTCAGTCAATACCTCATCCATATGTTGCCTACATCTGGAGACAATTATAAGATGAAGCTGGAGCTTTAGGTATGCATCAGCCTTGCATTCACCAAAAGACAGAGAAAACCCCATCCCACCCCAAAGTATCTGTACCCACAAAGACCAGGGGACCAATGGAGATAGCAGTCTGCATTGTAAAATGAGGGGTAGGGGTAGGCTGGGGCAATGGGATCTAGAGGGCAAAAAGATGAGTGGTCCTTGCTGCTTTTCTTTGGTTTTGATTTGGCCAGAAGTGCAAGCCCATCCGAATGAGAAAAAAATCACACACTTGCATAACCAAAGCATCAGCAGGACAAGGGGCTAGGGTGGGGGTGCCGGCAAGTTGTCATTTTCACGGGCTAAGTCTCAGAGGTGGTTGAAAGTGGTTCCACGGGTGGTTGATCTTTAAAACCTTCAGAGCTCTCAAGGACCCCCAAAATAGTTCATCTATTTTTACAACAGCACAGCCTTTAAAGAAGAGCTAGAGGAGGTTGTCCCGGCTTCTAGACTTTCTGAGACCCAGTAATAAAAGAGCGGTTGACACCTGGAAGCACAGTTATCCCTATAATTCTCGATCCATGCCCCTCATTCTAAGCTCAGGACTGCTGGGCTGCCTTGGCGTACCAACAGGCTGGAGGGGTGATGGAAGCTGTGGCACATTGTCATTTGTTCATTCACTCATTCATAAAAAATACATTTTATCTATTCAGTGCCAAGCACTTTTCTTGATGCTAGGAATTCGACATTAGCAAACAGGACAAAGTCTCTCTGTCACTCTACCCACTCCACCCTTCACTGAGAGGATGGAGGCAGACAATAAATATGTAACTACAGAAATTAAATAAGACAAAAACAATGAAGAAAGGAAATCAGCGTGGCTGATATGGTACAAGCGATGGGGCAGGGAGTGGGGTTACTTTAGCCAGCACTTCAGTAGATGACATTTGAGCAGTGATGGGGAAAACTGGGTGGAAGGGAGGGCCCAGTGGTCCATGTAAATGGAAAACATGTGCAAGGGTCCTGGGGTAGGAAGAGCCGGGCATATCTGAGGCCGGTGTGAGCACGGCAGCGTGAGCTGCAGGAGCGTGTTTCCATGTAAGGTCAGAGGATCGGCTGGGCCAGTTGACTGAGGCCCGAGAATTCTGCTGAGAAGCCCCAGGCAGTTTGGGCAGAGGGAAAGCATGATGGGATTCCCATTGGTCTCCTTGACTGCTGGGATGCAGTGGGGCATGGACAGGAGCAGGGAGGGCAGCCAGGGGCTGCCCACAGTATTGGGAGGCAGCAGCAGGGCGGGAATGGGCTGGAGGGGACACTCTCCTTTGCTCTGCACCGTGGACTCCATCCTGAGCAGCCTGCAGACCACCCCTCCATCTGAGCACGGGCTCTGTAACCAATGCCTCTGGCCCTACTGGTCCAAATGTGACTGTCACCTCCGTGCCCTTGGCAAATGCCTCCATCTCTCCATACCTCACATATGTAATGAAGAATAAGATCCCTCCTGCCAGGTGCCTGGTCCTGAGTCCCCGGAGGAGAGGACCCAGATGCCGTACTGCTAACGCCACCCCTACCCCCGACATTGTCCCCATAAGGCGTATTCTTGATGCGGATTTCACCAACATTCATTTAGCAAATATTTATTAAGCACCCACTCTTTGTCCCCAGGGTCCCATACAACCTCTGGGACACAGCCTGATTGCCCCTACTGTCCTGGGCCAAGGTCACAAAAGCTCTCTGCACCCTCTTCACCAGTCTCGTATTGAACTGTTATGCAATATTTAACTAAGACACCAGCAGACGCATCGGCGGCCCTGACTGGCCTGTGACCCGCCAACGAACCCACCGGGAGTGCACGGTGCTGGCCGGGGTGCAGATGGCATCCCGCTCAGAGGGCAGCGGCTGGCCTCTCTGACGTGCCCAGGTTGCAACCCGAGGAGAGCAGAGGGCTCAACTAGGAATATGGAAAGCATTCGGGCTGCTTTGTGCCAGCTGATTTCAGAGGCAGTGGATGCAAATCCTAATTTGTTTAAAGCTGAACCCTCTGCTTTGTTGGGACAGCCACACCGGCTCTTCCTCATACCCTGCAATGCTGCTGGGGAAGCCCATTCACAACCTGGACAGGTAATATTTTTTAAGGAGAGAGAGAGGGATGATATGAATAGGGGAAATTTGGTGAGCAGAACCTGGAACCCAAAAGATCAGATTGTAATCTTGCAAAGGATGTTCGGGCACCTCTGAACTTTCTGCCAATGAAATGAGGCCATCTCTCCTCGGGAACAAGGTGCTGCTTGAGGCCAAGGTGGTGGCAGCTCCGCCAAGGCGAGGCCTCCTGACTCCGCTGGGCTGCTCACCTCCCTCTGGAGGTCGTCAGGTCGTCGAAAACATCAGCTTTTTTTTTTTTTTAAAGAAATGCTCTGTGCTCTCTGTAGGCATTCAATGTCCTCTGTTTCTGCAACAGAGCGTAATTCCTATGAAGAATTTGCCACTGTGCCCAGAGAAGGGGGAGGGGGGCCCCACCATCGGCATCTACCCCGGGCTCCCCTCCTCTCTGGTCCGGTTCTGTCACCATCGTGAGGGTTGTCTTTGACCTGGAGTCACCTGCCATGCCAAGAGATAAGAAGGGTGGGACAGAATTATGAATCGAACTGCTAGGGTCCAAATGGATTTCGGGCGTTTTCCACATTAAGGAGCTAGCGCTAATGTGAGCAAGCATCGATTCCTCCTGCAAGGATGGGTCCCCAGTTCCAGAGATCACCCTCTCATATAAGAGCAAAGCAAGAGAGAGGCCCTCGGCTGGCCCCAAACTGCACCAGGGAGAGAGAACACATATCCAGCCGGTGTGCTGTCTCACAGGTGGTCCTGGGGTCGGATCCCCATGCCAGCCTCATCCGCAGTGGGGCCAGCTGCACAACCCAAGACCAACCTGCCCTTCGTGTTTTTGCACTGTCTCAGAATTCAGCCTTAATTTGTCCCCAAACGAAAAGCACACAGAGATCACTTTCAATTTAGTGTGGAGTGTTTGTTTGCACAATACCCTTAAGATAAAGAATGGGAATAAACACCCCCTTTCCAGCATACACATGTGCATGCACAGGCAAACCATCCCCAAGAAGATATAGCCTAGCATGAAGAGAGATCTCTCTGTTCCTCTTTCTTTAGAGTTATAAGATAAGCTTTTTACATATCCTGAATCAATGGACATACTAGATGTGTATGCAAAAGAACTTCAAAGCTGGCTTTGACAAAGGGCATTTGGAGAAGGATGATAAAAATGTGTCTGATAAAACAGAAAAGACTTTAGCAATACAGCCCTACAAATTGGGAAAGCAAGGGACTCAGCACGTGGTGTGAAAGTGTGTTATCTACACCCTCAGCACTAAAAGATAGTGGCTGCGAGCAGAAGGTTTTATCTGGCCTTCACAAAAGTGGAGATTGCACCTCCCCCCCAGCCGCCCCGTCTGCAAAGCCCAGGAAACACCTTGCAGAGGAGTTGATGCAATATTTGCCATCCCAGCCCTCGGTGACAGTTAAGATGTGTTACAACAGAAAATTGAGCAACGACCCTGCGGGATCACCCACGTCTATGGTTACTCCACTTTTTTTTCCCCTGGAGAGAAAAATAGGACATTTTGAGGGACAATTTTTGGCCTCCCCTCCTCCCCATACTTTCAGTTTACACCAATAAAGAAACATTCTGCCTTCTTCCTCTCCAATAAAGTTTTAGACTACCTTCCAGGCTGACTCTTCAGGCAGGAGATTAGTAATATTTACTCTTTGCCTCTCGTTGCATGATATCTAGAGACTTTCAAAGGATTCTCGGTATCTGTTTTTGGAGATGTGTCACTCAGTCCCGGTGACTTCTTTGGGGCTGGAGTTTAATTTATGTGATTGCAATCAGGAAACCACTTTGAAAGAGAAGAAATCAATTTAGCTTTTCACGAGTCATAAATTTTCTCTAAGTAAAATTTCACAAGATCCTCCTCTTTGTAAGAAGTTACAAAGCAGCTGTTGGAGGCGCTTAATCTAGGAGCCAGGGGGTCTGTGTTCTGGCCCCAGATTGGCCACTGTTGCGGAGCCTTGCAGAAACACTCATTTCTCGAGCTTCCCTTGTCTCTCTATAAAGCGATCCTATGAAGTGATTGTACAATTCCTTTTACCTCTCAAAGAAAATTCTCTGATGCCATTCCACAGAAGGGCAGCCCTCAAAAGAGTTTCACTCTAGGTTGATAATAATCTGTTTACCTTTGACGAGTGGATTTGGCTTTTCAAAATGCTTCAGCAGATATGATTTCATTTCCCAATGCCTCTCCGAAAGAGGCATGGCTATCGACTTGGTGAGTGAGGAAACTGAGGCACAGCTCAGTTTGAAGACCAGCAGAGAGTCATACCCTAGTTCACATAACAAAATGAGGACTGAGAAAAAAAGGGGAAAAAAAGACATGTTAGGCCAAAAGCTTTCAAATTTCTTTGAATAGCAAGGAAAAGTTGGGAGTAAATTGTGTGCCACAACCCAAGAGACAGATACATCAATCAAAAAAAAGAGTTTGAAGCAATGCTTGTCCTTATTATAAGCAATGTGAAGCACTCTAGTTTTCCTTTACTCTGCTTGGTTTCTCTTACTTGCTTTTCTCTTACTATTATTGTTGCTGTTACTGTTAATTGACAACGAATTAATGCGTCCCAACCTGTGGTCTGGGTACCACGTGGTGGTGTCCTGCTTTTGCCTATGGAAGCCATGAGGCCCCTCTCTGCATTCCCACGGTGGGAAACGTTGTCTTTGCTGGCAAGCCCTTCACTGAAGGCGGCACAAGAGCCTCCAGGCTTTGACTACACCATCACTTCCTAATAAATAATGGATACTAATGACAGTACCGAGACACCTATCTGCATTGTCCTCTCACTCAAGTCCAAGGAAGAACTGAGGCTGCTCCCTTAAAATGGCATATGGCTCTCTAAATAAAGGGCTTTCATGCAGTTTATATTTAAACCATAAGGCCATGGGCTCAAACCCAAATTGCTCCTTAAGTACCATTCTGGAAAAAGCCAGTGAAATATTTATCCATCCATCTGGGTTCAGTATTTCCAAAGCAGCCCATTTCCTGGTATCACGCTTCTAGAGCGTTCCAATTTGCAAAACCCCCTTTCTATTGGTGAAACTGCCATCAAAAGCAAAAGCAGTCCTTTTGGAAAATCTTTGTCTATGAAACTCCTTGAATGAGAAATATAAGGAACAGGATGCTTTTTTAAAAATATTCATAATTCAGAGATTGTCTGCTGGGTCAGATTCTTACTTTCACTGTTACATGGTGTGGCTTTGCACAACTTGTTTAACCTCTTTGAGCCAAAGGGGATAATAGCTCCTAACTTAATAGGATTATCAAGTGTACCAAATGAGATCGTTCATGTAAAGCCCTTGCCACAGTGCCTGGAACACAGAAGGAGCTCAACGCGTGTTAGAGTCGATTACAATTTGTCTGCTCAACTTTGCCCAGTCATCATTACTCTATCATCATAAATAAGGTTGTGCACTCACGCTCTTTCCATCTTTCAGTTTTGATGACTCAATCCCATAGCTTTCTCTGTTCTCATCGGCTCCGAGCCCTCAAATCCCTAGAGGTCAAACCACCCCAATCTCTTGTCTCTTGTCTCCCCAAACCTGTCAAAATCCAGCAAAGCCCAAATCCAATGTCTTCATGAGCTGCTGCTTTTGTTATCCAGGCTGTGCCTGATAGGATAAATTATTTCCTTGCCCTACTAAGCTCATAGCACACACACTCCTATATAAAAATTCTATTTAAAAAAATAGAAAAGAACCATATTTCCTTTTAAAGATCCAAAAATTTGTCTCAGAAGGGAATTCCACTTTGTGTGTGTGTGTGTGTATGTGTGTGACATGTGAGTCCCCAGTGCAGATAAGAAGTTCCCTCTTCGCTTTGTTCACCTGGCAAAACAAATACACCTCCTGTGGAGAGAAGCTTCTTGTTCAATTTATTTTGGACTTTAACATTCTAAAATCTTAAAGGTCTCCAAAGAGAGGATACTTGCCTTTAGAACTTTTTATTTTTAGGTTCTGGGGGTAGGGGCGAAGCTTCTTGATAAGTTTCAGTAATTCAAAATTTTCTAGATATTTACCTTCATTTTTTTTTAATCCAGATGTTTTGAGGTTAGGGACAAGAACAACAAAAAATTCCACATCCATTCAATACTATTGTGGCTTCAGTTTAGCATCTTACTTTATATCTGGATTTCCAGATTTTACCCATAAGAATTTATTAAACATTCTAGAACATTTTAAAATATAAAGATGGCAGGTAATAGAACATTATTCTGATTAAAGAAGTTTTTCTTCTTCTATTTTACCTCAAGGCAGCATCAAGTCTTCACTGAGAATATCCTCCACTAAAGAACACCTTTCAGGAAGAGTATAATTAATCAAACCTACAGTTATCATGAGCAAAAAAACTGTATCAAATGCAAAAGTGAACATAATGATTACGTGTGACTTAATCTCCTTCTCATTCCTAATAACCAAGAAGTTACCCTGAAAATCTTAATCTAGTTCCACTCTAATTAGGAAGAGTAGGAGGAAATCATTTCAGTAACAAAATGAAAATTGCCAGGTTCTATATACCTGAGGCAAAAAGACAAGAAATGAATTGTCTTGTGAGCTTGGTTAGTGAATTTTAAAAAAAACCAAACCTACACCTTGCACATCACTTCATGTCGTTGTTGAATGTGCCAGTGTTAAATGATGCTCTCCAGGGCAGAATGTGACCACAGAAGGGTACTGACCAGTCTCCTGCAGTGAGGTTGCCCACTTCTGGGTACCATTTGTCTATGGTTAAGCCAAATCAGGAGCCACTTCAGTTTGGCAGCTCAGCTCCCAAGTCCTGGGTGTCGTTTGCTGACAAAAAGTGGAGCCACCATTGGCATATATGTTCAAGTTTTTTTTTCTTTACTCTTTAGAAGTCTTCCTCCTTATGTGGTGTCATCAGCAAAAGGGACTTCTTAGCTAAACAGACACTTTCTATTTTAGACATGATACGATTTCTGTGGTAAGGCAATAGACCTGAAATGTAACTTTTTTTTTCTAAAATGTGGGATACTCCTAAATCGAGAACATGACAATCAATTACAGAATTTCTTAAAATTGAAGGCTTTAAAAAAATGTTTTTAAGAGTCACATTTGTAGAAGTGTAATTGCTGCATACCCATCTTGAAAGCTTATCATAGCATCCTGTATTTACCAATAATGCTTTTGAAATTTTCCCCCTCAATAAGAGATCTCTGTGTGCTTGTGAATTGTTCAGGTAACTGGAGAAGCAAGAAAAATGGAAGTGTGTCATAGTCGCTGATATCAGTGCACTCATTGGGCAGACCCTGAACCAGAAATGAACCTGAGTGCATCTGCAGAGAAGTGATTATATTTGGACACCCATCTGTGACTTTGCTCTTGCTGTTTTTTTTTAAACTACATACTCTGCAAATATGTGTGGTAAAAAGTTTTCAGGTATCAAATTTGTGCTTAATTATTTTTAGATGATCTCTGTATACTGCTTTCATTATACATGTATGCATAAATAGGAAATTAGCTATCAGATAATATGGATTTCTTAAACGTTTTGTTTATATTTCATTAAAAAGTATTCCCCTGTTCATTTCTTCTTTTTAAGTAGAGGTGAACCCTATAGAACTAGCACCTTTTATCCATTCACAAAAGATAGTAAATTTGCTTCATTTTCTTGAAAATAGATTTAAATAACAGCATATCTCATAGCATGTCTAAAACAATCATCCCAAAAAGCTGAAATCTTACATAACTGTGGTTTGATTGAGAAATAGGCAATGATGTTTTCAAAAGAAGTCGCCACAAAAACTTGTACTATTCCATTGCAGTACATGGTACATTATCCATAAAAATTGGGTTTATTTCCAGAACATTGATTATATAATATTATTCACATAATCTGCAAATATATGACCAGTCACAAAACGTCAATCACAGCATTTTTATGAATCTTAGCAAATGCAATTACACGTTATAATAGTAATTATTACTTCTATTTCTGCTGACTTTTTATAGCTATCTTTTATTCACTACGACAGCATGAAGTGGTAAAGCTTTTGTGGAGGTATAATCATTCCATGGTCCCATGAGAAAGCAGAGTAGTGCCATCCTTAGCCTACTGTTTCACATAAAATTTGGTTTTCTGAATATTGAAAACAGAATTCATATCAAAGTGTTTACCTTCTTGACTGTCCACAAAACACAAAGTAAAGTGGACATTGGGAAATTTATTATTTTTAAAATATAGATAACTTTATTCAGAGATGACTCTACTTCCAACTCTTTATTCTTGGGTATGCTTCTCAGTATCAGAGACGGATGACCTGTTCAGCAGCCAAAATTTATCTCAGGCTTCCGTGTTCCCTTCCAAAGGATTTCTGTTAGATTTGTGGGAACTTTCCCATCAACCTAGAATCTGTATGGGATCATAGACAGGAAGATTTTTATTTCAATGAAAAAGTGTTAATTTGAGGTACTGAGAGTTGTAACAATAAAGACCCTTAAAACTGTTTGTTCCATTGAAATTAATCTCTGCTGTGCATCCATTTTGTTAATTACTATTCTTTAATAAATTACATAGTAAAATCTCATTAATTGAGTTGGCACAGAGAAAACAGATTTTGTAACAAAGCTGAATTTTAATGATTAATGATAACTATCTTTACTCAGTAACTATGTGCAAAATATTTGATTTCAGTCTTTTTATAAATATAGAACAGAATAGCAATGTGTGTCTATTATTTTTAGAAGCCACACAATCTCAAAGTTGCTTGTGTGTATGTGTGTGTGTGTGTTAAACCACAGCTTAGGGCCTGTTTGAATAATAGATAATCCTTATGCGCAATTAGAGGAACCATATGTAAAACGATAAGGTGCTTAAAATGTATTGTCTTGAGTTGCTTCCATGTTCCCCTTTTCCTTCCTCTCCCCTCCCCCACTCAAAATTCGAGTCCACTCCAGTCCTGTGCTAAACAAACTTCTTCCTAACTGGCACAGAAAGAAAACTTCGGCACAAGGCCCACTGTCACAATTCAAAATGGTATTTCTGTAAATTTCCATGGACCTGGAAAGTCCATCTTTCCCCGTTTCTCATGTTGTAGGGAGGAAACTAAGGCGGGGACTAGCTTAGTAGCTAGCTTGTCTAGTTCATTACTTCAGCCTTCTTCCTGTCCGTTACCCATCCTTGTCCATGGTTAGCCCAGGCCTAGCTCAGGCTGGGCTCCACCTACTCCTAAAGGGTTGTCAGACTCGTGTTGGAGTAGCCAGGGTCCTTGTCCTACCAAACTAACTTCCAGTGAATCCCCATCCTCCCGTATTTCTGTAGGACTTGTGTTTCTACAATAAAGAATGTCCACTTAGTTCAAGGGCAACTTGTCAAGCTCTATGTCTAGCAGCTCAAAAACCAGTTAAAATGACCCACCTAGTTCTCTGTAAATACCAGTGTTTCCTGAGGATAGATGATACCATCCCATTTCATAATCCCTCCAGGGAAGGGGTAAAGATAAATTTTAAGCTCAGAGACTCCAAATAAACTGCTTTTTAGAGAGGACAGTTCACTGTGGAATGATACATGGGAAGTGAGGCACAAGGCTTCTGTATCCTCACCCATGCATCCATTCCTCCTTTTGCCATTCAACTTGGAGAAACTGTATTGCATCTCTAATTCATTGTGGTGGAAATGAGTTTGAATATAGTAACTAAAATGCCTACAAGCAAACAGACTCTAAAAGTAATAGTGGTTTTATAGACTCAGTCACTACCAACCACCAGAAAATCTTGTTGGTAGAACTTTCCCTAATTAGGGGGCCAGAAGCCATGGGAAAAGCTCTAAACTCGCATCCCTTTTCCCCAACAGTGGTGGATTTTGAGATGTTACTTGATGCAAGGGTCATTTCCAATAACGCTTAGCTGAGGGATGTCACTGGCAGAGGAGACCGGCTTCCTCTGCAGAGAGCAGCACCTCCGCCTACCACTTAGAGCACGCCTGCTGTATATGACTGGCGGAGCCAGAGAGAACATGAGAAGGGTCCACTCACCTACTAGGATCCACACACCCACCCTCCGCACTCAGCCAGAGGGCTAGAGGGTAGAAGCCAGTATCTCAGTGTCCTACGCTGCCAGAACAAAGCTCCACTAATTAGGTGGCTTACACCAACAGAAATGTACTGTCTACAATAGAAGTCCAAAATCAAGGTGTTGGCAGGTCCAGACTCCCTATAGAGGAGAATCCTTCCTTGTCTCTCCATCTTCTGGGGTTTGCCGGCCATCCTTGGTGTTCCTTGGCTTGTAGGTGCATCACCCCAATTTCTGCCTCCTCCCTCTTCACAGGACCTTCTTCCACCATCTGTCTGTCCCTGGGTCCAGGTGTCCCCTTCTTCGAGGACACCAGCCGTAATGGATCAGGGCCCACCTTAACGCATCAGCCTCATCTTAACTAGTCACGGCTTTAAGACCCTGTTTCCAAAGAAGGTCAACATTCACAGGGCATGGGGTGAGAACGCGAGCATGTCTTTTATGGGGGACACAATTCAACTCGTAACACTAGGTGTGTCTGCCCAACAGCGATGCTCTGACCTTCAAAGATTATTTCTTCTGAGGACGGGAAGAAAAAGAGAAGGGCCTACACCATAATTTTGACTATGAGTTGCCTTCCCAAATTGAACTATTACTATATTGTAACTGCAAGTTATTGAGAGGCTTCTGAAAAATCTATGCATTATATTTCAAAATAAATCTGCTTATAGTCATTCCTATTTTGGGGTATTGTTTAATCACTTTGCAAATCTATGTTAAAATCACAGCCTACTCAAAACGGAATATCCCTATGTCTTATTCTGATCCACATTGTAGAAAACGGATTTTATATTTAACTAGTTTTGCTAGAAAAGAAAGGGGCAAGCGATGCTTTTATAATGCTTTATATTATTTTTACGTGTTTTATAATGTTGTTTCAGAGCTCAAAGAAACCAAAGCACAATCATATAGGCTGAGCCCTCAGTGGCTGGTAATTGTTAAGTGGAAATGAACAACGTATGAGATTAACTTGTAGCTCATGCGTGGCTGTGAAAGTGCATTAGTGGCGTTGACAGCAGTTAGCAAGGCTTTGCAGCTCAGTTGTTCTTTTTGTGAGCGTATATTCTTCCACTTCTGAGTCAAACAAGCAATGCCATAATAAAAATTCTGAACTTTGCTTCAGGACAGCTCAGAGAGAAAAATATGAATGTAAATGAGTGGTCGAGAAAGCTGCATTATGTCATGGCCTTCACTAATAGCAGGTTAAAAACAAGACTCATTGAAGTACTAACAATAGTAGCTAAATTTCTATTTGGGGTAAACTGTGTTTGGAGCGGTCACTCTAGACTTGTACTGTCCACCATGGTGGCCACTAACTACAAGCAATTATTGAGCCGGCTTGACCAGCTTGAGATGTGCTGGAAGTGTAAAATACACAGTGTCTCAAAGATTAGTACAAAAAAGTAAACTATCTTATTAGTAAGTTTTAAACTGATTACCGGTTGAAATGCTAAGGCTTTAGACCTATTAAGCTAAATAAAATATATTATTAAAATCAATTTCACCTGTTTTTCCTTACTTTAGAATTATATATGTGGCTCACATTATATTTCTGTTGGACAATGCTGCTCTAGAATAATGAATAATGCCCATGTTGGTCAAAGGCCACTTGTCAAGATGAGGTAAAGACACTGGCCTGCTGATATTGTGATGGTATGAGCCATCTGGTTTAGCCTGCTTGTTAAGACTAGGCACTTGGGAGGCAAACTGCATGGGTTCACATTGGGCCAATTACAATCTCAGGTTGCTCAGCTGTCAGTGAAGGCAGTGATTACAGCCTGTTGCTAGGGTGTTAATAGGATCATGTATGTAATGCATTAGCATGAAGCCTGATGGTAGAAGCACTTGATTAAAGATAACTTCTTTTATCATAGTTTAAAAAGTCCAACCAGAAGGAACGAGGCTCCCGGTCAACGTTTTGCAGGACTGTTTCTGAGAACCTTTCAAACACGGCAGCTCGTGTGTGCTGGGCATGACGTTTGCCCAAGACTGTGCACTGAACTAAAGACCCGACACCGAGGGTGGTCCTTGGGCCAGCAGTTGTGGCATCCCGGGAACCCTGACCTACTGAAACAGAATCTGCAGGGAATGAGAGCCCTGGGGTATTCAGGGACACGTTCAGTTTACAAAGGGCTGCTTAGGGGCCTGGCCACACCAGTAGGTAGTCGCCTATCCTCCACGGACACGTTTTTTCTAAAAGACGCACCCATCACGCTATTCCTGTTTTCAAGGCTTTGATAAAACCTCTGTCCTCATGTCCACACTTCTTGCCGACGACCCCACCTAGGCCCCTGTCTTGCAGCTGCAAGTCCCCTGTGATCTGTCACCACCAACCAGACCTCAAAGCTTCCCTCCAGCTATACCGGAATCCATGGGCTTGTCTTTTCACAAAATCGCACCTGCTCTCTCGCTGATCCTTCTGCCTCAGCAGCCTAACCCACTCATCCAACCCTCCAACCACCTGGTAAAAATCTCCCCACCTCCACAAGGTAAATTAAATATCACCTCTGTTCCGGGGCGTCCCACTCCCCAGACCCTGGACGAGCATCTAGGAGCAGCCATAACACTCCTTTGTCTCCTCTATCTGTCCTTTATTGCTGCCGAGCCTGGCACCCTACCTGGTACATAGAAAGTACTAGAGGGAGGTTGAAGGGAGAAAAATTCAGTACTTCATGTCTGAGAAGTTCTAACTGATGCCATTTTGAGTGAGTGAAGGCAGGAAAAGACTAGAAAGCCATTTTATGTTTATTATTAATTTAAAAGCTTCTCAGCCAAATGGACCTTGACCTCAATCTCTCTGGACGACCGGAAATGACTTCAGGATGTGAGAATGGGCCAGGTGAAGAATTTTAGGAATATTTTCTAATAGAGATTGTGACTAGAAAGACAAGACCAGAGCTAATTTTTCGGAGCTCTACAAAGAGTATCTATAAAAATGCATAGTTGTGGTCAAGAGGAAACATAGTTCACCACATATGTGGCATGCATGTGTGTGCACAGATGTGGATAGGCAGTGTGCATATATGCATGTGTGTATATGTGGATATATGGACATGTGGATATGCACGAGGGTATACATATATGCATACACGTATGCATACATAGGCATGTGCACATATGTGCATTTATGGGATGTGCGTGCATATTTCAGATGCATGTATATGTACAGAAAGAGGGCAAGCATGGAGATTCACACTCACTGGAGTCAAATTCAGGCTCTGTGTGATCTTGGGCAAGTGTTCTAAACTCTCCGTGGGCAAGCGTCCTTATCTGTAAAATGGGGATGATGATGGTGTTGTTGTAAGAATTAAACGTAATGTACTTACGTTTGCCTGGCATATTGTAAGAATTCAGAGAATGGGGGCTGGAGGTGGAGCTGGAAAACCAGCTAGTTGGTGCCAGCTCTCAGGTTGGCGATGAACACACAAGTTCCCTCCTCTCTACGGTTCCGGTTCTAGCACCCTTAACAGTTCTTTCTACAAATCACTTGGCATCTCCACATCTGCTACCTCACAGAAAGCCCTCCCACCCCCTTCCCCGCTGAATCGTGTGGGCTGGGCTCTCACAAGGCTACTGACACGGAAAAAACGAAGAGAGCTTTCAACGGCTAGTACGCAGACCTTTCAAAATCCACTCCCTTTTGCCTTGTTTTTAGGTTAAAGACAAATTCTGGCTTTGCCCTCAAAATGGTTGAACTATTGGGTGTGTAGATGAAGCCCTTGCTTTCTGCGCTGCTCCTCCTAGTTCTTAGGCTCAGACATGGAAGGGTTCCAGGGTTCTCACCATATAATTTCCGGGGTGGCTGGTTCTGTGGGGTCTCTTTAGTACAAGTTCTGTTGTCTGGTCAATTTCACTGGTCCAGACTTTTTTCTCATTAAAACTAAATTTACCTAACTTCAAGATGCATCTATTTTTTACTGTATCATTCACAACTAATGCAAACAATTCTTTCCCTGCCCTGGTTTTTGTGTTTTTTTTTTAATAGTCTTTATGGTGTCATTTTATGTCCTTGTAATGCACAATCGTGTTCTTTTTAGGATGCTCCTTCGTGACTTTATACATTTGATTCCTTTAATCTTCCATCATAGGGCAGTCCCTCAGAACCCCTTATTGTTTTAGTTGCTCATTTTGCTTCAGTAAATGCATAAAACTAAGGAGCTGCAAACCTTGTTCTCCTGCCTATTTCAATAGTGTCTGGAAATCTGAAATAATTGCCTCTTTTTAAATTTTTTTTAGACTTTAAAAAGACATAATGTAATAATAACGTGAAGTAGCATCGAAAGCTTTAGGTCTGCAGTATTTGAAATGCTCAAATCTTAAGCCTTTGCAAAAGGCATTGCTCATTCTGTGGCAACCATTATTAACATTTAAAGCTGAAAGGGCAATTTCAAATTCACAACACTGTACAGAGATATTTAAGACAGAGAAAAACACTCCATATCTTGCGTAATGAATTTACTTAGAGCTATACAAACAATAGAATATATTAAATGTCCCAACTATTATTTCCAATAATAACTTATCTCACCTGTTATCTCAGGTATGAGAGGTGTCACTGTAAATACCTAAGGAGGGTAGTGGAATTGCTGTCCTCCTAGCAAAGGAAAAGAAGGGAAAGTGAGAGGAGAATATTCCTAAAATGCCCTATCATTGGTAAAGAAGTAAATGATCATAATGTTTAACTATCAGTTTACTTCTTTTAGAAGATTTATTCCAAACTGTTACTTGTCATCACTTTAAAGAATAATCATATTTTTATTTCTTGCTTTTAGCCTCTGCTGCGTTACAGATTTTTTTAAATTGTTTTCATTAAGTTAGGGTTTGGCTTTAATTTCACCTTGAATTTTAATTAATTCCTATACCTTCCAACTGGATTTTAAGATATTCATTAAAGAAATCACAATTTCATAATATACAGAGTTTAAAAGCAGTGCTTTTATGAAAGATAAAGATTCAGTATAAGCCAGCAATGGTGCACATTGTTTGACAGCACATGTAACAGTTCATTTTTTGTTTTGATGATTTATTGTTTTATTTTTTGTGATGAAACTGGACAGTGTGCTATGAAAATCAGTGTTAAAAATTCTGAGAAGCAATAAGCTAGCAAATAATGAGAAGGGGTAATTTGTTTTTAAATTTCCATCTATGGCAATTAGAATGAAAATCCATCAATTTTCAGTAAATTTAGTGTTGGCTGTTGATGTGTTCATACTATTATTTTTATTTTCCCAATTTCTGTTCTTCCAGAATGCATACATGGAATGAATTCTTCGAGAGACGTTCATGGTATGTTAAAGTCCAAATTACATTATATGTAAAATATGCACATGTATGTATATGATTTTATATGTGTGGGTCTCTAGCTATAACTTAAGGTATAAATTATCCAAATAATTAAGGCTTTTTCTTTTTCTTTTTTTTGCTGATTCAAAAATACTGAAAAGTAGTTCTCCCTACTGTAAATGGAACACCATATAAAACATTCCAATGAAACCTTAAATAATACCTTCAGTTCTACAGCACAGGTACATTCTGCTGTTATTAAATTACTCTATAGACTCTCTAAATTTAAAAAAAAAAAGAGAGAGCTTGGCTTCCATCTATTATTACTCAGTTTATTACCTTTTGTTATAGCAGTGTTAATACAAAATCTTTATGAGGGTAAAATGTTCACTAAGCATCCCTAAATTTTAAAAAGATTAATTAAAAATGTCCTCAGTTTGTTACTTGTGACATACACAGTTGCTCTATGAGGCTGGAATGAAATAATCACACATCAACCTCCACATCTCTGGAAACATTAGGATAGAGAAAAGATATCTCTTTGAGGAAGAATAAGGAATCTAGCCCCCACAGTAATTAGATTTCAAAAGTAAAATAATCTCAAAGCCACTTCAGAGAAAAAAAATTTAATTAAATTCCATTGTTCAAAACTGGACACTGTATAGCAGATGCTTTATAGGTACAAATTAAAATTTGTACAAATTAACATTTGTATGTATATTAACATGTTATTCATCGAAATTATTCTTCTCTCTGACTTTAATACTAAAAGCAGCAATTTTGGTTCAGTGTCACCAGCAAAATATATTCCCTGCTTTTTTAGAATTTTAAGTGATCATCTGAAATAGACCTAATTTTTAAAATAAATATTATTCTTCGTATTTCTCACAAACGGAGGTTAATATTAACTGAAGAGAAGAGTTGAGATTGTAATATTACCTTAACACGTTTTATTTTTTAGAAGATTTTGAAGAATTTAATTTTGAGAGGGTTTTGAAATTTGAAATGTAAAATATTCAGACATTTTCTGAAATCGCCTATATATTTCCCTAAAGTTTTATAGTTAAATATTTACCTAAAGAAGCAAAAAGCCAATTAACTTCTATTTTCCAGTGAAATTATTATTCTTCCAGTCGACCAAATACCACTTTTTAAATTCACTGTGGAAATTTACATTTTATTCCTGTCATGAGCTTTTTCGAAATTCTTCCCCTTCAGCCAACGTGGAGGTATCTGCCATGTAGCATCCGCCCAGCAAATCGCTTCCTTGTCAAAATTCTTTTATTTTTTTATTATGATAAAGGCAAATTTCAGCACAATTCCAGGGGAACACTGGGAGGGATAAATGTGGTAATGTTTCCTTTCCTTTCTCTCTTGGGGAGGCAAAGGAAGGACAATGCTATATTACCGCTTGAAAATGAGCGCTCTTGGTGCAAAGAAATTCCTCGTTTCGTACAGGGGCTCCGTTGGAAGCCGTTCACACTAAAGGGTGCTTGGCACCCCTTAGTTGAGCCCCACGCTGCCTGCTCTCCATTCATTTTAATTCTTCCAAAAGGAGGGGCAGTGGACTTTTTGTTTCCTTCTGGTTTTCAAATGTGCACCGCGCTGTGCGGTTATAACGCGTGCAGATCCCGGGAAACCCAAATGCCCGGCGGCGCGACCAAGAATAAATAATAAAGAAGCTTTCGTTGCTTTTATCGTACTTGTCGGGTCCGAACTCTCCAGCTACGCAGCGCCCGGCGGCGCCGCCCTTGAAAAGGCTACACTGGGCGCATCTACCGCTGCCACCGACTTTCCTCAAAGGAGGTCCTTGACCCCCGCCGCCGGGGAGATGGCAGCACAGGGTCCGCCCCGCAGCCCCTCGCAGGGTTTGGGGCTTTAGGCAGACGGCCGGGGCCCCGGGCGAGCCAGCTCCGACCTGCTTTCCGAGGGGATGCTGCGGCGGGGTTTGATTCCAAGTCTGTCCACCTTTGCCCCCGCCACAGTCCCGGGCCCTCCGCAGCTCGGGGGTCCCTGGGAATGCAGTCGGCGGTGGCCCCCAGAAAACCCCGGTCTGCTCTGGGGAGAAATGCACTTGAGCCCAGAAGGCTGCACTCGCCCCCGGGGCGGACCGCGCCCGAGCCCGGCGCGAAGAGGAAGCAGCCCCGCGCGGAGGGTGGCAGCTGTGGCGGTTTGGCAGGAACGCAGTATTGGGAGATAACTCATTGGAATCAGCCGGCCAAGGGGACAGAGAGCAGACGTTGGGGGTCTTTAAACCTGAAATGGTGCTTCGTCCAAATCACATAGACCAAAATGTTCCGCCCGGAACCCCAGGCCCCTTAAAACTAACAGAATGCAGGTGGGTGCTGAGAACGTCCCAAGTTATTGGGAGAGGAGGGAGCGCCCGCGTCCCATCAGGCTGGCGAGCGGGACGCGGGACGGAACCGAGGTTGCTTCTTTGCAAACCACAGCCCTGGGGGACGTCGATCGCGGTGTCCCGGGCAAACGGGCTTCGGGAAGAGTCCCCCTACTTCCCGTCCCGGCCGGCCGCACCGCCCGCTCCGCAGCTGCAGCGCTGAGGCCGCGGAGGCGGGTCGTGGCCGCCCGAGCTGGCTCCGGCGGCCGTGTCCCGTCCGGGCTCCCCAAACCCAGGTTCTGCCGATAGCGACGCGAAGGCCGCGAGGCGGGCGGCGCCGAGCCCCGCGCCGTCGGGGGCGTTCCCGGGCGCCGGGACGGCGAGGGAGGGCGGCTGCTGCCCCCTGGCGTCCACCCGGCCCGCGGCCCGCAGCGCCTCCCCCGCGGGGCCCGCGCCGCTTCAGGCCGCCGGACGCAGGCCGCCCGGCCTTCCCGGCGCCCGCGGGACCCGCAGCCGGGGAAGGGGCCCGGGCGCCCGGGAAAGGCCTCCGCGCCGCCCGCCACCGCCCCTCCTCGGCCAGGCCCCCGCGGAGGAGCCCAAGGAGAGTCCCGCGCGGGGACAGCCCCCTGCGCTCCCAGCCGAGTGCCCACGGGGCGTGGGAGGGGGGAGTAAGTGTCCCGCGGTGGGGAGCTGAGGGGCTCTGCGGGAAGGGCGAAGGGCCCGTGGTGGGGTATCAGGAGCCCAGCGTGGTGGCGGGGAGGAGTCCCGCGCGGGGGTGGGGGTGTGGATAAGTGGCCGGGGGCGGGGCGGCCTAAGCTCCGTGCAAATGCCCGTGGCGCCGCGGGGACCGGCGCAGGGGAAAGTTCCCGCCCGCGCCCCAAGCCTGGGAGGGATGTGCGCGGGTGGCCGTTTCCGGGGAGCCGAGGTGGGAGTGCGGATTCCAGACGACCTGGGCTGGCCCCGGCCCGGTGCGGGCAGCTCCCGGGCACGGAGCGAACCGACGCTCCGGGGAAAGGAGCGAGCCGAGCGGATGCCAGCCACTTGCCCGCGGCCGCCCGCTCTTCTCCGTCCTTTCTTACAAGGGGACTCCTTTGCTCGCCGCCACGCACACCCAGCCAGGGTGAGGCGCGCTGCGGAAACCAAGTAAAGAAAACAAACCCAGGAGGAAAACTAAAAACGCAAAGGCTTGTCGTGGAGCCCGAGGACCGAATGGCCTCAGTCAGTGAAGCAGCGCCGCTCCCCGCAGCTGCGAACGGGGCCGTGTGCGCGCCCGGTTCCCCGGCCCCGCAGCCCCACTCGCGGCCGGATCCCACCCAGACCACGGAGGGTCCCCGCCGTGGACCGCCGCGCAGGCCAGGGACAGCGCTCTCAGGCCTGGCGGCCCGGGTCCCGCGAGCTCCGCGGCCGCAGCGCGCGCCGCGCTCCGGCTGCTCTCTGGTCCCGGGCCGCTGCGGGCGCGGCGCGCGGGCCTCCTCCTTCTCCTCTTTGGTGGCCGCGGCCGCCTCTGGCACCCTCGCGCACTGCAGCCGCGACGCGGGCGGCCGGGCCCGCAGCGGGGCGGGGCCTGCGGCGAGCGTGTGAGTGTGCTTGTGCAGGGTGCGGGAGGCGCCGGGGGCGCGAGGTGCGGGGCGGCCTCCGGGCCCGGGGCTGCGTACAGTAGCGCGCGGCGGGGGCGCGCGGGCCAATTCCAGGAGCCGGCGGCCGCGAGCCGCGCCCAGGCTGATACCGGAAAGGCCTGTGATTGGCCGGCGGCCGCCCCTATGCAAACGAGCTGAGGGAATGGAATTCCTCGGGCCGGGCTTACAGTAAAAGCACGTTCATTTCCAGGCACTCTCATTCATAGAGCCAGCGGGCTCGGGCGGGACGGGCGCCCCGCGGCCGGACCCAGCCAGGGCACCACGCTGCCAGGCCTGCGCCGCCAGGCACCTCTTCCCGGGGCTCCTGGGGACACCAGAACTAAGTCGACCTCTGCTGCTTCTCTTTGGCCTGCGTTGGAGCTTCGGTTTTTTTCTTCTTCTTCTTCTTCTGCTTCTTACTTTTGAATGAACTAGAGTCTTGGCTGGATGTTTGAACTTCTTTCCTGGCTGTGAACTTTTCCCGGTTGTTTCCTTTTGACAACTGCGGAAGAAAGTGCGCTGCGCTTCCAGGCGAGACGTGAAGTCGCGGGTGCGTGGCGGGCTGCGTGAGAGTGTGTGCGTGCGTGTGCCACCCGGATCTGCGCCGCGGACCCTCCGCACAAGGCCAGCTCCACCTGCTGCGGTTATTACGCGGTGCTGGTGCGGATCTGCGCGTCTGGGCAGTTAACCCGCCTGGGCTGGGGCCACGTTTGAGGAAGATCGCCTCTCTCTTGCCCAAGTCGGGCTGACTCACTCAGCCATGTAGACAGGGACCGGCTTCCGAAGAGTGCGTGTCTGCGTGCGTGTGACTCGGCTGTGGCTGAACGCCCACCAAACCGCAGGAGAAGCCACAAGCTTAACCAACATCCCCCAAACCCGGTTCTCAGATGTGGAGGGCTGTACCCTGAGTGTCATCGACTTGGACTTTTTTTTTTTTTTAAGATTAGAGTGAGATCTTTGAAAAGCTGAATTTTCTGCACTGAGTTTTTTTTTTTTTGCCAGAATTTATCGAGAGAACATGACAAGTACTTCTAGCCCAACCCTGCTCCAACTACTGAAGCTGATTTTCAAGGCTACTTGAAAAAAAAAAAAAACCTGCAGCGAACATTAATGGATTTCTGTTGTGTTTAAATTCTCTACAGATTGTATTGTAAATATTTTATGAAGTAGAGCATACGTATATGTTTATATATACGTGCACATACATTAGTAGCACGGCCTTTGGAAGTCGCGGCTCTTGCTTCTGAGGACCGAAGCCGGTTTTGCATGATCCAAGTGGCACTGTGTCGGGAAGACGCTGCTGTGTTGTGTTCTGTTGGGACTTTAGAATAAAATCACCGGGAAAAAAAAAAAAACTGGCAGGCGATGAACTACTGGGACTTCCAATTTGTGTATTTGCTGGTCCTTTTGGCCTCCGTAGAAATATTTTAGGAAGTGTGTGGGAACGTGGCCTCCGGGAACTTTTCTAACAGTCAAAGACCGAACTTAGAACTGTTTAAAGCAAGACGCCGACGAAGAGAGACTCCCTTGGCGCTTGACTTTGGATTCTGGTCACCCACTTTTTTAATGCACTAAACCATCGGGCTCTAATGCCAGAGCCGGGCCGGGGTCTGAAGCTGATCTCATAATTAGGACTTGTCCCCTCCAGGACTGTTATTAACTTAGTTCCCCCCTCCCCCCAACCCCCGCCGCAGTAAAGGTCCCTGAACTTGTATGTTGCTCTCCCGAGAGCTGCTTGCTGAAGATCCGCGCCCCTGTCGCCTTCTGCTAGGAGCTGTTTGCAGGGTCCTTACTCAATCGGCTTGTTGTGATGCGTATCCCCGTAGATGCCAGCACGAGCCGCCGCTTCACGCCGCCTTCCACCGCGCTGAGCCCGGGCAAGATGAGCGAGGCGCTGCCGCTGGGCGCCCCGGACGCCGGCGCCGCCCTGGCCGGCAAGCTGAGGAGCGGCGACCGCAGCATGGTGGAGGTGCTGGCGGACCACCCCGGCGAGCTGGTGCGCACCGACAGCCCCAACTTCCTCTGCTCCGTGCTGCCCACGCACTGGCGCTGCAACAAGACCCTGCCTATCGCCTTCAAGGTACGGGGTCCCCGGGCGGCGGCGGGAGGGCAGAAGGCCGGGGACGATCGGGGGCGGGCAGCGAGCGGCCAGGCGGGCGGGGCAGCCTCCAGGAAGGGACCCGCGCTGCCCCTCGCGGCCCCAGATCCAGGGCCCTGCGCTGGGGATGCTCTCGGGCGGGAATGGGGGCGATCCGCCTCGGCCCGCTCCGGCTGCCTTCCAGGGAGGGCCGGGGGAAGAAAAAAAATCCAGATGCCCCAAAGATGGCATGCAACCTTGGGGCCATCGGGAGCTCACCCCCCGCAGGAGTCCTTAGCTTTGAAACAAAGTAGGAAAAGTTGTGACCCAGCGGGGATCAGCCCGCCCGCTGCTCCTCTCCCACCTCTGGACTGACCCCCAAACCGTTTCGCCTCCCGACTTGAAAGCATCAGGAAATAAACTAGAGATACGGGTATACCTTCGGGTCAGTGAAAATAAACTGCCAAGGGAAACTGAAACTGCCGAGGGCTTTTACTCCCAGTCTTTTACCGCCCCACGGGACTCGGCATGGCCAAAGTCCACGGCAGGCAGGCGCAGTTAAGTTTGCAAAAGTTTGCTGCAGAGCTTTTGCGAGGTGCCAGCCTGCTCCTGCCAGAGGCAGCAGGTAGCGAAGCCGGTTTCTTTTCCTGGAACACTTGTAACGTTATCGCCGGCTCACCTAGCTTAAGGCCGGGGCCGGGAGAGGTGACAAGGCTGTCTTCCGTAAGCCCGGAGGTCGAAGGTGGCCGCGTTGCTGCGTGAGGAGGGGGCGGCATGTGGCGGGCCAGCTTCAGCTGAGCTGCTCTGGAGGTCTCCGGGCATTTTTCTCCGCTGGTCTTTCTTTCCCCAGGTTTGAACTGCCTTTAAAAACCTTGGCCTGCGAAAGGGAATGTATAAACAACCCAGGGCGTTTTTAAACAACCGCTCTCACGGCCCTGGCAGCAAGCAGTAGGAATTTAATGGCTGCGGCGGGGAAGTCTGTCCTTCTGTCTTGGGTGGGTTTATGAAGGGGCAGCTTTTTGGTACAATCAGTGCGATCATTTCCCTTTCATTTAAAGGGCTAAGGGAAGCCAGTGGTTCGAGGTGTAAAGATCAGCTTTTTCTTCTTCATCGGGTAAAATCGCCCTTTAAGGGGCAGTTAATTTTTTGGCTGGGTCTTGATCTAATTACATGAATAATATTCACTTTAAAAAAAAACGTTGTTGGAGTTCTTTGTTTTTAAGTTTTATACACTTTCCTGATTTAGATTGTGATTTCTAAAAGAAAGCAAACAAAATTTGTTATTGCCTGTGTCTGTAGGACAGCGTCCTTTTCCGTTCAGTTTTCTGAAAGCAGGGATTTTTTGGGGCGGGGGGTACGTGGAAATGAGGATGGGGCATGTATCTGGGAGCCAGCCACTTGTCTCTTTCACCCTTCCTCCATTTATCTAGATTTTGGTTTGGAGGGCCTCTTTGACTTTGAATCATCCCAATCCCTTTAGATAGACACAGTTGGGCTCAGGGCTCACCCAATTGAGAGGTGACCCCAAGGGGCCAGCCCTGGGGTCACGTTCAGATAAGAGCAGGGGGAAGAAAACACATTGATGATCACCCTAAAGAGCCCCCTGACACACCAGGAAACGGATTCTGGGGGCTCCGTGGTTCCCTTAGGGGAAAGCAGGGTTTCTTCTGGGTGCTCCCTTCTCTGCCAGGGAACCAACACACAGATTCAGCATCAAATGATTAGAAGAAGCTTCAGGAGATGACGCTGGGCCATTTCTAAAGCCACCGCATGAAAGAAAGTAAATTTCTTTTTTCCTCAAAAGAATGGAAAATCATATACATTGCTTTTATGAACCCACAGAGAGTTCCTTTGTGCAGAAATTGTAATCGCCGTTTAAAATGTAGAAATTTGAAATTTCCACTTTTCATCCTTGACAGCTTACTGGTATTTCTAAATTCAGCGTGTTGTACCGAGTGACAGTCTGTAGGCTGCTCAAAGGTCAAGGTGTAGCTCTCTTGAACAAAGTTTAAGTGGGTCCTGAGAACATTCGGGGGGAAAGGAATGGAAAGCAGAGAAATCAGACCACTTGATTCCCATCTGTCACCACCCCGTAAAGAGAGGCCTCTTCTTCGCCAGGGAAACCTGCTCCTTGCATAACTGAAAGAAGAGATAGAATTTTCAGTGAGCGAGTAAACGCGAAGGTCAGGGAAAAAAGCAAGCTAAACTTCAAAACGTGAGTGCATCCCAAAGTGCTTAAGTGTGAGTCCCTGGGTCCACTCTGTACTTACCCAGCCATCCTCCCACAGCCCGAGCCTTTTCTACAGAAATTATTCTTTTAAAATTTGGATTCGAAATAAGCCTCAGCCAATCTCCCTAAGAAGTTAATTGGTAAAGCATGATTATATTCTCTGTAATAAGGAGGAGAGAAGGTCAAACAGTGGTACTGTCTTGCTGAGAGTGATGGGAAAAGCATTTAAGGACTTCTCTAGGAATCTTCTGAAATTCTTTCTGAAAATCCTGTGTGTTAATCTTAGGAAATATTGGAAAATATAATATTTTGGATATTCTTTAAAATAGATTAAATTCACCCTATTGGTCATCCTGGACCCCAACCTGCCCCACCCTGTCCCTCCCCTTTTTTCCCATAGAGCACCTTTACTTTAGCATAGGAAAGATACATGTTTTTACTGCTGAGAAAATTCTTAAACCTGCCACGTGTTAACCAGTGTCAACAGAAGCAGCCTAAAAAGCTGTCCGGATGATTTAGGATATATTCTGGAATAGTAAAATATTGCAGTTTGTTTAGGCCCTGGTACACTGAAGTCCAAAGGTATAAATAAGCCTTCAGCAGGGAAGTAGGGCAGCCTCGAATGCCTGCAGGAACATTCTTTTCATAAAAAAGAAGTAAGCAATAATAGTAAATTTCTGTCAGTAAGATAATCGTCCCTAGCCATGCATTAAATATCATCTCGGCTGAATTCTAAGTTCCACTCCGTAGCTTTCTTTGAAACACTGGAAAATTCAGGGATTTTAAAGAAACTGAATTGGAACTATAATTCCAACCTAAATAGAGTTAGTTTAAATGCCGTATTGGGCTGTGAACAAACTAAACAAGAACAGTATTGGGAGATTCATGTAGTATATAGAAGCGCTGATGTCTTGCCCAACTTCCTGACACTTTAAAAACAGAGAAGTAAAATAAAATATGAGATCTCTTGGGCCAGCAAGTCTCTTCTTGTCTGTTTGGTCTGTGTGAAAAATAAATGTTTGTGTTTCCCTACCTTTTGTTTCTAGCTTTCCATTCCAATTGCTCCTTTTCTTCTGGTTGACAAGAGATATGCTTTCATTCTCATATTGCCAATCAATGACAAAATCTGTAACAAATAAGCAGAAACGTTAGTTTCTTTTTTTTTTTTTTTTACTTCACCTAAAGTTTGTTAGTACTTGGATGCTATAAATTATTAGTGAAATTTCCCTGGATTTACCATTGCCCTCTTCCCCGCCCCCCAAATCAATAAATGGCCAAGCACACGATCTCTGAGCACCCAAATAACGTTGATGCCTGCTTTATTAAAAGAAAAGGTGTGTGTGTGTGTGTGTAGGGGGGCCCTTTAAACATCTACATTTCTTAGTCTTAAATTCCAACACCAACAACCTTTTATGATTTAGTCACCAAGATAATTGTCTTCTCTATTTGTTTCTACTTGGTGAAAGTCTCAGGAATTTGCCGAATTACTGATGAGAATAACATTGGAAAGATGAGAGAGGTACCGACCCGAGTTCCGTGAAAGCAACACCAGTAGCAGGAAGGCAATTTAGAATACATTTGGTAGTTGTAAAACAAGATTTATTTATTTTAACCTCTTCACAGATTCAGACCCAACAATGAGTTATTCAGTTTGAAAACCATGTCGTTGCTCCAGTCCCTGTAGACTCGCTGACTGTAAGGGGGGATGGGGAGGAGGAAGTAAAAGGATGGGTCCAAGGAGGGCATTTCAACACTGTGAGCTAATTTTACAGAGGGAAGTGAAAATGGTGAAAAAAATGGGAAAATTTTCAAGAGACTGAAACGAGCACATTTGGGGGGGGAGGAGGTAAAAAAAAAATGGTAACAATAAGCAAATAACTGATCAGGGAGCTTGATTTCAGTGATGTTTTTTGAACCAAAAAGGAACCGTCATAGTACTGCTCTTAATTAAATGGCAACAAAATACACTTATAATGGGAACTAAATACCTAATTAGAGGATGCTTGGGGGATAAATAGCAGTACTTTAAAATCTCCTTTATAGGAAACATGCTCAGCAATTAGATGGAAAGGATTAAAAGGAAAGATAAAAGCCTCAGACCTTGTTTGACGGTACAGGCTGGCTGAAAGAGATGAGGAAATGTGTATCTTTTGTCCAGTTTTCCAGATGTAACATTGGGATTGGATATATACTCCCCTCTGGTTCATGTTTTCTGCCATACTCCTTAGCATCTAAGAGCTGAATGAGTCATAATGAGGGAAAACAATAGATAATCATTTGGAGGACACGGGGAAGGGATTATGATAAAGTAGACAGTGCAGATGGGAACTTCGAAAAATTTGACTTTGCTATCATTCTGGTGAGTCTCTGGTAGCCTTATTTGCATTTAGTAAAAGAGGACTGAAAAGATAGGTATTTACCAAAAATTTATTCTGTAAAATTTGGGAGGCAGAAAACGGGGGAAACAATAATTGTGGTAGCTTTTAAAGAATTCTTTATCACTCTCGATTCAAAAAACAAATTTTAAAAATGGTTATATAACCAGAAAGCATAACACAAATTTCACTTCTGACAGAAAAGACTCCACAAAGAATAGAGAAATTATAGGCCCCAAGGCAGCTGGGGGCATTTTGGTAAGTCTAATACCCCTTTGAAAAACAGAAACAATGGAAATATAGCCAATCATAAATGTCTAGACCAAGAAAACAGTTTCTAGAAGGGTCCAATGGTGGCAAAATATAAAAGACCCTGCTACATGCACAAAGCATTTTCATGTTGTGCTCTTCAGATAATTTTGTCTTGAAATTACTAATTTTTTTGGTTACCTGAGTGTCAACAATATTTAGCTGCCAGTTTTTTTCAGCAACAATATCCCATTCAGTGACGTTGGAAGAATTTCTCTTCCAAATTGGCTGTGTGGGGAGGAAACCTCAGCCATCTCTCAGGACATAGTTAGCACATCTGTGGGACTCACAGACAGAAAAATGCAACCCACATCCACCCCAGAAACGAGGGGGAACCCACCAGAGTGGGAGTCCCCTGCCTCTGAGATCTCTTGATTTTGTAATTCATAATAAACACACTTTGGATTTTCTTCCTGGCATGCCAGAATTTAAACTTTAACTGGTTGTGAAACCCAAGATAGTAGAAGTGAGCAGGGGACAGTGTCAGTCATTTGAGACTCGCCAGCAAGTAAGCGGCAGTAAATTCAAGAACAACAAAGATCAAATGGAGTACTTGCAGAAATAAGCTCAAACACCTGAAAATATAGTTCAGGCCCAACAGGCCTATCAGCAGAGGTCAAGGCAAGCGGGAAGGGGTTAGGTTATAAACTTAGGAGAACAAGACATTCTGTTTCTCAAACTTAAGGAGTTAGGAAGACACAATTGTACCCATGGCTTCTCAGAGACCTTGCTGTGGTTCATCTTGTTCCAACTGTGCTGTCTGGCCTGATGCAGCTTCATTAAGAGAATTTAGGAAACTGTTTCGTTATTTGAAGGTCGTTGTTAGTTATGCCTATTGGGATTAAAAGGAAATCTTCCCACGAGTAACTGCTCTGTTGTTTTGCTTACGTGATGATGCCTCTTCCTTTGCAAACTAGAAAGCACCATTAAGTCTATGTTTAATTTTAGAACAATTACTGCACAAAGGAGGTATACGTTCAGGCATATCATTCCTGATGCCGGCACTTGTCCCTTGACGGCGTTTAGGTGGTGGCTCTGGGGGACGTTCCGGATGGCACCCTGGTCACTGTGATGGCTGGCAATGATGAGAACTACTCGGCTGAGCTGAGAAATGCTACCGCGGCCATGAAGAACCAAGTGGCCAGATTCAATGACCTCAGGTTTGTCGGTCGCAGTGGAAGAGGTACGTACCTGTCACAACTGATGCTGTAACACAAAGGCTGCAAACTCTTAGCGCATTCTCTGATGGAATCCCTAAGAACATGGTCTTTCTTATTATGATTGCTACTTAAGATTTTTTATTTAATATTTTTAACAGGCTAGCTTTCCATCTTTGATTTTCTATTATTGAATGGGTTTCAGGCTGACGGGGAACATATATGAATTGTGAATTTCAAGGAAGCCCCTCAGATTTTTTGCTCCAATGTAAAAATATTTTTTAAGATGCCATAAGGGAAACAGATTCTACAAGAGGGGTTTCCTCTTTGATAAAAACCAGAAATCTATTTGATGGAATCCTTTAGCTTAGAATCTACATGCTCAGACAAGGGACTGAATTTCAAATGCTCATTTCTAAAAATTTGAAGATAAGGAGTGTTAATGCCACAGGTTTGGCAAACTCTGGTTTGGTCAATTTGATGGCAATTTGACCTTCCTCTTGTATTTCTTTTGAATGCCTCATTATTATTGGGCAGTTTAACATTTTAGGGTACTATAATTTTGAAGACTGGATTAGCGAAAGAATAGTTCCATCAGTGCTGCTCTAAGTGTAGTTGTTTTGCTTTTAGCCTATTACCAAGTAGGAGAGCAGAAAGAGGAATCTTGGCTCGTTGTAAGCTTCTCTCACGTCAAATTATTTCCAAGCTTTGTGTTTTCTCCATTTCACAAAAATCTAAAGTCTTATTTTATGTACTAGAAATTTAACTAAAGGAAGTGGGATGGTTTATGATGAAAAGTCCCACTTTTTAATTTAGTATTGAATAAGCTAACAGTTAATAGTTATTTCCAGTATGACAAAAGACTTACATGATAGATACCCAAATACCCATAGATAGCTCTTATATTGAAAGCATGAAAGTATGACCAAAGAACAATGAAATATAACGGCAACCGCCACTCTTCACAAAAGCATTAAAAAATATAAGAAAATCTGTGTTCTCAGGGCATTTGATTAGTCAAGGAGAAGTGAGTGAAAATGTGTTGATGTTTTGGCTATTGTTATTGTTATCCTCGCTGCCTAGAGCACGTTCAAAATAGAATAGCTGGAGAAAATAAAAACTTGTAACACGATCAAAAATATATGTTGATAGTCCTGTGTTAATAATAGGGTAATGCAAAGAAAATTTATATCCATTTATTGAAAGCACAAGTGGTGCTATCGTGTATAAAGGCATAAGTCATTAAATGGGTTCACTTGCTATATTAAAAGTCCTGGCCTTTCAGTAAATGGAATTCACATTATGATTCAGAGATGTGTGTTTAGAAAATATCTTGATAAGTAGCTGGCTGAGTGGGTGAGAAGCCAATAAAAACCAAAGGCCCCACAGCCTGGACGCTCTCTGCCAGCATTGCTAACAATCCTAATTCAATTCTTGAAGATTTCTACTATTATGAATCAATAGCTGAGTATCATCTGGTTGTTCTTCAGAGGAAAACATTAGATGCATCTTTGTGGGTCTGTGTGGCCGGGTTTGGTTATAAAAGTTTTGGAAACTATTTAATGGCCCACACCAGTCATAGTTTCCCATAAGAAGCGCCATGGTGGCCTTCTGGCAAAGTGCAGTAAGGTGGTGATAATAAAGAATTAGATTTTGAAAGCTGCATGCTTCCTTCTCTGGTATTGAGGGCTGATCTCTCACTCCTCATTGGCCATTTCTGTTTTGAGTGGGTGACTAATCGCCGCTTGTGTTTACTTGGGTAACAGTGAACTGTTTCCCCAAGGTGTGGATTGTTTGCATTGGGCTGCATGATTTGTGCCAGTATGTCCTTGAGTTTGCATAAACCCCAAAGAACAAAATAGCTGCAACCGAGGCTGGGCTTTCTTCTGATACTCTAGAACAAGAAAATTAATTGAAATGCCATAAATGGACTCTATTTGTTCTGCACAGGCTCTGCTTCCCACAAGTGATAATAAATAATCAAAAATACAGGAACCTCAATTGAAAGTGTGACCCAGTTATGGTTACCGAGTTTATTGTTGGGCTTGAGTGGTTTTTTTTTTGTTTTCGGGGGTTTTTTTGGTCAGTGCTCAAAAAAAAAAAAAACTGTCAAGAGACCTGATTTGACTTTGTCTCATAATTTCTTTCTTTAGTCGTAAAATACAAGTTGGTTTTGCTCTTTCAAGTGTAAGTGTCAACATCAGAGCCTGCCAGATTTTTTTTTTCTTTTTTGCAATTTGCTTCCGTTACTAAGAGAGCAGATGATTCGCCCTGATTTTGACAATTAGGCTTAATCTTCCTTACTGAATGCTTTAAAGGTTTCATTGTGTCTTACTAAGGGATCTTAAAATGACCTGCTCCTTCGTGCTCTGTTTTTAAAATGGGCCTGAAAACATGCAGTGGCACTGACACGCCCCAAAGTGGCCAAGGAGTGCCTGGCTGTGGGCTCATCCACACGTTTCAAGGCCAGTTTCACGTTGGGTCCAAAGCCATGGTCTTGTTAGGCCACCGGTGCTAGGTTTAGAATCCAGATGGGAGGAGAAGTTCCCTTTTCTTTTACCCGCCACCAGTCCGTGGAGATGGTAAAAATCGCCAGAAGTCGCATGTGGAAGGGTTTTTCTCTGTTCTACAAAACTGATCTGTCTGGGTGCTGGCTGCGGTCCAGGCTCTCAGCGCCTCACCTCGGGTTCAGCCTGCGACTGGGAAAACCTGCCCGTCCAGCTTTTACGGCCTGCTGACTCCACAGTAGCCCCTACAAACGCAGCTGAAGGTTTCGGCCGTCTGCTCCGTCTTACTCCTCTTCCATTCCTTCCCTTTTTCTCCCTGTCGATTAAAATCGTGTCCTGGGTGTATCTCACCCTGGGCGTTTTCTTCCTTGGATTCAGTGTCTCCGTGTACAAGGGAAGAGGAGATAGCAGCTTCAGCTCTGAGCAGATGAAAGAGGCAGGGAGGGTTCTGGGAGGTCCAGCTGAAGGGCAGAGGGTATGTCAAGGTCACAGAGGGTCGCTCAGAGCAGTTCACTTTGAACCAAATGCTCCGGACCCGTCCGCCACCTCCAGAAAAGCGGAGTTCAGTCCAGTAGTCCAAAAAGAGAATTTTGTCCAAAGGCAATCTCTTGGCGAGGTTAATTAGCAGCAGTTTGCATCAGGACCTCTTTGCAGTTAATACAGATCCTACTGATATTTTCAGAATTATGAGAAAGTCTATCATGGCTTCAGCTGAGAGAGATTTAAGAGTTTTCCGCAATGAAATCTGTGCGTGCTTCCGTCCCTGTAGGAGTATTTAATCAGTTGGAAAGGAATCCATCAGATAACCAGGGAATACGGCTTTAATTAATTTATTTTAGAACCAAAGAGGAAATCTACCAGACCATGTCGTCAACCACATTGTAAATGAGAGAAGAGAATCCACTGCAAATTTCATTCTATTTTTTTTTCTAAGAATGAGATTTTTAATCTTTTGGGAACATCGTGGATAATTTTGAAAATCCTTCCGTAACCTTCTTTCAAGGGGGCGGGGAAGGCACATGTGCCCTTAGATGCCAATTTTTTTTCCTGCAGTTTCCGTTGCCAGGGCCTCTAAAGCTCACTTGTGGAGCTTTGGGGGAAGTCCATGGACCCCAGGCCAAAACTCCATGAATTTGGAAATTTGCCTTGACCTTGGAGGGCCAGCCTAGCACTGTGCTGCCCATAGTAGACACCTGGAAAAGGAGTAAAGAAGTGAGCAAATGAGGCAGGTAGTCTGCTTGTGCCCTGTGCTGGGTGGGCAACACCTGCTTTTAGTAGAGCCAGGACCTGGGTGGTGCAACTAGCAACTCCAGGCCTCTAGATGGCCTTCACCGCTTGGAAAGGGTCCAGGGCCCATTTTGTACCTGCAAGGACAGCCTCTTCTCTGAGACGAGCTCTGGCCGCTGGCTGCAGAGCCGCTATGCAACATCCATTACCACCACCCCCTCTTCCAAGGCCAAGTTTCTTCTGTGGCCGGCGAGGGCAGGGTTTAACTTCTTGGTGGGATTTGTGACTTTCAATCTTGCCTTCTTTTGAGAGAATACATTTTCCCGATGCTTTTATCAAATGAAATCCCTTCCTTAGGTTCCTGCTGTGCACATCTTTCCAGACATAATATTTATCCTGTCACGATCTGGGCCCTTGCAGATTTGTGTAAAGTTCGTTACTTAAGGCATTTTCATCCTTATTTTACATTATTTGGGGAGTCTAGGGGCAGGCTGCCTTTTAGATGAGTGGAGACTGTGGTCGAGATAAGAGAAGGTCCATTTGGAAAAGGATAAACTATACTGGTATTCTAAACGAAATGAGACGCATCTTTTTGTAGATGTTACTACTGAGAAAAAGGCTCAAAGAGTCATGTAACGGGGAAGGAAAATTCAATTGACAGCCCCAGAGTTGTTTCACCAATAACATTCAAGTTGACCATCGGCTCTTCTCGAAAGAATATGAGGAAAAGGCAAATAAGTTATAGGAAAATCAAAGAACCCATGTTTGTTTTTTCCTCTTTTTTTTCCTGTTGTTTTTTCTTAGCCTACTCTTTAAAATACCTATATACTGAGCTCTGTTTTTAGATATCAGTGTGGGCAAATATGAATCAGCCTCTGTGAAATACCAAGTGTCTGCCAACCCCAGCAAATAATTCCTTTAGATGGCAGGTCGAAAGCTGGTGTCCACAACTGGCTGTAGATTTTCATCTCTGGAGATCAGGTTTCTCATGCTGTTTTACGTTTGCCAATAACAGAGTTGCAACACTCTCTTAAAGCAAGTTGCTCCCCTCCTCCACCCCTGCCCCTGGCACCCCTTGCCCGTTTACAGCCTAGGGTGGGAGCACCATGGCAGAAAGCCAAAGAGAACAGATTTCTCAAAAACATTATAAGAGCCTGGAACACGCAGCCTCACAAGTTATCCCTTCCTGGGTTTTTTTGCTGAGTTTATGAAGTGCCAGGCTTTGCGGATGGTGTCAGACAGCTTTTTATTATTACTATTATTGGGGTTATTTGTGTGAGCAGTATTTTACAGTGGATGGACAGAAGCTAGACTTGTCTCTCCACCCCCCTCAACCCTTTCCTGGCCAGCCAGCTGGCGTTTGGTGGAGGTGGCTCTTTGAGGTCGGGATGGAGAACTGTCAGCAGAAAGTGCCTCCGCGAGCAAAAATGGTCGAGTGATGTTTTCGAGCTTCCCGTTTCGGCAGCAAGCCTTACAGACACAAACAGGGATTCAGCCAGTGGCTGCAGCACTGCTTTGGTGCTAATAAATCAAGCTCGTAGTTTCTTTTGGTGCTGGCTGGCAAGGGTCACGGGAGCAGGGAGAAGACGGGTTATGGAAGCATGGACTCTGGATTTCTTTTTTTATTATGATTTGACAAGAAAACTGACTGGTGGGAAAGATGCTATGCCCTCGCTTGATTGTTTTCTCTCTGCTGATTGTAAAACAAGTTCAGATCAGGAAGGGGATGTTTTTGAGGAACCACGTGCTGTCAGTAAGCAGAGGTTCTATGGTCTTAAAGGCTCGCTTGGGCTTCTAGCCGTCGTGTGAGAAGGCTTCTGGAACCAAATTGTCTTTAGGACGAAATCCATGCTAATAACCTCTGAAGGCCAAATAAAATAATTCATAGAAGTTCATAAACGTGTAGTGTGGAATTCATGAGCTGCCTGTGAGTGTTTTCAAATGTGCCAGTTTTGTCAGCTCCGTCGTAGGGCCAAAGCTCTGCTCGTCACAACCTGCCTTTAAAAACCCGCGCTATTGGACTTGAGGCGACACCTCCCCTCCATCTTTTGTTCCGGCCTGACTCCCACATCCAGCGGCCTTCTCTTTCGGTTTGAGCTTCACGGCTTCATTTTGCGCTGCAGGGGTTCCAGTGCATCGCCCAGCTGCTGCGAGATCCTCTCGGGGACCCTATCCCACGTAGGAATCCCCTTTGCCTCACTGCACTTTCTCCACCAGGGTTCCAGGGAGCAGGACGGCCTCCTTTGCTCAGGACCAGGCAGCTGCTGGCTTCAAAATGCATTTCCGCTGACTTCCTCTTCGAGGAAGCGCTCATTTAGGATCCATTTAAACGGCATTTTTCTCAAAGAAGATGTAAGCCAACTTCCTGTTTATTTTTCCAACTTCGATGAATTCCTGCTTTTACCTTGAGATTTAAGACCGTCATTAAGAATTTATGGGCAGCACAAACTGCAGAACTCCCCCCCCCCCCCAATCCCTACCTGATGGGGAACCTCCAGTCGGCGGGAGGGCTGGCCAGCCACGCTGAGGGCAGTGCTGGTCCCAATTGAGTCCCCTTGTGCAAACGAAGGAGCCTTCCCTGGCTGAAAGGCGCTGCCAGGAAAACCGACTGCTTTGAGCCGGAGTGGGTTATCTTGTGTGCTTATCAGGCAAGGCAAAGAGACCTGGCCCCCGCTGGGAAGTGGAAATGTTCCAGTTTGCTCAAGGCATTATTTTTGGGTCTTAGGGAAGTTTTTCCTTCACTCTTTTTGAAACCTTTGAATGGGGTATAGTCAGTATGTCTCTATTATCGCTCTCTATTTCTCAATCTATAATAATCAGGAGCTGGTCTAAACTCATATCAGAATGAGGCTTGACTGCTCTTTAAATGGTGCTTCTCCAGCCTCCTTCACGGCGTGGTTAGTCATTCCATTGGAATCCACTGTGCAGGTTAAAGTTGGTAGCTCTCCAGTAATTCTCGATTTCCCGGAGGATCTTGCTCAGTGGTTCCCAACTGGGGTTGATTTCCCCCTCCCATATCTCCAACCCTCCAGCAGGCATTTGGGCATTTTGGCGTCTATGAACGACCGGGGGCGCAGGGAAGTGGGGTGCTATTGGGCAGAGACCGGAAATGCTGCTAAGCATCCCAACAAAGAGTACCGTGGCCCAGAAAGTCAACAGTGGCGAGATGGGGCAATCCTGGCCTCGCCCCACCCTCAAGCAGCTGTAAAAAGTCTTCTGTGCGGCACTTCCCTAACACTTTCAGCCTCTCTCCACACCTCATGAAAAACCTGTCCTGAAAAGTTCACGCAGATGACCAAGCCTCGGTGACCCTTGAAGGAATTCTGAAATGAAAACGCACCAGCGTTTTGGAGGTGTAGAGCTGCGCCATCTCGGAGGTCCGCCCGCCCCTCGGAGGATGCGGGTGTGGCGGGAAGGAGAGGCTGCCGCGGCGGCCCTCGCGCAGGGGATGCTGGGAGACGCAGACGTCAGGCGCAGGTCCACAGGCCAGGTCGGAAGCGACCGAAGCACGCAGCGGGCGTCTCGTGCCTCGCCGCCCCTCCCCGAATGCTTCCATCCAGGGGCCGGGAGGCCGCTGTGCCCTGGTTTGGGCAGTTCTGACCCATCGGTTGTGGAATGTGAATGGTTAATGGATGGTGTCCAGCTCCGACTCTAAAGTGCTCAAAGCAAGGCGCTGGAATGCATGATGGACAGACACCTTGGGCTTGCGTTGCTTGCCTGGAAAGAAAATCAAGGCAACACACAGAAGAGAAGGTATTGGCTGGGCCATCTCTGAAGACAGCACTGGTTTGCAGAGCTGCCACAGGCAGATGGCCGGCCATGTTCTTCTGGAACTTTTTCCTACCCATCCCACCATGTTACCTCTGCTGTCTTCCATACTGAGATTCAGAGAACAATGACTTTTTATTTATATATACATTTTTTTGTTAGAGAAGTTGTAGATTTATAGAAAACTCATGCAAAAAAATGAGTCCCCATATACCATTAGTAACACCTTGCATTAATGCAGTATATTTGTTGCAATTGATGAAAGAGTATTATTATAATTATACTACTAACTATAGTCCATGGTTTACATTAGGGTTCACTATAGTCTTATGCACTTATTTAAATTCTTATTCTAGTAACATTTATACAACCTAAAAATTTCCCTTTTTAACCACATTCAAATATCTAATTCATTGCTCTTAATTACACTCACAGTGTTGTGCTACCACCCCTACCATTCATTACCAAAACTCTTCCATCAATCCGAACAGAAATTCCGTACCAATTAAGCATTAACTCCCCATTCCCAACCCACGCCCCAGCTCCTGGTAATCTGTGTTAGTTTCTGATTCTATACTAATAATTTCATATCAATGAGATCATACAATATTTGTCCTTTTGTGACCGGCTTATTTCATTCAATGTGCGGTCTTGAAGTTTCACTCATTTAGTAGCACGTATCAGAAATTCATTCCTTTTACAGCTGAATAATGTTCCATCGTGTGTATGCACCGCATTTTGCTTATCCATTCAAGAGTCACAGGACACTGGGCTTCCATCGTTTGGCAATTGTGAGCAATGCTGCTGTGAACATCTTCCACACTGGCTGCACCATTTTACATTCCCACTGGCAATGAACGAGTGCTCCTGTTTCTCCATATTTTCTCCAATACTTGTTCATTTTCCTTTTTTTTAAATAGTAACCATTCTAGTGGATCTGAAATTATATCTCATTGTGGCTTTGATTTGCATTTCCGTAATGATTAATGATGACCTATATGTCAAAAGTCTGAAAAAGGCTTCTCTAGGCATTCTCACTACGTCAAGAGAATGTCTGTGCAGGTTGGGTTGCTTAAGTAAGTTCTGCTGTGGCTGCTTTCTCCAGGTTTTGTCTGTGGGTTTGCTTCTTGCCCTCCATGGAGACCTCCCTCCTAACTTCCCTATCCTGCATATACATCTGCTTCCTCGAGGCTCCCTGCAGTTAAGCAACAGTTGGAAAATTCATCATGGAGCTCTGTTGCGTGTCAGACAATTGGTGACTTAGAAGAGTTAACCCTCCAAGTTGAAGTGGGTGGGCAGTGTCTCAGTGGGAGACCCCCAGAGCCCAGGCCCTGCCCAGTGAGTGTGTTGGAGGGTGAAGGTGGCTGGGAAGAAAGCTCCAGATCCGCCATGGCATGCAAGGGCACCCTGCAGTGGGGACAGAGACCCAGACACCATGGCACCTCCCCTGAGTGGAGAAGAAATAAAGATGCACCTGTAAGCCCCACGGCGGTAGACTACCAAGAATGTCAGAAAAAGCAAAGATCCAGCCCTACACTAGAAAAGCCCCATGTGGTATTATCAGTAACTAAAACAGTGTCTGGCACATCGTATGCACTCATTAAATATCTGCAAGTGGATGGCCAGCCCAGGATGGTTTTCAAAATAGGCACTAGCGCCCAGTGTCAGTACCTGGACTTGGCCGGGTTCTCCACTGACCCCAGCGTGTCTCAGCCTCTCTTGGTTGTGCATTGCAGGGTGTGTGAGCAGCAGCCCAGGCCACTACCCACTAGATGCCAGTGACATCCTCTCCTCCCAGTTGTGACAACCAAAAACGTCTGTAGGCATTGCCACGTGTCCCCTGCAGGACAAAATCGTCTCTGTTTGAGAACCATAGGCCGAGGGCTATGTGTCCTTGGGAAAGTTACTTGACGTGTCTGAGCCCAATCCTGCCTTTGTCAGGAGAGGAGGTGGGTGCAGTGAGGATTACTGGGTAGGAGATATTACTTCATATAAGCTTCATGGCAAATTCTGTTACAGGGATGCTAACTCTGCAGTGTAACTACTGGAAACTCGGGGAGCTGGTAAACAATAACAACCAAGAGCAACACCCACGGAAGCCTGCTTTCCAACCAGCTGCAAGTTTGCCTAAATGGATGAGTTTTCCAGGAGGGAACATCAACAACTTAGCCTTCTTCCTCGGCCCCCTAGAGCCCTGAGGTCACGAAAGGGTTATATACCACAGCGGGCCCTGAGATTTCAGATTAGCAATGGAAGAGACTAAATTAAATATGCACTGTAATTTGAAGCACTGTTTTTCATGGGAAAAGGAGTTCTCCCAACCCAGTCCTTCCAACTCTTTGTCCAAACATTAATAGCATGCAAATATTTATGATTCATACATGCCCCTTTCAATTCCCGATCATATTTTAACAATAAACACTGCGTTTTCACAATGAAGCAGAATAATCCCTTTGTGCTGTCGTCGGGCTACACGGCTGGCACCCGCAGCCTCACATTCTTCCTGAGCAGTAACTGCTGCCTCCACCCAAGTCGAGAAGAATTTTATAGTAGTGCCACGGCAGCTTCCCTTGGCCTGCACTTAGGGACATTTTGGACACTGGAAGCCATTCTTAAGGTTGTGTTTTGGCGTTTTCATCAACAGCAAGTGAACAGCTAGGCGATCTGTTGTTCTCTCTCTCTCTCTGCCTTCCTTTCTTTCTTTTTTGCCACATATAAAGCAAGACTCATTCCATCCATCTGTTATTTGGAGAGATGTTTGCTCCACCACCGTCTTGTGTTCTGCCCCAATCCATGAGTCCGAGGTTATCCCAGAGCCAGGGATAGCCCCATTTGCTATCCCTCTGGTTCCGCGTCGCGACCTAGAAACCCAGGCATCTATTCGCAATGGTTCTGCAGGCCCCTAGAAGGGAGCGCGGTGTAGTGTGAGAAGCGGGCACGTGCACAGGAGTTCTTGGAAGTGCTGGCCTCGGTCTCTGCCTCTGTACAATGGGTATCATAACTGTGCCTTTATACATCTCCCAGGTGGTCAGGATAATACACAGGAGTGATGGGTCTGTAACAAGGCTTGGGAAGCAGAGCCTGAGCCAGCACACCACTTGGATTGTTCTTCCTTCTGCTGGGGGGGGGGGGCATTGAGGGGAGGAGGCACAGGTGGGAGGAGGCACGAGTCCTGCTGGACCAGAAAGTTAGGTGTGACGGCATTTTACACTGTCCACTCCTTGGTGGCAAGGCATTTATATGCCTTTATCCTAGTAAGAACCTAGTAAAATAAGAGTGCCGAAGCCTCAGCAGGAATTTTATACATATTCATAAATAAACGCAGTCTTAATAATAATGACTTGAAGCAGCTGTTGAAACTGACCGTGTCGTGGATGTTGTGCCCTTTATTTGAAAATTGGTGCGTCGGGCTAAGGCTTTGGACTTTTTCAGATCAGGGAAGGACAGTATACTTTACTCTTTTGTGAGAACCAGGGATTTGCTCAGAGCTCATTTAATGAGGTCATTTCATTCCTTCATTTTTTTCGTGCTCTCGCTCATCAGAAATGTGTTTGGGGTCAGACCCTGGGCCAGCCCTGGAGATAAAAACCAAAGTGAAGCTGCAGCTTCCAGGGGCGAGCGAGGGGGTGCGACCACAGGGGCCGTGTCGGTGTCACAAAGGAAGGGCGCGGCAGGAGCAAATGGTAGGGGTGTGTAATCTAGTAGAGGGGGCAGAGAGTTTTCCTGGACAGGTGGCCTCTCCGTTGAGACACCCAGGTGTTCGAGGAGGTTCTGCAGGTGAAACATCAAGGGGGCTGCTCAGAGCAGAGGGAGCAGAAGCCGGTCCACCCGGCTGAGAGATGCTGCCATGTTGTGCCCGGGGAGGCCTTGGGCAGGGGTGAGGTGGGAGAGCAGGTGGAAGGCTTGCAATCCCTGCTGGGAATTTGGTCTGATCCCGAGGGAAATGGACACCCACCAACAGGTTTTAAGCCCGTGACCTGATAAAAATCGTAGAAAGAAACTTGGGTTGCAGGTTGAAGAATGGGAAGGAAGTTTAGGGGGTTCCCGGGCGGCTTAGAGACCAGTTCTGACACTGTCAACTCCTGTTTCTCTTTCCGGGCAGCCTCCGATGGGCGTAGATCCAGTTTGCAAACGCCCCGCCCGCTCAGTGTCGCTGTACCCCGTGGTCGCCTCCTGTGGGGCCCTCCCCACCACCTGCCCCGGCCTTGCTGCCAGCTTCCTTCTCCCTGCTCATCCTCTGTGCCCACCTGCCCTTGCTCCCACCTGCAGCAGCTGCCATGAGAGCCCAGAGGCACCAAGGGCCCGAGGCTGCCTTCCCTCGTCCCTGCCGCGTGGCATCGGGCTGAGTGTTTGAAGCAAAAGGAGACAAGGTCAGGGCTAGGCCCAGGCCAGCCCTGGGAAGCCACTTTGGTCACCCCCCCCTGCATAACCCTTGGCCCAAGTGTGTGGCCCAACTGGTAGAGACCAGGTACTTCGGAGGAGCCACCTAATGGGCTGCCCAGTACCAAAGACCAGCGCAGCAGGTCTTGGGCTGAGGAGGGCTGTGAATTTAGGGGTCTTTGGGTTAAAGGGAGTGAAACTTGGTTCCTCAACCAAGATACTAGGGAACTGTGATATCAGAGGAAAAAGGAAGGTGAGAAAAGAACCGTGAAATTTAGGGAAAGAAAACTCTAATTCACCTGTGCCTACCACAGTGCTTTGGGGGTTAGGTAAATATTCCTCGGGAAGGAAAAGGCTTGCCCATCCTTTTCTTTTGTAAGCCTGAACAGTTCGCCTACCTGCAGTTGAAAAGCATAAACACGGCACACCCATGCCAAGGTAAAGGAGAGCCCTGGTTGTGAAGTGAAATTAGATATCATAAAGAACTGGCTAGCAAACTGAAAGTTTACAGACGAATGGGTTGATTCATCCAGCAAGCATTTTCTATTACCTCGGAACCAAGGATACAAAGATGAATAAAACATTGCCCCTGCCCTTAAACAACTCATCTTTCTAGAACATCCTCAGAGAAAACACTTTGCCTCTCTTCAGTTCCCTCTAAGTCAGACAGCTATTTTTCAAAGAACTCACCATTCCAAACACCTGCTGTTTCTTTGGAGTTTGTGAGTTCTGCATTTCCAGCAACTGACTTTTAATCCAACTGTTGGAGGCTACCTTTGCACCAAAGAGTTTGGCCCCTGGTCTCAGTTTTGCGAACACGATTGGATCAAAGGATCTGCAAAACCAATGGCATAGGCATACATACACAGGCAGTTAAATTCCAATTCAGTTTAGAGCAGGGATTCAAAACCTGTTTTGTTCCGCGGCCCCCTTTGCCAGTCAGGTGCCATAAATACTACCATAATTTATTCATTGCATATGTTCATAGGTGAAGGAAATGCTTGATTTCAGTTAGAGGTTGGAGAAAATAAAGATAATAAGTTGATTTTTTTTCAGTTCAAGCTCACGGACCCCCTTGACCTCTCATTAAGATCCCCTGATTTGGAGAAACCAGGAAAGTCTGCAGAAGTTGAAGGAATTGTAGCCTACTCAGAAATCCCCAACTAAGTTAATTGTCCTGCTCCACTCTCACAACTAGTGGTAAATGTTTGGGTAAGGAAATGAAAGAAGAGCAGAAGCATGAATTTGAGCTTTTAGGTTGTTCCAGCGAAAAAGTGAAAAATAAAAATGAAAAACACCTCGTGGAAAATACCCCAAACACAGAGTCTCCACCACTACCTTCCCCACCCCACCCCCCCAAAAAAAACTGAGGATACATTCGGTTTAACGGTTTAATTTTTGGCGGGGGTACCAGGGATTGACCCTAGGCCTCAAACGTGGGATGCAGGTGCTCAACCACATGAGCTCCGCGTGCTCCCCTTCCATTCGTTTTAATACTTTCGTTATTCATGATTAAAATTAGGCCTGGCCTAATCTATAGAAAAGATCCACCTTCAGCATTTCAAAATCTTTTGGGATTTCCTATCTTTCAAGGGAGTAAAACCAGAGCCTCCTCGGGCTTTCTCAGTATTAAAAAGCTGCGTTTCTTCTCTTTTGTGTTTTCCTCGCCCATACCCGTTGGGGAGCACGGCGGGTGCTCCTGCAGAGGTGCCTGGGCAGTGAGAGAGGCGGCGGCTGCGTGAGCCCGGGAGCCTGCCCGCTGCGGGGGAAGGGGCCTTCGTGCCTGCAGCCTCCAGCTGCGTGACCAAGGGCGAGTTTCACATCCCACTGAAACTGCCCCCAAAAGGAGAAGAGGACTCAGGGACCAAACCTGCAGCAAGGAGAGTGAGCAGACAGAGTTCAGTGGCCGAAGGGCCAGCACGGGGGCGTAGTTCCAAAGAGTCCAGCCTCCTCCTGTGTAATCATCTCCGAATGAGAGGGCCACCCCTTGGGACAGCCCTTGACACCGAATGACACGGTGACACCGGTGGGCATGAGTTTGTAAAGACCCTACTGCCCGTCTGGGCACAGAATGCTCCCTGAGTCGCGCATCCTCCTGGAACCTTGTACCCCTGCCCCCTCCCTCTTAAGCAGTGTCCACACTCGCAAAAATCCTGCGGGTTGGCCGCTTCCCAGGTGTGGCCGGGGAGGGCAGTGTCCAGCCTTGGTTTATCAGGCCGCAGTTGGCGGCAGAGCTCCCCAGCCCGGCGCCTGTCATCCTCAAGACACAAATAAAGCCTTGGCCGGGGACCTCGGAGCCGCGCCTTGCCCTGGGACCGCGTGTCGCGGCGGCGACAAGTGTCCGGGAAGGCTCGCACCCTGTGACCTTCTTCCAAACTAAATAAAGCACTTCGTCTTTTGCCCTGGCATTTGGATCAGCACCCTGGCGACTCGGGGGGAGGCACGTGCTCCGGCGGGGAGCGTGTGGCCTGGCCTGTTTGCCGGGGCCTTAGCCGGCCACACGTGTGCCTCCCAAGGCCGCCAGCTGGCGGGGCGGGAGGGAGCTGGTGGTGGAGCGTGGAGGTTTTCCGACGGGCCTCCTGGGCCCCGTTCCCCTGCCCAGCCTGCTGCCATCTCAGGTGTCCACGGCTGCTGCATCCCCTGCTCCTCCTCCAGGAACCTCCCAGAGCTCCGGGTATTGGCAAAATCACGTGTAGCAAGCCTTTAATGATCATTCGACTGACATTTCCTGAATTCCTGCTCTGTGCCTCATTTCATGGAACCCCGACACAATGCTGTGATTGGGAAGGACGGTGAGGACCCCCATGTTACAAATGACAAAGCCGAGGCCCAGAGAGGTTAAGTGACTTGCCCAAGGTCACAGAGCCAGCAGACAGCAGAGTTGGGATTTGAACCCAGGCGGTCCGGTTTGACAGTCTTAGTTATCGCCCTGTGCCTTTCCACTTCCCTGGGATTTTATGATCAAGTTCTTATCTTGTGCTGCTTCCAAAGAGAAGTCACACAACCCCTCCCTCCCCTCTCCTCTCGGCCCTCCCCACCTTCTTGTGCACCGCCTCTAAATAGGGCTTCTCCTCGAACCCAACCGTTGGACAGAAACGAGGCTGCTTTCTCCGGGGGTTTCTGTGAGCAGCAGAAGGAGGGGCTCGGGGGTTCCCCCTCTTTCTTTGGCTCCTCCCACCGCGAGTCCCCTTGGTGGCACCTGCGGCTTGCCCTCTGGGGCAGGAAGCGGCAGGGACAGTCTCAGTATCATGTCATGGTGCAGTGTGACCTGACCCCTGCTTGACCCCTGGGGCCAAAGCCAGTGTTTCCTGGAGCCTTTGAGCCCCTCCAGCCAGGCTACGTGCACAAAGGTGAACTGTCCCTACCGTAGTAGCCCAGTCCTCCCACCCCTGCGTTTGACCCGCGAGAACCAATTGTCACAGCGGTTGTTTTTGTTTTTAGCCAGTCTGTCCCCCTTGCTCGCTCTGCCGCCTTCTTATCTTGGCGACAGGTCCCTGAGAAACACCTGTGAGAGTCTTCCATGCTCCACGCCCACACACTCGAAATACCAGACCCAAGGAATTCAGCGAATCACACGCGTGTGCTCCGGGGGGCAGCTCCCACTCGTGCCGTAGCAGGGACAGCCATCAGCCGTGGGCACTGGGGGACTGGACCCCACCGTCAAGGTCGGGGCCAGCTCCGGTCGGAAGAGCACAAAGGAAGTGGAAGGCAGAGTTGTCACGCAGAGGAAAAATATCACGTGCCCCTGCGATGAAAAGGTCATCCCTGTGCCACGGGGTCGTAGTAGCCGTAAGATAATGGTGTGTGTCTGTGTCTTCAAAGCTATAAGCAGGAGTCCACAGGGGAGCTGGTTGAAAACCTCTACCTTCAGGCGGGCTCAAAATGCTCAACTCTGTAGCCTCTGCTGGAGGGAAACGTCTAGTGGCTGCACCTAAAATGGGGATAAAATAATAGAGTTATTAATGAGGAGCAACGATGTCACAAATTTTCACTTGGGTTGGATTTAATTCCCGATTACATGGGCCAGCCTGTGGTTAACCAGGGGGACGTCATGACGCTCTCCACTGCCAGGAAGCCAAATTCTACTCAGGATGAAACCGCTTTTGAACTCTAACCCACTTTCACAGTTAACGGTCGAGTTACATAATGTGTATGTTAGAGCCACTGGAAATAGTTGCTCTTTCTTGGGCAGCAGGAGAGCAGGGATAAAGTACCATGTATCAGGAGCCCTGGGGCTGCCTCCTCTGAGATTGCAGATGGGGATTTATGACCTTGGTGACACCGTTGCAAAGAACAGTGGCACAAAATTGGGAGGTTTGGATTCTCCTGCATGTACGGGCTGTGTGACTTTGGGCAAATTACTGACCCTCTCTGAGCCTTAGTTTCGCCATCTATTCATTGAGGACGATCAAACTGATCTTGTTTATTTTGTGAGATGATTGTGGTCGCCGAATGAAAGAATATACGGGGAGGAGCTTGAAATGTTGTGAGCTCTACACAAACTTAAGATGCTGGTGTTGTGATGACAACTGTTTTTGTGGTCATTTAGGAAATCGTGGACAGGATGGTTGTAGGAGGGCCATGCAGGGGTAAAATGCACCGCAACGTGTACGGGCTCACTCAGAGAGCCCCGAGAGCACCTCTAACAATGTCTGGTGGTTTTATGAAATCTCTGAAATACTGAAGTTGTGGGCAACCAAGGGAAGTACAGAAAGGCGTACACGTGGCTGTACTTGGAGGTGCACATTCCTGCGTGGCTGAGTTCCCAGGAGGTAAAATCAGAGAGCTGAAGGTGGCGTGGGGTGCACAGGGCCACACAGAGACCCAAACCTGATGCTCTCTGGAAGACGAAGATTCTCTCTCTCTCTCTCTCGCTATCTCGCTCTCTTGCTCTTTCTCTCTCTCCCCCCTCTCTCTTTGTCTCTCTCTCTCTTTCTCTCACTCTCGCTCTCTTTCTCTCTCTCTCTTTCTCTCACTCTCACTCTCTCTCCCAATCTCTCTCTTTCTCTCACTCTCTCTCTTTCTCTTGCTATCTCGCTCTCACTCTTTCTCTCCCCCCTCTCTTTGTCTCTCTCTCACTCTCTCGCTCTCTCTCTCTCCCCCAATCTCTCTCTCTCTTTCTCTCTCTTTCTCTTACTCTCTCTCTGTCTCTCTGTCTCTGTCTCTCTGTCTCTCTGTCTCTCTCTCTCTCGCTGGCACACACTCCTAGACCAGCTGGGTCCCAGGGGCACTACAGCGCTTTGGCTTTTGTCATCTCGGCCCCCGCCCCCTGGACCCCTCCCGCTCTCCTCCCTTCCGCCTTCCGGGGAGGGACCCTGTGGGCCTCCACACACGCACGAAGCCCGCTCTGCCCCACCTCGTGACCGAGAGCGGGCGGCGAGCGGCTCCCGGCGGCCCCCGCGGCGGCCGTCAGTCAGGAGGGCCACCCCAGGGGCGGAGCGCAGGCGGCGCGGGAGGGAGGCTCGGGCCCCGCGCCCCTTTCCTGGGCTAGGGAGAAGGCCCGGTGGCAGCGGGGCTCGTGCGGGGGCCTGTGAGGAGAGGCGCCTGGCGGGGGCGGCCGAGGGCGCACAGGAGCCACGAGGCGCGAGGGTGGCTCTGGGGTTCGGCCCCGAGGAGACAGCGGGCCGCCCTGGCCGGCGCTGGGCCGGGACGGGGCTCGGGGGCGACGCCGCTCCTGGCGCAGTCCCAGAGCCGGGCCGTGGGGTGCGCGGCGCCGGGGGCCTCCCCGCCGCGGGCACCGCCTCGCAGGGCCTGGCCTGCCCGGCCCCCGCTTCCCCTCATCACAGGGCCATCGCCTGGCAACAGCTGAAGGATGCCCCCAAAATGGGGGTTCCCTCAAGCCCCAGAGGAGACCCGGCGGGCTCACGGGGCGGGAGAACACAGGGCAAGGCGCCCCCCCCCCCCCCCCCCCCGCTCCTGGGGGCCCTCGGGGTCCTCCCGGCCGTGGCCCGTGGTTGCCCCGCCTCGCCTTCGTGCCCGGGCCATCCCTCGCAGCCGCTCTATTTATCACAGACTTTCATCTAGACAGAAGGCAAATCCCCGGGGACCGTTTCCTGGCGACTTGTCATGACTGAGGCTCCGCGGGCTGCCTGTGGACAAGGGTTACATGTTCATCGAGCATTTTTCTGTGGCTTTCTTCGGTATTAAAACACTTATGACAATCATTAACATTTTTCCAATTTGGGCGAGGAAGGCGATTTGATTTTTAAATAGTTTTCGGAGCGGGTAGGGGAAGGGGTGAGCACGTTTTGTTTGACTTTCATTTCTTTTCCGTCCCGTGCTACACAATGAAGAGGAGAAACTCGGTGTTAATTAAGGAAATACTGTATTGATGTAGGAGACTGCATCTTACTCAGTCAGACCTCAGGCTCCTATTACAGAGCTATGAGAAAAACAGAGAAATAAAAGATGTGAACGCAACACATCCTTCTAATACCATGTACCAGATATACAGTATTAACAGCTTTCATTAAGTTAACTCACTTGCTGTCCGCCAAAACTGTTGTAAAGTAGGTAAAATTGCATGTACCTCTCTCCCAGGTAGAAACACTGAGACACAGAGAAAGCTGATGACTTGTCCAAGGTCAGGCCGCTTTAGGTGATGTGACTGGAATATTTTTAAATTGTTAGACACAGGCACTAAAGATGTGTTCATCTTTCCTAAGTGTATGTAAGATGTTTAGATGGAAATCCATGTCCGTATTTGCATTAATAGGACTTACTTATTCTTAGCCGGTCAAGTACATATCCTGATGCCCACTAATTGTCAGTTATGTTCCGGCCAATCCCACAAGTACCTCTGACAACATCTTGCATTATAAAATACTTGAAATTAGCCCACAATTACTTTTTTTTTTTTTTTACTGGAGAAAAGGGTTCTGATTTCACTTATCCTCAAACTTGGGAATTCTGGCATTCAAAGTTAGAGGGGAGTGATGGGTATGGCTTTGTTTTCTTACTTCTTTTTGCCCTGAGTTTTAAAAAGAAAGCTGTCCTCTTACTCTTTGGTCCTCTGGGGTGTTGACTTGAGAGAAAGGAAATCGTCGTCTCTCTGAGTCCCTGGTGTTTCCCAGTGGTTAAGTTAAGGCCGTTTGGTTCTGTGAGATGTTCCACCTGGACAGAAACCATAGGCAGCCCTGGTGGGTTGAAGCAAGGCCAGGCTCGAGGGGTGTGCGGAAAAACCAGTCCCTTGGACTGACGTCACCGTCACCCCTCCATGTGGAGGACAGGAAAGCAGAGGGACTCAGATGGCCTCCTCACCCTTGCTTGTCCTTTTTGTCTCCTCCTAGGGAAAAGCTTCACTCTGACCATCACTGTCTTCACCAACCCACCGCAAGTTGCCACCTACCACAGAGCCATCAAGATCACAGTGGATGGGCCCAGAGAACCTAGAAGTAAGTGACACCCCCCCCTCCCCCTGCCTGGGACCAGTACATCTGCCAGGATGCTGCACTCGGGGATGGTGTCTCTGAATCCTTGGGCTCACCCAAAGTGGCTCGAATGGGGGTAAAACCTCAGGGGGAGGTCAGACCCCTAGGATGGGACAGGGGACACCTCTCACTCCCCAGAGGGTGCCTCTAAGCCTTGGGCTCTTTCTGACGCATACTCTTAGAGGGCAGAAGGAAACCAGGTTGACCAAAGTTAGAACCGCTGTAGGACTGCATGAGACTGAGCGCCAGTCCCTCAGATACGAGTTCCGCAGCATCAGAAACAAACAGCAGGTGAGAGAAGACTGGGCTGGCACAGGGACAGCCCACGACAAAGCCCGAGGGTCAGAGTGGACCCCAAGTGGCTGGTTCCCATCCATGCCGCTGGCCTTTTATTCATTTATTAAGGCCAGAGATGAAAACTATGAAAATTACCCTTTTCTTTCTGCGGCACAGATCAAAATAGCATTACGGGATTGTTTTAAATAGAGAATGGGAGGATAGAAGAGTGCCTGAGGGAAAACCCAGTAAATATAGAAAGATGGTACCAAAAAAATAGCTCCTGTGAGGAAAGCTTTTAAAAAAAGGAGCGGGGTTGTTTAGTCTGCAGTAAAGATGTCTTCACAGTGACTTAATGACTATCTTTGAGTAAACACAAGGGTAACACCCTTTTTCAGGATCCGAGGCTGGTTAGGGTTCCAGGCCTGGGGAACTGCCCGGTGCCCTCACCCGGTGTCTGCCCGCCTCCAAACCATATCGGGTCGCTGGTGGAAAATTACATTCTCTCTTCTCGGGGCGTGCAGGTTATTGAAAAACAGGCTTGAAAGACAGGGTGCTGTGCTGAACCTACGGGCTGCCACCGCGGGGAGGGCGGCAGCAGGTCGTAAAAGGCAGTGGTTAAGGATTTGGCTCATAGCAGGCCAAGGGACCCTAAGCAAGTTAGGGAGCCTCGGTAAACCTCGGGGTTCTCATCTGGAAAATGGGAATGACAGTGAGAGCAGCTTTATAAGGCTACACGAAGTAATGCTCTGTGTCTGGTGCAGAGAATGAGCTCAGGAAATGGTAGCGATGCCCACTAAAGCACGCTGAGCCTGCCCCTCCAGCTGCCGCCCCCTCCGCCCCGGACCCGACCCTCTCCGTGGTTGTTGTGGCAGACCCCCAAGGTCCAGCTGTCTTCAGGTTGCCCGGGGATCTCCCCCAGCTTGTAGCAGCCTCTCGGCCTCCAGGCATCTCACACACTTCCTGCAAGCACCCCCAGATGCTGACTCAACATTCCCAGGGGCCCACAAGTGGGTGCCCCATTGGCTCCTAGTTGCCGTGCCCAGGGACTCCCCACGCATCTGACCTCATTTCCCCCCAAGGGCCCTCTCCGTGTTTTCTCCTCTGGCTGTGCCCTGACTCAGGAAACTCTGGGATTTGGGAACACCCTCAGATTCCTCTTTGTGACCCGGGACCACACGAGCGGAACAAAACAGGCAGCGCCGCAGAGGCTCCGTCGGTGTCCTCAAGACAAATCGTGCCTCCACATTAGCCGTAACACAAACAGCAAGGCGGCTGTTGCTCTCCACAGAGGCCCAAACAAGAAGCAGGCTTACGTTTTAATGACTGCCAAGGGCGGGGGGCGGGGCAGTTGTTGGGTGTCCAAAAGTTGACTTTTGGGGGTCATTCAATTTAGAGAAAAGTTCACTCAGATGATGGTAAAATCTCTATCTTTGAAAATAGCAGCCATGAGTTTTGGACAGTTCAAATGCCTGTGTGCCTGGAGGCAGATGTTTAAACGACACCTCCATTATACCTTCTTCTTCTCTTCTTCTGTTGTGCATAAAAGAGGACGGTTTTCACCCCACTCCCAGCATTTCCTGTCCCATTCAAAGAACTACAGAACTGGTTGAGCTTCAAAATACAAATGGTGGCTGCCTTGACTTTTAAGAATTGGCAGTCAGAGGGGAAAAAAGATGTCTGTGGGATTGTAAGGGCCTGCCTGTATATACAGTTTACTCTGCCTCATGCTGTTTTATAACTTAAAAAAACAGTCATTGTTGAGAGGAGCCCTTTAACAGACAGGAGGGATTTGCTCCAAAGAAACACCCATTTCCCCAGAGTCTTTCCAGCCGAATGGAATTTGAGGGTTAGGGGAAATTAAATGGGTGGTAATAAGCATATGTACAATATAAAGAGATTTTATAGCCCCAGGTAGAGAGTCTCACATTTCATAAGGGACATCTAGAAAAAAGCCAAAGGTACACACTCCCAGGGCGACTTGGCTACTTCTGACTTCTATGAAGCAATGATGAGTCATCGCTGCTAATTTTAGCAGGCCGTTTTCTCATGATTTGAACGTCTTGACTCAAGGTGAGATCTTCTTTCCTCTGGTGAAGCTCCTGCTCATACCTCTCCTGTGGATTTATGAGAATTCCAAAGTCCCTCCCATGAGTATGGTGTGGTAAATTCTGGGTGCCACAGGAAAACATGACCCTGGCATTGCCAAGTCCAATAGTTCTGAGAAGGTTTCTTATTTCATGAAGTCAAAGAGAGTTAGAAGGGCCTGAGGGAGCTTTCAGGCCTAGTGCTTGGTAGATAAGACAAGGCAGTGGCAGAGAAAGGCAATGGTTTGTTAGAAGAACTAGCTGGTAATGAGGCCAGAAATAGAATGGACAGCTCCTGATGCCTAATCCTGTACTCTTCTCCATCTGTCCATTCGTCCATCTGTCCATTCGTCTCTCCATCTGTATACCATACTGTCTATACATCATCTACTATAAACTCTGTGACCTGGCCTTGGTTTCCTTATGTGTAAAAGGAGGAATTGGCCTACATGACAATTGGTCCGAGCTCTAAGATTGTGTAGAAAAGGCAAATGGAGCCTTCACATTGAAGTATTTATCCAAAAAACTGGAGGGAAAGCTTGACTCATTCAACCTGCCACACTGGTAATCCTGTACAGGACTGAAACTAAAGGACCACACCCCACCAGTCTGTTGGCCATTCCTATGGGATAACTTGATGTCTCCCAGCCACTTTGAGGGTTTTGAGAAGTGAAGTTGTAATAAAAAGTGGATTCCACAGAGACCGAAAATGTTTTTTTCATTTCCGATGGCTTCTTGCTCTTTCACAGTAGCTGACCTACAATTTAATGAGTCAGAACTTGCTGCATTTTTGTCCACGTTCCATTGCATTTTTTTCTATCTCAGACCAGTATAGGAATTATGAATTGTTGAAACATTAAACTTCTTATGGGGAAGTGTGCCATCAAAAGGTGTCCTCTTCCAGGGATGGGTTCGAGTAAGCAGCACTGGGGACCTGTGCCCCGAGACGAGGTTGAACCCCGAGGAGCTTGTTAACATCTTGAGAGACAGTCTTCTCTTGACGCTTGAAAGATGTGTGATAGGATTTTTCAAGGGAAGGGTTATTTGAGCATTGCCTTTATTTATCTTTTTTCTATTCCTGTGGCTTTAATGAAAACCTCTAGCTCTTCCATGTGTCTGGAATTTAGTGTGACCATACAATACTATGCTTTGCCATACTGCCACATATCCCTACAGATATTTCACTAAATAATGTGAATTTGTGGATTAGTTCAGTGCCCTAGAGGAAGGTACTTTGGTTCAGAGGGGTCAAGGGAAGTGAGCTTCTGTGGCCCTACGTGGCCCACCAGGGGTCCCCATCCTGGGAGTGTGGATTGAGCAGTTGATCTGATGTCATAAGGCATCATCTATGCAATCAGGTACCCAGTACACCTGGAACACTGAGAAACTTAATTAAAAATTCAAAAGGTTATGAAAGCAAATATTGGCCATTTCTGGGGCAACTTCTGCCCTCGGGTTAAAAGAGTCCTTCACAGTGATGGTTGTGTTTGAGCTCTTGAGAGTCACAATACCGGGAGGCAAGGCTATGCCAATAATTAAAGACTTTAGAATATGCTATTTTCTGGGGCTCTAGCCTTCTTGTTGACAAATCTTTTTTTTTTTTTTTGAGACAGTTATAGTTAAAATAGGTCGATGGGAGGACTTAACACCTCATTTCTAGATTGCTTTTTTAATAACTTTAAGATTTTTGCCGCATAAACCTCATTTTCTTCGGTAATATTGAATATTAATAACAAATGTATAATATATACAGAAATAGGATCATTATATGTAGCGAGTATATGTTTCAAATGAAACAGGAATGCATGAAAGGAACTTGTAAAATTATGGGGTTAATGGACCTAAAAATATTGGAAACCAACGTTGTCCAGTGAAGTGTGGCATGATGAACATCATGTTTATGGGTTGCTCTTTTGATTGAGTGAAATATAGTTATTTAAGAAATGTTATTTGTTCTTTTTTTAAATTTGTTTCTTTTTTTTATTTTTAAAGAAGCTTTAGATTACATAAATGCTACATCAAAAATACAGGGGATTCCTATATACCCCATCCCCTCCCCCCCAATACTTTTCCCCATTAACAAAGTCTTTCATTAGTATGGTTCATTTGTTATAATTGATGAACACATATTGAAGCATTGCTCCTAACCATAGACTATAGTTTACATTATGGTTTACTCTTTGTACCACACAATGTTATAGGTTTTGACAAAATGTGTAATGGCTGATATCTGTCTTGTAATATGCAGAATGATTCCAGTGTCCCAAAATGCCCCACGTTACACCTGTTCTTCCTCTCCCTCCCCTCAGAACTCCTGGTGGCCACTGCCTTTCTAGCAATGATACAAGTTCCTCCATTGCTAGAATAATAATGTCTGCTTTAGTCCAGAGTTGCATTTGCTCTTTATGTTTGTTCATCCCTCAATCTTGAGGATTTTGGGTGAGACATGGATATAACTCAGTGGTTGAGCACCTGCTTCCCATGGATGAGGTCCTGGGTTCAATCCCCAGTACCTCTTTTAAAAAAAAATTCCATTTAAGGGAGCAGGTGTAGTTCAGTGGTTGAGCGTCTGCTTCCCATGTATGCGGTCCTGGGTTCAATCCTTGGTACCTCCTAAAAAAATTCTATGTCATTTGTTCTTAATCATAAAAATACCTAATTATCGTAATGATAGCTCGTACTTAGATGGTGCTAATTATTTGCCCAACTCTGGTCCACAATGCTTTATGATACTGATTTATATAATGTTCCGAACAATGGATAAGGACCTTGAAGCAAAAAAAGAAATCAAGTACCTTGCCCAAGGTTATGGAATTAGTAAGCCAGAATTTAAACCTGAGCAGTGCAGGGACTGGGATCCACAGGCTCCAGAGTCTGCTTTTAAGAGATGCCACCTGCTAGCAGAGCTTTGTTGTCCTGAAGTGTCTGCTTTTTTTTATGTGGGGAGTTTTTCAAAACAATTCTGATTCAAATCTGGTTTTCTTCCGGAAAGCAGAACCATGGAGCCTTGGCAGATGTCATTTTTGTGCTGATGGGAGGAAATCAGCCTGTTCCCTCGGGTGGGGCTCAGCAGAGGCTCCCCCAGGGTGGTACCTAACATGGAGCCTTGCGGGTCACCTGGCCATGTCACATGGCAGGTCAGGTGACAGGTCATGTGGGTCACCACGGTACAGCCATCTATCTGCTTGGGGACCAGGCTTCAATGGAGTGTGAAGCAGCGATGGTGTACAACATCGAGCACTCCCCACCCCATCGCCATGCAGTAAAGACCCATAATGGGACAAAATGACCCAGGGAACTGTCTGAGTGGCTCCCCTCTTTGGCAAAGGGCTTCCCAGCCTCCTTGTTTGCTCCCAGCTGCGTAGCGGAATGAGCGCAAGGTGCTTTTATTCTGAGATCTGTGATCTCAGGATTGGAGTTTTCTATCCACTGTCTCTTGTTTCCTGGGAACTGCTCCAAGTCTATCTTCCCGAAAACAAATGGTGATCTGCCGAAGCCCTCTTCTTTGGAGACTTCAAATATCCAGTTTGCATGTTAGTTCTTTCTAGATGAAATCCTAATCCATAAAGGAAAAAGGAAATAACTCTTCTGTCCCACCCACCCAAATATAAAGTAGGCGAGACACAGAGAGCCAGAGGTGGAAGAGGCTGTGCTCACTTATATACCTTCCTCCCCAATTTTAAACGCATTTTACCTGGCACTGTCATTCTTACTATGCCAAGCTATCCAGAAACTACAACTTGGCAGAAGCTGTTTTTAAAGCCTTGATCATAATCATGCCTAAATGTTTCCCATGAATTTTTAAATCCTTTTCTGTTGATTATTTTTAGTACCACCAAATTTGACCAAGAATTTTTATATGAAGAAAGGTTTCCCTGGCCCTTGACTTTTCCAAGGACTTAATTCAGACAAAGAGCAAATGGGAGTGAAAAGGGATCCTGGAAAGAGTCTCTGATAAATGCACACACCCAGCTCAGCTGGTACCCAGCCCTATCTTATACGGAAGGCACAACGAGTTTTAGGTGGTATTTGCATTGCTGCAGAAAGGAAGGAAAACATCATTCCCACCCAAGTACCAGTGACAACCCTAAGAAATGATCTATGTACCTTCCCAGTCTCATGTAGGGGGAAAAAGGCAAAACTTGAAATGAAATGTGAACCATTAACCTGAACCCTTCTGTCTGCCCGGACCATGGTGAAACCATATCGCTGTTTCTAACACCACACCAGTGAGGTGGAGATTTAAAGGAATAAAACACCCCTGTTAGAATTTATTATATGAAGTGCTAAAAAAAAAAATCCCATCTGCATTCAGGCTCTAGTTTCTTAATCTTAAAACCTGTGAAAGGGTTCCTGGACTGGGGACTTGGGTACCCAGGTTTTCTCCCTGGCGCCACCTGGTCCGTGGGTGTGAACTTGAGTAATTATCCTAAGCACTTTAGATTTCATTTTCCTCTTCGGTATAACCAGGCAATGGGATGAGATAATCTCTAAATTAGCGCCCGCTCCAAAGGGGTAACAAAATATTTTCAGCAGAATAGAGCCATTGGCTGCCCATGGACAGGGCCCCGGAGGGACCCAGGCCTCAGGCCTTCTTCCCCGGGGGCCCCGCCTGCCTCCTACGGGGCCTAGCAACATGCACCCAGATGGCTCATCAGACAGGTTTGTTGCTGTGCATTTTTGAAAGGGCTTTTCAAAATAATTTGCTTTCAGGAGGCATCAGAAAACACCCTGACTTTCTCTGAAGCCACTTGGGTGTGCACAGCGTTTGAGCAGGGAGAGCATGCCAGGCAGCTCCTTGTAAAGGCACCTGCCAATGAAGATTTCACTGGGAGAACGTGGGCAAGGAAGGGAAAGCTCTGTCTGCCACACAGCCTCTGGGGGTGAGCCGAGGCTTTGCTCTTCAGAGCAGGGCATGCTTGGGCCACACACAGTGCTTGCCTTGCTTCAGTGCCATTGCCCAGCCCTGTTAAATGGCGTGGAAGTCCTTCTGCAGTCTGCTGTGCGTGCTATAGGGTCAGGACAGCATTTCCATCTTACCTGTTTTCCTACAAGCAACTGGGAACTAGCATGGATTTAACCTGAAAAGTTCAGTCTATATTTATGTACCTTGTCAGTGTTTAGCTGTTGGTTTTCTAAAACAATCTGCTCAGTAAATCTTCTCCAAATCTACTTGGTTCAAGGGAAAAAAATACAATAATAACAACAATTTGCTTTTTAAATTACCTGGTCACGAGCAACTCATTTCAATTTTTTTATACTTTTTTATTAAAGTTAATAGATCACAAAGAACTTTACATTAGAGAACATTAAAAAAAAATGAGGTTCCCATATACCCCACTCCTCTACCCGATCATTTTTGTAAATTGTATTTTTTTGAAGATAGATATATCACCAAAAAAATGTACATTAAAAAATATAAGAAGTTCCCATATACCCCCACCCATACCCCCAGCCCACTCCTCCCACACCAACAACCTCCCCCATCGTTGTGGCACACTCATGGCACTCGGTGAACACCTTTTGGAGCACTGCTGCACTACACAGATAATAGTTTACCCTGTAGTTCACGCTCTCCCCCAGTACATTCAGTGGGTTATGGCAGGATTTATAAAGTCCAGCATCTGACCCTGCAATATCATGTAGGACAACTCAAAGTCCCAAAAATGCCCCCACATCACATCTCTTCTTCCCTCTCCCTGCCCTCAGCAACTACTGTGGCCACTTTGTCCACCTCAATGCTACAATTTCTTCTGATACTAGTCACAGTAGTTTTATAGCGGAATATCAGTAAGTCCACTCTAATCCTTATTTTATTCCTCCATCCTGTGGACCCTGGGATGGTGATGTCCCCTCCACCTCTAGATCAAGAGGGAGCTTGGATTTCACATGGATGATGGATGTAATTCCTCTGCTTGCAGTTGTTGGCACTCTTGGTTCCCTGGTGTGGTGGTTGACCATCTTGTTTAATTTCTCATGGCCCTGATTTCTCTGCCGTCAACACGTGCTGATGGTCGGGAGTTGAGATCCCCGTTTCCCCACCTCTTAGCTGTGGAAGGGCTGACACCCAGGGACGTGACCAGCCTGACCAAGTCGGTAAAGCTGGGGCAGTGACAGGGCTGAGCCCAGGGGCCTGAGGCGAAGGCGTTAGCCTTATGAACCGCTTAGAACCAGTAAGTGTTTGGAAAACGTTAGCTTGGAACCCCTTGGAAATGTGAAAACCCTAAACAGAAAAAGATCTGTGAGTCCTCAATGTAAAAATTAACGAAGTTGACATAATGCGGCCTTTCTTTAAAAGACAAATTTCATTAAATATTTATAAATTTTGATTTTTGCCCTTTTCGTTTTATATTTAGAGCCAGTAAAATTTCTTTTCTGGCATTTCTGTGAGCCCTTGAAATGCTCTGGGCGCTGTGCCTAAGCCCCTAATGGGTAAAACGTCCTTGTCCCCAAATGCTTCACCTCATGGAAAACTCAAGTGGATAAAATCCTATCTGAGTAACAGTGAAAGTCGATGCTTATAATCTAACTTGCGGGTCCTTTTCAATGTATGTGTGGCATGGCCCTACAAGAGTCCCCTCTACGCTATCCTGGAAAACGGAAGCAAAATGTGGCAGCCTCTCTTAGGATCCGAATTCTTAGGTGAAGGCAGCTCACCCTGAGGGTGCTTGGACTGCTGGCCCCAGCCAAGCTCTGCAGGTATAGAAAATTCAGGAGGTCCTAAATGGCTTTTCTTCATTTCTCCCCAAAGACCTTATGAAGTGCATTTCAATGGCCAAGTACTGTCAGCTGTAGAGAGCTGGAGACACCTCTGGGCGTGCCTGGCTTGTCAGTGTGCAGCTGATGAACTTGGTGGCCGAAGGAGCCGCCCTGACCAGGGACAGCTGAGCAGGCGCCATTGCCTGTGGTCTGGTCGCTCCTTTGGCAGTGGTGACCGCGGACAAGCAGAAGCAGGCTGGGCCCTGTGCCGCTGAGCCAGCCCCACGGCAGGTGCCCGCAGAGCACGACCTGCTGAGGGGCTGCGACTGGCATGCCTCTTCCCCCACCCCGCTTCCCCTAGTGCATTACAACGTGGCTGCCTCTCGGCTTTCAGGTAGATTTAGGACTTTTCCATACCCTAGCCACTTCCATCTTGCATTTTGAGGAACTTCCTTTGGATTTTCCTGAAGGTTTGGTTTTTTTTCCTGCAGGCCATGTACCTAGGAAAGACATTAGTAAGAATTTGATACCTCACGACTCATAGAACACGCCCCCCCCCCAAAAAAAATCCAAAAGTTCCATTTAAATAAGTAAAACCTTCCCTCTCATATGAGATCTGTGTTTAACATCATTTGAGCTAAGTTGCAATTTCTGCGTTCTATTCTTTCCATGTTCTTTTCTTTTAAAAACTTTTTTTAAGGTTTGCTTTTTGGCTACAAAAGTATCAAAACTTGGCAATAAAGTTGGGGCAAATTAGATATAATCTAATCCTGCGCAGTACGGCTGTATTGTGCAAGATGCTGACATTTGGTTGAATATGAAATGTCTATTCCATAGTACGACTTACATGTGATATATATTCATCAGTTTCTACTGTTCATGCAGTGTCACTTGGAAATTTTCCTGTAGTCAATATCTAGATATTTTAGATATACACCTGCAGGTAAATGACAAGGTAAAACATTTAGGTTCCAAATGCAAACTTCTTTTCACTTTGCATTTATTTAAGCAACATAATTGAGTTAATCCGCCAGCTCCCTCGACCCAGATAAAGCACATTAAAGGCAATACATGGGTTTGGTACTTTTGTGATTTACATATACTCAGATTCCTATAAAGGAAGGATTGACTAAATTCCAGGCTGTTTAAAAATCCTTCCATGTGCCTTTGTACCCTGAAATGCTAAACATTTGAGATTTTGTTTGGTTATTGGTTTTTGGCTTAGAAGTCAGCCTTCTGGTCAAATGAGATGCAAAGTAAACATTTGAAAGGAATTCATGAGAGAATATATAAAATCATGGTGCCCTTTGGATTTAATCCTTGTGCCTTATTCTTTTTGTTCATCTTTCAAGTGGTTTTATGATTTTTCCGTTCATCTATTTTAAAGAGCTAAGGGGAAATATGCAAAGTTGTGTCCTTTCACTCATCCCTGATATTGCTAACACAGCACGAGCCAGAGCTAGGCAGTGTGCCGGGCTTGACTTAGTGAGAGAGGAGTTTGCGGTTCACCCGACCTGGCTTCAAGGCCAATCCCAGCTCCTTACCAGCTGCATGTCATAGTTTGCCCACCGGTAGAATGGGCTTGTGGCTGCCTAGCTGGCTGGGAATGTGAGGAATAAATACGGCAGCCCGAGCGGCAGGCTGGAGCAGTGGTTGAGCACACAGCCTGGAGAGCTGACTGTGGTAGGGAATTCGCGCCGTGGTCGAATAAAGTAATTCAGATAAGGTCTTAACACGATGCCTGGCACAGAAGTTATCCTTAAATACCAGATGCTGTTACCAAAGCACCTTCCCTGAAACAAGTGGGTCCCCTTCCCGCACCCCAGATCCCTTCCCTGGGAAAACAAGTGCAGTTCTGCCCAGGTGGGGCCAAATAGTTGTCATTGCCAAGTTATTAATAATTCTTTTTTAAATCCTGGTACAGTGAGTCTCAGGATTCAGTACAACAAAGCCCTTTTCCCTTCCCCCTCCCTGTTATTATCCCCAAATACTGAATCTCTGAAATGGCTTCAACAAATTTATCCCTGTAGAAGCACAACCATGTTAATCATATTTCCCTGCTTCCTTGGAAAGAGGGGATCTTTTTCCAGACAAAGGTTTGAGCAAAACCTTTCTTAACTAAATGTTAGCACCCATGATGCTGTGTGACCTGCTGAGGCTCTTCTAGAAGATTCTACTAGGTCATCTATAACATGGGAATAACGATGTAAGTTCCATCTACCACATAGGTTGCTTGGGATTAATTGGGATACTATATATGGAAGTGCTTTTTAAATAGTATATTAATTAGAAAGTATCATACTAGTTGGTGCTTATTATTTTAAATAATAATCAGTTTTATTTTATTGTTTTGTGTATCCTGCTATACAAAAAATCTTAGAGTTCTTAAATTTAATGATTTTGGTTTCCCGAAGGTAGATTTTTATCTCATCATGTTGTTGTGGATTGGTGAAAAGAAAATAGTAGAGAAAAATAGAGAGACATGAAAATCAGTCCCACTGTGAATCCTTACTTTTAAAAATGTTAGCACTTTGCCATGAGAATATCTTAGTATTTTCTTTGCCTACTACTATATAACCTTTAAAAATGCTGGCAACAAAAAGAAGCAGCATTAACAGTTAAAAGAGCTTTTTTATTTTTAATGTATTTTTCTTTTCCAAAATACTTTTGTTTTTACCCCAAAACTCTATTATTCTCTTTCCTTTTGATGAAACACATTATAGCATGTAAGATCATAGGGTAACTCACTGAGTCCTTATCCCTCCTCCCCCTCGACCCCCGTGGCTTTTTAAAATTAATTAGTTAATTAACTAATTTTATTCCCCTTTTTCCCCTATGCTGCTCGCCTGAGATTGCTGGGTTAGATTTCAGGGAGGTGAAATGTTACACCCTTTAGCCTTCCTGCCAGTTTCCCAGGAGGAGTCCAGAGTTGCAGCTGCTTTGAGGTGGGAGCCTTGTAGAGTTCCTGAGGCCAACTCCAAGTCCTTGTTCATTTGCTGACCTGCTGCCGGGAGCAGGTTCAGAGAAACCCCTTCTATTCCTTCAGTGATTCAGCCAGAGTCTTAAAAATAAACAGGTAGCCTGAATGTAGGGAAAAAGAACTGGAAACCGCTGAAGTTTGAGTCTTGAGGGCTGGGCTACTCTCTGGGAGCTGCTCTGTGGAACTCCAAAAGGAATCCTGAGCCCCCGGCAAGGGAACCGCCGGCCTGGTGGCAAGGCGGCTGGCCTGTTACTGGTGCTCAAGAGGCTCGAGGCTGGGCAGCCCACATCCCCACTCTGAACCTCAGTCTCCTTTTCGACAGAATGAGAGAGAGGGCCGCAGTGGTGCTTAAGGTCCTTCCTGGCCCCTAAAGGTACGATTCAGTGTCTACCGAAGCAGCTGTACTTTCAAAGTGCCATCTTCTGTCCTCCAGAAAGGGCTGGGGTGGGGGAGGCATTGCAGTCCCCAACTTGGGGACCACAAAGATCTGGGACAAGAGAACCAGGAGCGGAGAGAGACTGGTGGGAGAGGGAGAGGGAGGGAGCATGGAGCTGCTCACACCCCATGCAGGGGTCAGGGGTGAATGAGTAAGGGAATCATGCTAACTAGATCTCCCCGTAACTCTGGAAACCTTAAAAGACAGAGAGAGACATTCTTCAACCCACCGAGTGCCCAGTTGTCCAAGCCACAGTCCCTAGTTTTCTTCTGGAAACGGGCCGGGCAGCAACCTTGCTGTTAATTTCTCCCTCCATTCCCTAAAGGTGGGTGAGTCCTGTGGGCTGCATTGTTGGGGTGCCTGAGTGAGGTGCCTCCCTCCTCAGCCCCTCTCCGTCTTCAGGGCTGTTCTTCATTACTTGCCATCCCTATCTTCAAAATCTAGCCGCAAACAGCTTTGGTTGACCACACCACTTCCCTATTGAAAGTTAATACTGTTTGACTCATTCTGTGTTGCTAACCCGAAGCCAAAGAAAACACGGCAGAGAATAACCGGCTTGTATGGAGTCTGGAAAGCTCTCGGAGGCCCTGCTTTCAAAATCCTATACAGTAGCTTTACTATATCTCTCGGTTGCAGCTGCGAAGAAAGTGAAGGAGGCAGAGTGGTTAGGAAAAAAAAAAATTGGGGGGTGGGGAAGAGGCAGGGAAGGGGTTGGGGTTTTCTGTGAGCCTAAGCCGTAGCGCTTCACGAGGTCTCCCTCAGCTGAGGCTTGGCTTTGGCACCCCCCGAGAGCTCATACAGAAGAGGGACTGTGTGGGGAGCTTAAAAGCCAGAGAGAAGTTCAAAACGTTCATTTGAAAGGCTGCTCTCCTCGGGTGTTCAGGACCACTTAGGTCAGAAGCGGCTCCCCACCAAGCCAGGGAAGGTCTGTGACTGTCAGTCCTGGAAAGGACTGGGGGTTTGTGGGAAGCACCGGGCCCCGAGCGCCTGCTCTGCCTCCCCTAACTGACACAGGTGCGGCCACCAGGGGAAGTAGGGGCCATAAACAGAGCAGTTCTTCCCATCATCGCCTGGCACGAGCCACAAGCGACCCACGCTTCCATCGCTTTGTTGTTGCTCTTTAGGAGCTCCGGGGCGAGCAGCCGCGGGCCTGTTGGGGCAGCTGGAGGGGTGGCCTCCTGGCTGACACCCCTTCCCAGCTTGGGAGAGGGCCCTGCTCCCGGCTCACGCCAATAGCAGTGGGTGAAAGCCTGCCGTGGAATAAGGCGGCCAGAGCCAAAACAACCTGGAAATTTCTTCTCTGGACAGTGCGAGGTAGGGCTAAGCCCAGCTTGTTTCCCTTGGCTTTCTCACAATTAGGCGGTCAGGGGCTGAGAGTGGTCGGGATGGCGTGGACCCTCTGGACCAGCCAGTACCTGGATGCCCATCTGTCCAAGGACTGTGACGGGCCCCCTGGGTTTCCTGCTTCCCGAAGGCCCGCCCAGGGCTTCTGTGGGCATTTAGGATGGGAGAGGGGAGTCAGGCTCAGATACTATCCCCCTGCTGCTGGGAACGCCCCTGGGGACCCAGCAGGAGGTGCTTTTCAATAGGGGAGGAGATTTCCAGACCCCTCTTTAGACGCCGGAGGAGTAGACATGGCCCTACAAGCTGCCTGAGGAGCATCCAGAAGCCTGGGGAAGGGAGATGATCCATTCCTGCATTCATTCAGCCATTTACTGCAGTATCACGCCACCTTGAAAGGGCCCTCGGTTTACCTCCGTCCTGTCCTAACAGGCTTGGCGTCTCTGCCAACTGTCAGAGCTGGCCGAGCAGCCCGGGAATGAGATCTCCTGTGGGGAGCTTAGGAGGCCAGTGGGGAGCAGAGCACCCAGGGCCCGGCTCGAGGCCGCGGCCAGGGTCCAGGGCCTCTTGGACCTTTTTCTCCCGTGCCCCAGGCCTCCCCTGTCCGGCCTGGGGCTGGCACTGCTGGACAAAGGCAGCAGAAGGCCACCTCCCTGGCTCCAGGCAGCATTTCATTAGTCAGTTCTCACCTCTCCATACCGCCCCCACCCCGCCAGCCAGACGTCCTCCTCTGTAGTCCTTTCTGTTCTGAGCCCGTGGTGGGCAGAAGCTACTTGAACAATGAACTTGTGCTGCCAGCCCTTCGTCACTCCGGGGTTCCTGCTGGAGTGCGCGCTGGCACTTGGGATTGCAGGCTGCTAGAGGAAAGAGTTCTGAACCGATGAGCTTTTGGCACCTGCTGGGGAGGTGGTCTGCACACCCCTGCGGAGGGTTACTCTGGTCAAGGGCCCAAGAAGCAGGTGTTGTCCCCACGCTAAGCGGCAGTTGTCTCCTCGCCACCAGACCAAAATGGGAGGCAACCAACCAAGGGTGGGCGACGGGCGACTACAGGCGGACTACTCTGCTTGTAGGGAGTGAAAACCTCCGCCACCTGTGGCCCTTAGCCTTGAACTGCAGGGAAGAGGCTTTGTTTTGGTTTCTGTCCAGGGAGGCTTAGGTGCCCGGAGCTGTGAGGGAGGGGCATGGCACTATGTGGCCTTTGACCTGAAGTCTGCCTCAGTGACCCATCTTGCTTGGGCCTCAGCTAGCTTCGCCTCCTCACTTTATTGTTGCTTTCCACATCTTTCCTTTTATGCTTATCTCTAGCAATTAGTTCTTAGCCCATGTCTCCAGGACCATCATGGGGCACTGTGCATGTGTGGTGTGTGATGATCCTCTCCAAAGACACAAAGGATGCTGTGGCAGCTCTATGCTTATGTTGGGGTTCCCCTTTCCTTCTGAACTGCAGCCTTTTATCCATCTTTCCATTTTAGTATGATGAAAGAAAATCATAGAGAAGATGCATTTTGCAGACTAATTTAGCTTCTCATGAGATGATTCTCCATGAAACTCCGTATATGCAGTTAATGGTAATTTTTCACGGCAAGTAGTTTTCTCCAAACCTAGCACTTGATACATTCCAACTGAGTCCAACTGCCTGTGCCCCATCTGAGTTATATTTTCCTTCTGTCTGGTAGAAGACGATTGGGTGGGACCCTTCAGGCAGGATCTGAGCCCTCACTGGTTATTCCGTCAGTCTTCAGTCAACATTTAGTGCCTGACATTTAGTCCACTTCCAGCAGGTTTGACCTTGAGCCTAATGGCACGCTCCCTCTGTCAGCAACCCTTGGATGATAAAGGGAAGGGGCAAAAGCAGAATGAGCTGTCCCTGTCCAGTTGGGTACCAGTAGGAAAGGCTCGCTTGGTAAAGGCACCCGGAGGGCTTGAGAGGAGGGGATACATGAAAACTGATGTCCAAAGTCACTGAAACTAATTTTCCAAAATGCCCCTGATGGAGCAGCAGGGGACAGAGAGAGAGTGAATTCTTAGGACTGTTGTGCAGAGCCTCTGGCCACCACCATGCATCAACATAGGGCAGGCCAGGTGGAATCCCAGATCTGAAGACCTGGCATTGTTGCCCGGATCACCAATGAGCTCTGAAGACTGATTTGACAGCTGGGGTTCGAACTGGCTCCCAAAGGGGTGTCTGCCTGAAAAAGTCACAAAGAAAACTTTGAAAGCCTTAATGTCATATGAAGTTGTTCAAGAAAGCCTGTGCTTAGAGTCGTCCAACAAAAACCCGTTTAGTAGATAATTGCTGCAGATGTAATTGTTACCGATGCTTTTAGAGCCCTTGGAGTAATCCGTCTTAGTACTTTAATTCCAGGCTTCCAGATAAGGAGGCTGAGTGATGATGCGACTTGCTCCTGTCCACAGGAAAGTTTGGTGGAAAAACGCAATTAGAACGGAGAGTTCTTAACAGCCAGACTGGCAGCCATCCTTCCCTGGTGCCATGTTGTTTCTCTAGAGGAGAAAAGGATTATAGCATCTGCCTTAACTCCCTGATCCTTGTGGGCACTGAGAGGTCTTAACTGGAATGGAAATAATAGATTCTGCATAACCCTTTCCTGCCATTCCCCAAAGTCCTACCTTAGATGGCAGTGCGCCAAGTATTTAAGTTACTTCCTATTTGAGAATTCTGGGTTCTACCTGCAGATAAGCCTAATTATTGTGATAGTAAGTCTAATAGAATCTGTCCAGTGATAATAAGAGACAGTCACACACCTGCTTATCTATGGGGCAGAGTTTTGACATTTTCGATTGGCCTGTATACATCTAAGAATTCAAAAGTAAAAAAAAGACAACCAACCAAACCGGGCCTTCACCGAGTCCCACTGACACTCAGTCTAAATCCAGTGCTGCTATATTTGGTGTTTCATTTCCCAGCCCACAATAAATCAGCTCTCTGATCTTTTAGCTTAACGATATAGGAAGAAAGTAGGGGGGAAAAGTGGGGCTTTATATAACTTTATATAACTTGGGCAATATATGTAGCTATAACATGCATTATAATGTGTAATATATATTGGCATATATTTTATGTCATATTTGTACCACATATACATTATATATTTTATTACAGAATATATTCTTTAAAATATGTCATGTTGGGTTTATACTTAATATTATAATATTTGATAATATTTAAACAATATATAATATTGGACAGTTGTACAATATTAAATTAGCCACCTGCCAGGGTGCTTTAAAGAAAGAGCACATTCACATTCAGTACCTAATGACCCTGGAACCTAGAGGTTAGACCATTAAACCAGGGAAAATGACCTCTTCCCTATACACATTGATTCCTTTTCTGTCGTCATAAGACAGTAGCAAATCAAAGAGAGAAAAGTCCATGTTTTTATACTACCAGTGCCTTTTGAAATACTTATTTCCTTTTAAAAATGAATTATGTTCCTTCATCTTGCAAAGGAATGTAGACACAGAGAAAAAGAGTCTGTAACTGGTAGTCTGTTGATCTTCAAAGGGAAGAGGTTACAGTTAGGAGACATATAATTGGCCATAGGTATACATGCACACACATACATGTATTATTATTTTGTATGTATTTTTCGCATTGCTTATCATGACAATGTTTGAGAATACACCTTGCTAGTTTTTCTGCTGAGAATCTATCAAGAGAACAAACCCATATAGAAACTAGACAAAGAGGTTGTTGACTGCCAGAAAATTACTCTCTTTAGTCAAAACTTTCCAAGAAGAAAATTCTCTTTGCTTTGATAGAAAACTATATATTATATTTCAGTTACTTGCAGCCACAGATCACAATTATTTCTGGAAAAAGGCAACTTCAGTTGCCAAGAGATATACATACCTGCTCAGTGTGTTTTTATAGCGTAAAACTGAAAGCCGTTCCCATTCTCCATCACAAAATATCATGGTATTTAGGGATGCCCTAGTGGGCAGCCATCCCAGAAAAGTACATGTCTTTGGAATGAAGAAGTAAAATTTAGAGCATGGTTAATTTACTTTTATTCATTTTTTTAAAGCTTTTTATGACTTTGCATATTAATGAAATTCTAAACAAGTAGTTTTTTCAAAAATGTGAAAAGGGTAATAGAGAAAAATATTTTAGTTTCCTCTTCAACCCTGCTTAAGATTTAGTCAGATGTCCCAGTGAGAAATCTTGGGGCAGCCACTATTTTAAGCACCACTGTGTAAACATTCACACTTGACTCCTCGCATGCTCAAAAGAGCAAGGCTGCCAAAATGTGTATGTTTGAAGCTGCATCGTAATTCTACCGGAGGGTTTGATCCACATTTGATCCCCTCTTGCCCGGGTGAAGTCCACAGAAAGTTCTTAGTAAGAAAGAAGAAAAGTGAATTTTGCAGTGGACGTTTTCCATGCTCCTTTATTTAAATTTCAGGGGCAAATTGACATTTTAATTGCAGTAGCACACAGGAAACTGTAGGCATAAAACATTCATTTTCCCCAGCTTGAAACTTTACATCGGAAGCTCCCATGTGTCACGCGAAACACTGCTCTTTGGCGTGTGAGGTCTGATGGTTTCAGAAAAGAAACCTCTGGTTGAGTTTATAAATGCATCTGAACCACACCTTTAATATGATAATACTCGCCCCACCCCCCTTGCCTGGGCGTTCCGACTTTGTAGCACCGTTGGGAGTAAGGGGCTCCCCGTTCCCTGCAACGGAAATAATAGCCTTACTTACTGCTCTCCGGGATCACACAGGAGGAGAGGGCGTGGAGTGAACCCTCCCCTACTCCCCGGGCATTCAACTCGGCCCCGTGACTCGCAGGGCTTAGCAAATACCTTGGAGTGAAGAATTGTTTTCTCTTAAGAGTTATGCCCCAGCATTCCTCCTAAAGCAGACAGTCTACGGTTAATCTCTGTAAATGACTACACTTTTGGCAGGTGTCAGCTGGTACAGAAATTGCTCAAATGCTGAAGCCTTTTTTTTTTTGAGCATGGGGCAACGAGAGGGAGACTAATAAAAAAAAAATCTGATATCATACCTGGCCACAGTGGTGGCTTAGCTGAAATGACTTCGTCTCGTTCTGTTTCTCGGTGGCCTGTGTCCCCAGGCTTTGTGGATCACCCTGGATCACCCACGTTGTTCTTCAAAAACACCACTGGGTGCCCAAGGAATGTGAAGTGTTAAAATAGGTACAAAACCCTTTGGAAGCCTTAGCGCCGTGACTTTGCTCACCAGTACTCTTTCTAAGGCTGTAGAAACCTCCAGAATCATTTTTCCTTGAGGCCTAGTACCAGGCATGAAGAACCGAATTATTATGTGGGATTTTTGTTTGTTTTATTTTTTAGGAGGTACCGGGGATCAAACCCAGGACCTTATGCATTGGAAGCAGGCACTCAACCACTTGCGCTATGTCTGCTTCCCTGAATTCGTATGTTTTGAGTGGTTTTGAGGTGGGATTGTTGGTTTCTCTGCAGTGAAACATCAGATATCATGGTCTATCAGGAAGCCACGAATGGGCGTCAAAGAGAAAAGGAGGGAGGAGTGCAGGAAAGCGCCATCCAGAGATGATGAATTTGCACCATGACTGACTGAAATAGGTTTTAGGAAAGGAGGTTTTCATTCTTCTAAGGGAAGGAGAGGAGGCGGGTTGTTCTGGGGCTGAGCCCACAGCCTTTCGTCGCAAAGGCCGGTGCTTAAAATACTCAGCCACTGAGAGGCCTCTCGCTTGTGTGCCCAGCCTGGGTGAGTCAGGGTGTTTGCGTTCAAGCTGAGTGTCGGGCACTGGAGCGCTGAATCAGACTCCAGATTTGCCTTGGTGACAAATGTAAAGAGGGAGCGTTGCATTTGAGCTACACAAATATTATGCTTAAGTATTTTTCCTCGTTTTGGAGCCAAACAGGTTTTGTTAATGATAAAATCACTGCAGTATAGTGGGCCCTTTTTCTGGCCTGGAATTTGAGACCATGTAAACTGTGCCAAGGGGCCTGGCAGCAGGAAGAAATGGCAAGCCATGGAGATTGGGGGCCATAATAGAAGTTATAAAATTTAATTTTATAATTGTAGCAGTTGGGAGCTGGTCTAAAGTGTCCCTCTCCCACCCCTGCTCCTCCCCAGGGCTGGGGGAAGTGGAATCAACAGATCCTCTTTCTCATGTATGATCGGGTCAGGACACACGAAAGAGAGCACTTTATTGTGGCAACAAGCAGGCTCCTCCAGTCTTGTATTGAGGCCCCTTGACAATGAGGGTTTTTTTTTGTGGAATCAGTCAATGACTCTTTATTCAAACCTCAGGGTGAGGAAGGGGCAGGAGGGCGTCCTCTTTGAAAGAGAAATGCATCGCCCAGGAACCCCTGTCGATGTACGGGAGCCTCAGCTCGCATGAAAGAGTCGAGTCTCTGTTTTAAAGGCATTTGATGGGTGATGAAGGGGAGAAAACAGGCGGCCAGCCCTCCTGCCGGTCGGACCTGCGTGTTCTCTGCTCACTGCACCTGGCGATGGTGACTGATGAGAAAGATGGGCCGCTTACTGCTTACACAGACCCCGATGGGCCCGTCCTGGATGTGTGAGCCCCTTGGAGAGCCTCACCAGACCTTCTCCATGCTCCTCCCGGGCTCCAGGGGGCCCAGGCTCCTGGGACTATCAGACAGGAATAGGGTATGCCTTTCTGCCAGCTCCCCTCCCAGGAGCAGGCACTGGAGAAGTTGATTTCAAGGGAGAAAGCAAGCTTGGGAGGAGGGGGAGAGGGGTCAAGGAGCTGATGATGTCTAGCACTTAACAGGAAATGTGAGCAGCCCTGGGCCCTGGATCTGCCGCCCCACTTGGTTTCCTGTTGGAAGGGCAGGGGCATGCAGCCAAGCTCGTGGACCCACTCTGCCACCTCTAAAACCTGCCAGTGGTCACCTGTGCAGTCAGTTAGTGGCTGTTCCAGTGCCATTGGGAGGAGGGGAGCAGCCCCCTCTCCTGGCTGCCCCTGCCTAGCCCGTAGCAAGGGGCCACACGCCAACGCCTCATATACCTTCCTTCCCTCGCCGCCATCGCCCCCGCCCCTGAGCCCCGTCCATCCCCTGTGCTCCACCCGCAGAGGAGGGTGCAGAGGGGGTGGTGGACGCAAGGGCCCCCTTCTGCAGTGAGGACAGCAGCTCCAAATTCCCCACCAGGAGCCACAGTGGCAAGTCTCCCCAATCCGTGTCGGGGGCGAGGGGAGAGGGAGGGGACAGAAGAGAGAACCCCCTGTTTTAGCGAATCCACGATACGTTTTCTGATCTTCTCCCTCCCTCCTTCCCTCCCCCCCTCTCCCCTTCCCCCCCACCCCCCACACTAGGACATCGTCAGAAACTAGATGATCAGACCAAGCCTGGGAGCTTGTCCTTTTCCGAGCGGCTCAGTGAACTGGAGCAGCTGCGGCGCACAGCCATGAGGGTCAGCCCGCACCACCCAGCCCCCACACCCAACCCTCGGGCCTTGAACCACTCCACTGCCTTTAACCCTCAGCCTCAGAGTCAGATGCAGGGTAAGTACCGGGAAGACGCCGCCACTTCCCACCCTGCCCTCGTCTGCACCACTCACCCCAGGCCTGGCCCCCTGAGCAAAACCTACCTAGACCCTGCCGCTCGGCGGCGGGGGTCCCGGCCCAGCAGTCCCATTGCACCCCCCAGGGGCTTGTTCGAAATGCAGTCTGGGGCCCCAGCCTGAGACTCTGCATTCTAAACAAGATCTCCAGCGCCAGATGCATCACTGTGGCGGGCGCGTGGGAGCTATGGCTCCACGTCTCCAGAGCTCTATCTGCACCTCGAATTTTCTAAAAGTCAGCTCTGGCTATGCTGTTTTCTGACTTTCCTGTTAGGCTGGAAGCTCCACACACACCTCAAGGAAGGCAGAAGTAAGGATGTTGCCAGTTCTTATCGCCTTCGGATTATTCATGGGTTTTGTATGTCACGTATGGTTTTTTACGGATTAAAAACTATAATAGGAATGAATGGATGCTGTTCTTGTCAAAGGTATTATTTGCAAATCAGTTAAAAAAAAAAAAAGAAACAGGCCCTCCTCCAACCCCCCGCCATGGAGCTGACTGGCAAGTACAAAAGCATTGCAAAATATAATAATCACATAAACCCTACTGTGTCCAAATTAAATAATACACAAAGTTCTGGAGTCCCCGCAAATTAAATCATTTACACTGTAGAAACCACTGACGTCAATGACTGTTTGCTCTGTGATATCATTTTAAGTGTCTGAAATGCAGTCGTTTTCTCTGTGCCTTATAGGACAGGGCTGTGTATGACTGGGTCGCAACAATATTCCTTTTTCGAATAGCTTGTAAAACTCAAAGGAAAAGATTGGCAGTGCCTCTGGGGAAAGGGGCAGCAAAGTGCTGGCCTCACAGCTCCCCCAGACGGCCACAGCCTGGGTGTCCCAGCATCACGCATTCTCTCAGGTGTCCAGGCCAGTGGTTCTCTTTTTGGGGTTAGCACATGTGGGTGCGAGCACTAACTCCTACAGAGCCGGATGGCCCATGCCATTAGCTCCCACTTAGGTTTTGGGAGAGGTTCTTTTATTTGAGTGGAAAATCCCCAAAGAAATCTCCCAGTACAATACAATGCACACAGCTTTTAAGTGGCCTCTCTGTAGAGTAGCCTTTAAAAAAATGAAAAACAGAAACAGAAACCTAAGGCTTTATATTTTTCAGGACTGCTTTTCATCCAAGTTCTCATCTTAGGTGTATTAAGAAGGAGATTCCATGAAAGCATTGATAATTATTCCAAAAAAATGCATATTGACTTTTAAAAACGGAAAGGCAACATTGCAAATGCAAATGTGCACGGCAAATTAGATTAAACAGCACTTTTGGGTAAGGGAATGAACTTGGGGTGAAATGTTGCTTTTCTTCTGAAGAGAAAAAGAGGCTCAAAGCTATTCCCTTCCTCTGGTGTTTAGGGCATTTAAAGTTAGTTTATGTCATCTTCAGGGCTCCGTTTGTGACATGAAAGGAGAGGGCTCTTTTTTGTTGTTTGTTCTCTCGCTGTGTCACTGACCATTTCTACTACTTGACGGATAAAGGGATTTGGCCTTTTCTGCTGCTGTTGGAACCAAAAACATCGGGCTTATTTAACGGCGATGGAAAATTCAGTCACACAGGGACAAATTGAAATCGACACCAGGTCTGCCTTGTTTCAGACAGTTTTGGTGAAGAATGAATCTGATTTCCCTCCTCATCACATATGCTCCCTGTACCAAAAAAAAAAAGAAATGGGGGGAGGAGGGCCTGTTGAATTCTTGTCCTCAGCAATCAGCAGCTTGTGGGTGGAGGGTGACCGTGGACGCGCATTCTTCAGCTACTTTGGAATACTATACGCTTAGCAGGGTATCAGGTTTAACAGCGAGCATCACCCCTTCCTTGCTCCTTTTAAAACTCTTTACTTCTGCATCTAAGTAATAATAACCCACATTTAGAGTGCCCTAGGGGCCTGGTCGCTACTTTAAAGCACACGTTAACTGTACCGCTGACATTCTTTCTTTCCTAAATATGAATTTGATATTCACTACTTGTAAAATTGTAGGAACAATGTTCGAAAAAGAAGTACCCAGGATATTTCCATGTAGAAGTGCTTTTCCCTTCTCTTCCCCCGCCCCCCCCAAAAGAAAATGCTCTTTTACCCTTGTCATAATTTGAGAGACCCTTGGGATGTTTCCTAAAATTAGAAAGTTAACGGGAACAATATTACAGTCTCTCTCGGCCAGAACTTTCACGTTTTTCTTGACATGTAGGAAAACGGTGAATGGCCAGGCATAGCCCTAGAGCGTCTATGTTATAGTGAAGAAGACACTTGATTAAAAAAATAATAATTCAGCATGTGTTTATGACTGTCTTTGCAATGGCAGCCATTGTTTTTAAAGAAAAAATATATCCCGAAAGCAATCTGAGCAGTTCTACAGCAGGGCTGTGCCGATGTGTGAGTGTTTTCAGCTGTACAGAAATGCCAGTACCTGGGGGGCTTGGAGAGATTATTGGGGTTTACCCACAGGCTGGGAAACCCTGCCCCACCAGGACTCTACCAGAGGCCTCAGGCCTGCCCCTCCAGCTCCGTCCGTAGGAAATCACAGGATATGGAATAATGCCTCTATTTATCTAGAATCAGATGTGCTTGAGCATCACTCAAAGTCAACATCTCCAATTATCTGAAGCAGGGCGCAGGTTGCCATGTGCTGCCAGGCCTCTGTTTATTTGTTGCGGCTTTAACTTTTAAAGGGCCAGGGTTAATCTCAGCTTCCGATTTGTACCAAGTCTTAAAATGGAATAGAAATCCACTTGCGTCACAGCTCCACGTTAACACAAGTTGAGACATCACACATTTCCAGTCGAGTTTTATCATTCTTTTTTGTCCATGGGAAGGGAACAGTACACCTGTGCTTTTAAAAAATTGCTCTGGGCAGATTCTAGAGGTGCAGTGGTCCTGATGCCCGTTCAGCCACGCCTCCCACTTGCAGATGGCATCCCGCATCCCCCGCAGGTAATTTTAAGGATTTGAGTCCTGGTTTACCAAAAGCTACCAACCACGTTCAAGAGTGCATAACTTCCTCTTTTCTGCAAAAATGGCTATCTGCTGGTATAGAAAACTGTCCAGATCAGATAAATGAAGAGGTCGGTTTTGTTTTTCTTGTGTTGTTGCCATAAACCTCGAGACCTAAGGTTTAACTCTTCAACTGGACCAGGAATGAGGCATTTTGGCATGAGTCAGTCCCCATAAATACATTATTTCATACTCATAACGCTCCTGTAGTATGGTTTACAGATTCGGAAATTGAATCTCAGAGGTTGAAAATTGCCCAGCGTCTCCAAGATAGTAAGTGATGGGAAGTGGACTCAAACCCAGGCCTTTTGACTCCAGAGCCAGTGGTGGTGCAAGTTCTTTTATGTCTGATCGAGGACCAGTTCAAGGCAGGGCTGATCAAGGTTACAAACAACCCCATTCACCCCGTACTGACCGTGTGCTCTTGTTATTAGATGTTGATAACAATCCTGACAAGTGATGGGCCTCTCTTTTTGGTACATGGACATGTTTTTCAAGATGGAGAGAAAAGTCCAACACTTAACCCAGAAAAACGAATCTCTAAGCATGAGTGGAAGAGAAAGGCATGCACTGGGAGGGGGTGGCCCAGCCACCCTCCAGTCACTTTCTTCAGGCGACCACCTGGTCTTCCTCTATGCAAAAGCCTCACCCATGGGGTCCATGGGGACCAAAGCCTCCTTACAATCCACACCCCCCGTCAGCCTCTGATGAGCTCTCAGGGGTGCGGGTACCCCACTCTGAGAGTTGTCCTTGGCCAAGAAGGGCCTGATCTTGCAACTCATCTCCTAAAACTATATTCCAAACAGTTTTCGTTTGATAGTTTCCCCAAAAGTTAAAGTTACTTTGGTGGTACCATATTCTGTTGCTATTGGCTGCAAAGCTCTTTGAGGCACTGAATCAACTTTGTTTCTCAGCTGCATGGGGTTACTTCTGTGAGCCAGACTGCCTAGTCACACCTGGATTGGCAAAAGGAAGAAAACCTTTTTTTTTTTTTAAAGATTTATTTATTTATTTAATTCCCCCTCCCCCCCCCCGCGCCCCGCCCCGCCCCGCCCCGCCCCGCCCCCGGTTGTCTGTTCTTTGTGTCTATTTGCTGCATCTTGTTTCTTTGTCTGCTTCTGTTGTCGTCAGCAGCACCATTCGCCATTCCTGGGCAGGTTGCACTTTCTTTCGCACTGGGCGGCTCTCCTTATGGCGCACTTCTTGCGCATGGGGCTCCCCTACGCGGGGGACACCCCTACGCGGCCCCTGCGTGGCATGGCACTCCTTGCGCGCATCAGCACTGTGCATGGGCCAGCTGCACACGGGTCAAGGAGGCCCAGGGTTTGAACCGTGGACCTCCCATGTGGTAGACCGACGCCCTAACCACTGGGCCAAGTCCGTGTCCCGGAAGAAAACCTTTTATCTTCCCATTGGAGGAAGAGATAAATCCCCTTTCCAGCCTTGGGTGTAAATCTACCAGGCATTGCATTTCTTCCCTCCCCTGCCCTGCCCTTCCCTCCCTCTCTCTACTGCTCTCTCTTTCTTTCCTTTCTCTTCTAGCAGTACAAAGTTTTTTAAAAGTGGGAGTAGAGGCGACCCTAAACACCAGGAATTCTCCAGGGTAAATCTGTGAGCGGCCATTGAATGGTTACCCAAAGCAAAATATTCAGAGTGTTAGAAATCAATTTATAAGACATGCTGTAAACATGGATAGTGTACAATTCTCTTTTAAAATAACCCTTATCCAGGTGTAGCAGACTTTGTGAGTTTTTCGAGGTCTACGGCATCAGCGTCGTAGGCTAAAAACAAACCTGAATCAGGTGTTCCCATGAAGAAATAAAAAATACATAAATGAATGAAAAAAAGGAAGGAGGAGGGGAGGAGAGACAGACGGCAAACAAATGAAGAGCCCTCTGTTGGGGAGGGAGGTGTAAGCCCTGGCGGGTGCTGCAGCTGCACCCTGCCCTTCTTGCAAGGGGACAGAGGTCATGAGTTAATAGAATTAGAAGCCCTCTCAAGGCAGAGCTGAGAACGCGGGTACTGTGTTCTGTGTTCTTAGCTGCTACAACATAAACTCTAATGTTAAGGAAAAGCCCAAAAAAGCTGAAACTAGTGAGTTGCAGTGTAGACATGTAGAAAAGGGGGAAGAAGGATGTGGGGAAAGCCAAGTCTTTGTTTCCTTATTTTCAAGAGGCCCCAAGGCCTCTGCTTCCTGGTACACCTCTGCCCGTGGGTTTAGGTGGCTGACGCTGCTCACGGCCCTTTGCCTGGCAGTCCTTGGGTTACTTTCGTGCTTGGAGGCAGCCAGGTCTGGCTCTTCTTATGGCAAGCGTGGTCAGCAAGCCAGGACTGCCATGACCAGCACTGCTAAATGACCAGAATGTTCTTCCAAGCACCTTGCAGCTAAGGTCCTTAAAAAAAAAAAAACCCAACCCTTCCCAGGAGCCACCCATCTGGCGAGCTGTCAGCACCCTCATAATTATAAACAGGACATTTCAGTGGGGCTGCACTTTCAGACCAGAGGTCCTCATGGATGTTGTTCAAGGTGATCAGACCGCGTGTTCGGTGGCCTTGTCGTGAGTGCCTCATGGGCACTCTTTTTAGCTAGAGAGAAAGAGGGGTTCGCTTCAGGGCCTGATCGTAATCAAAGATTCCTTCTGGGGACTTGCTCTGTTCTGAACTTTTCCCTTCTTCTTCTAAGCCACCACCCCCACCACACACACAGGTTGCAGGGGAGTAGGGCTTTTTAACAAGGCAAGAGAACACTTCCTTGTTAGGTGGTGGTGATTGGGAATTCCTTGAGGTACGGCAGGTTCAGCTTTCGATGTTGCTGTTTAAATGCAGGAGGGCTCAGCCAGGAACCCCACAGCCAAGAAAGACAGTAGAGAGAGTGGCTGAGAACTAGGGCCCCACAGGCCTCTATGCACAACCGGCCTCTGCCACGTCCTGCTGGAGGACTTTTGGCAAGTTACCCTCTCAGAGCCCTGATTTACCCAGGTGGCTGCAAAACAGAAGTAATAATCCTATTTACACTGCCACGACTTGTGGAACATAAAAGCACCAGGCCATAGAGCCAGCCTGCACAGGCACACCACAACCGTTAGCTGTCGTGCTTGGCATCGGCAGTGCCCTCTGGGTTTGCTTCCTGTGGCTGCCGTAACAAATGACCACAAACTCGGTGGCTTAAAGAAACAGAAATGGATTCCCCCACAGTTCTGGAAGCCAGGAGCCGTAAACCGGCGTGTAGGTGGGGCCTCGCTCCCTGTGGACACTCTAGAGGAGAATTTTTTTTTTAAGATTTATTTTTTTCTCTCCCCTTTTCCCCGCCTCCCCTTTGTTTGCTCTCTGTGTTCATTCGCTATGTGTTCTTCTGCATTCACTTGTATTATCAGGTGGCACTGGGAATCTGTGTCTCTTTTTTGTTGTGTCATCTTGCTCTCCGTGTATGCAGCAGCACTTCTAGGCAGGCTGTGCTTTGTTTTTTTCACATGGGGCAGCTCTCCTTGTGGGGTGCACTCCTTGTGCATGGGGCTCCCCTATGCGGGAGATGCCCCTGCGTGGCATGGCACTCCTTGTGCAGCAGCACTATATATGGGCCAGCTCACCACATGGTCAGGAGGCCCTGGAGATCAGACCCTGGACCCTCCATATGGTAGGCGGATGCTCTATCAGTTGAGCCACGTCCACTTCCCTCTAGGGGAGAATTGTTGCTCGCCTCTTCCAGCTTCTGCTGGCCCTGGTGTTCCTTGTGGCTGCTAACCCATCTCTGCCTCCATCTCCACTTGGCCTTCTCCATGTCTTCTCTCCTTCTGTCTCTTGTAAGGACCCATGGGCTGACCCCATCTCTCCATCCTTCAACTCATATCTGCAAAGACCCTCTCTCTATATAAGGTCACAGCCACAGGGTCCAGGGTTTCGGACAGGAATGTGCCTTTTAGGGGGCCACCTTTCCCACTCCTGCAAGACAGAAAGGACAGGAGATGGCAGCATTGGTGAGAGGCCCTTGAGAGTCCAGGAATATCCCCTTGCCGCTGGGCAGGGAGCTGAGAACACAATGTGTTGGGATCATGTCTTCTGGCCTGGGCATATTTGGGCCCATCATTGGCTAGAATCCAGCCTTATGGTGGACTTTTACTCCTCAGCAAAGAGAAGGCATAATTTGCCTTCTAGATGAGATCAAATATATTTGCCTAAAGTGGCACGGTCAGTGGTAGCACACATAGGAACGAAGAGGACATGAAGACCAAAGCCAGCCTGATGGGGTGGACTCAGGACTTGACCTCCGAGAGCCAGGCAGGTCACTGTTGTTTTGAAGCAAGAAGACTTTTTTATAGCGACTTTATTGCAAGGCGGTGTTGACCAGACACTCAGTTTCGGTGACTTGTGAAAGAGTGGCAATTCACTTTGCATATCTCATTGCCCTGAATTTACAAATTGCCCAAAGATAGCCTTTCCTATTTGGATATATAAAAAGCAACCTTGATTCTAAGGGTGAAAGGGTATCAGAATTTATCAAAAGGTTGTACCAAAAGAAGGACAAAGAATATAGACCGAGATGGAAATAGGCTCTAGGTAGAAAGCTTTTTCTGTTTTCCTGTGTGTAGTTCTTCAAACTGAGTTGGTTTTGCTCATTTGCATTATTTTTCTCATATTATGGCACAGAAATGCAAGCCCACTCCAATTGAGGTGTTTGGGGGCTTTTAAAAGTTCAGTATTTGTGGTTTATACAATGCTGCTGTGGACCTGTAATTATTTCTCCCTTTCTTTATTGCCCTCTGCCCTCAGAGTCCCACCAGCTTACTTTTAGGGGGAAAGGTTTGTCCAGAGGCAGAAGGATTCACCTGCCCTAACAGTCTGTCCCCAGTCAGGGAATATTTGTGTCCTGTTTTCATATTTCTCTTTCAAAGCTGTAGACCCACTCCAGCTTTCTTAGTATTGAACAATTGCCTTCCGAGCAGGAGAACAGGCCAATTGATATGGAGATTAGAGAGACTGATTGCAAAACCCTCGCAAATAAAATCTTCCCTGACAAGTGCAGTTTCTTTCCAGACTTTCTTTCCATAATCTCTTTCTGGCAGAACATTTTATCTTTTCATACTAGAGATTCAGGGACTAGCTGTGGTAAATAAAACAAACGAATTAACAAAGAAAACGCACCCTAAAGAACAAGCATTGGCCAGTCATGGGGAGCGGATGTAGCTCAAGTGGTTGGGTGCCTCCTTCCCATGTTATAAGGTCCCGGGTTCCATCCCCGGTACCTCCTAAACAAAACAAACAAAGCCAACTCTTACTGGGGAGCAGCTCCATACCTCCTAAAAAAAATGGCCAATCATGTTTGTTTATTTATTTATTGTCTCTTTGCTCTCTTGTGGATTAACAAAAAGAAATGTACCATTGCTTGGCCAGTTGATCTCTAATTAGCAAGCTAGAAAACACCTTCAGATTGAGTATTAGCCAGTATAGGCTCTCCTAATAGCAAAGAATGTAACAATTCCTACAATTGCACAAACTAAGCATTTTCAAGAGTAAACAGAAGTGTGGCGCTAAGTAGGAGAGGGCACGCAAGATAGACAGTTGTTTGCTCTAGGCAGAAGCAGAGGTGCATTGACTTTGAGTATCCTCATTATTTTACACCACCTCGGAGTCACGTCTCAGGTTTAAAATATTCCACATTGAGTTTCAAGACTCTGAAAAGCCACTGCCAATTCTAATCTCTGTAGATATCAGGGGCTGTCTACCCCTTCTGTAAAGGAGATTCCTTTCCAAAAGATGAAGTCCTCCACTTCTCCACCTTCCCTTGGGACATTTTTTGACTGGGGAGAGTCAGGGTGGACAAAAGGAAGGAGGAGAGGGTAACGCTGACCCAACGTGTGTTCTCAAGTCAGGCACCTCCTGCCATCTGCCAGCTATTGGGATGGACATGGAAACTTTCTGAGCTTCAAAAACTCAAGAGGCACCCGAACCGGAGCTTAGTTTTTTGTACCACGTTGGTGCTTCCACTCAGTGTCACTGAAACAGAGCGGCCACAGTTTGCTATACTAAGTTCTCTTTAACAAGATGTGGGCCACTATGGCAGCCATGCCGAGTGGGAGCGTGGACTAGGAGGCACCCTGATTCCCCAGCTGTGGTGCTGGGCTTGGCCACATTGGTGTCATAAAAGCAAAGCATCGGTGGGGAAGACGTGTGAGCCCAGGTGAGTCACCGCTACCCCAGCTACCTGCCTGGGGCAGTTAATGCCCCAAGGCTCCAGAACATGCTGGTTCTGGCTGCAGGAAAGGTCCTCTTTGCCGTCCAGCGTTATGTGTTCATCCTGAGTCACTGCAAGGCCAGTTTTAAGATGCAGAGAGTTGACTCTGCGCCAACTGCTCTGCGCATCTTCAGAAGGACCATGCATACTTGCTCTGGGATTTTTAAAAGAGTATTTCGAGGGAATATTCTGCGTAGTGATGGCACTTCTTGGAGTTGCAGGTCATAGGAAGAGAACAAAGGTGGCTGATCTACTGACTCCCCTGGGGTATTGGCCTGTCGCTGCCACTCTCCCTCCATTAGCGCATCTCTCTGCATGTATCAGATGGCAAATGATAGCATGATCACGTGATTACGGATCTGTAAAAGTCAGCACAAGCTCAAGGGCTTGGCTTGGCGTTTCAGCCCACTAAGTTGTTTATTGAGAAGGCTCCCCTCGAGGTCTCTTCATCCTCACCCGGGCTTTTCTGTATGTGGCCCCCTCTGTGGCTGTGCAACAGAGCTGTTGAAGCTTTGGAGGTGTGAGATTGTTTTTTGGAGCATGCGTCCGCAGCTGTGTGTGTGCGCCCGCAGCTGTGTGTGTGCGCCCGCGTAGCTCTTGGAGCGACTTCGGCAGCGTGATTCTGACAAGGGCGTTGCCCAGCTCCCACTCACACCCGAGGTCGTGAGAAAAGGATGGCAGAACAGGGTGAAGCTCCGGGCCTCTGCACCCCGCCACAAAGCCCCCCCAGGAGGTGTGCAGTCGGGGCGCGAGAAGTGACTTGTGGAGGGCCCCTCCCGCTGGGCCTGCTTGGGTACTGACCAGCGTGGCCCCGGCCACCGTGTCCTCCACCAGCAGGGCACGGGCTGCTCGTCCATCTGAGTAAGACATCACGCAGATCCTCTCCAATTCCAAAATCACTAATTCTAGATGCTGCAGCCGCTGGGGCTTCATCACCCCTCATTCTTCTCAGGGAGATCAGTCGGGGTGCACTGGTGCCCCTCCCTCTGGGACCTCTAATCTAAAGGCTTTCTCTCGATTCTCTTTTAATGTTTTTACTGAGTGATCCAGCTTTGACAGGCCCTGAGCCACCATATGGTGCTAAATGAGAGAAATCATTGCCCAGACGCAGATCTGTTTAATTTAATAGCATTTCCTACAAATTACAAAGCATGGCTTTAAAATTGAATTTGGCCAAAATTACGGATGGCCAATTCAGGTGGATGGGAAAGGAAACCTCGTGATCCCTGTCCCAGAATCTCTTCCCGGTTTCCTCGTTGCATTCTTTCACGCCTTAGGGGGAGAGGCCTTAGAGGACCTCTAGGGAAGGCTCTTCTTTTTCTAGCATTTCCCTGGGTTATTTCTGGCTCCCTGGAGCTGTCAAGGCAGGACACCAGCTCTCCTGCCCATCCTTCCCATCTTCTCATCAGAGGTGACTCAGAATCAACGCGGGAAGCACCCCCTGGAGTGCACTCTGTGAGGAGAGCAGACGCTCGTGCTTGCACCAGGAGCTGGGTGGTGGTTACGGGAATGGGCTGCGGAGTTCAAGTCCCAGGGACCACTTCCTGGCAAGAATTACTTGAGTCCTTTGAGTCACCATTACCCATCTGTGAAATGGGCACAATGGTAACAGGCCCATAGTTGTAAGGAGCAAATGAGTTTAAAGACACAAAATTCTCAGTGCCTGGCATGGGGTGAGCATTTATATTCTCATCATTCGCTCATGCAGTCGTTGCCAGGGTGACGTGGGATGGATTTTTGTCCGGCGTTCAGCGTAGAGTTTGGTAGACTGTAAGCACGTGATAAGTAGTCCGCATCCGTCTTTCCACTCTTATTTCTACGTTGTCGTTAGGCTTGGTGAGTGGTGTCGCACCGCGCCACCCAGCTGCTCGGAGGCAGTTACCTCCCGTGTCTTCCTATTCCCGGGCACAGTGACGGCCCCGGGTGAGGAGGGGGGTGGCCGTCAGTGCTCTTTTCATTGGAGCTTTGCTTCCTTGAGGAAACTCTCAGGGAAGAACCTGTACCTGCTGCTCCACGTGCCCAAATGGGAATGGCAGATTGTTAAAGTTGGAAAGGACTTTCCATTTCGTTCCTCAAAGCCCTTTCCTTTACTCACGAGATAGTCAAGGCTCAGGAAGTTTCAGTGACTTGTGCGGTTGGGGGCAGACCTGGAAACCAAGTCCCTGGACTCCTGGTCCAGTGCTCCTCCCATTGGCCCATTCTGCCTTCGGCCTTCAGCCCTGCTCTGCCTTATACTGCCTTATTCCACAAGGATGCTGTCTCCTAGGTGAGAGGACAAACTCCACGGTTGGGTACACAGGCCACCCTGCTTCTCTGTGTCTCCATTTGTAAGATGTTGACTTTCATATTTAATGAACAGGGATTAAAAAAATTTAAAAAGAAAAGCCAGGCTCCAGCATCCTTGCCAAGGCCACCCTCCAGCCCTCAGCCGTACCAAGCACCTCTAACACTGCTTGCTGGAGGGGCGCAGACCCCTGCAGGGAGGCTGGCAGGACCCTTCCCAGCCCCTGCCCCCCGCGGGGCAGCGACCGTACACCTGAAAAGGAGGCGAATGTCCAGCCTCTTTGGCACTTTTAAGGAACCACTGACAAAAGGCTTTCTTTGAACCGAGTTTCACCTTCCTGAGAGATTTTAGCTTCCGCCCACCAGCCGAGGCCTTGAAAGCCTGCCAGCAGCTGTGGCTGGGACCGGCGGGCCGAAGCGTGAGGACAGACAGGTGTGCGGCTGCGGCTGCGCGGGGCCCCAGCTGTGGGAAAGCGAGCTGGCCCGCGGGCCTGGGCTGGGAGGGGCCAAGGCTGCTGCTGAGTAACAGCCCACTCACCCAGGCGCTGGGCGTCGCTGCCAGCTTCAGGCCACCCGCTCCTTCCAGGGTGCTTGGCGATGAGGGCCAGCGAGCCAGCAGCAGATTAGGCATCCCTGCCACGGCCCCGTCCTCACCCACGAAGCCAAGGTCACGAAGGGCAGGCTCTGAACCTGCCCAGGGGAGGTCCCGGGAATCCCAGGAGCCAAGGCTGAGTGACCTTCTCTCTTCTCTCGGAGCGCTGGGGAGGAGGCACCTGCACTGCCAGGGGTGGGAAGGGGCCTCTGGGCTCCCTTCCTTACTCAGAGTGGGATTCCGGAATTCTCCCAAATGACGCTGACTTCGGGGTTCATCCGAAGTGGAGGCTTGAGGATGTCTGCTGAGGGGCCATGTGGAGCCCCATCTAGCCATCTTCACCTCCCATAGCCCATGTCTTGACCACCTCCCCAGGGTTCTCCAGCCCCTGGATTTTCCACATCTCCCCACGCTTTGGGCAGCTGTCTGAGAGCAGTTTCCACGGCGGTGAAACGGCCCTCTCTGGATCAAGCAGAGAGATCTGCTCCAAAACGTGGCATTCGCTGATGTTGCAAACTTTCTCCCAAGGGTGATGATTTCCCCAGATGTGGGCGATTCTTACAGCGACTGTGAACTTCTGACCATGGGCTACATAGAAATCCTAGAAAGACCAGAAAAAGATGGCCAGCTCCCTCGTTAGACAGAGGAGGCATCTGAAGCCCAGAGAGGTTGAGGGACTTGCCTGAGGTCACACAGACAGGACCCATGTTCAAGGGCTCAGCTTTCCTCTGCCCGTCCTCTCCAGCTTGAACTCATTTCTGGTGTTTGGACATGGCACCGTGAACCCTCCAGAGCAGCGCCTTCCAGAGAGCACCCGTATGAAAAGGGGGTTGTTGGAACAAGACAGGGCAGACACAAATGTGCCTCTGCGAATTGCTCCACCCAGCCTCTCATCTTTATATTACAAAAAAAGAAAGTCTCAAATAACCCAAACAGGCAGGGTCTGATCTGCAGACAGTCTGCAGGCATCTGCCCAAGAAGCTGCCGGTCGGCTGGTCCATCCTCCTCTGATTTATGTTGTGTGTGTTAAGCCTTAAATTGTTGAGTCTCTGGCTGGCTGCAGTGGTATTACTGGAGAGGGTTGGTGCATGATTTTAGCTCGCAGAGCTGGCTCTAGTACTGGAGGTGTTGGCCCCGAATCAAGTCCAATCTCACACCTGTCTGAGACAATGAGCGCCTTGTTCAACACATCTCCAGGAGAGGCGGCTTGGCTGCTTATTTTTCACATTCAGAACAGGGAGCGGGAGGGCCGGGGGAGGGGAGAGAAGCCAGGGCAGGATTTGAGAAAAGTGGGGGTCAGCTGGCTCTCCTGCCCTCAACTTCTCCCTTCCCTTCCCCCACTTAATAAACTGTTCCTTATTTTTGGAAATTAAAAAATAAACACCCACAGTAGCTCTCTTATGAGGGAGAATTTCCTACTGCAAAACAAGGAGCCTGCGGCCTGGTGTAGAGTAAATCCAGAAATCTTGGGGCTGGAGTGAAGGCGTGGAGAAGAAGGGTACATACAGAGGAGGGGAGTCCCCCAGTAGCCTTGAAACTTGAACTCTGCCACACTGATGGCGTCTTTCGGTGACAGGTTTTCTCGTCTTGCTTTTCCCTACCGTCTGACATTTAGCGATGGTGGCAGAAAACAGAGGGGAGCTATTCCCAGCTCCGTATTTTTCATTGGTGAAGTTGCAGTGTTCTGTCCCAGTTCAGCCCTCTTGATCCGTGGGATCAACCGAGAGACCAGAGCTGGCTCCTGCCACTTAAGTGCCACCCAGCATGGGCGAGGCACAGGCTCCACTTTTCCCTTCTCTGCAGACTCCTTTGAAAATCTCCAGAGACCCTGATGAGAGGAAGCTGTGGGCAGGACCTCCTCTGGGTCCAAGCTGGCACCCACTCAAGGTTCCTGGCTCGGAATTACCATGATTCAGTCAAAGCCATGCTGAGATGACTTGCTTTCCATCGGGATGCACGGTGTGGAGACCCGGTGGGGTAGGCATCAGGAAAACAGTTTCCCTGAGTTACACAAACCCCCCTCTGTGCAAGGTCACCCCGTGGAGAGCCCCATGGAGGAGCATGTAGTAGTTCCCAGCCATGTGGCTACTGTGTCTTGGGAGGTGGGAGGGGCCCAACAGAGCACCCAGCTCCCTTCTCACCCCTTGGCTGAGCTGGGAGGTATTGAGGTGCCATATGGTCACCCCATTCGGCTTATCTTCCAACAAGAAACAGGCCCCCCATCCTCCCCACCTTCAATCCGCTCATTTCAGCACTGAGCCCCATCGCTGACTCAGGGCTTCAGCCTCAGAGACACAGGAGGAGAAATGGGCCGGCAGCTTGTTTCCTTGGAGACCTGAGGGGTAGCAAGAGGTGAAGCTGGGCCCACCCACCGTTCTTCGCGGAAGTCCGTTTTAATTCAGCCACCCTTGTATCCCTATGTGCATATCTGTTGATACCCTCTGAGGGACAGAAGGACGATTTTTCTGAGACAGCAGATGATGTATTTGAAAAAGCGCAGCGAGAGGGAAAACCTGGGTTCTTCTGGCTGCCACCACCTTGGGGCAATTTGTGGGAAGACCCTGTTCAGGGAAGGGGTCCTCCCTGTTGAAAACTTGGCCTTCAGGAGGCCAGAGACTGGGCTGCACTGGGGAGGTGCTCTCGTGGTGACCTGCCATGTCTGAACACGTCACCTTCAAGGAACATGGCAGAGGAGGCCGCAGTTGCCTCTCCGGCCATCCTATGAGGCCATCCTGCCTCCTGAGAGCACTTAAACCACTGATCTCCAGTCTCCTCTAGCCACACTTCCCCACCTTCTCTGAGCCATGAGACTCATGGGCTCCCGAGCCCATCCTTGCTCTGAAACCACCAAATGGTGTGGGGTAGCTGTGCGTTACTGGTCTTCTCCTGAACGTTCTTGATCAGTCCTGCCCGCAAACGGAAAACACTGGTTTGCCCACCAAGAGAGCCCCTTCCTGTTAGCCTCTCCACCTCACCAAACCTGGCCGTTCTTCAGGGCACCTCACCTGCCCCATCTCCTTCAGGCTGTCCTCATCACCAGCAAGGCCCAAACTACCTCCTTTTCTTTACTCCTGGACCCACCTGCGTTCCTCTCCCTCAGGCGCCTCCCCATATGTCCATCCTCTTTTGTCACTTGATAGACTGTGTGTCTGGATGCTGCTTCCCCATCACAGCCTACTGAGAAGTGGGGACATCAGATTTCTCTCTGTGCTATGAGATAAGCAAAACTTACAAACCAACTGGAGAGATTTCTTTGGGCCATTCAACCCAGAGCCCTGCCTCCTGCACCATCTTCTCCCATGATGCGTCCAGTTTCTTCTAGATGGACAGTTTCAGGCAGGCAGAAAATTTCCACTTCTCTGGACCCCCATGGCTCTTGCCTGAATCTCCAGGGCCAGGAATCAGAGTGGGTGGTTGAGGAAAGGTTTTCCTTTGCTCTCAGGACAACAGGTCCAAAACTGTTAATTCATAGTTTCTAATCCTAATTTTAAAATGTCCTACCCTAAATGGTTTCCTTCCTTCCCAAATCTCCATCACTTAAGTAGGGGTCTTTGCTTCTTATTTCCATGATTTGTCCTTTTTCTGCTTCCAGAGTCCAGCTGGGAGCCTGGGCGTGTCCCATCTCCACCCCTACCTGGGCCCTTTCCCTACACTTTTTTGACAAGGACCTGCTGACCTCTGCTACTTTCTACAGCCTTCTGCTACTAAAGCTGCCCTTCTCCTGTTGTCTCATGCTCTTCCCTTCCCATGTCCTCCTCTAGGCTCAGACTCACCTAGCCTGTAGATACCTGAACCAAGCTTTACACATTTAATTAGAGATTTGGAAACCCAAAGTCAGAACCCATTGTTAATTCACTACTTCCTCTTAACCCCAACCCCTGGGCCCACCGTTCTTCCATTTTCCTCAAGATTCAGGTCTTTCCCCGTGTTGCCTCCTTCACTCAAGGACTACCCAGATTCTTCTTGGTCCTAGCACATTTCGAATCCTTCCTTCCAGGTTCACCCTTCATCTTCTTTCTCAACTTCCACCCCTCATCAGAGCCTCTTTTCCAAACGGACCGCGTGACAGGCCTCACTTCCCTGTCACCACCTCAGCAGCCGCACTCTGGGTTGAACATGGAAGCTAAAGGCCTCCCCCATCCCGCCCCCATTCTCCTTCACATCGTCATATCATGGTTTTCAGCTGGGTGGTCGCAGGTCCATTCCAATCCATCTACAAGGGCTCCTGCTAGTCTGTCAGAAAAATAATAAGATGGCCGCCTGTCATTCTCCCAGCCGGTCTTCCCTTTTCCCTGTTTGGTCTCCTCCTCTTCCCTCAGATCCTCAGAAGACTTTTTTGTTCCAAGTACTTTGGACCTGTTGTGGAGACCATTTACTTTTTTTCAGAGAGGGGGAAGTTCCTGTGGCTCAGAAAGGTGGTTCATTTCCAAAGAAAAGTTCCCCAGCCCAGCTTATAGGATGGCTGCCGCTGGGGGGGGGGGGGGGGGAAGGGGGGGTACACAACACAAGAAGATAAACCAATGGGGGAGATAGTCCAGGAAGACAAAGGGAGATGTTATAATAGGCTTTTGTTGGTACTTGCATTTTCTCGTGGAAAAACAGAGCTGAGCCCCTGAGGTGGTGAGGTGCGGACAAGAGCCTGATGTTATCTTGCCCCTGGAAATCCTGCCTGGAGTCCAGAGGCAGGCGGGATCCAGGCCTGGGAGAGACGGTCTCGCTCAGCACAAACGGTTGCTTTTAGTCTTTCGTAAACAGCCTGTGCCCCAGGGCTCAAATCCTTCAAAAGTTTGCCTAGGTAATTGCGTTTCATTGCCGTCTGGCATGTGCTCATCAGCCTAATCTGGAGGTTCAGACAGCCTGGCCAAAGCCTGCGAGACCGGAGGGAGCGGGAGCCCGCGAATTTAATCCACTTGAAAGACAGACTAATACGAGCGTGGCTAACTCATTAGTTTAAGTGATGGCGGCAGAGAAGTGGAGGGCACTTTCCATCAAAGGGTTTGCATCAGCGCCTTGCTGCCACTTGGCAGTTGGAGACCATTAGAAGAAAAGGCCCGAGCAGAGTGACAAGGTGGCCCTTGCTACCTCCTCAAAGCCCCACCCCCCTCCTGCCCACGACCACCCCCCACACACAGAGGGAGGGAAATGGTAACTTTGCGCCTGGGCATGACTTGGGCTACATGCTTGGGTGCACGGCCACAGACGCCAGCCTTATTTGATCTTTGGGGTTGTCTGGGCTTGGTGGCAGCATCAAAAGGAGACCTAACTGGAGCCATTGGGCCCCGCAAAGCTCAGAACCCCAGACACCCTCGGCAGGGAAAGGCAGCCCCACCCCCTTCCTGCCTTCCCCAGCGTCCACCCCAGCGGTGTCTGCTGATTACTGCTATCTGTTCCTGAAGTTTAGATCAGCCTTTTCATTTAGCCAGTACATGGTGATTAAGTGGGGTGGGAGGTCTAATCATCCTATAGCGAAAACAGAAAACAGTTCTACAAAGAGCAGAAGGTCAGTTCCTGTGCGGTCACGACTCTGCTGGGGGAAGCGAGACTCGTCCTCTCCGTGGTCTGGCTTTCTCCAAGATGGGGCTGGCACAGAAAGCCTCTGAGGTTCTTTCTGCTGGGTCAGTGTTGACCGTGACTTGCAGCGCTAGTTGCATGTGATCCATGCCCTGGAAGCTCGAGACCCACGGCCAGCTCAGGAGCTCCCCTGTTGGCTCACCCAGGGCCAGACCGCCAGCTCCAAGGCTGGGTGCCAGGCTGCGACACCCAGATAAAGGCAGTGCTCCCAAGTCCTGGCACGAGGAGGTGCTCTCCCCGGATGCGCCACAGCGGGAGGCAAGACAACGGCTCCGGCCGCCCTCTGAGTCTCAAAAGGGCTCCGGAGGCACCCGCCTCGTGCCTTAGCTCCCTGCACCTTTCAGTTTTCTGTGGGTCCCCCCCTAGGGACATGATGATGTTTCATTAAACTTCTCAGCGTCTGGGGAGAATGCTGGAAGGCACGCCTCCTGGCTTGTTGTCGTGGTTTGACATGGTGACCGAATGCCACCGCAGCAGTGCATGCCTTCGCCGGGCCGGGTTCCCCGGGCACTTTCTTTTTTAATTTATTTATTTATTTTTAAAGATTTATTCATTTATTTATTTCCCTGCCCCTTGTCTGCTCTCTCCGTCCATTCGCTGTGTGTTCTTCTGTGTCTGCTTGTATTCTCATCAGGCGGCACTGGGGCTCTGTCTCTTTTCGTTGCGTCATCTTCCTGCGTCAGCTCTCCGTGAGTGCGGCATCACTCCTGGGCGGGCTGCGATTTCGCGCTGAGTGGCTCTCCTTGCGCAGGGGCCATCCTTGTGCGGGGGGCACCCTTACATGGGGGCATCCCTGCGGGGGCCGGCACTCCTTGCGCGCAGCAGCACTGCACGTGGGCCAGGGGGCCCCTGGGTATTGAACCCCTGGACCTCCTATATGGTAGGCAGGTGCTCTATCTGTTGAGCTACATCCGCTTCCCCCCTGGGCACTTTAAGGCCCTGCTAGCATTTGGGGCCAGATCATTCTCTTTGTGGGCCTGTCCCGGGCCTTGTGGAATGTGTCGCAGCATCTCTGGCCTTTACCCACTAGATGCCAATAGCAGTGTCCCCACATTGTGATAATCAAAAATGTCCCCAGACACTGGTCAAGTGTTCCCTGGAGGGAAAACTGCCCCTGCCTGAGAAGCACTGATTTCGACTAATCCGAGAAATTCACAAAGATGAGTGAATGCACCCAGGATCTCCACACCCGGAAGAGCTGGGGAGCACTTGTTGTCTCTAACTTGTTTAGATCTCTAGGATCTCTGTTTTCCATAGTTGATACCTTTTGTTGAACAAGAGTTCCACAGTTGTCTGCTACCTCAACGTTGACTTTCAATTTAAAAAATATATATTTCTTTCATTTTAGTCCAAGTCACTAAAAACCTATTGCTTCCACGGGAATGCCTTCCTTAACCTTGTAAATCAAAGCAGTTCTCTGGAGGGAGGTGTCCCACCCTGCTGGGCTCAGTATCCTTTTTCCTCAGGGTGACCTCATCTATTAAAGTCTGAAGGTTGTATTTGAAATGCCATTTACTTTCTCTGGGTCCATAAATGAAGCCGTGGATCTTTAGATCATCAGAGGTCTGCTTATTACCAAGAGTTGGGGTGTGTGTGTGTGCACGTGCCATTTTTAAAATCAAGGTCTGTGTTGGAGTTTAAAAGAAGTCAGGCAGATTTCCATTTGCTTTTCTGAATCAGGGTTTGGGGTGATATTCTGCTGCGAGTGTAGATCGTCCCTAGATGAGTCTGACTTTACTAGTTTATGTTCTTTGTTCAGAGCACTAGGGATGAGCTTATGAAAGAGCAAACGGCTCTTATCTTCAAAGGTCTCCTTTATACTGTCAAACTCCACTTCGGCAACCTGTGTTATTAATCTAGTGCAATAATTAGTCCATGTCAAGGTCAATCCTTTGGGGTGAGCAAAATGCCTACAAATTTAAGTGAGCTAATTCCTCTTGCACAGAGCTCTACTGAAGGTGGGGGAGAAGATTGCAGCTGAGGAACTTAGAAGAAAGAGGGAGTTGCCCGATACTTCAGAAGAAACTGATAGCAATTCCCTCCTGACAGCAATTCCAAAGAAATCCAATGATTCGAAGGAATGCCAAACTTGCACAGGAGCAAGGCAGCCAAAGGGGGAGACAGTTTAACCTCTTCATCCTGAGTTGGCTGCTCTGATACCAAACATGTGAGCGCTGTTAGTGATTTTCAAAAAATAGAGATAAGCATAAGGGAGCTAGTTCTTGGGGCCTTCTGTGTGGAAGAAAGCTTGAGCTCGAGCAGTGGATTACACTCCTGCGGGGGTGTCACGTCTAGAAGGATGAGGCTTCTCTCCCGGCTGCATATCTGCCTTCTGAACTCAGCACAGGCCCGGCCACCAGGGAACATGTCCTGCGGTTCGGGGACAAGGTCCCTCCCGTAGGTGAAGAGAGGGTGCTTCCTACATCTCTCAGGCTTTCTGAAAAGCAGAGCAGAAGGAATAAAAGGGTCAAATGCCACCTGGAACGGCTGTTGAAAGGGAGAAGTTCAAGTTCATGGTGACGCATATTCAGAAACTCGCCACCAGGGTTCTCCAGGCGGTTCGTGTTGTTGGAGGAGCAGGGCTAGCAGGGAGCCACCCTGCTCCCCCTCTCCTGGGGCAGACACTGGACTTCCTGGAAAGGCAGGGGGGAGCCCCGGCTGCCGTGCTAATGCTGGAAACCTGCAGGGCTCCAGCCTCCTGCTCGTGGGAAAGGGAGAGAAGAGGGCGAAGAGGTAGGAGAAGGAAGTCGTGACAGATGAGTGTGGGCAGGGGCAGTGCGTGAGACACACAAGAGAACGGTATCAGCGCAGGACAGTGTGACTCTATTTCGCTGGCGAGGGTGGGCTGGAGAGGGCGCCACTCCTCAGCGTGGGGGCATCAGGATATTTTGCTTCAGGTTGGGGGTGAGGAATAGAAGCAGCTAAAGAAATGACTGTGGCCGCTCCACATGACTCACGCACGGCTTCCTCGACGTGCAGAGCTCGGCTGTCCGGTTTCTGTCACTGGCACCCTGAGACCCTGCCGCATGCCCTAAAGAAGGGGCGCAAGCCTGCAGCGGGGTGGCGGGCTGTTGGCGTACTCCCTTGTCGTGCACATTTTGCACCTTGGAACCAGAGTTGCTGAGGAAGATCCCGTTCCTGTGCCCTCCGGTCCAGCCCGGCTGGCATGAGAAGCCTCTGCTGGGGCCAGCCGAGTGGGTGCTCTCTGGACATCCGGTACTTAATCAATGACAGTCATGCACAGGTTTGCATTTCATCCTCCCAGGAACCCAAAGGGCAGATATGATCATCCGTCCCCACAAGTGGAGAAACTGAGGCTCAGAGGTGACGAAGCTGCCCGCCTCCGCACTCAGTGGGTGAGGGCCAGCCCAGGTCTCCATGCTCACCTCTCGGATGCCACGCCCTTCCCAGCACCCTGGCCCCTGACCTCCCAGCTCCCCGAGGCAGAGCCCGAGGATACGGCTCCCAGATCCCAGTGTGAGCCTGACCAGCCAAGCAATAGCGCAGCACCTCCTGTGTTCTCCTTCCGCACCCTGGAGGCTGTATTGTCTTGCGTTCTCTTTTTTCCTCCCTGAATGTGAGTTTTTCTTGTGCTTTCAGTAGAATGCCATGCTGCCATTTGCTGTGCAGCTAGTCTCGGGTAAAACCCAGTCCTGATACATTAGCACCCACCTCACTGGGAGCACGAGGTGACAAGGGCAGCTTTACGAGTGTCACACCACTCTACGACTTCTCAGACATCTCACCATTTTGCAAAACCTCGAAGTGCTGAAGTAAAAATTAGGGTTGCAGCTAGGAGCGCACCCCTCAGCACCCCAGGAAGGCCAGGTTGGGTGGGTGGGGAGAGTGGCCTGGGGTGCCAGCTGCCGTGCCCGCTGTGCCTCCCCCCTTCCCGGGCTCTGGCGGAGGCTGGGCATGGCCTCCAGGGCTGGATCTCTGGGGGGGCTGCAGAGATGGGTGGGTTGGCCCCCAGGGGAAGCCCAAGCTGTCAAATGGCATGACAAATACCTGTTGTGCACCAGACTCCAAATTCTGAGCTGGGCTCAAGTGTGTGTCCTCCCACACAGGCAACTCGTGGGGAGGGGGTGAGTCAGCCCACAGATGACGTGCTCCTGTTTTCCGGCCACTGCCACCATCACCAGCATTGCAAAGACCCTGGCAAAGGCTTGGCCTTGCCACATTACGTAACACAACCTGCCCCAAGGGACGGCTCTTGCTGGATCATAGTAAGAGAGGTGGCAGGTGTCACTGGGAAGTCCCAGAGGGTCCGTCACCAGCACATGGCGAGTGTGGCCGGGAATGGTGAGTCTTCCACAGCCCAGCCTGACGGCAGTTTGGCTCAGACAGCACCCAGCTCGGGACCCCAGGGGACAGAGAGTCTCAGCCAGCTCAGTCCCTCTAAAGCATGGGAACCTGCTCAGTCCCTTTAAAGCGTGCACTGCCCTCAGCAAAATGGTCCTGCAGAAAGTAGTTTCTTTAGCCCTGGGCCATCCTGGATGCTGGCGCATGTATCACTCTTGCTGCTTCCCGTGAGGTCTATTTATTTCTATGACAGAGGGTCCTCGGGCCACCCAAGGGCTCAGATCCAAGCCCAAGGGCTCCCTGAGCCGTCCCAGCCCTCGACACACACGTCTGGCCCCCGTGGGTTTCAGGGAGCTTTCAGAGTTAGGGAAAGGGGCCTAGAGAATGGCTGGTGGGAGCAAAACACCATCTTCACTCTCCCTGGTTTTGAGATTTTTGTTGGAGAAGGAAAAAGAATGGAAGGAAATTTATGGGAAGGTCGTGGAATCATTTGGACATTCGGCTTCCTGGCTGGCATTGCGGGATTTCGCCCAGCTTCTATAGAGTTAGTTCTGGAAAGTGTGTACTGGGGCCAGGGGGGAGAAGGGGGGTGGTGCAGAAAATCTGTATGTGTGAAGTGTCTGCAGTGGATGTTTATTTAAGAGCATACAGGGAAACAGTTTGCATGGGAGGACGTGGCAGAAATGCCAAAGGTTGCCTTCCGTGGCCTCCAAACATCGCCCTCTGCCCTGCCATGAGCACGGAAGCCCACTCACCCCCACCGCAGGGAGACGATGCACAGGGAACAGGGGAGGTGTTACAAAAACACCCCTGTCTTTCTAGAAGCTCCTGGCTTTTCCCCAAACCCTTGCTCAGAGACGGCTCTGCCCAAGTACAAATCCTTTCCCAGCTGTGTCCCAGGCTGGTCTGGCCGAGGGAAGCAGCCTCGTGGCGAGCACTGGGGTGTCTCCCCCAGGAAGTCTCTGGCAAGCCTCGTGAAGAACAACACTTTGCCTTTCCAGAGCCTTTCATCTGTGGCTCTCAAAGCCGCGCACCACAAACCTTAATTAGCTCTCACACCTGCGTGGCAGGTGAGTCTGGTTATCCCCCAGTGTTTAGAGCAGAAGAAACAGAAATCTGAGGGGGTAAAGGACTCTGTGGCGAGCCACCAGGCTGGCCCTGGCATTAAGAGCCGGCACTCAGGGTTCCCGGCACCCTGACCACAAAGCCACAAGGCCGTCCCCATTGGGTGCCGAGCGTAGGTCCCAGAGGCAGTTGGTGGTGGTGAGACAGGGCTCCACAGCTCACTCTCTCCTCTGGCAGGCAGCCTGCCACCCCCGGGGCCAGGTAGGACAGGATCCCTCCAAACCCCGAAGGCGTTAAAGCACTGCCTACCTGGGCAGGTCTCTGCCCTGACCTGGTGCTGGATGCTTCCTTTCAAAGTAATTGCTGGAACAATGAAGGCATCTTAGCTGTGCATGACTAATGAGGATGTCTGCAGCCAGCCGGAGACAAACGGTTGGCAAATACCAAAGCTCTTTCCCAACCGCTTTTTCCAGGACCCAGAACTGGTGGGAACTGACTCAGGTTATCATGAGGTTTCACTGAGAGCAGCAACATGCCAACCCAGCGCCTGCTGCCTGGGTGTACTTGCAGTGCCGGCTGGTGGTGGTTGTGCTGTGATTCAGAGGAAACAGCACTTCTCAAAGACAGGGGGACTTTCAGGGAAAGCCTCTTCCAGAGCAGAGAATCCCCCATCTCTGAAAACTGGCATCATACAATTGTGAAGGTAGGGGGCGAAGCATCTGGGCGCTCCCCTTCTGTCTGCAGGGGCACCCAGAGGTCCCAGACAGGAGATGCGAGCCACCTCCGGGGCTCGCCCTGACACATCACCCTGGAAACTGACTCACATCTCTGAATCCTGAGTCACATCCTGTTGTGTGTTCTGAGACATCCAAAAGGACATTACACCAGCTACCCATGACTGGGGTGAACGTGGAGGACACCCTGAGAATAGTTTTGTCTTCTTCCAAGCAGAAAGGGGAGGCGGAGGGTGTCCTCTAAGGGAAAACTCAGGGCTGCCCCAAGGATTTATACATTCACCAGGCAGGTGTCTCTCATTTAAATACAGATGAGAAGGCACCGTGGCATACTTAACCATCTGCTCTTTGTTTTCACTGTGGCTTTGTAAGATCAGGAAGTGTGAATCTCCATCTTTGTTCTTATTTTTCAAAATGGCTTTGACTATCAGGGCCTCTTCTGCTTCTCAATAAATTTGATGATGGGCTTTTCCATTTCTGCAAAAAAAGATCGGTGCGATTTTGAGTAGAATTACATTGAATCTATAAATTGCTTTGGATGGTATTGACATCTTAACGATCTTTAGTCTTCCAATCCATGAACATGGAATTCCTTCCATTTACTTAGGTCTTCTTTAATTTCTTTTAGCAGTGTTTTATAGTTTTCTGTGTACAAGGCCTTTACATCCTCGTTTAGACTTATTCCTAGCTATTTGATTCGTTTAGTTGCTATTGTGAACGGAATTTTTTTCCTGATTTTTTCCTTCTGATTGCTTATTGCTTCTGTACAGAAACACTTCAGATTTTTGGTGTTGATCTTGCACTTCACCACTTTGCTGAATTCATTCATCAGCTCTAGGAACTTTCTTGTGGATTTTTCAGAATTTTCTATATATAGGATCATATCATCTGCAAACAGGGACAGTTTTACCTTCTTCTTTCCAATTTGGATGCCTTTTACTTCTTTTTCTTGCCTAATTCCTCTGGCAAGAACTTCTAGTAAATGTTGAATAACAGAAGTAACACTGAGCATCCTTGTTCCTGATCCTAAAGGGAAAGCTTTCAGGTTTTCACAATTAAGTAGGATATCAGCTGTGGATTTTTCATATATGCCCTTTATCACGTTAAGGAAGTTTCCTTCTATTCCTAGTGTTCTAAGCGTTTTTTGTTTTTGTTTTTGTTTTTTTTATCAAGAATGGGTGCTGTATTTTGTCAACTGCCCTTTTGTGTCAGTTGAGATGATAGTGTGTTCTTTTTCCTTTATTCTGTTAATGTGGTATATTATATTAACCAATTTTCTTATGTTGAACCAACCTTGTATACCAGAATAAATCCCACTTGATCATGGCATATAATTCTTTCAATATGCTGTTGGATTAAGTGTGCTAGTATTTTGCTGAGGATTTTTGCATCGATATTCATAAGAGATTTTGGTCTGTGGTTTTCTTATAGTATCTTTTATCCAGCTTCAGTATGAGGCTAATGTTGGCCTTAGAGAATGAGTTAAGGAGTGTTCACTCTCAACTTTTTAGAAAAGTTTATACAGAACTGGAGTTAACTCTTTTTGAAATATTTGGTAGAATATCTCTATAAAGCCATCTGGCCTGGGCTTTTCTTTGTTAGGAAGTTTTTAATGACTGATTCAAGCTCTTTGCTAACTATTGCTTCATTGATATTTGTTTCTTCTTGAGATTATGTTGGTAGTTATGTGTGTTTCTAAGAAATTGTCCATTTCATCTAAGTTATCTAGTTTATTGGCATACAGTTGTTTATAATATCCACTTATAGTTCTTTTTTATTTCAGCAGGATCATTGGTAGTGTTCCCCTTGTCAGTTCTGATTTTCATTATTTGAATCTTCACTCAATTATCAAGCTAAAGGTTTGTCAATTTTGTTGATCTTTTCAAAGAAACAACTTTCGATTTTGTTGATTCTCCGGGTTTTTGTTGTTGTTGTTATTGTTTATTTTCTATTTCATTTATCTCTAATCTTTGTTATTTCCTTCCTTCTGCTTGCTTGGGTTTAGTTTGCTCTTCTTTTTCTAGTTCTTCCATATTTGAGGTATGTTCTCTGAACCAATTTTTGGTTTTGCTGGTCCCCTCTATTCTTTGTTTTTGTTGTTGTTGTTGTTGTTCTCTCTCTTTCACTTACCAATGTTCTGATCTTTGTTATTTCCTTCATTCACCTCACTTTGGGTTGCTTTGCTCATCTTTTTCTAGTTTTCCTGTTTTAGGTTAGGTCTCTGATCTGAAGTCTTCTTTTTAAATGTAAGCATTTACAGCTATAAAATTCCCTCTCAAAACTGCCTTTGGTAGTTTCTGTATGTTGTATTTTCCTTTTCACTCACCTTAAGATATTTCCTAATTCCCCTTGTGATTTCCTTTTTAACAAACTGGGTGTATAAGAGTTTTCCATTTCTCCCTTTGTCATTGATTTCTAGCTTTATAGTATTGTGTTCAGAGAAGAAAAATTTATGATTTCAGTAATTTTGAATTTACTGAGACTTGTTTTCTGACCTAAGATATGGTCTGTCCTAGAAAACGATCCATCTACACTTAAGAAGAATATGTATTCTTTTGTTGTTGGGTGAAGTTTTTTATATATGTCTGTTAGGTCTTGTTGGTTTAGAATATCATTCAAGTCTTCTATTTCCTTATTGATCATCTGTCTAGATGTTCTCTCCATTATGGAAAGTGGTATATTAAAGTCTCCTACTATTAATGCAGAACAGTCTATTTCCCCCTTCATATCCAGCAGTATTTGCTTCATGTATTTGGGGGCTCTGCTGTTAGATGGATATATATAATTGTTACATCTTCTCATTGAATTGACCCCTTTATCTGTATATAATGACCATCTTTGTCCTTCAAAACTGTTTTTGACTTATAGTCTATTTTATATGATATTACTATAGCTACCCCAACTCTCTGTTGGTTACTATTTGCATAGGATATTTTTTTTTCATCCTTTCACTTTCAACCTACTTATGTCTTTGAATTTAAGGTAAGTCTCTTGTAGACAGCAAATAGTTGGGTCATGCTTTTTTATCCATTCTTCCAGGCTCTGCCTTTTGACTGGAGAGTTTAATACACTTACATTTTACATCACTATTGATAATGCAACACTTTCTTCTGCCATTTTGCTCTTTGTTATAACTTTTTGTCTCTCAATTCTTCCCTTAATGCCTCTCTACTTTAATATTTATTTGATTTTTGTATTGTACCATATTGAGTCCCTTATCATTTCTATCTATTTTTCATAGATTTCCATGTGGTTAAAATTTAACATCCTAAATATAACAATCATATTTGATTTATATTATCTTGACTTTAATAGCATACACATACATTGTTCCTATACCACTCCATCCCCCACCTTTTTTTGTACTTCTTATAAATTATATCTTTGTACACTGCACATCCCAAGCCACAGATTTATCATGACTTTTTTATGCATCTGCATTTTAGCATCTGTAGGAGGTAAAAAGTGGGGTTACATGACAACATTTACAGTTACCTAAATGGTGACCTTTACTGCAGGTCTTTATTTCTTTATGCTGCTTTGAACCACTGTGCAGTGTTGTTTCCTTTCAGTCTGATGATATCTGTTTAGCATTGCTTGTAGAGTGGTGGTGATGAACTGCCTTAGCTTTTGTTTATCAGGGAATGTTTTAATCTCCCCCTCATTTTTGAAAGAAAGTCTATAATATTATAGACTTATGCTATTCTTGGTTGGCAATTGTTGTCTTTCAGCGCTGCAAGTATTTCAACCCACTGCTTTCTTGGCTATATGGTTTCTGATGAGAAATTGGCACTTAATCCAATTGGAACTCCCTTGTATATAACATGTTGTTTTTCTCTTGCAGCTTGCAGAACTCTCTCCTTATCCTTTGCATTTGACAGTTTGATCAGTATGTGACATGGAGTATTTTTCTTCATGTTTATTGGTGTTCTCTGGGCTTCTTGGATGGGCATATTCATGTTTATTCATGTTTTGCTAAATTTGGAAAGTTTTCTGACATGATTTCTTAGAATATTCCTTTTCCCCCTTTCTTTCTTCTCTTTCTGGGACTTCTATAATTCATATTTTGGTATACTTGATGGTGTCACAGAGGTCTCAGGCTATTTTCACTTTTTAAAATTATTTTTCTTTCTGCTTCTCAGTCTGACTCATTTCAATTTCTTGTCTTCATGTTCACTGACTCTTTCTTCTGCCAACTCCAGTCTGCTGTTGAAAGCCTCCTAGAAGTTTTTCATTTCAGTTATTGTGGTCTTTGACTCCAGTGGTTCTGTTGTTTCTTTTTTAAAATTTCTCTTAATTGAAATTTTCATATTGTGCATATATTGTTTTCCTGATATCCATTATTTATTTCTCTGTATTTTCCTTCATATCCTTGAACATACTAAGGATTATTTTTTAAAGTCTTTGTTCAGTATGTCAATAGTCTAGTCTTCTTCATTGGTGTTTTCTGGATTTTTATTCTCTTCATCATTTCCTATTATTTGTTTGTCTTGTAATCTTGCTCCCTGAGATGTCTGTTTCTTGAGTTTATAGCTAGCTGGTGATATGATAGGGAGTTTCTTGAGCATCAGCCATCCTATCAGGAAGATCCACCCAAGGCAATGCGAAGTACATGGTCCTTCCTTGTCTTTTCTGGGTCTGTGTCTTGCCCTGGATTTGCATTTACTAGTGGTCTTGGAGTTCCCCAGTTTACAGTAGTTAGAATGGCCTCTCTACTTCCCAGGAGACATGCCATCTCCCTCTCTCTAGTGTCCCACTGCAGGACTTAAAGCAGGTAAGCCTTTGTCCCCAGTTGTCTGTCCCCAGTTGTTTCCTACACTTCTTTAGTTGTCTCAAGATGCTTTTGAATGGAGAGCAAATTCTGGGAGGGGGGCATGCTGGAGAAGAACTTCCCAAGTCCATCTTTCCAAGCTGGAATAAGGCCAGGAATCTACAAAGGGAGTGCAGGCCAGCTCCAAACTGCCCTGGAGCAAGAATGAGGGAAGAGGCCAAAAAGGCACCATGACCTTCTACCCATGGCTCCCAAAGGCTGCACTTTATTGACCTGTCCCGGAGATGTGGCCCTTCAACTGTCCTCTGCAGCTCTGAGGAGGTATACTGTCTTAAAGTCTCCACCAACTCCTTTGTCTGGGGAGAATTGAAACACTGGCCACCTAAGAGTCAGGCCTCCAGAAATCCAAAGTAGCTAATCAAAAGCAGTGATCAGCAACTGGTCCATTCCCCACTCCCAACCCCACTCCCCAGGTCTTTTATGTTACTTGCTGCACCAGCAAGCTACTACCGGGGCCGGACTCCACTGCTACCTAAATGCAAGAGTGGGAGATGGGCAACAGTAGCCACTACACTGAGAGGGCAATTTCTTGGTATTTACTATAATTTACTAGCCTCTTCCTCCTGCTCTTTCCTAGATGCTATACAGTTTTCTACTGGACTCCAGATTGCAAAATAGTTGACTCTGACAGGTCCTGCCTGTTTAATAGTTGTTCTGATAGAGGGACTGATTTCTGGAGCTTCCTATTCAGCCATTTTTGCACAATCTTGCCCAAGCTCTTGATTTTTAAAAGGCTCTTAGAGGGGACTGGGTGACCTGGTCTATTAAAGATATCAGCCAAATAGCCAAGGAAAGGGCTTTTCACCTACAACATCCAAGCAACCAAGCCCAACTAGTGTTCCCCTACCCCAGTGGAGGGAAGACATCACAAGTTTCATGCTGCTGCTGGAAACCTAGGTTTTGAGGATAGGTGTTCAAAAGATTCTGTTCTCTCTTTCTTCTTCTCCTGGCATTCCAATTACACATATGTAACACCTTTTGCAACTGTTCTACAGTTCAAGGATGTTCTGTTTATTCATTCTTTTTTTACTTTGACTATCAGTTTGGGAAGTTTCTATGGCAATGACCAGTCTATTGATGAGCCTAGCTAAGGCATTCTTCATTTCTTTTTGAATCTATCTTAGAGGTTTCCACTCTCTGTTTATATCACCTGTCTGTCCTTATAAGTTGTCTACTTTTTCCATGCAAGCTCATTAACCATAGTTAATTTATATTCCCTGCCTGATAACTCTAAAATCTGCTTATCTTAGCTCTGGTGCTCGCTTTGCATTTTCTTTTTAACTTTTGGCATGCCTTATAATTTTTTTGTTGTTGAAAGCCATGTAAAAGTGTAAGGTTTTGTTAATCTAGCTAGGAGCTGAGCTATGTTTAATGTTTTCTGGAACTGTAGGTACCAAAGGCTTCAAATTCTTCTAGTGTCCTTGTTTTTGTCTCCCCTGTTTTCTTTGGGCTCAAGAACTCCTTAGGTTCTGTGCCTTGCAGGTTTTCCAGTTATAATCTACTTTATCATACTAGATCCCATAAGAACCTGGTGGGGTTCCTGTATGAAAAACCCATGAAAGTATAGGACCCCTCCCCAAGACTGTAGCACCCAGGAGTTTCACACTCTCACACTAGTCTATACTCAGCCTTAATTTGTCAAGATTACCATTTAAGTGTTCCTGCCAGTTTATGGCTCTAGAGTCTTCTGCTCCTGGTAAGCTGATCTTGGCTGTGATTCTCTGTATTTACCTATATACAGATTTCAGGGTGGAGATTTGGCTTGCAACTTCAGTTTTCTTATGGGTTCAAGAAAAGTCATGGATTTTCAGTTTGTTCAGCTTTTTTTCTAATGGTAATGATGGGAATGATGACATCCAAGCTTTATATGTTGGAGCTGAAACGAGAAGTAACAGGACATTTTGACTTGAATTATTTGACAAAGCCTTGTTTAACTCGAGATAATGTGACATTGCTGCAACAAAAGGTAATAGCAGTCGGATTCTTTATCTAGTAATATATGCCGCTATTAAATCACCATTAGCCTCAGCCCTACCTAATCCCTAACCTCCACTTCTTCTTTGACTTCCATTTCAAATGGACAGGAGTGAGGCTCAGAAACATGGGGAGGAGGGTCTGTTTCACCAGTCATTGCTGATCAAAAATAACCCATGACAAAATGGCCTCATCCAAGTGGCTGCACCAAAACATTGTGTCCCTAGATTAACCAGGATACAGAAAGGTTCAAATTTAAATTCTCTAATCCAATTTTGTTTTTAATCATAGAAATATGAATTGAGAAAGCCTCTCTCATATATCAACTCCTTGCTCTCCCCACTCTCACCATAATTCTCCAGTTTCCTTGCCCTTTACCATTTATTTAACCTCCTGAGCTCAGCTCTTCTCCAATGCTGAAGAATCTGGCTGCCAAACCCTTTAGCAGTTGAACAGAACATTATTACCAGGGTCCCTCTCATCCTGGAACTGGTATGCATGGCTGTTTTCACTAGCTAAATGCTGCTGGGAGCAATATACCAGAAATGGGCTGGCTTTTATAATGGAAATTTATTAGGTTAAAACCTTACAGTTCTGAGGCTATGAAAATGTCCAAATCAAGGTATCATCAAAGATGCTGTCTCCCCTAAGGTCAGCTGCTGGTGACCCTGGACTCCTTCCATGTGGCAAGGCACATGGAGGCATTGCCTTCTCTTCTGGGTCTCATTGCTTCGGCTTCTGCTCCTCTGTCTGAGGCTTCCTCTCTCCCAATTCCTCTCTGAGCCCCTGGGTTCCTTCTCTCCATCTGTTCAGCTTTTTCTCTGTGTCTCTGCTTTCAGCCCTCCATTTAGAAAGGACTCCAGCAAGAGGACCAAGACCCACCCTGGGTCACACCTCTCTGAAGCAATCCAATCGAAGACCCCCTAACTGAATCCTATCCAATCTAAGGGTCCCACACCACAGGAATAGATTAGCACCAAAAGAATGATCTTTTCTGGGATCCACAAAAATTTCAAACTGTCACAGTGGCCTTACCAATAAATTCTAGATAAGTCCCAAGGCATGGATTTCTTTTTCCTTTTTAGTAATATAATTATAAAAATTACTCAAACTTCATGAGCATTTACTATGTGCCAGAAACTGTCAGGACTGCTTTACATACAGCTTATCTCACTTATTCCTCACTATTATGCTTTGAAGTTGGAAAACTATGGATCAGAGAAAATAAGTTACTTGCCCAAGATCATACAGCTAGTTTATGGTGAAGGCAGGATTCAGCGAAAATCTGATGACTTAAAGCAGGTGTTTTCTCTGTGCTGCTACACTTAGAGGCCTAAAATATGCATGTAATAACACTAAGATTCTTGTTTCTAACATGGGGACAGCTATTTGCGGCCCAAATTAGGCAGCTAATTCAGTGATTAATCTGAATATCATTCTTATGCCCCCATGAGTTGTAACTTGCAAAGGTGGGAACTCTGATCCATTCACTGTGAATCAACAATACAGTGGCCCTGGTAAAGCAAAAATGCTTGTTGGAAATACAAACAAATGACCAAATGAATCACTTCACGAGCCAATGAATGAATGAATGAATGAATGAATGAATAAAGCAACTGTCAGCATAATGATTAATGCAACAGGAAGCCTTTTGATCTCCACTGACATGGGTTTATAAGCTCGACTGGGTCAGGGGCCACATTAGTGTTATGCGTTACTCTGTTAGCACCTACATTAGCATGTCTGGCACATAGTATGTGCTCAATAAACCTTTGTTCCTTTTTGATGGATTGACTTACCAGAGGCAACTCCTTGCACAGCAGCAAGTAGCCCTACTCTCTGGAGAATGGCTGAGAGCAGTTCCCTTCCTCAGAGCCCGTGGCTCCTTTTGTGGGTGCTTTCCATCTTATCCCTCCTAGTTCCTCTTGCTGGACTACACCCACCTGTTATCACAAACATCATTCTTCTTCCCCCACCTCCATCTCACTCTTCCCTGACTTGGTGTAACACCTAAGTTAAGGGGTTCTTACCAAGGGATCCGTGAGCTTGAACTGAAATTCAAGAGAACATTATTCTTGGGGGGCCGTGTTGGTGAGGGTGTGATATATTTATTAAATCATACACGATATAGTGTGGGCTTAGTAAGGGGTCCATGGTTTTCACCTGATTGGCAAAGGGGGGCGTAGAACAAGAAAAGTTTAAGAACCCCTGAGTTAAAGCAGAGAGCCCCCAGGTGGGACCTATTTGAGTAAAACCCTGCAGTGTCACCATGAAAGAGCATCTTCTTTTGGAGATGGGGCTCAGAAAGCATGAGCCAGCAATCCTGAGTCCCTCAGCTGCTCACCACCTGACAGGGCCCGGGCCGCTCACTCCAGGGCCTTCTCTGCCCTCGGCTCCGCGTACCCACGCTCCCCTCGGCCCCATCAGAGCGAGGATGCTCACCAAGTAGCAAACCCAGCAGAGGCCAGATTATCGGCCCTCAGTCTTCTTGTTTTAGTTCTAGTTTTGGGGTTTTGGTTTGGTTTGGTTTTTTAATTAATATTCCCTGTAGAAACAGGAAACACCCAAAAGCCCTGCAAGAGAAGCTCGCCATCACCACCTTCTGGCCCACCTGGCAATGAACCCAGCTGTGGCTAAGTTTGGTCTGAGTGAAAAGTCATCCTGAGGGCCTTGGGGCTTTCTGTGCTACCCCTGCCCCCCAGCCCCTGCCCCCTGGAAAGCTAAAAAAGTGTGAAGTAAGAATACATTGAATCTAAAACCCTGTGGCTTTAATCATAAAGATCCTTTGACCAAAGCATATTTTTAAAAGGCTGTGAAACATTATGCAACATTTGCCTGGTTTAATTATGAGTTTAGAAAAGCCTAGCACCACTTTTTCACTACAGTAAAACATGACAGGGCATGAATCACGGCATAATACTTTATGCTTAGTGTGGTTTTAGACGTGGGGCTAGGGGTGCTGCACTGTCTACACAACAAGGCATGAATTACTATACCACAATTCACACCCCGGAGGGCTTTATGACAATGATAAAACCCCTTTTGTTGGTTTAACTGGCTAAAATATTTAAGGACCACATATTCACTTAGTAAATGTGTGTATATAGGACATAAGCGTGACTTATAGAACAGATCTGAGTATATGCTTTCTTTTTTTGCTTGGACCAAAATACTTGTGGTAATATGGAAATATTGTACAGTCGATTTCTATTTGCTTTTCAGTTATTGAAAACACCGTTAGCTGTAAGATGAAGCAGGGTCTTCAACCGTTGTTGATCATTTATTTTGCGCAGAGTTTAAAACGAAGCTGCTCTCTTCTTCCTGGCCATCTCTTTGAATCCTCTAAACTGCAGAATGAAATGAAGTCCCTTCATTAATATTAGATTCCAAAGATTCCAAGTTAAAATATTTGCCCAGAAACTACCAGGTTTTCCAAAATTAAAATGTCAGTTATTTTCAAGAAAATAAAAGAAATGTACCAGGAAGGAGGCGGGGGGGGGGGATCCTGGGACCTCAGATGCCTACAGTGGCAACTTCAAAGAGATAAACAGAGAAGGCAAACTTGAGAGCTGGAATTAAAAAACCCCCCGGGGGGGAAGATCTGAAATATTTTATATTGAGTAGTAACAACTCATTCCTTTATGTCACGGCACATAAAACAATTACACCCAGAATTTTCCTAAGGAACTTTGCTGCCCCTAGATTGCTAGCATCACTTAGTCCTGATTATGGAGACCTTTGGGAATCAGGGTAGTTGGCTGGCTGTTTTGTCCACAGAGAAGGTGGACACAAAGGAGAATTCATGTTTAGTCCTAATAAAAGTAAAGCTCTCCTATGGTGGGACTGTGTTCAATTTAAATTTCCTTACACAATCTGCCTAAGAATATAGGGCTTTTTCCCACCTCCTTTTCATCTATAAACTGAGTGATGCTTGTGAAAGCTAAGCCGCCTCTGATTGCCAGAGTCAGATTTACAATATCCATTTTGCTTAATCTTTGAGGTCAGACTTTTGTCTCTTCTCCATCACAGACCTCGCAGTGCTCTTGCTGGGGCTGGTGAGTCAGTAGACCTCACTGCCATTTTCCCAGCTAGACCCTGGTTGCTGTCATCCTTGGGAGTAAATTCACCTAAACAGAAAGCATTTCCAAGCGAACTGAATATTTTTGGCCAAAGGTATACAAAATACCAAAACTCCCCATTCCTTTTTTGCTTTATTGAATATAGAAGTCCACATGATCTTTTTTTTTTTGAGCATTTATTTTTTTATTGTATTTTTTTGAAGATACATAGATCACAAAAAATGTTACATTAAAAAATATAAGAGGTTCCCACACACCCCACACTTTACCTGCCCACCTCCCACTCCTCCCACATCAACAACCTCCTTCATCATTGCAGTACATCCACTGCATTTGGTGAATACATTTTGGAGCACTGCTGCACCACATGGATTATAATTTACATTGTAGTTTACACTCTCCCCCAGTACATTCAGTGGGTTACGGCAGGATATATAATGTCCAGCCTCTGTCCCTGCAATGTCATTTAGGACAACTCCAAGTCCCAAAAATGCCCCCACATCATATCTCTTCTTCCCTCTCCCTGCCCTCAGCAACTACCGTGGCCACTTTCTCCACATCAGTGCTATAGTTTCTTCCACTACTAGTCACAATAGTTCTATAGTAGAATACCAGTAAGTCCACTCTAATCCATATTTTATTCCTCCATCCTGTGGACCCAGGGATGGTGATGTCCACTCCACCTCTACATTGAGAGGGGGCTTAGATCCCACATGGTTGATGGATGTGATTCGTCAGCTTGGAGTTCAACAGGGCACTGAGAGTGCCTACAACTCCAAGCTGAAGAATCGCATCCATCAACCATGTGGGATAACCGCCACATGAGTTTCTAAAATGTTTCTGAGGATGATAAACCGAATTACTGGTCAAGCAGAAATAGTCTGAGTAGTCGATACCTGAAGTGGCCAAGTGCTACAGTTAAACTGTTTGAAACGTACCTGGAAAACATAATCAGGTCCTCTCATCACTGTCAGGGTGACTAAGTAAAACCTTTGAAAGGAACAGGTATCTGATCAAAATCTCAAAGGATCAATCATAAACTATGTTTCAGTATCTTTTGGGGAGGAACTCATCCAACAGGAGCAGATACTAGAAGATAAGTGGGCTTGTTAAAAACAGGTAAACAGACCACACACACATACAACATATTTAAACAAAGGTGATTAGTTTATTAAAAGGCTTTTGTTTTTTTTGCTCCCAACCTCGCTCTACATAGACCTGACCTGCCTGATTCTTTGCAGATACAAGGCAGATCCAGCCATCCCCACCGTGGTCCTACGACCAGTCCTACCAGTACCTGGGATCCATCACCTCTTCCTCCGTGCACCCAGCAACACCCATCTCGCCTGGACGGGCCAGCGGCATGACAACCCTCTCGGCCGAGCTTTCCAGTCGACTCTCTAGTAAGTGGCTTGAAAATGCTTTTTACAGCCCAGCTAGAGCAGAAGGGTCGGGAGTCTAGAGAAGATGCACCAAGCAGTTTAACTGAGTAAAAGATGGTTTCGGACAAGACTGCCTGCCCATCCTGAGTCCCGCGCCCTTGCACTGATTTTTTTCCAGAGCTCCTGAACACTCAAAGAGGCACAGATTCTGGATGTGGCTTGGACAATACTATTCTTTTTTTTTTTTAAGATTTTTTTAAAAAATTTCTCTCCCCTTCCCCACTCCACCCCCCACCCCCAGTTGTCTGCTCTCTCTGTCCATTCGCTATGTGTGTTTTTCTGTGTCTGCTTGCATTCTTTTGAGCAGCATCAGGAATCTGTGTCTCTTTTTTGTTGCATCATCTTGCTGCATCAGCTCTCCGTGTGTGTGGCGCCGCTCCTGGGCAGGCTGCACTTTTTTTGTACGGGGCAGCGCTCCTTGCGGGGGCACACTTGCTGCACATGGGGCTCCCCTACGTGGGAGACACCCCTGCATGGCACGGCACTCCTTGCGCACATCAGCACTGCACATGGGCCAGTTTACCACACAGGTCAGGGGGCCCTGGGTTAGAACCTGGACTTCCCATGTAGTAGGCAGACGCCCTATCCATTGAGCCAAATCCATTTCCCAAGAATTTGATTCTTTGGATGTTTGGGGGTTATTCCCATTTGAGGGGAAATCATGACAGCTGAAGGGTTAATGGGATAACAGACCAATTCCTTGCAGTCGTCACTTTCTAGAAGTCATAATCCCAGGTAGATTCTGGACACTGGCACCATCATGCTGGTGGTGGAAGGTTCACAGGTCACATCAGGAGCATACCTAGGTACACGTGGAATGGGAAGCAAACAGACCCCAAATGGGACATTTCTAACTCATCAGCAACGAGCTGTTCATAGCCGGTTACAGGAACAACTTGAAAAGCTCCTGTGTCATGGTTCGCATAATTGTTAATAGGAGCTCATTAAATATTAGTCATTTAACCTGTGAGTGCCCTTTGGGCTCGGCACTCACCTTTGCTCGTGGGCAGGGAAATCGGAGTCATGGGTGGGGGGGATATTCCTTTGTTGAAAGCAAAAAAAGAAACTTACTGTTTGGGGCTTTGAAATTGGAGCTGGCCCAAACTGTGAAAACACTTGAGAGAACATCAGCCTCATGTTGCGGGCAAACACTCTTGCGTGTGTGTGGAGGGGAGGGCGGTGGTTTTGGCTTTACAGCTCTTGGGATCAGATTATAGCAGATTAGGGGGCAGGCAAAGGGGCAGGGAGTCACATCTGCCCTTTTGGATGGTGTGTTAGGTTGGGTTGTCCAGACGATTGTGATTCCTTGAGCTTTTGCTTCACAGAACACCTTCAGACAGGGTCTCCCAGCACCAGCACTGCCCAGGCGTGGGGCGAGCCCATTGCTCCTCCTGTCGCATCCTGCGCCCTGCAGGCTATTTAGCAGCACACCTAAGCCTCTGCGTGCCTGCAGCACCACCTGGTTGTGGCAACTACAACTGTCTCCTGGCATTGCTAAAGCCCACTGAGGAGGAAAACTGCCCCCCCCCCCAGTTGAGAGCTGGTGTGTGAGCATATTCCTGGAAGCCACACTGGAACAGGAAAGCCAGCTGAGGTGCTCGGGGTTCCCGTGGTATTCTGGCAGGAAGTCATTGAGGGAGGGGCCTGGGAGTCATGCCTTCTGTCCAGCTTGCTGTTTCTAGAAGCCTGTCCCTCGGGAACAGAGTTTGATCACAAAGGCACTTGTCAGCGCTCACTGACTTCTCTGTGATGCTGCCCTGCCCGCTGACTCTGGTCAACATTTGACACAATGACTGTTTTCCTTGGAAGTTTCCCTGCTTTGGGTCTGTCCCTCCGCACGTATTAGGTAGATCTTTTGACTGGGTCACTCACCTGAGATAGACAGCTCGGGCTTTATAGTCCAAGAACCCCAGGGCCAGCCGCTGCAGCCAACGGTGTTCAGAAGTAAGAGTGACTTTGTTTAAAGGAATTGAGTAACGTGCCCCCTCCCAATCCTTGTGCTCCTGAATAACCTGGACTTGAATTACCAAGGAGTAAAGAAGGACATTTTATGGCATGGGGGTGTGAAGGAGGTAAAAAACCACTTCCCATTTCAGCACCCCCTTTAGCCTCCCACGTGCTGGGGGACCAAAGAAAATTCCAGATGAGCTTTCGGTGTCAGTAGGGCCCAGCATGAGAAACTGCTTGCCAACTTGGCAGAACTCCCTAAGAGAAAGCAAGCCTGGAGCACAGGCCTCAAAAGTGTTGTCAGAGGCCTCCAGGTAGGAGGGGGGTGGAAGACATGAAAGAGAAGTGGCTGCTGGCCACCAGCTTGGAGAACCCGACACTGCCCTGCATCTGCTTTACCTTTTAATCCCGTCCAGCCGCTTTGGGTTCTTGTCTCTCTCCCCGCCCCCAGCCCCACCTGGGCTCCCTTCTGGGCTCCGGGACTCTGACTCTCTCTGTCTCTCTTTCTCTATCCTTTTCAGACAGACTCCACACCTTGTCTGAAAAGGGTTGTCATCTGGAGGTTTTCTTTTCTTTTTTCTTTTTTTTTTTTTTTAATTAATGTTTAGCTGCCAACCCGGGTGACGGACAGCATGCATTAATCTGAGTCAGGCAAAAGATCCTTTTAAGGCAGCCATTATCTGCTCAGGTTGGTTAATCCTTTGGGGCCGTGGGAGGGGCCCGGAGTGGGCTGCTTTCATCCATGTCAAGCTGCAGAACGCAGACTCGAGCTGTCATGGCAAATATTTAGCCCCATCGGTGGGGAAACATTTCCAACCAAAATACCTGAAGCTGCTAATCCCCAGATTTCCTACTCTTAAAGAGCTCCATGAGGAGAGCGGGGGTCCCTAGCTCCGCCCAGGCGGCCACTGAGTTAAGGGGACATGGGGGCAAGCCAGGAGAATGGCTCAGCTATGGCCGGGTGGGTACCCCGTGCGTAACTGGTGGGCCTTGGTGAGGGATGTCAGGCCGGACATACACATGAAAACAAATCTTCGAATCGATCGTTTGAGTCTGGGCATCTCTATAGGGCCTGAGTCGTTTCATTATCAAAATGTGGGTTTCAAGGATAATTGGACCAAATGGATGGTCATTTGTATATGAAGTTGTTACTGAACAGACAGAAGAAGAATCACAGGCAATATTTAACATCTCTCAGATATTCTGCCCACGAGCAAAAGACCTATTTTCCCCTGACAGCTGAGACGGTAGTACTTAGGCCTATGACAAACCTTGGGCTCACCCGGGATTCCAGTAACTTGGTGCCATCACCACCTTACCACGTAGAGGTTGGGAACTGACTGGCAGAGCATGTCCAGGCATCACCGTGAAACAGGGTGACCTTTCACTCTTTTTTCCAGTGGATTCACCTTTGTGTCTCAGGGCAGGTGAAGCAACAGGAATAGTAGGCAGAGTCATTTATTTGTGTCCAGAGTATTGCATCAGCTGACAACAAATTGATTGTATTTGCTTAATGCTTTCCCTCCTACCTCAGCTTCTCCCTAGACTATATAAATCTAACTGGAAAAAAATGGAGTAAAGCTTCCTGTTAACTCTCAAACTTGCCATGGCTCTCTGTGTAAGCAAAAACAAATGACACAGGGCTTGCTCACAGATGGCCCCTGTGAGCAGGCAGGAACGGACCCTGTGGAATGAGGTGTGGCCTGGCTTCAGAACTAGCTCCAGAGTAGCCAAGGAAGGGCCGCTCTAGAACCACTGTCAGTTTACAACGTTGTCACTGCCCACACGTCTGACTCGCTTTGAAAAGATTAACAGGAGTGTTTGTTTGAAAGGCAGACTCCTGGTTTCCTCATTAGTGGAGAAGATTTGCTGCAGACTTTGGTTGTTTCTATAAACTTTAATTACCTCTCTGATGAGCAGGATATCCCTTCGTTGCATTCACCCCAAATTTACAGAGGAGTTCATTTTTTAAAAATGTTTCAGAGCAATAAAAGTCCATGAAAGAGAGAAAGAAAGAGAGAGTTGTCTGCTGGGATAATAGGCTTGAAATATGAGGAAGTTGATCAGCGGCCACTGCCTTCCAAAAACAGACTAATCCACCCTGGTAGCTTTCCTTTCAGAACAAGCTTTTGGCTCTGTCAAGTTTCTCGATCAGCCTGAACACAAAAGGACACGGGCCGCATGCCATCCTGATCTTGGAGTTGTTCAGTGTGTTGATTTAAGAACCTATAAAATTTAAAACGTTTATTTCTTGTTTCTGCTCTGCTTTGCAGCTGCCTTTTGGACTCATTGATGCAAAAACTATAGCCTTGGCCTGGTCATTTAATGATAATTCTGAGAACCACAAATCCCCCCAGGACTCCATTCTGTAGTTGTATATCTCAGTGAGGGGTAATTTTGCTCCCCCCATCCCAAGCCTGGGGACATTTGGCAATGTCTGGAAACATTTTGGTTCTTCCAACTGTGGTAGGGGTGGGAGGTGGGGGAGTATCGCTACTTGAATCTGGTAGGTAGAAGCCAGGGAAGCTGCTTAACATCCCACAATGTACAAGACAGCCCCCCCACCACCAACAACAAAGAATGATGTGGTCCCAAATGTCAACAGCATTGCTGCTCAGAAACCCTGATCTACAGGACACAGGGAACACTTCTTGGCACTCAAACTCCTAGTGGTTCCCAAGGACAGCTGGTGGTTAAGAAAAATGCAAACGGATGCATCAAACCACAGGATAGCCAATGCTGGTTTGTAAAACTATAAATGCACAATTCTAACAAAATGAGTGTTATAGACAAAGCTTTGCTATCCCTGATAAACTTTCAACAAATGCAAACACTGGAGTAGATAAATCAGGGTCCCACATACATTCATATTAACAAACCAGTGAAGGGCATATTAGAGAACATCAAGTGAAACTGAGGCTTCATCATTTCTAAAAAAAATCTGAAGGTAGATATGGGGAGGGGAGAGTACTAATAATATTAAATCACTCATATTCCTTCACAGTCATTGCTATGGCATGCATTGGGTTGATTCAGAGGAAATTACAAATTTGAACTGTTATAGGTTACAAAAAGTAACTTTCTCTGAATCAACCAAATAATATCAAATATTACATAAAATGTAATGTATTATATTCCTAGAATTACTATAATACTATGTAGAAGGTATTTGACTATTAATGTATTAACGCATCTATTACATTCATAGTCATTATACAGTGTTATATTGTATTATCAATTTTTATAATTATAGTAAAACCACACATTAAATGTATATAATTAAATTATTGGTATTAATATATTGATTATATCAGGGGTCAGAAACCTTTTTCTTTAAAGACCCTAAGAGTTTACATTTTAAACTTTGTGGGCCATAAGAGTCTCTGTCATAACCACCAAAAGCAGCCACAGACCACACATAAAAGTCAGGCAGGATTCCAATAAAACTTTATTTATGGACTCTGGCATTTGAATGTTATGTGTCCAGAAATATTCTTCTTTCAGTCTTAAATTTTAAACCATTCACAAAAATTGATGGCAGGTGGGCTGTGATTTGACAACCCTGGGATTTTATCTCAATTGTGTATTCTATCCGTATGATGCATACCCTATATCCAGATTTTATGTCCTATCTAGATCTTATGCCTATATATCACAATATAGCTCTATATGCTATTCTATCTATACTGTATGTTTACATCCTACCCTGTCCTACCCCACTCTGTATTACACGAGGTCACACATGCCGGACACCCTCGCGGTACATCCACTTTCGGCCTTCCTGGGCAGGAGCATTCTGGGTAGTCCCCCTGCAGCGGGCGGAAGGGGCGTGGCCTCCCCCCTCCCGGCCTTCCCCCTCCCGGCCTCCGGCCTTCCCCCTCCCGGCCTCCCAACTCACGCGATGTTTTCCTCCGCCATTCTCCCCCCCGCAGCGGCGCCGGACCTGACGGCCTTCGGGGACCCGCGCCAGTTCCCGGCGCTGCCCTCCATCTCGGACCCGCGCATGCACTACCCCGGCGCCTTCACCTACTCGCCCACGCCCGTCACGTCGGGCATCGGCATCGGCATGTCGGCCATGAGCTCGGCCACGCGCTACCACACATACCTGCCGCCGCCCTACCCCGGCTCGTCGCAGGCGCAGGCGGGCCCCTTCCAGGCCAGCTCGCCCTCCTACCACCTCTACTACGGCGCCTCGGCCGGCTCCTACCAGTTCTCCATGGTGGGCGGCGAGCGCTCGCCGCCGCGCATCCTGCCGCCCTGCACCAACGCCTCCACCGGCTCAGCGCTGCTCAACCCCAGCCTCCCGAACCAGAGCGACGTGGTGGAGGCCGAGGGCAGCCACAGCAACTCGCCCACCAACATGGCGCCCGCCGCGCGCCTGGAGGAGGCCGTGTGGCGGCCCTATTGAGGCGCCGGGGCCCGGGGGCACCCTCGCGTCGCCAGGCTGGGCGCTGGCCGCTGGACAGCGTCTGGGGCAGAGCCTCCCCGCGGGGCCCAGCCGCCGGCCCGGGGCGAGCGCACGCCCGTGGCGGCCTGCAGGCCTCCTTGCCGTCGGCCGTGCTTGCGGGTCGCCCTCGCCGTGGCCCGCCTCAGTTTCCGCACCTGACCCCGCTCGAGGGGCCCGCCTCACCACCACGTGGGCGCGTGGTCAGGCCCACAGGAAGATTCCCAGAGGGAAACTGTGAATGCTTCTGATTTAGCAATGCTGTGAATAAAAGAAAGATTTTTTTACCCTTGACTTAACTTTTTAACCAAGTTGTTGATTCCAAAGAGTGTGGAGTTTGGGTTTGGGAGGATGCAACTCATCCGGTTTGGCATCTGATTCCTGTTTTAATTTTCTTTTCCGCACCTTAGAAATGGCGAAATGCTTATTTGCATTTGGGTGGTGTGTGTGTGTGTGTGTCTACATACATACATAAATTTGAGCTTGCTTCTTAACGATTGAAAAACTCTGATCTCCTTTTCTGTGTTTTTATTTAACTTTTCCTTTGGACTTTGGTGTAGCTGTTTTTGCTTTTTTGTTGTTGAGAAACAGCTACAGCTTTGGGTCAATTTCAACTACTGTATTCCCACAGAGAATTCCTAGATATTTATGTATCTTGATGTTTTAAGCATTTACTTATGTTGATACTTTTTATTATTTAAATGTACTTATATTAAGAAGAAAAATATCAAGTACTACATTTTTTTTTTTTTTTTGCTTTTGGTTGTAGCCAAAATGAAATGTATCACATTGAAGAAGGCTGGAAAAAAAGGATGGGTAATGTGATCACTTGGTTATCTAGAAATATTGTTTACATTAAACTCCTTCCATGTTAATTAAACCATTTGTTAGCTAATGCAGCAATGTTTTTAAATAGGCTTTTTAAACACTGAGGGTGACTCCAGCAATCAGAATTAGGGGGTTTTCTGCCAGGCTCCACAAAGGGTCTCATATCTGGCTCCCTCCCTTTCAACGGTGGTCAGATCTAGCCTCAGAGGATTCAGGTAGGTGCCAGTGGTTATGGGCAGTGCACTCTGGAGAGGTTATGTTTTGTGCCTAGGAGTTTGCTCATCCCACAGCCTCCTGATAATTTCTGTCATGCTTTGTAACAACACATCCCAAATAATATGTGCAGGAAAAACAATATCTTCGTGGGAAACAACTTATTGAGGGGTTCCTTAACCGCTCAATTTGGGGGTGCAAAGTAGAGCCTCTGAACCCAGGCTTCCGATTATTTTAGCCCCAAGAAAATGTCCCTTTAATACAGCACTTATTCAGTGATGCAGAACAAAACTTGAGGCTGTCCCCCAGGGAAGGTACTGGAAGGGACTAGACCCAGGTGCCTTTGAAGGCCAAATATCCCCAAATGAGTTTTCAGAGGGTGGGCCCAGACAGGCCAGTTGGACACTTGGGTGCCTGGATGAAATCACTTGACAGAGTACCGTCCCACCTGTGCAGGAACCCTGCCCCAGGCTACTCACTCATTACCTGTCTCTGTATTGCTTTCACCCAAACTGAGACCCTAACCTGGAGAGTGTGTGCCCTTAGACCTGTGCACCAGCACTACAGAAAAGAGTCACGTCAGGGCTACAATTCAAAAGTATCCAATGTCACTGTAAATTTCATGGCTCTGTTTTTATTGGAGGATTTCGTCAGAAGGCGGTTGTTGTACAATTCATAATACTGCTGATTTTGACATGTGAGTGCTCAAAATGATCTGGTTGTTATTTAATGTACCTCTTAAATTAGTTGAAACAATTTCAGGTCAACTCTGAAGAGTATTTGAAAGCAGGACTTTAGAACAGTGTTTAATTTTTATTTTATAAATTTAAGGATTCAAATTAGATCTTTGGCTGCAGGCAGCAAAACAGTGGGACTTATTTAAAACAACTTTTTGAGTTTTCTTTATATATATATATTGAATATTTGTTTTACACAGATGCAGTAGCACTTTGGTGGAAGAGTTAAAGAATAAAGCAGCTTGTGTTGTCAGGTCATTCTTACCTAGAAAAGAGCTAAAGCAGATCTTTGGAGAAACTCAGAACATACTCATTCTCATTTTAGGCATAACTCTCCCTCCACAGTTCACTTTCATGTGTCATTCTGTATTATACTTTTACAGTAAAATTGCCCTCAAATGTCAAAAAACTTTAAATGTTTAGTCCTAAAAAGAACCACTAGTCAATTTCCCTCAAATTGAACTTAATTTCTTTTCCAGCACATGTTGCCATATCTGACCTGAGAAAAGTTCTAGAGAAAAATGAAGGGAAAAAATATTTTCTAGTTCAACTCTGGTACCTGAACCTATTCCAACTCAAAACCAGTCTAATACTCTACAAAGGGAATTAGGTAATCTCTCACATTGAACTTTTCCTCCCAACGCCATACAAGGTAAAGACTTGTCACTTTCTTGTAGACTCACTGTCTAGGCCATCCAGAGCTTCACAGACCCTTTCCAGCATAGAAACTATATTTTTTCCAGAAAAAAATGTCCTCCTGAGGAATTACTTTCATTGCCTTCGGGTCAACTAAGTTGTCCTAGTTATCAGCAAGAACCCATAAGCCAATAATGTAAAAACTGGATGTATTTGGGAACATTGATCCAGGAGAAGAAAGACTGAATAAGCCATATCTGGTGCTTGTTCATGCCTTTCCTTATGAATTCAACGTGGGCACATCTTTTCTGTTTTGTTTTTTTTTCTGTTTTCCTCCCTATCTAAAAATATTTCTATTTTTCTTCCTCCCTTCCTTTCTGCACCAATCCCTTCTAAATCCCTCCATCTCCCTCCTCCATTCTCCAGACTTCTGCAAGGAGATGGCACACTCCCCCAACCCAGCCAGCCAATACCATATGTACAAAACACAAGTAGCTGCAGTTCTCCTCCCTTCACATAAAGGAACACGGTGAGTCAGCCTTTCCCCAGCTTATGGGTTTCTTCCAGCAGAAGTGACATTGCCAACCATTTTGGATCTGTTTGCTGTCCAAGTGCAGCAAGAGGAACCTTCCCGGACAAATTACAATCAGCAAGTAAATAGACAGCCTTTATGCTGCCTAGGGTTTCTGTGCAGATAAACAGAAATACTCTCATTAGAAAGGAAATGAATGGTTTACTCAAATGTCCTGCAATTTAGAATTGCAGATTTCTGTCTTGAAATACCTGTTTCCTTGGGACATTCCGTCCTGGTGATTTTTATTGGTGGTGGTTTTGTTTTTTTGTTTTTGTTTTCATTTTGGGGGGTTTTTTTGTGGGGGGTTGACTTATATTTGGGTCTTTTATACAGGAAAAATCGGTTTGACAATAATCTCAGAAAATATTTTTTACATCTGAACAAAATGCCTTGTTTACCTATAGTATACAATTATTTGGGTTTTACGTTTGTTTGTTTGAAGTTTTTTTACCTTCCCTTCAGCCAGATCAGAATTGATGAGGCTGATGATTTGGCTTTTTTTTTCCTTCCAGAAGAGTTGCATCAACAGTTAACTGTATTTATGTATGTAAATAGGTTTTAAGCTTCATTATAAAATATTGTTAATGCTTGTAATGACTTTTTTCATTTTTTTCGCGTGTGTTTCTAAGGACTTTTTCTTATTTTTGCTAAATACTGTAGAAAATGCTTCTTTCTACTTTGTTTATTTTAGACTTAAAAATGAGCTACTTTTTATTCACTTTTGTAAACAGCTAATAGCATGGTTCCAATTAAAAAAAAAAACTGTTCACTTTTTGTTCTATGGGAAATGAATGTGCAAAAAAAGAAAATACCCAAAAAAACCCAAACTGTGGGTTATTTGTGTTATTCTGGATGTATAAAAATCAATGGAAAAAGAATAAACTTCAAATTGAAATGACAATACACCACATCTTTTGAAAACGCAGTGGAAAATGCAGTCCTACTTGAATAGACCCTTACCCAGTGTATTTGTGCAGCAGGGATTGGATCTATTCACAAAGCATCCTGGAAATTTGTGCATGGGTTTCTTTTCCCTTGGTACTGGCATATTGAACATTTCCGGAAGGGGGAACTGTCAAGCCCCAAGGTTTTAGTTTCAGATAAGAAATGAGAGACTCCCCCCAGAGCCCCCTCTCCAAGGTATTTCTAGAGATGGTAGGAGAGCAAGCACTCCACTGTGTGTACTGCAAGTGGGTAGGCCTCCCCAGCTCTGCTGGGAGCGGTCAGCATGCCCAGCGGGGGAGGGCAGCTGGACTGCTGCTGCCAGGAGACTTTGGAGCCTTTCTTTCTACCACAGTTTAGTTTCTTCTGTAAATCCAATATTATAACTAGTGTGAATCGCAAATAAACCATTTGACAAGTACATCCACCACGTCTCTTTCTGGTATGGAGGGATGGTAAGGCCAGTGAAGCCCACTAGAAGACACCCTGAAATCACCTTTGACAAGTGGCTCCTCCTGGAGTCTGTGGCCCTCTCCTCCCAGGACTTCCTTCTTAGGGAGCATACCCTGGCTTCTGAAGGCACAATGGTCCAGCTAAGGCCCAGAGCCCTGCTATTGCCTCCTTGGGTATGAAGGAGCACTAAAGCATGTTTTAATGCTTGTTTAAAAAAAGAAAGAAAACTACATGGAATTTGCAAACACAAGGCAGAAAAGGTATATGCTAGCTGGAGATCAGTGATCCACATCAGCCTCCATTTCTGTTGGGAGATTTTGAAAAGGAGTTTTCCCTCGCCACCATCACCCTGCAACATACCCTTAGTATTTCAGTCTCAGGACTTGCTGTGTGACCCGAACTACACACACACACACACACACACACACACACACACACACACCATCTCCAGCCAAGAACCGCTGTATGTCTGAACCTTCATCTCATGAGACCTCACAACTGATACTAAAGTATCTCCAGAGCAACCACAAAGAATGCCAAGAACCAAAGCAAGTGGGTGCAAGACAAAAAACTCTAACCTAGGAAGTAATGGCTGATGAGCAGAGGCAGGAAATGCAGTGGGGTAGGGTTATGTGTTTCCAGAAGGGTGGTATAGTGGCGCTTCGGGTGAAAGCATGTACTCAAGGGGTCAGACCATCCGGGGATTGATCCCATTTCCGTCCCATACTGGGGGACAAATTAGACATCTCTGGCAATTTTCTCAACTATAAAAGAGTGAAAATAATGCTTCAAGAAATTAAATTTAAATAAGTTAATTCACAGAAAATGCTTTAAAAGGTGTTTGGTCCCTAATACATGTTCATTAAATATGAAACACACACACATGCTCAAAGTGACACTGCTCGTTTTTTAAAATGCAGTATCAAATAAAAAGAGAAAGCATCTAAGTCCCCCAATTAATGCCTTATTGTTTTGTGTTCACCATTACAGTCTTTTTTAATATCAGTAGTAGACACCACATATTTTATACACACACAAAAAAGCATCATATAATAATTATCATTGTACAACTTTTTCACTTAAGGTTCAATGTGCATCTTTCCATGTTAGTAAACTTACAGTGACTGCATAGCTTACAATTTTAACTCTTTACCCTTCTCCTATTGCTAAATATCTATGTTGTTCCCAATTTCTTGCTATTAAAATAGTTCTCTGCATTTATGTTTGTATCCTTATTCTAGAATTTCTGTATTTAAAGGGAACTACTGGCTCAAAGAGATTTTTTAAATTGACAGATACCTGCCCTTTTTGTTGATGTTTTGTTGTTTTGGGGTTTTTTTTCCCTTTTTTTTTTTTAAGCAAGCAAGTAAAAAGTTTACTGTAAAGTGAGGGAAAGTACACACCTGAGACAGGCGTATAGGCATGCTCAAAGGAGAGACATGCCCTGGGTCAGGGGCTGCTGCTTTATTTAAGGCTGGCCTCCCCCCACCTTCCTGCCTCCACATAAATGAAGACTGGGGAGTTGCAATGTTCTCATTGGTTCTGAGGATGCAAAAGAAAGACTGGAAACACATTTTCACTGTTTCTGAGTGTCTGCTGGCCCAAATGGGGATCAGGAGAGGAGGGAAGGATGGGCTTCTCATTATCTATTGTCTTCAGGTAGTTGGTCTTGTGCAATTAACTCCTCCCTTGTTGGCAGGACTTTTGGCTGGCAGGTGTAGGCAAAGATGGGTGCCTGTGAGCAGGAGTTACACAGAACTGACCGTTTTGTCCTTACAGCCCTAGTGCTTCGATACAGCACCCTTTTTCCCTCAGGCCCCTGTTTTGGCTGCCTCAACATCCTCCTCAGAGGATTTTCACCCTTGTTCTTAAGGGGAAGCTGAAGAGCAATGGTCATTTTTCTGTAGCTGCTTCCTGCTGGTTTGTACCTCATGGGGTATAAAAGTCTCTGGCTATTCTACTGAGGCTGAGGGGAGGTGGCAGTTGGGAACTGCCTCGCATGATTATTAATTTGTTTTGTAAAGCATCCAACCTGGGAGAGAGAAACCTGGTTAGGGCTTTAAAAGCACAAGGGCCTAATAGGAGAATAAAGAGAAAGGTTGAGAGAGGACCTAAAAGTGGTATGAATCAGAAAAGGTTAGGAACACAGAGAACAAAAGATCTAGGTTGGTGAGTCCGTAAGATATGGAGGGGGCAATGTCCAGTGGAGGGTTTCCAGGTTCTTGACCATGTAACAGAAAAGAATTTAAGGATGCACCATGTTCTAAGCAAGCAAATAAAGAGTTTATTATAAAGTGAAAGAAAGAGAAAGTACACACCCAAGATGGGGGTGCAGGCATGCTCAAGGGAGGGATGCGCCTTATAAGGTTTTATTGAATTATACTTATATGGTCATGGTTATGCACTAGGAAGAAGAAAACAGAAACTTGCCAGGTATATACTTGATTACCACTTCCTATACCAGCTTTTTAACCAGACCTCTGGTCACAGAGATTCTGTACCTTCTGAAGAGTGCCACATATTCCAGAGTAGGAATCTAGACTTGAAGAAAATGACAATATTTATTAAGTGCCTACCACAAGCTAGACTCTGGTCTAAGCACTTCACACATATTAGCACAGCCAGTTCCTATAATGCTTTATGAGTGGGATCCTCTTGTTGTCCCATTTTGCAGGTAAACAGAGTCACCATAAGCATAAAAAATTGCCCAAGGTCCCACAGCCAGTGGATAGAGAAGAGATTCAAACCCAGGTATTCTGGTCCAGGATTCTTTTATCTTAACCACTGTCCAATACTGAGCCCTGAGTAATAGACATCTTTTGATAACAAAACAGTCATCAAAACCCTCCAAAGGTGGCTTGTCTCTCATGTTAAAGTCCCTTCCCCAGGTGGCTCAGTGTGTCAGGTGGATGCCATGAAGTCTGAGAAAGCTCTCCTGTCTGTCCTACCCTCTACGGAAGTGTGGTTTCTTTGGAGTGGAAGCCTCAATTCCGCCCTCTATTTGTTTATTTATTGTTAATTAATAAACTTTTTTTAACAAAAGTTTTAGATTGACAGAGAAATTGGGTGGTTAGTACCAAGAGTTCCCATTCGCCTCTCCCCACCCCACCCACAATCCAATTTCCCCCATTACTAACATCTTGCACTAGTGTGGAACATTTGTTACAATTAATGAACCAATATTGATAAATTATTATTAACTAAAGTCCATAGTTTATTCAGACTTTCTTAGATTTTATCTAATGTCCTTTATCTGTTCCAGGATACATTTAGTCATCATGTCTTCTCAGTTCCTCTTAGCTGTGCCATTTTCTTACATTTTCCTTGGGTTTGGGATTGAGAATTCCCCACATCTCTGTTGAAAACGAGACCACCCTGTGTTCCTGACCTGCTGCTGCAGTAAAAGAATCCTAGATCACTGGATCCAAAGAGATCTCAGAGGTGAGAAAACGCCACCTGCTCTTGAATGCATACCTACCTTCTCCCCACCCCTTGGAGTTTCTCAGCCAGTAATTTTACCTCCTTCCTGAGAGGTATAATATAACTAAGCCCCATGTTCATTTTTTTAAGGGGGAGGAGGTGGCATGGAATGTGTTTACTTCCCCAGAAGGGAGGAGTGTTAGTTGGGTGCCAAATTTTAATATTGGTAATTAAATTTTGCATACCTCAAATTCTCCCTCTAGTTTCAATTTCACTGGCGCTGTAAGAATTAATTAACGTTTTAAAGTGTTTAAAATGTTCTAAAAGTGTTTTTGAAGATGAAAAGTCTTAACATACATACAAAGTACGATTATTTGTTATTACAAATAATTGCATGCACTTTCTTTTTTCACTTCAGTGATTATGTAAGAGTTTCTGAAGGCAATTACAACTGCAATGTCTCTCTTACAAAATAGCTGCCTTTCACCCAGAGTCCATTCTCATTTATTGATTTGTTCATTCCTCTAACATTTGTTGAATACCCACTGTTTTAATCAGCTAAAGGGGCACTGTTGCAAAGTACCAGAACTCTGTTGGCTTTTATAAAGGGTATTTATCTGGGGTAGAAGCTTACAGTCACAAGGCCCTAAAGAGCCCAACCTAAGGTACCATAAGAGGCGCTTTCTCACCCAAAGTCTGTTGCCATGCGTTGTCGCAAGACAGCGGACAATGTCTGCGAGGGGTCAGCCTTCCTTCTTCCTTTAAGGCTCCATGGCCCCAGCTTCCACCATTCTCAGCTGTAGGCTAGCATAGGCTTGTCTCTTTCCCTGGGGTTCGTTTCTTTCTGGGCTCAGCTGCTCTGGTCTCTTCACAAAAGTCAGCTGTAGACTATCAGGCTCATCTTTCTTCCCAGGGCCTCTGCTGTGTCAAATGAGCTGTCTCTCTTCCTCTGTGTACTTCTTCTCTGTGTATCTACTTCTCCTGTGTTCTTGATTGAGTGTCTGTTTATATAGCCCATGAAGGGTGGGGTTGCCCTAATGATGTGGTCCAATCAAAGCCCTAATCTTAACATAATTTAATCAGATGTCTCAGCTGACTCTAATACAATCAAAGGGTTATCCAACCAGAGGAATAGACCAGTTTACAAACATAATCTCTCTGTTTGGAATTCATAAATAATCTCAAACTGCCACACCTACCATTTGCCGGGCACCACATGGACCCTGGGGAGCTGAGGAGGATTGCCATCTGGTCAACCAACAGACTGGCAGGATGGGCTCAATGGACCCCACTCTCAGAAGAACCCCACACTCGGTTTCTTGTTCTATTGTCACCATCTTGAAGTTCTTAATACTTTTATACTAAGGAGCCCTGCATTTTCATTTTGCACGAGGCCTGCAAAGGATATAGATGGACTTACAGAGAGGCAAACAGACTACCATAGTACATGGGGTCATAACATGAGTACAAAAAAGCCAAGAGAGGGATTAATGAAGCTCAACCTGAGAGAACTGGGGAAATCTTTAATAAATAGGGAGCATTTGCTTTTGAAAGATTGATTAGAGGTGTCATGCCCTAAAGGAAGAAGTACAATCTCCATTGAAAGAGTGCTTGAATCAATAATACACATCACATTGTTACCCAGGAATCATGGAAGCTGAGAAGGTAACAGAGGTTGAAGCTATTTACATATGTGCTTGGGGAGAAAGGTATGAAAATGTGAGGAGATACAAATTGAGAAACACTCCTCCCGGTCAAGCTGAGCATAATTTTATCAGTAGGGTAATAAAGGGACTATTCTCAGAGTTATTTCTGTCGCCAGCATTCCCTGTGTGCACACTTACATGTGCACACACACACACCCACATGTGCACATACACATGCACACAGGTAGGTCAGCTGCCTAGCTTACCAGGCTGGTAAGGTCAAGGTCTTCTGAGTCATTGAACACATTTAGGGTAAAATGTTACGGGGATGAAATCCTGGGCTCAAATCCCTGTGCAAGCCCACTAGCTTTGCTCTAAGTCATGGCCCCAGATGGCTTCACAACCCCAGAAGCTGTCTCTCAACCACAGTCTGAAACAACCGGAAGCTCCCACTTCTACACACATAGTAGAAACTGTGGTAATACCCCTGTATCAGTCACATCATGCCCAAAGGAAGAGACGGGCAAAATTACAGAAGTAATATGAGGGTCTAGATTTTCTCCTATGAGTTTCTAGACTGCTGTACAGGAGTCCTGAGTCTGCTTTCTGGCTCTGGTCTCTCCTTACTGATCTGGAGTTCACTTTTTCATTATTCCCCTGCTTAAAATAGGTATACAGTACTTGCCATAGAGTTGATAGGAGGGTGGGAGCATCACATCTGTTTTCATTTCCCAATGAAAGACCCCATGGGAAGTGGTGTGATCTCAACATTGCCCTCTCAAGGATTCAATGTGGATTATCCACCAGGTGATTTGCTGGGTTTTGATCCCATTCGGCTGGCCTTTGTCACCTAGCACCTCTCCCCTGTCAGTTGGTAGGCACTCAGGGAATGCAAATTAAATACCACGCCAACTAAAACAAAATATAGTTAGAAGGGCAAATTTGCTGAGAGGAAAAAACATAAAATGCACTTGAAAGAGAAAGGGCAATTATTCCAGAATGGTGCATAATTTCTTCTATCAATACAACTATAACCCACCATCCACCGAGTATGTTCCCTCTCAGTTGCCATTGTAAGACGTCATGGTGAAGTCTATCTCATTTAACTTATTATGTGCTAGGACAGTAAAGGATGGGGATTAAGTGAACGAGTCCTATCTGAGGCCCAGTTGTAATTCCATCAGCAGCTCACTAGTGTTCTTGAGACAAATGACGAAGTTTCTCTGGGTCTTATTTTCCCAAATGGTAAAATTGGGATGGGACAGTGGACAATGCAGGGTCTCTGCCCTCACGGAGCTGGCATCTTACTGGAGAGGCAGACGCTAAGCAAACTGGCAAGTATTAAATGGCAGATGGGGATGCCGCTGGGGAGGGAAAAGGAGCAGGGTGAGAGGAACGCGCTGCACCAAGAACGAGGCGCTGGGAGGTCTGGAAGGGGCTCTCTGTGAAGAGCCATTTTAGGAATCCAGCAAAGGAACAGCCTTGCATGGCCCCTCAGCAGGACCTTGCTTGGAGGAGTTGAGACAGAGCGCGAAGGATAGGGTGGCTCAGGCGGGAGGAAATAGCGTTGAGAGTTAGCAGGGCCCCGTCTCGTCTCGTGGAGCGGCCATTGTGCGAGTTCGACTTTTATTTTCTTCTGAGAAACAGGGTTTTGAGCAGAGAAGTGACATTTGCCGTCTTAATTTCCTAGTGCTGCCAAAACAAAGTACCACCAACTCAGTGACTGAAACAACTTCAATCTATTCTCACACTTCTGGAGCGCAAAGTCCAAATCCACAGGGCTGTGCTCCCTCTGAATCCTATGCGGAAGAATCCTTCCTAGCCTTTTCTTACCCCCAAAACCTGAGCCTGCAGTTTCTGTAAATCCCAACCATTTCATAACTTGGAAAAATACCCACGAATGCTTATAGCAATACTGACTATAATAGCAAAACCCAAAAATAGCAACAGGAGAATGGATATATTTTGTTATACTCTTAGTGTGGAATAGTTACAGACATGAAAATGAGTAAACCACCACTGCAAATTGCATGGAGCAAGATAAATTATTTAAATTATTTTTTAAGTCTGAAGAATGCTATATTAGGATTCTTCAGAGAAACAATCAATAGGATATATGTGTGTGCATGTATTAATATATATGGAGAGATTTGTTTTAAGGAATGCCTCAAGTGACTGAGTGGGATGAAAGGTTTATAATACATAAACGCAAGCAGAACTGAGCCATTCGCCTGATCGTTTTAAGCTGAAGAGACCAGAACCACAGCAGGCCAGAGAACTAGAAACTTGGACAGGATTCTATGCTGCAGTCTTGAGGAAGAATTTCTTCTCCAAGAAACCCCAGTTTATGCTTTTAAGGCCTTCAACTGACTGGATGAGGTCCACTCACATTTTCGAAAGGAATCTCCTTTATATAAAGTCAGTTGATTATCGATGTTAACCACATCTACAAAACACTTTCACAGCAATATCTAGACTAGTATTTGAATGAACAACTGGGTACTATTACTTAGCCAAGCAGACACATAAAACTAAACATCACAAATAGAATATCATTCCATCTATATAAAGTTCAAAAGCAAACAAAAACAAATTATGCATTTTTCAGGGATGCATATATAGGTGTTAAAATAAAACCAGCAGAATGATTTACACAAAATTCAGGATAGTTGATCATATTTGCTGGGCGTGGGAGGGACACATAGGAGATTCTGAGATATGGTCATGTTCTATTATTTAGTTTGGATGGTGAATGTATGCATCTTAATTTTATCATTCATAGAACTTGGTTCAAGGACATTGTTAATGAGATCAAAACTCAGTTTTGGATCAGTTGTGTTTGCGCTGGTCCTCAGTCCCCTTGGGCCAATAAATCATATGACCAGTACATACATGTGGTCAACATGGGAAGCAGGTAAGAGCAAATGCCTGCTGTTGGAACCACAATTCAGATCCTACATTCCAGTGCTGGTGGTTCTTAAGGACAAGGAAGCATTTATTCCTTCTCCAGGACTGGATCATTTGGGTCAGAGGAAGAGAAAATGCCAATGTGCTATTGAGACTGGAAGTATTCACAGGTGAAAGCCACATAGTAAGTTTAACTTCTTTCAATGTCTCTTAACAATAATCACCCTCAAAGTCCTCATAATGTCCTTCCAGTTATTTATGGGACCTCTCTGTTTGCTCCAGAATAGAGGATTTAGGTATGTTGTTCACAGATTACCCTCCAGATGTGGCTAATGATTTCAATACCAAAGTAGGAAGATAGATGTAATGCGGGTGGCACTGAGGAGTGAGAGATAGTTAGAGGACCTTCATCAAAGTAAAGAAGGGTGCCCCTGACTACAAATTTAATTCAGAAAAAAAAAATCTTTCTTTCTTAAAAATACCTCACCTCTGCATAATGATTGGTTCAAGTCCCACTTGAAAAACTAGCCTTTACCAAGATTCCAATTCATTGGTTAACAACAAGGGAAGAAAGCTTGTTTAATGTTATAAAAAAGTTTGATGTAATTGCCCTCTTCTCTGGCCTCTTTCTGTCTAAACTGCAAACTCCTGCAGTCCTGAGACTCTGCTTGGATTTCCTTCCAATATTTGAATATATAAATATAGGTCTGCAAGTGCACTGCCCTGTTTATGAGCCTTTTAAAGATCAAAGAGTCATTTTCAACTCTTGAGCTTTTCACTTTAAAAATTACTGTACTTCACCGTTTAAGGGGTAGTTCTTTCAGAATGGCCCATTAGGCTAGTCCCATCTCATCCCTGCCTTAAAACAATTCCTATAGTTTGTGTAAAGAAACTCCATTAATGGTGAATTTTACCCTATTTTGAACATATTAAAAGTCTCAGAGTCTCCCTTGAATGGAGCTGAATTAAAAAGGGTGCAGGTCTAAGCCACCATCTGTGCCATTCTCAAGATGCCATAACTTTGATTCAAAACTGTTTGGTCACATTGACAAAAGAGAACATCATCAAGTCAGGAGAAACCTAAGAGCTCACAGAACAACACTGTGACAGTTTGAGATTATTTATGAATTCCAAAAAGAAAGATTATATTTGTGAACTGGTCTGTTCCTCTGGGTGTGATCCCCTTTGATTGTATTAGACTCAGCTGAGAGGTCTTTGAGTAAACTATGCTAAGATTAGGGCTTTGATTCAATCAATTCAGTAGGGTGTAACTCGGGGTTGATTCCCTACCCCCTCGGTGGGCAATATAAATGGACACTCACAGAAAAAGGCACAGAAAGAAAGAGAGCTCCAAGACACAGAAAGGAGTCAGTCCTGCCACGTGACAGAAAGGAGTAGGTTCAAACAGCTAAAGCCCCAGGCAGAACTAAGCCATTCGCCTGACATTTTTAGCTGAGAGACCAGAACCCTGAGCCCCTAGGAAGACCCAGAAAGAAGCTAAGCCCTATGACAACTGAGATGGGAAGAAGCTGGGTCCATGGAGCCCTAAGAGGAAAGAGGAAGGCTGAACCTTGGCAGAGATTGGCAACCATCTTGCTTCAACATGTGACAACAGACTCTGGTGAGAAAATACCTCTTATGGTGACTTGAGTTGGACTCTTTAGGGCCTCATAACTGTAAGCTTTTACCCCAAAGAAATACCCTCTATGAAAGCCAACAGATTTCTGGTACATTATATCAGCACCCTTTTTGTTGACTAATACAAACACTTTCCAAGATTCTGCCAGAACTTGAAGGGTGAATATGGTTCCAAAGTCATGTACAGCCTGGGGACCAGGTCACATTACTTAACAGTCCTAATTCCTATATGTTTAACTAGTGGGTTTTTGTGTGTGTTATTTTTTTGTTTTTGTTTTTGTTGTTGTTGTTTTGCAAAATCTTTAAATTCAACAGAAGGTTCAAATCTGAACTTTTGAACAGCTTACATATTTTTTACACAAACTAAGACAACCATGAAACAAATAAGAAAAGTAAAACGGGTGAGGATAAAGAAATAAAATGCCAGAAACTTTGAGTTTAAATTAACACATATACTGTAATCACAAATATGATTTAGGTTTTCAAAGAATTGGTTCCCAGAAGTATATTGGGTTGTCTACCCTGGAATTAGGTATAGTTATGCACTTAGGTATATAAAAAGTGGACTTTGAAAGATTTCTGCTTCCAAGAATGATTGAGTAGTATGCTACAAGCAACACTCACACAGAAAACCACTAAAATCCAAGCTGTGTGCGTGTGTGTGTGTGTGTATTTGAAGACAATAGAGGACCACCACATTAGCAGGGACTTAAGGGACCAATATCCTAGAAAGTGAAGTGGATGAGAAGTGATAAGCGAAGTGAACCTGATATTTCGACTGCATTTGCTTTTCCCTCAAGTCATTTTTCTGTTTCTCAAGGATATTGAAAAGCTAAGAAACTTCTGAGTTCTCAGGCTATGGGTACAAAAGTTGAATTTCAGAGTTCTCTAAGAAAAAGAGGTACTTGTAAATAGCCCATGCTTTCAGTTGGGACACTCAAAGATCTACACCTTGGGAGTATAGCCTCACAAATACTAGAGCCCAGATTCCAATCACTTCGATATCTACATGGATTAAAGTGAGTTACTCCAAACCTACCTGCCTCTCAGAGCATAGAGACCCTCAAATTATCTCAACAATGTTTTATATACAATGCTTTGTACTCAATCAACAATTACTTGGCATATGAGAAAACATGAACTATAAACCAAGAGAAATGACATATAAAGGAAACATTCCCACAGGAGTAATATGATACATGTGATTAATAAATTTTAAAATGTAGGTGGCTATATAGAACCTCTCAGCAGGGTACTTGAAACTATAAAAAGGAAAAAAGTAGACATTTTACAAATAAAAAATACTTGAACTTAATAAATTAATTAATGAATTTAATATCAAATGAGACAGTTGAAGAGAGGATTGGCAAACTGGTACCAAGTTCAGAAGAAATAGCCAGTATGAAGCAAAGGCAGAGTTTTTAAAAATGATTCACAAAGAAAGTATCATAAGAGACATGAGGCCCACAGTGAAAAAATATCATGTATAGATAATCAAAATTCAAGAAGAAGAAAAAAAGAATAAGCAAGAACAATATTCAAAGAGATGATAGTAAAAAAAATGTCCATAACAGAAGAAAGACATCAAACCACAAATTTAAGAAGAGATTTAATCATCTATCAGTTCAAATACTAAAACGATTACACTAATGCATATTATGGTAAAACTGTTTAAAAACAAAAATAAGGAAAAAATCTTAAAATCAGTCAGATAGAGGGAAAATGATGTTATCTTCATAGGGGCAACCATAAGACTAACAGATTACACTCTCAACAGAAACAGAAGCCAAAAAATAAAGATGCTGGCAACCAAAGGAAAAACATCTAAAAAATATATCCAGATAGAAAAGAAAAGGGATTCAATGGACTACAATACCAAAAATAAAATAAATATGAAAGTGGCATTGACAGAAGTACTGAGTGACAAAAAAAATTATAAAACTTACAAACACTAAATAGCAAAATGGCAGAAGAAAATCCTGCATTATAACAGTGACTTTAAATGTAAATGGATTAAACTCTCCAGTCAAAAGGCACAGATTGGCAAAATGGATAAAAAAGCATGACCCAACTTTATACTGTCTATAAGAGACTAATCTTAAATTCAAAGACATAAGAAGGTTGAGAGTAAAACGATGGAAATATATATATACCATGCAAGTAGAAAAAAAAAAAGAGAGCTGCAGTAGCTATACTAATATCAAATAAAATAGACTTTAAATCAAAAATAATTACAAAGGACAAAGATGGTCATTATACACAGATAGGTTGGTCAATTAAACAAGAAGACATAACAGTTATAACTATATATGCACCTAATAGCAGAGCCCCAAAATATATGAAGCAAAAACTGCCAGACTTGAAGAGAGAAATAGACTGTTCTACATTAACAGTAGACTTTAATACATCACTTCCAATAAAGGATAGAACATCTAGACAGAAGATCAATAAGGAAATACAAGACTTTAACAACATTCTAAACCAACTAGACCAAAAAGACATATATAGAAAATTTCACCCAGCAACAAATGAATATACATTCTTCTTTCTCAATAAACATTAAAATATTGATATAATAAAATGTATTTTCTCCAAACACAATGGAATGAAACTAGAAATCAATCATAACAGAGGGAAAATGGAAAATTGACAAATATGTGGAAGTTAAACAACACACTTTGTAACAACCAATGTGTTAAAGAGGACATCACAAGGAAAATTAGGTAATATCTTGAATCAAATGAAAATGAAAATACAACATGCTTAAACTTATGTGATGCCACACCTTTGCTAGGTGTGCTGAGAGGGAAATTCATAGCTCTAATGCTTACATTAAAAAGGAAGAAAGTCTTCAAATCAGAGACCAAAGCTAAAACAGGAAGAACTAGAAAAAGAAGAGCAGATTAAACCAAAGCAAGCAGAAAGAAGGAAATTACAAAAATTAGAGTGGAGATAAATGCAATAGAGAACAAAGAAAGAGAATCAACAAAACCAAAACTAGTTCTGTGAAAAGATAAGTAAGACTGACCAAACTTCAGCTCAACTCACTAGGAAAAAAAAGAGAGGACACAAATGAATAAAATCAGAATTCAAATGTGGGGCATTTTGACCAACCCCAGTGAAATAAAAAAGACAATGAAAAGATGCTTTGAATAACTATACCAACAAATTAGATAGCCTAGGTGAAATGGACAAATTCCTAGAAACAAATGAGCTACCTACACAGACTCTAGAAGAAATAGAGGATCTCAATAAACCAATAACTAGTAAAGAGATTGAATCCTAATCAAAAACCTTCTAACAAAGAAAAGGCAAGGCCTCATGGCTTCAAGGGGAATTTTCCCAGACATTCCAATGTAGAATGAACACAAATCTGCTCAAATTCTTCCAAAAATTTGAAGACGAGGGAACATTCCCTACTTCATCCTATGAAGCCAACGTCACCCTCATACCAAAGCCAGATAAAAATAGCACAAGTAAAGAAAACTACAGACCAATATCTTTTATGAATATTGATGGAAAAACCTCAACAAAATACTAGCAAAACAAATCTAACAGCACACTAAAAGAATTAAACACTATGATCATGTGGGATTTATCCCAGCTATGCAAGTGTGGTTCAACATAAGAAAATTAATTAATGTAATAGTACATTAACAGAATGAAATAAAAAAAAACACATGATGACCTCAATTGATACAGAAAAGGCATTTAACAAGATTCAACTCCACTTAATAAAAAACAGTAAGAAAACTAATAATAGAATACATCCTCATCATGATAATGGACATATATGAAAAACCCACTGCTAAAATCATAATAATATTAAAAGATTAAGCTTTCCTTATAAGATCAGGAAAAAGACAATGATGCCCACTGTCACTACTGTCATTCAACATTTTACTGGAAGTACATAGCCAGAGCAATTAGGCAAGAAATAAAATAAATGACATCCAAATTAGAAAGGAAGAAGCCAAACTTTCCCTATTTGAGATGATGTGATGCTCTATACAGAAAATCCTGAAAATCCACGACAAATCCCCTAGAGCTAATAAATGAATTTTCAGTAAAGTAGCAGTGCACAAGATCAGCACCCATAAATCAGTAGTGTTTCTATACACTAGTAATGAACAATTAGAAAAAGAAATAAAGAAAAAATTCATTTAAAATAGCAACTAAAGGAATCAAATACCTAGGAATAAATCTAACCAAGTATTTAAAGGACTTGCACATAGAAAATGACAAAGCATTGCTAAAAGATCTAAGAAGACCTAAATAAATGGAAGGACGTTCCGTCATCATGGTTTGGAAGGCTAAATATTGTTAAGATGTCAATGCTACCCAATGTGATTTTCAGATTCAAACAATCCCAATCATAATTCTAACAACCATCTTTGCAGAAATGGAAGAGCCAATTATCAGATTTATATGGAAAGGTAAGGGGTCCCGAATAGCCAAAGCTATCTTGAAAAAAAAAAATGAAGTTGGAAAACTCATACTTCCCTATCTAAAACTTATCACAAAGCCACAGTAATCAAAACAGCATGATACTGGTGCAAGGACAGACATATAGACTCACAGAATCAAACTGAGAGCTCAAAAATCAACCTTCACATTTATGGCCAACCGATTTTTTACAATGGGACAATTGGGAAAGAATAGTCTTTTCAAAAATGGTGCTGGGGAATCTGGGTCTCCATTTGCAAAAGAATGCAGGAGGACACCTACCTCACACCATATACAAAAATCAACAAAAATGGATCAAAGACCTAAATATAAGAGCCAGAAGTATAAAAATACTAGAAAAAAATAAAGAGAAATATCTTCAAGGACCTTGTGTTATGCAAGGGTTTCTTAGACTTTATACCCACAGCATGAGCAATGAAAGAAAAAAATAGATAAATGGGACCTGGTCCAAATCTTTTGTCCCTCAAAGGACTTTATCATAAAAGTAAATGACAACCTACTCAATGGTAGAAAATATTTGAAAACCATGTATCCAATAAGAATTTAATATCTAGAATATAAAAAGAAATCCTTCAATTCAATACAAAAAATCAAACCAATTAAAAAATGGGAAAAGACTTGAAAAGATATTTTACCAAAGAAGATATAAAACGGCCAAAAAGCACATGAAAAGATACTCAATCTCATTAGCCATTAGAGAATGCAATTCAAAACCACAATGAGGGAAGCACATGTGGCTCAAGCAGTTGAGTGCCTTCTTCCCACATGGGAGGTCCTGGGTTCAGTTCCCAGTGCCTCCTAGAAAAAACAAACAAGCAACAAGCAAAAAAAAAAAAACAAGGCAGGGAGCCAATGTGGCTCAGTGGTTGAGCACCAACTTCCCACATACAAGATCCTGGCTTCAATCCCCAGGCCCCAGTACCCAAAAAAACCCACAAAAAACAAAATACACAACCACTAGTATGGCTACTATTTAAAAGAAAGAACCAGAAATTACAAATTTGGAAAAGATATGGAAAAATAAGAATACTCATTCATTTCTTGTGGGAATGTAAAATGGTGCAGCCACTGTGGAAGACAGTTTGGTAGTTCCTCAAAAGGTTAAGTATAGAATTTCCACATGCCCCAACAATCCCACTTCTAAGTATATATCCAAAAGAATTGAAAGCAGGGACTCAAACAGATATTTGCACACGGATGTTCACAGTGGTATTATTCGCAATTGCCAAAAAATGGAAGCAACTCAAGTTTCCATCAACTTGGAAGGGTAAACATAAATGGAATACTATGCAGCCATAAAAAGGAATTAACTTCTGATACATACAACAACATGGATGAGCCCTGAAATAAGCCAGACACAAAAGGGCAAATGCTGAATGATCTTACTGACATGAAATAATTAGAATAAGCAAATTTATTGCTTTGGAATCTAGAATATACGTTACCAGGGGATTGGGTGGGGACAAGGAATAGAGCATTAAGCCTTAAAATGTAGTTTCTATTTGAGATGATAGAAATAGGGGTGAATAGGGGTGATGGTAGCACAACATTGCAAATGTAACTAACAGCACTTAATTATATATTTGAATGTGGTTGAAAGGAGAAATTTTAGGTTGTATATATGGTACTAAAATAATTTTTTTTTAAATTCCATGAGACTGCACAACAGACACAGTTAACCCTAAGTTAAACCATGTACTATGGTTTAATGATAAAAATGTGCTTTCATCAATTGTAACAAATACACCACACAAATGCAAGGTGTTCATAATAGGGTGGTATACAGGAATCCTGTATTTTATGCTTGTTTGGATTTTTAAAAAAAAGAAATAAGAATGGAGCAACATCTCCAAGTTCTGGGGCAAAAAAAAAAAATTGCAAACTTAAAACTCTTTAATCAGTGAAAATATATTCAAAGCTGAAGTAAAAAAATAAAGACAGTTTCAAACGCATAAAAAGAATTTGATACCAATAGAGCCACAATGCAGGATAATTTTAAACAGAGTTCTTCAGGCAAAGAGAAGATTATTCCATACAGAAGCGTAGTTCATGGGAAGGAAAGAAGAGCAATGGGAATGGTAAAACACATGAGTATGAAACACTAAAACTCTCTTGAGTGATTTAAAAAATAGAATTGAAATAGGTGATAATAATACTCAAGGCAGGAAGGATTCAATGTAAAGAATCGTACAGTCTTTGTATGGTCCAAGGGTGATAAAAAATCTAATTTACATCAGATTTTAGTATGTCAAAATACATGTTGTAATCTGGAGTAACCTCTAAACAAGTAGTAAAAGAACATATAAATGTAACCAATAAGATTTTATCAGAGTAAAGTGATCATAAGTAATTACTCCAAATAAGTCAATAAAGTGTTTTAGTTATCTACTGATTCATAACAAATTACCCAAAAAAAAACCACCTAGCAGCTTAAAACAACAAGACATATATTGTTCTACAATTTCTATGGTCAGGAATTTGGAAGCAAATTAGTTGGATTGTTCTGGCTCAGTGAATATACAAAAAAGTTTATAATAAAAGGATGGAAATAGATAAACCCCACACAAACATTAACTGAAAGGTGTCTGAGCTCTATTAATATCAAACAAAGTAGTCTTTTTTTTAAAGATTCATTTTTATTTATTTATTCCCCACCCCACCCCCCCACCCCACCACGGTTGTCTGTTCTCTGTGTCTATTTGCTGCATCTTCTTTGTCCACTTCTGTTGTTGTCAGCGGCATGGGAATCTGTGTTTCTTTTTGTTGCATCATCTTGTTGTGTCAGCTCTCCGTGTGTGTGGCGCCATTCCTGGGCAGGCTGCACTTTCTTTCACGCTGGGCGGCTCTCCTTATGGGGTGCACTCCTTGCGCGTGGGGCTCCCCTACGCCGGGGACACCCCTGCGTGGCAGGGCACTCCTTGCGGGCATCAGCACTGCGCATGGGCCAGCTCCACACGGGTCAAGGAGGCCCGGGGTTTGAACCGCAGACCTCCCATGTGGTAGACGGACGCCCTAACCACTGGGCCAAGTCCATTTCCCCAAAGTCATCTTGGAGGCAAGGACCATTACTAGATAGAGACATTTCATTAGAATTATGATATTTTATGATGAGTCAATTCACCAATAAAATAAAATAATCCTAAACTAACATGTAATCAATAACACAGACCCAAAATATAAAAAACAAATTTGGCAGAACAATAAGGAAAAATAGACAAATCCACAATTAAGGGTATGCAATACTTGAAAAACATGAATAACAAACTTGACCAAATTGACACATATGGTGCACTGCACCCAACTGCAAGTACACATTCCTTTCAAGTGGCATGGCACGTTTGCTAAAATTGACTGTATATAGGTTCACAAAACAAGTCACAACAAATTTCAAAGACTAAAATTATACAGTGTTCTCTACTCTCAGTGAGATTAAGTTAGAAATAAATAACTAAAAGCTAACTCCCAAATGTTTGGAAATTAGGTAATATATTTATAAATAACCCATGGGTCCATGAGGAAACATTTATAAAAATTGGAAAATATACCAACCTGGGGAATATAACTAAAACAGTGCTTGGATAGAAATTCATAACCCAAGGAAGCAAAACAATAATAATAAAAGAAATAATGATAAGAGCAGAAATAATGAAAGAGAAAACAAATATGCAATGAAGATAATTTAAAATTTCCAAGGTTAGTTTTTTTAAAAGACTTTATCAAATTCATAAACCCCAGGCAAGTCTGATCAAGAAAAAAAGAAAAGGAAAGGGAAAAATGCCAATATAAGACTGAAAAAAAGACTTCACTAAAGATATTAAATAGATAAGGTATTATGAACAACTTATGCCAATTAATGTGAAAACTTAGATGAAGTTGACCAATTCCTAGAAAAACACAGCCAGTCAAGACCAATACAAAGAGAAATCAAAACTAGAAACAGACACCATTTCTAGTAAAGTAATTGGATCCATGATTAAAGCTTTCCTAGTAAAAGAAAAACTACAAGCAGTTTTAATGGTGAATTCTTCCACACATGTAAGAAATTAATTGCACCAATCTTCCAATCCTTTTTTCTGTGAATAGAAGAAAGAACATTTCCACCCCCACTTTATGAAGTCAGCCTAACCTTGATACCAAAACCTAACAAGGACATTACTAAAAAAGGAAAAGTACAAAACAATCTCTCCCGTAAGAACAGAAGCAAAAGGCCTAAACAAAATATTATCAAACTAAATTCAGTGATCTATTAAAAAAAGAATAGCACATCAGACCAACTTGGGTTTGTTCCAGGAATTCAAATTGGTGTACCATTCAATAAGCAATAAATTGTAACAGAATAATATAAATATGGCATTTATGTAATAGGATACTATGCAACAATGAATATTAGTAAATATTGCTACAGCACAAGATCCATCTCACAAATGTAAGGCTGAGCTTAAATAACTAAACACAAAAGAATACATGCTGTACAGTCCCATTGATAAAAAGTTCAAAACTAGGATAAACGAAATTGTGGTTACTGAAGTCAGGATTGTGATTATTTCTAGGAAGTAAGAAGGAGACAGTGATTGAGGGAGGCATAAGAAGGGCTTCAAGGCTACTGATAATGTGCTATCTCTGATATGGGTGGTAGTGATACAGAGCTGTGTTTATATTGTAGTAATTTATCAAGCTGAATCAAAAATTATAATCTGGATGCTTTCAGGATTTATGTACATACTAAGTGGATTTGAATGCCCGAGCGAAAAGCCAACATTTAGATACCCCAGATCTAATAACCCTAGTTATACCAAATTACAACTGTGCAGCATTTTAAATTCAAAAAGTACATTTATAGATTACTTTACTTAACTCTACACGTTGTCCTTCAGAGGTCATGTAAAATGTGTACATGGATATTCTTATCCCCATTGCACAGATGAAAACAGTTTCAGTGGCTCTTCCAAGGTAGTATAGCTGTTATCACAATGCCATGTTGTCTAATAATGATAAAACAATTCAGAATTATTGAACCATAAGGCCATATTTTCTCCTTGGACTCCAATTTAATAAAGCCCATTTAAACCTCCTCAATGACATTTGTAAATCCAAGATCACGACTATACAGACTCCATTTTTTCCCATTACTTTTTAAGTCCAGACCATCTAGTGTGGAATCAAATTGCCAAAAAAATCCATGACCTGCCAAGAAAAATTAGCTACATGAACTTGGACATAGTATTTCATAGCTCGAAGTTTCACTTTCCTAATCTATGAAATGCAACTAAAAATACCTTTCTCTAGGGTTGTTCTAGGGAGTAAATTAGATGACATGGGAAAATGGTCTAACCTAGCGTTCTGAACCTCAGCATAACTGGTGCTCAGTGATGCTAGTTCTACCCCTCCCTCCCAGCTTCCAGTTTCACAAGGGGGTGAGTCACAGCTCCAAGGAGGTCAACTCAAAAGCCCTTCAAATGATCATGAATAAGTCATAGAGATGCACCTGAGCTTTTATAGTCCAGCAGAAGTGTCTGCAAGTGAACTGACTGCTCATATTACTTGGTAGGACATAGGCTAGACCTAAAATCCAGCTCTCCAGATACCCACCTGTTGTAGTAGTTTGATATTATTGATGAATTCCAAAAATAGATATTGGATTATGGTTGTAAACTGGTCTGTACCTGGGCGAGATTAAATAATGATTAGGGCTTTGATTGGGCCACGTCAGTAGGGCCTTGAGTCTTCACCCCTTGGTGGGTAGGGACCACAGATAATAGACAGGGCAAAGGACAGAGTTGAAGTTTTTGATGCTGGAGTTTTGAACTGGAGCCCAGGAAATGAAAGAAAAGGAGAACATAGAGATGCCCCTGAGAGAGAGACAGAGCCATTTGCCTGATAGTCTACAGCTGGCCTTGTGTAGTGAACACAGAAGCTAAGCCCAGAGAGAAACATAACCCCTGGAAGAGAGGAACCCAAGAAGCCTGAACTCTCGGCAGACATCGGCAGACATCTTGCCCCAACACATGGCAATAGATTTGGGTGAGAGAAGTAACTTATGCTTTATGGCTTGGTAACTGTAAGCTTCTACCCAAAAAAAAAAAAAATACCCTTTATAAAAGCCAACAGATTTCTGGTATTTTGCATCAACACCCCTTTGGCTGACTTACACACCAATCTTCTTCTCCAGCTTCCTACCTCAGCCCCTAAACGCAGATAAATTGACCCCCACCCCCTCAATACCAACCTTTCTCTTCTTCAGGAAAGAGACCATTTCTGCTTTATACCAGCTGAAGGCAAGAGGGAGCCACCCGACCTCTACCTCAATTCCTCAAGAGAAGGCTGAGCATACAAAGCACTGGCCCCAGGTGAAGAAATCACTTGACCCCCAGTTTTCTCCCATCATGTATTCTATGTAATCCTTCTATAGTGCATAGCCACACTGCATTGTGATAATTTGCTAGTTTCCTCTTAGACTTCCCTTTGGGAACTCAAGGGAAGACAAGATCTGTGTACTACTTATTTTTATATGCCCAATGCAAAAAAAAAAATGCAGTAAGCACTCAAAAATTCTTCGTGAAATGAATGAGGAAAAGAAGGGAGAAAGGAACAAACACAACTGAATTTGGAGGATAGGAAGCAGGGTTTGTCTTCAGATAGTCCAGCATCTTTCTCTTCCACCACCTTATACACCCCATTTTGGCTTCCAAAAAGGTCAGTATTCTTCTACCTTTCCAATTTCCTCTTATCCCAGCCTACCTGCAGGCCAGTGATCTACAAGGTACTACATGGTGGAATCACTAGGTTCTTTCTTTCGGGAGGGATATGTACTTCAAGTCACCTCTCTAATTACAGGAGGCTTGTTAAGGGAAAACAGGTGAGGACATTGTGGTTTGCGGACAAGAGCTTTCTTGGTAACCCTGAGGTTGGCACTTCTGGACCCACTAGGAAGACCTGAGGCTGCTGAATTAATCCTGCAGCCTTTAGACTTAATTCCCTGATTGACTTCTCAGACCTTATCCCTTACAACCAATCTCCTACCCAGCCACCTGTTCTCTGGGGACTCTGGTGAGACGCCTTGGTCTCTCACCACAGGTGTCAACACGTATTGGGTTAACAGCCACCTCATCTGGGATTTGCTGCTAAATGTACCCACGTGCCCCAGCCAGCTCAAATATCATGGTTGGGTAAGTCTGGGTAGTTTGAGGAAATAATTGCTGCTGTCATTTTTGCTCCATGAGGACGGGAAAGAGTTCTGTGGTTTAAGTGGTATTGTACCCCCCGCCCCAGCCACAGCGCCTGTGGTTGAGTACGTGGACATATGCCGGCTGCTGTTGGGCATAATAATGACCTCTTTGGACCCTTTGTGTGGCTCACATCCCTTCCCTTGAGCAAGAAGTGGATGTCTCCAGAGTGTGTCTGGGACCCCCTCTTGGGATCCTGCTATTGGATGAAGCACAGGAGCAGCTGAAGCCACGGACTGGGGCAGCCCATAGTCACAGGGGCATTCGAAGTAGAAAGTTGAGGTTTCATTCCCAGCACTAAGAAGGATTCAGATAGAGACCTCACTTCGGGGAGGGTAAGAGGACCTCACATTTTCCCTTCAAGGATCAAGTCTCCCTGGTGGGCTCTGTCCTCTGGTGGATGATTTTATTAAGAGGACGATAAACACCCAATTGGTAAGGAGACATACACCTCCCCACCTCCCCCTCCCCCCCAGAAAAGAGGCAACAGAATTTCTGTGGTACAAGGGCATCCTCTTTCTAAATTACAAGGCCAATAATAATGATGGTTCTACTGCCCGTCATAATAATAAATCAGCAAATAGGTACTGAGTACTAACTCTGTGCCTGGCCCTTTCTGAAGCACTCTGCATGGATTATCTGACATACTCTTCACCATATCCATGTGTGAGGCATATTATTAGGATGATTTTCAAATTGCAGATAAAGTATCTAAGCCTTAGGCAGCTTGCTCATGGTCACATGGCTGGTATGAGGCAGTCAGGACAACCCAAGTAATCTCTCCAGAGCTCATGCTTTTGATCCTATGTTAAAAAAGGTTGAAACAGGCTCTTGTTCACTGAATGAATGAGTGAACGAATGAGTAAATGGCTAAGTTTCTGAAAGGAAGTATAGATGAAATGCATACTCACTAAGCTTCCTAACTTGCATCGCCATGTGTATGATGTCGCCAGGCCCTAAGATAAGGATCACAAAAGGCTGAACATCTGTGAGGAGGATGGTGGTGCGTTAAGTTCTGGCTCTCTGGAGCTAGAATTTCTGTTGGGCATCCTGAGAGGTCCTGCATAAAGGTCTCCACCTACACTTTCCCTCCCTAAGTATCCAATCCACACTGAGATGGATGGACAACAGGCAAATTGCATCTCTCTGGTGTTGCTCATATATCTGTCAGTTGAGTGTATTAAAATCTCCCCAATCATGGGAAGCGGCTGTGGCTCAAGCAGTTGGGCTCCCATCTACCATATGGGAAGCCCTTGGTTCGTGTCTCAGGGCCTCCTTGTGAAGGCAGTCTCCCCCGCACACTGAGGAGAGCCACCCGGTCCACAAGCACAACAGATAGCCGACTCAGCAAGGTGACAAGTCGGCAACAAAAAGGGATACAAGCAAAAAACACAGAGAAGTGCATCAATGGACACAGAGAGCAGACAGCAAGCAAGCCGCTAGGGGAGGAGGGGAAATAAATAAAATACAGACGTAGAAGAATGCACAACAAATGGGCACAGAGAGCAGATAGCATGCAAAAAGCCCCAGGGGGGGGGGATTTAAAAAAAAGAAAATCTCCCCAATCAGACTGGTAACTCTTTTTTTTAAAGGTTTTTTTACTTTTTATTTCTTTCTCTCCTCCCCGCCCCCCAGTTTTCTTCTCTCTGTGTTCATTCGCTGTGTGTTCTTCTGTAACCACTTCTATCCTTACCAGCGGCACCGGGAATCTGTGTCTCTTTTTGTTGCATCATCTTTCTGTGTCAGTTCTCTGTGTGTGCGGCACCATTCCTGGGCAGGCTGCACTTTCTTTTGCACTGGGCAGCTCTCCTTACAGGGCACACTCCTTGCACGTGGGGCTCCCCTATGCAGGGGACACCCCTGCATGGCACGGCACTCCTTGCACACATTAGCACTGTGCATGGGGAGACTGGTAACTCTTAGAGACTGGAACCTTGCCCTATGCATCTTGGGGGCCACGTGACACTACTCACTGATTTGTTCAATCTGGCCCTTCTCAAATTTGGGCCATAGATTGCTTGGGAGAGTTCACCTATCAAATCTGCTGGCTGGCAACACCTGTTCTCTTGGCCAAGCAGAAAGAATTCTGCTGGTCTTTTGAGAGACAGCATGAAATGCCTCAACACAAAGTTGAACCATGTGTCTTCAGTACATTGTTTTTGGGCTCCATCCCAGAAATAGCAGACTTCCAGGCTCAGTACAAAGCCCATCTTCTCCATGGAGCTTCCCTGAGAACCCCAGCCCATGGCAATCTCTGTGCCCCAGACAAGCCCCAAACCTCATCATCTGTACCTTCATTTGGTACTTACCATTCATGCCTTCATTCATTCTATATCTTATACTGACTAAGTTAAAACTTTCAACTGATTAGAAGAGAAAACTCTTATTGCTGAAGGGAATCTCCTCCGTTTATTGTAGATTAAATCAGCCATAGGTGCAATCAACTTACTGATGACTTAAGTCCATGAAATGTCCTCACACTAATAATTAGGCCAGTGTTTGCTTGACCAAACAACTGAGCACCATTACCTGACCAAGTTGGCACATGAAGCTAACCATCACAATCCACCCCTTGCCAACCTGGAAGCCATACACATCACCTGAGACCACACTTACTTAATCTCTAAACAAAAAAACAATAACAGACATATTTTTCCTCTAACAATACTCAACTGTTCTGCATAAAACTGGAAAATGCGCTAAATCTCTCCAGAATAAGATGCAAGTCCTTGGATAATATTCACTCTTAAACTTGATACTTTAAATACTACATGAAACTAATACAACTTAGGTCATATAATAATGGGATAAGATAGGGAAGAAAATAAAGATATTTTATTTATGTACATATATAAACATACCCATAACAAAACAAATATTCAGTACCATTACAGTCCTCATTTCTATAACTGGTCATGTGGTCAAACTTCATATTTATCACTACCTTCTTCCACTACCCATTCCTTTCCAATAAGTGCCCTCACATTAACAGCATACACCATGCAAGGTTGGGAACTTAGCGTCCTAACCACAGCGCCCCAAAATACATGTGGCAAACACTGGCAAAACTGAAGGGAGAAATAGACACCACTACACTAATTGCTGGAAACTTTAATACACCACTCTCACCAATAGAGCATGTAGATAGACGATGAATAAGGAAACAGAATTTGAATAATATGATAAATGAACTAGATCCAGCACACAGGTACAGAACATTGCACCCCAAAACAACAGGTTATACATTCTTCCCAAGACCACATGTACCATTCCCCAGGATAGACTACATCTTGGGTCACAAAGCAAGTCTTAATAAATTTTGAAAGACTGAAATTATACAAAGCATCTTCTCTGACCACAATGGCATAAAGCTGGAAATCAATAAAAGGCAAGGAATGGAAAATATGGAAGTTAAATAACACTCTTAGGCAATCAGTGAGTCAAAGAAGAAATTACAAGGGAAATCAGTAAATATCTTGAGACATGAAAATGAGAATACAACATATCAGAATTTATGGGATGCAGCAAAGGCAGTGCAGAGAGGGAAATTTATAGCTCTAAATGCTTACATTAAAAAAGAAAAAAGAGTTAAAATCAAAGACTTAACTGGAAAATGTGGTATATACACAAAACAGAATATTATTCAGCCATAAAAAGGAATGAAGTTCTGATTCATGTGACAACATGGATTAACCTTGAAGATATCATATTGAGTGAAATAAGCCAGACACAAAAGGACAAATATTGCATGATTTCATTGATATGAAATAATTATAATAAACAAACTCATACAGTCAGAATCTAGAGCATAGGTTATCAGGGACTGGGTAGAGGTTAATGCTGAACTTGTACAGAATTTCTATTTTGATTGATTGTAGAGTTTTGGTAATAGATGGTGGTGGTGATGGTAGCAGAATATGGTGAGTGTAATTAACAGCACTGTATTATATATGTGATAAATAAAGGAGGAAATTTTAGGTCATATATATGTAACTAGAATAAAAATTAAAAGGAAAAAAAAAGGAGGGATCAATTGATGGACTGTTACAGACCCATCAAGAAAGAAAAAGACTAGAAGCAGGCAACTGGATTTGCCATTAATAGGTCACTGTTGATGTCTGAGAAAGCAGGGAGTGACAATGACTGAGCAGTGAGGGAGGGGAATGAAGGGCAGGGAGGCTGGGACAGTAGAAGATGTTTTAGAATAGAGAAAAACTGTAAATGTGTAGGGAGAGATAAGATCCAACAGTAAGGGAATAAAAATGGGAAAGGGACCGACTTTTAAAAGGGGAGGGAGCTCCACGGAGGACCAGGACCAATTGGAAGGCTCCCCTTGCATCCACTGGGGGCCTGCAGGAACCCTCCCGCTCTGGCCCCAGCTCGGCCATGCTCTGCCAGAGATGCCTCCTTTGCTGTAAAGGAGTTAGTGAGGTCGTCCCTGTCACAGTCTCCACCCCAAGTATCTTGGCTTCTCGATACCTCTGGGACCCAGGGTTTGTTCCATCTGCAGGGAAATATGTCTATCCTAGATCTCTTTCTGGTCCCCTGCCAAGGCCAGCACTGCTTCTAAGTGCCACTATGCTCAGATGGTCAGTAGCCTGGCATGGCAGGACCCTGGGCAAGCATCACACAGCCTTGTCCTCATCTCACAATTCTGCACAATGCACTACCAGATCCATTTTACAGATGAGACGTTGAAGCTCAAAGGGGTGTATTAGCACAAAGTCTCAGGGCCAGTTAGTGGCAGAGCAAAGATTTGATTCCAGAACTCTCATTGCCAAATCAGGGAAATAAGGAAAGGCAACTGCCTTTTTCTCCCTTTGTTTGCTTGCCCAACAGGATGATGTGCCAAATTTGGTCCCACGCCTTTGGTTTCCTCCTTTGCCCCAGCCTACACACTCATCTCCCAAATCTGAGAACAGCTCCACCCCCTCCACTGAGCACAGCTGGATCAGATTAGCAAAAGCAACAGCCTTCACAAGATTGTCCCACTTGGCTCCAGCAACTAATTAAGAGCTGTCTTAGTGCCTCCAAAACACCTGCAAGCTTCAGCAAGATACAGCGCACACGGGTTAATCCAAAATATTTGCTGTGTTTTTTCCCTTGTTGAGGAACCAGTCCTTGCCTGTTACCTGAACCTGATTAAATTTTCAAGCTGCTCACTCTTGGTGCAGCCAAGATCCAGCCTGCTGGTCATATGGATGGCTGGAAACCTGACAACAAGGATAATTGGTTGATAAACACATCACTAGTAATAGGCTGTAACATAAAGTATCCAGGATCTGCACCAGGTACCACTCATCCTTGTCCACATGGCTGCTGGCACACAAGAGGGCTCAGCCAGGGTATGGCTACAGCAGGAATGACATGGAGGCACAGCCCAGCGTAGAGATGCTTGGTGGCCGTCATGGTGGTGCCCTGGCCCGAGGGGCTGTTTGGCGATTGGCCCCTCACAGTCTCAGAAAGGGTCCTAGAGATTCTGTCACCACACATCTCACCGGCTCCCTGCCTCATGGTCTTTGTTCCACCAGCATTCAACTCCAAGTCCCATCAGCACTCCGTCCAGTATATCTGGAGCTATCCATTTCCAGTGCCCACTTCTAGACCAGAGTCCAGGAAGCTTTTTCTGTAAAGAACAAAACAGTAAATACTTTAGGCTTCATGGGCCGAAAGGCAAAATTGAGGATGTCTTGCAGATACTTATATAACAAGAGAGAAAAACACACTTGCACACATTTTTATTGAGGAAATTTAAAATATATCAATAACATTAATTCAGTAAAATTTTTAAAAATACAGGTCAACTAATGAGAAGGATGGAATTCTTTCCTTATTTCATTACATTGGAGATCAATGTTAGTAAGCCCTGTCATCAAAACAATGGAGAATGTTCATCTATAAAAACAATTCTTACTTCTTACAGAAAGAGCTAGGTATTGAAACTGCCTCCCAGCAAATCTCCTTGCCGCCATTCTTGTTTCTCAACCATCCATCCTCCATGTGGGAGCCTGGCAGAGCTTGGTATAGAGTAACAGGATTGTTATTCCTTTGCTTAGAAGCTTCTATTGCCATTTTGGTCCTCGACGATAGAGTCTGAGTATTTAGACACAGAGCTTCCTCAGAAAGCTCAGAAACCAAGGAGAAAGACAAACCCTACCATCACCACAATGATGCTCACACCTGCCTGAAGAAGGACTGAGCTGGACCCAGGGCTTGGCATGAGGAGGGCAGGCAGAGGGAGTAGAGCCAAGGATCTTCCCAGCTACCTCAGGACAGACAATTCAATGGCCCTGTGCATTGAATGGCATTCAGCCTTTGGTCTACCTGATACATCAGGAAGTAACACGGTTGTGGGAAAATGGAAGAGGAAACCAGTCTGATTAGTGAATTATCTGCAAGACATAATAATTTAGAGCCTTGCTCAATTACAAGTGGGCTGATAAGTACAATGGGACAGTAAGTTATAAACCTAACTGAGCCAGGATCAGTTTCACCTCTAACCTGCTTTGCAACTTTGGCCAAGTCACTAACTTTCTGGGCTTCTGTCTCTTCAAGAGTAAAAAGCGAGGGGGTGGGAAGCAGATGTGGCTCAATCGATTGGGCTCCTGTCTACAAGCTGGCCCATGTCTGCAGGAGCTGGCGCAGCAAGATGACAGAACAAAGGGAGACAAGAAGACAACAGAAGAACGCACAGCAAAAGGACACAGAGAGCAGAAAGGAGGCAAGTGGCAAGGGGTGGGGGGAGTGGGATAAATAAATAATAAAATAAATCTTAAAAAAAAAAAGTGAGGGGGTTGGATGACACCTTAGGACAGTCATCTGATCTCAAAGTCCTGATAACCAGAATGATACATGGAACTTAAAAAAATACGTATTTCTGAACCCCACCCAGAATTTACTGAATCAGAAAGCAATGGCCGTAGAATGTATGGTGTGTGTGTGTGTGTGTGTGTGTGCACTGCAGAGTTTGGGGCTTCCCAAGACCACCTCCACTTCTGACACCAATTGCATGTTTGGTGTCCCCAAGACCACCTCCATATTTGATAACTCACTAGAAGTGTTCACAGAACACACTGATAGCAATTATTACAGAGAAATTACAGTTGATTACAGTGAAAGGGTACAGATTAAAATCAGCCAAGAGAAGAGACATGGGGCCGTGTCCAGGAGAGTTCCACATGCAGAGCTACCAGTTATCTTCTCCCAGTGGAGCTTTGGACAGCACAGGGTGAACTTCTCACAGTACCTATGTGTGAAATACGCACAGAGTATTGCCAACCAGGGAAGCTCATCTGAGCCTTGGTGTCTATAATGTTTATTGGGGCTAGCTCACATAGACATGGTTGGCCACCTGCATACTGGCCTCAGATTCCAGGCCCTCTGGAGGTCAAGCTGATACTGCATGGCCCAACACTCCCACCATAAATGACACTTGGTAGGCTATCCATGTGGCCCAAGGTCCCCCAGGTAAACAAACATACTCTTATCAGCAAGGCATTCTAAGGGCTTAGAGTTGAGGTCAAAGCAAGACCTCGCTTTGGGTAAGGTAAATTCTTGACTACAGGTATTTGGTGATTAGACACATTTTTTAAAACAGGCCCTGGCATCTGGGCCCTGAGCCTCAGTGGTCTTACAGCACCTACTCTTCAGTTCATTGGACTTATCCATGTCAGCTGACAGGGAGGTGAGGATGGACAACCACCACACCAAGGAACCGAGAGAGTCTACAGGTACAGGAATGAGAGTCCCATCCACCAGCCACGTGGGACCAAGAAGCCAGTTGAGAGGTGGAGTGGGCAGTGCCACCCCAGGATCCTCAGGATAGAGGAATAAAATATGGACTAGCATGGACTTACTGGTATTCTATTATAGAATTATTGTGACTCTAGCAATGGAAGAAATTATATCATTGATGTGGAGACAGTGGCCACGGCAGTTGCTGAGGGCAGGGAGAGGGAAAAGAAGATGTGATATGAGCGCATTTTCAGGACTTGGAGTTGTCCTGAATGATATTGCAGGGACAGATGCAGGGCATTATATGTCTTGCCATAACCCATTGAATGGACTGGGAGAGAGTATGAACTACAGTGTAAACTATAACCCATGCTGTGTAACAGTGCTCCAAAATGTACTCATCAAATGCAATGAATGTACCACACTAATGAAAGAAGTTATTGATATGGGAAAAGTGGACAGTATAGGGATTGGGACATATGGAAACCACCTATATTTTTTAATGTAACATTTTGTGTGATCCGTGTATCTTTTAAAAATAAATTTTAAAATATATTTTTAAAAAAACAGGCCCTGGGCCTTTCTAACTCCAACTGACTAATAGCATGCCTAAAAATTCTATATTTCATACAATCTAATGATAACCATATATTCATAAACAATTTCTAAGCCTAGAAATTGAAACCACATGAAGGAATCCTTATATCCCATGTGTCAAGTTTAAGCAAGTTATTAATGAACAACGAGGTCTAGATTATGAGAAAGACTTTAAACAATTTGTAAAGCACTTCATAGCCTACCATTTTCTCTTACCATCTTTATGCTCAAACAAACCACAGATTAACATCCCCGTTTACAGAAGAGATCCATAGAGGTTGTAGCTTTTCCACCATCACATAGCTATCAAGTATTCAATTTGGAATTTGACCCCAGACTTCGAAACTTTGGGTGCAGAGCTTGTTTCATCAAGTAACTAATTGCTTTGAACGTTATTTTTAAGAAGAATTGGTTGGACCTGTATAAGTTACTGCAAATCCCAAATTGTAGAACCCAAATCAATGACTTTATAATTATATCGGTGACTGGAACATGAGAAATCATACTTCTTTTAAAATTCCCTGTCTTAAAATATTTTTACTAAGAACATTTTCTACTCGCTTGGGGATTCAAGGTTCCTGCTTGTTTATACAAGCAAAAATAGAAATTTTCAGCTCGACTTCTTTTGATCATAACTTTATAGAGGGGAAGAACAGCCAAGAAGAGCTCCTGGACTCAATTATTTTCCCTTTATCACCTCTGGGCAGAGAGGACAGTATGAGATAATAAGGATAACCCAAATTACATGCACTCATTTGTTTATTCATTCATTCAACAGACATCTGTGTGATTGCACACCATTCTCTGACAATACCTTCTTCATCTATCTCTCAATAACCATAGGAAGAAGAGAAGTAAGGAGACAAGTGTGACCCTTATAACCATGGAGAACACTGTGGCAGTGGAGGCATGGCAAGGTTGAGCCACTTGGCAGCTTGCAGTCCCACCGTCGAACCCCTGTAAGCCTTCTAATTTCACAATCCAGCAGCTTCCTCCATACCAACTACCTCTGTGAGTGCAGCCTGTCGACAGGAGGATTAGCGTCTTTTGCTTCATCAACGCCAAATCTTTGGGCAGAGTATTGAGGGCTTCCCACTTGTCAGAAGCAGGGAGGGTGAAGGCTTAAGAGGACCGTGCTGGTATGGGTGAGGCAAGTGTTGGAAGCGCTTCCCATTGCCTCTTATTTTATCACAAATATCCTAAGAGTCTTCATTAAACCTTGGTATAGGATTCAAATCACTTTCCCTATCTCTGCCTCCACTGGAACAATTGGCTCAGAGAAGGAAGTTCTGCCTGAACGCCCCCAAAAGGTCCTGGGGTCTTCTTAGGTCCCAGTAAAGCATCCGTTCTCAACCCTGGCTGCACAGGAGAATAACCTGGGGAGCTTTACGAAGTACTAATATCTGCTGGCACCCCAAAAGATGCCAGTTCAAGTGAACCAGACTGTGCTATGGCCATTAGGATTTCTAAAAGCTCCTCAGCTATGCTAATATGCAAACAGCTTGGGAAACCTCTGCTTTCAGCCTTCTTTAAGCCAAAGCCTTATAATTCTGGAGGCTCCGGCAGTAAGTAAGGGGAGAGATTAAGGCTTTCATCCAAGAGTGCAGCCCACCCAGGAGTGGTGCTGCACACATGAAGAGCTGACGCAGCAAGATGACGCAACAAAAAAGAGACACAGTTTCCCAGTTCCACCAGATAATGCAAGTGAACACAGAAAAACACACAGCAAATGGACACAGAGATCAGACAATGGGGCGGAAGGGAAGAGAAATAAATAAAATAAATCTTTTTTTTAAAAAAGTCTTTTATCCATGTGGGAAGACAGAAAATAGGGTTAAATGAGTGAGGTCTCTTTAATTTTCAGCTCTCCAGATGATCATCAACGTTCCATGGTTCTCCAGAGTTTAAGCATTCCTCCAAATGTCCTGTGTAATGTGCTTCCTTGAGTAGGGGAAATGATGCACACGAAAACACACCCTACTAATTGGAAAATAATTAAAACATCCTTGATTCAATTTAATGAACAGCTATTTTTAAAACATAATGGTTGGCTTGTTGGTCCACAAGAGAGAATTTAGCAGTATATTATTTTTTCAAATATGCATGTAATTCAGAAGCTGCCTGAATGCAAGGTATTCATTGTACATATGTTAAAGGGTTCCAAGTCTTTCAAATAGATTTTCAAGAACTTTAGGCCTGTATTAGTTCCCAAGCCTGCTATAACAAATCACTGCAAACTTAGTGGCTCAAAACAACACATATTAATTCTCTTACAGTCTTGGAGGTAAGAAGTCTGAAATGGGTCTCATTGGGATAAACTCAAGGTGTCACTGGGGCTGCATTCCCTACTGGGGGTTCCAGGGAAATCCACGTCCTTACCTCTTCCAGTTTCTAAGGACTGCCCACCTTCTGGTGACTCACGGCCCATTCCTTGGTCTTCAAAGCCAGAGACGGCCAGTTAAGTTTATCTCACAGTGTCATCTCTTTGGTTCTGACTCTTCTGCCTCACTCTTCCCCATTTAAGGACCCTTGTGATGACAATGGGCCCTCTTCCCTGCCCCCTCACCCCCCTGTTGTCTGCTCTCTGTGTCCATTTGCTGTGTTTTTTTCTGCGTCTGCTTGCATTATCCAGCAGCACTGGGAAATTGCATCTCTTTTTTGATGCACCATCTTGCTGCGTCAGCTCTCCATGTGTGCGGCGCCACTCCTGGGCAGGCTGTGCTTTTTTCATGCGAGGCAATTCTCCTTGTGGGGTGCACTTCTTGTGTGTGGGGTTCCCCTAGGCGGGGGCACCCCTACATGGCACAGCACTCCTGGTGCACATGGCAGCACTGCACCCAGTGTCAGGAGGCCCTGGGGATTGAACCCTGGACACTCCATACGGTAGGTGGACGCTCTATCAGCTGACCACATCCACTTCCCCAGTTTATCTTAATGTCAGCAATCAGATACCCTAATAACATCTTAAAACTTAATACCCCCTTAATATGCAACAAAATATATTCACAGTTCCAGGGATTCAGACATGAACCTCTTTGGAGGCCATTACTCTATCTATGGCAGTACCCAAAGGAATGGATGGCAAATTGTTCAAAGGGCATTAATGGTGCTAAAAGCCTTCCTTAGCTGAAGCAAGAAATAAAAGAGTGTATTTCCAAATTAGAACCCAGGTGGCATCCATGTAAATCGTGGATAGGACCAGTCCACTCTGAAGGTGATATATGATCTTTAGCTTGATACCATCTGATCCTGGAGAAAGCATCAGTCGGAATCTTCACTTGTGCCTGCAGTTGTGAAAAAGCAACGTGATTTTGTGTATTTATAGGGAAGCTTCTAAGAGGTCCCCAGTTGGGCCTGTTTCTAGCTGCCTCTGTTTATATATATGGCCTCTGTTTATATATATGAGAGACATGTGTGTGTCTCTCTCTTGGTCTCTGAGGTCTGCCTCTGCCTGTGTGTGCATGCTGCTTTATGGACATGTCCTTCTTGCCCTGTCAGTCTATATGCATCCCTCTGTCAATCATCTTTCTCATATATCTTTTACCTCATTTTCCTTCCCAGCCTTTTCTGTTTCTTTCCCACTTTGTGTCTGTCTTTCTCCATCTCTCCTATTTCCATTTACTCCCATTCTCCTCCTCTATCTGTCCCTTTCTCGTATGTAACCCCAATATTAAACCTAAACATATATATTTTACTATGCCTTGTACTTATTAAATGGAGTTTTCTGTTCTACATTGTTAACCCAAAAAGTGGATAACATTGTCAACTGTCACCTTTTCTCAAAACCAAGACACTTTATCAAATGGTTTTCTAATTATGTAGACCTCAATTGATTTATTTTTTCCCTTCTAGCTCAGGGGCCCTCCATTGGACCAACATGTTGTAAATGAAGGCAAAGCATTCGTAATGGTGCTCAAAGGGCCTATTTCACCTTGTCCTCCAAAATCCTTTTGCCAATACCACACATGAACCCTTTGGAGGGGTTGGCAGAAAGGCCTTCAAAGGTTCCCCTGCCTTGGGTTTTGTTATTCTTAACTTCTCTTTGCTTTCCAGAGCCTGATGTGGCAAAAGGCAGGTACCCAGGGGTCCCTCACAAAGATTCACCAACAGCACTTCAGGACATGAAAGCTCCTGGAAACTTCCATGGCCCTGCCGCCTTCCTCCTCCTTCATCAAGGCCAGGTGCAACCGCGCACTTGGGAGCTTGAGAAGAAGATGCCCCTCAGGCACTGGGTTGTGCTACACTGTAAAGAGGCAAAGCCTGGGGCCACCTATGATCTGAAGCCATGGGCCAGTCCACAGTGTGGGAGCCACTACATCTTCACCAGCTCAGCGCTGGCCTGTAAACACCTCCCTAGCTCAACGCCACCAGCTCTGTTGACTATCGGTTCACTGCAGCTTCTTACCTCGGCAAAACCTCTGCCCAAGCCCCTCTCCTTGGACTCTTTTTCCCCAGGATGGGAATTCTGAATTTTAGTTCTCACTCTCTTGACTTCACCTAATCTGAATTTTTTGCTCTTTCCCACTGTAAAACAACTTCTGGTCAGATAAGTAGGAATCTTTTTTCTTTTTATCTTCCTTTTACCTTTCCATTTTCTACTCCTCCTTCTCCTCCTCTTCTGCTTCCTAAAAGTCCTTCCAGGGAAGCGGACTTGGCCCAATGGATAGAGCATCTGCCTACCACATGGGAGGTCCACGGTTCAAACCCTGGGCCTCCTTGACCCATGTGGAGCTGGCCCATGTACAGTGCTGATGCACACAAGGAGTGACATGCCATGCAGGGTATCCCCTGCATAGGGGAGCCCCACGCACAAGGAGTATGCCCTGTAAGGAGAGCTGCCCAGCGCAGAAGAAAGTTCAGCCTGCTCAGGAATGGCGCCACACACACGGAGAGCTGACACAGCAAGATGACGCAACAAAAAGAAACACAGATTCCCAGTGCCGCTGATAAGGATAGAAGTGGTCACAGAAGAACACATAGTGAATGGACAGAGAGCAGACAACTGGGGGAGGGGGGGAAAAATAAATCTTTAAAAATAAATAAATAAATAAAAAGTCCTTCTCACTCTTTCATTTCCTCCCTTTTCAGCCCTCTTTCTTTGTCTCCTCCTTTTTTACCCTTTTCTTATCTTTTTTCCTATCTTCCTTGTTTTCATTTCCCTTCCTATTCTCTCACCTATTTCCCATTTCCTTGTCCCCTTTTCTATCTCTTTCCTTTGTTCCCCTCCCCTACTTCCCCTTTCTCATCTCTTTCCTTTTTCTCTCTTTCCTGTTAAGTATCCTTTAAGATTTTCCAAACAACAGATAAGGGCCCACTTACTCTGGGACAAACTATGACAAAGGCAGAACTGAGGTAGCTTGGTACCCCAGAGGCCAGAGTGAGGAAGACTAGGTGTCACCAACCAAAGGTTACTGTGGGCCCGCCATGCAGGAGGCACCATGCAGAGCCCTGCAGCAAATGGAGGGAAACCTGGGACATGTGTCTTATGCTCTGAGGCCTGGCATTAAGTTAGAGAGATAAGACATGTTCACCTGGGCAGGTGGTAAAACAGGGCAGAACATGAGTTGCTCAGTAGAAGACAGAGTTCTAATGGTTGGTCATAGGTCTGTGGTTTAGAACATGTATTCACTGTAGTGTATATTCCTGTAAAACAATATTCTGAGTAGAGGACAGTTTGCTTGTCTTACACATAAAAGCCAATGTAACCTATTATGTATTTAAAGCAGAACACTCAAAGTGTTATCTACCTAGATAGTATTGTTTATCTCTGCAGGAAAATTAGTTTCTGATTTTAACTGGCTAGGAGAACATTCCCTTTTTTCTACCACCACCACTGGTAGGCCAAGAGTGGGGGCTGTGGGGCAGAAGGGGCACCATAAACTTGCTAAAGTGCTGAGTGTGCATCCAAGAGTGCACCTCTCTAGGACAACCATATCTAGATGATTTGAACTGGGAAATGAGTTTAGGCATGCTGGGTTGTTCATCAATCATGCATTATGACATCAGATTCCACGCTTTTAACCTAGATGCCAGCTGTGTGGAGCAGTAGCATGGTTTGAGAAGGAGGTAGGAACATGGTCTACGAGGACCAGCAGGGGGAGGTGGAAAATGGCATTAACAGGTATGGGCAAAGAAGGGCACTGAGCATCAGGAACCACAGAGGAGTGGTTGCTTTTGATGAGATAAAACCAAGACTCCCAACACAGAGCTTAGGAAGAAGAAGCTGGAGAGGTGACAGGGGCAGCTGGTAGGAGTAGGGAAACAACTGGCTGGTGAGAACCTTGAGAACCAGGCTAAGGATTTTTAATTTTTCCCAAGTCAAAGTGTGGACACAACCCATTAGTGGATTATGAAATAAATGTAGTGGCGCACCACCCGGATTGATTTTAATGAAAAGGAATCAAACGAAACAGAACAAAATGGAACAGAATGAATGGAATGGAGTAGAATAGGAAAAAAAAATGTCAGAGAGGGTATCACATAGAAAAAGTAAATATTATTTTTGAATCTTGTGTTTAAGTATGTATCTATGTACATATATGTAGTCATAAACCATGTATATATGAACATACTTATAAAAGTACTGAGTCATACTGTAAAATGCTTTTCTTTACTGTGGATTTTTGAGTAGAGAAATGCCATGTTGACACAGATGTTCTGAGATGAATCTAGCCATGATTTTTGGGATTGTATCTTTCACAAAAGAATGGATAAATAAAATTTGCTTTATTCATACAATGGAATACTATACAACAATGAGAATGAATAAAGTACTGATACACACACCTACATGGATGAATCTCATAGACACAATGTTGAGCAAAAAAAGTGAAACACAAAAATAGTAGATATTGTATGTTTCCATTTATAAGAGGTCATATAAATGACCTAAACTAAGGATATTGAACAGACTCAAGGAGATAGGGTCTAGAAGATAGGTTTTACTAGGAGATAGAAAGGACATAGAGAGTGGTAAGCCAATGCTCAATCTGGACAGAATCTATGATAAGGTGAATGGTGGCAGTTTGGGAGTGGACAGGAATGAGGATGGTATAGTGATATGAGTTGTGTTGATGGTGCTGGAGTGGGAGTGGGGGTGGGATTGGGGGTGGGATTGGGGGTGTGTGTTGAGTAATCCCTGGAATTGGGGGAGGGCTGGATGAAGGAACAGTTGAATGCATAGCTTGGTGAACTCTGGGGAGGCTGAGGACTGTGATTGAGAAAACAATGTAGAAGTGTTCTTGCAGGATCTATGACAGGGTGTGTCACTGGTGCAGGGATTGGTGGTAGGGGTGCACCTGGGACATGATGCTATGGAAAATACGTTTATGTTGTCATAGGGTATTTTCCTGGTGGGTGGAGACCCAGACAAGAACCAACAAAATATTAAATTTCCATCCTATGGAGTCCTGCTACTGTCTCAAATAGAATGGCAAAAATCTCTGGAGAACATGGGCAGTGCTTAATAAAAGAAAACAGACCAATATACCAAATCTTGATATTAATGCTTGGGTTTATGAACTGTATTCTTATAAAAGTGAAATTTGGCCTAATAACAAATAATGCCTAAGAGTTACCTCACAAAAACTTCCTTCTTACTCAAATGCAGCTTCTCTCTAACCCAAAGCAAATAAACTCATTACCTTCCCCCCCTATGTGGGACATGAATCCTGGGGATGAGCTTCCCTGGCACTGTGGGATTACTACCAAGGACTAACCAGCGATACATATGGAAAAAGACCTTGACCAAAAGGGAGAAACAGTAAACACAAAAGAGTTTTAATGGCTGAGAAATTTCAAAGTGAATCAGAGGTCATTTCAGAGGTTACACTTATATACATCTCATGCAGATCTCACTAACCGGCATAGTAAACAAAAACTCAAACAGGGTGCTCCTGAGGACTCTAGAAATGTCCAGACACTATAGGCAAGGCACACAATCTCATGAAATCAGCATCCCATTGGTAGGCCTTATCCTGGAATATATAATAATCTGTTTCCCCAAAATAACAGTTAGACTCATTTATAATTCTGCTACTCATACTTCTTCTACCCTTTTATTTAAACCTATAATTAACACTATTCCCATTAAATACATGTCCCAGAAACTTAAATCTTCAGTCCATTCATATGTTGTTTGAGCCCTGAATTTCAGCAGATTTGCTGCCAATTACTACTTTCCAGTCCATTGGATTCACCCAGGACAACTAACAAAATGATGATCATGGACAACTGCCATCCCAAACAACAAAGAGTATCGACAACTGCAAGCAAAACGGTTCCTTCCATCTGCCTTATAAGATCTAAGGCCTTTCCCTTCTAACCTGAAGCAAAGTAGGCAACATCATCCCAGAAGCCTCAAAATTGAAGAGTAAACAAATATAAGGAGGTGTTTTAGTTTGCCAAAGGGCTCCTGATATAAAGTACCAGAAATGTGTTTGCTTTTATAAAGGATATTATTTGGGGTAAAAGCTTGCAGTTCCAAGGCCATGAAAAGTCCAACTCGAAGCACCATAAGAGGTACTTTCTCAGCAAAGTCAGCTATCACATGTTGAAGCAAGATAGCAGGCAATCTCTGCCTGGTCTTTCCTTCCCTACCTGGCTTTCTCTCTCAGGCGCAGCTGCTTCCCTTTCTTCTCAATTTCAACTGCAAGCTGGCATAAGGCTTGTCTATATCGATCTTAGCTGTTCCACTCTCTTCCCAAGTTCAAATGTAAGCCATCAGGCATATAATAGGGCTGGTCTCCTCTTGAGCTGCTCCATGAACCCAGCCTCTTGGCGGCTTCATACTGAAGCAATCCTCTTTCTCACATTGCAGAATAAAAAATATGCTGGATCCCATTTTCCTCTGTCTGTCCATCTGTGTATCCATTTATTTCAGATCTAGCAAGGGGGCAGAGAGCAGAGAAGCAAGCCCAAGGAAGAGAGGAACCCAGGAAACCTGAATCCTCACAGACGGCAGCAATCTTGCTCCAACACGTGAAAATAGACTTTGGTGAGGGAAGTAACTTACGCTTTAAGCCCTGATATCTGTAAGCTCCTACCCCAAATAAATACCCTTCATAAAAACCAACCAATTTCTGGTATTTTGCATCAGCATCCCTTTGGCTGACTAATACACAAAGAATATTGAGAAATAGGATATAAAAGACAATTATTCTCCTTTTGTCTCCTAAAAAGAAAGAGTTGCAGCTAGAACTTCCATGTTATCTGTTTGTCATCACTAGTAATATCCACCAAAGCATCATCCTGCCCACGTTTGCAGGCTCTTTCCCTCCTGGAAAAGACCCTCCATAGAAGGCCTCTGCTTCTTGGGCTATAGGTTAGCTGAGGACAACTTGTTACAAAGAGGTTTGATCTCTTCCATTTCAAATCTCTGCATGCTTCCCAGGTAAGGGCTGTGAGGTCCCACTCATTAATGCTCCACCAATGTTTACTCTGTACACCACCAATCTCAAGGAGTTTATTCCAATTGTAATGAGAATTCCTAACTGTGGCAATGAAAGCTACATCAGAGGCAGAGCAGGGCTTGGGTTGAAGGGTCCCCTTTTTTGCCTTTGCCATCTCAGTAGGATGGGAGAGACAGCTGCTAGTTTAATCCTTGGAAACAACATGGTGGCAAATAGCACGAGTCCCATCACTAATGCCCCTTGATTGTTCCCTTAAAAACTTTTAAAGGTATCTGGAAAAAATGACTTTTAAGTCACTCCATTCTCTAGAGGACAGATTAGTTTACAAACATAATATTTCTCTTTTTGGGATTCATAAAATAATTTCAAACTGCCACAGGGGAGAATGCAACCATGGACCAAAATAGACTTATTAGTATTGTTGTAACAGAAGAATGTGAAACACTGATATAAAGATAGTGGTTACCAGAAGTTCGGGAGGGGAGGGAGGCAGAGAACAGTTGGAACAAAGGGCATTTTTAGGGCATTGGAATTGTTCTGCATGACATTGCAATGGTGGATATAGGCCATTATATATTTTTTCAAAGCCTATAAAACTGTGCAGTGCAAAGTACAAACCATAGTGTAAACTATAGACCTTGGCTAGTAGCAATGCTTCGGTAGTGGTCCATGAATTGTAACAAATGTACCACACTAATGTAAGATGTTATTAATAAAGGAAAATGGGGCAAGGGGGTGGGTGGGTTATATGGGAATCCCCTACATTTTCAATGTAATTTTTCTGTAGTCTAAAACTTCTCTAAAAATTAAGTTTATAGATTTTTAAAAACTGATCTAAGATAAAAACAGCCAGAATAGGGGTTACTCTTGAGTCTGGAGAACTGCCTGACAGGGGATGATAGTTACACGGGCATTTCTCTATATAAAAATAATAGAGTTATAGAGTTAGGATTTGTGCATTTTATATGTTATACATTAATTAAAAAGCAAAATTTTAAAACCTAAAAAATACATACTAAAACAACAGTGAAATATTTTTCCTATAAAATATTAAATTATTTTCTAATTGACTACTCAATACCACCATCTCTTTTAGCATTGACAGGGAGAGTGCTCGGTAGAACATTCAGAAGGCTATTTGATCCTACTTGGCTTAGTGTGTCAGGCTACTATGACAAAAACAGCACACTGGTTGGCTAAACAAGAATTGACTTTAGGAGGACAGAAGCCCAAGATGAAGTCATCAGCAAGGCAGCACTTTCTCCCCAAGGCCTGCAGTGTCCTGGGGCTGGCTTGCTGCCATCCTAGGGGTTCCCTGGCTTGATCTCTGTCTGCCCTCACATGGTGACCTCTCTCTCTCCCCCCCCCCCCCCCCTTTGTGTCTGCTCTCCTGTTTTCTGCTCACTTCTGGCTTCTTCCTTCCTGTGGCTCTCTCACACTTCTGGCTTCTCTTCATAAGGCCTCCCATAATATGGATTAAGGGCCACCCTCATTCACTTTGGCCACACCTAAGCAGGATCTTAGAAGATCCTATTCACAAATGAGTCCACGCCTTAGCTGTTAGTGCCTCTTCAAAGGGTCCTATTTACTATGGCCTCACACCCACAGGAACGTGATAGAGATTAAGAGCATGTCTTTCATTGGGGTACATGACTCAATCTACCATGCTACTTAACTAAAGACCCCTTTAAAACCCAACATTTCACTTGTAGAAGTTTATCCTAAGGAAGCAAACAGATGTACAAAGGTACAGAGATACTTCTTTAAAGGGTATTTGTCACTTCATTGCTTAGAACAGCAAACTTTGACGCTTCTAAACGTCCACACTGGAGGAGATTTAATAAATGTTGCCTTTTGTGAGAGGACTAGCTTGAGCACCCACTAAAAACGATATAAAGAGTATTTAATGGAACAGAAAACACAATGAACAGAGAAAAAGTTCATCATAAAATAATGTGTTCATTTTAACTACACTTTTGCTAAAAGTAGAGAGAGAGAGAGAGAAAGAGAACAGGGACTGGATGTGGCTCAAGGAGCTGAGTGCCTGCTTCCCACGTGGGGAAGTCCCAGGTTCGGTTCCCGATGCCTCCTAGAAAAAACAAAAAACAAGCAAAACAACAACAAAATAACTTAGGGGAACCAATGTGGCTCTGTTTGAGTGCCTGCTTCCCACATACCCCGTATGAGGTCCTGGGTTCAATCTGTGACCCCAAATACCTAAAAAAAAAAAAAAAAAAAGTGTATATATATACACCTCAGTTGATTATCAAACAAATATGACAACCTTTCCCTCTGAATGGCGGGATTGTGGGTGATGGCAATTTTGTTCTTGGTGCTTTTCTCTATTTTCTAAACATTATCTTAACACAAAATCTGGCAACCCTTAAAGAAAATATAATATTTGTATAGGAAATAAGTGGAGAGTTAAATGAAGAAAATTCCAGAAAGCAGTGCTTTTCCTGTTGAGTTTGCTTAGCATTCAAAATGAAAACAATAATAATAATAAATGGTGGTGCCCTGGCAGGATTATGGGAAGATTGGGCAAGATAGTACATGAAAACGCCCAACACGGAACAGACGACTTGGAGATGTGGCTGGTTCAAGAACCTCCAAAACACACACACACACACCCTGTGCCTCTAGCCATACCCCATTGCTCTAAACAAACCTGGGCTCCTGGAAATTTGAGGTTTGGACTCCCAAGTACCAGGACTCAAGACAGGGCACGTAAAGGGCAGCTCTCCAGAGAGAGGCCTCAGGGCCGACTCTAAGCCTGCAACACCCAAGACTCTGTCCCGTCAATTCTCAGCTTTAGTTCAGAATTTCTCTGGAGAATGCTATGACTCTGACTAAACTGATAAGCCAGAATCCAGTTCTGCTGGTTGTCACCCAGAGAGCCTCAGACCACACAGCCCCTTGGATGAATTTGGGTGCTTACCCAGCCTTCTCCCATTCCTCCACCGGCATCCTTCTCTCAGCACATTGCAGGCAGAGTGCTGGGCTCCCTGCTGACTGGACTTTCAAGCAGAGAGAGCCAAGGTATGGCTCTTGAGAATCTAACAATCCAGCTCAGGGAGTTATACACAAAAAAATTAAATGACACAAGTGGTCCGAGCTATATCAGGCTGTGGGCCACAAATGAGGTGGGACTGGCTGTGGAGGGAAACCCACCCACCCCAGGTAGGAGAGAGGAAAATGGCACACTGAATTTTGGGGAAGGGGGTGAAGTGATTTTGGGGGCCTCTAGTTCTCCTTCTCAACCCTTTAGAGTGAGTCTAGACTTCCAAGTTCCTTAAATGATTTCTTCTACTCTTTGATCTAGATGCAAAGGAGAACCATTTAGAACATCTACCAGAATTACCTCACGAAGGGCAGCCACATGTGTCAAAAGTCCTGCTTTATGGGGTTAATGTTTAATTCTGTCCATATAAAGGCTGATGTCTTAGGTCACATTTTTAGTTCATTGGTGTGTGGCTTTTTGCCTTTCTACCCACTCTCGTTTTCCCATCTCCTTGGAAGGGGTGGGGGGCGGGGTAGGGAAGTGAGGCCGACTGCCCCCCCCTGCCCGGGGCTCCCCCCTTCCTTTTTTTTTTTTTTTAAAAGATTTATTTATTTATTTAATTCCCCCCCCCTCCCCTGGTTGTCTGTTCTTGGTGTCTATTTGTTGCATCTTGTTTCTTTGTCCGCTTCTGTTGTCGTCAGCGGCACGGGAAATGGGGGCGGCGCCATTCCTGGGCAGGCTGCTCTTTCTTTCACGCTGGGCGGCTTTCCTCACGGGCGCACTCCTTGCGCGTGGGGCTCCTCCACGCGGGGGACACCCTTGCGTGGCAGGGCACTCCTTGCGCGCATGGGCACTGCGCATGGCCAGCTCCACACGGGTCAAGGAGGCCCGGGGTTTGAACCGCGGACCTCCCTTATGGTGGACGGACGCCCTAACCACTGGGCCAAAGTCCGTTTCCCCCTCTTCCTTCTCTCTCCTCGTCTTACTACCCACTAAGCCTCAGTTCTCCCCATCACCAACTCCACGTTGGGTTTGTTGCCATGATCACCTGGGAATGTGCGGGCCTGGCTCCCCTTCTCCTCGCCCCCATTCCCGGGGTGAGGGAGTACTTACTCGGTTATGTGGCAGTCCCTCTGCCCTGGGTTGCAAAGCCAGTCAGGTCCCAGGGTCACTTTGTATCAGCCCAGCCGAGAGTGTTTTAGAGAGCAGCAAGCACCCCTGAGCTCCTCAGCCCCCACAGGGGCCCGGAGCTGGACAGAGCACAGGGTGAGAAAGTGCCACCTCTAGCAGGGACCCTGCCGGTGGGTAGGTGAGGCTCGCATCTAAGGAAGTGTTCGCGAGTGGGAGACAATGACTTGCCTCGGAGGCCAGGGGGGCTGTCTGGGCTCACTGCCGAAGGTCACGAGAGCGAACTCCATCCCTTGAAAGCGACATTCAGGGAGGCCTGGTAAAGAGCTCCCAGACGGGCAACCACAACCGTTGTCCACAGCTCCCCACTTACACAGCACTTTTCATCTTCAAAGCCCGGCACCTCAATTAAGTAATTGATAGGTCTGGTCATGTTTGCAGCTCTTCCAGAGTGAGACTGGTGGCACTCGACAACAGCTTTTGCGTCAGGTTGAGAGGCCCCCGTGTAGACAGCCAGTAATCCAATAATCATTCCTTCTCTCCCTGAGACCAGTTCCCAAACAGCTCTGCTGTGGGAAGGGGCAGCCCCAGTAACACTCCAGAAATTATTATTTGCTGCCCCCTGGAGGAAAATCCTAAGTATTGCATGTAAATGGACCCACACAAACAATATATCCAATAATGCCAAGAAAACAGCCATTTTTGTCTGGCATGTCCAAGATAATAAAATATTAGCGCAGAGCATAAGTCCTCTCTCTTTTTAGTCGAAACCTAGACAGACTGTGTTGATATTGCGTTAACAAGCTCCATGGGCTAATACCTTCCAAATACAATGTGAGCCTTCTTGAACTAACGGTGAAAACTCCACTTCTGACATCACAGAAGTAAAGGAAGGTAATTGCCCTGAATATTTATTTGTGATTTGGGAAATCCAAAACAAGGAGGCTTGAAGAAGGCAAGAGCTGATTATTATTCTAGGCTTGGTGCCAACGGAATAAATTGTCTGACAACTTTTTGCAGAGTCATTGACTCAGTTTCCAATGACCTAGCATGGTATAAAGCCTCAGAAAACGCTTTGGAAGGGGTATCATTCGTACATCACTGACAAAATTCAGAGCTCCAGAGCCTCAGGACTGCCCCCCACTGGGTCATAGCCCAGCCAAGAGGATCAGTAAGGTGGAGTTACCCATGGGAATCTTTGGTCAATGTCAGCTGGAAAAAGTCTTTGGTCACTGTCAGCATGAAAAGCTGGTTGTCCTCTGCATTCTCTTGATTTAGGGTCCGGGGCTGGCATGTCTATGGGCTTCTTGCTCTAGACAAAACTTTAAGATAGATAGATAGATAGATAGATAGATAGATAGATAGATAGATAGTCCTCAACATACACATAGACAAGCAGTTACAAACTGTGTCCTAAGCTATACTCCACTCATTCAAGTTTTATTTATTTATTTTTATTGACTTTGTAATAATATTACATTAAAAATATATATATATGAGGTCCCATTCAACCCCACCCCCCCACCCCACCTCTCCCCGCCCAGCAACACTCATTCCCATCATCATGACACATCCATTGCATTTGGTAAGTACATCTTTGGGCACCTCTGCACCTCATGGTCAATGGTCCACATCATGGCCCATACTCTCCCCCATTCCATCCAGTGGGCCCTGTGAGGATTTACAATGTCCAGTGATTGCCCCTGAAGCACCATCCAGGGCAGCTCCATGTCCCAAAGACGCCTCCACCTCTCATCTCTTCCTGCCTTTCCCCATCCCCATCAGCCACCATGTCCACTTTTCCCAATCCAATGCCACCTTTTCTATGTGGACATTGGATTGGTTGTGTCCATTGCACCTCTATGTCAAGAGGAGGCTCAGATTCCACATGGATGCTGGATGCAATCCTCCCACTTTCAGTTATAGGCTCTCTCTCTAGGCTCCATGGTGTGGTGGTTGTCCTTCTTCACCTCCATCTTAGCTGAGTGTGGTGAGTCCAATAAATCAGATTGTAGGTGCTGGAGTCTGTTGAGGCTCAGGACCTGGCTATCACATTGTCAGTCCAGAGATTCAAATCCCCTAAATATATCTTAAACCCCAACACTAACTGCAACTCCAGCACATTAGCATGAAAGTCTTATGAAGAGAGATCCCATCTGAGTCCAGATTCATCACACATAAGCACCAGTTCCAAAGAGGGGCCATCTGACCTGGTAGTTAACCCCATCTGCCATGACCATAACTCCCATGGGTCTCTTTAGCCCTCAAAGGAACCAATACCTGGGGGTTGTATCTGCTTTATCTGTCTCTCAGACTCTGCTCAGTTGTGCATAAGGGCAATCCTTCTGACAGCCTCCAGACTCTTTTTTAGAGACTCGTAGCCATATAAACTCATTTCTCCTTTCCATTTCCCCCTTACATTAGGTCAAACAGCATTTTAAAGTCATGTTGTTTTATGTAGACAGGGATATTCTGCTGATCCGCATTGAACCTTCCGTATAAGGTCATTTTCCAGTTGCATCATCAGTTGGTAGTTGATAGTGTCATTCAAGTTTTAGATTTATAGAGTTTTCAACTCAGCCAGACCCAGTGGAGAATATGTTGCACATGAGCTTGCAGTGTTCCCCAAGGACATGTGTAAAAAATGTCCTACACCGGAAGCGAGTGTACCTCAGTGGTTTGAGCACTTATTTCCCATGTTTGAGGCCCCAGGCTCTTTGCCAGTACCTCCTTTTTAAAAAAGTGTCCTATACCTTCGGGGCATGGGTCACCATCCATAGGGATGCTGGGAGCAGCCAGACACACCAGCCCAGCTAATTGAACCTGAGTCAATGCAAGTTATCCCATGATGGTGGTGAGTGAGAAATGTGGCCTGGGGAAGGAATGTGGCTGACTGGGGTGCCCCACCTCTTCCAAAAAGTGGAAACCAATCTAACTGCACCCATCATTTGAGCTGGGTGTCACCCAAACTTTGATCGGCTGAGGGTCTATAAGTCAAAAGAAGGCAGCTCCTGGCATCTGCTGATGGCCTTGCTCCTCTTCCCGCCTGACACCCAGAATGACCCAAATGATCTTCTGGAAAGTCCAGCTTGAAGACGATGCAGCTGCTTGTCATGGAGCAGGCTGCCCAAAACCACAGGGGGGGAAAATCCAATAACCAAATCCTGGTGACCCCACCCTGTCTGCAGTTACTCAGCTCTTATGGCCAAGGTCCAAGGAGCAGACCGAGGCAGGCTGAAGTCTATCCAAATTTAATTTTCGATGGAAGCAAGTCAAGCCAAGACAAATCCAGTACCTGATTTAGCAGCAACTGCCATGGCAAAGACATCGTCCTACTGGGACCACAGTTCGGCCTCCACCACCCTGGGGCAAATGTGTACAACCATCTCCAGACACTGCTCAAGCACAGCACCTTTCATGTAGGAACTCACTCACTGCATAATTGCTCAATGATGCTGTTTAGGGATTGAATCATGTCCCCACAAAGATATGTTCAAGTGTTCAAGTGCTGGTCCTGAGGGTATAACTCATTTGTAGATAGGATCTTTGAAGACCTTATTCATTAAGGGGAGGCCAAACTGAATGATGATGGGCCTTAATTGAATATGACTGGAGACCTTACAAGCAGAGGAAATTTAGACAGAGTCAGGAGGACACAGATGGGGAAAGAGACAGCTGTGTGACAGAGGCATAAACTGAATTATGGATTGCCAGCAAGCCATCATAAGAATGCTACATACTTTACAGGAAGTAGCATCCTGGGGACACCTTGATTCTGGACTTCTAGGCTCCCTATCCATGAGATAATAAATTCCTGTTGTTATATCAACCCTGGCAAACTAAGACATACTTACTGTTGTTTTCCTTATTTTGCAGGTGAGGAAACTAAAGCACAATAAGGTTAAGTGAATTGGCTAAGCTCTCACAATAAATATTAGGGCAGAATTCGAGCCATGTGTCTTGCTCTTTAGTTTGACAAGCAATAGTTCTGATCATGAGGAAAAGTCAGAATGACAAGAATTATTTGGTGATTGCATTGAGGAATAGCCATACAGAAGTGATCGAGGCTGTCCCTGGGCAACAGTGCTTGCTTCATCTTGCTGAGAATCCTCAGGTTCCATTACTGGTACTGGGAGAAGCACCAGTGCAGATGGGGAGGGGGTGGGGCAGGCAATGAAAGCAGTGGCTTCCCACATGGCTCAGAGTTGGGAGCATTGAATTACCAGCAGATAGTTGAATGCCAATGGCAACCAAGGAGGTCTGATAGGAAAAATGAGTGCTGGGGGCCAGGACAGCTATATATGTCTCTGGGCTTCTGCAAGTGGGGCCTGGGCTCTAGGCTAGTCCTGGGTACTACAACCTACTGCTCTGCCTGAGTCCCACTCCAAATATCCAAGAGAACTTCAAGAGAACTTCAAGAGAACTTCAAACTACAAGAGAACTTCAGAATCCCCCACAGGGGAACACAAGCTGTAGCATGATGCAGCATACCTGACATTCAGTCTGGGCCCAAAACCTGTCCCACTGGACCACCCTACCCATCCCAAATGGCAATGGAGAGTGAGTGACGATGTCAAGAGAAGTAGGTTGAATGTATGATCCTCCTTTCATATCCAGAGTTCCATTCCAGGGACCCTTGCCTTCTTTATCATTATCTGCAACATGGGTATAGCCATGGCCTATAGGGAAAGAACTAGATGCCTTACAGTTGCAGGGAAGTGGGAAGGGAACTGTGTGCATGCAAGAGTAAAAAAGAAAGGAATAGAAACGGAAGATAATCAGCTTAAGCTAGGTAGCCATGTTCTTCGTACTACAATCCTCACATACACAGTTGGGCCATAATCAGCAAAGACATAAGTGCTTACCTTGACCTCTTCTCCACTCCAGCCAAAACCAAGTAAGAAAAATGGTGCTACCACCAGCTCAAGTGTCCCAAGACTTGTTCCTGCATTGATTTGAAATAGAGTTGGCCCCCAAATCTTGAAAAGCCCAGGCCTCACAGGTGAGAGCAGACAGGACCCTGTGACCCCAGCTCAGCTTGGGAGTTGAACCCCACATGAACCATCCCAGGAGGCATCCGTGGGCACAGCACTGACACAGGCAGCAACACTCATCTCTCAACTTCACATAGGAAAAAGAGACATATTTTGGAAACTCATAGCCCTGATCAACAAGGGATGCTCCTGAGACTTTTATCTGAATTAGAAGCAGCTCTCAAAATTGTTGATGCCTAACAAAGTTCCAGTATCCCATGATCTCAGAGGTACTAATAAGAATTTTCACCAAGCTGGGGGAAAAAATGAATTTTTTTTTGGTCCCATATATCATTCACCCTAAATGATTTCCAGACAAGAAATTCATAAACACTGCCTTTGAAGAAGAAAGGGAAGGTAAAAAGTTGTCGAGGGCTGTGTCACCTTGGGTTTCCAAGACGGGATTAGACGTTGTGAGAAACACCTATGGGAGAAAAGGGGAAGGAGCCAGGGAAGGCAGGGGAACCACTGGAGCACAATGCAGATCTGACTCCTATGAAGGACAGAGGGTGGGAAGGAAGGTGGAACAGGCAGAGTCTTATACTGCAACGCAGCTTTGAGAAGGTTCCAGCCAAGCTGGTGACAGCTATGGAGAGCATGGCCTCCATGGGAACTTAGTGGTGGGGCCAGAGGAGCAGCAGATGCGGTTGTCATCAGTCATGAGTGGTGCATTTTCATGGCTGCCGCAAGTGCTTTCCATGGCCAGGCACTTTATACATGTCTCCTTTAATCTTCAATGTATTGTTGTTGGAGATGGGTATTATTATTAGCCTTATTTTACAGATGAAGAAAGGAAGGTTAATGTACCCATGGATTATGAATGACAGAATCAGGAATTGAGCCTCTATAACTAAATTCCAAGATCCTGCTCATCATACCCTACTGCCTCCCTGGTTGCCTGTGTTCTGTACCAAGAATGGAAGACTGGGGTTAGCTTGGGGAGGATGGCAGTGAGGTCAGGGTGTTGGATGTTCTGAGTCTAGGAGAGAAATTCCAGAGAAACGCTCACTGGGTAAGAAGGACATAGGTGGCACATTTACCAGCAGGTGCAGAAAGCTGAGACAGCCATGCTTTCCAGAGGCTTTGTATGAAACCTCCAGCCCACTCTTAATTCAATACATAAATAAAGACCAGTCAGGCATCATCACAAAAATGGCTCTTATGGTGGGAAGGAATGCAGCCTCCAAAGCTGCACTGTCTGCAAACTAGAGAAGGTGGCATTCTGACGATTTGCCTTTTGCTTGGGTTTTAGTCCACTTGAGGGCTAAATGTATTCCTCTTCATTTTAGACAACAGATGGAAGTGTCCATTCAGCAGTCCCCCCAAAATAATCAGGTGTTTAAAATGGCTTTTGAGCAATGTCAGCTTGCTCTCCCAGATCTTGCCTGTTGTGCTTGGGAAGGCAGAGAAACAGCTATCTTCAAATTTAGGGGGAAGACAGGAAATATAGCAGGAAGTAAAACCTGTCTGTTTCCTCTACCCAGACAAAAAGAGATGTCCACGGAGAAAGCATGACGTCAAGTTGTGACGCCACAAGTTTCCTAGGGATTAGTTGACTCCCGATTAAGGAAAGTAAGATTCTTCAGAGAATGGAGTGAATTGAAAGTCATTTTTCCCAGATACCTTTAAAAGTTTTTAAAGGAAAAATCAAGGAGCATTAATGATGAGACTCATGCTATTTGCCACCATGTTGTCTCCAAGGATTAAACTAGCAGGTGGGACCCAGCTGTCTCTCCCATTCTACTGAGATGGGAAAGGCAAGAAAGGGGACCCTTCAACCCAAGCCCTGCTCTGCCTCTGATGTAGCTTTCATTGCCACACTAGGAATTCTCATTACAATTGGAATGAACTCCTAGAGGTTGGTGGGGTGCAGAGTAAACATTGGTGGAGCATTAATGAGTGGGACCTCACAGCCCTTACTTGGGAGTATGGGGAGCACACAGAGATTTGAAACGGAAGAGATCAAATCTCTTTGTATGAGTTGTCCCCAGATAACCTACAGCCCAAGAAGCAGAGGCCTTCTATGGAGGGTCTTTTCCAGGAGGGAAAGGGCCTACAAACGTGCGCAGGATGATGCTTTGGTGGATATTACTAGTGATGACAAACAGATAACATGGAAGTTCTAGCTGCATCTCTTTATTTTAAAGAGACAAAAGAAGAATAATTGTCCTTTATATCCTATTTCTCAATCATATGACTAGATACTCAAGTTAAAATTACTTGGAGTTTGGGAAAATACAGAAGTTTGTTGATAGTCTTTAGTGGAGACTGTGGGAGGAAAAAGGCACACTTGTATGTTGCCCGTGGGAGTATGAATTGGTACAACCCCTCTGGGGTCAATTGGACAATAGCTAGCAAAATTACAGATCTGCTAGCTCTGATCCAGCCAGTCAATGCCTGAGAATTTATGCTGCAGAGACACTCGTGAGCTGACACATGGACAAAAAGATTCGTGGCAGCTTCATTGGTGATGGCAAACAGTTGGAAATAAACTCAGATGTCCATCAAGAAAGGATTAAATAAAGTATGGTACAGCCAAACAACAAACTACTATGCAGCTAGAAAAAAGAATGAGGACGCTCTCTGTGTACTGATATAGACGAAGTTTCAGGATGTTTTGCCAAATGAATAAACACAAGGCACAGAGTACTGCACACAGAATGTTACCTTCCATGTAATACAGGGGAGAAAAGAAGAATGTATAACATATTGCTTGTGTTGGGATACACATATTCTAGAAGAATACCTAAGAAACTAGAAACAGATACCTGTGGGAAGGGGGGAATCTGGCTGATGGAGAATGAGGTAGAAGAAAATGAAACTTTTTAGATTCTTGTTTTCTTTAAACAATGCAAATAAATTGTTGAAATTTTAAAATTAAAAAACCTGTCTTAATAGCCACTTTTCAATTTTCATGAGCTGTTTTTGGGGATGACTTTCAATTCAAGAATTCTCTCCTCTGTCCTTAAAACTGAAACTCAGGAAGACATTTTTGAGTTAAAATGGGAGCCTCCAGAGAGTGTTCCACAGTCCACGCACTCTAGAAAGATGGAGTGCAAGTGTTTGTTTCTGCTGCAGGCATAAAAGTTCTTTATGAATCTTTATGAAAGACATAAGCTCACAGGAACCCCTATTTCACATAATTTATCAAGAGTTTAGTGGGAGGGGAGCTCAATGGAAGCCACCGTGGTTCCACCCTTGTCCCTAACCCACTGACTTCAGGGGCAGAGGAAAATATGACTTCCCAGAGTGAAAGAATGCCTAGGGAACCAAATATTCAGACCCAAAGCCAAGACCTTCTTTATTTTTAGGACTGCACCCATCTGTCAGAGCTCTGAGCATGTCCAAGTCTGTGTCAGCACGCCCAGCTCTTCACAATCTCCACATGAGACTGGTGGCTAACTGACTGGTTACCAGATCACATGACCAGACAGATGGTTTAACTTTAATTAAAATGATTGATGGATTAGGAACAGAATTGGTCCATTTGAGTTGGGATTAAGAGTGTTGAATCGGGATTTTGAGACTAGATCTATTATCCATGACTTACCAATGATACTAATCTCTGTATATGGCTGGGCAGAGGGGGAGTTCAGTTTATAGAGCAAAACTCTTTCAATGTATTATCTCATTTATTTCTCACAACCAACCTGTGGGAAAGGGATTCTTTCTATGTTATTAATTAGGAAGCCAGTACTCTTAGTATTTGAAAGTGGCTTCCCCAAGTTGCACAGCAGATCAGAATTCGATGACCATATCTTAACTACTAATCCCTACTTCTTTCCAAGACACCATTCGATCTCACACCAGGGTTGTGTGTGGTACGTGTGTGTGTGTGTGTGTGTGTGTGTGTGCGGATCTAGGTTTTACCACTTATTCATTGTATGACACTGAGGATACCAATGATCCTCTCCATGCTCACCTGTAAAGAGGGACAATAATAATGTTCACCTCAGAGATAATCACAGTAGGACATGAGAAAGTGAATTTGAAGCAGCAAGACAGTGCCTGAACCTGTGCTATACCGCTGTTAGTTGGTATTTTTTTCAAAAACTGAAGTAGTTTTAATTGCAGTCAATTCTCTGTTGTCCAGTATGGCTGAGAAATAAGTTTTCTGATTAATAAAAAAAAGTCTCACAAATAGATGTATCACATATATCACAAAAGGATTCTCACGTTTCAAAAATTGAAACACAATAAAATACCCTAAAGCGGGATCCTTGAGTACATGACAGTTTTTGGTGGATGACTCACAAGGCCTCTAAGACTCTAGTGGCACCTCATTACGAATACCAATTTTATGTTCATGCAGAAACTCAGCATATATAGGTACTTAGAAAGACCCAGGTCATAGAAATGGATCCCAGAGGATTTTCTGTTACAATGCAAAAGTGCAGGTGAAAAAACTAATCCAGCCCCAGAGTCTATTTCTCGCTTGGAAGCGAAGATAATCCTTGGTGCAGCATGCATTCATGACTCAACCTTCTGTTGCCACTTGCTGTTTTCTGGACTCTCTTCAAAGTTCAGAATCAGCCCAAAGCTCTTCCTTAAAAAGAACAGCTCCGCCCAGTGAGGCTGCTCTGGTGACATGTCAGGCTGTCCTGGGAGCCCAGTTGTTTCCCAAACATTAAGTCACACCAAATTGCTTGAGGCTCGTACTTTAGTACCAGGACCTTTGGGGTCCTCAGTTGAATGGAGAAATTCAGACTCATAACTTCCTAGCTCAAGCCCTCTCCTCTAACCTGACCAGTCTCCTTACTGTTTCCAGAACACGCCATGCCCATTTCCACCACCTGGCTGCTCACCCCCTCCCCCATCTTACCTTAAGGCCCAAGATGTTCCTGACCTCATATTGCCCTCAGCGTCCATGTCATTAAAGGAGGCTATCATCTTCCACTTTATATCTCAATGTAAAAGCTTCCTTTGTCCATGCTGTGTCCATGCATGTTCTTTTGTGCCATGTGCCAATCCACATGGCACTAAAGAATGAATGTGTGAATGAATTAAAGAAGGAAAGTGTGATAGAAATGGTTAGCACTCTTCTACCAATGATGAAAAATACTGGATTGTCCCCCAAAAGGTTGTATTTGGCATATCATGCAACAGCCTTCTCAAACTTAGCAAACAGGAAAACCCCCTAGAGGGCTTGTTAAAATACAGATTACTAGACCCCACCTACAGAGTTTTTGGTTCAGTAGGCCTGCCGTGGTGCCTCAGGATTTGCATTTCCAACAAGTTTCCAGGTCATGCTGCTTCTGCACACTTGGAGAACCATTGCCTCAGATACATAGTTCTCAACTCTGAAATCAAGAGGTTTGGATACTAACCCAGCTCTTCCATAGCTGACCAAGGGAGCTGGGACAAATCATTTAAGCCCTTTGGACTTCCTTGTCTGAACTTTGCCTTGTGGGATTGTCTCAGGTCACTTTCTAAAGTTATCTGAGTACAAAGTGTCTAAAAGACTATTCCTTGTGTCAACTACGTGGCTGCAATCTTCACGAAGTTCTAGGGAACAAGGGGACCAGTCAGACCAGTGATCATTTTTCAAATCTTGGACTCACAAGGGTTCAGCCCCAAGTGATGCTCAGCCCCAGTAAAGGGGAACATAGCCAGTGACTCAGGAGCCTGACGGGGCAAGAGCCAGACCTGAAGAAAGCCAGGCCAGATTCTGATGTGGCATTTGAGTCTGATCTGAGTTGGATTGCTGCCCATGGGCTCCAGACCCCAGAGGATGCTAGCTTTACTTAGGAAATGAGAACGGCAGTTTCCACTAAGTCCATGGTGGCTCCATGGCCAATGTCTTGAGAAAGGATGGCCAGATCTCCATAGCCAACTGTTCTCCCCTATCTCCAGGAAGACTCAAACTACCTTTCCAGACAGGTGGATGTCAATACTATTCTTCAATAATCAAGAAAGAGGTCTCCCTCAATAATGGGATCTTCATCTATGACTGAGTATGTAAGGAGGTGTTAGGTCTCTAGAGGCTTCATGGAGGAAGAATGAATCAGATTGGTTTCATACCTGCAAAGAGTAGGGTTAATATAGAATATTGATCTGCAGAGATATTGACAAAAAGCAGTGTTCCAAATAGCTGGCTTTAGGAGATGATCATGTGAAAAGTAGTGTCTTGATGTGATTGACATTGACACTGAGTCCATTTCATGCAAGGCCCATTCCTCACTTGTTTTGAGTCAGACCTGCTAGGGCTTCAGCTGCTGTTTGCCCTCCATCCTGCCAGTCATTGAGACAAATCCTCAGCTACTCTTGGGAGTTAGGCCATTGAGTAGCCTACCTCTCTTGCTTCATAAGTTGTCAGCATCCTTCAGTGCCTGAAAACAAATCCTTGCAAAAATCAGCCTTGGGAGGTGACTGTGGTACAGCTCTCCGCTGTAGAGAGCAAGTTAAAAGTAAAGTCGTTGTTCTTTGGTCTTATACATATTCTCTTAGCCACTGCTTGTCTCTCCTCTGGGACTTTAACAAGTTTCTAAATTAAAGTAATTTAGAAAGTTCGTGGCTAACCAGATAACCATCCACATACTTAACATTCATGCTGCACCTTGCAGTTTTCAAAGTGCTTTCCTCCAGCTATCTTACATAATCTCAGCCGCCTTGACACAACTGATTTTTCTGAAGATTTGTGGTCATTTTTAATAGTGGCTCACAATCTAGACAACAAAATGAGGAACAGCTAAAACTGGGAAGACAAAAATATGCTTTATGTCTTGCAGGGCCCTTCACATGGATTCTAGACTAGAGGAAGTGAATTTGACTGGGTGTGGTGCCATGCGCTGGTCATGGCTCCAGAAGCCAACTCGACCCCGAAAAACCTCTTCAAGGAGGCTTCTTGAGGTTTTTCAGGAACAAAGGTCACCTGCGGACAGAGCTAGGCAATTTACCTGAAAAATATTTTGGAGTGGGGGGCAGATGTGGCTCAAGTAGTTGAGTGCCCGCCTCCCCCATGGGAGGTCCCGGGTCCAGTTCCTGGTGCCTCCTTAAAGGCAAGAAAACAAACAACCACCAAAATAAATGAGAAAGCCAACTCAGGGGAGCTGAGTGGCTCAGTGGTTGAGTGCCCACTTTCCACATACAAGGTTCTGGGTTAGGTTCCCAGCCCTGGTACCTCAAAAAAATTTTTTCCTTGGAGTGATACAGAGTCCCTTAGCCCTTTTTTAGATAAGGCCAAGATGACTTTATTTCCATTTCCTCTTGCATCAGAAAGACTGGTGTCATTCTTACTAGGCTTGAGGAGAAAAAGTCATAGAGCACTTCCATGGCTTGTTCAAGGCCTCACACCCTGCTGAACAATGTGACTTCCCACCTAGCTTCCAGTCCGCTCAGCTGCTCTGCTACCTAGGCCTGTTTCCTTAACCTTTAAGGATTGTCCAAATGCAAATCCTCCAGTCAGCTAATGTTTCTGCATTTGGCATCAATTGCTTTCTGATGGAAAACCAAGCTCAACAACCAGCAAGAAAACATAAAAATCTTTGCTTCTACCTAGCTTTTCATGTTTGCATGCACATTCATGTACATTCTCATGACAGTTGCAGGAGCTGGGCAGGAAATGTCTTTCTTTGTCTGTTTACCACATGAGGAAATTGATATTCAGTGAAATTAAGTGAATTGTCCAAGGCCTTGCAGCTCTTTGGCCCAGTTTTCTTGAGTTCCATTAGAGAAGGTTGAAGTCCTGCCAGAAAGAAGAGAGCCTTCCTGGGTGGACTGCAGACTAACCATGCACTGATGGGGAATGAAACCTCCAGGTGTGAGCATAACTGTCAGATCCCACTCTGACCAACACTTAGGCTTCTCACCAAGGTAAATTGAGCTACCCCCAAATGTCTCTGAAAAAGGCAGAATGCTTTATCTCTGAACAGTCCTTTCCATTATCTTACAAGTTCATCAAAAAACACTAAAAACTGTGGGTCTACTGCTTGCCATGACTAATTGTCCAAAATAACCCAAATTACCCTACACTGATTCCTGAGGAGACAGTGACAAAGGAGACAAACATCCACGATTGCTTTGGAGCTTACCTCTACAGGGTTAAAGCAATAATTGTACCTACATCCTCCTGCAAGAACCTTATTGATTGCTGTTTATTTAATCTCTTCTGGCGTCTGTTTTGCATTTTTTATTTTCTGCCCAACAAAGGATATACTGTTCTTTACTAAGATCCCTTGATTAAAAATCCAAGTGTTGAGTAATCGTGCTGCTCCCACCCATTCTAAACCCTCCCCCTGTTCCTTGATCCTTAGCCATTTCAACTTCCCCTTCCATTCCCCTTAGGAAGATACAGATCTGAAGTCCATGTTTGCATGCATTTGCCATGCACACACCCGTCCCCACTCAAACGGCAGCCCAGCAAGGCCCCAGGATGGGAGAAGGGGAGGGGAGCGCTGGGGAGCTGGGAACCACTCTTCTCCTGATATTACACGGTTTCAGGAAAATTAGCTTCGGGTATTAACCATTAACCAGGCTCAGAGTTCTAGATCGAAACTTCCTTTATGAGCTACAAAAGGTGGGAGAGAGCCTGGACTGGCTGGCCTCCACAGAGCAACCTGGGGAGGCTTCTTGTGATCCCAGAGAGCAAGGACAGAATTTCCTGGGTAGTAAATCACTGCTGTGCTTCCCAGCCCCATGCTACCAGGCACAGGGCACAAGGACTTCAGCGACCATCTTGCATATGATATAGGCACCAGGGTTGTTAGGTGATGGATCCCCAGAAGATAATATTTCACATTTACTGCTGATGCCACTTCATTTCAAAAACTTCTCTTTAACAATGGAAATGGATCTTCAGACTTCTGAGAAATATGAGGTAGAGCCTCTTTCGTAGAAAAGTAACGTCACTGAAATCGAGGGACTTTTGTAGATGATCTAATCTGTTCTTTGTCAGCTAGACCAGGCTACCCGAGATGTCTGGGAGGGGAGAAAGGCTTCCTTCCTCAAGATCTCCTGAGGAGATGTCGCACCTCCCCCACTTCAACCATTTCAGTTCCTAACAATTGCTACTTCCCAGAAATGTTTAATAGATCAAAGTCAAATCCTGCCCTGTACTCTCGCAGAGCATTTCTCAGATCTCATGGTCAGAACAAGGTGGGGAGCATTTTCCTCCCTGTAGACCACATGGCAGGGAAGCCCAGACCCCTCCAGAAAAAAAAAATGTCCTTATACATTAAGATAGAAATCACTTCATCTGTGAAGACAGATTGTGGTTGAAACTGTATATTCATTTCTGACTGGAGAAACTGCTTTTATCTCATTCAACATTGCAATGAGCTCCTGAGAACAAAATCAGCAGGCCTTGACTGTGCTTATCTTTCTGAAGAAAAAATCTTCTTCCTCTCCGAACCTAAAAACCTAAAATTAAGAATAGTAGCTTATTCTTAAATTCTTAAATAGAAATGTAAATTTCTATTTCTTTTTTTTTTTTAAATAGTGACATTACATTATTTAGCATCTCTCAGCAGGAAATGATGCTCCAGGAAAAATAAAATGACTCAGATTTAAGATCCCTTCTCTTTCCAGCTTTCCCTGCTGAAGATGTTCATGATTTGTTGGGAGGGGCCATCTTGTGAAAGTTGGAGAGTCATGATGATAGCATAGCTACATAGCTTCATGGAGCATTGCATGCTTTACATATCCAGAGCATTTTACCACTAAACAGAACCTTGGAGATTCCATAGGCCAAATGAGGACCTTCTATTGCATGACAAGGCCTCCTTGCTTCTTGCACCTTCATAAGTCCAGAGTTTCATTTTTGCTTCCATTCCCCACTCAGTGATCCCATTTTGACAGATTTCACTTTCCCACGGTTTAAAATCCATGGGTCTATGACTCCTAAGCACCTTGCAACACAAGTGAGAGAGATGGAACCCATTACCGCCCACAACTCTTGTCACTTGAAACCGTGTGTCTAGTTTGGATGAATCAACTAGACGTATCCTTGGCCAAAAGGTAGAAAATAAAACCTGCATCGAGATGCAAACCCGTCAAACCAGCATGGGTGAATGACATGGAATGAAATTCAAAGAGAGTGGAGAAGAATTGGTGTCTTCTGTTTTGTTTCCCCAAACTCCATGTAATTCCTCTCAAACTAACTATTTGTTTCTTTTGAAAGATAACCTGCCCGACCACAAGAGTTACCATGGCCAATTTTTCTTTCTAACTTCTGACAACTGGCTTTTGAGATTAATGCAGGGAAGGCCAAGGGGGAGAAGGAACTCTATCTACCCTGTGCCCAAGACGCTTGGCCACTTGTACAACACAGAACAAAATTATAACAAAGCACTTCGTTGACCAATTGCAAAAGAATCTTTCCTTCTGCTCCACCCTCTCTCCCCACCCTTTGGCAAAAACCTAAGTAAACAGATATATTTGGTGCCAGGAAGGACTTGAAGATCAACAAACTCCTGCTTTGTTGGAGGAACATGGGACTCAAATCAAGTAGACGTCACGGAAACACCATATCTTCCAACTTTATGGGTGTTTGAGCCTAAGGATTAGGTAGTGAAGTGTCTCAGGGAAGCTTGCCAAGAACATGTGCAGCAGACACCCAGTGCTATGGTATGACTTTGGCCCAACCCGAAGGTTTGGTGATATCATTCCCGTTGACTTCAACCCATCAGTTCTGCACCAGTAACAGAGAATTCCTCTGGAATGGCCATTGCTGATCACTGAGCTCATCTATGATAGTGCGAATTCTAAGATGGCCCCCAAGGTTCCCAGACCTTGGTATATGCCTTGTATAATCCTTACCCTTTGCATGTGAGAAGGACCTGTGAATACGATGTGTTATCACTCCTGTGACTAGGTAATGTTATATGGCAAAGGTGTAAGGATTTTATATATGTTAATTCAAATCCATAATCAGTTGACTTTAAGTTAATAAAAAAGATCATGCTTGGTAGGCCTGGCCTAATCAGAAGAGTCCTTTAAAAGAAGGTCAGGCAGGGAAGAAATCAGAGAGATCTGAAGTGGCAAAGAGACGTTCTCCTGCTGGCCTTGAAGAAACAAACACCATGTTTTAGAGAGGGCCACATGGCAGGGAATGGAGGGAGGTCTCTAGAAGCTGAGCAATCGTTAAGAACAATAGCAAGGAACTGATTCTGCCAACAACCAGCGAGCTTGCAGAGCTCAGATGAAAATCACAGCCCCAGCCAACACCTTGATTTCAGCCCGTGAGACCCTGAACAAGCCCAGCCACGTCATGCCCAGACCCCTGGCCCTTGGAACCTGGGAGATGATCACTGTATGTTATTTTAAGTCACTATGTTTCTGGTCGTTTGTTATGCAGCATTGAAAACTAATATATCCTCCTAGGAACTGCAGAAAGAGAATGTGCCCACAGTTTCTTCAGTGTTTCTCCATATCCACTTTTTCCATTCAAGGTGATGCTTGGAGTTTCACATTGGGCAAGAAAACTGCTACATGGATGAGTGGAGGGAGGTGAGGATACAGGAAAGGCTCCTGTTCATGTCACTGAAGATCTGGTTGATCACCATAGAATATGTTCTGGGAAGAAGTAGCTCCTTAGTCCTTTTGTGGGTGATCATTCCTTCCTTCTTATTAGGTAATCATCTTGGCCCCGTTGCTAACTTAGTTGTAAACTCTAAAGATATCCTAGACTTTTGAGTGACTCCACCAGAAAGCAAAATGTCCAGTCTTAGTGTGCCAAATCTGCTGTGACAAATACCACACAGTGGGTTGGCTTAAACGACAAGCATTTATTAGCTCACGGTTTTAGGGGCCTGAGGTCCCAAATCAAGGCAAGGCCATGTTTTCTCATGGAGCCTGTAGCGTTCTGATGATGGCTTGCTGCAATCCTTGGAATTCCTTGACTTATGTCTCTTCCTCTGTCAGGTGACAATGCCCTTGGTCTCCTACTGTGGCTTTTTCTGACTTCTAGTTTCGTTTTCTTCTGGCGACATCAGAATCTCCTCTCTTTATAAGGTTTCCAGTTATATAAAGGCCCACCCTGAGTCAGGTTGGCCTCACCTCAAAAGGTTATCTTCGAAGCACCTATTTATAAATGAGATCACTGCTTAATTCATAGTGGTATCTTTAAAGGTCCTATTTACAGATGGGTTCACACCCACAGGAATGCTGATTCAGATTTGGACGTCTTTTTATGGGGCACGTGATTCAATCCCCAGCAGCCACCAAAACCCTTAAGCAGATGGCTAAAGATGCTTGAACTTAGAACCCAACCTGGGGTGAGAGGCATGAAAGGGAGGATACAGATCTATGCCTGAGAACCATCCCCAAGGCACCTCTGCTGATGTAAACTTGCCACTCTGCCTCAGAGTTTAGAATTTACAAGTTCAAAACTCCTTAGAAAATTACATCGCCCAATCCCTGCACTTGACAGATGAGGAATGGAGGTCCATTGGGGTTGCATGTCTTCCCCCAAAGCCACCAGCCAGGGAGTGGCAGAGGCAAGACCAGACTACCTTAGGTTTTTCTACTATCTCCTGCCTGCTCCCCTTTCCTCCAGGACCAAATGAGCAAGTGTTTCCAGTTGGTTAAATCTCCAACTAGTTTTAAACGGGGCAACCATTTCAGATCTTCCCTCAGCCTAAACCTGTTCTGCCTGCAAGCATGCCACTCTTCTGATGACCCAACTTCCTCTCATGTTAGCCACACTATCAGCTCCAGACTCTTACAGCAAAGTCATGTTGAGGTGACTCAGCCATCCCAAGATCCAAAACCAACTGAGTTTTATGCCATGCCCAAAGCTATCTTTATCAACTTCCCTAAGACTTGAGAGTCTATGTGTGCGAACCACTCATCACCGCCTCCCAGCCTAATGCTGCTATAACCCAGGACCCAAAGATTCAAAGGCAAGAGCTAAAAAGAACATTAAAGGGCATCTAGCCCTGTTCTAAACTTGGATGCATGTAAAAGTCACCTGCAGAGATTTTTAAGACCCAGTGCCCAGGTCCCACCCCCAAAGGTTTTGATTCAGTTGGTCTGAGGTGTGGCTTAGACATCGGTGGTTTTTAAAGTTACCCAGATGCAGTCAGGGTTGAAATCCACCACTCCAGTCCAACCCATTTTTCAGATGTAATGCTTAAGACAGACAAGCCTGTAGCTATCCTCTCCTCTCCATTTGTTGTCATCATCAAGCCTTTAAGCTGCCAATTCACTAATGGCTGGAATGCCCGGCCCCCTTCTATGTGGTGCAAGGTCCTCAAAGTGTCCAAAGTCCCTGATGAGAAAAAAGCAAAGAAGGCCCTTCTTCGACCTCGAGGTAATATTTCTTTACTAAGGAATACATTCCAATAGTCAGCCCTCTGGGAACCCAAGAGGAGCTGGGAAAGAGCTGCGCTTTGGTGATAGACAAAGTTGGGCACTGCATCTAAATAACAGAGCCACAAATAAGTAATAACACAGCCATCACTTTATTCTTCTTATCAAGTAGCCAAATTGCTAAACAACAGATGGGATGCCAATTCAAGGGACGTGATCAGATCAGTCAGAAGACCCAGATGTCCAAAGTACCTGACCACTCTTAGATGCAGGTTAGGTAGTAAAATCAAATGGTGGGTTTATCGATGGCTCAGCATTGATTCGGGAACAATGAAGTCGGGACTCCTTCCCAGACCCATCCTAGTGCTCCCAGGCCTTTGGCCTTCTACCCTTCAGATACAGGCAAGTGGCCATGGAAGGGTCTCAAGGCATGGACATGGAGGCCAGAGAATCCTTTCTCCCACTGATGACCATGCAGGCCACCATCATGTCTTCTTCTGAGCCCAGAGACCACAAGGACAGGTCAACTCTGGCCACCCCGGGAGTCAAGGCTGTGTGAGGAGAGGGAAGCGGGAATCTCAGATCCAGGAACCGTCCCCTTCTGTAACATTCTCATGTACCTCTGAGTCATTGGAGCTTTGGGCTCACAGGGGTTGGAGGATAAAAGGCTGAGGGGTGACCCAAGAGCTCTTTCCAGTTCCAGTAGCCTATAAGTCAGTGCCCACCCACCACACTAGGTTTTTTCAAAACTGCGGTATCATAATATAAAGTAAAATTTCCCATTTTAACCACTTTCAAGTGTACAACTCAGTGGCATTAATTACATGCACAGTACTGTGCTATCTTCACCATCATCTATTACCAAGACTTTCTCATCAGCCCAAGCAGAAACCCTGACCCCATTAAGCAATATCACTCCCCATTCCCCATCACCCCAGGCCCTGGTAACTGCTAATCTCCTCTCTGTCTCTCTGAATTGGCCTATTCTAGATATTTCATGTAAGTGGAATCATACACTATTTGTCCTTTTGTGTTTGGCTTACTTCATGCAACATAATGCTTCCAGGGACCACCCATGTTCTACTGCATGGATCAAAACTTCATTCCTTTTAATGGCTGAATAATATTCCATTGTATGGATGCAGCACATCTATCCATTCCTCTGTCAATGGGCTCTTGGGTGGCTTCCACCTTTTTGGTGATGGCAGATAATGCTCCTACGAACATTGGCACACTAAACTACTTTCATAAACAGAAAATGGGTGAGAGTTATGCTAGAGTTAGGTGTGGCAAGGAGTTTCTTATCTTTGAGGGAACTTCAATGGCAGGGCAGTCAACCAAGGGACAGATAGTGTTCCACACACATTTTTTTAACACATCAGAAAATAAAACCTGACCTGCTGGCACCTGCCTGAGGTCCAACTCCTCAGAGTAATGGGAAGACACGCCATCTAGCGGTGAGAAGGGTGAAGTGACCCCCCCACCGGTCTTTGGCTCTGGGTTTTAAGGAGACATTGATTTACCTGCTTTTCCATTTCTCAGGGTCCCAAGGAAATATTGGGCAACTGAAAACAGTTTTCTCCACACCAGATGCGAGGGATGCCCTGGAGAGAGCCATCATCCCCGAGCAGAGCCCTTCTGGGTCACAGGTTACCTGGTGGACAAGGGGACCAGCAAGTAGCCCGTGGGTGGTGACTGACCAGGGGCCACTGAGCGGGTAGAGGCACAGCCCCACGGTGGGGCCTGGCTATAGGAAACCCGGAGGTCAGGGCATCACTCACTTTCACTTACATGAGAAAAGATCCGGTAAACGTGGAAACTCATGCCATGTCCATTTTTACAAGTTATGTTTAGGACTATTATCCAGTAAGAAAAGCAAGTACTGGAAAAGCGCATTTGTCAGCAGCCATCAGCTTCGACACGTCCGCAGAGACCTGTCAGCGCATCTTCTCCTACAGGACTGCGAGAGAAGGGGTGTTGCTCTCGTGCTTCAGGAGGTAAGTGAGGCTCGGAGAGACGAAGCCATTTCAACAGTCAGGAGGAGCGGGGGCAGATTCAGGGCCCAAGGCTGTCAGTTTTGTGGTGGTTGTTGTTTGTTCCTTCCAGTGGTTTTTTTTTAAACATCGCCACTGCGGCAAATAGCCTCATGTAATAGAGGCTAAAAACATGCCTAACTTGTTACTACGTAGTGCCAGAAAGGGCAATGCAAGAAAGCAAAAACCTGTGGGCCAGTTGAGTATTCCCCTTGCACAAAGCCAGGGCACGTTCTCAGCCAGGACCATCTTCTTTCTTCCGGGCTCATTATTTTGGCCTTGGAGGGACTCAGAAAGAGGCGACGGGCTTCCCAAGGCTCCAGCAGGTGCCAAATATATGTGCCGCACCAGGCCAGGCTCCAGAAAAGCGGGAGCCACCCAGGAGAGGTCCCAGCAGGGTGCAGGGCCAGCCTCAGGCCGACCACCGGGAGGCGCTGCCCTCACCCCCCACGCAGGAGAGCCTGGCAGAAGAGGGCGTGGAGGGGCTGAGGGTGGGAGGCCACCTCTTCCGGGGCCTTGGCCCAGGCTGAAAGGCCAGGAGCCGTCCCCGGAAGGGCCGAGGTGAGAGCAGGTGGAACTGAGCCCCGCTGCCCGCCCCACTCCAGGTGTCCCCCCTAAAAGAGGGCTTCCTGCCCCCCATATCTGCAACTCCATGCTGCTGAGCACCCTGCTCCCTGACCCAGCCACCCGCACAGGCCGAAGGGAAGGAACTGGCAGCTGCAGGTGCTTCCTGACTAAACGGCCTTCTTCCAGGGAAGGGTGAGCAGAGGCTCACCCAGAGCCCTCTGCGGGGGAGCTGGGACTTCGTCCAACCCAGGGCTGCCTCGGCAGGCCCCCCACCCCACCCTGTGGAGTCCCGGGGCACCCAGTCGGATGGCCCCATATCTGCGTCCAGTGTTTTTAAATGGTCTTCCCTGAAGGAGGGTGAGATAATCCACCAACAGTCAAGTACCTGACGCAAACCAACCTACCTAGAGGAGAATTCAGAACCAGCCCAGCGAAAGGAAGGAGGAGTCATCCGACCCAGGGACACAGATCCCTATTTTACCTATTCAAGGTTTGGGGACCTATCTGTTCTTCAAATGGAGCACAATGTGGTTCTCTGAGCTGTAGAATGGAAGAAGGGTGGGGGGTAAAGCCAGGAATTGAGGGGTTCCTTGTAAAAACATGATCTTTTAAAATTCACCTGAGGGAAGCGGACTTGGCCCAGTAGTTAGGGCGTCTACCTACCACATGGGAGGTCCGCGGTTCAAACCCCAGGCCTCCTTGACCCGTGTGGAGCGGGCCCATGTGCAGTGCTGATGGGCGCAAGGAGTGCCGTGCCACGCAGGGGTGTCCCCCACATAGGGGAGCCCCACGCACAAGGAGTGCACCCTGTAAGGAGAGCTGTCCAGTGCAAAAAAAGCACAACCCGCCCAGGAGTGGCACCTCACACCCGGAGAGCTGACACAACAAAAAGAAACACAGATTCCCAGTGCCGCTGACAGAATCCAAGCAGACAGAGAAGAACACACAGAGAATGGACACAGAGAGCAGACAACTGGGGGGGGGGAGGTGGAGAAGAGAGAAATAAATAAATCTTAAAAAAAAATAATAAATAAAATTCACTCAAAGCCTAAGCGGGAATCGCTGAACATGGGGAGAGAGGGGGAGGTGAATGCTGGCAAAAGTGCCCGACTTCTCGCTGACCCGGGAGGGTGGCAGGGGCCCTGACCACACCCTGGGGAGTGGGGGGGTGGGGGGGTGCAAGTGTGCGTACCTCTGTGAATGTGTGTGTGTACCTACACTTGTGTTTCCCTGGGTATATACACGTGTTTGAGAATGTGTGTGTACATGCATGTGGCCATGTGTACGTGTGAGCAGGTATGGATGTTTGTGTGTGTGTGTGTGTGTCTACAGGGTGTGAAGGGCTTGGGTAAACATTTAATTCCTGGAAACTAACCCAGGGACTGGAAATTTCCCACTGAGACCCATGATGCCCACGGCTCTTTCCCAGGCTAAATTCTATCCCCATTTGCTGGGCCGTAGCCAAAAAGTAGAGCCTCGGGGTGCTCTCGTGTTCTCTTCCTGTTTTGGGGACTCCATGTTCAGGAAAATATTCTATTTTGACCCTAATTGCCGGGCCTCTCTGGCAACTGGCAGTGATGAAGGGAACTCTCTCCTTCCTTGGAGAACCTGCCTCACAGCCAGGGCAAAGGGGGCCGTCCACAGCGCGACCACACCTGCCTCCTCATGTGTGTTTGAGGAGGAACCAAGCTCTATTTTAAGCCCCCCCCCCATAAAGGTTTCAAGGCAGTGGCAGAGGAGCCCTGAGTGCCGCCCACCTGCCCACACAGGGGGCACCTGTCAGCGGGGAGAGAGGGGTGTTGGGGCAAAACCGGGTGGCAGCTGGGACGGGCAGGCGGGCAGCCACGGGCAGCTTTAGGTCACCCTGTTAAAGGAAACCTGTTTCTGTCTGTTTTATTTCTTGAAACCTTAAGTGGGAACGCAAAGTAAAAAAAATAAAATAAGAGATGGGTTACACTGCAATGTTTTTATAACTTTTTTAGTTTTTAAAGCACGTGAGGTTTATGTACATCACTTGGTGGACTAAAAGTACCAAGCTAGCACTGGTGACATCTGACAGTCTACTCAGGTACTAGGTTTAAAGGTAACACTACAAAACTAGATTTAAAATTTTAAATGCTAAAAGGATGGAAGGCAACATCAACAATGGGTACATAGGTCAGACGTTACCTCCAAAAGTGCATGGTTGTTGAAGCAGACCTCTGGAACTGTCACCCCAGCTCAAACCACAGCACCCGCCAAGCGGAGAAAAAAAGGGCAAGAACAGGGACTTTGTTTCTCAGCCTGGACATTTTGCGCCAAATCTCAGGATAATCCATGAATGCGTTTTACTCTCTCCCCCAGGAATCGTCCACGGAACTGATGTGCCACTGAAAAACGAGCCTTGCAGCGGCAGCCACAGGCTAGAGCCAGCCCTACAGGAGGGTTTTCGGGACGGTGTCCGCAGATGACCAAGGAACACTGCGGACAGATCAGGCTCCTGTCCTGGGCGGTCTCGATGAGTATCTGCCCCACTTCGCATCCTCCAGGCTTTGGGCTGCAGCCCAGCAACCCGGCCCACCTGCGACGTTGTTGAGGACAGGCTGATCGCAGGGACAGTGCGGGCACCGTCGCAGATAACCCAGCAGCTCTTGAGTCAACAGTTTCCACTTCCTTCCAGAACTGCCCAAGAAGAGTCACCCTGAATTTAATCTCCCTGGATTTTCCCCACCTGACCTCTAACCAAGTCTAGAAAGGGCAGAGAAGTAGCAAGACCCAGGCTAACCCCACGCCACGTCATCCCGCCACGAACCGCCACATTGAGCCTTAGACAGGACGGCCCTTAGAAGGAATGAAAGTGCGCTCCCCTGCATGGCAACTCAGGGCAGCGAGGTCTCCAGCTTGCGGCGGCTGTGAGGAGTCATTCTGAAGGCATGAGATCCACAGGAGTGGAGCAAGAGGAGATCGACAAAGGCAGCCGGACACTCTCCTCCATCTCCTCTCAGGCATCGGGGAGGCAGGCATGACACAAGGATGCACAGTGGGAAAGCGGTGCTTCTGGTTCCTGCGGGGGCCCACAGGTCTGGGGACTCCACACATCTCTGTGAAACCTCAAATGCCTTCCTTAGTCCTCTATGGCTCATCACCAAGGCAGCATCGGAGGTCCCCTCATGAGTCCTTTAAAATCCAGTCACCTGACCTCATAGGTGAACGTAAAGCTGGACGTGGGGCGAGTGTGTGCGTGCCAGAGGGAGACTGAAGATTTGGAAGGGTTTTTGCCTATAAGTATCCATTGTCATCTAAGGATAGTGACATTTTAGGTGATTTGCTTTGACTTCCTTCTTCAAGCTCCTCTACCTGGTTTTCAAATGTTAGGCACATACAATTTCATAGTAACAAAAACAGCAATGTTATTTTCATTTTGGAAAAAAGCTGAACTAATATTTTAGAGGAGAAAAACCCACTACGTGATTATGAAAGCTAGGTATCAGAGACCTTTTTTTTTAATTGAAGAAGGAATCGAACCAAAACTCAATTTGTTTTGAGACTTAAACTGCAAAACACATGTGAGTGAATGTCAGTAACATAAATGAACGTAAGTGGGGAAATGGGTTGAAGGCATAACAAGACACACCTGGTATGGTCAGATAAACAACTGGATTGATAGATGACAAATCATGGCATTCAATGGATCCCCCCAGCAGCATGGTTTTTCATAGGATGGCACCTGGGGGAAATGCATAGAACACCCTCTTTTCGTAGCCTCGCTCACTCCACTGTGAAAACACAGGACCCCGCTTCACTTCATTCTTTTTGCTACATCTGAATAGGCACGTTCGATCTCCTGGTCAGCTGGACACGTGTTTGTGAACTCGTCCCTGGCATAGGCGTTGTTCAAGTATCTCCAGACCCCAGTCATGTCGGCGGGCAACTCAAAATCTCTGTATTTCTTGGCCACGATCTGAAAATGAAGAGGAAGGAGTCAGTTGGAGGAAAACCCACTAACGTAGGCAACCAAACCAGACGATCCATTCTTTCGAGACCAGTGATACGTTCTCTTTCTTGAGCCCTGATGTCATCCTCCAAACACGAGGGCCACCCCAAAGTTGTACTTTGACTTTGCACAGCTGCAGCTTGGGAACGGGAAAAGATTTAAAGGGAGGGGGCTCAGAACACTGGCGCCACGCAATCCTGCCCACCGACGGGCCACGGATGCTCCTTGTGGCTCTCCAGCTTCAACACACTCCGCCCTCGGTTGAGATCTCCTTGGGTTTCCTGCAGCTTCTGCTGCATGGGTTCTGCTGCTGTGCCACTTGGTAAAGATTCATGACAGACCTTGTGTTTAGATCGTGCCAGAAGCACTGTAAAGTGCTCCTCTCTTCTTCCTACATGCAGGGCCAGCCTGAAGGGGGTGAGGGCTCAGACTGACTTTTTTTTTTTACACTTTTTTAAATTAAAGTTAATAGATCACAAAGAACGTTACATTAAAAAACATTTTTTAAAAACATAAAAAACATAAGAGGTTCCCATTAACCCCACCTCCCACCCCCTACCCCATCATTTTTGGAAATTGTATTTTTTTGAAGATATATACCTCACACACAAAAAATGTTACATTAAAAAATATAAGAGGTTCCCATATACCCCCCACACCCCACCCCACTCCTCCCACACCAACAACTTCCTCCATCATTGTGCCACACTCATTGCACTTGGTGAATTGGGGGGGAAGAGTTGAATATGGGAGAATGTCAGGTGTATGTCTGAAGCTATAAGGTTGAAAACACTCTTTAGAAAATATAATAAGGAAGGATTACATGTTTAAGGTGCTTAATGGAAGGGGCATCTGGTACTGGGGCAGGCTTCTAGGGAGTGTGTGAGGGCTCATTTTGTCATAGTGTGCTTTATCACTGGGTGGAGACCCACACAATGAGTGTGAAGGTGTGCCCACATCCTGGGGGGCCCTGATGTTCTCAAAAAAAGGGAATTGTGTCTCTAGAGAGAATCAATGGCTCCCAATTAGTTAGGACAGTCTAGTATGTCAAGCCCTCAGCATTGTTGCAGTATCGGTATATCTGGTCCCTCAAGTAGTGAAGGTTGATTGTCACTGTGGGTCCTGGGGGAGGGGGAGAGAGGTCTCGAACAACGCGCTTACTTTCAAAACTTGCTCTGGCCTCGCCTCATGACAGGCCAGTTACCTATGTGCACTTGGCCCACAGTTTATTTCCGTCATTCGGCTACTGTGAGGCTCATTCAACTGGAGCTCCCGGGGGTAGACTAGTGAAGAAAATCCTGAAAAATCACACCGGTGTGGGACCTGTTTCCCTTGGCCAGGAGGAGCTCGGTTGGGCAACCAGTTACAGAGGAGGTGTAGACCTCAGCCTCCCCTCAGCCTGGCGGGGATGACTGGACGAAATGAGGATGGCGTTTACCACAGATCAGAAGACCTGTGGGACTTTTCTCTCAGGTTTTGGAGGCCAGTGGCCAAGGATGCAGTATGACAGCAAAATGAGGCCAGGGACAACTTTTAGACAGGCTCCTCAACTGTGTAACATCTTTTGCTTGAATTCAACCTTAACGATTGGTGTTCACCTAAATGTACTTAAGCATTCCACTTTCCTTTGGTTTCCCCTTGCCTGGTTTTTGCCCATCTTTTTATTTTAACATTTCTGAGCAACTTTAACTGTTTGCCTCTTAGAGATGTCATCTTGTTTTTATATTATATTACCTGAATTTAATACGTCCTTTTCTATCTTTCTGTGCATGTGGGGGGGCGGGGTTTCCCTTTGAGGTAATTTAGAAGATGCATGGTTTGTTTTAATTCTTCGGGAAGTTTCCTATATATCTTTAAATAATAGGAATTCTCTATTTCCTGAGAATCACCTGATTATGACAAATGAGGAAATCATTATGAGCACACATTTTCTCATTTCTTCTCCCTATTGTCCTTCCAACAACATCCACGTTTCCGTATTCTGTTTCTGTTGTATGACTGCATTCCCCACTGCTGTTTCATCTCAGTTCTAGTTTTAGATTTAAATGGAGCATGTTTATCAACATCAGTCCTTTTGCTCCTGAATTCTTCACTTCGATTTTCATTTTAGTCTTTCATCATACAGTAATTTTATTAAACATGGCTCAGAAAAACTTACTTCATTAAGACCAAAAGTCTAAGCAAAAACAGCAATTTGGCAGGATATAAAATTCTTTGGTCACACACCTCTTCCCTTAGCTCTCTCCAAATACTAAACCCCTCTTTTCTGATTTTTACTGTGGTCATAAAAATTTATGAGGCCAGTATGAATTTCATTCATGTGTAAGTGGCTTTACTATTTATTATTATTAATATTAATATTATTATTGCCTGGATGCCCAATGCATTCTTTTTTATCCTCAAAATTCAGTAATTTGCTAAATATGTCTTATTTCTTTTGATTGTTCTGGGGCAATATTTTCCAAAACATGGTATGTCCATTTAAACTAAAGGTGCAGGACACCTTTTAGTTTGAGATAATTTTCCCTTTTTTTCCCTTTGAACCTCCCTTTTTCCTTCTTTTCTCTTTCCTTTCCTTTGTTCTTTGCTTATGTATATCTAGAATCTCTCTAATCACTTTCATCCCTTTGTTCTTTTCCATTTGCTTTTGGATGATTTTCTCAGGCTGCTCTCCAAATCCCTCGCTATGCAAATCCTGCAAGGTCTTTTTCTCCTTTTTGCTACTTTTTATGTAACTTTTAGTTCTGCAGTTATTTCATTTGTCTTTTATTTTTTTTTCTTGAGTTCTGCCAACTTGATCTTCATCTTCTTTGTAATATTGTATTTTTGACAACTTTTGTGCTGTCTTTGAGCTTTTTCTCCAAAGGTCCATGTCCTCTTTCATATCTTTGAGGCTATAGGGAAGTACCTGTCTGGAATGTTCTTTAATTTGCTGGGGCAACTCTTCATCAGATAAATATTTTTCATCTGCTTTGTGTTTTTTCCCTCTTTTCTCTTTCCTTTTTATTCTCCCCCTTTGGAGCATCTCTATCTATTCAGAAGTGCCACTTGAATTCCTTCTGCTTATTAGCATCTTTTAATGAGTTGCTGAACTGTCCTTTTCAAGTTTTATGAAAGATGGAGTTTCTGCTTTATTTTTTCATATTCTTTTTGCTGGGTTACAGGAAGGGGAATAAAGTAAAAATTCCATTACTCTCTCATCTTTTACCTTAACTTCCTTTAGGTTGATTCTCATTTCCTTTCAGAAGTACTCCATCCTGGAAGATAATTAATCTGTTTGGCATTTTGAGTGCTAAATGGCTTTGGAGACTTTGTTGCTAGGTCTTATATTGAAGCCATGGATTGATTCAACTTACTCTAAAGTTTACCCCTTGCACTGCAATTTAAAATAGGCTTCTTTATATAGCAGCTAAACAGAAGGCAATTAATGTTGAAAAGCTGAGATGGCTCTCTTGCTTTTCTCCAACCCCTGAGCACGTCTGTGAGGCTGCACCAGTCAAAGCAATGATTAAAATGCATTCACTGAAAGTGATGAAATCAAAACACAACTACATAAATATCTTGTTGGAAAATGACTCCCAAATTTAGCAGCTGTTGAGGGGTTAAGATGCTTTCATTGGATTTCACACAGCAAGGCACTGGCAACGTTATTCAAAAGAACATTCACTTGAGGAATCCAAAAGATCTTTAAGGCTTGCATTTTCAAGCTGGTAGACCTGGTGATCCTCAAGCTCAATGGGGACAAGAGAAGAAAGAAGACAGATGGGGCCAAGATTGGAAGGGAAAGGGAAAGAGGAAGAAAGCAGGAAGATAAAAACAAGGGTGTGACATGGAGTAACCAGGGATGACTGATAGACCTCAGGAGCTCCAGTGTCACAGATTCAGTGAATCTAGTTTGAAATTTCTAAATGCCGACTAGCTATGTCATTAGAATGCAAGGTCCTTGACTTGTACTTCCTTTGTCTTCTCTTACACCAACGGCCTATCTCTGGACCTGGTAGGACTTTTATAAATCAAGATGCCCCAGAGCAAGACCTGGGTTTCTTCTTGCAATATCTGAGACTACTCAGGGCCAAGGGCCAGTGATAGTGATAATAATGATGATTAGCATCCATGAGCACTGAGAGACAGCAGCAAATAAGGAGCCAGAGTGTGGGACCCTCTGCCTCAGAATCCTAGGGGTCACCCCCAGAAGTCCTGATTAAGTAAGTGACAGGGTAGACAGGGGTTTAAATTTCTGAAAATCTCCCCAAACAATTCTTATGCCTACCAACGTTAGAGAACCATTCTTCTATAGAATCTTCAAACCCTAATAATATATGACCCTTGACAATTAAATATCATGATCAATAATCTGGGAAGACAGGTCACCAAATGTGACAAAAGCCCAACCAAGGAACTGCCACCTGCTCCCTGGCCGGCAAGGGTCAATGTTATGAGCCTCTGGCACACTTCTCTGCCATCCCTAGAACAACTATATCCACCCCCCAAATCACCAGCCATTGACGGAGTTCACATTTTAATATTTGGAGATTTCATGCATCATCTCCAAGCCTCAAGCATTAAATGCCAGTTACAACCAATGTTTTCCCTTGAAGTAGCCTTTACATAACTCTTCTTTAGGTCATGGAGCCAAGGCTGGGAAACAGAAGCGGTGTCAATGGAGGGACAGGGTCCACGTTCCCATACGCTTCTTGAGAATATCTCAAGTCCTTCACTCCATGTATATGAAACGTGGGGCTTGGTGGTCACAAACGAAAAAAAAGCTAGGTTTTTGATTCACAAGTCCAGTGGTTTAACACCATTTGGCCTGGTCAAAACTCAAGTCAAAACAAAAGAAAGCAAAACCTCATTCATGTATTCAGCACAGATGGTGGGAGGAAAGGCAAACCTTGATAATATGAAGCTTGGGTAAGAGGTTACAGTCTGCTAGCGTGAGCTCATCTCCATCCAGAAACTTCCTTCCAGAAACAGCCACCTCCTCAGTGCTGTACGCATCTATTTCATCGGGCAGAGGGCTATTGAGATAATTATCCAGCTTCCTCAGGGCCTTTAACAAGTTTTTTTCATAAACTAAAATAGAAAAACAAAAAACAATTACTAAGATATGCCATGCAACTCAGTGTCACTTTTCTCTAGATACGAAGGAAGGAATTTGAGTCCATTTCTTTCTGAGCTGTGCCCAGTCAGCAGTGAGGCATTGGAAAGGACAGATATGGATTTAGAGCTACATGCTGGACTAACTCCCTCCTGGAAAACAATTCTGCTGTCTACATCATGTTGCTACTTCTAAAATTCATTCATTTGTTCAAAAATATTTATTGAAAGCCTAAAATGAGATTGGCTCTGGTGGATGCATCATTTAAATGATTCCCATGGTGTGGCTGGGAACTTTAAACAGTGATTGTTTTTCCCAAAAATATCATTTTTCTGGGCTCCCCACCTTTAGAAGAAGCGCTCAATCTCTTGTGTGTAATCCAAGGTTAGACATAAATTTTCCCTGTTTCTAGACACACATTTCTAGCCACTGTGAGCAGAATTTCCAGTACATTCTAAGAGGTCATGCCAGGATCTATTTTGACAGCAGAGAGCATGTAGATGGTGGTACTCACTGTCATTTGCATCCTTCTTGGTGTTTTTTATAAATGCTGAGAATTTGGCAAATACATCATTTCCTGCAGAGTTAGAATCAGGGTGTTGAGTCCCCAGCTTAGGGTACCTTGAAAAGTTCAAAATGGGAATAGCACAGATAAGCAATCTTTGAGTGATAATGATACAATGGTGAGGGGAAGACTTCCTCTTGCTGCTCAAAAAAATAAAAGCTTCCCTTCATAGGCTTTCCTAGTCTTTTAGTATTCTAGGATAAGAAGCAACATGATCTAGGGGAAAAGGCACTGGACCAAGAGTTCTGGTCCTGCTAATAACCAGTTCTGGGACCCAGGCGCCTCTGGGCCTTGCAGGCCTGAGTTCTCTCGCCACTAAAATGAAAGTGTCCCTTCCAGGTTCCACGACACTGTACCCTAACCTGCACCCCTTACCTTCCAGCAGGGGACAAAAGAGATAGCTAACCACACGCCATCAATCTACCTCCTCCACAGCAACTCATCACTTCCAGCTACCAAACCCTAATTGCCAAATTACAGGTGCAGGGCAAAGAAATCCAGGCCACTTGCCCTCTAGTTTTCTAATCATTCCTCTGGTTTTTTGTGGCTCACCAGGGGTGTGGCTAAGGAAGTGCAGCCATGGGCCACTGGCAACTAAACCCACAAAACCAAAAGCCTTAGAATTGCCTTTCAAGGAGGAAAAATTGACAACCAAACTGTAAACACCAGTTTTACGAGGCCTACCTTGGGGGAGCTAATTTCTCCTCTAAGAACTCCTCGATCTTATTCACATCCGTCTTTACTTCGCCATCAAAAGTCATAAAGGGCGGGTTTGTCCCAGGAGCCAGGTTCTGTAGGTCAGCAGGTTTCCTGGGTGAGCATAAACAGCGGTGTCTTTAGGCAGCTGCTAAGGTTTGTGTCATTTCCAAGGCTTAGCAGTGTCTTCCCCAGTTTAAGAGAAACCACTCATGAGAATTTCAAAGGAGATTGTGGGCTTATAAAATGTTTTACTGGCAATGAAAGTAAAGGCATTCATGGACCAAGCAACAGTTGGATTCTTCTCTTTGTGGCCACTTTCTGGAGACAGAGGTGAAAAAAGCTAACTCTCCCCAGGATACTCAGCCAGGAGTGGTACACAGGTGAGCCTGTGAGAAGTATACAGGTGACGATTCTCCAGCTCCCTTACGGCACCCCTGGCCCCTTCCCCATCCAGGTAACAGCCTTCCCATAGTCATGCCACTGGGCCCAGAGCTGGCCTTCAGTTCAGGCTCCTGCCTGAGGCTGACGTCAGCCAAGTGTTCTGGGGGTGGGGAGCGGGTGAGGTGTGTGTGGGGGGTAATCAGCGACAGTCATTTCAATAACGCGAAACCTTGTCTTACCTTTTCAAGTCCACTGTTGTCACATTAAATATAACGCCCTTTAGCCAGAGAATCATAAACAGACGCTGAGAAAATGGGCAATTTCCAATACTCTCGCCATCATAGCCAGCCTACGAGTAGGGGGAAGAAAAGACCTTTCTCTGAGCCAATCTCACAATTATAAATGCCAGATTCCACAATACATACAGAAAGATTGGAATTTTTGGTGAATGGTACTGATACTGGAAAAAAGCTTTTGAGGCCATTTTGCTCAGCCCCTGGGTCAAGTTCAGGTGCGTGTGGGGGAGGGGCGGGCAGGTCATTCACACTTCACATTGAAGTTTCTTCCTTCCCCACCATCTCACCACTTCCTGCCACGCTGAGTCGCTGAGTAGCAAGCAGTTCACAAAGGGGAAGAGGTACAAGAGGGAATTCCCTTTGTCACGGAAGGCAAAGAAGAAGGAAATGCTCTTTCCCTCCAAGTCTAGCAATATGCCGCTCTATTCAGGGTGATCTTGCTTAAAAGCAGACCAGCAGGCTCTCACTCCAAGACACCACGTCCAGTCGTCTCTAAGATGCTTATGTACAGAACGAGAGGATGGGCTTGTATGAGTTCTAAGACCCGTGGATGCTGTAAAACTTTTATTTCACTCCATCTGATTAATGGGGAGGTAGAGGGATGAGATGGGGAGCAGTGCCCTGAGAAGGAAGATTATTACACAGTAGATGTCAGGGGTGGGAGGATGTGAAGTGGTTCTCACATCCACAGACAATCCCAAATGCAGGCAGAGAAATCTTCTAAATGCTCCTCCTCCTTCCCATGGGATCCCAGCAGAGGAGAAGTACGGGCGTTGGGGAAAAATAGGAGAGATGCTTTCAGTTTGAACCCCTGGCAAAATGGAGCAGTGGAATCACAGCTAGTAAAGGAAGTTCCGGAACTCTTTCTCTTCCCACCTTTCTCCATTCCCCAAATCTCTAGCAAGGTTATGGTGCTAATGAAACGTCGACAAAAAGGAAAGAAGGCAGCCGGACATGCTCCTCACTCAGCCAGACTTCAAGGACAGAAACACAGCCAGATTTAATGCATAAAGTCCATTTCTGCCACATATAAATTAAAACGAATTTGAGAGGGAAGCACCATATCTACAACCCGAGTAATAGAAAGACACAGGATAGAAAGTGAGCTGCTGTTTCTGAATTGAAGAAAGGAAAAAATGAGATGGCTCAAGGAAATTGAAGAACTTAGGGAAATGCTTCCAGAAGGTGCTTCTCTGGCTTTAGTGCTCTTCACAGAGACACCTGGAGTGGATGCTAATAATGTGGAGATGTTCCTTCAAATGAAGAGGGTAAAGGACTGACAAACCAATTTTAAGAAGACTTGATCGACCTCTTCACAAAAGAAATCCAAATGGCCAATAAGCACATGAAAAGATTCTAATGTTATTAGAATGTCAGCAGGGCAATTCAAATTAAAACACAAGGAAATACTACTACATACTTACCAGGATGGCTCAGATTAAAAAGTCTGACAATACCAAGTGTGGACAAGACTGTAGTGAAACTGGAATTCTCACGCATTGCTAGCAAGCATGATTGGTCCAACTACTTTGGAAAACTGTTTGGCAGTTATCTACCAAAGCTAGACATATGGTTAGACATACATTTACCCTATGACACAAAGATTCCACTTTCAACAGAAATGAGAGCTTATGGTCACCACCCAAAAGATGAAAGTTCATAGCAGTTTTGCTAAAACAGCCAAAACCTGCAAACAACTCGGCCACCAACAGTATGTTGAATAAATAAGTTGCATATTCATACAGTAGGAAACTGCATCACAATGGAAAAGAATGTTACCACTACAAGCAAAAATGTGGATAAATCTCACATGCATAATGATAAGAGAAAGAAACCCAACTCAAAAAGTCCATATAATTCCATTTAGATGAAGTTCAAACACAGGCAAACTTCTCTGCGGTAATGGAAGCCAGAGTAGTGGCTGCCCCCTGTAAATGGCTATCTTCTGGGAAGGGCAGAAGGCAACTTTCTGAAATGGTGGAAATATTCCATATCTTAATCTGGGTGCTGATTACATAGTGTATTCATCTGATAAACTCTTTAAGATTTGAGCACTGTACTGCATGAAAGTTATACCTCAATACAAAAGAAAAGTAAAAAAAATATTCATTCAAAAAAATGCAGAGTCAGATTGAGTGGTTCCTGTGTGAGGTCTCAAAATCTTCAACCACTCCCCCAAGGTGATGTGATGCAGCGGTAGGGAAACCACCGTGAGAAGGATGGCCTTAGCCCAACCTTGGGCAAGAGGGAAGCCTGGTGCACCAGGGTATTATTAATATGTGAGAGAGAGCTATGCAAACCTTGGCTGATACATTAGTAAGAAAACTTGAAAGCTTTCCACTTGATAAGTACAGCCCATAAACACGGGGCTGATGGGTGCCTGGATACACGTAATGGGCACCAGTTGACCCAGATAGCTGAATTCAGAGTCCCTAAGCTCCAGGCCCATGCTCTGCGCCCCCTCCAGCTTCTCCATTTCTCCCTTCCTCATTTCAGCATTGATTTGCTTCTCTGCCTGCTGGAGGGGTGGGTCTGAGAATACCCCTAGCTGTGGCCTGTGAAGCTGCTAGAGACCAGTGGGGAGGGGTACAGTTCTGACCCATGCATCCAAGTCATCATCATAACTTCCCTGCAGAGGGACCCCCAAATAGCACCACCCTCCTGCCTTGGGGTTCCCTTGCCTTATGATCCACAAAGCTGAGCCACATTAAAGGGCGCCCCTGTCTCCCGGTCACTCTGTCCTGGAGCGAGGGGAAGCACAGAGCTGAGTTACATAAAACTCTCAGTGGCTGGCTGCTGGCATCCTCCTAGATCACAATACTTTCTCAACTCCGGCAGGTTCAGGCGTAGTCATGCCAAAAGAAGCGGGGAGAGGAGATGAAAGTACAGGGACACTGAGTCACATATTTTGGCCAGTCCTGACTTGCTCTACGGCGTTTAGACCTCTTATTTTTACAGCAGTTACGCTAAAGCGCAGTAAAGTCTAAAATAAGTTCTGTAGAGTGGGGCGATGCTTTCCTTTCCCTTCCTCGCTTGTCTTGCTAACCTCGGGAATCCTGTTATAACTCATGCTGAATGGGCAAAATCCCTGCTGAACGCCGCGTGTTCTTTGGCATCACTGGGCATCTTGATAAAGCTCACCTTGACAAAGAACTCTGTGTCTGGGAAGGGCCTCCCTCCACAGCAAGCCGCTTTCCGCCACTGCAGGTCCCTCTGCCCTGCTCTGTCTCTGTAATGATCTCAAACTGCGTCAAGTCAGGGTTTTTCCCTTGAAATGGTTCCCTTCTCCCATTCCCTGAATCCTGGCAGCTACTTCATTAGGAAAAACAAAGGGAGTAGGAGCAATAAATAAAAGAAGAATTGCCTCTGTCGTCAGACCCTGTAAAAATGTAAACTGCTCACCAGGGTCCTTCCTGGCACTGCAATGGAACAAAACATCTGGACTGGACGGAGGGTGTCACAACTGTCCGCGAGGACACAGAGCTGGCCGTTGAGAAGATATGAAAGCGACCATTGTCCATTCTCACCCATGCGGCCTGAAAATTAAAGCGTTCCAACGCAGCAAGGCCACGGACGGAAGGCTGCTTGGCATTTCAGAAGAATTCGCTGGCTGCCGCGCCTGCCCATAAAACAGGATTTACATCTCCAGCCTTGCCTCATCTTTTACTGCTCCGCAGTTTTTTTCTGTCTCTGTGTGTTGTAAGCGAGAGGGTTCCAGGAACAGGGTGGGCGTGACCGGGACGCCTCGCTGCCTGATTTTATGGCTTGCATGTGCTCCGCTGTTCGGCTGTGCCAGCCAGAGGCCAGGCGAGCAGCCCCATCTCCAGAGCCCGCTCCTGAGCAAGCACGGAAAAGAGTTGTCTTGGTCGGGAGTCACCAGCCAGGCAAGGACTCAAGAAATGATACCACCACCCCAGTTTCGTTTGGTTTGCTTTTTCGGTTTTTGGGGATTTTTATTTCCCCCTCCCCCTACCCACAGCTGTCTGCTCTCTGTGTCCATTTGCTGTGTGTTCTTCTGTGTCTGCTTGTATTCTTGTCAGCGGCACCTGGAATCTGTGTCTCGTTTATTTGTTGCGTCATCTTGCTGCGTCAGCTCTCCGTGTGTGCGGCGCCACTCCTGGGCAGGCCGCACTTTTCTCTAACAAGGCAGCTCTCCTTACAGGGCACACTCCTTGCGTGTGGGGCTCCTCTACGCAGGGACACCCCCTGTGGGGCAGGGCACTCCTTGCGCACATCAGCACTGCGCATGGGCCAGCTCATCACATGGGTCAGGAGGCCCGGGGTTTGAACCATGGACCTCCCATGTGGTGGGTGGACGCCCTATCCACTGCGCCAATGGCTTCCCACCACCACCCCGGTCAAGACGCTTTATCACTTGAAGTGTAATTCTCCGATGCGGGTAATTCTCACAGGCCCATTACACAGGGTTCTCAGCCTACGGGGGACGTATCTGTGTGGACACTTTCTGGACAGAATCAAATTAAGCCATTGGAGGAATCAGAGGGTTGTCTGTTTTCAGCAGAGGAGATCTAGGCAGTGGCTAACCCAGAATCACACAGTGGCCGGTCGAATTCAACTTTCTTGAGCATCGGCGATCGTAACCTTCAAGGGAAAAACACTCATGCCTCTGATATGTTCCAAGAAATTCTGTTTACGGCTGACAGCAGCTGCAGCATTTGAGAGCGTGGATGATTCGGTTTGATCACGGCCTGCACCCATGCCTCCCTCACAGAGGCTTCCTGAGGCCCGAGTTGAAAGGATACAAATGGCTCCACGAAGGGCTTTGCCATGGGCCCTCCTAATTTTTTTTTTAATATACTTTTTTTTTTTTAAAGATACTTAGATTACTTAAACATAACATAAAATATATAGGGGATTCCCATATGCCCCCCTCTCTCCCCCTCCCACACTTTCCCACATGAACAACATCCTTAATTAGTGAGGTACATTTTTTTTTTGTTAGGTTGCAAATTCTATTTTTTTTTGTCTTTATTTTTTTAATGTTACATTCAAAAAATATGAGGTTCCCATATACCCCCCACCCCCTCACCCCACTCCTTCCTCCATAACAACAACCTCCTCCATCACCATGAGACATTCATTGCACTTGGTGAATACATCTCTGAGCACCGCTGCACCTCATGGTCAATTGTCCACACCATAGCCCACACTCTCCCACAGTCCACCCAGTGGGCCATGGGAGGATGTAAGTGTCCAGTAACTGTCCCTGCAGCACCACCCAGGACAACTCCAACCCCCGAAAATGCCCCTACATCATATCTCTTCCTCCCACTCCCTACCCCCAGCAGCCACCATGGCCACTTTCTCCACACCAATGCCACATATTCTTCGATTACTAATCACAATAGTTCATCCATCAAGATATTCTTGGCAGCTCCTCAGGCATCTCTTTCCTGGGTCTCCTCCATACTTCCAGAGCAGGCCACACATCCACCATCTTGATTCCCCATCCTCTCAGCTCTCCACTCTTTCTAGAAAATTCTGTGTGGGCCTAAGTGTAAACACATTCTGTAAAATAAATAGTTTTTTTTATTCTACTCTACCCAAATGTAATGAAAAACAATTGAGAAGACAGAGGAAGAGACACTAAATTGGAAATATCCCAATTATCCCTTTTCTGATAATCAGCCTTCAACCAAGGAGGAAAGACCTCCTGGGTGCAGGGAAGAACTCCAGTCTCTGAGGAAAACCGAGAAAAAGATTTGAAGTCTGGAGAGGGGGTATTTGGGCAGTTAATTTGGCTCCAACACAGGGATGTGGAGGAAATCAGTAAGTAATGACAGACCCGCTCCACTTCCAACATCCCAGGGGGACTTTTAGGCTGAATAAAAACAGTAGCTGACCAGAGAAGGCAGAAGGCAGGAGATGGAGTTTGATGTGGGAGACCATAGCAGCCACCAGAGTTGATTCTCCTCAGAGAGGAACGTGGCCAAAAGAAGCAGCCAGCAACATCCCTCTGTTGATGGCTGACCCAACGGAAGGCTAGATGCAACCTGGCCAGAGGGGAAGAATTACAACAAACCAGATGGAGATGACTACCTCTTTCCGAGTTCCACCTACAAATTTCCCTGAATTCCTCCCTATGACCTTCGCCGAAAGCACAATTGCTCCACACTTCGGAAAATGGCAATCAAAACTAGACTGCATGGCCAGGCACAAAGAAGTTGACCTCTCAAGCCAAACAGTCAGTGCTCCCCAAGTTCTGCGACACCTTCCTTGGACGTGTCCATGGACCTGGGATTCCATTCTCTTGGCACCCACAATTTTATCTGCACCCGCACCTAATGCTGTAGCTTAACAAACAGCCATTGCAGAATGTGTGAGCTATAAACTCAACCTATAGAGGATCTGAGGGTTCCCAACCATTGGCACATGGCCAGTGGGATAGTTTGTCCTTTCAAAAGAGAAGTGTGGGAGCAGATTCAAACCACTCACCACACTGCCTAACCTGCCAGCCACCATGACTCGGCATCAAGACTTGCCATTTGGAGTACGTCAGAGCTGTGGAAATTGTCCATGCCTGGGAGAAGGACTTACGGGATGGGTGGGGGCCACTCCTGCTGGGTCTTTTATACCTTCCACATGGAAGCAGCAGGGACAGCTGTGTCATGGATTGAATCATGTTCCCCACAAAGACTTGTTCAAGTCCACCCCCTCAGTCCTGTGGATGTGAACTCATTTGTAAACAATATCTTCAAAGATCTTATTAGTTAAGGTAAGAGCACACTGAATTAGCATGGGCCTTATCTAATATGACTAGAGTCCTTATAAGCAGAGTAAATGTGGTCGCAATAGCAGGAGACAGATGGAGAAAGAGATGACCATGTGAAGGAGGCAGAGTTGGAACTCTCCAAGCCACCATCAGAAGGCAGCAGACCTTGGAGAAAGCATCTTCCTGTGACACTTTGACTTCAGACACCTAGCTTCCCATACTGTGGGACCACACACTCCTGTTGTTTAAACCAATCAGGCTCTGGTACTTGTTACAGGCACCCTGGGAAACCAAGACCCTCTCTGGAGTCAGGGTCTGGAGCCAGGGACCTGTCTATTCATCTTGGTGGCCCTCACAGCCCTGCAGAGTTCCTGACATATAGTGAACTCAAAAAATGACCGGCGGCCCAAACCCAATTGTTCCCATCCTCTGGGGTCCTAGTCCACTTCAGAAAGTGCCTCGTGTCCCCTCCATACTCTTTCTTTCCTCAGCTAACACCCATGAACTTCTAGAAGCTCACAAATTCTTACTGCCAGGAGATCACCCATGGAGCCTCCCATCTAATGGGGATGGAGGGGGACAGTAAGTGGGCTGGAGGGAGAGAGTTGGGAATAAGCCCGATTCATCGGCAGCAAGTTCTCCCACACATGATCCCAGCCTTTGGGTCTAAGGGTTACAACTTAAAATGCAGTATTTAAAGATCCTATGAACAACCTGAGTTTCAATCATTCTGTGGGGAATAATTCTGTAAATTGAAAAAGAAAAATGTTTCATGATGTCCCTCCATCGCCTGATAGGTTGAGAGGTCCATTTTTTAGCAACCTTCAGGTTTCTCTGAGGCAAAGGAGCCAAGGGGGATGGGAATCAGCCTTGGAGCGAGGGAGAGCTGGGTGTGAACTCTGGCCCCATTATTTACTAATTGTGTGACCTTGGGCACGTCTTTTATTCTCTTTGAGCCTCAGTTTCTCCATTTGAAAAACAGGGACCAAGAACTCCTTTGCAGGATCTTTCTGGGAGATTCCCCTGGGAACCCAATAAAGGCGGTTGTTCTTACCATTATCATCATCAACATCATCATTATTATGATTCCAAACCTGAGCACAGGAGAACAATTATGGAATTTAGGGTACTTTTTAACAAGCCTCAATTAGTGTGACTTTCATGCCAGACTGTCTGGTCCTTAAAGAAACACTGGGTATTTTTTCCTCAAAAAGTAACATGTCCTATACCTGTTCCAATTGAAAATTAAGAAGAGAAGGCCCTTTCTTAATTGCAGAGTAAACAGATCTTCAGCAAGGCGGCGAAAGAGGGAGGCCCTGGCCTGGCACCTGTGCCTTGGAGTTGTGGGAACCGCCTGGTGGAGCGTCCAGAGCAAAGGACGTCTGGAGAGTATGGGCCACTGGGTTGACCATCCCAAGGAAGCTGCTTTCTCTTCAAGAAAAGACACTGAAGGTTTCTGCTTGTAGCAGTCGAAAGGCTGGTCTGCTTTCTGATATTTGGAGCTGGTGCTGAGAGGATGGGAGCAGTTGTCAACTGTCATTTTTCCACCATCACCTTGGAGATAGTCAACTCCATGGAGACAGGAGCAGGGGACAACCAGGACCCCCCGGGGATGTGGAGCTCAACGCAAAGGAATTGCAGGTCCAGACGGAAAAAGGTCATTATCACAAAGCAAGGGGGAAGCAAGCCAGTCCACTCCTTCTTTGGGGGATGATGATATTTTAGAAGAAAATGTCCTTCAAACATCAGCAATTCTAAGGGAGTTTTAAAAGATCGAAAATAACTAACCCTCATTTGATGCCTACTCTGCTTTCAAGTATGCTTCTCAGTAATTTATGTACATTATCAGACATAATCCTCTCAAAGTCCTGTCAGACATGTTCTGTGATTACTCCCATTTTACAGGTGAAGACACCGAGGCTCAGAGAGGCTAGGTTTCCTGCCCAAAGAACACAAACAGGGTCCAGGGAATAAAAATCTTTCCCCTTCTCCCAAACTGGATCCAGCGAGTGGTCCCAGCTTCTGTCCAGCCCCTTGGGACGGAGAGCCAGTCTCTCCCCGACCTTGACCTGCACATCCGACTGGGGCAGGGCAAACTCTCCTTCCTTGGCCATCCCTCTTGCTCAGGTCTCAGAGCCTCACGCCAAATTCCTGCAGCAACCTCCTGTCCTGGTTTTCCCGGAACTGTCCTGATTTTAAAACTGAAAATCCCGCATCACCCAGAATGGCGGGGCCTCTATTATCCATCCAGATGAGAGCCTTCTCTGGGGGCGCATTCTTACTTGGGGGGCAGGGAGGGCCAATATAAAGTCCTTCCAGTCCCCTGGCAGTGGGCCTTTCTGCTTCCTAACCCGAACATCAGCACAGATGAGGCATCAGGCCCGCAAGTTAGGGCTTTACCTGCTGAGGAGGCGAGACCCAAAGGAGCTGAAGATCAGCTCCCTGAGGGGGAGAACAGGCGAACAGGGGGCCCAGGATGAATGAGCAGCCTGGCAAGGCCCCCAAATCAGTGCAGAGCCAGCCTGTCCCCTCCCAGCTGTCCGGGCAGCTTCGGGAGAGTGGCCTGCTTGGCTCAACCCCAAGAAGCAGCTAAAATCGATGGTGTGGTTCAAGGGCAAACCTACCCCAGGACCTCCCAAGGGCGCTACAAACCAAAGGGCACGGTGCCCATGTTGGACACTGAACAAATGGGCCAGATTCAGGACTGCCGTGCTTTTAAATCCCTGAGCCGTGCTCAGGGAGGGTTAGGAGGCTTCTTGATCCTCTGGGCTTCTGCTTGGATATAAAGACAAGGACCCCCACATCCTTCCAGGTTCCAGGGGTCCCCTCAGCTGTCAGCAGCTGGGGAGGGCGAGCCCCCTGGAGCACCCTCCTTTCTGCCTCCCCCTAAGAATTCAGGGGTTGAAAGAGCAATGCCAATTCTCAGGTGTCTCCTTGCAATTAATTTCTCGCCTCTCACTCCAAAATGAAGACGCAAAATTCGATGCAACCTCTCAAAATAGTAAACCCTAAGAAGAGCACAGGTTGTACTTTTACAAAGGTCATGATGAAGCAAATGGCTGTTTGGGGAAACAGCAGTAAAAATTAGAGCAACGAACACTCCTTGCCGTTCTAAGCACTTTATGTATACATATTAACTCATTTAATCCTCACACGGCCCTATTCTTAGGTACTGTTATTACCGTCATTTACAGGTGAGAAGGCTGAGACAGAGGGTGGGTAAGTTGCCCAAGGTCACACAGCAGATTTGAGCAGCTAGAGTTCGTTGTCTTCAACCCACCCTGGGCACTGGTCTATGACAAAACGCAGGGCTCCCGCTCCCACAGGCTTCTGCCTTGAAATAACGGGAGGTAGTTTTGCTTGCTTGCCATCTCTCTCCAGCACATCATCCTTCTGCCCAATTACCAGCAGAAGCCTTGGCGGACAGGCAGGGCTGGCCTCCTCCTGGGAGAACCGGGAGGCCCATGGGACCCGATTCTTCTCCCTGCAGGACAGGGACATCAAGGCACTCCTGGGGGATCCTGTTGGATCTGCCCTGACACGAGCCACCGTGGTCCAAAGTAGCATGCTCCCTGTCCCTTAGCCAGAGGAGTTGGGGTTTGGCCATTTTTAAGACAGGTAAAACCAAATGTCTGCACTGGCCATGAACAGCTTTCAATAAATGCACCCAGGTTGCTGTCAGGTGCCAGACAAAGCCACTTCCTGCTGCAGCAGAGGGACTTTTCAGACTTGCTCTTCTCACTCTGGAGTCTGCAGAGGCATCTGGTAAGCGCTGGTGGTGAGTCTCAAAGCAGCTAAAAAAATAACCACTGGAGGGTGGATAGGGCCCAGTGGATAGGGCGTCTGCCCACCACATGGGAGGTCTGCGGTTCAAACCCCAGGCCTCCTTGACCCGTGTGGAGCTGGCCCATGCGCAGTGCTGATGCATGCAAGGAGTGCCCTTCCACGCAGGGATGTCCCCCGCGTGGGGGAGCCCCACGCGCAAGGAGTGCACTCCGTAAGGAGAGCCGCCCAACGCGAAGAAAATGCAGTCTGCCCAGGAATGGTGCCACCCATACGGAGAGGTGACACAGCAAGATGATGCAACTAAGAGAAACACAGATTCCCGCTGCTGCTGCTAAGAATAGAAGCAGTCACAGAAGAACAAGCAGCAAATGGACACAGAGAGCAGACAACTGGGGGGGGAAGGGGAGAGAAATAAAGAAATAAATAAATAACCACCGGCTGACTGTTCACACAGGTGCACCTTGATCACAGCTCTCTGCCCAAAGCCCTCAGGAAAATGACACAGTGGGAGAAAACCAGCTCTAAGACTTTATGTAGCCAGTGTCATCAGCAGAGTAATGGTTCCCAAGCTGTCCGTGCCCTAATACTTGGACCTGTGAATATGTCACCACAGATGTGATTAGGCTGGTGGACCTTGAGATGGGGACAGTCCCTCGGATGGCCCAGGTGAGACCAATCTAACCAAGAGTCCTTAAAACCAGAGAACCTTTCCTGGCTGTAGCCTGAGGGAGCCGGAACTAGAGAAGAAGGGTTGGAGAGATGCAACATCACTGGCTTTGAAGATGGACCATGAGCCAAGGGATGCCGGCTGCCCCTAGAAGCTGAAAAGGCAAGGAAGCAAATTCTCCCCCAGCGCTCCAGAAGGCGCGCAGCCCTGCCCAGGTCAGGATTTCAGTCCTGTGAGTCCGTCTGTGTTGGGTCTTCTAACCTCCAGAACTGTAAGCTAATCAATGCGTGTTATTTTAAGCCACCAAGTTTTGGGTCCTTTGTTAATGGCAGCCAAAGGAAATAGAAGAAAACGCAATTTCCACGTGGGAATCCTGAACCTTTTCCCAAGACAGCTGTGCTGTCCCATAGACAGTTGAGCCCTTGAAGGAGGGAGAATTAGCCTGCTTTTAGAAACTTCCAGAATGCAGTCACTTCTCTCAACTGCTGGGGACTTGCCTGATGCGCTCAGGCAGAGGGGAGGATAAATAAGATTATCAAATGAAGAATCACAGCATTTAAACCCACTAACAACCAAGCCAAGACACAGCCCCTCTCTCTGTGCTTAAGAAACACAATAAAAGCTCTGATCTGAACTGTGGGGTGGCCACAGCCTCCAGTGGACAAGCCTGGAACACAGCTTTCTAGACAGCCTCACTGGGCTGTGTATTTTTTCCCAGAGTTTTTTAATTTGCTAAGACTGATTTGAGGGTCCATCTGGCCAAAAGAGACACAGGGTGCATCACCACAAGAGGACAAGAAGTCTACCCAAGACACTTGGCTCTTTTAATCTTGTCTTCTTACTGTGGTTTCTAAAACCTGCTCTCTCCAAAGGCCTTGCAGCATCAAGCTGAGCAACTTTGCTCAGAGACTGTTGGTGCCACCTAGTGGCCATAAGATGCACTTTCACACTTAGCACCTTCACTTTTTTTTTTTTTAAGAGAAGTTGTAGGTTTACAGAACAAACATGCATAAAATACAGGATTCGTATATACCACCCTCTTATCAACACTGTGTATTGGTGTGGTGCATTTGTTACAAATGATAAAAGCACATTTTTATAATTCTGTTATTCTCCATAGTCCATAGTTTAACTTAGGGTTCACTATGTTGTGCAGTTCCATGAATTTTTTTCCAAGTTTTATTCTAGTACCATGTATACTAGATATACCATATAACATTTCCCCTTTTCACCCGATTCAAATACATAATTCAGCACTGTTGATTACATTCACAATGTTGGGCTACCATCACTACCATCCATTGCTAAACTTTTCCATTGTCCCAAATAGAAACTCTGTACATTTTAAGCCCCATGCCCATCCCTAATTAGGTTCTGGTGGAAAATGTCAGAAGTGAGTTTTTAGCCCTTATAGGGTGAACAACCATCCCGGTTTGCCTAGAACTCAGGGATTTCCAGGGATATGGCATTTTCCATTTTTAAATGAGCAAAGTCCTAGGAAAATAGGGATAAGGTGGTCTCCCAACTGCTGTAGCTCTCCTAGAGTCCAGGGAAAAGCTGTCCAAAGAGGACAAGTTCCTTCTGTTCTGAGTGCGGCAACAACTCGGTTCCAAACACAGTTGGGACCTTATACATACAGACGTACATATATATATATATATATATCTTGGAACGGGCAGTGGGGGGACAAAGAACTGATAGAGAGTGACACCGTCAGTATACCCCAGGCAGAGCAGATGATGAAGATTAAATTCCAATAGTCTCCAAAAAGGCTCACATTCCACTGTCTCCATTTGTTCCAAATTCTCCAGACCATTTGCAAAATTCTTTGGAAACATGTAGCTTCCTGGGGAAGAAAAAACCTAACTTCTCTTCATTTTTCTTTTTAATGTTTATATGTTTTAAGGAAGCCAAAATCCTGAGACTATTAACAAAGGGAAAAGTTTTGTCTCCAGCGCCGAAAGACACCAGATTGGTTTCAATGACCAACATATAAAAGTTCTCTGGGAAGAGAAAGTAGGGGGAGGGGCACGCTGGGAATTCTCTAAGAGTTTTTGTTCAGGCTGAAACTACTCAATAAATCAGAAGTATGTCAATATTGAGGGAATTCTTAGGAGGAAGGATCTAGCATCTATGGGGATTTTAGAGCGCTTTCCTTTTCACAAAAGGGCAAATATTGTATGACTTCTCTTATTTGAATCTACGTAGAATTAACAAATTCACAGAGACAGGAAGCAGAGTAGTGGTTACCAGAAGTGGGAAAACCAGGGCATGGGGAATTATTGCTAAGTGAGTCTGACTTTGGTTTGGGATGATGAAAAGAGTCTAAAAATAATGGTGAAAGGTACATAGTATTGTCAATGTACTTAAAGTCAAAGAATCATCCACTTAAGCTGGTTAAAATGATTTTCATGCTATGCCTATTTCACAACTAAAAATAAGTAAATTATTTTTTAAAAGGCATACACTGGAGGCTTTGTGGCTAGCTTTTCTGGGGTTGTGATTGGAGAGTTCTGGAAGAATCCAGATATCTAAAAATGCCCTCACCAGCCTTCTGCAAAATTCTGAATCTCAGAGCGTGATTTAGCACAATGCCTCCATGTGTTAAGGTTAGCTGTGGCGGGTATACTTGTCTCCCCGAGAGCGCACCAGCCCCTGGGATCTCTAACTTTGCCCACAAGTTAGTCTGTCCATTTCCTCCCACACAGAATAGAGAGTCTATTTTGGTGTCCCCTAAGCAATTGGGTGAAGAGACAAAGTCAGATGAGCCCCCTTGTCCTGTCTTAATCCATTTCGTTGGGCAGTGGTATTTATACCAGACTTCTTTCCAAAAGGTTTGAGTCCGTTTTGAGGCGCCGTACTGAGCACTATAACTGATCACTACAGCTATTTGGCGTGAAGGGTACTGAACATCTAAAATGATGGAAACTGGAATACTGAAAAATAGCAACCTAGGGTGGTAGGTAGATTTGATTCTCAAAAGGAAAGTTCTTAAGTCTCTCACGGATGACACGTTCATTGAAAGTTTTGGTTCCTTGTTAAAGGACAAGTAGAATAGAGCCATTTCTACTCACCTAAGCCATCAGTTTCACTTGCCCTTGTCCTACTTCATGGAATAATGGTCTTATCTCATAGCATTTGCAGCTTCAACAAGAATAAGTGAACTCACAGACATCTCCCAGCACAAGTAACGCTGATGTACTGTGGGGCCCCGTGCCAGATCAACAGCATGCAAAGGCAGTACACTTCACATCTTCATGTTTAAGAAACCTAGGCTACCTCAACTGGCTTATTTTCTCTGACCCTCCCTTTTCACCCAGCCTTCACGATTTGAAGGTGAGCCTGTACTCCTAAACTGAAACCTCAGTTTTGGACTCAAACCAGCCTGTCATTATGCACTGGTAAAAGGAGACAAAACAATCAACCAGGAGCATATAGACTTATGTATAAAAAAGGAAGAGTTGGCTTTAGGCTTCAGAAGCCGGAAAATGAGAGTCATAATCCTACAAAAAAAAAAAAAAAAAAAAAACGTGGAATTTGGGAAAATCACAAAACGTTTCACTAGAACTGAGTTTAGAGGTTTTAACAATTATACTTCATTGCATTTCCCTGTATTCAGTGCAAGGAATCCTTACCAGCTCAGAAGCTCCTAGGGCATGGATAATTTCCATATTTACAAGTTCATTGTCAGGGAGCAGAGACATGCAGTACCACTCTGTAGATGTAGGTAATTTAAATGTAGATATTCAAGGAAATTTCAGACATTACACAATTATCTAGAAGCTTCAGTTCCCCCTTTTCCCACTGTTAGTTCCTGTAACTTGTATTCTATGGTCTGGCTTGACCTCACAATAGGAAAGGCCCATGGCCCAAAGCCGCAGGGGTCAGCAACTATCCAAACAAGGAGAAACACCAAACTGGCCAGCCAGGGCCAACTCCCTGGCCTTGTTATAAGGAAGTCTTTTTTGTGCCACATGCTTCTTTTGGCAAACATTGTAAATCCTTCTCCACCCTTAACCCTGGGAAAAGAAAAGGAGGAGGACCTCTGCTCTTTCAGGATTCCCTAACCATCAGTTCACAAAAGATCCTGAGCCTGAGCCTGCTTCGCCTAACTGGCCACAAACCAGCCGAGGAGCAAGGCATCCAAAGGCTCCTGTTCTCAAAGCGGGAAGCTGTGCCTAGTGGTCAGGAAACCAGTGGCCGGAATTTACTGCAATTGGTCCTGGCCACCCCAATCCAGGGTGAGATCGATGGGCCACACCCCGCCTCATGGGGACAGACGCTCAGAGATGGGGATTTTCTAAACCTGTGCATATATCACCTTAAATCCAGTCAGGCAACTGGCTACTTAGGGATTTGCCCTATTTCTGTTTTATGCTAAGGGGCAAAGCAAAGGAAGGCTTGGGAAAACTGGAATTCAAAGATGAAGCAACAAAAGCATTACTTTCTGGTAGAGAATGATCTGAAACGAGCTTACAGTGGTGCTCCCTTAAGAAATTAAGGAAAGAGGAAAGTACAGGTTCTCCCTATTTCAGAAAGAAAACGGGATGCGAAGCGGAGCTGGTCGTGATGTGGGGAGGCCGCTCTTTCCAGGTGACCCAGGACACCTTGCAGGCTGCCAAAGGACAGACTTCCTGTGGGGGGTGGGGGCAGAGCGAGGGGTCCTTCTTTGACCTGGTTCACAGCTTACAGTGGGCAAAGGTGATGAGGGTCACCTGTCCTGGGAAAAAGGGAAGAAATACTCCAAGTCCCTGAATATATCAAAGGAGAAACTAGTTAGAGCACCTTCAATATAAGAAAATAGACAAGAAATAAGAATTCACAGTAAATGGATAATAAAATAATAATACTCCAAATGGGCAGTGTGGCACAAGGGGCATGCTTTGAAATACAAAGACCTTGGAAGCGTCTCTGGTTGTATTTTGCTCCCACTTCCCCATCCCCAAAGGGAAAACGTCACTCCTCACCGAAGTTCCTTCTAACATCAATAAACTTGGGTTTCTTTGGGGATGAACCTCCTTGGGACACACACATACTAGGTTGTGCTGAGTGCTGCCAATTTCTTCCTAAGCAAGACTGGGATTACCCATGACCCTGGGAGGCAGGGGAAACCAAAGGGGAGGCAGAGAGCCCCCAAATTCTTAACATTTTCTTGGCTCTGCCCTCTCCTGGCACCTGAAACTAGAGTCACTGTAAAAGAAACACAGAGGGGCCAGACTTCAGAAGTGGGAGCGCAGGAAAATGAAAGAATGAGCTCTTAGTTTCCCTTCGGAATTGAACAGGAGCCTTCAGTCCCCCTCCCAACCCACTGAAGGTGACTGGATAAAAGTGCCCCAAGGTACTTGAAAAAAAGCTCCTATAGGCAAATGACTTACTTTCCAGCCTCTGTGTGAACCCCCATTTACTTGCTGATGAAGTAAAGGCTTCCACACAGTTGAAGATGTAAAAGAATGTAGGATATTTAAAGGCAGGGATGGGGGGAGGTCTCGCTGGGTGATAAGTCCTTTAACCCTACAGTGGGCTACACTCCTGTTCTAGTTTTCTGGACCCCATCTCTGTCTGGACAAATACACACAAACGACATCATCATCTGGCCACAGTGACCTTCCAATGAACACCACAGGAAGAGGAAACCGAGATGGGTACACTGTGCACTTTTCCATCCCTGAATCTGGTCCATGAAGGAAAGATCTACTTAGCAAAATAAAGCACAAGGGTTAAAAATAAATTTTAAAAAAACAGCACCTAGTGGTGGGCGCCCCAAGCCAGGAAACGAAAAGCCTTGTTCTGAAAGACAAAATTGTGCAAAAATGGTAAGAGAAGTTTCTTTTATGGATTTTGGGGTACTTACTTAGGCTTGCTGAATCAATGAATGAATATGTGTGTCAGTCAGCTGATCGATGGCCCCACAAACATGGTGGCGGCCAGCACTCAGGGAACGGGGAACAAAACACTCAGTGTCTTTGACATGCCAACATGTCGTCAAGGTTGAGGGGACAGTGACCATGGGGACAAGAGGACATGCCCACAGAGAGAAGGGTCTGCTTCTGAGGCTCACATGCTTCATTCTTGTCCCAGTTTGGGGTACCTGTTCTGTTAAGAGTATTCCAAAATCCCACCTATAGTGAGATGGAGAAACTGAGCCAGAAACTCAGTTCACAAATGGTTCCCAGTGAATAAACTGAATAATTTCAAGGTTTTAGCTCCTTCCGCTTTCCTCCAGATGCTAACAGAGCAGGCAGCAAGAACTTAATATGTAACACTCTGCAGACCTGAAAACATCAACTCACCTATATGCAGCACAATAAGGGGTGCCATAGACTATAGAACTGAACAGCTAGACTGTAGATTGTTTTAATTTACCAAAGAGGTACTGATGCAAAGCACCAGAAATGTTTCGGCTTTTATAATGGGGATTTATTGGGGATAAAAGGTTACAGTTCCAAGGCTGTGAAAAGACACGATAAGAGGTGCTTTCTCACCAAAGTCAGCTGCCACGTGAAGCAAGATGGTGGGCAATCTCTGCCTGGTCTCTGCCTTCCCCTCCGTGCTTCTTCTCTCAGGCTCAGTTGTTCTGCTTTCTTCCCAAATTCAGCTGCAAGCTGTCATAGAGCTTGTCTCTTCCCTGCCCTCCAGGAAGTGGCTATTCCACTCTCTCCCCAAGTTTACCTGTAAGCTATCAGGTATATAGCAGGACTAGTCTCCTCTTGAGCTTCTCTGTGGGCTCATCCTCTTGGATGCTTAAGCAATCCTCTCTCACACTGCAGAATCAAAAACAAGCCGGCTGCCTTTTTCCCTCTGTCCATTTAAGTCCATTTTAATCAGACCCAGAAAAGGGGCGGGAACTCGACCTGAGTCAGGCCTCAGTGACACAGTCCAATAAAAAGTGCTCTAACAGGGGTTCTTAACCTTTTTTGCTCCACAGACCCCTCTGCCAGTCAGGTGAAATGAATACTACTATAATTTATTTATTGCATACATTCATAAGTGAAGGAAATGCTAGATTTCAGTTAGAGGTCAGAGAAAATATAGATAAGAAGATTATTTTTTTCAATTCAAGTTCACAGACCCCCTGAAATCTTTTTGTGGACCCCTGGTTAAGAACCCTGCCTGGGAAGCAGATGTGGCTCAAGCAACTGAGCTCCTGCCTGCCACATGGGAGGTACCGGGTTTGGTTGCTGGTGCCTCTTAAAAAGAAGACAATCAGAGACAGAGAGCACACAAAAAATGGACACAGAGAGCAGACAGCAGAGGGCAAATGCAAGTGAGGGTGGGGGTGGACTAAATTAAATAAATCTTTAATAAAAAACACAAGAAAACAAAAACCCTGCCCCTGCCCTACAGCAATCTTAACAGATAATTTAATCAAAGGCCACTCAACTGAATTTAATGCAATCAAAGGGTATCGCATCCAGAGGAATATCTAAATAAAAAGGAATAAAAAGGAATAAATCTTTTTCGTACTGGGATTCATAAAATAATCTCAAATTGCCACACAGATAAAAAACAATTCTGCTACTGAAATACCACCCACTGATACCCTTTAGGGGAAGCACCCTCTTAATAAGCAGCCTGCATTCCTGGGAAAGATGCTGTGAGTTGAATTCTCATATTGACTGATTTCCCCATGGAAACAATGACACAATGGAGGGGTCTCTTCGTTGCCAAGAGCCAAAGAAACAGCTTTTTATAGAAATGTTCAGCCAATCATAAAACTTCTGTCCAATCAACAACACAGAGTTCACCCAAATGAGCTAAGAGGATAACAGGGAGAACACGAGGTAAAACCAAAAGAAATGCGGCAGAGAGCCCCACTCCAGATCCATCCAAGTTCTTATTGGAGTTCTCAATTTCCAGGGGCAGCAAGTTCACTTCTGCACATGGGAATCATGAACAGGAGGAAAGTTTCTTCCTTTGGAGAGAGTGTGACATGCAGCTGTCAGAATTTGGCGTCCCAACTCAAATTCTGGGATTCCTGTTTATAAATCAGGAGACTGGAGGAAATGAGTCTAGGGCATCATGGTCTTAAGACCCTCTGCTTAGGTCTCATCTTTCTCCCTCTCCCTCTGCCTACACTGTCCTCATCTTAGCATCCTTCTTCCTCGTCTTCCTCTACAGCTCATGCCAGCAAAGCCAGATCCTCTCTGGGCTTCTTCCCCTATCCTCAGCAGGTGCAGGATTAGCATGGTCTGGGGCAGGGCAGGGGAGGAGGCCTCCCTGCAGCTGAGAAGAGGAGGAAAGAGATGAGGGGAAGGAAGCAGAAAGCCCAACCAGGTCCTGCCAGGCTCCTGGAATTACCACCCACTATAGCATCAGTCATTGCCAAGGGGAGATCATTCAGTTTACTGGGAGCTCAGTAGGAAGGGCAGTGCTTGCACTTGAAAGGCCCGTGCTTCCAGCTGAAGCATCACCATGGCTACCAAGCATGTGGAGAACATCAGGTGAGACTTCTTAGATTCTTAAGCCTTTCTGCTAACAGGGCTGGAAAGAACTCAGTTGACCAATCAGTTATCTGTCTCTTGCCTTCCTTCTCCTGCCCTCCCATGGTGCAAGGATAGCGAAAACCAGCAAAACCAGGAGCCGAAGTCAGGCTCCTTGCCGAATATGAGACAGGCTGATGGGTCCTCTGTCTAGCCATACTTATGAGGAATATAGGGCAAGACCATCATGCCCGCATTTTATTTTATTTTTTTTTTTTTTTTTTCTGAGGCAGTTAACTTATTTCATATCATTGAGGTCATATAGTATTTGTCCTTCAATGCCTGGGTTGCTTCACTTAACATAAGATTCTCAAGGTTCATCCATGTTATCACGTGCGATTGTAGTGTATTGGTTCTTACAGCTGAGTAGTATTCCATTGTGTGTATATACCACATTTTATTGATCCACTCATCTGTTGATGGACTTTTGGATTGATTCCAACTTTTGGCGATGGTGAACAATGCTGCTATGAACATTGGTGTACATATATCGGTTTGTGTCCTTGTTTTCAGATCTGATGGGTATATACCCAGCAGTGGTATTGCTGGGTCATATGGCAAATCTATGGATAATTTTTTGAGAAACTGCCAAACTGTCCTCCAGAATGGTTGGATCCTTCTGCATTCCCACCAGCAATGGATGAGTGTTCCCCTTTCTTCACATCCTCTCCAGCATTTGTATTCTACTGTTTTTTTCATGGCTGCCAATCTTATGGGAGTAAGATGGTATCTCATTGTAGCATGCCCGCATTTTAATACTTTTGTCGGTATTGTTTATTAATAATATTATCTGAATAGCGTCTACCAAAAGTTCATGTCCACCCCAGAGCCTCAGAATGAGCCTTGATTTGGAGATAGGATCTTTGCAGATGTAATTCGTTCCGATGAGGTCACACTGGATGAGGGTGGACCCCAATCCAATGACCGGTGTCCTTACAGGAAGGCCACGTGAAGACGCAGAGAGATAAAGACCCACGGGGAGGGGCCACGTGACGGCAGAGGCTGAGGCTGGAGGAGCGCACTGTGGTAGATTGAATCATAATTCAGTGTGCCCTTTCTTGAGCTTCGTCCGCATTCCTGAGGGTGGGAACCACTTACAAACAGGAGTTCTGACGATGTTAGCCGTAGTTAGGTGTGGACCCACTCAGTCACGGTGGGTCTGAACCCATATGACCGGAGGCCTTTATTAGCAGAAGAAATATGGAAGCAGGCAACCAGAGGAAGCCAAGCAAGTCAAGCGGAAACCCAAGAGCAGACACAAAGAGAGGGAGCTGGCCACGTGACAGGAGGCAAAGACGCAAGCCCAGGGACCCCAGGACTGCAACAAGCCAGCGCCAGCACGCTACAGACTGAGGGAGAAAGCATGGCTTTGCTGACACCTTGATTTTGAACTTCTAGTCTCCAAAATCGTGAGCCAACCCATTGCGCGGTATTTGTCACAGCAGCCTCGCAAACCAAGGCATGTATCAGCCACACAAGGAATGCCAAGCGTTGCCAGCAGGCCTGCCCTCAGAAGCTGGGAGAGAGGCATGGAAGTGATTCTCTCTCAGCGCTTCCGGAAGGAACCAGAGACTACCAGGCTCCAGAAATGTGAGAGAATACATTTCTGATGTTTTAATTCACCTGGTTTGTGATCATTTGTTATAGCATTCCTAGGAAACTAACACAGATTATATTTGCTTATCCAATGACAAATATTATGCATCATGCTTCTCATAAGACTGTAAAGCAACAAATATTTCATAAGTGCAAAGTCTATTTTACAAAAGGAAATGTATTTTTTTAAATAAATCAGTCTGCCTGATTTATTTAAGGCAGTTCCTGACTGGCCTTGTTTGTACACCCAGTGATTTGGGTTGCTTCCCCTCTGTGGGCTGGTAGGCTGTGTTCATCCTATCATGGTACCATCTTTCTCACCCCAGGCTGTAAAGGCAATTATGTTCCACCATGAAACATATTTCTGGGTCATTGATATCTTTAGAACTTGGAAATTATTTCATTCACCATTACACCCAGATCCTAAAAAATATATTTTAGATCTTAAAACTTTGAATCATAGATGTGAACTTTTCAAAAAGCCTATTAATCCTAAATATAGTCCCAAGCATGTAGAGTGTTCATTTTTTCAATGGCTGTAACAATTAATGTATTATTAGATGGATTAAATAGTTGACTACCCTTGATCTACATAGCTTAGTCACTGAACCGAATTTCTCTTCACTTTAATTCTGGCAAAAGGTTTAGTTACGTTAGGGTTCATTAACAGGGTGGGTGGGGCAATTCATAAAAAGTACATGAGCAAACAAAATGGCACTTGCTATTTATCCTAATATATGAATTATGCCGAAAAAAACTCCAGGGCTATTTTTAATCCTTATTTAATAATATGGCCCGTTACCAACTGAAGCTTTTACATGGAGATGAAAAGCTTATTTCCTTGTAAAATTCTCACAAGGAATTATTACAACAAAGGAACATCTTGTTCTAGAAAGCCTGCTTAATAATGTAGTCTGTTTTTATATAGCTGGTGGTTTACATTCATGAATATCTGAGCATACGGCAGTCCCTTTAGGGACAGGAAAGAGAAAAAAATGTAGGCATCAAGCTGAAGAATTGGCCATTCACCTATACCATTTTAACTAGTTATTTTGGCCAGGTCTTTTCACCAACTTAGAAGAGACACAAGCCACGTGTCCCAATTATCCATAGCATGTAACAAATTACCCCAGATCCAGCAGCCTAAAACATCTCTTTTTGTTATATCTCATGATCCTGTCAGTCAAGAATTTGGGTGGGGCTCGACGGGTGACACTTCTGTTTCTTGTGGCATTGATGAAGTTCAGTCGGTGGTTTGTTGTGACCGTTTGATATTTTTATGAATCTCCCAACAAGAGAGAAATCATGTCTGTAAACTGGTCTATTCCTCTGGGTGTGATACCTTTTCAATGTATTAAATTCAAAGGTTTTAAAGTTGACTTGATAAAAGATTAGGGCTTTGATTTGACCCATCAGTAAGGCGTGACTAAGGTTAAGTCCCCACCCCCTCAGTGGGCTGATACAAAAGAGCACTCACACAGGAAGAGCAAGAGCTCCATAGGCAAGGAAGAGGAGAGAACTGGGTCATTTCGGTCCTGCCATATGACAGAGAGGAGAAGGCTCCAACAGCTAGAGCCCTGGGAAGAGAGATGAGCCATCACCTGATAGTTTGCAGGAGAACAGAGGATCTGAGCAGCCAAGAAAGCCCAGAAAGAAAAGAGCCCTATGCAAGCCTATAGCTGAAATTGGAAGAAGTTGGGGCCCACAGAGCCTTAAGGGAAAGAAAGGAGAGACCAGGCAGAGATTGCCCACCATCTTGCTTCAACACATGGCAGCTGACTTTGGTAAGAGCCAACAGATTTCTGGTACTTTGCATCAGCACCCCTTTAGTTGACTAACACGGTGGTATTCAGCTAGTGTGTGGGCTGCTTGGGGGGGTCCAAGACAGTTTCACTCACACATCTAGTGTCTTTTGGCAGGAAAGGCTGGAGGTTGGGCTCAGCCAAGACTGTCATATGAAGCACCCAAAGCTAGCCACCCCCCTGCCTGGTGTCCTCAGGGTAATCAAAAGGGCAGAAGTCACACAACTTTTTTATAATGGAAACCACACAACATCACTGTTACCAAATTCTATTGGTTACCAGTGAGTCACAAAGGCCAACCCAGATTCTCTTCTCCATGGTACTAAAGAATTTGGGGCTGTCTTTAATCTGCCACACTATGGTTCCAGGGGGTGCAGAAGTGCTCGACCATTTATTCATAGATTAGTGCTTTATTAACTTGAACTGGTTCAAGAAAACTTTAGCAGTGTCTAAAAGCAATGGGGGGGAAGCGGATTTGGCTCAACTGATAGAGACTCCACCTACCACATGGGAGGTCCAGGGTTCAAACCCAGGGCCTCCTGACCCGTGTGGTGAGCTGGCCCATGTGCAGTGCTGATACGCGCAAGGAGTGCCGTGCCATGCAGGGGTGTCCCCCACATAGGGGAGCCCCATGCACAAGGAGTGAGCCCCTCAAGGAGAGCCGCCCCACACAAATAAAGCGCAACCTGCCCTAGAGTGGCACCGCACACATGGAGAGCTGACAAAGCAAGATGATGCAACAAAGAGAGACACAGATTCCCAGTGCCGCTGACAACAATGCAAGCGGACAAAGAAGAACACACAGCGAAGGATGCAGAGAGCAGACAAGAGGGGGGTGGGAAGGGGAGAGAAATAAATAAAAATAAATAAATCTTAAAAAAATAAATAAAAGCTATGAAGCTGTTCTTTTTATATTTGGTGATGGATAGACCAACACATCTGCAGTGTTTACTATAACAAATTGCAATATCTGGAAGGATAAGGTTTGCTATTTTAACCATTTTTAGGTGTACAAATCAATGGTATTAATTACATTCACAATGGTATGCAACCATCACCACTATTTATTTCTAAAATTTTCCACCAGCCTCAAAGAGAAATTCTATACCCATTAAGCAAAACTCTCCATTCTCTCCAGCCATCCCCAATCTCTGGTAACCTCTAATCTACTTTCTGTCTCAAATTTGCCCATTCTAGATATTTCATATACGTTTATTTCAATAAAGCAATCTTGCTTGATCACTGCAATTTATGACTCAATGAATCGTGATATGTTAGCTACATGGCAGTTAACAAAAAATGGCCCCCTCCATATCTGATTTGTTAATCCCTCTGAGTTTATTTTTTAAGCATTGAATTCTCTACTTGGAGTGTTGAATGACACAAAGAAGCCATTGAGTGTGATCCAAGCCTGCATCCCCGCTGACCATTTATGGGAACAGCGTTGAAGACATTGAGGCTGGAGTTGAAACAAAGGGAACACTCTTTGGGGAAAAGATTAAGTCTCCCCAAGGTTCTTTGAACTCACCTCCACCAGGTCCCTGATACCAAAGGCCCCAAAAAAAGTGCTGATTTATCTCCTTAGGGAGAAAGCCTGGTGTCCCTGAATCAGCAGAAAACAGTGCCTGTATTCTGTGCACCCTTCAAAGCACAGGAAGACAGCTGTGACATGTCAAGGGTTTGGGCACTGTATTAGTCAGGGTTCTCTAGGGAAACAGAATGGACAGGAGATATACGTAAATAGTACGAAATTTTATAGAATTTTCTCACACATCTGTGGGGATGCACAAGTCCAAGTTCCATAGGGCAGGCTGCAAACCAGGGGGGGTCCAATGAAGGCCCTTGATGAGTTTCCAGGAGATGCTGGCTGTCTGAAGTAGAGCTGGAAATTCTCTCCCAGAATGCTAAAAGCACTTCTCTTCTAAGGCCTTCAACTGATTGGATGAGACATCACTCACTGCTGAGGGCAGTCTCCTCAGTTGATTGTAGATGTGACCAGCCACCTATGCTATCAACTCACTGATGATTAAAGTCCATGAAATGCCCTTGTATTACAAGTAGCCCAGTGTTTGCTTGACCAAACAATGCTAGGCACCATTACCTGGCCTAAGTGACACATTAGCCTAACCATCACAGGAATGGAGTGTGGCCGTTGTCCCAAGGGTTCTATCAGAACCCCTTGCAAGCCCCATCCATGGAGGAGAACAATAACCTCCCTGCTCTGCTCCCTTCTCAGCAACCCACTATGGCTGGAGGTGGGAGAGGCACTTCCAGGAAGGTTCTAGAGTGTGAACTGAGGTTCTTCTCCTTGCCAGGGGCATCCTAAGTCCCCAAGAAGGTTTAAAGATTATTTACAAAAAAAAAAAAAACTTTGGCAGAGTAGGTTCCACTTTTCTCCTTTCCTAGCAGCTGCCATCCACTTCAGTGGACAGTCCCAATGTCTGGAAGGCAGGATCCACCAAATTCATGAAAGAGAACTCTCCAGGATGGCTCTGAACCCATACACACGGCAACAAAAAGGGGGGCCGGGGACTTGTGTCTACTTAACCAGCAGTGTACTGCTCTTCCTTCACAAAGATGCATGCTGCTGTTTAGAGATGACAGAGAAAGGACTATGAAAGGAGTTGTTTTCATTTCCTAAGGGCTTCCAATGCAGTATCTGAGAAATGGGTTGGATTTACAATGGGATTTATTACACTGAAAGCTTACAGTTCTGAGGTTGGGAAAAATGTCCACATCAAGGCATTAGATGAAGCTCTCTTCCCAAACACCACTGCTAGAGATCCCAGACTCCTGCCCCATAACAAGGCACAATAGCAGCTCTGCTAGTCTCAGCCCTCTCCTCCAGACTCACTTTCTCCCTGGCTCAGCTGTGGCCATTAGACACATGGCAGGGCATAATGGCGGCACCGGCTCATCTCTCCCCTCACCTCCAGGTTGCTGGTTCTGCTTCCAGCTGTTCTATCTGTGGCTTTTTTCTCTCCCAGCTTCAGCTCTCTTCAGCTTCTGGAGGCTTATTTCTGCCTCTGCAGCCTTCTTTCTGTGTCTGCAGCTTTTGGCCCTCTGTTTATAAAGGACTCCACTAAGAGGATTAAGACCCACCCTGGATCATTCCAGACTGAAGTGATCTAATCAAAAGGAAGGTCCCTTAATTGAATCTAATGAAAAGGACCCATCTACGATGGGTTCACAGGCACAGGAATGGGTTCCCTTTTAGAACAGTATTTTCTAGGCTCCACAAAGGACTCAGACCAGCACAGGAGTATATGGAATGGCCAAGGTCACAGCTCAAGTTCCTCTTTGTTGTGTGCTATAATTGTGGTAGTTTGTCTTCCTCTCTCCCATTTTGGTCTTTAACTACATCCATTACTCTAGTCTTCTGTCATAGAAAGGGAAAACTTTTTTTTTAGCATATCACAGTACTTTAATAGTTGTTAAATTACTGTGGACTGACAAAAAGCCAGTGTCTGTAAATGCAATCTATAACCCATGAGGCATAAGTGAAAAGAATTTATGGGACATAAAATTCATATTCTTCAAAGTATGTAAGTATAAACTGGCCTTCCAATTCCATCCACCTGAGAAAGCAGCCATACTTTTACAAGGCTGGCGTATATTTATCCATTCTTGTGCACCTTACAATTTTTGCTCTGAAAGGTCTAGGGTCTAAATCTCTTTACAGCAGTCGTTGCCCAACATGCCAGACCCCTTCTCCACTCTGCCCCCTCCACCCCACTCCTCACACTGTATTGCAAATTGTTTTCTTCTGGATCATTCTTTAGGCTGAAGGCTCCAGGCTAGAGTCTTAATTACAGTTGTACCCAAGCAGGAAGGATGATAAATAAACATTTGCTTTAAAGCCCCACTTGTGCCACTACTTGGTGGTGTACCAACCTGAAAAGCAGCTATTTCTTCTCCCTATATCAAAAAAACCTCAACCTTCATGTAAGTGACCATGAACAGAAAGGAAGAGAAGCCGTAAGTTGGGAGACAGAGTTCATAAACCTAGTAAAAATCTGTAATTGGGGAGTTTCAAATCTGAGGTTTTCTTGCATGCAAGTATAAGATAGAATTATCCCTTGCAGACTGAATAAATATGGATCAACACCTGTGTATCTCAATAGAGCTACCACCTTGGAAGCTTCCAGAGTGTTTCCAAATGATCTTTGATATTAGAAGACTATCCCTGATAAAAGAGAAGAAGGCCCCTGGATCTTCCCTTACCTCCTGCTTGAGGTGTTGCTAGTGAGGATTTGAGGCTTGAGGCCAGGACAGCCATCTTTCAACTGCAAGGGGAGACAGAGCAGAGAGAGGCTGTCTGTGCCCTGACCACTTGGGTAAGTTGCCGAATCCACCTATGTCTGGGTTTCTTGTTGTATAATAAAAGTAAACTTGCTGTTTAAAGGCACTTATTAAGTAATCTTATCTTGCAACCAAATGCACTCCTAATGACATTCTCATCTACATTTAATACCACAGTGTAGCACCAGCTAGGACAAGTATTATTTACAACAAGCACTAAAAATGGACCAAATTAATTACTCATACACTAACCTGAGAGCTCAAACTTGGCAGCTTCACAGAGAAAATGGTCCCATATGTAAAAGCAAGGAAAATTTAAAAAAATTTCTTTTATTCTAGCCCTGGAAAATTTCAGAGTACCATTAAGTGAAATAAATTTTGTTCCTAAGCACCAACACCTCCAAATTAAAATGCCACTTGAAGGAGAAGGAAATGGATTTTTAATGCAAGCATGAACTCCAGCTGAAGGGAGATTTGGACACTCTCTCCATATGGGGAGGAGAATGTGCTGCCAGAAAACAGGGTGGTGAGAAAATATCGGCCCCAACAATGCCCAGATACAGGGTCCAGCTGATGAGTCAGCACTCAGAAAAAGAGCAGAAAAAGAGCAGAAAAAATTCATGCTGTAAAGGGAAGGATTTAGGAGATTCAAATATCCAGTTCTCTGACTGTCAAAAAAGACCTGCATTTGCAGAATGGGAGAGTAGCTCAGACAGTGGCTAGAACAAATCCAGCGTATTTTAGAAAATCTTGAAGAATTCAAGGATCGTCAGAGGATCCCACTCTCTGTGGATCAAAAGGGAAAATGGTTGTGTCTCCTAAAATATAATTAAATGGATAATGATTTAGTGGCTACCACTGTGCCTGCCCGTCCTCCTAATACTACATGTTCCTATAGCCTCCTATTCACCCTTGCACCTCTCTCCATTCCCACCAGTGTTAATTAGGTGTAGAGAGAATAAAGGAAAGCAAGCCTTACATGGTCTCTTCCGGCCCAGCAGAGTTCTTTCTTACACTTGCTATACTGCATTGCTCAGTATCTGGGGGCCGTGCTATATGGTAAGCTCTGCCAGGGCAGGGATCTCGCTTGCCACTGTGTCCCCAGACTCTAGCATGGTGTCCAACACACGATTGGTGATAAATCCATACGCACTGAGTTAACCTATAGCTCTTTGATCCACCTGAACATAAAGAATGGACCAGAGACTTGGATTTTATGCATGCCTTCAAATTCTAGGTTCTTTGTTTCCAGGCATCTGAAATGAAAGAGTAAATTTACATACTGAAAGGACCCTGTGTGGAGTTTCTGAAGGTGTCCTCGAGGAGGCAGAATATCTGAGCTGGCCCAATGGAGAAGAGCTGGCCATGGGAAACTGAGGGCATAAAGCAGACCTGCTGTGCGGAAGGTAGAGGAGCACGACTGCTCCAGTGAGTCCAGGGCACACACCCAGGCAGGGGCCAGAGGTGTAACTCAGATACACAGTGCAGGGCCCTGGAGGGCCTGAAGCCTTATTGTCAAGAGGTCTCCATACAGAAGGGTGCCTCTGTCCCTCTGAAGGCTAAAGTGGGGGGACTGGGACAACAGGGAATGGGGCTTGCAACTAGGTTCTGCTTCTTAGTAGTGAAGTCACTTGAACCATCATCCATCCCCCAGCCAGTCACCAGAGAGCACTTACTGAGTGAGCCCACTGCTGTACCAGAGCCAATCAAGATGTGAATCTTGGGAAGCGGATGTGGCTCAAGTGATAGAGCTTCTGCCTACCATATGGGAGGACCCAGGTTCCATCCCTGGGGCCTCCTGGTGAAAAAGAAGAAGAGAGAAAGTGTGCCCGCACGGCAAGTCAGTGCCCACACGAGTGCCTGCGTGGTGAGCCAGAGCCCACGCAAGTGAGTCACGCAGCAAGATGATGAAGCATCAAAAGACAGACAAGGGGAAAGTCAAGGTGAAGTGCAGCAGAAACCAAAAATGAGGTGGCATAATTCACAGAGAACCTCTCTCCATATCAGAGGTCCCAGGATCAAATCCTGGTGGGTCCTAGAGGATAGAAAATGTAAAGAGAAGACAACACAGACAGCAAAAACAGCAGGGTGGGAGGAAGGGAAGAGAGAAAAATAAATCTTAAAGGGAAAAAAAAAATACAGGAAGAGTTTAAAAAAAAAAAAAGATGTGAATCTCACTCAGTGCAGCCAGAAGAATCGCTACCCCAGGGTATATGCAGAGGTTAGCAAAACATGATATTCTACCTCATTTTCCATCCCAAATAACCCTGTGGTTCAATGAGACAATCAGAAAACAAATTACAAATTACAAATTCTATTTCAAGGGAGAGTTAAAATGACAGAAGTATATCTAGTTCATTTCCCTTCAGAACATATAGTCCACATATGGTTATGAAATAACATCTCTTTTTCCAGTCTATGGAGACAACTCCAGCATAGAGAACTGAAGCCTGCTGGTCTACCAGGGCCACGTTCTTCTCTGGCTCTACGGTCTGGCAAAGACTGGGCAGGCTGATTTTTTTCTTTAATTTGTATTTCAGGGTGGCCGTGCTTATTCAAGGGCCTTATCCTTTTTGAGTTTTATTTTGTTCCATCATACCTTAGTTTCACTTCTCTTAGAGAACCCAAATGCGACTGCAAATGCAAGTGTTTGAGCTACATGTCAACAGTTAAATATGTGGCGTCTAAAACATAATTCATGAAATTCTTAGACCCAGCCAAGGATTATTTTAATCTGTATCCATGACTGCCCCACTCCTAGACCCTATCGCAAAGTATACGTGCTGGATTTGAGAACCAAATGTATAAGTGAGACTTCCTTGGTGACAAAATCCTGACAGCTAATGAAGCCCTTCCTTTACTCTTTGTTGGTATTATTTTTTTGGTTGTTTTCTGTTATTTCGTTATTACATTGCTACCATTTGTTGTTATGAGTGAAGAAGAAAAGAATCTCTGTTATTAAATATATTACAGGGGCGGCGGACTTGGCCCAGTGGTTAGGGCGTCCGTCTACCACATGGGAGGTCTGCGGTTCAAACCCCGGGCCTCCTTGACCCGTGTGGAGCTGGCCCATGCGCAGTGCTGATGCGCTCAAGGAGTGCGCTGCCATGCAGGGGTGTCGCCCCCGTAGGGGAGCCCCACACACAAGGAGTACACCCTGTAAGGAGAGCTGCCCAGCGCAAAAGAAAGTGCAGCTTGCCCAGGAATGGCGCCGTGCACACGGAGAGCAGATGCAGCAAGATGATGCAACAAAAAGAAACACAGATTCCCATGCCGCTGACAACAACAGAAGCGGACAAATAAGAACACACAGGAAATGGACACAGAGAACAGACAAACGGGGGGGGGGGAGAAATAAATAAATATATTACGGGGCTATCCTATAATTTAATGACAACTAATTAATACTTCTTTAGCCTGTTGTGTATGTTCCTGACTCTTCCAAGAATACACCCTTTCATACATATAAAATAAAATAAAATGAAAAATTAGTAAAATGATAATTCTCACAAAAATGGGGAATAGGAATAATCATATGGCTGAACATAGATCCAGATTTGAGTCAACTATTACTACACATTGCTAGGTAGTAAGCCGTTACTTTCTGGTGTATTTGTAACATATTTATTTTAACAGTTGGTATGTATGTTAAAGGTAAAAGTTCACGCTAATTCATTTTAAAGTATTTTTTGGCGGGATCGCACATGATGGCTCAGGAGAATGTTTGAAAGAACACTGTGGTACCCACCTTCAAAAAAATGGCACTGTGGATTCAATGCTCCAGTTATGGCAGAGAACCCCACTTCTTACTTGCTTCAACACAATTACAAAACACAGGTGGCTGGATAGCCACTATGAAATACAGATTCCCAATGAAATGGAATCCCAAGAAGAAACCTAGAAAAAGCTTAATCTAGCAAAGAGATTTTCTTCTGAACCAATTTAAGGATTTTAAATTAAGTATTACAAACAAAGACGTAACAATCTAAAAGGGTTTTACCTGTTTTTTTTTTTCCCCCTCTGGACTCTTGGATTTTGTTTTTAAAGAGAATGGCTAGAAGCTAAGAAGAAACTAAGATGCCATCACAGTCCTACCTAGAGAAGGACCCTCAGAGGGGGCATCGAGCCATCCTTGCTTGTAAGGATTGTAATCTGACTGTTTGGAGACCTGTTACTTTAATGGAAAATAAGACAGCAGCAACTGCATACCCAGGCATCAGAAGAAAACCTCTTGGAAAAGCAGCTCTTGATATGCCCCCGGCCTGTATCGACCCAAACTACCTCTGGGCACTAGCTCAGAAAACAAGTTATTTTTACTTTGCATAACATTCTTATCCCCAGGGAATGGAGGTAACTGGGTACCTTGAGGGATCTGACTGAAAATAATTTAAAAAAAAAAAAAAACAGAAATAGTCCCTTTGCAAAAATCACTTAAAGTTTGTGACTGCTGAGCAGATTTATCAAGCTCCCAGCCTGCTCATTTGAAACCGGGCACTGTTCTCAGTGCTTTACAGAATCTAGTTCTGGAAGCTCCCACAACGACCTTTTGTGGCAGGTACTATTACCAGCTGATGAGACAACAAAGGCACAGAAAGGTTTCAAATCGTGTCCCAGGTCACACCACAAGAAAGGAGCAGAGCCGGCATTCCATCCCAGACCCCCCAGCTCTAAACCATGGGCTCTTAATGACACTACATGTTCTCACGGAGTCAGCCACCAATTGGAGCGTTCACCTGTGCTCCCCGCAAAGACACAGTGGCCGAATTTCACAGGGTGGCCTGGAAAGGACAAAGCCGGCAGAGAGCAGCCGTGTGTGAAAATGAAGCGGCAAGAGCAGCACCCCCAACCCAGATGGGGGAGCAGAAAAGTCTCCCCAGAGGAGGTGGTGCTCACGCTGAGTCTTGAAGGATAAGGAGCACATAACCAGGCCAGGGCAGGGAGAGGTGGGAAGGGGCAGAAACGTGACTCAGGCAGAGGATTCAGCACAGGAGACTGCGGTTCTCCCAAGGAAGAGCTGGTAATGGGCAGGACTGGCAAAGTGGCACCTTGGGTGGTAGAGGGTAGGGGCGCCCAGGTAAGGCCAAAGAGGGAGGTGGGCAAGGACAGTGTCACCAAGAGCCTTGGGCCTGGCTACGGAGTATGGATTTGCCTGGAGAAACAGAATGCCCAGATGTCCTTTTGCCAGCTATTACAAAGGGGCTAGATGGGAGAAGGTCAAGCATGGAAACAAGGAGACGAGTTGGGAAGTTATGACAATTATTTCAAAGTTGTAATAAGAGCTCTTTTGCTGGAACTGCATAGCCATGTGACCAGAGCAACTTAAACCAAGGTGGGCAGAGGTGCAGATTTGGGGCGTGCAGCAACACTGGGCTGCAACTCCCCTGCACCACCCCTCCCCAGCCCTGTGCCATTCAGGCACCCAGTGACCTCCCCAGGGGTCGTACCCTCAGGGTGTGTCCCAATACAACATATTAAAACGTCACGGGGCGGCCAAAACTATCACTGCAAAAGCAAGTGCTAGCAACAGCACCTTCTCACTAGTGAAGAAAAAAGTCCCTCTGCTCCTTCTCCGATCCCTTACCCCTTTGCCACCCAAACAATCCTTATTGTTTGGGTGATGCTGAAACTACGCGCTTTTGGAATATTTCTTCTGCTCTTATTAGAATTCGTTTATCTTTCAGCCAATGGGGATTAGGCTGCCACTAGCTTCTGAAAGTATTTCAGAAGGATTATGATTCAACATGTAATGCACATTCTTGACCTTATTATCTTCAGATTATCTTTGGTTTTCCTGGTGCTTACTGTAGGTCTTTGCGCATGGCTTTTTTTTCCCCTGGACTTTGTCCCTGTATTTTAGAGGCCTTGTAAAAATGTCTCTTGTAGTTCAGAACTTCCTTTATCGAATTTCTCTTCCCATTTGAAATAAGGTTAAAAACATGACAGAAAACACAGATCACCAGCATCTGCTATTCTTCCAAAATAAATGATTAAATGTTCAGGAAGTGGTATGCTATTTAATTAGGGTCCATTTTCTTCCCAAAAGTCCCTTTTGGATTCCACAAAACTGGGTGACCCCTACCTTTCTGGAGCTGAAAACACTCTCACATTACAACCTATTTCATATTTTCATATTTTTTTCCCCATATTCATATTTTTTCCCCCACAAGTATTAGAGCCTCCTTTAGCAGAAACTCCTTGCAAGGCAATGGGGCACGTTGCTTTGGCCGCCCTTGAGAGGGACTTGCCGGGTTAATTTTTTTTTAATTACTTGTGTCATGACCCCCTGACTAAAAAGACCAGTTAGGAGTTTCGAGACAAAGGACGGGGGGACTGGTCCTGCATCGGCGCTTCCCATCACACCCCCACCCGACTGTCCCTTTTCTCCCAAAATTTGAAGTTCTTCCCAAACCGCTCCCAGCCCCTTCCCCAGGAAACCCCGGCCGCCACCGCAGTTGGAAAGGCGCGGCGGCAAGTGGGAACCGCTAGGTCCCCGCGCTCAGAGCTGGCCCAGTGGGGCTTACCTTGACGAAGAGGGTGATGTCGTGCTCCTGCCCGGGAGCCCCCTCCTCGGGCGCCTCGCCGTCCTCCCCGCCGCCGTCGCCGCGCGCCTGCTGGGCCCCGCGCTCGCCGCCGCCCTCCGGGGCCAGGTGGTTGCTGAGCTCGGGCGCTGGCTCGGCCGCCGCCTGCGGGTCGGGGCTGGCGTCGGGGCGCTCCGCCTGGGCGCCGGCTGCCGCTGCCTCGCTGGGCGCCGCGGGGCCCCCCTCGCCCCGCTCCGCCTCCTCCTCCTCCTGCACCTCCTCGTCGGGGCCACCCCGGTCCCCGCGCTCGCCGGCTTCCGCCCTTGCGCCCCCGGGCGTCGCCTCCCGAGACGCGTCTCCCTGGCCCTCGGCCTCCGCCGTGGCGCCCACCCCCGCGCCCCGCGCCTCGCCCGCGCGCTCCCCGGGGATGTGCTCTCCGGTCTCGGCTGCCACCGCGGCCTCAGTCGCCTCGGCCTGGGGCGGGGGACTGCGGTCCTCTCCGTCCCGGGGCTCGCCCTCGGCCCCGTGGGCCCCTCCCGCCAGGTCCTCGGCGGCCACGCTGTCCCCCGCCGGGCCCTCGGCGGCCACGCTCCGCTCGGGCTCCCCGGGGGCGCTGCTCCCGCACAGCTCCGGCTCGCGCTCCACCTCCTCCTCCGCCTCGGCGGCCGAGGACTCCCGGGCCCCCCGCTGCACCCCCGAATGGGCCTCCCCCTGCACCTCCGGCTGCTCCTCCCCCTGCACCCCTGGCTGGAGCTCCCCCCGCACCTCCTCCTGCGCCTCGCCCTGCGCGCCGCTCCCCGGGCTCTCCTCCTGCCCTCCCTGGGGGCCCTCGGCGCCCACCTGCGTGCCGCCCGGGGCGCCCTCCTCCGCCCGGCCCTCGCCCTCCGCGTCCCTCGTTCCCGGCTCCTCGGCCGCGGGAGCCCCGTCCGCGCCCCGCGCTGGCTCCCCCGCGCCCCCCGGGTGCCGCCCGGCGTCTCCTTCCTGCATCACCGCGGCCGTCGCGGCTGCGCCCTCCCCGTCGCCCCTCGGGGCCTCCGCGGCGCCCTCGCCCGCCGCCTCCCCCTCCGTGTGCGGGCCAGCCGCGCGGGGCTCGCCGGGGCGCCCCTCCTCAAGCGCCGGGCCCTCGGGCGGCCCCGGGGGCGTCGGGGCCCTCCCCTCCGGCTCCGCGGTCTCGGCCATGGCCGCAGGTCCCTGCGCTTCGCCGGAAAGGAGAACCTTTTCTGCCGCTGCTGAGGGGCCTGGTGGCGCGGGACTAGGGGCTCGGGGCCGCTGCGCCCCAGCCAGGAGGAGACCCCGACTCGGCTCGCCCTGGCCGGGCAGTTTGGCTGGTCGCGCCGGCGGTGTGCTGGAGGCGCGGAGCGGAACCCGCCCAGGCGCTGCGCCCCTGCCCTCTGGCTTAAGCTCTCTGGATTCTTCCAGCACCGCTCCTGCTTCTCCTCGAGTCCGCGTCTGTCGTCCTCCTGGGTCCCAAATCCCGACCCAGGATTCTTTGGTCGCAGGGCCTGGAAGGTGCTGGAGCTGCTGGAGAGCGCCGCTTGGCTGCTGCACCCTCTGAAGTGCCCAGCCCGCTGTCCCTGGAGCTGACCAGAAGTCCTTGGTGCCAACTCCATCCCCTTGGGGCCTGGGCGGGGTTTGTCCTTCCCGTCCCCACCCCTACTCCAACCTTTGGGTGGCCTGGGTGCCTGGCCAATGACAGCCTTTCTTGTAGCACTTGTGGATTTTAGAGAATAGATCCTCCTAAAAATGCTGGTGTTTTCGGGAACAGCCTCAAGTTCCTGGACCATTTAAACCACCTCCCAACACACACCCAGCATCCAAAACACCTAATCCCAGCTGCCTGCTCCACCGGCTCCGCAAAGATGCCCACGTTGTGCCTCAGTGTTCAAATCGGACAGTGATAAATTGGGGAGGGAGGGAGCAGGAAAGCCACGTGGTTGCCTTCCCATTTTCACAGGCCCTTCCTGTGAGGTTCCAGGGGCCCCCCAGAAAGGTCCAGCAGCTGTGGCCCAAAATGGGCTCTGCTGCGTGAGGGCCCCTCCCTGGGCGTTGCAAGTGTTGTACATCAGGGAGTCTGCGCAGGACAGGTTCCATCCCTCACCTGCCTGGCCCTGAAGACTAAGCAGCTGTGACGCTTCCAGATTCTCCTGCATTTTTTAGGACCATAACCTGTGCTTCGATATCTAAGTGGTTGTTAAGGATTTGGGGAGCAGGCATGGGGAGATAAGAACAACAGATAGATGTGAAGGAGAGCAGTTGTGGAATTCCCAGGGTTGGGAGTCTCCCAGAATCACAGACCAGATACTTTTCCTAAAAAAAAAAAAGTTAGGATGAAAATGGTGTAGTAGGCTTACTATGAGCCAAGCTGGGTAATATGGGTGGGAGCTGGGAGGGACTGGGTTGCCCAAGATGGCACAGTCTAAATGTGGTGGAGCCGGGCTCCCAACTCAAGACGATCTGAGTGGGCAGCTTCTTCACTGCTCTGATCCTGCCATGTCAAGTCCACAGAGGGTTCTATTTTCATTGAATGCATTGGGCATGGCTTCGATGTGACTTGAAGTCTCCCATGTGGCCACTCACCAGGAGATATCCTTCCACATCCCAGTACCTTCACCAAAAGATGCCAGGCAGGGAGCCCAGTTACACCCAGCTTTCTGCCACCTTTTCCCAAGGTTGTACCCTATCTGTCTGAGAGGGAACCAGGCAGAAGTTTATTGCCGCAATGTATGGCACCCCCACCTGGAGCTGGACAGGCGTGTCAGATGCAGACCCTGCTCTCGGAAACTCCGAGCACTTAGAAAAGAAATCCTGCCGCCTTCACCAAGATGAGAAAGCAGCCACCACCCTTGTTTCTTAAGAGAGGGGTGAAGCCAGCACCCTCGGCACCGAACAGGCTAACACAGCTTGGCACAACCCCTTTTGCAGTCCCCTTGGGGCCAGATGTGTTTCAGAATACAGAATTCTTAGAAAGATGATCCAGTGCTTATACTGTATATTACAAAACACCACATACCACCCTGTGATCAGACATGTTAGTACTTCTGCAGTGACAGATAAACATTCATATTAAAAGGATATATAAAAGCCATACATAGCTTCCTAACAGCCCATTTCAACTCTCACCTCCAAATGAGCTCAGGTCAGTCTTGTTTTGCTTCCAGATGAGCCGTCAAAAACAAAAAGCCTGCACTTTTCACAGCTTTGGGAAGACTGTGTATTTATTTGCATAGTATGAATAAATTCAAGATTAGCTACATCTACACCTGTATTCTTAATTACAAGCCGACTGCTTCCAATGCTTTGACAAAGAACCAAATTCGAGATACAAACTTACATAATAATATTCCCTAAACTTGAACTCAGGTAAATTTGTTAAGTATGCTCTGGTTACAGGAGGGCTATCATCTCTAAAAAAACCTTCTTTTGAATTGGGTCCAGAGAGCAACCAATCGATAGATGTTGACTTGACTCAGTCACAGACAAGGCCTCGGCTGGTTGGTTGAGAAGCATCCCTGGCTGGTGTCCTTGTCGGACAATTTTAATAAAAGCTCTTCTGTCCTGGTCACCGACCCTCCACTTCACATGAGCCTCTTTCATTGTCCACGATCTGGAGTCACTGACTCACATCGATGGTGGCTCTCAGAATCACATCATTCGGTCTTTGTAAAGAAGCTTTCACTTTCTAATGACGGTCTTTCTGAAAAGCAATTTTAAATTTTTATATCAGTTTTCTGTAATCAAGTAAAGCTTGTTTAAAAACTTAATACAGCCTCAGTGCCAAAATTACGGAAATCAGAAAATAACGGAGTTCTTTACAATTTTTCCATAACCCCATACCCACAATAAACACTTTCTCCATTTTGAGAGAGAAACAGGAGGGGGTACACAACAATGAACAAGCCTGAGAAGGTCCCTCCCTTTGGGGGTGGGACAAAAATAAACAAACATTTAAATAAAATGTTTTGGGATGATGTTAAGCATTATAAACACATGCACACGTGTGCACTTACTGAAAACTTTAAAACTCCTCTATCTTCCTCTTACACCCCATCCCAGCATGTCAGCAAGTTCATTGGCTCAACTTCTAAGAATACATCCACAACCCAGCCTGGCCCCACCAGCCCCGTTGCTACCACCCTGGTCCAAGCCTCTGCTATCTCCTGTCATTTGGTTTATCTCGGTCACTCCAGGCTGTTCTCAGCCCCACAGCCAGATGACCCTCCTTGGAAATCGCAAGTCTGATCACGCCACCTGCGAGCTCAAAATCTTTCAAAGGTTTTCTACCTCGCACCAAGAGAAAGTCAAGTCCTTGCAAATGAACTGCGAGGCCCTATAAAACCAGGCAGCCGATCGCTTTCAGGTCTCATTTCCCACTCCCCTCTCCTGGCTCACTGGTCCCTACCACGCCAGCCTCCCTGCTCTTTCTAGAACTCCCTGGGCAGCCCTCCACCTGAGACATCTGCTGTGTGTTCGTGACTCAGTCCCTTGCCTCATGCAGGTCTTTGATGAACCTATTTTCTCTGAGCACCCATTTTAGAGCACAACCCCTACTCTACCATCCTGACTTGTCTCTATTTTTCCCATCTATGTGTTATGTATTTTACTGTTTTATTATCTGACTTCTCCTCCGTAGTCTCTGTGAAGGCAGAGGTTTTTGTGTCCCACTGACAAGAAAAGGATCAAGCCTGTAGCAGAAGCTCAATAACCATGTGCTGAATGAATGAAGACACACGTGCTTTCATATACCTAAGTAGCAACCAGAACCAGTTTTAAAAAGTACCTTTTCTCAGTTGGTTTTATACTTTGGGGGACAAGCTCATGTCACAAGACATGCTATTCACAGAAATTCTTATACACTGACTTTGTGCGTACTTCAGTGAATGCTTTTAATTATTAGCAAGGGCCAAGTCAGTTCACAGAAGGGAATACAGAAGAAAATGCCAAATAAATAGGGTTGTGAAGGTCGCTGTAAAGGCACTTAGAAATGTACACATTGTTAACTTGGCAGCCAGCACTAGGATTAGCTATTTAAATACTAGGGAGAGTTAAACAGAGGTGATCAATTCAGGAATGAAAGACGGGAGGCAAAAATGTTGATATTTAAGTCGCTTTTAATAATTACAGAGCTTTCCTACTATACATTATGTGGAATCAAGAAGCAGTGATGTGCTGCGGTGACAAAGCAAACCTCGAGGACTTATAAACAATTTCAGGGTTTTTTTCTGTTTCCAAAACAAATGGACTCCTTCCCAAGGAGAGCCTCTCTTTCTCTAGAAGGTCCCTGCCCCTTTGAGAAGAACTCCTGGGAAAACGATATACCTATAGCATATAGTTCACAGGATCCACTTATGGTTGAAGAAAAGTTCATCCCGTGCTCTGATTTCCCTTCAAACATCTCCTCCTCCTCACCTGCAATGACCCCAAACCCTGCTTCTCAAGCTGCCTGGGTTTGTTCGGTTACTTGTCAAGGTGTATTTCAGTTAAATGGAGGATATCACTGCAAAATAAGCCAAAACTAAGAGGCAGGGATTGCCAAATCTGCCCATCAGTGATTTCAAAGCAGGTATATAGCATCTTCCAAGTCAACTAGAATGTTATAGAAACAAATCCAAGGGAAGGCACAAATGATGTCATGGTGAAATGGGTGCCTTCTCAGGGCAGACTGCCTGGTCTAAACCCCCACCTTTTTTTTTTAACAAACACCCCACCTGTCTTGTGTCACCTGTGTGATTTTAAGTTTTCATCTGGAAAATTGGGGTTTACAATAAAACCACTACTCTTTTGTTTTGGTTTGGTTTTTGTTTTTTTTTAAGATTTATTTATTTATAAAATCCCCCCCCCCCCCCCCCCGTTGCTTTGTGCTTGCTGTCTGTGCTTTGTGTCCATTCACTGTGAGTTCTTCTGTGTCTGCTTGTCTTCTCTTTAAGCAGCAATGGGAACTGATCCTGGGACCTTTTGGAATGGGAGAGAGGTGCTCAATCTCTTGTACCACCTCAGCTCCCTGGTCTGCTGTGTCTCTTATTGTCTCTGCTCTGTGTCTCTTTTCGTTGAATCATCTTGCTGCACCAGCTCTCCACACCGGCCAGCACTCTGTGTGGGCCAGCTCTCTGCTTGGGTCAGCTTGCCTTCACCAGGAGGCCCCAGGAATCGATCCCTGGATCTCCTATATGGTAGACTGGAGCCCAATCGCTTGAGCCACATCCGTTTCCCTTGGCCAGGAGCTTTGAAACAGCAGATGGGGGGAGATATTTTTTTGTGTTTAGGGAGACTGTCATCCCTTAAAATACATCCCACAGATTACTAATGAATCCTGATGAGAAGTTCTTTGAGATGATGGAAAGATTACCATATGTGCATCTAAAAATCTAGTCTCAAATCCTAACTACTTATTGGCTTTGGTTGTTTTTCATCAACAAATATTTATTGAGTACCTTTTAAAAGTCAGACCCTGAACTAGGCTCTGCATATACAGCAATGAACAAAACAGATATAATTCTCCCTCTCCCTCACAGACAATAAACAAAAATATACTTAGTTATCATTGTGATGATTGCTGGCAAGGAACAAACGAGATGCCCAAGAGAGATGCTTTAGCGAGGTGGGCAGGGAAGGCCTGTCTGCTGAGGTGATAAACTTACAGCACTGGGGTCTTCTGAACATTGAAAGAGATCATGTGTGAAAGTGTCTGGTAAGCTGTGAGAGCTCGGCACAATTGCCAACTACTATTATTAATTTGCTTGCAGTTAATGACTGGTCCTATTGTTTTTACTACTTAGATGTTGGAACCATCCGCATTCTTCTGTAATAAAGGAAATCTATCCAAAGTATGAATCCCTTGACCTTGTCAAAAAAAACTAACTCCCATGACCTCGAGCACCCATAGAAACACAAGGGGTTAGGGACTTCGACTTCCTACGCCTCCACTTTTAAAGAAAGCAGTGGGAGAGGAGGATAAAGGGAAAGGATGGCACCAGAGCCTGTCTTGTTCCTACGTATCCAACCACACTTCTCACCTTCCAGGACTAGGTAGGCTCTGAGTAACCAAGAGATGCACACGCTGTTCACTGTGAAACTTCGCAATCCTTTGTTTTGATCATTCTATCTGTGAAAAAGTATGTCCTTTGTCTGAAAATTAAATCAGCATCTCTTATGTGATACTGGTACGGAGTTGTCATCTAGGAAAACCATTTCTGTGCTACTCAAGGAATTGAGAAAACCCACCTGTCCATCCATCGATCATCTATCCATCCATCCATCCATCCATCCATCCTTCCATGCATCATTCTACATATTTATTCTGAGTAACTTCCATGTAACACAGGCTTCACTGGTTTAAGAGAAATAAAGATGAGAAAACTAAGGTTCCCACCCTGCTGTACAGCTCTACAGAGTGGAAAAAGCTCACTAAACTCTAGAGTTTCTGATAGGTTCATGCTGATTTCCCATGCTTCCCTTATCAATAACTTAATTACAGATTTGTTTTTAAAAATGGTGAACTATACTCTATGAGTCCACATATCCCACAGCCATGCTTTTTCAAAAGATTTCTGCTACATGTACTTATTTATCTACTTATTTATGTATCACACATAGAATGAAATTATTTAGCCCATGATTTTATTCCAGGGTGTCTTACTAGCATTTGAGTTTTTCTTTCTAATTTTGGCTGAATTTTGTAGCAGTTTGATAATATTTATAAATTCCAAAAAGAAGGATTATGTTTGTAAACTGGTCTGTTCCTCTGGGTGTGATCCCCTTTGATTGCATTAGATTCAGCTGAGAGGTCTTTGACTAAATTATTAACATAATCAAATTTTTAATCAAAATGAGGGCTGGATTCTATCAGGGCTGAGTCCACACCCCCTTGGTGGGCTTTTTAAACAGACGGTTACTCAAGAAGACACAGAAGAAGAAGATACAGAAGAGGAGAGAACTTTGTCATCTCGGTCCTGCCATGGGACAAAAAGGAGAAGACTCAGACAGCTGAAGCCCTGGGGAGAGCTGAGCCATTCTCCTGATAGCTTGCAGCCAAAGAGACCAGAGCCCTGAGCAGGGCTGGAAAGAAACAAGCCCTCCAGTCTATAGCTGAGATCCAAAGAAGCTGGGCCAACGGAGCCTTAAGAGGAAGAGGAAGGCTGAACCCCTGCCGAGATCAGCAACCATCTTACTTCAATACATGGCAGCAGACTTTGGGGGAGGAAGTACCTCTTACAGAACCTTGAGTTGGACTCTTAAAGGCCTTGTAATTGTAAGCTTCTACCCCAAATAAGGACCCTATGTAAATGCCAACAGATTTCTGGTAATTTGCAACAGCACCCCTTTGGCTGACTAATATAGATTTATAATTTGGTTGAACCAGAAAGAGATAAAGGTAGAGAGGGAGGGTCTGCCTTTGTGGGCCTCAGCTCTGTCTGCACCCTTTCCCTGGAGACGCACATGTTTGCGGAGAGTGAATCCAGTGACCGCAGTCTCCTCAGCTCACCAAGAGAGTCTTGGATCACGTGATCTTGGAATCCTGTCAATGCTTGAATTCTATAATCTATGACTTAATAGCTCACATATCGGAGAAGTCACTAATCAGAGCAGAATGAAGCTGAGACTCAGGAAGTGAGCAATCAAGGTCCCTAAAGCCAAAATCAATAGAATCGAGTTTGCCTCTTAACGTTTTACTCAACCATGGACTTGACCAACTCTCATTCAGAGCTCGTGACTTCATTCCAAATTCAGTCTAACCTGTGATCTGGTTTCTAAATCCAGAATACATTAGAAACAGCAAATGGGCTGAACAAGCTGTCTTCATACAAACAAAACGCTTAAGTTAAAAGCCAAGAGTGCTTAATGTCTTAAGTTTCAATTATCAGTGTTTACTGAGAACAGGACTTCTTGGTTGTATTAATTTCCTAGAGCTGCCATAACAATTTATTACAGGCTACCTGGCTTAAAACAACAGACATTTATTCTCTCACTGCTGAAGGCCATGAATCAATAGTCACGGTGTCAGCAGGGCCAGGCTCCTTGGGGTGGTTTGAAGCTGTCTGTATCCCAGAAAAAACATGCTCTTAAATCTAATCCATTCCTGTGGTGTGAGCCCATTGTAAGTAGGACCTTTTGATGAGGTTCCTTCAGTTAAGGTGTGGCCCAGCCCAGTCAGGATGGGTCTTCAGCCTACTCCTGGAGTCCTTCATATGCAGATGGAATTCAGACATTCGAGAGAGAGAAAGCCACAGATGGAGCAGCCAGAGACTGAACATCAGAGGAGCCCAGAGGCGCTGCCATGTGCCTTGCCATGTGGCAAACCAAAGATCAAGGATCGCTCACAGCCAGCCTCTGAAACCACAGTTTTTGGGGAGAACGCATTACCCTGGTGATGCCTTGATTTGGACTTTCTTTTTGCCTCAAAACCTTGAGCTGGGAAGCGGATGTGGCTCAACTGATAGAGCGTCCGCCTACCATATAGAAGGTCCAGGATTCGATACCCAGGGCCTCCTGGCCCGTGTGGTGAGCTGGCCCATGCGCGGTGCTGCCACATGCAAGAGTGCCATGCTGCGTAGGGGAGCCCCACATGCAAGAGTGCACCATGCAAGGAGAGCCACCCTGTGTGAAAAGCGTAGTCCACCCAGGAGTGGCACCACACACATGGAGAGCTGACGCAGCAAGACAATGCAACAAAAAGAGACACGGATTCCCAGTGCTGCCTGACAAGAATGCAAGCAGACACAGAAGAACACACAGCTAATCGACACAGAAAGCAGACAACGGTGGGGGGAGGAGGGGGAAGGGGAGAAAAATAAATAAAATAAATCTTTAAAAAAAGCCTTGAGCTAATAAACTTCCATTTTTTTAAGCCAAAAATTTCATGGTATTTGCTTCAGCAGCCTAGGAAATGAAAACGGTCTTGTTCTTAGGTTCAGTTCTTCAGTTGGTTGGCAATTACTCCACAGCCAGCAGCAACGAAAGGTCTCAGTGCCGTTCATTGACCCCATACTGCAGCCCTTAAAACAGCAATAAGAGGGTGTCCTGGAAAGAGCCTGATGCCCAAGGTGCTCTTGGCAGGAGAATTGGGAAACCACCAGGCAACTAAGACGTCTCCATGGCACCTGGCACTCAGCAGCAGGTAGGTGGTTCCCGCAAGTAGTGGAACCAGGTGTGCTAACCAGACTTCTTGCTTTCTAGCTGCTTAACTTGGGACAAGTTACTTAGCTGCTCTAGGATTTAGTCCCCTCCCCCCATGGTGTGAGCCTGCTAGTGCCTTTCTACTGAGCATGTGAAGAGTCAGGTGTATAAGGTACTGAGAAGGATGCCAGCAAAGTAAATACCCTCTGACCATCATCACTCACCATTATCTGAAAAGACTTTGGAATCAGCATTTTTGGATCCACGAGATCAAATTAGTGGTATGAACCCCATGGAACGATTGTCTACACACCAGTTAAAGAATAAGTTGGACTCACCCTTCTCTTGTGATGGTCCAAGCCACTTTATCTCTAGCTTGGACCATGAAAAGCAACCTACCTGTCTCCCTGCCTCCACGCTTGCCCCTAGGGTCTGTTCTCAACCCAGCAGCCTGAGCAATCATTTAAAATTGTAAATTGTCACTCCCCTGCTCAAAACCCTCCAACTTACAAACAAATCTGAAGTCTTTCCAGGGACTCTGACTCTCTAGATGACTTGGTGCCATCTCTGGCCTCCACTCTCCTGCTTCACTGATCCTCATCATTGTCCCACACTCATTCTAAACCAGCCCCCCTGCCTGAGGCTCTCTACCCCACCTCCTATTGCAGGTCCCTGCAGAGGTTGCTCAAAACTGTCTTCCCTGATCATCCTGTGTGAAACAGTTTCCACCCCACACCCTCCATCCCCTGCCCCTGCTCATTGTTCTACTTGTTTATTGCCTGTCTCCCCACTGATAGGAAGCTCCAGGAGGGCAGGGAGCCTGTCGTCCTCACTGTTGTTTCATCAGCACCTAGAACAGTGCCTGGTATACAGGAGGCTTCCAATAAACTCTGCTATAGGAATGAACGATATTTGTCCTGACTTGTTGTCTAAACTGACCAGATGGCTTAGACAGCCAATGTTCTTTTCTTAAGGAATATTTTATTTTGCTGGGACTGCTATAACAAGTTGTGTGGACTGGTCGGCTTAAACAACAGGAATTTATTTTCTCACAGTTTTGGAGCCTGGATGTCCAAAATCAGGAAGTCGGCAGAGTCATGCTTTCTCCAAAGTTTGTAGCATTCCAGCGGTGCTTGCCAGCAACCCACAACTCAGTCTCTGCCTTTGTCTGGCCATCTGTACATTTGTCCCCTGCTCACTCCCACTACCATGTCCAAATTTGCTCTTAAGGACTCCAGTCAAATTGGCTAATTGGATTAAGGTCTACCCCATTCAGTTTGGCCCCATCTTAATAGGATCTTGGAAGATCCTTCACACCCACAGGACCACGGATTAGGACTTGAACCTGCTCGTGGGGGGGGGGGGTATGAGTCACTCCGCCACAGGGAGCAAATGTCCTGCTCATTTATTCACCCAATCATCCCTGAAATATTTGTTAATTGGCAAAATTTTCTCCATAGTTCACACCCAGATAGAGATGAATTAGCAGCTCACTTTGTGAACTAGCTATAACGTCAAGATTTACATGTTGCCACCTCTTCCATCCTTCTAAGAACACCTGTACAGGAGGAAGTCAGGAGCTTCCTTCCTTTCTCTTGAGGCTCCCCCTTCACTTGGGTGGCCCAAGAACCTGGAGAATTTCATTAGCCAAAGGGGTGAGAAGTAACTGGTTTCCCTGCCTCCACCCAATGCCACTGCTCCAGCCCAGGATGCATCTCCCCACCGTGGGGAAGCCCCACCCTGGTTCCTGCAGGCCACAGGGGTCAAACGTGGAAGGAGGATGGCCCATTCGCAGCTCTCAGTTCAGCCAAGGGTGTTTCCCAGCTCATGCCTCTCAGTCAGTCCTGTTGAGGGTTCACACAGCCAGGCCCTGCCTGAGGCCCAAGGTGGCCCAAGAACCTGAGATTAGGAAGAGTCTAGCACCGACACCACACCTCCTCCCCTAGGGATGGGCTAGCTTCCCCCTGACCCTCAAAACTAAAGATCCTTTTCTATACAAGCCCAGTAACCTAGGGCAACCCCACCCACACCTACCTTTCCATGAGCTCAGATACCTGTCTGGCCCTTCTTTTGCTGAGATATTAGATGGCAGCCTCTTTCATCTGAGAAGAAAAAATAAACGCATGGTGAGCAACCTACATGGCGTTGTTCTGGAAGGCTCCCTGCTACATTTGTAAATGATGGACAGCTTTTCCAAAATTCTATTTTATATAATCGTTTAAGTCCCTGAACTTCACAGATGGCCCTGATAATATATATGAACATATGGGATTGCCTTTAAACAAAATTTCAGAATAAGCCAAGGGCAGACCTAGCCCAACCTTCTTCCTCTTTTCCTTGCACTGTAACTTGCCAGCTGGGTGTCTTTGCATGAGTCACGTAAAACCACCAGACCTCGGATTCCCAACCTGTGCTGTTGGAAAATGATCCCTGCCCTGTAAAATTCACAGGGCTATCTGAGACCAAGGGAGAAATCATTGCAGACAAATCCATAAGCTCTAAAGAACCTTTGGCAGTTGCCTGAAACTATACCATATTGGACTTTGGTGAGAGAATGTAAATAAAATACATCCTGAGCTTTTTATAATGAAGGATTGAATAAGGCACTAGGTACATAGTAGGAAGGAAAAAACTCCTAGAATTTTTGGAGGGGTGAGAGAATGAGTAAAGAGTTACACTTCAAATCAACGCTATTTGGAGATTTGATTTTTTTAAAATATGTATTTATAAATCCAAGTGGTTTTAAAGGTATTGCCAGTCTGTGTGTCCCCAGTGCACATATATTCATTTCATCGGAAGAAAATCTTGTTGGGTGAGTGCAGAAACATTTGATATACATTAAACTCGAAAGCCGTCTTATTAGCCTGTCTTCAAACCAGGAAGTTGAATTTTCCCAGAATTAGATTGGCTCAAGTTTCAACAGAAACTCAGGGCTCACAAAACACCATTTGCATTTTTCTACCCCTAGCTAAACTCCTCTTGCTTTATTTTTTCTTTTGATTTCTTCATGTTTGCCGTTAGAGGCACTGTTCTGTATGCAGGTGGCAGGTCTTCTGAAGTAGACGTAAAGTGAGATGTTTCACTAGCAGGGGACTTTGAGGATTTGGGTTTTTTTCCAACTTCTTTTTCATCATTTTTGAAGACACCATTGTTGGGCTGTGGTAAACTGAGCAGGTTCTGAAGTCATGGACATGACTAGGGATCATGAATGGACTGGGAGAGAGTGAAAATACAACATAAACTGTGTATAAACTGCTGTGTAGCAGTGCTCCAAAATGTATTCATCAAATGCAGTGAATGTGCCACACTAATAAAGAGGTTGTTGATGTGAGAAAAGTGGGGGTGGGGCATATGGGAATTTTTTTTTTTTAAGGTAGCATTTTGTGTGCTCTATGTATCTTTTAAAAATAAATAAATTTTTAAAAATTCTGTACAGGTACTTTTATCTCATCTAGTCCTAAAAACCAGTCCAATTGTTCCTCCAGTGTTCAAAAAGATACATAAGTGAACACAGATTCGTTAAACGACATGATCAAGTTCCCCTTGTTAGTGAAGAAAATGAAGAGAAAAAATTCTTAATCATAATCATATCTCATAAAACTAAACCCCATGTTTTTACCTTTAGCACGGATGTAGTACCTTCTTTGCTTTTGCTACAAATATCTTACAATATTACTGTTAACTATAGTCCATAAGTTACATTAGTTGTATTTTTCCCATGTGTCACCATATTCTTAACAGCTTGTAGTAGAAGAATTTTCTTGTATTTATATTATGAACCACAGTCCTCATCTACCACAGAAATCACTGTTACTCAGTCTCTGTATTATCCGCCAGCAGTCCTGCAAACGGCATTTAACCTCCCTAGACTGCCCATTTCAGCCACAATCACGTCCACAAATCAGTATGTTGTTACACTCACCATAATGCTGAATGATGTCCTACCATCAGCTCGGTCCATTACCACATATTTACAATTCACCTTATTAAACATTCGACATACATCCAGCTTCAGCTGCCCCTTCTCAACTCACATCCTATCTTCCACCAGCCTACACTCCAAAGTCTAATTCCACACCACTACCCTTTGCCTTTAGTTCTTATCAGTGAGACCATGCAATATTCATCCTTCTGTGACTGGCTAATTTCACTCAACAGAATAGACTCAAGACTCCTCCACGTTGTCATGTGCTCCCCCAGTTCATTTCTTCTAATGGCTGAATAAAATTCCACTGCTTGTATATACAACACATTTTTTGTCCATTCATCGGTTGACAGGCACTTAGATTGTCTCCATCTTTTAGCAATTGTGAAGAATGCCACTGTGAACATCGGTATGCAAATATCTGTTTGCATCCTTGCTTTCAGTTCTTCTGAATATATTCCTAGTAGCAGGATTACCAGATGGCAGTTCTATACTTAGCTTCCTGAGAAACCACCAAACTGTCTTCCACAGAGGCTGCACCATTTTACATTTCCACCAACAGTGAAGAAGTGCTCCTATTTCTCCACATCCTCTCCAGCACTGCAGTTTTCTGTTTTTTAGTAAAGTCTATTCTTTGAGGCATGAAATGATATCTCATTGTAGTTTTGATCTGTATATCCTTAATAGCCAGTGATGTTGAGCATCTTTTTACATGCCTTTTTGGCCATTTGTATTTCCTCTTTGGAAAGATGTCTATTCAAGTCTTCTGTCCTTTTTTTTTAATTGGGTCAGTTATCTTTTTTTTTTTTTTTTAGGTACCAGGACCAGGGATTGAACCCAGGACCTCATATGCTGTAAGCTGTTGCTCAACCACTTAACCACTTTGGCTCCCTTTAGTTGTTTTTTTAGTTTTGTTTGCTTGTTGTTTGTTTTTTTGTTTTTAGAAGGCACCGGAGACTAAAGCCAGGACCTCCCATGTGGAAAGCAGGCACTCAACCACTTGAGCCACATCCGCTCCCTTGGGTTGCTTATCTTTTTGTCATTTAACCATGTGATCCTTTATATAACACGGAAATCAAACACTTGTCAGACATGTAGTTTCTGAAGATTTCTTTTCCCATTGAGTTGGCTGCCTTTTCACTTTCCTAACAAAATTTTGCTTTTTTTCTTTCTTTTTTTTTCTTCTTTATTTTCTTTTAAATGTTACATTCAAAAAATATGAGGTCCCCATATACCCCCCACTCCACCCATGCCACCCCTCCCACATCAACAAACTCTTCCATCATTGTGGCACAACCACTGCACCCGGTGAATACATTCTGGAGAACCGCTGCAGCACATGGACAGTGGTCCACATTGTAGTCCACACTCTCCCCCAGTCCACCCAGGGGGCCACGACAGGACACACAACGTCCAGCATCTGTCCCTGCAGCACCACCTAGGACAACTCCAAATCCTGAAAATGCCCCCACACCATATCTCTTCTTCCCTCTCCTGATCATCAGCAGCCACCATGGCCACCCTCTCCACATCACTATTACAATTTCTTCCCTTACTAATCACAATAGTTCCCCAGCAGAACACCAGCAAGTCCACTCTAATCCATACTCTATTCCTCCATCTTGTGGACCTGGGATGGCTATGTCCAGTCCCCCTCTACATCAAGAGGGGGCTTAGATCCCACAAGGATGATGGATGCAATTCTCCTGCTTGCAGCTGTAGGCACTCTTGGCTCCCTGGTGTGGTGGTTGACCCTCTTCACCTCCCTGTCAGCTGGCCAGGGTAAGTCCAAGAAACCAGAGGGTAGGAGCTGCAAGTCTGCTGAGGCCCAGGGCCTGGCTGTCACATGGACAGTTCAGAGATTCAGGTCTCCTGAGTATATACCAACCCAAACGCCAACCACAGGACCGGTGAAAGTAACAGAAGAGGCATGTATAGAAAGGTTATATCTGAATCCAACTTCATCACACTCAGGAACACAAACTCCAAAGTAAGGCCAACTGACATGGCCCTGAACTCCAGAGCCATCTGCCTTGACCATAGAACCTGTGGGTCGCTGCAGCCCTCAGGAGAACCAGCACCTGGGTTTCCATCTACCTTGGCTGTCTCTGGTACCCTGCTGAGGCGTGCATAAGCATCACCACCTGATGACCTCCCGGCTCTTTTTTGGAGACTCTTAGCCATATAAACTCACTTGTCCTTTCCATTTCCCCCTTTTTATCCAAAGTCAAAAAGCAGTTTTAACACCTGATATCACATATAGGCTGAGATATTCTGCCAGTCTGAGTTGACCTCTTTGTTCGTGGTCATTTTGTAGTGACATCATCAGCTGGTGCTTGGAGTAATCCCTCGGTGCCAGGGAGGCTCATCCCTAACAAAATCGTTTGAAGTACAAAAGTGTTTAATTTTGAGAAAGTCCCACTTGTATATTTTTTTCTTTCATTGCTCATGTAATCTTGAAAATATATAGCTCTACATTTTATATTTAGGTCCTTGATCCATTCTGAATTAATTTTTGTATCAGGTGTGAGACAGGGGTCCTCTTTCTTTCTTTTAGATGTGGATATCCATCCAGTTTTCCCAGCACCATTTGTGGAACAGGCTGTTCTGACCCAGCTGGGTGGGTTTGGTATCCTCGTCAAAAATCACTTGACCAGAACTCTCAATTCAATTCCATTGGTCAATCTGTCTTTTGTAGTGCCAGTACTGAGGGGTTTTTACCACTGTAGCTAGATAATATGCTTTTTTAAAAAATCTCTCCCCATCCCCCATCCCCTCGCTGCTTACACTTGCTATGTCTGCTCCTCTTCTTTGTTTCTTTAGGAGGCACTAGGAACTGAGCCTGGGACCTCCGATGTGGAAGGGAGGCGCCTAATTGCTTAAGCCAGCTCTGTTCCCTACTGTTGTTGTGTTTCTCATTATGTTTTTCTTCTCGTGTCTCTTGTTGCATCATCTTGTTGAGTCAGCTTGCCGCACCTGCTTGCTCTCTTGCTCATCTTATGTCAGGAGGCGCCAGGAGCCTCTGCTCCCTGCTTTTCTGTGTCTCTCTTAGGTTTTACCTCTTGTGTCTCTTTTTGCATCATCTTGTGTCAGCTTGCCATGCCTACCCATTGTGCCAGCTTGTTGTTGTCTTTAGGAGGAACCAGGAACTGAACCATGGACCACCCATGTGGTAGGCGGGAGCTCAACCACTTGAGCCACATCTGCTTCCAAAGATAAAATGCTATAAAGTCAGGAAATGAGAGTCCCCAAACTTCGTTCTTCTTTTAAAAGATATTTTTGGCTATTTGGGTCCCTTACTCTTGCAGATAAATTTTATAATTGACTTTTCCAATGTTACAAAGAAGGCTGTTGGAATTTTTATTGGGACAATGCTGAACCTTTATTTCAGCTTGGGTACAATTGACATCTTAAAGATATTTATTCTCCCAACCCATGAGTACAGAATATCCTTCCATTTATTTAGATCTTGGTGTTTTTTAGCTATGTTTTATAGTTTTCTGAGCACAGGTCCTTTTAAGTCCTTGTTTATTTTACTCCTAAGTTTATTCCTAAATATTTGATTTTTTTAGTCACTATCGTAAATAGAATCCTTTTCTAACTTCCTCTCTACATCCACACAAAGGGACACATCTCAGTAATCAAAAGGAACATGCTATAGTTACACAACACAGGGTGAATCTCAAATACATTACGAAAATTGAAGAAGTCAGACTCAGGCTACATGTTACATGATTCCATTTACATGAAACTCTTTTCAAGTCAAAAACTTTCCAGACAGAGAACCGATAGGTCCGTGGTTGGCTTGGCCGGGGGAGGGGGTGGAGGGAGGGAGGAGAGCAGTTGGCTACAAAGGCGCACAGGGGATTTGAGGGGCTGGTAGAATTTTTGTATTTCGATGTCTCTAAACATTACCTAACAATACTATAAATACAACCTGAATGCTAATAGACTGAATCTTCCTGGCGTCCCAGCTCTCTCTGATGATGTAAACGGCCCATTGGGAAGTCGTCCCATCCCGAGAAGAGAGAGAGCAGGCCAGCCTCCTTGCCCGCGCCTGAGCCTCCGTCTCACCTGGTTCCCCTGCTGAGCACCTGGCTGCCCTGCCTGACACCGTTTCCGCCTCCTGCGCGCTCCCCTCCTCCACACGGCAGTCCAGATGAACCTCTTCTCTGTTTCAAACACACCAACTTACACTTTACAGCCTTACACTTACAGCCCCAATCCAGACACTTCTGAGAAGGAAAGTAGTTAGGCTGGGGCTCCAGGTGTAAAGCACGGAGGCCATCCTGGCAAATCAGGACGCGTGGCTCCATGGCTTGGCAGACACTGATTGGAGATTGAGGGGTGATGACGGGCAGCGTGTTGGGGCTGGTCACATCAGAGCCACAACAGGAAAACAATGCTTTCTAATTGAGTATTAATCCGATGGAGCCTTCATTTGGGCCATTCCCGCCCCCTAGGGAATTTTCACTGGTTACACCTTCTCACTTGTGTTGGGGATCCCAGATTCTCCCTCTTCACCTCATCCCTCATGACCCCCGTGCTTTGTTCACGCTCAACCCCCAAGTCCCCACCCATTTATTATGCAAAGTAGTTTCCCCGTCTCTCTGTCTCTTTCCTTACCCAATCTGCCTGTGTGCTGAGGTCTGGACTCCAAAATCAAAGTCACCCTTCGGGGGCGGGTGCTAATCCATTCTCTCCCCGATAGGACTCCTCCATCTGCTCATAAACCACAATAGAGACCCTAACATGAGCAGTTCATGCATGGTGGAGTACGGTTTAGTTTGCTAGACTGCTGAAAGCAACATACCAGAAATGGGTCGGCTTTCGCAATGGGAATTTATAAGCTGACAGTTCTGAGACCGAGAAAACGTCCAAATCAAGCCACCATCAAGAAGATACCTCCTTCCCCAAGTTCAGCTGCTGGCGATCCCGGGCTCCTCTGTCACACAGCAAGGCACATGGCTGCGTCTGCTGGTCTCTCCCTTCTCTTCCAGGTTACGTTGCTTCCAGCTTCTCGATCCCATGGTCTATCTTTGTCTGAATTTCATTCTTTTGTAAAAGACCCCAGTAAGAGGATTAAGACCCACCCCGAATGAGATGGGTGACATCTTAAGTTAAGATCCTGCTCACCAAAAGATCCCACTTAAAATAGTTTAAGTTTGGAGAGTGGATTAGTTCAATGGTTGAGCGCCTGCCTCCCAGGTACACGGTTCTGGGTTCAATCCCCTGTACCTCCTTTTAAAAAAGCTTTAACTTTAAGAACATATGTTTCTGGGGTCCATATAACTTCCACACATCACAGAGTACCAAGCCATGCTGAGCTCAGTATGTGGGGTATCTCAATTCCATCCTTGCAAGTCACAACAAGGTCCGTAAAATAATTATCCCCGTTTTAGCCATGAGCAGACTGAGTTCAGAGGTGGCAAATAACTCCCAGAATCACACAACTGGAAAGTGGCTGAGCCGGCAGTCCAGCCCAGGTCTCTGGGATAGCCCAGGTTACGTGCAGCGCCCACAGGAGGCTGTCGCTGCCCTTGGCCCCAAGCGCAGGTGTCCGGGAAATGTTTGCTGGCTGCGGGCCTCCCTGCCTGCCTGATTGCACTGTTTAAACAGCCCAATTAAATCAACGGTTGTCAAACAGCCCGTTTGTTTCCATTGTATTCCTGATGGCGTGAGCTCAAATAATCAGTAATGAGAGCCAGCGAAGGTCGGCGTGGGCTTAGGAAGGCAGGTCCAGGACCAGGGAACGGTTCCTGCTCACAGCTTCTCCTTTAGCTCCTGATAACCTTGTCCAGGAATCTGCACTCATTTCGCTCCACCCCTTAAAACCAGACTCGGCCCTGCCATGGGCTGTTTCTCTGCGACTCAAGGCCTGTGAAAGCGCCCTGGAAATGTGCATCGAGAACTCCAGGATTCGTTGGCTGTCCAATGACATAAATGGGGGGAAAGGGGTAGAGATGCCTCCGGCAGATTTAAATTTCCCATTTTACACAGACGCCAGTCAGAAGAAGCCACCGTGGGGTTATTTTACAGCAATCCCCTCTTTGCTAACCGGCTTATCTGGCCACTTGGAAGGTAGGAACATGAAATGCATTTTTTCTCCTAGAAAAGATATGATAAAGAGTGATTCGGCGCCCAGGAGAGCTCACTCATGTGAGACCTGGGGACAGGGGGCCAAGTAGAGGAGGAAAGAAGAAAAAGAGTTTCATTCCCTCTCCTGCACCCAAAATTAACCTACCATCAATTCTTGTAAATAGGGTGTGTTTCTGGAACATTCCCACCCGCTTCCTGTATGCCTCTCCTTCCTCCTAATGTTACTCCCAAGAATTCTGCTCTTATTTTCCTCTTCCCTTCCCCCACCACTCACAGTCCCAATTACTTACACCCTACCTCAAAATCAAAACTTAGATCTTCTTTGTCTTAGTTTCCTAGGGCTGCTATAACAAAGCACCACAAAGTGGGAGGCTTCAAACAACAGAAATTTATTGTCTCACAGTGTAGAAGCCAGAAGTCCAAAATCTGAAGGGGAGAAGCCTTCCTTGTCTCTTCCAACCTCCTCACGGTTGGCCAGGGCTCCTCGGGCTTCCATCTTTGGCCTCCCCACTGGGTGCCCCTGTCTCTATCCCTTGTCCTCTTCTTAATAAGGACACCAGGGATGATTCAAACAAAAAAATTTTTATATGTATTCAGTACATTTTTAATTGAGAAATGTATGTTTTTATTCAACTGTGTTTTCTTTTTAAATTATTGTTTATATTTTCAATTATTAGATGTACAAAACAAAGTTTAAAAAGATTAAAGATCCTGTAACACCATCAACATTCGGGCAGATATGCCATACAAATCCATTTTTAATAAAAGAAGTTTCTATCCCTTTGATTAAAAAAGGGGGGGGCACCAGTCATATTAGATTAAGGCCCACCCTGCTCCAGTATGACCTCACTGTAACTTAACCAACTCCATCTGAAGTGACCCTATCTCTAAATAAGGCCACATTCACAGGACTGCGAGTTAGGACTTTAACATGTCTTTTTGGGGATGCAATTCAACCCATAATACTCTTCCTGGGGATGCATTCTATTAAATGTTTAAACAGAGCACTGCCCTTTCCAACGGCAAGCTCTTCTTCAGCACATGCCTGATAGCCCGTATGATTCTCGTAACAACCCGTGAGGAAAACCGTCCTCCTGACACCCCACACTGCAGATGGAGAGACCGTGGAGCCCAGGGGGCAGGTTATTTGTCCAAGGGCACCCAACCGGAAAGCGGCAGGGCTCTGCGACGTACCTAGACAGTCTGGCTCCAGAGTCTGTGAACTTGACCCGTGACTCCGCACCATTTGGGAAGCATTCGCCTGGCTCCGGGCCCTGGACAGCGTGCATGCTTATTTAGAGATATGCACCCAGACCGACCGGGACTGGGGACGTGGGTGACAAGCCACATAGCTCGTGCCCTTGGGGCGCCACACTCCCCAGGGAGCTTCAGACAAGTAGACAGGCAATTACACCATGGGGGAAGCAGGAGAGTGCCACGCATTTAGGGGCACAGAGGAGGGACCCCTGACCCTGGCATGGGGGGCGGGGAAAGGGTGGACGGGGCTTGGTCAAGTTTACACTCCAACTGAAGGGTGAATAGATGTTTACCTGGCCAGAAAAAGGCAGGACTTGGCATCCCGGGCAGAGGAAGGCACATGAGAAAATGCAGGGCAATAAGCACTCCCAGAAGTGTCACCTCCTTGAGGACAGAGCCCCGTGTGGGCAGGTGCAGGGACAGGCAGAAGCCTGGAGAAGGTCAGAGAGGCTGGAAGTTGGGCTTCCGAGGTCTGTGAGCCAGGAAGTCTGGGCTTTACTCAGTGAGCAGCAGAGCACCCCAGAGGAATGTTCTCTGGGAGCAGTATGAACTGACATGCATCTAGAAAGATTCTCTGGTGGGGGCGGGGGGTCACCAGACGCAGGAGAGGAGTTAGGAGCATTTTGCAGCAATTCAGGGCAGTGATGGTGGCACCAATCTCTGCAAATCCGATACGTTTCCAGGAAAGTGGAGGCTCCAGATTGGAAGTCTAGGGCACTAGCTGTTGTGCTGGGCTTGCCGTCAAAGAGGCCAAGTTGGGGAGGAAAGAAGAGCCAGGAGATGTCCACCTGTGGCTCTCAAGTGGGAGCGCTCTCCCAGGGAATATTCGACAATTTTAGAGACAGTTGTTTCACTCGGGGGGTGAGGGTTGTAACTGGCATCTTGTAGGTAGAGGCCAAGGATGCTGCTGAATATCCGACAACGCACAGGACAGCACCTCACAACAAAGAACGTTCTGGCCCAAGACGTCAATAGCACCCCTGTTGGGAAACCTGCACGAGGCAGGTAACCCAAAGAGAGCAATTCATATACAGGTTAGGAGAAGCGTCCCCATTGTGGAAGACTGAATTATGGCCCCCTCGAAAGACCTGTTCTTTTTTTTTTTTTTTGTCTTTATTTATTTTTTTAATATTACATTCAAAAAATATGAGGTACCCATATATCCCCCACCCCCCTCACCCCACTCCTCCCCCCATAACAACAGCCTCCTCCATCATCATGAGACAATCTCTGAGCACCGCTGCACCTCATGGTCAGTGGTCCATGCCATAGCCCACACTCTCCCACGTTCCATCCAGTGGGCCATGGGAGGACACACAATGTCCGGAAAGACCTGTTCTTGATCGTAATCCACGTTCCCCTGGGAGAAAGTTTATACATAAATGGGACCTCTTGAAGATGTTGTTTTTAGTTAAGGTATGGCCAACTGGACAGGGTGCATCTTAATCCCACTCAGTGGCAGCCTGGTGAAGAGAAGGCCCCCGGGGGGAGACAAAGCCAGCAGAAACCGGAGGAGCAGCCGCAGGAGCCTGAGCTTGCCATGTGACGGGAGGCAGAGGGGCAAGCCAAGGGACCCCAGGATGGCGGTGGGCCAGAGCCGGATCCCTCGGCACTTTGGGGAGGAACCGCGGCCTCGTGAACGCCTTGCTGTTGGACGCCTCGCTTCCGAAACCATGAGCCAATACTCTCCTGTTGTTCAGCCATCCCGTTGCGGGGCACTTGTCACTGCAGCTCGGCAAACCAAGACACCCACGGAACAAAGGAGGAGGACCATCAATTGCCCTCTGGGTCACCAAATTCAAAAAGAAGAGGAAGAAAAATGATCCTTCAAAAAAATCCCAAGGAGTAAAAAACTTAATTAAATTGAAATAAATAAAATAAAATAATTAAATTAAATTAAATTAAAAACACACCCTGGCCCCCTGGAGCGGGTCAGCCCTCCGAGGTGGCAGGTTCCAGGCTGAGCTGACTGCATGCTGTTGTTCCCGCCTTTAACCCACAGGTGCCTGGTCTGATAAGTGGAGATAACAATCTCTGTGTCCAGAATACAAAGAGTTGACAGTGTGTCTAGCTCCTTATAGATACTCAGTAAATACCAACCCCTTTCCTGTTTCTCAGCAACACGCATGAGCTGGAGGACTAGCCAATCAATCCAGAACTCCCGGTCCCCAATGGAAAAGGGAGGTGTTGGGAAGTTGTCTCCAGGGGGATGGGCTGTGGAAGAGGATACACGGGGTGAAGTCAGCAAACAGGAACTCGTATCAAGCCGTTTTTGGTATCAACCTCTCTTAATTTATATTTTTGCATATATTTTAGAGTGCATCTGGTATATGAGTTTGATAACTAATATACAAAACTTAGGAATAAAAATTCATAATGGGCATATGTAATTTAATAACTTATTAAAATACAAAATTAATAAGTTAATGTATACACATTCATTGCGATATTGGGACCACATGCTCCATTTCATTTTTTTTTCTAATAGAGGTTCTCAAAAAACCATTGGCACTAAATATAAACTTCTTATTAGCATGGGCTGGGGAATAAGGCGATTAGGGGACAACTGGAATCTGGAGATTTGTTCTATTTATTCCAATGCTTTAAAATACTTTAGAGCTTTCTACCCTCCCAAGACTCTGTCTAAAATAGAGATCTCTCTACCTCTTTCCCGTGAATGCACTTTTCTGACTTCTGGCAAATGTAGGATTGAAGTGACCCTGCAGATGATTCTGATTTTTCAGTCACTGCTGGATCTCAAGCTCCTGGGGCCTCGCTGACCCCAGGCAGAGCCCGTGTCCTGCTGGGGGGAAGGAGGCTGGATTAAAGAGCCACTTTGTGGTGGTGGCTGGAAAGGGAGAATCACATTTATCAAGTTTTTTAAGCCTTGTCTCTCATTTCCTTTCCCACATTCTCAGAAAGGCTACTGGTACCTTCGGGCAGGGCTGGCTGGCAACTAACCCAGGGAAAATAAGAATATGTATCTGCTTATCTTTACCCGGTGCACCACTAGGAGAAAGTATAAATTCATAAAAAGAATTAGCTAGGGGACAGGCACATGAGCACGTGTGAGTCATCTCTAGGCACACCTTTTGATTAGTTTCGACTTTTGAATCCTGTACATTGACTGCAAATTCAAGAATGATATTTAAAATTTTTAAAAGAGGTTAGCCATTCAGCTTTTTAAAACTCCTATCCCTTCTGAGCTTTATTTGTAAAGAAAATGACCTTTCTTCTGAATGATTCTGTGGAAGCTTTATTACAATACCGTGCTCACTGATATTCCCTTCCTGTGAAATTTATACAGCTGATGTGCACCGATTTCTTTTAAAAGGCTCACCCTTCTTTTAAACTTTCCTTAAGCCAACAGTGGTCAGGTTTCAGGGAGCCTTGGGTTACCCCCGGACTTAACCGTGAGATGCATTTATTCCAGAGGGAAGCTGTTGAATGAGCCAATCACCCGACACCCCACGGCCATCCATAGGCTCGGAGGGCAGGGCTCCTGGTTTTTTCCACTGCAGCCATCCCTCCACAATCCTTTTGAAAAGCTGGCTGGCCCATTAGGGGGACAGATCACATATCCCCACTGTCTAAGGCCTCCTTTCAGGACGCGTTCACCTGGGAAGGGGTACTTGGCGGGTGATCAACCTCCAGGAATCTGAAGCCTTGCCTTGCCACCAAACGCCCCGGCTATGGGGACTACACTCCTTGATTTGGGGGCACAGCCCGGGGAATTGATGACGCACCCGCGCTGTATCGGGTGGGCTGGCATGTTCCTCTGTGCTCAGATAAGCGGACAGATAAGCGGAATTAAATCCTCCCTGAGTTTCCAGGGCCTGGCTAGCTAGACAGCTCTCTTTGGAGGTGAGGCCAAGAAAAGCCCTGAAACCTGGCTGGACCCGGGAATGTGAGTGAAGAGGGGACTAAACGCAGAACAGAATTCAATGTCCTGTGCAGGGGAGGAAAGTGTCCTTTTCTCTGGCATTTGAGGGGTTTCTACCACCATGATATGGCGCTTTAGCACCAGAATTTCCCCCACCCTTTTTTTCATTGGCATAATTCTAAAGAGCACTAGTTTTAATGATGTTGAAATAGCCAGCTAGGGAAGCGGATTTGGCCCAATGGATAGGGCGTCCGCCTACCACATGGGAGGTGCAAGGTTCAAACCCAGGGCCTCCTGGCCCATGTGGTGGGCTGGCCCACGCGCAGTGCTGATGCGTGCAAGGAGTGTTGTGCCAGGTAAGGGAGTCTCCCACGTAGGGGAGCCCCACACGCAAGGAGTGCGCCCCATAAGGAGAATTCCCAGTGCAAAAAAAGTGCAGCCTGCCCAGGAATGGCGCCACACACACAGCGAGTTGACACAACAAGATGACGCAACAAAACAAGATACAGATTCCAGGGGCCACTGACAAGAATACAAGTGGACACAGAAGATGACACAGCAAATGGACACAGCAGACAACTGGGGGGAGGGAAAGGAAGAAAACTAAATAAAAAGAAATCTTAAAAAAAAAAAAAAGAAATAGCCAGCCAATAACCCTGAAAATCTGGCCTTAGAAAATCTGGCATAAAATAATTTGGTAGCCAAAGTGGCTGCTCGTAATGCTCTAAAAAAGACCCTGTTTCATGAACACATTGAATAAAATCTATAATAGACTGAAACCTTAGTTTGTGAATATAATTTTTCTCCTGAGTGGGACATTGTGCCAATAAGTTAAACATAAGCTTTCTGGTTTAGCAATTTAAAAGGGATGGATATAAAAACTTGTGAATCAAACAATATAATGCTACAGAGAGGGATTTAACATTGTCTAGCAGAATTGGATATGCAGATACACATTTACCCTTTTATAGAAAGGTGGGGTTTTTTTTGTTTTTGGCTTTTAGGAGGTACCAGGGATTGAACCTGGGACCTTAAACATGGGAAGCAAATGCTCAACCACTTGAGCTACATCTGCTCCCACATTTACCCTTTGATCCAGCAATCCCACTCTTGGGAATCTTTCCCCAAAATTATACTAGCAAAAATATAAAAGAGATACATGCTATAAAATAGATATAGGCTATAAGTAGCAAAAGGCAGAAAATAAACCATGTGTTCATCAAGAGAAAACTAAATTATTTAGAAAATGGTTGGTTTAAGCCAGGGTACATGTACATGGTGGAATGCAGAGATGAATGAGGAATAGCTCCATATACTACAATGGAATGATTTCCAGGAGATAATATTAAATAAGAAAAAACAACAATATAGAGAAAAGAGTAAAGTGGGGGGAGTAGAAATACACAGGCACACAGATGTTCAGAGGTGGTACCTCATTGGGGATTGAGCTGTGGCCCCCACAGAAGACATGTCCAGTGTTAACTCCCAGTCCAGAGCACGTGAGCCCATTTGTGAAGAGAACTTCTGAAGACATTATTAATTAAGGTATAGCCAAACAGAATGAAGGCAGGCTGAGACCTCTACAAGCAAAAGAAATTGTACATGGAAGTAGAAACCCGAGAAAGAAGGCAGAGAAGGAGACAGGTTTCTCTATGTAATGGAGGCAAAGACCCATTTATAAGCTAAGGAATGTCTGGGGTCGCTGCAAACCAACTAGAATGCTTCAGAGAAAGCATGGCCTTGCAATACCCCAGGGTTGGACTTCTACCCTCCCAACCTGAGAAGCAATAAATTCTTGCTGTTTAAGCCAACCAGTGTTTGTTATGGTATTTGTCATAGTAACCCTAGCAAGAGAAGACACACCTGTTTCCCCCCCTGTGGTGAGATTTCACAGGTAAAAAAAGGGAATGACTAGATGCCTCTGTGGCTCTAGCCTCCAGTATGTCCAGAGAAACCAACTGAGATGGTCTCTATCAACAGAGTTCCTGGGTTCTCTCCAAGTGTCCTCTCTTTCTAGTATGTTCTGAAAACCCTGAGTCCCTCCTATATTATCTCTGGGTTCTGATCCCTCAGGCAATCATCTAGTTATTCATATCATGACAGCATGCTGTCACAGAAGAGGAAAGGGCATGGACTATGAACCAGATTCACTTGCTTGGGGAATTTCATGAGATTCAAAATAGTAATGGGAAAGGAAATTGGAGGGGAAAGTAAAAGAATATAGGTGCAATTATTTCATTTTAACTGGAACCTAAAATTGCCCTGAACCTCTTATCTTACATCTGGGGAGAAATCCAACACTCTCACTAATAGCTCTGTAAATCCCCAGGAGTGATATTCATTCATGTGGCCATTGAGGCTGAGCTTGACTCCGTAACTTACCCATACTGCACCACAGCCAGGAGGAGTTGGGCAGCGTCTTCTCCAGGGGCGATGGTGGGTCATGGTGGCCCCGTCTTCCATCAGGGCTGGGATCGAGAACTGCAGCTGAAGTCAAAGAGCAGATGGCATGCTTCTGTCATTGATCAATTCTGCCACTGGGGCAATCAGTGTGAAAGGCATTTTGCTGGGAGCCTCTGGGAAAATCCCTCACTCTTCAGAGAAAGGCCCAGAAGGAAATGCCTGCTTGCTGTTTGGGATGTCTGCCGGTGGAACCTAGAACATCACATTGGTACCAGAGCCAACAGGATCATGGGTAAAGAAGCTGGAGTCCCTGGATTGAGCCAACCCTGCAGTATGAGCAATCCATTGACAATTATCCGTTACATGGGTTGATAAATAAGCCAATTCCTTGAGCCAGTTTCATTTGGGCTTTCTGTTCCTTGCAGCCTAAGGCATCCTAACAGGTACAAGAACCTCTGCCCCATATTCCTATTCCCTTCTGAAGTCTTGAACTCATTCATGTCTCACCACCAGTGCTCATCCCAGCGCACACCTCCGACACAAGTGAGTGTGCCCATCGAACTGCAGGTTTGGGTCCCCCATGCAGGTATCTTACAGTGCTACACAGCAAAAATCTAACAGGGAACTTCTAGCACGCTTTTCTACAAAGTCCTTAGCTGCCCTTGCCTCCACCTTTGACTGCATAGCCCGCCACCTTCTTCTCTATGCTGTAGAGGGTGGGGGGACGTGAGCAGGAAGAACACACTGAAGCATCTAAGCTATTAGCAATGTAATTTCTTAATTTGGGTGGTGGGTGCATGGATGTTAGTTTTATTATTCATCAGTATGTATTCTATATGTTCTTATGGTCCTGTCCACAGGATACACTGCTCTGCACCTAATAGGGAGAGCCAGAGGTCACCGCCCTTCCAGATGATGTGTGCAATCTCCTGGGTATAAGGCTCGCCCAGGCACCTGCAGGAGGCCTGGAGCAGATTCGCACTCATTTGAACAAGGGTGTCGCTGTGCTTTTGCTTCCCGACCAGCTCTGTGTACAGAAATTCACGGCAAGCAGGATGGATGGGCAGTACCACGTGGCACAGAGGTTTCTAACCCAACAGGTCCTGTGGGGCCTTTTCAATCACTCTTATCTATAGAACAGCCTTCTGAGCTCTCCAGATCAGACACTTCTCCCTAAGTTGGCCTCTCTGATGGAAAATATGATGTACCTGACCTTGGGGCAGCCACGTTTCCTTGTCCTCTCCATTTGCTTCTCTCCTTCCTCCATGCCTTCCACCTCCAGCTTTTCTTCTGGAAGGTGGGCACAACCCCGCATTAGAAGAGTAGGACGGAAAAGGAAGTACGCATTTTTCTTTGATCATTTCCAATATTTTATTTCACTTCATAAAAATATTTTTTCCTTTTTTTGAATTAGAGAAGTTGCCTAAAATACAGGATTCCCATACATCACCCTATTACGAACCCCTTGCACTGGTGTGATGCATTTGTAGCAGTTGATGAAAGTGCATGTTTCTAAATGTGCAGTTCACTATAGCCCATAGTTTAACTCAGGGTACACTGTTTATGTTGTGCAGTTTCAGGGATTTTCTTTTAATTTTATTCTAGTAACATGTACACAGCATGAAATTTCCCCTTTTAACCACATTCAAGTACATAATTCAGTGCTCTTAATTACGTACACGATATTGTGCTATTACTGCCACCATGACCAAAACTCTTCCATTGTCCCAAATAAAAACTGTACCTTTTAAGCCTTTATCTCCCTATTCCCTACCCCCACCCCTTCCCGGGAATTAGTTTTGAAAGTTTATCTTTTGCCACTAGGTGGCAGTGTTACTCCGGCTTGCTCTCCCTTAACCTTGCAATGGGCTTGGAGTGGACCACCCCAACAAATGCGCTTTATTATCTGAATATTCAGTGGGGTTCCAACACTCATAATGAGCTACTCTAAAACCAAAATGCTCTTGGGACATATGTCCTCCAGTACTGCCCTGAGGAGATCCAGCTTGCAGCTAGTTAGTCCAGACAGGTTTGCAGGAAGCATCCTTGCCTTCAATCAGGCGTTTGGTGGATATGCAATTAGGCCATTTTTATCAAGACGGTTGGCTGATGGTAGGGAAAATGTTGAACACCTCAGTCAATCCGGACGCCCTTTACCCTACGGAGGCTTTAGCTGTTTCCCGAGGAAGTCCCAATTCCTCCTGAAATAGAAGCGAGGAGGCTGCAGGCGTGGCATGCCGAGTTCACCCCACTGTCGGCTCGCCTGATACCAGGCAAATGGATCCGCCTTTAACAGCCACAGATTAAGCCCACAGAAAGGGCCCTTGCCCGTGAGAATAACCTCTTCCTTCTGCCCGAATCTAATTTTAAAACTCGGACAAAATAATGTTAGTGGAAAGGAAAGCCTTGTCCGTCTCAAATACAGTGACAGCTGTGCTTCCACCCACTGTAGGGGTGGCCTTCATCTCCCTTGACTCAGAAGGCCCCAGGGGGTAGAGGAAGGATGCAAGCTGACACCTACATGGGTGAAACCTATGATAAGCTGGAGGTAAGTATTTGTACAAGGAAGGGATAAAATGGGGGCAAAGGGTTACCTTTGGGTGGGGCTTTGTGTGCTTGAGGGGGGCTAGGGATGGAAGGGTGGGTAATATTTTCCAAGAAATTGGGGGGAGGGTTGGGGAACATACCAACATAGGAGATTGTCAGGTATTTGGTTGAGAGTATAATGCTGAGAAAACCTTTTCAAAAATATAATAAGGAAGGTTACCTGTTTAAGATGCTTAAAGGGGATAATCTGACGCAGGGCAGGCTCCTACGGAATATGTGAATGCTCCTTTTGCCATAGTGGGCTATATCATTGGATAGAGACCCATATAATGAGAGTGAAGGTATACCCACATCCTGGGGAGGACTGATGCCCTCAAATAGAAGGAACTGTATCTCTCAAGAGAAATGGTGGCTCCCAGGGCATTAGGGCAGTTGAGCATGTCAGGCCCTCAACACTGTTGCAAGTATCTCTGAACATGGCCCTTCAGGCAATGAAGATTGACTGTCACTGTGGGCCCTAAGGGGAGGGGGAAAGAGGTTTTGAATAGATGGAACCAATGTAATTGTGTGGGCAATAGAAGTGTTCCACAAGAATACACAAGGATGGATATAAGACATGTAAAATTACACCAAAAATATATAGGGGTTGATAGGCTAAAATGTAAATCATAATGTAAAACATAAGATAACTAAAAATTTAGAAAATTGTATAGTCTAAAATATAAACCACAATGTAAACACAAATGTTACCTTGTTTGAAAGCTATTGTCTCAATATCTGTACATCAGTTTCAGTAAATATAGTATGAATATGTAAAAAGATTATTGCTATGGAAGGGAAAAGGTTTTATGTTGGATATGTGGGAGTACTGTATATTGTATATATGAATTACTGTGATCTAAAACTTTTGTGAAGATAAGCTTAATAATTAGAAAAAAGAAAAGAAAAAGATAGAACGTAGACACTGAGGAAAAGACGGAAGTAGTTGCCTTGCCAATTTGCACACACGGCAACACTTATTGCAGTGATGGAAGGCAAAACATCAAAAACAAAGCTTTTGCGTTTTTTAATTTTTTGATACCCCAATTTATTTTTACCTTAATTTTTCCAAGTTAATATATATTCTATATCTAACCTTTAAACTCATCGCAATATTCCATTTTACTAATAAGGAAACCTGGTAATATATTGAGCTTCACTTTTCAGGAGGTTTTGGATCACAGTGAGGTTCAACAAGGGCAGCAGTGGAATACTGGTGTGGGATGTTATTGACAGGGGACACACAGTTGGCAGGGAGTTCTCCAGGGCATATATCCAGGGTACATAAAAATGTTTGGATTTTTTCATAGTGGATACAATTAAAAACAACAACTGAGGGAGTGCTGAGTTCCTAGCCAGGGGAGCTCTATCACAGTCCCTAAAGGAACAGCAACAATCCCCCAAGTGCAATGGCAAAGACCAAAAAAGAATGAAGATCCAACAATGAGCCCTTGATGCTAATGACTATGCTTGTGAGCCTGTGCACCTGAAATAAGAACAAGACCTAGAGCTGCAGGGTGCCTAAGAGTTACCTCCTGAGAGCCTCTTTGTTGCTCAAATGTGGCCAGTCTTGAAGCCAAACGCAGCATGTAAATGCGTTGCCTTCCCCTCAGCGTGGGACATGACTCCCGGGGATGAGCCTCCCTGGCACCGAGGGATTACTACCAAGTACCAGCTGATGATGTAACTAGAAAATGACCTCGAATAGAAGGGTCAACTCAGACCAGCAGAATATCTCAATCTACATATAATACCAGGAGTTAAAAATGCTTTATGACCTGAATCAAAGGGGGAAATGGAAAGGACAAATGAGTTTTTCTGGCTATGAGTCTCCAAAAAGAGCTGGGAGGTTATCAGAGGGGTTGCCCTTATGCACTCCTCAGCAGAGTCCCAGAGACAGATAAAGTAGATACAATTCCAGGTATTGGTTCTGAGGGCTACAGAGACCCACAGCTTCTATGGTCATTGCAGATGGAGTTCAGTGCCATGTCAGTTGGCCCTACTTTGGAGTTTGTATTTCTGTGTGATGGAGCTGGACTCAGATGTTATCTTTGTCCACAAGTCTCTCTTGTTACTTTTACTGGAACTCTAGTTGGTGCTGGGGTTTAATATATACCAGGGGACCTAAATCTCTGGACTGACCATGTGGTAGCCAGGCCCTGGGCCTCAACAGACTTCAGCTCCTACACTCTGGTTTATTGGACTTACCCCACTCGGCTAACATGGAGTTGAAGGTCAACCACCACACCAGGGAGCCAAGAGTGCCTACAACTGAAAACAGGAGGACTGCATCCAGCATCCATGTGGAATCTAAGGCTCCTCTTGATATAGAAGTGGAATGGACACAACCATTCCAAGGTCCACAGGATGGAGGAATAGAGTATGGATTAGAGTGGACTTACTGATATTATATTCATGAACTATTGTGATTAGTAATTGAAGAAAATGTGGCATTGGAGTGGAGAAAGTGGCCATGGTGGCTGCTGGGGGTAGGGAATGAGAGGAAGAAATGAGATGAGGGGGCGTTTTCAGGACTTGGAGTTGTCGTGGGTGGTGCTGCAGGGACAGTTACCAGACGTTGTATGTCCTCCCATGGCCCACTGGGTGGACTGTGGGAGAGTGTGGGCTATGATGTGGACCATTGACCATGAGGTGCAGCGGTGCTCAGAGATGTATTCACCAAGTGCAATGAATGTCTCATGATGATGGAGGAGGTTGTTGTCATGGGGGGAGGAGTGGGGTGATGGGTGTGGGGGGTATATGGGGACCTCATATTTTTTTAATGTAATAGTAAAAAAAAATAAAGACAAAAAAATAAAAATTGAAAAACAAAAAAAAAATTGAAATAAAAAAATAAGAAGCCCCCAGGGAGCCCCGAAGAGTCTTTGCAGTGAGGGACAGGACCCTGGGCATGGCTTGGATGAGGATTCCACCTGCTCGCCAGACCCAACTTAGCAAAAATGAGAAAGTGCACACAACCAAAAAGGCTTTGGAAGGGGGTCAGGCTTTCCAAGGGGCCAGTGAGCCTGGGCGAGCCCAGAAGGGGCCTCAAGGGCAGGGTGCGCTGAGGAGCAATTTGGATCACAGGGAGATTCTGCAGAGGGGACAGCATGTGCGCACGCACACACAGATGCACACGTGCCTGTGTGCACACGCGTATACACGTGTGCAGTGTGCACACATACACACGCGCAGCACACAGAATGCAGCAAGAACCCAGGTGACTCTCAGTAAACGGGACAAACAGCCCGAGGGGAAGCTGGGACGCTTCGTCTACCGCTGGCCTCCCGAGTGAAGCCCACTCCTCTCTGGCTTGTGGGGGTCACAAGCTGGCAGGTGACTCTCTCCCTATCCTGTAGCCCGACAGTCACCACACCCGTGGCCCCCGTGCCCCTTGCGTAGAGCTGGGCCCAGTCCTATGAGAGCTCCTGGGGGAAGTGTCTCATTGGACAGGGACATCAGCCAGCCACTTATTCGTTAAATAAATCCAGGCTCAGCAGGCAGAGGAGGAGAGCAAGCCAGCCGAAAGGGGAAGAGCGAGGCTAACGGGACAAACTGCCAGGGGCGCTACAGAGATAGCTCAGTGGACCCAGAATTAGAAAGAGAAAAAAAAATCTCATTAAAACACCGGAGAGATATGAAAAGATAATAGAGCAATAATTTATGAACAGGAAACATGAAAAAAGGCAGAGGAACAAGGAAGCTCTTAGAGATGGTAAGTCTGCCTGATCAGCTAATCGATAGTTACAGAAAGCGCAGGAGTAGTAACGTGGGGACGGGGTGGGAGGAAGGAATGACAGAGAAGCACCAAGAAGCTTCTCCCCTGCTGGGGGAAGGGTGGGTTTGTTCACGTCAATCTTATGGGATTGCACAATCTGAACTGGTGTGGGGTAGTATGTGTCAATCACACTCCCTAAAGCAGCTTTTTAAAGAAAAAGTATTATCTTTTTTTTAAAGACACATAAATCACACAAAACATTACAATAAAAAATACAAATCACACAAAACATTACAATAAAAAATATACCTCCCTGCCCACACCCCCCACTCCTCCCACATTGACAACTTCTTTCATTAGTGTGGCGTAGTCAGTGCATTTGATGAGTACATTTTGGAGCACTGCTGCACCGCATGGATTATCGTTTACGTTGTAGTTTACACTCTCTCCCGGTCCATTCAGTGGGTTATGGCAGGATATGTAATGTCCTGCATCTGTCCCTGCAATATCATCCAGGACAATGCCAAGTCCCACTTTAAAAACATGCATGCTCAACAAGCAACCATAGACGCCCCGGAGAATAAATGCACATTTGAGGGAACCATTAGAATAGAGACCAAAGAGCCAGTCACCTGCTAAAACTGGAGGAGGGCCAGAGCACTGACTGGCAAGCCTATTACTCTTGTAACATTGTCGGAAGGACGTGGGGCCCGGCTCTTACTGTGGAAGAGTTTTAATGCAGCCCTGAATTAAGCCCACCACCTGGCGACTGCGCTCTCTTGGTCCTCGTGGAACTGCCTTAGCCCCTGAAATGGCCCTTTGGGTACTGTCCTCCCAGCTCGCGTTAAAGGGACATCACCATCCCAGGGTCCACAGGCTGGAGGAATATGTATGGATGAGAGTGGACTTACTGATATTCTACTTTGGAGCTACTGTGATTAGTAATGGAAGAAACTGTAGTCTTGATGGCTACATTGTACATTGATGGCCGGGAGAAAGTGGCCACGGTAGCTGCTGAGGGTAGGGAGAGGGAAGAAGAGATGTGTGATGTGGGCACATTTTCAGGACTTGGAGTTGTCCTGGGTGGTACTGCAGGGACAGATGCTGGACACTGCATGTCCTGCCATGGCCCACTGGGTGGACTGGGGGAGAATGTAAACTACAGTGTAAATCACTATCCATGGGTGCAGCAGTGCTCCAAAATGTATTCACCCAGTGCAATGAATGTGCCATGATGTTGAAAGAGGTTGTTTTCTTTTGTTTTTAAAGATTTATTTATTTATTTCTCTCCCCTCCCCCCCCCCCCACCTCCCGCTCCGCTTGTCTGTTCTCTGCGTCTATTTGCTGTGTCTTCTTTGTCTGCTTCTGTTGTTGTCAGCGGCATGGGAATCTGTTTCTCTTTTTGTTGCGTCATCTTGTTGTGTCAGCTCTCCATGTGGGCAGCGCCATTCTTGGACAGGCTGCACTTTCTTTCACACTGGGCAGCTCTCCTTACAGGGCGCACTCCTTGCACGTGGGGCTCCCCTACGTGGGGGACACCCCTGCGTGGTACGGCACTCCTTGCACGTATCAGCACTGTGCATGGGCCAGCTCCACACAGGTCAAGGAGGCCCGGGGTTTGAACCGCAGACCTCCCATGTGGCAGATGGACACCCTAACCACTGGGCCAAGTGCGCTTCACAAAAAGAGGTTGCTGATGTGGGAGGAGCGGGGTGAGGGGGTGGGGGGTAAATGGGAACCTCATATTTTTTGAATGTAACATTAAAAAAATAAAGAAAGAAAAAAAAAAAACGGAACTCTAAGAAGCAGCCTTACAAAATTTGCTCTTCTGTTCCTTGAAGGGACGTCGCCCATCATCCATTTATTTCTCCATTCCTTCATTTGCACCTTCCTTCACTGTTTGTCAAGTGCCTGAGGCTGAGGATGCACCCACAATTATAGGACGGTTTCTGCCCTCGAGGGACACAAAGGTCCGGTGCCTCCTGGGTGCCTGACATTATGCTGGGTCCAAGGGCCCACCACCGCCCCTGTCCGCAGGAGGCTCACAGCTCAGTAGAGAAGAGAGACGACCGAGATGTGACAGCACAGGATAGCTGGATGTGACAGGGAGGCGCTCAGTGACAGCATCACGGCCGGGCACGCCCCATGCCCCATCACTGAGGAGGGGCCAGGGGACCGGAGGCTGCTGGTCGGGCTGCCCGGTCCTGAGCAAGCTCCTGCTGACCGAGAAGGCGCCCAAGTCCTGGGCCCTGCCCTGCCGGAGCTTCCTGGGAGGAGCAGCGACTCCGCGTCTAGAGACTGGCTTCGAGGCAGGCACCAGGAGTCCAGATTCAGCTAGGAGGCCGCTGCGGAGGAGGTGACAGGTACGGCGGCGGCCTGTGTGGGAGGCCCGGGCACGCGCGGGCGGTGCTGGGGACAGGACTCTGTGCTTCTGACCCCAGCGAGGAACCACAGGGTGGAGGTGTGGGAAGCGCCGTGGTGGCCGCAGGCCCGAGGTCAGAGGCCACAGTCCTGGTGCCCCGAGCTGTCCCTGGCATAGTCTTGTCTGTTCCCTGGTGATCTGTCCTACTGGGTCGAGATGCCATGTGGCAGGGCAAGACCCCCGCTCACTGGAGTGAGAGAGAAGTGTCGGGCTTCGGTGAGTATTTGATTTTTTCAAAGAAAAGGAAGGAACAAAAGGAGGAAAGAAAGAAGAAAGGGGGGAGGGAGGGAGGGGAAGGGAAGGGAGGGGAATAGAGGGAGGGGTGTGGGAAGGGAGGGGTGTGAGAAGTGGGGAGGAGGACTGTGGGAAGGGAGGGGAAGGGAGGGGGTGGGAAGGGAGGGGGAGAGGGAGGGATGTGGGAAGGGAAGGGAGGGGGAGGGGTGTAGAAAGGGAGGGGTAGAAAAGGAGGGGGAGGGGAGGGGTGTGGGAAGAGAGGGAGGGGTGTAGGAAAGGAGAAGGAGGAGGACTGTGGGAAGGGAGGGGGAGGGAGGGGCGAGGAAAGGGAGGGGTAGAAAGGGAGGGGGAGGGCTGTGCTGAGGGAGGGAGGAGAGGTCATGCTCTGCCGCTTCACTGTGCGGGAGACCCCGGTGCTCACGCTGGCTCGGCTTCCGTGCCTCGGGGGTCGCGGGCACCTGCGGAGACCGCGGGAGCCCCAGGTAGCGGCGACGGGACCGCACACCTCCTTTACTTCCAGCGGTGTTCTGTTACTGCGGTTCCCAGATCCCCCTAAGTGGGCTGGTGGGTTACGCTGTCTATGAACCTAGCTAGTCCTCATTAAAATGGACAAGCTCTTACACAAATGCCTCCAAAGAAATGGCAGAAGCGGCTTCTCAGGAAGCCGGCGGCGGCGGACCCGGAGCAGCCAGCAGAGCGCGCGCCTCCTTCAGCCGGCGGGAGCCCCTGCCTGCCAGATTCTGAGGTGAAAGGCATGCCCGTAGTTTACAAATAAATAAATTCACAAACGTAACCTGACCCTCGGGCTCCATTTAACAATGCGCGAGGAAGTAGCCAATTTTGCTTTTCCTGTTGCTCTGTGGTGAGAACACTTCTTTTTAAACCACGACTTTGGAAAGTTTTCTGTCATTACGTGATTTTATTGTCACAGACGATGTGTGACCTCTATAAAAGCTCTCTTTCTCACACTTTACAACTTGGAAGCAAAATTTTCCAACGTGTTAGAAAGCTTCCAAGGAGTTCTGTGGGTTTTTAAACCCATTTGTTCAAAACATGAAAGGAAACATCTCTCAATTAATTTGCAAGAACGACTCATTGACATCAAGGAACATGGAAATTTACTCCCTGGATCTGAGTCATTTTTTAAAAAAAGTAAATTGCACACTCAGTCGATGGGACTGAAAAATGAGTTTTGTGATTTAGAAAACAGAGCACAAAGAGGTTTCTCACAATCTTCTGCAAGGATGAAACATGTTTGATCACACCACTGTCACTAAAACAAAGCTAATAAGTAATTGAGAGTAACTGAAGATTTTTGAGAAAACGCCACCTTCCGCCCTTGTCCCTGCACAGTGTGCCATCCACAAAGCTCCTGATAGTACAAAAAAGTCAGACCATGCTAGTTACTTTCTGCTCAAAGGCTCCACCGGTTCCCCAACCCAACCAAGTGAACATCAAGGTTCTCACTGCATCCTACAAAGGCTACTATGCTCTGACTCCATCAACCACATGGCCTCTCTGACCTCGGCAAGCCCGTCCTCCTTTGTCACTTGCCATAGGCACACTGGCCTCCACATTATTCCTTCAGCTGGTCAGGCAGCTGCTGCCCCAGGGCCTTTGCACTTGCTCTTCTGCTTGCATGGTTTTTCCAGACGTGGGCATGATGCTCCCATGCTTCCTCAGGTCCTCGCTCAAGGTCTCACCGGGCTGCTTAGCTGAAACCAACCCCCCACCCCCAATTTCCTATGGAAGCTAAGGACAGCCTACCATCTTTCCCCTGGGGGCACAAATAAACCCTGCCTTCGGAAACAGGGGTATTGTCTTGTATCATAGGATGGACAGATAAATGTGGCCCGACTCCCTTCTTGGGAGTGCCAAGAGGTAAACAAATGCCCCAGCAGGTAGTGCTGTGCCCACACACTCTATCCCTTTTCTACACTGAGCACACATCAGCATTCCCAGACTAAGTTTCATGGCTCCTGGCCCAGCCCAACCCCTATATCTGCTCCAGGTGGGAGGCAGTGAAGTCCTTCCTCTATGACACCAGCACAGGTGGGGTGTGCACAGACCATCTCCCTGCATCGGCTGTGGCTTGAGACGACCCCCTGGCCGTGGAGGACCGACACCCACTAATGAAACTGGCCTTGCTGGTCTCTTTGCTACTGAAGTAAACGTTGTCCCACCCAGGGCCTGAGTGAGCTGTGCTTTTGTGGATGACCCTGATGCCTGCCAACCATGGAGTGGGGGGACCCCAGGACTGCTGTTCCTGGCGGCAGGCATTGGGATGCTCTCCTTCATCCTCCATGGCATGAGAACCCTCTCCTGGAGGTGGTAGCAGGTGTCTTTCTTCTGATTGACAAGTTAGTGCAGTCGGCAGGGCTCTGACATTTCCTATCCCTCTTCTCTGCTTTTATTGTTCCCTCTTTACATACATTCATATCACCAACATACCTCATGTTATATTTAATTCTCTCATTTACTGTCCATCTCCCTCAACAGATGCACCTACTACCATTTGTAAGTACACTTCATGAGCAAAGGGAGTTTTGTTTGTTTGTGTACTGCAATAGCCCCATGTCTTAGTTTGCATGTGGCTAAAACAAATAGCATACAACAGGTTGGCTTAAACAATGGGAATTTACTGGCTCACAGTTTTGAGGCTAGAAGTCCAAAATCAAGGCATCAGCAAGACAATGCTCTCTTTCCAAAGACTGTGGCATACTGGGGCTGGCTGCCAGCGATCCTTGGTCCTTGGCTTCCAGTCACATGGTGATGTGCTTTCATTTCTCTTCTGGATTTCACTGACTTCCAGCTTCTTCTCCACATGGCTTTTTCCTTACGCGGCCAATAAGAAGATTAAGGCCCAACCTCATTCAGTTGACCACACCTTAACAAAAAATAACATCTTCAAAGGCCCTGTTTACAATGGGTTCACATCTGCAGGAATGGACCAAGATTCAGAACACGCTTCTTTCTGGGGCACATAATTCAACCTACCACACCCCAGGATCTACAACAATGCCTGCCTCACTGTATCCTAATGAGAGTGAGGGCCCCCAAAATCAAAGTCAGGATGGGATCAAGCCTGAAGGAGGTGGACTTCGTGTCTGTCACTTTAGCCCTGCCCCTGGTGAGAACAGAGCACAAATTCATCATTCAGCCCGGGCTGGCTGAGCACACTCAGGCCACAGTTAGTGCTGTAGGCAAATAGACGTGGCTCCTACACTGTAGGGTAGTATCAAAGAAGGAACGCATGGGAGCAGCTACCAAACATCCCCGCCGAAGGGCACTGAGAGAGGAGCCCAGGATGTCTCACCCCAGCCCCTTAAAGGAAAGTGCTCTTGTTGGGATAGAGACGATGACATCTGCCAGGTCCCAGGACCGGCTGGCCCAGCACACGCAGCAGCCTTCCACGGACTGGGGTGGGAGGGGAAGAGTCATTCATTCATGGTCCATCTAGCGGTCCTCAGGACAACTCCAATGTGCAAAATAGCTAAGCGGTCCCTGCCCTCTATACCTACCCTAGAAGCTGCTCAGAGAGGAAACTCTATTTACCTGTTGTATTAGTCAGCCAAAGGGGTGCTGATGCAAAATACCAGAAATTGGTTGGTTTTTATACAGGTGCTTGTTTGGGGTAGGAGCTTACAGATACCAGGTCATAAGGCATAAGTTACTTCCCTCACCAAAGTCTATTTGGAGCAAGATGGCTGCTGACGTCTATGAGGGTTCAGGTTCCATGGGTTCCTGCGTTCCTGAGGCTTGCTTTTCTCTGGGTCCAAGGTTCCTTCCTCCCTGGGGCTGGCTTCTCTTTCCTCTGTGTGCTGACTTCCCGGAGCTCCAGTTTAAGTCTTCAGCATCAAACTCCAACATCAAAACTCCAACATCAGAAAGCCTCAACTCTGTCCTTTGCCATGCCTTTTATCTGTGAGTCCCACCCACCAAGGGATGGAGACTCAATGCCCTAATCACAACTCAATCATGCCCAGGTACAGATCAGATTACAAACATAATCCAGTATTTCTTTTTGGAATTCATCAATAATATCAAACTGCTACACTTGTCATCACATTGTTAAAAGAGTGTCACATAAGACAGTTCCAGCCTTCTACCCTATGGAATCTAAGCCCCCTCAATGGGAAGCAGAGTGGGCCTCACTATCTCAAAGTCCTCAAGACTGAGGAGCAAACATACATAAAGGGAGAATGCAACTAGGACTTACATTATCCTGGCAATGGAAGAACTTGTAACATTGATATAAAGGCAGTGATCACCAGGGGTTCTCTGAAGGGAGGGAGAAGGAATAATAGGTATAACATGGGACATTTTGAGGACATTGGAATTGTACTACATAACATTGCAATGACTGATACAGGCCATTATACCTTTTGTCAAAACCTATAAAATTGTGCGGTGCAAAGTGTAAACCACAATGTAAACTATACACCATGGTCAGTAGCAATGCTCCAAAATGTGTTCATCAATGTAACAAATATACCACACTAAGGAAAGATGTTGTTAATGGGGAAAGCGTTGGGGGGAGGAGTGGGGTATAAGGGAATCCCCTATATTTTCTATGTAACTTACATATAATCTAAAATCTCTTTAGAAATAAAGGGGGGTGAGGAAGACTGTTGCATAGAAGAGACGTGGGGAGAGCTGGGACCAAGTGTGCACCTGCAACCCTTCCTTTCTGAGTCCCCACCCTGGGCACTGTTGGGACATTGTGTCTAGCCCCCACACCACCTCAGGAAGGAGTCACCTATGTCAACATTTTATATACAAGGAAACGGAGACTTTGGGAGGTCAAGGGACTTCCCCAAAACCACAGAGATAATGAGGGACAGAACTGGAATTCCGACCAGCTCTTTCTGGCTTCAGGGCACTACACTGGATTGCACGGGCTGTGACAGGAGCAATGGGGCATTTTGAACCTTTAGAACTCACTGGAATGGCATGGGTCACCTTCGGCTGAGGCAACGTGATCCAGCTTTCTCTGTGGGGTGGTGGGACACGCTCCCCGTGATTCTGGATTAGTCGTATTGATCTCGTTTTAACTAAGCTCATCTGCAAAGACCCTATTTCCAGATAAAGTTTCATTCACAGGACCGGCATTAGGAATTGAGCATACCTTTTGGGGGAACACAACACAATTCAACCCATAACACATTTTGAGGAATTTGATCTCAAATTCTTCTTCTGTGGAAGGGCTGACCCTGCAGTGTATGTGCTCAGGGAGACACTGTCACCTGAGAATGAGGATAATAGGAGCTGGAGAATTTCATAAGCGAGGAAGCCACTTTGCAAAGAGAAAAGAAAGAGGTAGAGGTGCATGGAAAGGTCAAGAAAAAGCAAGCTGGCCCTAAAAGGCTGCTGGCTCCTGGACAGCCATTGAGTACTGCTTCTTGAGCTTTCAGAGGTCTGGCTGCCTTCCTGCCTTTGGCTTCCAGGACATACCCTATATCCTTAATTTAAAATCTCCCTTCTTTTAACTGGTTCCAGAGGTTTTGGTTAATTGCAACCAGAATTCTAATTAACACAGAATCCTAATATAGAGGCCACACAAGTCAACACACTTGAAAAGAGAACTTAGAGTAATGTAAAAGTCAATGAGCTTCCTTTCCAAATTTGGAAAGGCAAAATAACCAAATTCTAATATTTCCCCCCAAACCAAACTTATTACTCTGGCTTTCTAATTAAAAAGAAACAGAAATAATGTAAATTTACAACTCAACAACAGAAAGTCAAATAGCTCAATTTAAACACTGGACAAAGGATTCAAATAGACATGTCTCCAAAGAAGACATGCAAATGGCCAATGGGCACATGAAAAGATGCTCAACATCATTAGCCACTAAGACAATGCATATCAAAAGCACAATGAGATACCACTTCTGTCCACTGGAATGGCTATTATTAAAGAAACTAAAGATAACAAGCACTGCTGAGGATGCTGAAAAATAGGAACCTTCATACACTGCTGACAAGGAATGTAAAATGGTGCAGCCACTGTGGAAAACGGTTTGGCAGTTCCTGAAAAGGTAAACACAGAACTACCCCACTAGTAAGTATACGCCACAAAGAATTGAAAGCAGCAGGGACTCAGACAGATATTTATACATCAACGTTCATAGCAGCAGCATTAGTGACAATAGCCAAAATATGGAAGCAACCCAAATGTGCATCAGCAGATGAGTGGATGAACACAATGTGTTATATTCATGCAATGGAATATTACTCAGCCTTATAAAGGAACGAGGTTTGAATACCCTATAAAGATGAACCTTGAAGATGTCAGGTCGAGTGAAATAAGTCAGATACAAAGGAACAGAGACTGTGTGATTCCACTTACATGAAATAGCTAAAATATGAAAACTCATAGGGACAGAAAATAGAGTACAGGGTACCAGGGGTAGGGGGCAGGGGAAATGGGGAGGTCATGCAAATGGGTGCAGGGTGGTCCTTTTTTTTTGGCAGGATGGAAAAGTTCTGCTAATGGATGGTGGTGAGGGTGGCGTGGCATTGAGAATGAGATTAATCCACTGAATGGTATGCTTAGGAGGGGCTTCCCCTGCCCTGCATAGCTGCTAGTCTGTTTCTGGTGGGAAGGGAAAGTTTATGTTGTATGTATAACAATGATCTGTATTAGTCATCCAAAAGGAGTTCAGAAGTACCAGCAATCTGTTGGCTTTTATAAACGGTATTTATTTCTGGTAGAAGCTTACAGTCACATGGCCCGAAAGAGTCCAACTCAAGGTACCTGTATTAGTCAGCCAAAGGTGCTGATGGTTTTATAAAAGGTATTTATTTGAGACAGAAGCTTATAGTTTCCAGGCCATAAAATATAAGTTACCAAAGTCTAGTGCCATGTGTTGGAGCAAGATGGTTGCTGATGTCTGCGAGGGTTCAGGCTTCCCGGCTTCCTCTTTTCGTGGGGCTCATTTCTCTCTGAGCTCAGCTGCCCATGTGTTTACTTCCCGGGCTCCAGCTCAAAACTCTGAAACTCCCTTCTCTGCAGTGCATTTACTCTGCACTACCAATGTGGCCCAATCAAAGCCTCAGTCATTATTTAATCAAGTAAGAGTGAAACCTCTGAATCCAATATAATCTAATATGTCCAGAGGAACAAACTAGTTCACATAATCCAATATTTTTTGGAATTTATAACCAATGTCAAACTGCTACAGTACCCCAAGAGGTACTTTCTCACCCAAAGTCATTTGCCCACGTTAAACAAGATGGAGGGCAATATCTGCAAGGGGTTAGCCCTCCTCTTTCACTTAAGGCTCTGTGGTCCCATCTTCCTCCAATCTCAGCTGTAGGCTCACAAGGCTCATCTCTCTCTGGGCTCAGCTGCAGCTGTAAGTTATCAGGCTCATCTCTCTTCCCAGGGCCTCTGCTGTGTCTATGGAGCTGTCTTTATTCCTCTGTGTTCTTCTCCTGTGTGTCTACTTCCATGTGAGTCTGTTTTATCAGCCCAAGGAGGCTGGGACTCAATGCTGTGTTGTACTCTAATGACGTGGTTGAATCAAAGCCCTAATCGTAACATAATTTAATCAGACATCTCAGCTGAATGTAATCCAATCAAAGGGTATCACACCCAGAGAAACAGAGCAGTTTACAATCAATATTTCCTTTTGGAATTCATAAATAATATCAAACTGCCACAGGTGGAATGGGAAAGTTTATGTTGTATGTATGTTTCAAAAATTAAAAATAAAAAGAACTAAAGTGACAATGAAAATCAAATGTAATACAACATTCTGTGCAGGATATAATAATGAAGGAGAAACATCTCAAAGGGACATTACCGGGACCAATGAAAAATTGGAATATAGATGTTAAGGTTTATATTAATGTTAAATATCTTGAACTTGGTAACTATACTTAAGGTGGTTACATAACTGAACATCCTTGTTCTTAGAAGATATACATGGAAGTATTAAATGTTTGAGCATGATGTATACAACCTACTTTCAAATGTTCAGAAAATAGATGAAGGATGGATAGATAGATAGATAGATAAATAATATAGACAGAGTTAAATGGTAAATGTGGCAGAATGTTAAAATTGGTGGATTTGGCCATCAGGAAAGGGGTTTGTTGGAGTTCTCTATATTGGTTTTGTATTATTTTTGCAATTGTCCTGCAAGTTTGAAATTATTTCAAAACAAAATGTTTAAAAAAGAAGAAATAAAAATAATGGAGATTTAAAGAGTGAAAACTAAGTAGGGAAAAAAGTTTCTTTCTCCAAAATAAAACAAATCAAAACAGCCACAACAAGATTGCATGGTATTCTTATTCATTTCATAGTAGGTAATAAGTGAGGATCTTGCTAGTTGAGTTACTTAAGGAGTTTATTCCTTTGAGCAGTTTTTGGAACAGATCATTCCTTGAAAAGTAACCACCCACTCAGAAACCCAGCTATTTGCCTTCTACCTTAAATAAATTTTTAAAATGTCTATAATTTCCCATTATGTGAAGAAATGCCCTTGGTTCATTAAACAAGCATTCAGCAAGTGCTTACTGTACACAGCCCCATACAATTTCCAGAACAAAAGAGGGAGTCAGTGAAAACTGTCATACTGTGAAACTTTCCCACCTGGCAAATGAATAGGTTTGTTTACCTACACACAGACATAACTGGGCTGCAATCATGTAATAAGAGACAGGTGCTAAGAACAAAAATAACCAAACTTAGCTTTCTGAGGGACTCTTTTTATATCTGGTCATTGTAAATGGGTGACACGAAAGAAGTGCAAGAAGGAGGAAAATGAATAGGAGGTAGGATATACGAATTAAAATTTATGCTACCTCCTCCCATCATTTCAAAAGGATCCCTGAGAACAGTTCCTGGCTCATTTTGGTTCCTCTCCCTTCTGTGTATGTGAAGAAATGGATCAAGGCAATGAAAAGAAAAGTCTCTCCAGGTAAATATTGAAGCAAGATGCCGGGATAGCTCCAATGCTATAGCTGCAACAAGGGGGACAGGTGACAATTCCCAAAGAACGCTGGGGATTTCTATATGTTTTAGGTGGGAACAGCCTCTTAAAAGATTACCTTTCAGTTCAATTGATTTCATTCTTAGAAATGGATGTACTAATACCCAAGGAACACGCTTTGCAGTTTCTTCCCGAGCTGTTGACAGATCACATCTTCACTGTTTTTCCCTCCTGGGGAGAGGCCATTGATTTTGGTGTTAATACATTAGTATCTGTGAATGCACATGGCAAAGCTCTCTGTCTTTCTTTAACTTACAAGACATGGCTGAGGTATCCATTACCCTGAAAATTTATTTTCTATGTGGAAATTGTATTTTCTATCTGTCATCTTATTACTAAATGTCACCTGCAATAGGATAAGGCTGCTGAGCTCCCAGGTGTGAAAGCATGATGGTAATGCTATCTACTGAGCTCTTCTATCATTTTGCACTGGTGTTTTGAGAGTTCTCCAACCCAAAGCATCACGCCCAGTGCTTTCGCGGAGGATCTCGGGGCATGACCTCTGGTGGGCTGCACAGGGAATATTGACCCTGCTCCCCAACTGAAGCCCCAACCACTCTTATCTTCTGCTCTCAATCTTCCTACCTCTTTCTTTCCCTTCTTTTCCTCTGCTTTAGTTTTCCTCTACTCTTTCCCACCATTTTCCTTTGGTCCTTCCCATTTATCTGTTTCCTAAAGCCCTAAGGTTGAAGGCAGCACTGCAGATAGCGCATAAGAGCAACTTAGTATCTTCCTTGGCCATCTGCTGCCCATTTCCTTGCAGGAAGACCATTGAGTCTCTTTGAGCCTTGGTTCTAAATTCTGGAATAACAATAGCTGGTGGTGAGGATTATATGAGCTACTCTATGTGAACAATCATTAACTGTTTAAGTGCTATCCAAATGAAAGTGGCATTCTTAATGGCGCTACATAGACAAGCAGTTGATATGTTCAGTGATTTAAGAAAAGCTTCCTTCATTGCCTGGCTGCCTGGGGAGGGAGAGAAGGAGAGAGGTGGGAGTCCAAAGACACTGAAGGAATGTTTGTTTTTGTGTGTATCTTAGTAATGACCAACTGCATTCCCAAGTGGATTAGAGAAACTTTTGTATCCGCCATTCTGCAAGAGGTTGTACCTGCTCGTTCCTCTCTTGGCCCAGCGGAGAACCAGTTGTGATGTTTTGCTCTGTGTGCATTTCAAGTTTCAGATCTGCTGGTGGTTTTCCTTTGCATGTTTTGTCCCCCAGGCCCATTCGGCATGCTGTCAGTGGCTTACTGGGAGCCGGCAATGAAAGGGCACACTGTCCTGAGGATGATGACAGCAGGGACACACCCAGCAACGGGTTGGCTGGGCACTGTTTTTCCAAAACTGGTGCCTCATCCCCTTTGTTTCCCTTTTCAGAATGTCTGGCTGAGTTTACAGAGACTTTTCGGCTCTGCAATGTCATTCACCCTCCATTACTTCATCTCATCCCGTGTGGTCTTTATCACATTCTATTTTTTTAAAAAAAACAATTTTATTGAGATATAAACTCACATACCATAAAACTCATCATTTAAAGTATACAATTCTGTGGTTTTTAGCTTAGTCAAGAGTTGTGCAACCATCACAATCCAATTTTAGAACATTTTCATCACTCCCCAAACAAAACCTGAACCCATAAAGCAGTCAGTCCCCATGCCTCCCCACCCCCTACTCCCCATCACCCTCCGGTCTGTGACAACCACCAATCTGCTTTCTTCTCTGTGGATTTGTCAATTCTGGACATTTCATCTAAATAGAATCACCTAACATACAGCCTTTTATGTCTGGCTTCTTTCACTTAACATGTTTTCCACGTTCATCCATGTTGCAGCATGTATCAGAACTTCACCCTTTTATATGGCTAATTGTATGTATATACCACCTTTGTTTCTCCGTTCAAAAGTTGATGGATATTTGGGTTGTTTCCACTTTTTGGCTACTGTGAATAACGCTGCAAGGAATTCTGCTGTACAAGTATCTGTTTGAATCGCTTTCCTTTTGGCTAAATACCTAGGTATGGAACTGCCCAGTCATATGCTAATTATATGTTTAACTTTTTGAGGAATGGCCAAATTGTTTTCCACAGTGGCTACACCATTTTACAACTCCACCAGGAAAGCTGGAATTCAGACCCAAGTTTTCACTCTACTAGACTGCCATGGCAGTGAAGGAATTTTCACTATATTGCAGGAAGAAAGAGAGGTATAAGCTCATTTGAAGTCCTTTGCTTCTCCTCTACAAACTCCCCAAAGGGAAGGTCTGACGCTATTATGTCTTTTATCTCTTCTTGTACATAGTACAGAGTGGTAATTCAAAAAATTTCTTCTAAGTATATAAGTTATGAATAAGGACATAATGACGAATAAACTGCCACATAAAAGTAAGGTATTGTTATCAGGGTCTAGTTCAACTCTTACTTGCGATACATATGAACAATAATTGCAAGCACGCAACAACCTCCCAAGGGTTACCACACACGGTAATGGGCAGGACTTAAATTCCCGAAAGCTGGCCCATGTCCTTTAAAACGTCACCGCATGGGAACCACAGAAGCGCAACCTTCCCAGCCACCATCCGGGCGCCCAGGACCCTGCTTGGCACCATTTAGCAGGCACCAGCTGTCGGAAGAGCGGAACTGGCTAAAAAGCCTTTGCCCCTAACTGACATGGCCGCCATTGAGGCTTCCGAGTTCTGGCGGCAGAATGAGGGGCACGTGAGGAGAATCCCGCTCCTTTATTGGCTTTCTGTACTGGGAGGGTGGGCCTCAATAACCCTGCAGGGGCCGGCTTTAAAGGGCCCACGGCTAAATTCCCAGAGCTCCGCCCTCGGAACTGGGCGGGCAGCGCGCCGTGCGGGGTTTCCACCCCTCCCGCTCGGAACCGCGGCTTGCGGGGCGGGCACTGGGAAGCCGCGTCTGCGGGAGCGGTGGTGAACCGCTCAGGGTGCGGCGCGAGCCCGAGGGGGTTAAGCGCGACGTTCGCGGGCGCGGCGCGGACGGGAGCGCGCGGGCGCGGGGATGGAGGACGGCGGGGCCCGGCCGCGGCTCGGGGCGGAGGCGGAGGCGGCCGGGGCGCGAGCGCGGCCGGGGGGCACGCTGCGACCCTTCGCGCCGTTCCCGGGGGCGGCCGAGGCCGACGAGAGCGGCGGCGACTGGAGCTTCATCGACTGCGAGATGGAGGAGGTGGACCTGCAGGACCTGCCCAGCGCCACCATCGCCTGCCACCTGGACCCGCGCGTGTTCGTGGACGGCCTGTGCCGGGTGAGGGGCGGAGGGCAGACACCTGTTGCCCGGGGAGGCGGGCGGGAGGCTCCCCGCGGGCAGGGGCAGCCCCTCCAGCCCCGGAGGCCGGCGGGCGGGGAGGCGGCCCCGGGACGCGGGGACACCCCGGGGCGCCCCGCCGCGGCTTCTCCTCCTGGGGCCGCGAAGGTGCGGGTCCGCGGACGCCCGAGCGCCTGCTTGGCCGCGCGCAGCCCGCCGAGGGGTGTTTTGGGGGCTCGCCTTTGACCAGGGCTGGGGACCGCCTCCCAGCGACGCTGCTGTCGCCCGGCGTCGACTCGGTTTGTCGGGGAGGGGGACAATCAAGGAACGACTTGGCCGCGGAAGTGGCCGGGAGCCCGGTCCTGGGGCTTTCACCACCCATCCCTGCAGTTACTGCGTCGGGGGAGAGGGGGGGTCTCCTCATTCATAGGCATGAGGAGACAGACGGTTGAGCGGCGACGTGACTCACTGCTCATAAATAGGACGTCGCTGCCTTCTCAATCTGCCCTATTGGAAGAAAAGCCTGTGTTTGGGTGAGGATCCGTGGTTGCTCATTATCCTGCGGATGGCCAGTTTTGGGCGGATGGTGTTGAGGGGGAAGGGGCTTTTAGGATATTTAGTCACGAATCTTAATTCCTGGAGGAGTGAGTGACACAGGCCACCATCAGGGACACTCAGCACATGCAGAGCTGATTCCCCCCTCCCCCTCAAGTCTACACAAATTAGACACTTTGAAGGGTGAGGGGGCAGGTATGAGTAATCAATGGTGGGGAGGAGGAATTTATTTCAAATCTTCGACTATTGTGCACAATCAAATTTTGGACCATGTGGGCTTTGCAGAAGGAAACACGTCTTTGGGAGATGGCCCATTAGGAGAGAGCTGTCAGAAAGGGGGAAAAAAAGCAGTGATGCTTTCAGTGCTTGGCTTTGGGTCTGTTTGTACTGTCGATGAACTGTAGTTGAAGGCCACTGCCAAGAGGAAGCCACTGTGGAAGAGGGAATAGTGTGCTGAAGTCCCATTTATTTATAATTTATATGCCCATTTACTTTCGGAAAAGATTTACAATGGCTGTGTGCTTAGGTAAGCTTCTGCGCATGCTTTCTAGAGCAACAAATGTCCTGAACACAGGGTCTTATTCATCTTACGCTAAAATCTTTTCTTGTCTGCCGGCCATTTCAAGCCTCTCTCCTGGGGGTTGGAGGCCTCCTTTGTGACGGAGCAAGGTCGGGTCATGTTAGAGTCCATTGATTTGCGTGGGTGTCCAGCAATTCATCGTTTTAATTTTCCCCAGGAAGTGTTGGAGTGACTCCTAAAAGTGCCGTGTATGAAAATTTGCCCCTGTGGCTAGTTATTCACTTAAGAAACGGTTCTGGAGGCTCTAGTATAGGGGATAGCAGTGTGCCTTGCCTTCAGGCGCTGACACTCTTGTTGGAGAAGACCCCCACCACTGGAGATGAGGACTGGGGGAGGAGGAAAAGTCCTATTTTACACTAGATGACCAAGGAAGGGCTTACCAACAAGGTTTCTCTTTGAGCAGAGACCAGGTGCTAGCAATCATTCCTAGCAATCATTCGTTCATTCTTTTGCTATTTGTGGAATGTTTCCTTTGTTCTGGGCACTGTTTTAGCCCATGGGATGTGGTGGGGAACACTGTGAGTTTATGTTCTAGTGGTTGAGAAGGAGATCTGCCATAGAAAAAGCAAGTGAATAAGGTAATTTCAGATAGCAATGAGTACAATGGAGAAAAGAAAACAAGGCGACAAGATAAAGAGTAAAGGAGAGGAGGGTGGGGAGCTGAGTCATAGCAGTCAGTCCTAACAGACACTGACCATTCCAGAGGCTTTAATGAAGAACTGGGTAATTGGAGCTGGATTGGGGGAATCAGCAAAAGGAGAAGTGTTGCTGGAACCCTGGGGAGGAGCCACTTGGCAGGAGCTGTAGTCCTGAAGGTTTGCAGCCCCCACCAAGGATGGAGATGCTAAAGCAGGGAGCAGGCAGGGAAGAAATGCCCCTGCTCTCCCCCAGCCCTGAGCAGCCAGGAGGGAAGGGAGCCCAAAAAAATACAGACCAGAGGCAGGGTCAGGAGGGTGGAGAGGGATGGAGACTGACTCTGGGGACAGGACACATACGGGTCAGCCTGCATGGAGCCACTTTAGATTGAATGGCCTTGGAAGGCCTCTCTCTCTGAACAGCTGGGACTTGGCTGATGGGAAGAACCTTGTTGAGATATTCGTGTGGCCGGCTGTCCAGGCACAGGGAATAGCATCTGCAGCATTTCAAGCGCAGGGATGCATGCGATGTATTCAGAAAGCCTGAAGGCCTGCTTTAGGAGGTAGGGAGTGATTGAGGTTGAGGCTGGAGGGCAGCCAGGAGCCATTCACCTGGAGGGTTGGGAGCTACCATGAGGATTCAGATTTTATTGTAATTGCAAAGCTGGGTAGAAAATGGCTTGTGGGGAAAGAAGCTGGGTGTTCCCGAGGAGAAGCCAGGAGATTGGTTAGGATGCTGTCGGAGTGGTCTAGGGGAGATGGGAAGTTGGCTGACCTAGGGGGTGGTGAAGATGGAAAAAGGGGCAGAGCTTCCCCTTCTCTCCATTTGGAGGCACTGGAGCTTAGAATGGAGAAGGGCTTTGGCCTGGGTTGCCCATTCATTTTACAGGAATAAGATGTAAAGCAATAGGTCAAGACTTAAAAAACCAACTCAGCTAAGGTAGTTGGTGTACCTGAGGGCAAATAGCTGGTCAGCAAGGCCACCCTAGAGCGAAAAGCACTGCAGGTCCTTGTTCCTTCCAGTTAACAGTTTCTCATTTAGCTAAATCCATCCCTCTGGAGGGAAGACAATTATTCTAAAAGCCACTCTTCCTTGAGGCTGCCATGTTCCCCCTACTTGAAGACTGGTGGAGAGTCATATCTGGTAGGTGGACCACTCACAGACCTGGGCCCCCTTCATCCGCTCTCCTATCAGCACTGTGTTGGGGCCATCTGGGTGAGACGACTGTGGAAAAAAAGGACTGCAGCAAATTTCTTTGCATATGTTTATATCATTCTAGAACCTTAGTCTTGGAGGAAAGGAAGAGGTTGACTTGAACTACTAAGTCATTTGGAAGTTTACATCTGAAGCTTGTTTGTGACTATAACCATTTGGCCCGCTATGTAAGATTTCTTTTTATTAGCTGGATTAGCATCAATATTGTAAATAAATTAAAATGAATATGTTAACTAAGTGTATACCTAAGAAGTAACTAAAACTGTATTGTCATTAATTTAAAATAATGTTATTGAAGAGTTTCACACTATTACAAATGAACACTTTTATTAAAATAAGGGTATTTTCTCTTTGTACCCAGATTTGCTTAGCATAGTCCATTACTGTACTCTTTCTGTGACCCTTTTTTCTTGTTTTGTTCTGTTTTGCTTAGAAAAGCAAAGCAGTGCTTTGAACTAGTAATTACATATGCTTTTGGACTATTGGCAGTGGTTAAGTTGGCTTGCTCGAATACGGGTTTAGTCAGTTGTCACCAAGCTAACCAGGAATTTAACGAGTTCCCAAGAAATATTGTTAGTTTCCAAGCAGTAAATATAGTTCCATTAAATAATGGAAATTAATACTGTTTTTCTTCTGCTGTTTATTTGATTGCTAGAGCTTTGCCCAAAGGCTAAATCAGAAAGTGCTAATCATAGAAAAATTTACTCTTTCCTATTGAATAAACTCAATTTTCTTAAAAAACAAAACCAACAAGCCCACTTAAGATTTGTGATACTTCCATGAGCTTCTTTTAGTAACAAATTATCTGATGGGCATAAACGGAATGTAAGTATGGCCTCAAAATCTTTCTATCCGTGGCTACCCCTGACCAGTGACCAGAATCTTAGTTGCACGCTGGAATCCCTGGGGAGTTGGGCAAAACTTCCCCCACCTGGGCAGCCTCCAGGGCAGTTCATTGGAACCTTGGAGGTAGGCAGATGGGAAAGCTCCCCAGGTGATTGTAGGTGGTAGCCAAGGTGGAGAACCACTGGCCCACCTGGAAGCGTTAGGCCTGACCAGAGCATCCTTCCTGTGCAAAGATCATTGAACTGGAAACCTGGGTTCTGTGACTGGCCAGAGAAGGAATCCTTTCTGTGCCTTGAGGTCCCAAGTCTGAAACTAGAGTCAGACTGTAAGCTCCCTCCTGAGCAGCATCACAGCGATCCTGTGCCCTTGGGCAGGTGAGGATCTGCCCGAGGGATCTTGCTTCACCTCGGATTACCTTCCTATGCCTTTCTAGGCATTGGTTTGTCAGTCCATGTCCTTGTCCTCCTGACACTTTGTATTTCGTGAGACTAGATGTCCCTGATCTATAACGGGATGTCTGAAATGTTTTGGTGCATGTACTTGGCTGTGTGTCTGCCCTTTCCTATGGCAAGTCGGTCTGGTAGCACTTTGTCAGCTGTGACATGCTAGCAGGGTAGTGACAGTTGGGTTGTAGTACAGTATAAAATCCAGTCATTTTTAGGCCATTTCCACTTTGTATCCTGGTGTCATAGCACACGGTATCTCAGACTAAATTATGCATGAAAATTATCTAATGGACCATCTTCCTTTTCCCCTTTAACTTTAAGGTTTAAGGCCTTAAACCTTAAATGTGGAGAGAGAAAATCATCTTATCTCCAGTAGGTATGGTTTCATTTATCTGGGCATTTTCAGATTGTTTCTGTAAAAAAGAAAAATCTGTGTGTTCATATGTAGAAAGTTGAATTTGGAAGTCACCTACTTTCCCCTGATTTTAGAATTCCCTCCTCTTCAATAAATCAAACGTTCTTTCCTCGCCTTAGCTTCCTTTAATCCGCCTCCCCACTCCTCTCCCTGGCAAGTGTTCGGTTCCCTTTTCAACTTAATCTGCCACCTCCGTACATTGCTCAGAGCATTTTTCTTTCCTTCAGTAGCAGTTGCTTTAAATGTTATTACCTGCCACTACAGGCTTTTCAAGCCCCAAGACAATTACATAAGGGAGTGAAAAATAGGCTTTGTGATAGAAGAGAATAGCTAAAGCGAGCCTGTGGATTCCAGCGTTGATGTGTTTCAGGTTGTATTCTTCTCTTTGTTCCTTTGTGAAAACGTAGTCAGTGGACACAATTCCCATCTGCCCTGTTCCGGGAATGCCTCATTCCTGTTAGCGATAGCAGGTGGGCACACATCAGTGTGGGTGCGTGCTGGGCTGGGGGGCCGGAGCCCCCTCTCTGCACGTTGTCGGTGCACTGTTGTTAGAGACCGTGCCAAGGGCCGTGGAGGGTGCCACTCATTTGAACTACAATTCAGTTGTGGAGAGAATATTTTCCTAATCACTATCAAAACACAGGGATGCTGACAGTTACCCAGACCCTAAATGACCCGGCTGGGTTCTCTGAACATTAATGGGTGTACCATTGGCGATAGGAAGTAAACATAGCTCGCCTGTCGTTCTCGGGCAAAAGAGAAACATTTTCACAACATCAGGAAAGTATTATTAACGACCTCAACTCTACCTTGACACCGGGGAAGGGGTTGGCTTCGTGTTATATAGATTTCTGCCACGGTTGAAATCCTTCATTTGATTCAGTAGGGGTAGGTTTTCTGTTCCTTTGACCTCTAAAGACTCAGTTGGGTTTAATATGCTCACATTTCCCCACTGAAGTCTGCAGGTGAGTGCCCAGGGCAGCATAGAAGTCAAGGACGTGGCCTGTGGGCGTCCCTTTTGACCCCGAGGCAGCTCTCTGTCCTACCTGTGCTTTAGTTTCCCTGTCTGTCGAATGGGGGTTTTAATAGAACTTACAGTTTATTAAATACATAAAATGGTTGGCCTAGTGCCGGGGACATCGTAAACACACAAATAGATTTGTGTCTTCTTTATCTCCTGCCGTGTAACAAATTCACCCAAGACTTACTGGCGCAAAACAATCAACATTTATCATCTCCCGGTTTCTGTGGATCAGGAATCCAGGCGTGGCTTGGCTTGGTGCCTCAAAGATCCACCGGGGTCCATCCTACGGTCCCATCCCAAGGCTCGGCCGAAGGAGCCTCTGCCTCCACGCCTGCTCGCGTGGTTGTTGGCAGGATTGGGTTCCTCGTGTGGTGTTGGACTGAGGGCCTCAGTTCCTCAGTGGCATTTGGCCAGAGGCCGCCCTCAGTCCCCTGCCACGTGGGCCCCTCTAGAGGACCACGCTGCGACTGGCTTCCACCAGATCGGGCAAGAGAGGGAACGCAGAACTCCACCGCTTTTGCCGTGTTCTCTTCATTCGAAGCCAGTCGGTAACTACAGCCCACACTCAGCGGGAGGGGGACACCAGAGCGTCGCGGCGCGGGGGGCCATCTTACAAGCTGCCTTCCGCAGTTAGCTCTTTATTAGCACTTTTTTTTTTCACTGTAAACTATTTTGACTTCTGTGGGGCACTTGATGTTTAGAAACGTTTACTAAGATATTTTCTAATCTGATTTCTTTTTTTAGAGCTCTTAAAAACTCCATAATGAGTACAGTTTTAGCCCCCACAGTTTCACATAAAATGCCTCAGGGATAGGATTATAGTCAAGTTATTATGTTTCTAAAGTATCAAAAGCTGGTCCCTGCTGCCTTTCTGAAAGAAGAGCTTGAGGCGCTAAAGCCTTTGTAACTTGGGAAGGTCCAGTACTTTTCCTTTCATTACTTATTTCAGCAGGTGCAGTTCAAAATTCCCGTGTGTAATCATAATTAACACTACGGAAAGAAGTATTTGAGCTTGGCCTGAATTCAGAATTAATAGGCAAAAATGCTCCTTTTGGCTTTATTTCCTCAGCATTAACAATAGCTTGTTTTACTTTTATCAACTTTACATTTTATATTACACTTTGTGCTTTGTTTTAAAGATAAAATACTTTCTGTTAATTAACGCAAAGGGATTTGTGTGTAATGTGAATCGTTTCATCTTCACAAGAATCCACTGAAATGGGTGCTCTTATCATCCCCATTCTACAGCTATGGAAGCTGAGGCTGAGGCAGGCCAAGTAACCCTCCCCAGGGCGCACAGCCAGTTAGTGTTGCTCCTTTGAGGCAAACCCAGTTCTGGCCAACTCCGAAGCCCCTGCTGCAGATCAGCCGTTTACGGAATGGCGTGACGCACCGACTTTTTCATATACCCTTCACATCTCATTTAAACTCTAGGACAGCACTGTGAAGAAAGTATTTTTACCTTCCGGAATCTGAGGCCCAAACAAATTTGACTCCTTATTTTTCTTTCAGTTGCTTATTTATGTTGAGCAGATGCTTCTGCAGCTTGTGGTGTACCCTGGGGCAGCGCTGGTGATGCACAGACCTGGGTTTGAATCCTGCCTCCTTATGCACTCAATTCACTCACACACTCATTCATTCAACAGGTCCTTACTGGTGCCTGCTATGTGCCCAGCACTGTCCTTGGTTTCGAGACCCGCTGTGTGACCCCGGGCAAGTCAGTCCTCGCCAGGCCCCAGCTGCTTCTGTGCCAAATAAAGACACGATCCCCCCACCCCCACCCCACCCCGACCACCCCTGTTACGGTGAGGGTGGGTGTGGCAAAGGGGCATGGCCCTGGGCAGCCCTTGGAGGATGGCAGGCACCCTCTCTGCCTTCGCCGAGCTCGCAGGCTAGCAGGGAAGACCTAAGATTACTTTCCTTCCACATTTAAAACATCTTTTGTATTGTGTCGATGTGTAAATATAACCAAAGAAATGCATAGATCCATCGTGAATAGTGTGTCTTTGGGCAAGTTATTCTGTCCCTTCGTCTGTAAACTGAACAGATTGAAGTGGGTGGTCCCTGAGACATCATTTCTGGCTCTCAGAACTCCATGGTGGGGAGCAGATGTAGCTTCATGGCTGAGTGCCTGCTTCCCTTGTATGAGGTCCTGGGTTTAATCCCCAGGACCGCCTAAAAAAACACAAATAAAAACTCGACTCTCATTCGGGAGCGGATGTAGCTCCGTGGCTGAGCTCCTGCTTCCCATGTACAAGGTCCTGGGTTCATTCTCCAGTCCTCCGAAAACACACAAAACTCCACAACTGTGCTCTCCTGGGGGTGGGACCTGGCCCATTTTCTCCTTGCTCTCCCTACAGCCCTGCAGGTACATCAGGCTTTTCCGAGTTAGAATTTCCCAAAAAGAATTTATCTACTCTTGAGTCCAGTTCTCTTCCATCCATTTTTTCAGCCCTTCCCCCACATGCCTGTCTTGCCCTGCATTGATCAATGGGGGCCTACCTGCTGGTTTGTGGCTAGAGAGGAGGTAAATTTCAGTCACTTAAACTCCGCTTCTTTAATTGGTCTTGGAAATCAAGTAGGATTGATCTGAGATGACCTTCTTGTGTTTGAGAGGCCTTTCCTGACCCCGGAACAGAGGCTGTCCAATTACCACTTGAGGGCTTGCCAAGGATGTAGCCTCACAATGCCAAAACACTCGAGTGAGCGTTCTTTAAAAGTCCATCAATTTTTGGAGAATTTTCCAAGTCTCATGGTAGCTCTTATTAATAGGGTGACAGCATGTCCTGGTTTGACCATGCGGTTTATGGCTGTTGTCCCAGGTAAATTGTTAGTAGTACCCTCTAACTCTTAACTTTAGATGATAAATTATATAATTAATAATTATACCATTCATTATTATGACCCTATTTATTTACCATTTACCATTTGTGCCAACTATTTTATGGGCATCATTTCACTTAATCCTTCTCTCTCTAAGATAACCCTCTCTCTATGATAAATACCATTATTTGCCTAGTTTTTGGCAGAAGAAGCCACCCTCTCCCTCTGCAAAATCAATAAGCACATAAACACCATGGTATCTGGACTTACGATTCTGAGCATTCTCACAGTAGTACCGTGGCAGAAAGGGCCCCCTCAGGCTTAAATCGTTCATTTCTCCAGCGAGGGATTCAGGCTGAGAGAGGCTATGCCGTTTTCTCAGGAGTGCCCGCTCGATATTGGCAGATCCAGAACGTAAACTCAGGTCTCCTTTTTTCCAGCCCAGAGTCTTTAAATCTTTCATTTAATTCTGTATCCCCCCCGCCCCCACCTCCCCCTCCATCCAAAAGACTCAGGAGCCTCCAGATGACAAGCTGGGTGTCTTGAGGTGACTCGACCTCAGCTAGGACAGGGTCAGCTTGTAACAACACAATCCGACCCCAGCCCCTCTGTTCCAAGGGTGCCCAGGGTCTGTGGCCAGAGAGCTTTGCAGCCAGAGCCTGTCCCATGCTGTTAAAAAGACCCAACAGTCGCCACCAGGGGGAAGTAAATTCATTTCTGTTTCCTGATGGAGCCTGTTGGTTGGCAGACTGCATTTCAGCGTTAAAGTCAAGAAAGCGAATTTCCAGAAAGGAAGAAGCCGTTCCTTGTGCCGCAAATGAAGCGATTATAAAGGTAAATTTGTAGGTGGAACTTGGAAGTGAAGAGAGACCCCTCTCCCCCCCAGCCCAGCCCCCACCCAGCAAAGCATGCGGGTGAGAAAGCCCCCTTCCGCTGCGCCTGGGTGCTGCTGCCCCCTCTGGTTAGGATACAGAGCACAAGGTGGCTGTGCCCCCCGATTGGAAAACCTTCAAGGGCTGGCCCCACCCCAGGTACGCCTCTGTGCACGTGCGCAAAATGTCCTGCCTCACGCTCAGTTGAGTGTAAGTTCTATGGAATACGGCTCAAATTATTGAAATAAATACAAAGGGAACAACCACTCAGATGAAACAAATGCTTCATTGCAGGGAGACTGAGCGTTTCCTGAGCAGGCTTCTAGTGGTGGATTACTCTGGATTAAATTTGAAAGGAGAAGCTTGTGCTGGTGGGTTTTGGTGGGTAGGTGGGCAGTGCCGTGAGGAGGGAGCTTCCACGCTGGACAGTGGGAGTTTGCTGGGCTGGAGCCCAGGTGCTGGGGAATTCAGACACTACATTTCGGTTCCTGTGAATGGCCACCTTTGCGTTTTACTTAATTTTTAAAGTTTTTAAAATTTACCCCCCTCCCCACCCACTGTTGTCTGCTCTCTTGTGTCCATTCGCTGTGTGTTCTTCTGTGTCTGCTTGCATTTTCGGTGGCACCGGGAATCTTTCTCTCTTTTTGTTGTGTCATCTTGCTGCGTCAGCTCTCCGTGTGTGCAGCACCACTCCTGGGCAGTGGGCAGGCTGCACTTTTTTCGCATGGGGCGGCTCTGCTTGCAGGGTGCACTCCTTTGCATGTGGGGCTCCCCTACACCAGGGGACGCCCCTGCATGGCATGGCACTCCTTGCGCGCATCAGCACTGCGCGTGGGCCAGCTCACCGCACGGGCCAGGAGGCCCTGGGTTTGAACCCTGGACCTCCCATGTGGTAGGCGGACGCCCTATCTGTTGAGCTACATCCACTTCCCACCTTTGCGTTTTAAACCGTGGATCTCATGTCATAAGCAGGGACACTCCTGGTGGCTCCTAAAGCAGGACCTCCTGTCAGAAAGGTTGACTGGGTTGCCGTTCATACTGACCTTGGAGCCCTGGCGGATGTTTGGAGCGTGATTCAGAGTCAGCCTGAATCTCTCTCTAGAACAGCCAAATGAACGTCCAGTGGATCTTCCACATCCAACCACTTGCCTTACTGCGACCCAATATTTACACAGTGGTTTTCATTTTTTAAATCAATTCGGAGTTTGTGTATTTCTCCGACGTGATTCATAAATCAGATGAGGGCAGACGCTTTCATCCTAAGGGGTTCTGTTTTGCCAAATATTCATTTGATCCTCGATATAGATTGGAAAATGCTGTTACCAAGTCATAAGGTACTTCATAACCTCTATATTTCTTAGAGTCTAGCCGTTATTTAGGCCAAGTTCAGGAAAGTACCCTCGTCCCTCGGCACTGTGAGCCTGCCTGAGAACGTGGATTTAGTGTGAAGTGGAGGGGGGAAGGTAGTGAAGTTTCAGGGCCGGTAACCTCCAGCGTTTAGTAGAGCGGGTGGGTATTGGGGGGCAGCCCCGGCCCTGTGCTGCGTGGGGGGCAGTCGTACCCGCTGGCGGCCTTGCAGGCTGTCCGAGATTCTGAGCCCCTTCGCCTTCGTACCTGTAAGCCCAGGTCTCAGCAGTCCCTTCCCTTCTCCAGGTGTGGGGAGAGTTAGAGTGCAGCGAGGCCTGCGATAGACTTCCTGAAGACAGCGAGCAGATGCCCAGGAAATACTTGTTTCGTTGTTAGAGATTGATGTCGGGTCGCTAATTTTTATTAGTGTGTTCATTTATTTTCCCCTCCTCCTTTTGTAGCGCAGGGATCGTGGTGGCCAGATCACCGACTTGCAGGTGTCCCTGGTGCTTTTTATTAAGCTCATGCATTTTTACGGCTCAGCTGAGCACGGAAACACACCGGAGGGTGTGTGCACATCTATCAGCGAGTGCCCTCTTCCTTAGGTTAGGGACAGATGCTGGCCATAGTTCAGAGCTGGGCGTGGTCCAAGGTGGCGAGGTGCAGAGGCTGGGCGGGTGGGCCTGAGAGCCATCCTGCCTGGAGCCAGCATCTAGCCGTGTGACCTTGGGCAGGTCCCTTAACTGCTCTGCATTTTGGTCTCCTTGTTTGTAAAAGGAGGATCGTAATTGTGCCAACCTCATGGGGGGAAAATGGTATGCATGAAGAGTTTAGAATAACCCCTGGCTTGTAGGAAGAAAACCATAAACCCTAGGCTTCCTGGCAAAATAAAAAAAAAAAAATCAGTGCTCCTGTTTGGAGATAAGGTTCGCACCTCTCCATTGTCTCTCTCTGGGCTTGAATGCCTTGCAGGGGACGGACAGAGCTTTTCAGAAATACATGGCTGCCTGCTAAATCTCTGCCTGTTCCACCAGCGGGCCTCTAGCGCTTTTGACCCACATTCTTTGCCGTATCTAGTCCTCAAAGGGCAAAATCAACTTGTGATCTGTCTTATCTCTGAATGCCGCCTGGTTTCCATTACCTTGGGCCAGGAAAGATGCTCTTCCTTAATGAAATGCATGCTGTCTGCTTAGTACAGAGTACCCTGCTGTGCTTTTAATGAAACGAGCCAGACTTTACTAACTCGGTTTTTACCCGGCCGCTGGCCACCCGGTTTCAGTAATGTGAGATGGTTGCGTCAAAGTGCTGCCCCAGTGGGGAGTGAAGATTGAAGTGTGGGCATGAGCAGAGCGTGAGCTGGACCGTCAGTTCTTAGGGCCAGTTTGCCATGCTTTAGGTCCTTATCCAGGTTCTAGCTGGAGAGCACAGCCAGTACTTGCTGGCTGGAGGGAGAGGTGGCTCACCAGCTGAGGCAGGTCTGCGCTGGGCTGACTGTCAGGGGATTAGGGAGAAATCCCTAAAGAGCGCAATTCATGATAGGCCTCAGCCACAGGTCATGACATTGGTCCGGGTTGCTGTGTGATTTGGACAGGAATGAATTATAAAAGTAATATTTGGTCATAAAAATAAATGAAAGAAAAGTGTTTCCCGAAAGTCTCCTTTAGAGATGGCCTCTAAGTTTTGTGTACGCTCTTTCAAATATCCTATGCGTGTATAAACATATCCTGTTTGAGAGATAAATGCATTTAAATATATAGCCCTTGTGTATGTTTACAACAATCTTCTACTACATATACTATTTTGTTGCTTGCCTTTTTGAGTTATTGTGGGCATCTCTCCAGTTGATTCAATGCCGTCCTTTTCATGACTGCCTGGTATTTCATAATATTGAGGTAACATAGCTTACTTAACCAGCAGTCTTTATTGATGGACAGTTAGGTTGTTTCCAGTCCCACTGCCCCATTATAACCAATGTCACCAGCCGCATCCTTACACGTATATCTTTGCTTACTTGTATGTCTGTGCGATACCTTTCTAGAAGTGGAATTGCAGAGTTAGAGGGTCTGGTTATTTTAAATTTTAATACTGCTAATTTCCTCTCTGAAATGTCTATACTCACAATTACTGGCACCAACATTATATAAGAGTTCCTCTTTCCCCTCTTTCTTATCAATACTGGGAATTATATGTCTTTTTGGATTGTTGCCAGGATCTTTGATAGATGAAGACAAGTTATCTTCCTGTTTTAATTTGCTTTTCTTTAATTTGGAGTGAGGTTAATCATCTCCATGTATTTATGAGGCATTTTCTTTTCTTTTTTTTAAAGGTTTATTTTATTTCTTTCTCTTCCCATTTCCCCCCATTGTCTGCTCTCTCTGTCCGTTCTCTGTGTGTTCTGCCTCCACTTGTATTATCCAGTGGCACTGGGAAGCTGCGTCTCTTTTTCATTGCATCATCTTGCTGCGTCAGCTCTCCATGTATGCGGTGCCACTCCTAGGTGGGCTGCACTTTTTTCATGTGGGGTGGCTCTCGTCGCGGGGTGCACTCCTTGCACGTGGGGCACCCCTGCATGGCACAGCACTCCTTGCGCGTGGCAGCACTGGGCATGGCCTGTTCACCACACAGCAGGAGCCCTTGGGGACTGAACCCCGAACTCTCCATATGGTAGATGGATGGTCTATCAGCTGAGCCACGTCCGCTTCCCAGCTTCTGTTTTCTATAAATTATTTATATCTTTTGTCACTTTTCTGATCAGTTTTTGGCCTGTTTTAAGAGTTTTTGTATATTAAGGAAATTGGTACTTTATCACGTGTATTGCAGCTATTGTCCTCAGTCCTTTGAGTTTGTGTTTTTACTGCACAGAAATTTCTATTCATTTTTATTTGTAGTTTATATGTGGAAATATTTACATCATGTCTTCTAGATTTGCTTCATACCTAGAAGGACCTTCCCTGTGCCAAGATTATGTATGGTTTCTTCTAATAAGTATTTTTACATTTTTATTTTTGGTTTGTGTCTTTAATTCATTGGCTATATCAGTATAAGTGTATTGGTCATCAGGGTTCTACAGAGAAACAACTGAAATGTATATATAGATATATTTATGTATGAGGTTTGTTGAGCAATTGGCTCACATAACCGTCAAGACTGGCAAGTCCAAATTCCACAGGGCAGGCTGCAAGTGAGAAACTCGTTGCAGGTGACATTGAATTCCCCAGGAGAAGTTGGCTGTTGGGAGTCCTGCTGGAATTCTTTCCAACTGCTGAAATCATCGCTAAGACCTTCAGTTGACTGGGCGAGGCCTTCAGTTGACTTGCTGAAGGCACTTTCTTTGTTGATTGGTGAAATAATCAGCCACAGATGCAGTCAACTGACTAATGATTTAAATCCACTAAATAGCCTCATTGTAGCAACTGCTGTGACCAAACAACTTGTTTCACCAAACAACTGGACACCATCACCTGGTCAAGTTGACACATGAAATTAATGGCCACAAGGAGTGGCTTAAGTTTCAGTTTTTCTTTTTTGCTTGTTCCAGTACCACTTATTAAGCAGTCCATTTTCCCCTACAGATTTGAAATGCTGCCTAAATGATAAATATATTTTCACCAGGACTCTGCTGGTAGGTTGAGAATTTTGGCCATTTATGAACCAGTTTCATTCTCTTAAGGACTACAGCTGTATATTTTAACCTTCTTTACCAATTAATAAGGCTCATCCTCTCTCTTTATGCTGCTTTTTCAGAATTTAGTTTCCTATCCAGTTTACTTCCCTCTTTTTTGTGACCTCTAGAATCATTCTATCATATTCCAGCTATCCAACAACAACAAAAGCATAAAAATGCACCAGTCAAACTTGGTATTTTATGTGGGATTGAGTGGGGCTTATAGAGTTCCTTAGGGACAACTGATACCTACAAGTCTCGTGTTCTTTATGGTTGCTCCATTTATTTGAGCTGTCATCTGTGCCACTTAGTACAGGACCATAATTTTCTTCATATAACTCTTTGGTTGTTATTTGTGTTCTATATTCTATATACACATTTTTATGTAAACTTAAGAAATGTATTAAAATATGAGATCTTTTATTTTCATTTTACTTTTACTTTTGTATGAAGGAAGTTGTTGCTTTTATATATTAACTTTGTAACCAACCACATATTGTTTCTAGTCTTCAATTGATTATTTTGTGCTTTCCAGACATAAAACCATATTATCTGCAAATAATGATGATTTTGCCGCCTTCTTTACGATACTTCACATTTCTTGTTTTCTTCCTTTTTCCAAATGCTTTGCCTGCTACTTCAACATTAAATTATAGTGGTGGCAAATGGACATCCTTGCTTGTACCCAATTTTTTAAGAGAAATGGACTAGTGTTTTGTCATGGACTGTAATCTTGGCATAGCATGGTATTTTAACTCACCCTCAAGTATCATAGATGAATACTTTCCTAATATAGACCTGGTAGCACAGAGCAAACAAATCCAGTTCTCTTGTATTAATTTTATATAGGTTCTAACCCAACACATAATGCTTTTTTTTTTTTTTTAAAAGAGTGACTTAAAAAATGTTCTGTGAACTCTCTATCTCCATCTGCCCAGTCTTGATGCTGCCCAGTGGAACTTTCTGTGATGATAGAAATGCCCCATATCTGTACTGCCCAATCCAGTAGCTACTGGCCACATGTGGCCACTGAACATTTGAAATGTAGTTGATGGGACTAAGGAATGGAACTTTTAATTTCATTTCAATTAATTTTAATTTAATCCCTGACTTGCTTTTGAGTACTTAAAATTTGGCTAGTGTGACTTAGGAGTTGAATTTTTAATTCTGTTTAATTTCAGTTCATTTTAACTTAAATAGCCTCACGTGGCTAGTAGCTACAGAATCGAGCGGCAGGATGTTAGCACTGGAAGGGACCCAGTGCCTACTCAGTGCGACTTCTGCATTTTATGGGCAAGGAGACTGTTCGGAGAGTTTGACTTGGCCCCAGATCACACGACACACTCATGACCAAACTGAAACAAGAAGCCCAGGTGCCTTGTTCTTAGTTTTGAGCTTTTCTCACTGAGCCTGACCCCTCTTTGCTCCCTCACTTCCCCTTTCCTTTCTTAAATAATAACGGAGGTCCTGTGTCTACCGGCAATACAATACACAGTCCAGGAAACTTGCCTTCGCCTCACTGGCTCCTTCTTTAACGCCTGGCTCCACCCAAAGTGACTGTGCAGTTAGTGACTCCTTGGCAATCATTTCACTTTCCAGTGCAGGGTGCGCTCCACATAAGGGCCCTGCAGCTGCCTGGGAGTTGTTCATAGAGGCCAGGGCCTTGGGAGGCCAAGTCATGGCCATTTATAAGGGGCCGGGGTCTCTAAGGCCAAGTCCATGCTCGTTCCTAGAGGGCCGGGGCCTCGGGAGGCCAAGTCCATGCTCGTTTCTAGGGGACTGGGGCCTTGGGAGGCCAAGTCCATGTTCGTTCCTAGGGGACTGTGTTCTCAGAGGCCAAGTCCATGGTCGTTCCTAGGGGGCCGGGGCCTCGGGAGGCCAAGTCCATGCTCGTTCCTAGGGGACTGTGTTCTCAGAGGCCAAGTCCATGGTCATTCCTAGGGGGCTGGGGCCTCAGGAGGCCAAGTCCATGCTCGTTCCTAGGGGGCTGGGGCATCGGGAGGCCAAGTCCATGCTCGTTCCTAGGGAACTGTGTTCTCAGAGGCCAAGTCCATCGTCATTCCTAGGGGGGGCAGGGTCTCGGGAGGCCAAGTCCATGCTCCTTCCTAGGGGCTGGGGTCCCAGAGGCCAAGTCCCTGGTTGTTCCTAGGGGGCCAGGGTCTCAGGAGGCCAAGTCCATGCTCATTCCTAGGGGGCCAGGGCCTCAGGAGGCCAGTTCTTGATCTTTGGTAGAGAGGCCCTGGGTCTTGGGAGGCCACATCCCAGGTCGTTTGTAGAGGTCTGGGTCATTCTCTCCGGGGCCACTTGGCAGCACCTTGACGTGCTTTGCTTGGCTAACATGATGCCCTGGGGCATCTGTTATTTTCTGTTCCTTTCGCTAAAACCTTTTAAATATCGGTGCTTCCAGCCACACAGCAGGGCTTGTTACCGGTCTAAAGCGCAGGAGAACTCGGGTGTCAGTAAGCCAGGGAGGTGGGGTGGAGAATGAACAAAGGAGCCTTCAAAAGGCTCTCAGCCAAGGGCTCCAGGGTAGAAAGAATCTCTCAGCAACAAAGGGACCCTGGCTTCGCTTACAAGTCGTTCTGAATTCTTCTCACCTCGGGTTCCGGTCGCCAGCTGGGACCACTGCTTTCCCTCCGTCAGTCCTTTCCGGTGAAGTCGGCGTGGACTCCCCAGTCCGTTCTTCACTTTCTCTGGCAGAAGGCCCGCCTCAGACCTGAAGGCCACGAGGAGGAGCTTCAGAGGTTGAGGCCACAGACAGGGTTCCGTTCCCTCTCTTCGCACAGTGGCCAGACTTTGGGGCAGCTCCCTTGGCCACTCTGTGCCTCAGCTTCCTCACCATGAGAGAGGCAATCACAGCAGTCACCACCTCAGGGGGCTCCAGTGAAAACTGCACGAGTTGGTGGGTGGAAAGTGCCCCGAGAGGATGCCCTCCACAGACGTGAACTCTTTTTTTTTTTTTTTTAAGATTTTTAAATTTTTAATTAATTTCTCTCTCCTTCCCCCCACTGTCTGCTCTCTGTGTCCATTCACTGTGTGTGTTCTTCTGTGTCTGCTTGCATTCTTGTCAGCGGCACCCGGAATCTGTGTCTCTTTTTGTTGCATCATCTTGCTGCCTCAACTCTCCATGTGTGCAGTGCTATACCTGGGCAGGCTGTGCTTTATCACGCAGGGCGGCTCCCCTTGTGGGGCGCACTCCTTGCATGTGGGGCTCCCCAATGCAGGGGACACCCCCGCGTGGCACGGCACTCCTTGCGCGCATCAGCACTGCGCGTGGGCCAGCTCACCTCACGGGTCAGGAGGCCCGGGGCTTGAACCCTGGACCTCCCATGTAGCAGGCAGACGCTCTTATCAGTTGAGCCAAATCCGCTTCCCAGGCATGAACTCCTGTGCACACAGAGGCGCTGACCCTCTGGCTCTGAGGCCAGGTCCCCGGCCCTCCGGCTCCTCTCTCTGGGGCCCCTCACGAGGGTTCTCAGCACAGGCGTGGTTGACTGCATTGCCCCTCTGTGAGCGAAGGGCTGCGCGGGTGGCCCCCAAGGTGCCCCTTTCATGGTCGGGCACCAGGTGTGTCCCAGCTCTGCAGTGATGGCCAGGGTCTCTGATAGACAGGGCTCAGTCCCCCTCCGGCCTCCTGGGACAGAAGGGCAGTGGGGTTGGGGGGAAAGGCACTTTGTGCTGCCAGAGAAGGCAGAGGGCATGCAGGAACCTGTCGGCCAAGTAAGCGGTCCACTCCTCGGGTGGGAGAGGAGCTGTCCCCTGGGAACCCGAGCCAGTTCCACAGTTTTTCTTGGCTTCCATAACTGCGGCCGCCTGCAGAGGCCAGCTGTGGAACCGAGCCCCAGACGCTGACTGAAGGAATGGGGCATGCAGAGATGCAGTAGTTTACTAGATCAGACTCGGTGTGATCTGGACACAAAACTACCAGCACTCTCTTCTTTCATGGGTGTGGCTCAGTTTTGTCTTTTTTTTAAATGGTCAGGGAAAAGGCCTTGGAGCACTTTATTAGAATTTAAAAACCAGGTCTTCTCCTCCCACCTCTAAGTACCCTCTCTTATTACCTCTTGGCAGAGGGGAAATGGCCCAGGTGGGTTTTGCCATTTATTCTGCACATCCAGTGTACGGCAAGAGATTTCTGTGGCGTGCAGATTTCCGTGGCGTGCTTATTTAGCAAAGGCTTTCGTCTGCTAGTTCTGTACCAGGCACTCTCATAAGTGCTTCAAACGTGAGCTCATTAAATAATCCTCACAAAACCCCGATGAGATACATGCTGCCATTGTCCCATTTTATGGCTGGAACAACCGAGGCGAATGAGGGTTGTGCAGTAGAGGGCGGTGCAGGATTTGAACCCAGGCTGTCACCTGCCGGGGTCTGTGCTCCGCCTCCCCTCCTGAAGCGGCCTCCTTTCTCAGCTCCTGCCTGCCCACGAGATGGCCCGACCTTCCCCTGACCCCGTGTCCTGCTCCACCCTCCGTGAATTTTCCTGCCGTGTCCTTCGCCCACTCACCTGCTGGGTGTTTGTTTTCGGTAGGTCTACTTTCCAACTCGAATGCCAGGACAGAAGTTCCTCCAGTGTCGTCGGTCAGCTGTGTGACATTTTTGTCCCCTTTCTGTTTTGCAACCACTCTGCAAACAAGTCTGCCTTTGATGCTGGGTAAGAGGATAAGAGTGCAGATTTCACCTGCCCTCCTCCCTCAAACTCCAGGGCTAAAGGAAAAGCATAAACCAGCCATTCCACCCTGCCCACATAGAGAATTATAAGTTTGTGTGGGGCACGGGTGGCCGCAGGTATGAGCCCCTCTTCTAGACTGTTCCGCCGTCCTGGGGCCCGAGCCCGGCCTGGGCCTGGCACACAGGAGCCTCCTGCCCGCATCTGCTGCGGGAACGACGGTGCGCAGCTTGCTTACGTGGGAGGAAGGGAGGCCCAGGAAGGCGGGCGCTGAGCACAGCTTCCCTGAAGGGGACGCCCGCGGCGGTCCTGGCCTCGTTTCCCAGCCACTGCTCCATCTGTTTATTCGCTGGGCCTACTTCCCGTCCGTTCTCCAGGCCCCGCCGTGGGCTGCTCGGGGGTCTGGCCCCTGCGTCTCCCTCAGCCAAGCAGGCAGCTGTCCCCTGGCCAGCCTGGGAGGGAGGCCCCCGGGTCCTGGCCTTGCCCCGGCCCCACGGCCTAGAAAGCACCTCAGCCCGTGTCATCAGCCAAGTCTTACTCATAAAACTTTGTTTCATAATTTTTGACGCTCTCTACAGAGGGTCCGCCTGGGATGGGCCTTGCTGTGGTGAAAATAGGGAGCGCCTTGCCCGGCAGCGACAGGCCTGCAGGCACGATGGGTGACCTGTACTAATTACGAGTAGGTCTAACCGCGGGGCCGGCCGCTATCTGATGATTCCCTCAGGCCTCCCTCTGTCATCAGATTTCTCGTATGACACTGCCAGCGTCTCCACGAAAGCACAGAGGGTACCGTACGGACTCCTTGTCCTTACACACGGGGGACCAGGCTCTGTGTTGACCCGGGGCAGGGAGGGCCCAGCTCTCCTGAGAGCGGAGGCCAGCGTCCCTTCCCAGACCTTCCCGTGCCCCGGCGCGCAGCCTTGGCTCCGATCGCCTGCGTGCGGCCCCCCTCTGGCCACCTGCCCCCCAGGGGCGCTTCCAGGACACAGAGCCACCATTGTCCCCGAGCCCGCCTGCCCCCCCAGTTGGCTCAGGTCTGTCTCCGCAGACCGACGTCTCTATTAGCCCCTGGAGAACCGAGAGGTCGCACAGGCCAACCCGGTCAGCGGGCAGACGGCCTCAGGCAAGCGCTAGAGACCCAGAAAACGCCAGCAGCAGAGACTTGGCTCTGTTGGCTCTTTAAGGCTGCAGAAACGAATGCGGGTCATGAATAAATGATTGTCTTCCTTAGACCTCGAGGCCTGGCGTAGAATCATGGCAGGCCCCAGGTGGCACCAGCTGGGGGGGTGTGCGCGTCCCCGAGGGCGCGCCTTGTCCTGTCACACTGACTCGTCGCCTAATCCCAGTGCTGAGAAGATGGGACTTCTTCCCCCCCCCCGCCTGGGCTTTAGCCACCTGCTGTCCAGTGTTTATATTCAGAAGAAACGCAGCAGCCTGGTACTGATCCTCGGGTCTTAGGGAATCTTTTTTTAGCCCTGTCAGCGGGCAGTGCCAAGGGGGTGTGGTAGCGGGGCTGGGCCGCACCGTCATGAAATAACTCAGGCCGGGCCGATGACGGGCTCGGGAGCTCGGTGCAGCGAGAGGGGGCCGGCCCGACACCTGGGTCCCCGTGACCGTGCAGGACTTCTCTCCAAACTGGAAGCTTGCTCGCTCAGGGGAGTTTGGGTAGTTTTCCCAGTTTTTTCTGGTTCCTCCTCCTTTTTCCTTTTTCCGTCTAAACCCAAATGGGGAGCTTTGATAAGGAGAGCAGGATCTGGAATTCTCTCCGGGCAAAGGGGGAGGCACATTTGATGGCACTTTTTGCGGCTCTATTCCCGGTCGTGTTGCACTTGGCTGTGGCACCACTTCCCTTGTAATTGGGGGGGCGGCCAGGAGGGGTCAGTGCAATGAAGTTAGTCCTGTGGACCCGTGAAATACTGGACATCAGAGTGTCGGCGTACCGGCCGTAGCACCGGCCTCGTCAGGGTCTTTAAGCCCTTCATTTAGGTAATTCCTCGAATTGGGGTCCAGTGGCGGCTTAAGAGACCTCCACTTTATTTAGTCTGAAAATAGCTGTTCTTGGAGCTCAGCCTCCATTTCCCTCCCCCATATCCAGACCCCTCACGGTTCCCAGGTGGCAGCGCCCCTCAGCTCCTGCCCCCCTCTTCGCCCCCACACCCCTTCTCCCTTCCCTACAGCCACACTTTGAACACCCCTGTTCCCACTCAGACCTACGGGCCACTTCCTGGAATACTTGGTGCCCAGAAAGCCGTGACACCCTCCCCGCCCATCCTGCTCCCAGCTGGCCCCCTCCCCTGCACATTCGTTCCCTGACCTGCTCTTTTTTCCTTCTCTGCACCACTTATCCCCGTGACACACTGGCTTTTACTTACTCTTGTGAAGTCTGCGCAGGCAGGTGTTCTTTTCCTTTTTTTTATTTTTTATTTTTTTTATTTCTCTCCCCTTCTCCACGCCCCCCCTCCCTCAGTTGTCTGCTCTCTGTTTCCATTTGCTGTGTGTTCTTCTGTGTCTGCTTGCATTCTTGTCAGCGGCACTGGGAATCTGTCTCTTTTTGTTCCGTCATCTTGGTGCGTCAGCTCTTAATGTTTGCGGCGCCTCTCCTGGGCAGGCTGCACTTTTTTTGCCCTGGGTGGCTCTCCTTACAGGGTATACTCCTTGCATGTGGGGCTCCCCTACGAAGGGGACGCCCCTGCGTGACACAGCTCTCCTTGCGCGCATCAGAACTGTGCATAGGCCAGCTCATCACACCCGTCAGGAGGCCTGGGGTTTGAACCTTAGACCTCCCATGTGGTAGGCGGACACCCTATCCATTGGGCCAAATCTGCTTCCCTCTGTTTCTTTTTGTTCACCTCTATACCCCCACCTCCTAGAACTTGCCCAATGCACAGTAGGCACAGGAATACCTATTGATTGAATGAACGAATGAGTGAATGAATGAATGAGTGAATGAATGAATGAGTGAATGGATTCTTCCTGAGGAAGATTTCCACGGGCAGAACCTGGATGTGAGAAATGGCCCTGGGCTCTGCCTTGATTTTCACAGTCTTCGTAATGAAAGCAGTTCTCGCGTGACCTGGCAGGGTGTTGCTACTGGAAACTACGTTGGCATCACCTGGGCACGAGTCCTCAGGGCACAGCTTGCTGGGTTTTTATAAAAGAAGCAAACCCTCATGTCACCTCCCAGATTAAGACTTAGGAGAACATTTCTCTACCACAGAAGCTTTTCTAGACCACCCCAGTCCAGTCATTCTGATCACTGTCTATAATTAGCCAGGTAGACGTTAGGTTTCAGCAGTGACCTAGTTTGAAAGTATCCTTGAGATTCCGACCTCCTCACGGGTTGGAAACGTGCCTTCTAGAGCTGTGGGACGCAGGGCGCCTCCAGGGTGTCCAGACACGCTCTCAGCACAGTACCCGGCCGCGCAGGGGCAGGAAGAGCAGCCGCCTGCTGCGTCGGAGCCCTGTGAGGGGACCAGGTGCTGCGTCTGGTGCTAGGATGGGAGGTTTGTTAACATTAGAAAGAAAAAGTGTGTCAGGATAACGTGGAGAAGACAGTTAAGGAGAAGCGATTTAGAGAGGGAACACAAACGTTCTTGCTCTAGGTGTCTAGTTTTCATTCCCTTTTTTTTTTTTTTAAGATTTATTTGTTTATTACTCCCCCCCCCACCCCCCGCCCCTTGTCTGCTCTGTGTGCATTCGCTGTGTCCACTTGAATTCTCATCAGGCGGCACTGGGGATCTGTGGTGTCATCTTGCTCCTTCAGCTCTCCGTGTGTATGTCACCACTCCTGGGCGGGCTGCATTTTCGCACGTGGCGGCTCTCCTTGCTCAGGGGCCATTCCTCGCACGGGGCACCCTTACACGGGGGTGTCCCTGCGTGGGCCAGCACTCCTTGCCCATAGCAGCACTGCTCATGAGCCAGCTCACCACATGAGCCAGGAGGCCCTGGATATCGAACCCTTGGACCTCCTATATCGTAGGTGGATGCTCTATCTGTCGAGCCACATCTGCTTCCCTAGTTCTCATTCCCTTCTGACCCACAGCACTGGCTTTCACAGCCTGTGAGCCTGGCTCATTATACAGTCATTTATTCATTCATTCTTTCCCCCAACCAACGTTAATCGAATAGCTCTGGCAGTGAGACCCAGAGGAAACCAAGCCATGTCTGTGCCCACATGAAAGGGACATTTTCACTGGAGAAGCAGATAGTAGTTTTTAGACAGATTGGCTACAGATTGTGGTTACTGCTGTGAATAAAGTCGTTGTGGACCTGTGGCGGGGACCTGGAGGGTCTCTCTGGGGAGGTGACATTGGAATTGAGATTGGAAGGATGTGAAGAGCCAGGTAAAGGGCCAGCCAGAGGGAAGGGCTGGTTCAAAGGCCTCTGGCCGAAAGAGCATGTGACATCACTCAGGAATGCAGTGTAGACAGTGTGGACCAGAGGACAACTTGAAATGGTGAAAGTGTTCTTGTCTTCCTTCCCAGCTGGGCCAGGTCTTCTCTTATTTGTTGGTGGTTTTATCCTTTTTCTAGGAAAACCAGCATCCTTCTACCCAATATACCCTTTTAAGACTTTAATTTTTAACCCCATGAAGCTAGCAGTGAAATAAAACTTTAAAAAGCTCTCTAGTTGTATAGTGCTTTCTTACCCACAAAGCTCTTTCACAGATATAACTTCTTGAGTTGTAGTATGAGACCCCAATAAATAAGTCCACAATTAGACCCCTCTTTTTCTTTGTCTCATCCAGAGTATCAATACTATCTTTATTGGGCTCTACTTTTTTTTTTTTTAAGATTTATTTTATCTATTTCTCTCTCCTTCCCCCTTGTTGTTTGCTCTTAGTCTCCATTCACTGTGTGTCCTTCTGCGTCCGCTTGCATTGTCAGGCGGCACTGGGAACCACTTCTGGGTGGGCTGTGCTTTTTTCACACGGGGTGCACTCCTTGCATGTGGGGCACCCCTATGCAGGGGCGCCCCTGCGTGGCATGGCACTCCTTGCATGTGGCAGCACTGCGCATGGACCAGCTCACCGCACAGGTCGGGAGGCCCTGGACCCTCCATATGGTAGGCAGACGTTCCATTAGTTGAGCCACATCTGCTTCCCTTTTAAGTAAACTTTTAAACTGAAGTATAACACACATATAGGGAAGTACAGAAATCATAAGTGGATGACTTGTACCCACTCGTATCTGATCAAGAAACAGAGCCCTACCAGCCCCTTGGAAGCATCCTTCATTCCCTCCCCAAACGTCACCTGCTGCTGCCACCCCTTCCCCCAGGAGAACCACTCTCTACCTCCCTCACCCTGAATTAGTTTTATCTGTTGGGGTGTTATATAAATGGAAGGAAGTTTTTAATTATTTGTGTCTGATTTCTCCTCAATAGCCATATTGTTGCATGTAGCAGGAATTCATTCATGTTCACTGTGTGTGCAATTTAGTTATCATTCTACTGTTGATGGCCATGTGGATGTTTCCTGTTTGGAGGTGCTGTGTTAATGCTGCTTGAACGTTCTCCTGTGTGTCCTTTAATGTTCATAGACACACATTTCTTTGGGTGTATGTCCAGGAGTGGAATGGCCCAAATGTGCCCACATTTGCCTTAGTGGTTACTGCCTGCCAGTCTTGTTGTGAGTTCAGTCATGTCCTCCAGAAAGACGTGTTTACGTCCTCACCACGGGCCCCCTGAACATGGCTTTATTTGGAAACAGGGTCTTTGCAGATGTTATTTGTGTGAACGAAGCCAAACTGGATTAGAGTGGGCCCTGATCCAATATGACTGGTGTCCTCATGAGAAGGGGAGAGGGCAGACGGACAGACCCAGGGGATGAGGCCGTGGGACATCTGAGGAGAGGTCGAAGCCCAAGGACTGCCTACAGCAGAAGCATGGAAGACGCCAGAAAGGGTGCACCCCTGCCGATTCTGGACTTCTGGCCTCCAGACCTGTGAGACTACGAATTCCTGTTCTTTTTAAGTCCTCCGGCTTGTGGTATTTTGTTCTGGAAGCTATAGGCAACTGAGAGGAAGCTCCCAGACTGGTGTCAGCTCAGCTCCAGTTGCCCTCATCTTTTTGCTTGCTACTGTTAGATTTTCTTTTCTCTTATTTCATTTTCTTTGGCCATTCTGGTAGGTTCTATGATGGTTTCTCGGTGTGGTCTCCATTTGCATGTCCCCAGTGATAAACGATGTGCAGAGCATCTTTGATACCTTATTGACCATTTGCTCTCATCCTTTATGATGTTTCTTTTCAAGTGTTTGCCCATTAAAAAAAAATGGGTTGTCTTTCTTTTCTTACTCATTTTTAGGAAATCTACATATTCCTGACCTAAGTCCTTTTTTGGGTTTATGTGTGGCAATTCTAATCTCTCCTTCTCTAGCTTGCCTTTCACTCTCTTAATGGTGACTTGAGGAACAGAAATTCTTAGATTTCATGAAATCCAATTTATTAATCTTTTCTTTAATGATCTTTGTGCCTTATGTGTCCTTTTTACAATATCCTTGCCGACGCTAATGAAGATATTCTATTTATTTTGCGAAAGGCTTGTTGTCTTACCTTTCATGTTTAGATCCACAGTTCATCTAGAATGTGTTTTTGTGCATGTTAGGAAGGTGGGGTTGAGTCCCTGTTTTCCCATACGGAGAGCCAGCTGACCCAACAACATTTATGGAAAAGACTAACATTTCTTTATTGCTTTACCTTGTCCCCTTAGTCATGTATCTAGTGCCATAAAGGTGTTATTCCAGCTACTCTTGCTGAGTAACAAATCACACCCTGCTCCCCCCACCCCCAATCGTAGAGGCTTAAAACAATCTTTTACTTTATTCACTAATCTGCAATTTGGGCAGAGTTCAGTTGGAACCACTCGTTTCGGTCCTGTTTGGTGTCTGCTTGCGTGGAGCCAGAGGATTTACTTCTAAGATGACTCATGCTCGTGGCTAGCAAGCTGGGGCTGGCTTTTGGTGCTGGTTCATCTCATGTGAATTAGACAGTAGAAATAATATCTTAGCGCATGCCACTTTTGTAACTGATGCATTATTCTATGAGTGCCTGTAAGTCTGCTCCTTTTCCGTGTGTTTTATAGGGTCCCTGAAGACCTTTTAGAGCTGTTAATATTATACATTATCACCAAAATAAGTTAAAAGGGTGCTTGAAATCTTATAGAGGTTTTAGAAATTATTCAACTGTTTTTGAAATTCTGTTAACGAATTTTCTTAGCAAAAGAGAAAATTTGTTTTTTAACAGCAGACTTTATCAGTGATTTTTATAATAATCAGAGTATACAGTTGGCGTAAGATTTAAAGCATTGGCCTTTAAGCATACAGAAGTGGTATATTACATGCACATCACAGCAAGATTCTCAGATAATTCCCGGTTCAGTTCCTAATGTCACACATTGACAGATACTGTTAGGTACTAGTGGTTAGTAGGCATTTTATTTTGTGTTGGGATTCGTGATGCTCTGAAGAACCCTCTGGTGATGTAAAAGTGAAAATATTTGGGGTCCAGGTTTGTTTTTAAAAATAAAAGTACCAGGCAAGCAGGTGCATGCTTCTGTAATGGTTTGAAGAAGCCTGGCCTGTTAACTGTTTTTAACTTGTAAGTACATGATCCAACGTTAAAAGCAGCTTAGGATCTTTGAAGTATGTATCTCCTGTTGACCGATGTCTTCTGCTTCCTTTATAGTTTTTCCTGTCCCTAATTACACCATCTCACCTAGCAATTTGATGAACACTTTAATAGGTATTAATATCAACAGGATTATATTTCATGGGAATGTAATTTTCCATGGAAATCAGCAGTAGAAGAAGAAAGGGTCAGTAAAAGAAAGCCTTTTGCAAGGATATGTTTGAGGAGTTATCACAAGAACAGACTCTACCTGGGAAATTATTTTACAAGGTACAGGTTTGTTTTCTTTTGTTTTCTCTGAATGGAAACATTCAGAGTAAAGAAATACTGTGACTCTGGAAGGCTGATTTTTCATTGCCATTTAGGTTTGGAGTTGTTTGGTAAATTCATTCTGAATAAGACATTGGTTGTTTCTAACATAACTGAGTTTCTTAGTTCCCTTTGGATTCTTAATGTCTTTGACATCAGGTTTGAAATTTTTCTCACTCTAGAATATGGACTAAAGTCTACAGTCAGCAAGTCATTGCCTATTGGTGGGCAGGGGTCACTGGGGGCACAACCTGGCCTTAGCTAGCCTGGCCTGTGGAATCCAGGTCTCTTCAGGGCGAGATGCCTTCCTCCTGTTCATTCCTAGTGTTTTTTGTAAATAGCAGGAGGTTCAAAGAAACCTTTTCCTGATGTAACTGGGAGTAAACCAGGAGCTTGTGGTTAAGCTGAAATGCAGAAGTATTGAATTCTGCCTTGTTAAACAGAAAAATCTTTATTATAATCTATATGAACTTTGCTAGGGTTGCGGGGAGGGGCGTAGGCGAGAAGGTAAAGTTTATTTGGGGAATTAAGAGGTTTTTGTTTGTTTTTCCTTTAAATCTTTTATTTTGAAATAATTTCAAGCTTAAAGGACTGTTTAATTTTTTGCAAAAATAATACAAAACTCATACAGAAAACTCCAATATCCCCCCCAAATACCCAGATCCACCAATTTTAACATTTTGCCAAATTTTCTATATCATTCTTTCTTTCTATTATCTATCTATCTTACTATTTAGCTATCTTCTGAACATTTGAGAGTAGGTTGTATGCATCATGCTCCTTGAGCACTTAATACTTCCATGTACATTTCCTAAGAACAAGGATGTTCACTTAGGTAACCACTTTAAGGGCAGTTATCAAGTTCAAGAAATTAAGCATCGATGTAAAGCTCACAGTTTATATTCCAATTTTTTCATGGGTCCCCCTAACGCCCTTTTGAGACTTCTCTCCTCCATTTAAATATCCTGTGCAGGATTATGTGTTACATTTAATTGCCATTTTCTCTTCAGTTGCTCTTTTTATTTTTAATTGTGGAAACGGACACACAGTATAAACTCCCATCCCAGCCCCTCCCAAGCATACCATTCAGCAGATTAATCTCATTCACAGTGCTCCACTGCCACCATCCATTAACAAAACTTTCCCATCATGCCACACAGAAACCCTTCACCCATTAGGCATCAGCTCCCCATCCCCCCTACCCCCCAAACCCTGGTAACCTCTATTCTATTTTCTGTCCCTATGGGTTTGCGCATTCTAGCTATTACATGTCAGTGGAATCACACAGTCTCTGTCCCTTTGTGTCTGACTGACTTCACTGAGCCCTACGTCCTCAAGGTGCATCCAGGTAGTGGCATGTCTCCAAAACTCATTCCTTGTTAAGGCTGAGTAATATTCCATCGTAGGTATATACCACATTTTGTTTATCCACTCATCTGCTGATGGACATTTGGGTTGCTTCTACCTGTGGCCTATTGTGAATAATACTGCTGTGAATATTGGTATACAAATATCTGTCTGAGTCCCCATCTTCAATTCTTTGGGGTCTATACCTAGAAGTGGAATTGTGGGTCAGAGTTTTTTAATGGCAGCCTCAGCCCTCTGCAATGGCTGCTCTGGCCATGGGACTCTGTCACTTGCAGTTAAGTTTATCAACCTGTAGAGATTCACACACCGAGCAATCTTAGCTCTTTCAGGGTGTAGTAAGATTTTCTCAGGAACTGCTTAGCACCGTTGTTCCTAAAACAAGCATTAGGCCTTTCTCTGTGATACTCTTTAAAATGTCACTGGCTTCCATCAGTCACTCACTCCTTTCCTTCGTATCCCACATCCTGTCCATACCAGCAGGGTCTTTGGGTTGCTCAGAAGATGCTGTGAGTTCAGCTACTTTGCAGCAATGCCACCATCTCCTTCCTCTAAGCTGGGTCCTCTGCTGCCTGGATTGTTGTGAAGTGCCTCCTAATTCTCACCTCCACTCTTGGCTCCTGAAACTCTGACTGCACACCACAGCCAGTGGTGTTTTTAAAATAAAAATCAGTCCTGGTCACGCTCTTGCTTGGAATTCACCAGCAGCTTCCCAGCATGTTCTGTGCAACCTCCAGATGCCTACCTGGGCCTGGCAAGTTGTCCGTGAACTGGCCTGCCTGCCTCTCCAAACTCACCTCCTCCCCAATCTCTGCTTCCATCACGTGCTGCCCTTCTGGCTGTTTCTCCAGCGCACCTAGCGTGGCCCTCCTTCAAGGCCTTCTCTGCCAGGAATTCTTGAATGTTCTCCCCTCAAATAGCCACGTGGCTTACTCCCTGCCCAAATGTCACTCCCCCAGGGATGTCTCCACTGACCTCTTAGCTAAACCAGCGCCCCGTGCCCCCACCTCTCCTGTCACCGTCTGTTCTCTTCGTTGTCTTAAAGCCCTTGTCGCTTCCTGATGTCATAGCTCTTCATTGCTCGTAGTGTGTCTTGGCTAGACGTGAGCTTCGTGAAAGCTTTGTCTTGCTCACCATTGTAGATGGGGCACCTCCTCAGTGAATAGGTACGAAACTGATCAGCGAAATTCTAGGACTTAAAGGGTTCCAGAGTGCCCGAGGCTGAGGTAGGCAGGTTGCCTTTAATAAGTTATAGACCCCTCTTCTGGTCCAAAACAGCCACCAGGTGAGACCTGCATCTTACCCAGGGCACAGCTTGTCGGGGGTAACTAGTTGAGAAACTCCCTGCAAGGGTAAACCACCCCTATGGCCTGAGAGAGACCAGGCACTGTTGGCATTTAGGTAACAGATTCAGAGCTGGGAGGGCACTGACCTGGGCTGGTCCCTGATGCTGTGACTTAAGTAGAAGGCACTGCCTTGCGAGAAGGCTGAGGAGCTCCTGGAAAGACCCTTCTGGCTGAATGCACGCCATCCACATGTGGCCACGAGCTGAGCTCCTCACTTAAAAAAATACCTATGTATTTTTTCTGCTGATATTGTATTGAAGCACTCATGTCGGGTATCCTGGTTGTGTTTAATGTTTTTAGGGCCTGTAAGCAATAGAGGCTTTTCATTTTTAATGATATTTTCACCGCTAATGGCACTGATCTCTGGGAATTGCTGTGGTTTTTCTTTTGGGCCTGCTTGACTTCTGTGATCAGAGTTTAGCAAATGGAAAAAGGAGTGTTGGGTGGGTTTTTTGGGGGGGAGGGAGGATTTTTTTTCCCCCTGCTCCTCCTCCTTCCTCTTCTGCCTCTTCAATTTGAAGAAAACTTTCAAGTAAGAGGAAAGGGGGGATATGAATAAGACTTTCTCAGATTGAAAACTCCTTAGGGGGCAATAGCAATTCATTTATGACTTTCTGAGATAACCACTCTGTTTGGTTTGGTTTGGTTTTTCACTCAGAACCTTCTTTACTGTGCCGTGTCCTGGAACTCACAGGAGAGGCAGCCCAGGAGCCCTGGCCCTTACCTCTAGCAGCATCTGGCTTGGTGTTGGAAAGGTGACCTTCCCTTCTAAGGCCCTTTAAAGAATGCGCCAAAAGCCATTCTTAGGGAGTCTCCCGCAGGCTAATCACTTAAACTTTCCAGCCGAAGGGTATCTTCACTGCCTTTTCCTGTAGAGCTAAGACTTCTCTGGGGCCACGGTAGCCAGAAGGGCCCCAAACTCCTGACTTGCTGCGCAGCACCTGTAGTCTCTGAGTTCTCAGCTTATCTAAAGACGTTGTAGAAGTTTCAGCCTAAAACTCTTCTCTTCCTCCTCCTCCCCGCACCCCTCCCTCCACCCATTCGCAGACAACCCTGGCTTTCCTTAGCTTTCGGTGGCCTTTCATGACTTACAGAGTACTTGGGAGACAGTGGGCAGCAGGTGGCAGGTTCTAGCAGCTCGGGACCCGGGCCCTGACTCCCTGGCCAGGCGTTTAAGCTCTTGGATTGAATTTCCTCATCCAGAAGTGGGGGAAATACCGCATACCTCTTAGGGTCGTGGTCCTGAGGTGAGGGGACGTGGGGAAGGCACCCAGAGCTCCCCACACGCCCCTCAGGTGCTCACCCGGAGGGTGCTCGCCTCGCACCTGCCCTCCTGAGGAGCCACGGCTCAGCTTCTGCACGCACGGGTGCTTCACACTCCAGGGGCTGCAGCCCACAGTGTCTGAAGCTCAAAGACACAACGAGATAATAGCCTGTCGAGTGAGCTGCAGTGATAGTTTCACGCGAGCCCTGATCTGGTTATTCTGCAGTCACTCAACCCCTGGCGAGAATGGATTGAGACTTGGCACTGCTGCCAGCACCCGCCAGTGTCCGTGTCATCCGGAAGAGGGAAGGACACCCCGTCATCCTTTCCACTCGAGCCCGAGCGCCAGCAGGGTTCCTGAAAGGAAGCTGCCGCTGCTGGCCGGGTGTGCAGAGCCCCCTCCTCCTCTACCTCCGGCTCTCGATGTTCCAAGGACAAACTCGCCTTACCTGTGACCGGAAAGCTCCCAGATCCCCCTCTTCTTTGGAGTCCTTCATTTGGTCCCCTTTTACTCTGAGCTGCTGAAGACGTTGCAGTGCAGACATTTGGGGTCTGAAAGCAATGCAGCGTGACACTCTCTTTTCCCCTGCCTCCCAGTGTTCCCTGTAAAAAGTCAGACGGATAGCAAATGTCACGCAAGTTTTTCCCGACAGCCCTTGGAGATGGACACCTTGGTGGTGGTGATATCTGTTTTACAGAGTGGAAAGGGAAACAACAAAACCAAACCACAAAGCAATGCACTTCGGTTGAGGTTCATATGGCACACCAGTGACCCAGCTGGAATTAGAGCCCAAGGCCAACGACCTGCCGGCCACCACCTCCTTCTGCTGAGCTCAGGCAGGTGACTGACGCTCTCTTTTCCTTTTGGAAAATTCTTTCAAGGGAAATGGGAGCGTGAGCTCTGTTTAGGACCCCTGACTAATCAACTTTATTCACTTTTCTGTAAAGCAGAAGAGTTACTCATCCACAAGCATCGGTCATGTCTGAGCAACGCAGCCACACAGTGTTAGGTTTCGGGTCCCAGGTACTGACTTGATCATGAGCATTTACTAACTCCATGCATTGCATCATAAAATTTCAGTCATTCCCAAATCTGGCTGTTTCTCAGAATCTCCTAGAGAGCTTGTTAAGAGCTCAGAGGCCCCAGGCCTGCCCCAGGATTCTGTCACTTTCCTGTGGCACTTTCAGCAGGCTCCCCCAGTGACTCCTAAGCAGGCAGCCTAACATCTCTAACAGACCCACATTTGAGAGTCACTAAAAACAAATCCACTTCTTTATGGGTGCCTGTCTGTTTGTTTGTTTTTTAAATCTTACCCAGATGAGGACCCAAAGGCTAAGTCGATCCTAACATGAGATTTGGGCCCAGAATCCCAGCTCTGCTCTCATTGGGGTTTTGGGCTCTTCACCCAGTGTTGCGGTGAACATAGCCCGATGGGGCGGCCAGGAGTGTCCAGTGCACAAGGCACTGCATTTCGGTCCACACTGCCGGCTCCTGGGAGCATCCTCCAACATGCCCAAGGCTCATCCAGACCCCTCAGACGACCCACGGGGCTCAGGAGACCCTTGGGAAGGGTTATTTGTGGGGGCTCCTGCACAGCCTTCTCTTCCTCTCTTAGCCGGCCCATCTCCCCAGGACCGGAGCAGACACCAAGGTGGGACCCCAGCTAGACTGCCCTGTCTATTCTTATCTCCCCTCCGCTGTGGGAGCAACCTGCCGAGGCTTCCTGCCCTTAGACAACAGAGAACAGCTTCAGGTCAACATCCCATTGAGAAATGATTGTGCTTGTAGGCTGTGGATGGGCTTCCTGCTATCCAAGGATTTCCTGTTTGGTCCAGCAGAGAGTTGGCAAAAATATGTAGTTTGCTCTGCCTCCAATTCCAAGGGAGCCCGGCTCATTGCTGCTCCCAGCAGGAGCCCTCTAGCCTATGGTTTAATCCATTTCTCATTTTCTACCTGCAAGATCATTCTGATATCTCTCTTCCATCCCTCTCCTTCCTGAAGTTTCTCCATCTCATCTTCTAACCCAGTTCTAGATCAAGGAGGTGGGCATCTCTTCCCCAGACTGAGTCTGTCCTCGGTCCTCATTTGCCACTGGATCTGATGTGAAACCCTCATTTGTTTACTGAAACTGTGTATCCTGGGGGGCATAAACGTGAGGCAGCCCTCACCAGCAGTCAGAGAGCCACAGAGCCAAGCGTAGACGGGCAACCTGCCACATACCATTTCTGCATCGTGTACTCAGAGCGCTAACGTCTGGTGGTTCCGTACCAAATGGCTCACTCTACCACGTCTTGGGGAATTGTTGCTTTCATGCCTGTTGGCCCCGGGTCTCTGACCTTGGCTCTCCCAGCTCTCTTGCCCTGTCTCCATCTCTTTCAAGAGTCAGTTGACCGACAGCCATGTGCATCGCCATGCTTCTTTGCCTGTCTCTGGACCCATCTGTCCACCTCCTGGTGGACCTTCCATTCGGACATGCCACACACATTTCAAGTCCTGTGTGTCCAAGACCAAGCCGTTGTCTTATTTCTGTACTTCCTCTTCCTTTCTGTCCTGTCCACGGGGGTTCATGCCAAGTGTAAATGGTCTGTCACCCCCATTTATTCAGCCAGAAGTCCTGAACATTTCCCCCCATTTCCACTTCTCTCGTCACTGCCTCAGTCAGCCTCCTCCCTGGCTCTCTTTGCTCCTCTGTCACCCTCTAACAGCCCTCTCCTCTGCCACTCTCCTGATCTTTCTAAAAAGAACGATTTAAGCCTCTCACCTCCCTGCTTTTAAAATTCCTCCAGTGTTTACCCGTTGTCTGTATGATCAAGTTCAAGATCCTTACTTGGCCAGTAATGCCTTTCCCTCAGCCACTGCTCACGCGTCTGTCCCATGCCCAGCCGCCACCTAGCGCACACCTCTCTCTGCAGGCTGTTGAGCAGCTGGGGTCCCCGGGGCTCGGTGGGCTGCAGGGTGGAAACTGCAGTGGCCTCCACCCAGAGGCCTGGCCTTCTTCCTGCGTCAGGCTGACCCCTGACCCTTCAGATAGCTGCTGCTTAGCCAAACTGGACTCTCTTCCCAACCAAACTCTGATCTCCTTGAAGAAACTCAGTAGTGCCAGCTCCTAGCACAGCTGCTTGCCATGTTATAAATTATTAATAAACGTTGGGTGAGTGAGTGAATGAGTTAGCAAGCCACTTAAGAACTAAGTCATATGTTCAAACCAAAAGAGAAAATATAATTTATTAGATATCTTTGGAACCCGCCCCGCATGCTCATTTGTATCAGAAAATTCATTTGACTGCAACAGATCTCCTGCTGAGCAGTAATTAGACTGCCTAGAAACTCTGCCCAGACAAGCAGTTCTTGAAAACATTCACTTTTGTGTTTACCAAAACATGCCCATGCATTGTTCTTAACCTGCTGTCATTTGCTTCTTTCAGGGACTGTACACTTGCTGACTGTTTTTGGTTTTTTATTTAATAAAATCCATCTTGCTTTGAGGTCAAGGGCACACGAGGCAATCTTTGACCAATTTAAAGTAAGAGCAGAGCTCCACTGAGCCTGGGAGGTGACAGCTGCCCACCTCGCAGATGGCGGGTGTCTGCGTTGGATAGCGTTCTGAGGGCTCTTTTCTCCTTGCCATGGGCTGGTCCGGAAGTTCTCCAGACCCCTGTCCCTGCAGGGTCCCCAGTTCTTATTGCTGGAGGGGATAGCGCAGGTCAAGGGCATGGCACACAGACTGGGATGGTGCAGGCGTGAGCCTGCAGAGCTCCGGAGTTGGTTATCGTCGTATCTGACAGATGGAGTTGGACATCATGTCCTCGTATTGGAAAACAGAAGGAAGAATTAGGAAGACCACTGTGAAACCACAGAATTTCGTTTTTGAGATGCTTTTTTCTTTATTAGAGAAGTTGTAAGTTGCTAGATCACTCATGCATAAAATACAGGATGCTCTTATACCACCCTTTTATTAATACCTGGCATTGGTTTGGAACATTTGTTAAAATTAATGAAAGCACATTTTTATAATTGTACTACTATGGTTTATGGTTTAGCTTAGGGCTCACTGTTTCTGTAGTGTATGTCCATGGATTTTTAAAGATTTTTATTCTGTTACCATATATACAGTCTAACATTTCCCCTTTTAATCACATTCAGATATACATTTCGGTGCTGTTAATTACATTCACAGTGCTGTGCTACCATCACCATCATCCACTACCAAAACATCTCCATCATTCCAAATAGGAACCCTGTACATTTTAAGCCTTAACTTTTCATTCCCTATCCCCACTGCATTCCCTTGATAACCTTTATTCTAGTTCCTGACTCTATGAGTTTGCTTATTCTAATTATTTTAAATCAGTGGGATAATATGATATTTGCCCTTCTTTGTCTGGCTTATTTCACTCAACATGAATCATAGAGTTTTATCATCGGGAGATACCTGAGGAATTGTCTCGGATGAACTAAATTGTTGAACTCTTTTTTTTTTTTTTTTTAAGATTTTATTTATTTATTTAATTCCCCCCTCCCCTGGTTGTCTGTTCGCTGCGTCTTGTTTCTTTGTCCGCTTCTGTTGTCGTCAGCGGCACGGAAGTGTGGGCGGCGCCATTCCTGGGCAGGCTGCTCTTTCTTTTCACGCTGGGCGGCTTTCCTCACGGGCGCACTCCTTGCGCGTGGGGCTCCCCCACGCGGGGGACACCCTTGCGTGGCACGGCACTCCTTGCGCGCATCAGCGCTGCGCATGGCCAGCTCCACACGGGTCAAGGAGGCCCGGGGTTTGAACTGCGGACCTCCCATGTGGTAGACGGACGCCCTAACCACTGGGCCAAAGTCCGTTTCCCAATTGTTGAACTCTTGGTCTTGAATCAAATCTCCCTCAAGGGCTCTGACATGTGTTTCCTGTCCTCTCACCATCATAGCTGGGGCACTTGTTTTGTAGCATTCCATAGAACCCTGGCTTCTGGGTGAATTCTCTTGCTTGCTTGCAGTAACTGAGAGTAATGATCCCTCAAGGTGTGATTGAAAGAGCCCAAGCTGCAGACCCAGACGGGCCTGGCTCGGGCCTGGCCAAGTCCTGTGAGTTTGTGTCCCCATTGATAAAATGGCTCGCTGCTTCAAAGAGTTGTCCTAATGGTGAAATCAAGTGGGTTTGCCACACTGTGTGATGCCTGGTTCTGAGTGGTCTCAATCAACTGCTTCCCAGTGTTCTCTCTGTGGTTCAGTTAGTGGGTGTTCGGCTGTTAGTGGAGTGTGCTCAGGCAGTACTCATTGATGATCTTCTCTTTCTGCTTTATTAGTCAGCTAAAGGGTTGCTGGTGCAAGTACCAGAAACCTGTTGGTTTTTATGAAGGGTATTTATTTGGGGTAAAAGCTTACAGTCACAAGGCCCTAAAGAGTCCAACCCAAGGTATCATAAGAGGTATTTTCTCACCCAAAGTCTGTTGCCAAATGTTGACACCAGATGGTGGGTGATGTCTGCAAGGGTTCGGCCTTCCTCTTTTCCTCTTAAGGCTCCATGGGCCCAGCTTCATCCCATCTCAGCTGGAGGCTGGAGGGCTCGTTTCTTTCTGGGCTCAGCTGCTCTGATCTCTTCACAAGATTAGTCTAGACTGTCAGGCAAATGGCTCATCTCTCTTCCAGGGGCTGTAGGATCAGAGTTCATTCCTCTTCCATGTCTGTGGCCTTCCTCTATTCCTCTATATTTCTTGTTCTGTGCTCAACTCGAGTGAATGTCCATATATATATATATATATATGTCCCAGTAGGGGGCAGGGACTCAAACTGATTTGCCCTAATGATGTGGTCATATCAAAGCCCTAATCTTTTTTTTTTTTAATTTATTTTATTTATTTATCTCCCCTTCTCCCCCATTGTCTGCTCTCTCTGTCCATTCACTGTGTATTCTTCTGTGTCCATTTGCATTCTTGTCATGTGGCACTGGGAAACTGTGTTGCTTTTTTATTGCGTCATCTTGCTGCATCAGCTCTCTATGTGTGCGGAGCCACTCCTGGGCGGGCTACACTTTGTTCACCCAGGACAGCTGTCCTTGAGGGGCGCACTCCTTCTGTGTGGGGCACCCCTGTGCGGGAGATACCCCTGTGTGGCACAGCACTCCTGGTGTGTGGCAGCACTGTGTGGGGCCAGCTCGCCACACAGGTCAGGAGGCCCTGGGTATTGAACCCTGGACCCTCCATATGGGAAGCGGAGGCTCTATCAGTTGAGCCATAACTGCTTCCCATCAAAGCCCTAATCTTAACATAATTCGATCAAAGGTATCTCAGCTGAATCTAATATAATGAAAGGGTCTCACACCCAGAGGAACAGACCAGTTTAAAAACAATCAAATATCTTTTTTGGAATTCATAAGGAATATCAAACTGCTACAGCTGCCTTCTAAAAACCACTTTGACCTTGCATTTTTTTCTCTTTCACCTCCTGGCACAGATATTTATAGAGTTCTGGGGTTGACCCCTTGAAGGTGGGCTCACCTTGGGAGCAACACTCTCAGCCCTAGCACTTGGCACACACAAGAAGCTTGATTGATGGAAGGGAGGGAGCAAGAGAGGAAAGAGGCTTGATAGTCATAGCAATTTGAGCGTAGCAGGTCCAGGCAGGGAGAAAACTGTTGTGCGTTGGGGCACTGCTGTGAGTGCTGAGGGTGGGGCCAGGCCATTCTGCGCCCCCCAAGCCTGGATGGCAGTGAGGGGCCAGGTAGCAGTTGCACAGAGAGCTCATCTCGATCTGGTCTCTGAGAAACCACAAGCCCAGGTTTTGTGTCCACCAACCGACCCCAGGATGCTGTTCGAAACTCAGTTGATGCAAGTGGACCAATTTTAATAGATACCCTCAAATTTGGGAATCAAGGATTTAACCTTTTTTTCTAATTTCTTCTTTTAAAAAAAAAAAAAGATTTATTTATTTCCCCCCTTCCCTTCCTCCCGCCCTACTATTTTTGCTGTCTGTGTTGTCTTCTTTTCTCATTTCTTCTAGGATTCACCAGGATTCGATCCTGGAGACCTCTGATGGTGAGAGAGGTTCCCTGTCAATTGCGCCACCTCAGTTCCTGGTTTCTGCTGCACTTCCCCTTGTCTCTCTTTTTGATGTGTCGTCATCTTGCTGTATGACTCACTTGCGTGGGGCACTGGCTCACCACATGGGCACTCGCACAGGCACTGGTTCGCCACACAGGCATGCTTTCTTCTTTTTCAACAGGAGTCCAGGGATTGAACCCAGGTCCTCACAGATTGTAGGCGGAAGCTCTGCCACTTGAGCTACATCTGCTTCCCATATAATTTCTTCTTGATTTCCATCTCCCTCTCCAAGTTCCACACCTGCTAGCCATACTTTTATACTTTGGTGATAAACATGTACTTTCTATGCTGTAGCCATTTTCCCTGTTTTATTCATAAGTCGACTCTAAAAGCAGAAATCAGTCAGCAGGATTTACATTATTATAGCTATGAAAATATTTTTCAGTTGTGGGCCAAGCAGTTGGTTAGGATAGTGTTTCCTCTTAAGTATTTCCCAATTAATGACCTAGGAGGAACTTGAGGAGAATGCCCTTAGCATCAAAGGCAAATGGATGCTCCGTTTTTATACTCAAACAACTGATTAAAATCATGTCATATTATGCTGTACTTTATATTTGGAGCAGATGTTCCTAAACAGCATTTTTATTTTTCTTAGAGTTTCTATTATCTTTTTTTTTTTCACGTGTTATATGCCTTATCATATTCTCAAGTTTTTGCATCTTCTCAATTATGGCAAATATTTTACTATTCCCATTGTCCATTCTGTCTTAACCATTCTCAAGATCTGAGACATAACTGTTCCCAAGATTTCTCTTCACACTTTTCCTCAGTTGGATCCATTGATTGGCAGATCCCATTTCTCTCTTTTGTTGTTTCTTCCTTCATTTTGTTGGACTACATTCACATTAACTTCTCCCCCCCCCCAAAAAGAAAAATAAATAAATTGATTTGTTGAAAATACCTTAAAACATATTTATTTCTTCATGCTTGATTAATAGTTTATCTGCATGTTGAATTCTCCAGTGAAAATTGTTTTCTCTCGAAACTTCTCGGGAAAGGACCCTTTGTTTTCTAGCATTCAGTTTGACTCACATGAAGGCTGATGTCAGTCTGATTTGCATTCCTTTGCAGATGACTGATTTACTTTTCTTCTTAAAATGTCTCTCTTCATCTTTGATACTCTGAAATGCCATATGAATGTATCTGCATGTGGGCCTGTTTTCATTATAGTCTTTATATGGTGAGTTCTTTCCATTTAAAGACTCAGCTCCTTTAGATCTGAGAAATTTTTTTTAATATTCCATAAGCAGCTCCTCTCCTCTTCCTCCTCCTCCTCCTCCATTTTCTCTTTTCTTTCTGGGACTCTTAGTAATTGAGTGTTTGGTCTCCTAAATTGATTCTCTCTATTATCTTTTTCTATATGTGTTTTGGTGATGCAAATAATTTTGACAAATTACCTACTAATTGGAAAAGTGATCCATCTTGTGATAGCGATAACAAAAATTACTTGTAGGAGTAACCATAAGATGGAGTAAGGTCTTGGAAGAGGCAGAAAGACACAGAATCGAGGGAACAAAAGAAGGCCTTATCTTTGGGAAGTAGGAGGGATGCTTCTCATTGGCATAGTCAAGAAGAAACCAAGAATGAATCAAGATAGAGTAAAAAATTGTAGTATGGAAGTGGAAGTTCAGGTCATCTACTTAGACTGAAGAGTTGAAGGTATAAAAAGGTATAAACACCTGCAGCAGAAAGAAATGATGAATGGAACTCTGACCCAGCAACCTTGAAGGTCCATCTGTAGTTACATAGGATATATTTGTAGAGGGAACAGTTGGTCTGGTTTTATATTGTTCAGGAGTAGAAATGAAATTTGGCCAGACAAGTATGGCAAGGGGACCTTGATAAGGGAACTCAACCATGGCAAGATATTTCCATCGGTGATATACTGAAAGAGATTATTTAGTGTATAGATAATCTAATATATAAATAATTTATCTAATATATAAATAATTAGCCAAAATCCCTTACCCCCAATCACCATGCCAAAGTTTGTACCAAAGAAGAACTAAGAGAAAAAGGAAAGTTGGAAATTTTGGTCCCCAAACTTGAGGGTCACTGCTAAAACCTTTGCATTTGCACCCATCAAGTTTCCAATAGTATCCTGGAGTCACTGTTTACAAAACCAAATCCTCACCCAAGAGAGTAATACTGTGCATGCAGAATACCCAGCTGGTGTGTACTTGAATGGAGGAGCAGAGTCCAAAGAAGGCAAATTCACTGACGTACATGGACTTTAGAATGTCCAGTCTGGAAGAAACCTTAGAGATCATCAAGTGCAGTGGTTTTGTAATTGTTTTATTTTGTTGTAGTTTAACAAGGAAATGCTTTTTAAAAATGAGCTCTTTCATTGAACCCCGACTTAGAGCAGAGCAAAGCAGAGCTGCCCACAATCAGCTCCCTTCACTTCCTGAGCCATCTCCACAGACCCCAGAACTGCCCCCTGCTTTTAGAGTTGAGCCCAAAAGGGGGCAGGTAGGGTTAGAACTTGACTCACGCTATTGGGTTCCATTCACTGTGCCCTTCTCTGGGCCTTCAGAGAAGGGGAGGGTCCTGGACCAGAAGGCAGGAGCAGGAAGCCAGACCTCTGACCTGTGTGCTTTACTGGGAGGGCACAGGCCATCAAAGCAAAGGGGTTTTTTTGGTTTGTTTGTTTTACCTTATGCTCTTGTGAAATATCTCCGGCCTAAGGGAGTTAACTGCTTGTGTGCCAGTCCCACAAATATATATATGGCTTTAGATAGACTACAGACTAATTCAGCAGGTTTTCCAGCCTACACCCTCAGGCAGCTGGGAACTGTGCCTCCCTGGCCATCGAAGCGGACACGAGGCCTCTCCTGGCAATAGGGTTCCCATTCTCTGCCTTTTCTTGGTCACTGATTATGTTAGTGCCAGTTAAATTTGGTCCTTGAAAACCATGCAGCTAAAAGAAGTTTGTTTTAGGTCATCAATCAAGTTAAATATTTGTTTTAATGGTTAATTTTTAAGCTATTAAATTTTCTTCTGTAGTCTCTGTGTGGCATTGATTTAAAGCGAATTGGTTGGCATCTTGAAGAAAATGTGACTTTTAAAATAAAAAAAAAATTTAAAATTAAAACAACAACAGCAACAAAAAGAGCCCACCATTAAAGGATAGAAATGAACCATCAGAAAATCTTAGCGATGAAGGCAGTAGGGATGATGACTTCCAAAAGACAGCCATGGAGACTATGTCTTCATGTCTTTCCCGGCGCTTTACGTCTTTCCCGGCAGGAGCTTTTTCAGGAATTCAGCCATGCTGCGTATAGTCTGACCTCATGTGGCTAAGAGGTTGTCGTTGACATCCTGTTCTGAATCTTCCATGTTTAACGGACCTCTTAAACTACTGGGTCTTAAATTCTTGGAGATTTTATGCAGCAAATATATATATAAATATATAAATATATATATATATATATATACACACACACACACAAATATATATATATATACACACACATGATTTATTCTAGTCTTTCGGAAAATTTTTGAGCCAAAAACATTTTCTTTCCTTTCTTTTTCTTTTATTAAAATGATTATTCCTTTACTTGATTTGTTCTCATTTCTCCAGTTCATATTTTATCTATGACACATTTTCGAAACTGCATTTTGAGAAAGGTGCAAAGACCTATTTTTCTGCCATCTGGAATCCTATAGATGGACTGGTTTTCCTTAAAATTTCTACAGTGCCCCCTGACATATTGAAAACTCACCCAGCTTCCCTGACTCTGTCCCTCATCCCCCGACCTCAGCGCGTGATCGGGCGATGCCACGGGCTGCACCCAGCAGGCCGGCCAGCCCACCACCTCCACCCTTCTGTTTCTTAGAGGATGGGGCTTCCGCACTCATCTCTATCGCACACGAGCCCCCTCACGGCAGGGCCACTCACATTCTGTGGTCTTTGCTCCTCCGGAAAGGAATTCATTGATGACTCAGGCAAGGGCTTTAGCCTCTGGGTTTGTTTTCCTCATCTGTAAAATAGGAACAACACCTACCTCCAAGCCAAGATAGAGTATGAAAAAGACAATCTACAGGGTTGCTGGCTCATAAGATGCACTTAAGTTGTTAGCTGCTTTCCCCTCCCTCTTCTTTCATTTCCTCCCCATCTATCCCGCTCTCTCAACATGAGGCTGTTCCCTTCACCCCAGCCCCTCACAGTCTCCATTCTAGAAGGTCCACCGCAGTGGTTTCCCCACTGCAAACTGCGTGCAGCGCCTGGAGGGTGCCCGGCCTCCTGCTCTGGACCACCCAGGGGGCCGGGACCCCCTCACTGTCCAGCCCCCCGCTTTCTCGTCTGTAGCTCAGGATGTGTCTCCTTGGGTTGATAGTTGTGGGGGGTGGGGTTCCTAATCTCTGTAAAGGTGGACAAACAGAATAATTTGTAAGTATTTGTATTACATCATTTTTAAATAATGTAGAAGCCCTTATTTGAGGCCCAGGCTTTCAGGCCTTATGGAGATTCCCTACACAACAATTTTCTAACTTCAAAATTAAATTTTATTCTAAAAGCTCCAACTGGAAGCCTACCATTGAATGCCTGGGAGGGATTTGCCCACAAGACCAGTTTATATTGGCGCTCAGGCCAGCCCACAGAAACCCTTAGAACCCTCAGTGTAACTAAATGATTCTGGGTTACACTGTTTTAAAATTTGTGCAGGAGAAAGTTCTAACAGAAAGGAGGAGCACTGAGGGAAACAACAGATGACGTAAAATCTGACTTGAAGAGGCCGTGGGGTCCTCTTGTCAGAACTGAAAGGCAGGTCCGAATGGCCCCGGTTCTGTGGGTTCCACCACAGCAGCCAGTGAGTGCAGTTACTTGGAGAAACGAGGCTCCTTTCTGCACATTCACTCCCCTGGCACATGATTCCACTGGAATCCACCGCCTGGAAAGCCAGGCTGACGTGAGGAGACCCCTCTGAAGCCCGTTCAGGAGGAGCTGCCAAGGAAGTTGGGGTGGAGGGTGGCCTGCCACCTCTACCTCTCACCAGCAAACCCCCTCCTCAGACTCGTCACTTCCCTGCCAAGTCGCAAAGCTGAACCCTCAGAGTTAAACCACACTCGGGGGGCAGCTACAGCACCCATCTCATGCCACAGGAAGGCCTTTCAGTGGATTTGGGGGGGCAGAGGGAGCTGCATCAAATACAGAGCACCTTCAGTTTGCCCTCCTGCGTCATGTGAGCGTAAAAGGCACCTGGATTTCAAGGTTGAATCCTGACTGGAGGTGGCTGACGGGCACCAGCAGCCAGCTAAAGTGCTGAAGCAGGAGGCTGGCTTCAGCATGCGACTGGCACTGCCTTTGAACGAGACCGGGGCGAGCTTTCGAAGCTGCAGCTCCTGTGTCCAGGGAAGGGAAGGCTGCCCTCCCAGTGGAAGCTTTTTAGAGCGCATGTCCACACTGACCTGCCAGCTCCCTGCCTGACCTCAGAGCCGAGCCCATCAGGTGGAAGCTGGTCCTGCCTGTGAGAGCCCTGGGAAGGTGCCTGTTTCATTCAGGTTGTCTGCCATCCGAGCAGCAGACTGAGCTCTGGGGTATCAGTGGCAAAAGTGAGGCTCATGGTTCCTCCCCTTTTTCCTCATATATGACTGTTTCATTACAGCAGCAACAACCAGTGGTGACTCAGATTAGGAAATTCCAGTGAAGCCCGATACTTGCTAGAGACTTCTTAGGTTGAAGGTTAAACCTTACAAAGATTTCCCTACACATTCTTTTAGTCAGTAATTAGCCAGAAGTTTCGAGGTTCAAAGCTGATTTGAGATTTTTCTGAATGGTTACGCTTATCTTCCTAGCAGGGCTACATAGTTGAGCCTATGCTCCTAATGTGGTAAGGATTCCAAGTTTCTTTTTGGGAGGGAAGATGTGTAGTTTTTTTTTACTTTGAAGCGCTTGACTTGTGGCTGTACACTTCCAACTTACAGCGGTACCGAGAACCACTGGGGCTGGAAGGGTGGGTTGGTAGAGGGCAAAACTATACCATTTCTGAGACCTTCAGCTTAAGCCGTCAGGTCGAAGAACACTGACATGAGGTGCTCTCCTCGGCCCCCTTTTCAGGGGGGGTTTGGTTTGAGCCTGCCTGGTCCTGAGTGTGTCTCCCGAGTCAGGCTGCGTGGATCCTCTCCGCCTCATGGGAACTGGAGTGGATGTGTGTGTGTGTGCATATGTGTGGGGGGTGTATGGGGTGTGAGTGCATGTGTATATGTGTGTGCCTTTGCGTGTGTGTGTGAGCATGCTGGGAAGGGAAGAAGGAAAAGAAACTGGAGGGAAAAAGCGGGGAGCATTTGGTCCCTTGTGAGAAGCTACAGAACAAAGAACCATATTCCTTTAGTGGGGTGAGGATAGGGGGCAGGCAGTGCTTATCCTGTAAATCAGGCAACAGGTACACCTGCCCTGGACTCCTTGTGTCCCCACATTAGAACTGCTCTGGCCATGCCCCATGTCCCCAAGGGGACATGCCCACCCAGACCCCAGACCCCTCCTATTAGGGCAATCCTGGGTCCCCAGGACCTTGGAACTCCCTCCCCAGATGCCCACATCCACTTCCGAGGTCTGGATGGGCCCCTTCCTGGGACTGAGGCCCAAGGGACAGCTGTTTCCTGGAGCTGTGGACAGACCTTCAACACGAAGGCAGGTGCCCACCTGCAGCGGGCAAGGCCCCTCGGGCACAGGAGAAACAGAAGGGTCAGTTTCTGTGAGGAACTCCGAGGAGTCTGAGGACCCTAACGTCAAGCCTGGCCTTTTCTACAAGGTGGACTGGTAGAAAACATTTTAATAGTTTCTGGCTTGATGTGTAACTCAGCCATTTAGACACATGATATATGGACTCCATTTGTCCCTGAAGGTGGCCTGCTGCAAAGCCAAGTCCCATGATATTCAGCAGCTTGGGAGTTCACACAGAATTTGGGAGCCTGGGCCTGGGAAAAGGCTTTGGCAGTCCCTCGCCCAGATGCCCTGGTGCTGGCCCACCTCCCCGGGTCCTTGCCATGCGGTGACCGCAGGCCCCAGGAAAAGGCAGCTTCCTCTGTCCCACGGTGGCCCATTTCATCTGAAGTGGCTCTGAAATAGATCCCCCTTCTCTTAAGCCAAGAATATCCCTGCTTCCACTGAGGTGTCACTCAGTCCATTCCGGAAGGGCAGCGGGTTTGCTGAGCTGTTGAGAGTGTCCCCGCCCGGGGGCAGAGCAGAGCAGTGCAGGCTAAGGCCTTGCGCCGTGAGGGGCCGCGCACACAGGAGCTGGGGAGGGGCCTCGTGGGCGCTGTGCCCACGCAGAGCCAACGCTGAGCAAGAAGTCCCGTCGAACGTGGACCCGCCGTGAAGCCCTTTGCATCTAAAGATGCAGCATCTCTTCGTGGCATTTATTTATTAAATGCAAGTCACACGGTTTGCAGGGAGTACATGGAAGTAAAAGTCCCCGAGTCCACCTAAAGCTGTCATTAAACAGTGACAACAAATAAAGTGGTGGGACGTGGTTAAGAGGAGCTTCTGGTGCCCCTCAACAACATGCCTGCTTGTGTGGCCCCCGTCTTAGCCACCGTAACGCCGTGACTCACTCCCCCCACTGACCGCTGAAGGGCGTCTTCTCACGCATTAGGCTGTAGGTTGTAGGCTCCCCAGCCCCTGGGCCCCTGCCAGCCGGGTGGGGAAAGAGGCTCCGCTTGTCCAAGCATGGAGTGGAGCCCGCTGTGCCCCCGGCACTCCTCACCCCTCCCAGACAGGTGCTTCTCGGACAGCCCGGGGGGAAGACCCGTTCTGTTTTCTTCCAATTTCCAATCTCTTGCCAACGGATATTTTTGTGAAAAACAGAATAAAGATGATTACAAGAAGAATGTAGTGGAGCAAAAAGACACACGAAATGCAAACCCTAACTTTTTATCAGGAGATTGGACAGGTAGACGAGTCTCCTGTTAATTGCTGGAGAAGATTCTAAATGCCTTTTCTCAGTTTCTCTCTTACCTCGAGGCAGACTGGCCCCCGTCCACAGGCCCCACTTTGGGTAGCACTATCCTAAAGGACCAGGAGAGGTCAAACCCTGAATTAAAACCTATAAATATCTATATGGATAATTTGGCTATTGTCCTACAATTTTCAGGGGAAAAAAATCAATGACCGACATGGTCGATTTGCCTTCCTTTTAATTTACCTCTATCTTGCCGTGGAACAGGCTCGTCTTTTCCCTGGGTGGGTGTTCATCTCCTGCTTGTGTTCGCTGGCCTTTTCTGTCCCCAGAACGGCTGCCTGGGGCCAGGCCCTCCTCACCCCCTCCCTGCGCAGGCAGCCTGTCCCGGCCGCCCCCCTGCCCCGGGTTCTCCTTTCAAATCAAGCCCTTCACGGTGCCAGAGTGGCCTTCTCAAGTCACCAGCCTCTTCCCGGCTGAAAACCTTCCCGCCCTTCGGCAGCGCTGCTTCATCTCCTGCCGCTCCCCGCCTCCCTGCGCGGCGCTCTGTGTCCTTGCGGAGAACGAGCGCCCACGTTGGTGCTTTGCCCCAGATTTTTTTCTGTCAGCAGCAGCAGTGCCGATTTAAACCTCTTTATCCAATTTATCTTTATAAATGTAGGAATTAATTTCCCCAGATGGAGCTGCAAAGCCCAAGACTGTGGGCCCTTAAACCCACTTGTGCATGTTGCCAACTTGTCTTCAGAAAAGCTGAGTCACTTTTCAACGTCAAGGCCAATAAAGCCTGGATTTTCACTCAAATAGATTGTCTGTTTTGGCCCGATGGCAGCTCTGACCTGAAGGAGACAGCGTGTCTTAGGTTTCTCCTGGTTAATGTGACATGAAGTGACCTGCTTCTGATGTAAGCCTTCCAAGGCCAGAGCTTTGCCTCCCGTCCACTCTTACCTGCAAACGATGAGCCTTTTTTCAGCCCTTGACGGGGGATCGTGTTGAGGCTTATTGTTTTGAGGTGAGAAGTTGAGGTAATTGGCTTGTTTACGGAGATGCCCCTCCCTGTGTGTCAAAGCTAGGAGGAGACAGAGAGCACCTGGAAACTGCAGGGTCACTAAGTAAACGTGTCTTGGACATGCCGGTGGCCGAGGGTTGGCGTGGAGGCACCGTCGATAGGGTCTTGGATCATTTTGGGGTAAGATTAGCCTAACCCACGTGTGCATCTAGTGTGTGCCGGAGGCTGTGAGCATTTTACTCACGTCTCCCTGAGTCGTCAGGACAGGTGTGTGAGCTCTGTACCACACAGGAGTCTTCACCCATTATGTGGGCGAGAAAACTGAGGCTGGCGAGCCCCAGCAGCCCAGAGCCCTAGTCGCCACTTGTCATGTGCAGTTTAACTTTTGCAAGTCGCCTGGCTCGGGGTGGGGGTGTCCTCGGGAAAGTGTCCTTAGACATTCCAGGGGGAAGAGTTCCGAGGGGAGATGGGCTCAGACGGTCCGTCCACCAGTGACCTGCGGCTCTTCGCTGGGGCTTCTGCTGAGGGTGTGCCACGCAGCTTCCCTACGTGCCGCTCCTACAGCCGGCTCCCCAGAAGAGGTGGCGTCTCGGGAACACGTGGCTCGTCGTGGCCGTCCCATCCGTGGCCGGGGAGACGTCACTGCAGAGTCCATGAGCTCTCCATGGCGTCTTCATTGTTTTTTTTTAATAGATTTTTTTAAAGATGTATTTATTTATTTCTCTCCCCGCCACCCCCAGTGGTCTGCTCTCTGTGTCCATTCGCTGTGTGTTCTTCTTTGACCACTTCTATCCTTATCAGCGGCACCGGCAATCTGTGTTTCTTTTTGTTGCGTCATCTTGTGTCAGCTCTGTGTGTGCGGTGCCATTCCTGGGCAGGCTGCACTTTCTTTCGCGCAGGGCGGCTCTCCTTACGGGCGCACTCCTTGCGCGTGGGGCTCCCCTATGCGGGGGACACCCCTGCATGGCAGGGCACTCCTTGCGCGCATCAGCACTGCGCATGGGCCAGCTCCACACGGGTCAAGGAGGCCCAGGGTTTGAACCGTGGACCTCCCCATGTGGTAGACAGATGCCCTAACCACTGGGCCAAGTCCGCTTCCTTTTTTAGTCAAAATGTGGCCTTAAGAGATTATCCCTGAGGGAAATGGAGCAAAATGACTTTTCTGCGCCTTTGTCATGGAATTCACAGAGCGTGCAGGTGGATTTTCTGGAAGTGCTTGTTGTGCCTGCTTTCACAGGGACCGTGAGGCAGAGGTGGGGGTGCCGGCGCAGTCAGTACAGCCCCGCTTAGCCCTGGTGCCCTGGAGTGATGACGACCTGGGATTTTTCTAGCCCTTGGGTTGAAATAAACAGGATCATCAGCCTCTAAAGGGCCTGATTCCCGAATTGTACCATGCCTATTGTAAGGACAGGTGGGCAGGAGCTGACCCAGCGAGGTTCACCTTTGCTCAGCAGACGACTGTTCCTGTTTCAATTCATGTTCAGCTTCTCCTCTTTTTCCTAAAGATGTTACTCAGGTAACTACCTTCTATGTAAAATTATCCAGAAAGAGGTAAGAACTTTCCAGAAAGTTCTGGTTCTTGCCAGTGTGCTTTCAAATTTTCGAACCAACCAATTAAAACTAGCAGCAATATATATATATATTTTAAGGAGGCACCAGGAACTGAACCCGGGACCTCCGATGTGGGAGGGAGGCACCTAATTGCTTGAGCCTCCTTTGTTCCCTGCTTTGTTGTCTCTCATTATGTTTTTCGTCTTGTGTGTCTTGTTGCATCATCTTGTCACGTCAGTTCGCCACCCCTGACCATTGCGCCAGCTTGTCCTTCTCCTTGTCTTCTTTAGGAGTCACCAGGAACCTCTTCTCCTTGCTTCGTCGTGTCTCTCATTATGCTTTTCTTCTTGTGTCTCTTGTTGTGTCACAGTACGTCAGCTTGCCATGTTTGCCTGTTGCGCCAGCTCACTGTCTTCTTTAGGAGGCACCAGGAACCAAACCACAGACCTCCCGTGTGGTAGGCAAGAGCCCAGTTGCTTGGGCTACATCCACTTCCCTAGCAGCAGTATTTTTAATCAGTTTTATTGATACATATTAATAAAGCAAACAATCCATCCAAAGTGCACAGTTAGTGATATTTGATGTAATCATATAGTTGTGTAGTCATTACTTCAATCATTATTAGAACATTTTCATTATTCCAGTAAGAATAAATAATAAACAACAAAACTCAACCCCTTAATAATCACCTGTCAATCTCGCTATGCCTCCCCTGCTATTCCTGTTTCTGTCCCTCTAACTTATTTGTATTTATATTTTTAATAGATGGAGTCAAACAATATGTTGTACTTTTTGTCTAGTTTCTTTTCACTTAATATATATATATATATTTTACCCTTAATGGAAGATTATTAATATATTACTATACATTACTATCCATAGTTTGCTTTGGTTGTATTTTTGCCTGATATTAACATCTTGTAACATTTATATACATTTGTTCAGTTTCAAAGAAAAACAGTCTTATATATACAATATTGTCCACACTCATATTTCACATGAGGTTTCTCTATGTTATGCAGTCCCATGTTACATTTTTTAGCTTTCCTTCTAGTAATACACATACCCTTAAATTCTCTTTAAACCACTGTCATACCCATATATTAGCACTGCTATAATAGTTACAAGCATTATGATGTGCTTTCACCATGTCCATTCATTTCCAAAGTTTTACAAACATCCTTTTTACCAATTCTTCACAGATTAATCTTCAGCTTTCCATTCTCTAACCTCATTCTATTTTCTAGTGACCTATATCCTAGTTATTAACTCCACAAGTTTACACAATATATTTAGTTCATAAGAGTGCAGTCATACAGTATTTGTCCTTTTGTGTCTGCTTGCTTCACTCAATATAATGTCCTCTGGGTTCATCCATATTGTCATATAGCAAGAGCATTTTTAACTCTTGAAGGAAGATAAAATTGTTTCCAATGTATTTTTGCTTATGCAGAGAGCATTTGAATATTAAATAGGTAAACAACTACTTCTGGTATCAAATATGGTGCAGCCATGGCTCACAAATATACTCCTGGATTATTTTTCACTGAATTAATAATAAAAATTTTGAAGTATCCACTTGCCAAAAGAAACTTCCTGTTGTAGGAGAAAAGTCCATAGATTGGGAACTTTTATCATGTATTTTTGTGGATTGTGATTTCAACACAGCATTGGTTTCTAAGTGGGTATAATCTGAGCAGCTTTACTGGAACCATTACTCTTGTTTCTTTATTTCACCACTATTTCTCCATTCAACCTCCCCCAGGCTCCCACTGTGCTTCTGAAAGGGATGTATCATTCTTCTGATGTCTTTGTGCAATTGTGTGGATATGTCTGATTCTTAACACATTATTTTCTTTGTGTTGTCACTTCAACAAAATTTTCTTCTGGTTTGTTCCTAATGTATTATATTAAGTATCAGAATTATTAAAGAATTGCAAAATAGTTTCCATTATAATTTTCATTATTTAAATAGCTTTATAAAAGTCCTGCTTTTGTAAGGATGTTTTCCAGGAAACGGATGTCCTAAAAAAATGAACAATCTTGAGATAAACCTCCATATGGATATCCATTGTTTGCTTCTGTCCTTTTTCCTAAAATTTTTATTCTTACTCTCCATTACTTCTATGTTCTAAGTATGAAATATTGAGAAATGATAAAGGAAGATCCTTTTAAATGCTGAACGAGAGTCTAGGTGGATATCTTCTATGAAAGTAATGTCTGAGAAATAAGTCAGACTTGCATATTGTATGATCACTTGAGATGGTTAAAGTGGGAAATTTTGAGTTGTATATGTTACTACAATAAAAAGCTAAAAAAAAAAAAAAAAAAAAAAGGTTATGTGGGAGTCGCTTAGCAAAGAAGTGTTTGGTTAGCCTTCCTCCAGCACCTTCCAGCCCCCTTCCCACATGGGCTCTCCTGACTAGTACCTGCATGGGATGCTTGCATCTGTGCCAGAATTTGCCCAAGATCAGCAATCTCTCTTGCTAGCTTAGGCAGATTCTGGCTTTGTGTTAGAGGGCTCAAAAATGCATAGAACCTGACTTCTTGGATTAAAAGATAACATAAAAACCACAAACTTCTTAATGGTCCAACCTCTTCCTCAATTCAGAGCCTGAGACTTGAATGAGCGCACTGACCCAGTCCCTTAAGTACTGTTTACCGGCTCATCACAAAAATCTGAGGGCTGAGCTGAACCTGTTGCAGTACTATTTTATGGATTTTCCGGAAGGAGCATTTGGGTGCAGCCATCCTGGCTGACAGAGTCAGATGGCTCAAATGGAAAGGTTGATGTTGCCAGTTAGGAGCTACGCAACCAAGGGCAAGTCATCTGAACTCGCCAGCCTCTCTTCCTCACCTGTAAAGGTAAGCCTAAAAGCACCCATCCTGTCATCCTCTTGGGGGTTAGGGAGACTCAAATGAGTTAACCTATGTGAAAGATCTTGTCAGCTTCAAAGTGGAAATTGGATGTAACTTAGAGTCATCGTCAGTGAGAGCCTACAGAATAAACTGGAAAATGCGAGCTACCATTAGAAGATTGTCAGGACCTGCATGGAACCAGGTTCCGGGTATTTTAACTGTCTTAATGCAGAGAACAAGGGGTTATTTCAGAGCATGGCATTTGAAGCATTAGGCTTATTAGACCATGACTGCATGACATTTGTGCACTCACAAATGGGTTCTTTATCTTCCTCTTTGCCTCTGAAATTTATAAAAATGCTTTGGTGGCTGCCCATAATAGGATTCTTTACGGAACTGTATATTAAATTGCATTTGAACTCATTCTTGAGCATATAACCCATTATCCAGAACAAACAGGGTTTGGTGGCAGTTCTTACAGAAGAATCCTGTACTGAGAATTAATCCTAGATTGTATTAAACTTCCTGACCCTACTTAATTTGTCAGGCATGGTTTCTTTTATGTTTTCCCCCTAATTCTGGCCTTGTTCCAAATTTTCCAACTATTCCTGGAATAAGTAGGCTATGTTCATCCGTCTTTGCACTCACAATTTCCAGTGACTCTAATGGGAATTTCATGCAACTAGGATGACAGCAATTTATGATCTTTTTTAAAAAATGATTATTTGGAGGCCTATTTTTAGTATTCAGGTGAAACGTTTTTGTAATGTCCTGTTAGCATAGATATTAATACACTTGAGTATTAATATCTCTGCTGTGCTTTCCCACACTTTGTTCATTTATATAAACTGAATGATATTCTACTTGATTATATGATCTCTCCCTTCCTGGCTTCAGGGCAGTGGAGCTAAAGTAGGGGCCTTTATCTCTCGTCTCTTCCAACCCACTGGTTTTGCAGCAGACGGATGAGATTGATATGTGGGAGATGCAGTGTTTTGCCATCATACACCAAAACTTGTCGTTGTCAAAGATGGAACTAGCCTCCAGCCCTCCTGACTTTCAGGCCATTTTCATCCTTGTAAGATACCATAGTTCCTTGAGAATTTGAAACAAGTCATTTCAGAAAGCCAGGTTTTCAGTAGAACTGAAGGATATATAACCTTTTGATTGTGCAAAATTTCTTTAAACATTTTTGCAATCAGTGTCTTTCTAAAGAGACCATCCAACCCTGTCTTCTTAGGCAGAGAAGAAAGTTTCTTTTGATAATTTTCTTTCTTGCTAATTCTCGGTAATGCCTTCTCTTGAGGGTCCCAGTTTATCAGTCATCCTGAGCTTCAGTCACTGTGACTCCACTACTGCAGGTGGAGGTGGTGTGGGGATGAGGTTATAGACAGGGCCTGAACCTGGGGCTGCTTTCTTAGGAAAGGTCACTGGCTCTGCAGATCTTTTGATCGTGACTTTTCCCTTGGCGTTTTCTCCGTAAGCACAGGCGCCTGGGTGGGGCAATATGGCAGCCAGGCTGCCTGGTGATTCAGTACCTGAAGCCTCAGCCTGCCTTCTTCTGGAGAGTTCGCTCACCTTTTAGACTTATTTTCTCTTTTTGTAGGGGTGTGCAGCCAAATGTCTCACGACTTGCCATCAGAATGAAAAGTGTTATACTTTTCCCATCTGTAATACCATGACCATAGGCACCTCCTTTACAGCTTAAACTCGTCACCATAATTGTGGCAGACTATTTTTGGATCATTCTTCACTATTTTAATTCTTTGTGTTAGGCTGGGTACAATCATTGTTGCTCTGCTTCAGATTCTGATTTTGAGTCAAACCTCAAAGAGAATTAGGTATAATGTTTGGCCTCAGTTTCCTCTTTTGTAGAAAGACCATAGTACCTACCTCGTGAAGTAATTATGAGAATTAAATGAATGTGACCGGCCTGCCTCAGTAGCTGGTAGATAGCACACTTTCAGTTTGTTTCCTGCAATTTCCCATCATCTTCATCATAGTCATTAACACCATTCGCTGCTAATGCTATTACAATTATTTTCTGTGCAAAATGGATACCACCTTTTCTCTTTACTATGTGAAATGTGAAAGTCGTTTTAATGTTTAAGGAAATTATCTTACAATTTAAAAAACCACCACACGGTACTTGCTAATATGCACCTTAATATGTCATTCAGTTTGGCATCTTCCCCAGACTTGGGGAAAGTTCACTGTGAGAGTTAAAGCTACATGCCGGGATTTCGACGTGTTGGGTTGGGTTCCATGTCTCACCGCCCCTTGAGTCATGCCCTGACTTGAGCAACCACAGGCTCTGCACCAGGCTTTTCTTAGATGAGATGAACGCACACAGCGTGCAACCTCCACGCCTCCCTGGAACGTTGTGGAGGTTATGAGTTAGTGTTTCTGGAATGGTGGGCTGGAGTGGACCATAGAAGGTGAGATGTTCGAGTGTCCCTCCTGGTCTAACCTCTATGATCGTCTACCAGTGGCTCCGGCCAGGTCTTCACCCAACGTTTTTGAAGTACCTAAATGTATCCAAATGTTTTCATGCACAGTGCAGTGAGAGCACACTTCTTAGCGCAGCCGTTTGCCCGTGCAGGTCAGGTGACTGGATGCAGGAGAGACTCGGGTCGTCTCTTACAACGTAAGAAACCGAAACTTAGAGAATATTTGCTCTTCACCCAAATGGTGGCCTGAGACATTTCTCAAACTTTTTTCCTAGCACTTTGAAACCGTTCTGAATATTTTCCCTAGTAATTGTCTGCCAGTGATCTTAAAAGTCAATCATTTTCAAGACATTTCTGTTGTCTACTTTTAGTGTTGACCTGTGTGTTGATATCAGAGACCTTACGCTCTTGAAAAAAATTTAAAAATCAAATTATGTATTTTTCAGCTTGGTGAAGTATACATTTTATTATGAAAATCACCTTGTACCATATTTATTTAGAATTAGTAAGGGTAGTGCTGACCTCTTTTAAATTCCCTTATTAATTCTTTGTACTTCCTTTTTTACCCCTTTTAATTCTGGTGTTTTCAAATGCATTCAAGAGAGGATTGTCTAATGAGCCCCAAATACTCAACTCATCACCCAGCTTCAAAATTATCAACATATCGATCTCCCTTCCCACCCTTACACCAGTAGAGAATTTTAAGCCTATTCCAGGCATCATATCATTTCATCTCTATGCTTCTTCAAAAGATAAAAACTCTTTTCTCAAAAAATAATTAAATGGTCTTTCTTAATATAATCAAATGTGTTCAAATTTCCCCAATTGACTCATGAATATTTTTTTACAACTGCCTAGCTTGAATCAGAATCTGTTAAGTTGCAACCATTGCATTTGATTCATAAATTTCTTCCATCTGTTTTGTTATTTGGGTTTCCACCCTATTTTTTTGTTGTAGATATTTCTTAGTAATTTGTATATGAAGAAACTGGGTCGTTTTCTGATACTTTCCCACAATCTTGAGAGGGCGATTGCATTGTGTTCACATTTTTTGGCTCCTTCCTTTATTCCCTGAGTTTACTGTAAATTGGTAGGTCTGGGACATGGTCAGAATCAGAGTTTTCTGCCTTTTTTTTTCAAGACTTTTTCGCGTGTAATATTCAGCATTTACTGTGCATCAAGAGGCACGTAATGATTGGCTGTCTCTCCTTTGTGATGCTGAGATCTATCCAACCCTGAGTTCAAGTGTGATCAACCTGATCCAGCTTGTAAAATACCCATCAACATTTCACGTGGTGGTTTTACCAGCTGTTGCTGACCCCACCCGCTAGAACCTTCATTTCGTTATGGTTTCGGCTCCTGAAACCTGACTGAATCAATACATAAATTCAGTTTGAAAGAAAGTATTCACTGATGGGTATAGAGATACTGAGTGGTTCTTAATAAAGGAATGGATTTCGCCTTACAGCTTATTTATTTCCTTACAAATAGGTGTGGAGTTGAATTCAGTAAGTTTTGGTCCTGAGCCCAGCACTCTGCTATAGGCCCATCTACTGGAATATAGATATACTTTAGAACCCATAGACATTGGTTCATCTTACCAATTTATGGCCAAAAGTTTGTTTGAGATTTAGAGTTAAGATTTTTAAATTGTACCTAGGTTTCTGGGTTTTATGTCTCATCCCATTTTTTATGTGGAATAACCTTCATCAGAAGCATTTCAGGAAATGAGAAAAGTAGGATATGGTTATGAGTCAGCTGTGGAAAACTACAGCATGGAATGAATTAGTCAGAAGAAGTGTTTCAGTGGCCAGCATGAGCTGTGTGCAACCAGGAAGTGGTATGCCTTTCCATGATTTTTATTTTTTTTATGTGCTGTAAAATCATGTGGCACAACAATCCAGAGACCTGAAGTCTTTTTTTTTTTTTTCCTAATCATAATTTTTGAGATAAAATTGAAAAGCACTATGGAGCAAATGCATCAAATCTCTTTCTGTAGTTGGTCACGTCTACTGTTAACTCAGATGGATTTCCTCCCCTCCTTTCAGCTTTATCGGGGCTGGGGTCATTCATCCAAAATCCCATTGGGGCTACGAGGTCAAGTTGGAGAAGCAAACAACTTTGACAGAGTCGCTACTACAGAGGGTCGGCATCCGTCCACTTCTTTTGTTTCTGAATCTTTGCGTTCTAATACCCCTGGTGCTTGCTGCTTATAAAACCGTGCCATTTATGGTCTGGTATTTTAGGAAGGCACTCTGAAATCCACAGTAAGGCAGTTGCGTTCCAATTGTCCATCATCCTGTGAAAGAGCAAAGAAAAACTTGAGGAAATTGGGTGGATTTCAAGTCGAAGTCATGTAGGGTCCATAAAACTGCATCTCTGGGATAAAACACAGAAAATGCAGTCAACCACTAAAGTTGCCATGGGGAGGGGGACAATTCTTCATTGTCTTATTGGTCATCTAAGTCGGTTAAAATATAATCTAGTCAGTCTCTTCCCTGGCTGTGATGCTTACTTAGTAAGTATACATATAGCAGTCAATAATTACAGCTTGACTTTGTATAAGTTGTATAATTGATATGAATTATTTATAAATATCTTAACCAGCACATCTAATGGGATAATTCAGTCACAAATGGAGCTGGTGTACGAATAATCACACTCCCATTGAAAATCTGTGGAATTCTAAGGCCCTTGGCAACCTGGTAAACATTTTACCTTGGAGAAATCCTGTACACCAGGCTTGCCCTGTTTTCCGTTTGTGGCAAGCTCGCAAGGTTCCTGTGGAGAATTACTGGTCGAGGAGGTAGCCCAAGGTGTTTCAATTGTTCTCAATGCATAGTATCACTTGGCAACACGATGGTAATAAGCAGCACTCTCTTCCCTACCTCCTCCCTAGGTGAGTGCGTCTCAGACTTGACTGTGCATAGAAATCACCTTGACCCTTGGTAAAATGCAAAGTCTGAGTCAGTGGGGTGGGCCCCAAGAGGCTGTAGTTCCCGCAAGCCCACAGGCGGTTCCAGGACTGCTGGGCCAGGGACCACCTGACTGTCAAGACCTCGATCAAGGCTATTGCTAGAAAGGAACACGCCTGTATATTCAGCAAAAACCCAGACCCTCAAGGGCACCCTTGCCTACCATAAATACTTAACAGAGCCCCTCTCTGTGCAGGACTCCGAAAGAATCTCGTGTCATCACATTAACCTCCACTGGGTGGAGAGGTGCCCTCTGGGCATCTGGAGGGGGGTCCTCGCCCGCTTGAGCACCACTGACTTCTCTGCCCTCCACGCCCACGGCTCCCTACCCCATCTCTGCCAAAGCTTTATAAAAGTCGGGTAATTCCTTCCTTTTCTCCACTGACTAGACTCTTTTTTAGCATGAGGGATATTTCTAAAGCTATCTCATCATCCACCTCCTCTCATAGACCCATAACGAGGCTTCATTCTACGATTTTTTTCACCCAGTCCACTTTTCTTCATCCTTCAGAATGCAAACAAAGGTTTCAGAAAGTTCAGAGAGGCAAGGTCGGGTTTCCATCTTCGTGACCCAGATGGGAAATGCTAGAAGGTCTGCGAATGAAGAGTTAAAAGGCTTGAGACTCTTTTAAGACTAATTTAAAGAAAGACTTAAGAAAGACTGCTCAGCTGAGGAGTATCCCAGCATTGTGTTTGAGAATCACCAATGGTCAGAAGATGGTTTGAGAACTAGTTAAAGAAACTGCTAAGCCAAAGTGACAGAACTGCTTTGCACCTCCTTTTTTTCCCCTTGGTTGATCCATTGGAAATAGATTAAATCTTTTTAACTGGTTATTTTTTATTATGGTGGAGTTTTCAAATAAGCCAGCAAATCAGCACCATTATTTTAAAATCCTAGGAAATATGATTCAGGGTCTGTCATTATTTTTTCCAAGGAAGAAACTATTATAGATATTTTCTGTAAGGGTAAATTTCGGTAAATTTTCCAATTAGAAGCCAGCCAGCGGATCTCCCATCTATCCGGTTTGAAAAGAAGCAGTGTTCAGAATGTAAGAGTAAAAATAGTCACCATTGGCATGCATTCTTTTCTGATGTTTCTCTTAGTGTAAAGGGTGCCTTTGAAAGCCTTTCCACTATTTTCCTTGGGCCTTTTGTTTAAAAAAAAAAAAAAGCACCCCATTCCAAAGGATTGCCAAGAATGTGGCATTTGAAAACGCGAGTTTAATCATTGTCACAGTGTTGCTTGTCTTATTTTATCAAATCAGTGAGTTATGTGGTTTTGCACATATGAATGAGTTACTTACCACTTGTTATTGGATCACGGCAGGATGGGAATTTGGAATGTGGGGCTGCCATCAGATAGACAGGACAGCTCAGCCCACACCCCTGCAGTTGGAATTTGTCAGAAGGTAGCTGGGTGTGCTGAAGTGTGGTGAACTGAAGCTATCGGTACATTCCAGTCTAATCGTTTTCTTCCAGAGACTTTTCCTTGAAAATATTAAGGCAAACTGTAGATAGGAACTCCTGCTCCTACAGAGACCGTATGTGAGGATTTTCAGTTTGACCACATTTTATATTGTTAAAGGCTCTTCGGTTGGAGGTCATAAAAACCCCTTCGAAAATGGCATAAATATCCCTCAGATTTGGGTTATTTTGCTGTTCTCACATCGAGTTTTTAAAATGGTTGTGTCTTCATCTTAGTGGAAAGCTGGCAAACCTGGAGTTTTAGCTGTGGAAGTAAGAATTGCAACAGTAGTAACAATATTCTAAGTGATATTTTAGGCCACGGGAGAGGGTTTTAGGCCTGTGTGAGATTCTCTGCGAAGACGTCTGGTCTGCAGGAATCCAGCGGGCACGTTCCGCGGAGAGCAGGCCGGGCCTTTGCCGCTCCGGGGCCCTGGCCGTGCCTCCCGCGTCCCCACCCCAGCGCACCACTACGTGCCGCCCTGCCGCTGCCGCCCCCCAGGGCACCCGGCGCAGGGAGGCCGGAGCACCCGAGCGACACCTGGTACTGCCTTGCGTGGCTCCTGGGGTCAGCCGGGTGGTCAGGTCTCCCCTGGGGGGCTGCCAGCTCCTTGAGGTGCCCCAGCACCCGGTAAGGTCAGTGCCCGGCACTTAGGAGGGATGAATGAATGAACGAATGAATGGATGAGTGAGTGAATGCCGTTGGCAACCTGCTTCGTGCCTACCTCCCTTCCAGAAGTATTTTGGAAGAATGTCGGCCGTGGAGGCGGCCACCTTCTCCAGTCCCACGTCCTTTTCTCCCCACCCCGGCACCGGCTCGCCTTCAGGGCCTGCCGTCCTAGGTGGTGCCCGCCTCGTGCAGCCTCGTTTTGCTTTATGTGTCTTGGAGACAAGGCGGATGCTGTGCAGTCCTGTTTTAACCTGTGTCACCAGCGCCACGCTGACTGTGGGAGGGTATTAATTTTCTAAGTCTACCTCCCTAACTTGTCATTACTGGGTCTTAGGTACCCACCATGCATAGTGATTTTGAGCAACCACAGTGAATCCCCTGGTAGGCGCGTTTCCAGACGCCAGAGCAGGTCCTCGCAATACCGCCTAGACCACGGCCAGGTTAGAAATTGACCACGGCTGTAAAAACAATAAAAATGATAATGACATAAAGTCATAGGAGAAGTCCTCAAAAGTGCCTTCGTGGCAGCCTGCACGTGTTGAACGCAGCCGGCCAGACCGCAGCTGCTGGCCGTCCCACTCCCTGCCCTCCCCTAGTGCCTGCAGGGGCCACCGCCGAGCACGGGGCTGGGCATGCCAGGACCCGAGCCAGACATGCGAGACATGGTATCTCGGCCTTGGACAAAAGACACATGTCTTTTTCTCACCTTCTAGGATGGACACAGTAAGAGCAGGAGCGACTGGCGGCCAGGGAAGGAGGACTTCAGACATGTGATGTGGTCACATCCCAGCAGCCACCAGACAAAACCTCTTAGTCCCTTTCCTGGGTGTTTGACCACAGGAAGCCAGTTTGTCAGCAGTGCAATTTAGCAAAATCACCAAATCTACCCCAAATCAGGAGCTCAGAGAGGAAAAGCGTGCATTTCTTCGTAATTGCTTTCTACTCTACAGTAGTCCTTTGCTTGAATTCCCAAAATAAATGTAGGGGAAATAAAAACAGTCGCTGGTAGAAATGTGGACCGTGTTTGTGCTGCCCAAATAACAGGGACATTTCACAATAATTGGTTTATTCTGACAGTACAGAAGGCGGTAAGATTACTGATTATACTCAGCAACGCAGAGAGAAAGATGTTTTTCGTGTGAAGAAAACCCATTTTATGAAAACCCAGTGTTAACAAATCAGATAAATAAGGGATGAGTCCACTTGTATCCTATTTTGAACAAATATTTTTCCTGACAAAATTGCATATAAATGGTTCTTATTAAAAATTGAATCATTTATAATAAAGCCTTATTCAAGGCAGTGTATACTGAGCATTTTAAATTAGCATGTGTGTGGTGGAGTGCAGATGATAAGAAGCATTTCCTATGTATTTTCTCTTTCAATCCTCAAAACAACCCCTGGAAGTCAGTGGCCTCATCGTCCTTGCTTTAGCGATGGTAGAAACGGGACTGGAGCTGGTCCCTGTATCCAGACCCCATGCTCTGTGACCACACCCTGCTGCTTCAGTTACAGCAAAATACTGATAAAATGATGATGATACCGACAATTGTGGATAACCCCCACTTCATTTATTTAGCCTTAGGGATTTTTACAAGTGCCTCACTTCTGTATTGCATTAGAAGAGCCTTTCACTCTACCGAAGGGCTCCTTCAAACCCTTGTCTTGCCTGCACGAACGTCAGTGTCGTCCTCCGTCCCCTGACGTGCGCAGGCCGTGCGTGCCTGGGACCTTGACTACTTGGAGAGCCCAGATGCTGTCCTCCGTGGTCCTTCTCGAATGGACAAGTGACACGGGGGAGCAGGAAACCTACAGTCCTGGATTAGACGAGTGTGTATCACTTGTCCTATCTACCCTCTTCCTTCTCTTCCTGTGATAACAGACACATTCAGCAGTTCAAATGACGCCCAGGGTCAAACTCATCAGGGGCCCCTCTGAACTAGAACCTGAGGCTTTTCACTTCCAGTCTGGGGTTCTATCTCCTTACCCGGTTTGTCTCCACCAAGTTCAAGGTTTGGGAGTCGCTGTTAATTAAGACAAATAAGAACACTAAGGTGACGAATGCCCAAAAGATAAGTGTTAATCAATTGGATAATGGGATTCAGTTTCAAAAATTTACTTATGTCCAAATTTAGAAGGTTCTTAGTTTGAAACAATATGTAAAATGAGCTTCACCTGTCATGAGGGCCCAGCCTAAATACAAAATTAGAGCTGGGGTTTAAATTTGTGTCATGGAAAAATAAAATGTCTGTATCTATTGTGCTATTGCCTTGCTTATTTTTATAACCAAGCAGTTTTTAGATTTTCACAAAAACATTTTGACCAAGTTTTCAAAAGGATAAAAGTTATCAAAAATGTTAAGGCAATATACTCTCAGGATTTAAGTTCTCTGCAAGATTGAAATTTTTGAAGTAGGAACACAGTATTTAAAAGCTGCTTTATTGAGATCTAATTTACATACCATTATAGTACATTTTTCATCTTTGTCTTTATATTGTGATAAAATAGTAAATATTTTACTTACTGCCGTAAGAAATACTGTTTTCATTGAAAACATTCCTGATAATTTAGAAACCTATTATTAACTTCTACATCTGTTAATTAGTCTATTAATGTCTAGTTCAGAATGTGCTAGCATGAAGAAATGTTAAATTTTCCCTTGGTGCCCTAAAATAAACCCTTGGGGGAAACACAGTGTGGAGCAGCCACCTTGCTGAGAACATTTACAGGCTAACCATAGCTGCAAAAGTCTACCTTCCCTGGACTTTTAAAGAGCTTTTGCAGAAATCAAAGATGCACCATTTCATGAAGCAACCTGTTTGGATTATTAATATATTGTTTGTTCCAAGATTCTTTTTTTTTCCCCAAGATTCTTAATCGTCCAGCATAACTAGCAAAATGAATTTCATAGGAAGGTTTAGAAGTAAAAAGTGCATTGTAATGTAAACAAGATGTCTTAATTCAGTGTTTTTCAAAAAACTGGCCAAGTGCAAAGTCAGAAGCACAGGCTTAGAATCCACAGACTGGTGCAAAATCCCGATTCCAAAGTCGAGTGATGTTAGCCAAGTGCTTAACTGAGCTCATTCTCCTGGCCTCTTCATGACAGTTTTTCGCTTGTTCGGCTGGGATTGTATTTTTCCAACTGAAACCTCTCCTAGGAGCATTCAGGTACCTGGCAAGGGAACAGGTAAAGAAAGGGGGAGGAGTGAGGGGCAACAAGTGGTATGTGAATAGCCGTGGACATCCACCTGGTCGCCAGGGAGGCTTTTTTTCTCGGCTCCACCAGAAATGCCCCTTGCTCTTTTGGTGGTGCTGAGATGGCCTGTCCTTTGGCCCAGGCCCTGGGGGGCCAGGCAGTGGGGAGGGGGGCCCTCCCCTGATCCCGCTGCTCATGTGTTTGGGCGTGCATGGGCCCCGCCGAATTTTTACGTGACCTTTTGTGCTCCAAAGAAAATACCACCCATGAAACTCACTGTGAAGACCTTTTAAAAAGGGTGGGCCTCAGAAGAGTTTTGGGGCAATGTTTGTTCATGTGAGCATGTCCATCCCTCTTATCAGAAAGTCATTTTTAATGTCATGTACTTGTGACTAATCATTTTCTCCACTTTTTTTTTTTTCCAGAAAGGACATGGGTAATGGGTCAAGCTACTTCTACCTTTCCTGTTTCCTCTTTCAATGGGAAAAACACATTATCTTTCCATATCTCAAAAGGAATCGAACTTTTCTTGTCAAATACACATCTCAGGGAAAAACCCTTGCTATTAAAAGCCTGCTTCCTCCTATTCTTCAGTTCCTGGTACAGTGGAGGTTGGTTGTACCCTCTGATTTCTACTTTCTGAGCTGGGGAGTATATAATGATTTGTTTGATTATTACTTGAGTACTCTACATTTATCTTCAAACTACGAAGACAATTTTGCTACAATCATTTTTCTTTCATTTTCTCCTCTGTATCAGCTTCTAAAATAAACAGTAGTTACACAGTTGTTGGCAATGTATTAACAGCATGATTGGGATATTTCAAATAATTTAACTGTCGATTAGATCAGGAAATGCTTTTAAGTTAAAACCGATAAGTTTGAAACAACAACAAATTGTTTCCCCATTTTCAAAGATCTAATGATAAGGAAGAAATCCCAGCAAATACTATACAATCAATATTTTTATGTCATTTTCTCATAATAAGTTCTCAGCTTGCTGGTAAGAAACGTTTGGGGCAGAGGCTGTTCTTAGGTGGGGTTTTTTTTTAATGGGAAAAAAGAAACTTTTGCATGGTGTGATTTCTAGCCATTGTCTCGTAAGTCACAGAAAGGTTTGTTTATCCATCTTATATCAGTAAATCACTTTCTTTTTAGCATCCTTCCAGTGATTGAAAAGCCCGTTGTATCTCTAGGGATTTTGTTATTTAAGATCGACTGAAGTCCTTCAGCAGTCCTGTATTTGTTTTTCAGCCAAGCAGTTGAGATTTAGACAATATCAATATCTTCTTTGGGCCTATCTGAAATGACAGCTTTAAAGGAGCCTGTATTCAAAGAGGTCCTTCTTTCATGTTGCACGAGAAATTAAATGAATGCATTTGATGTGCGGGGCTGTTCTGAGGACATTAGCACAAACCCGCTTAATTTTAGATGTTAGAGTCCACCACCCCCTCCCAGGGGCGTTTGAAAGTCCACGGGAGACATTGGGTGCAGCAGTGACCGGGGGTGGCTCCTGGCATTTACAAGTGTGTGTGGGGGGCAGGGATGCTTAACATTCTAAATGCAAGGGACAGTGCCACACAAGGAAAGATGGTGTCATCAAAATGCCACCAGAGCAACTGTGGAGAAGCACCGAGAGGCTGTGGCCGTGAAATATTTAAGTATGAGGGATCTGTGCATCTGGTTTAACTCCCTCCTCCTTCAGGAGAGAAACCGGCGTGTCCACAGTATTTTTTTAAGTGTTTTACTTTCACCCCTGCCCCACATTGCAGCAGTTTTTCAGCAGAAACCGCACAGACCCCGAGATGCACTTCCTCGTTTCTGGAACGACTTTCTTAGTCGTGACTCACAGCAGCTTGCAGGGGGGACACCAGCGCTCCTGTCCTCCACCAGCAAAATGCGCCGTCGGGAAACGGCGAGCCGGCGGTCAGCCTGCCCCTGGCCTGGCTCCGGGGCGTGCGCGGCACTGCCCGTCGGGCGGCGCTGGCATCTCCCCACGGGAGCAAGAGGCACAGCTGAACAGTGGCGGAACGCGCGGGGATTGGGGCCCACTTGCTTGAATTTTCCCTGCGTTTGCCTTTTGGTTTAGTTTCTCTGAGGGAGCATGTTCCACCAAGAAGTACGCGGAGGCGCCGAGCTGAAGGAGGGTCCAGCCCGCACCCCGATGCCAGGCGCGCCCCATCCGGCCCGCACCCCGATGCCAGGCAGGGGCGTCAGGAGAGGCTTCCCCAGATGCTCGCACCACTGAGTGGAGAGGAGAATTCCCCTAATAAATGAAAACTCCGAGCTTTGCAGGCACAAAGTCACACTGAAACCGCCCTCTCGCCGCCTTTTCCTGGGCGTATGTCCCTCAAGCTGCTGTTAGTCAAGCCTTTTTTTTTTTTTGAATATTTATTTTTTATTTATTTCTCTCCCCTTCCCTCCCACCCCCCCATTTGTCTGTTCTCTGTGTCCATTTGCTGCTTGTTCTTGTTTTTGTCCACTTCTGTTGTTGCCAGCGGCATGGGAATCTGTGTTTCTTTTTGTTGCATCATCTTGCTGTGTCAGCTCTCCGTGTGGGCGGCGCCATTCCTGGGCAGGCTGCACTTTCTTTCACGCTGGGTGGCTCTCCTTACGGGGCGCACTCCTTGTGCATGGGGCTCCCCTACGTGGGGGACACCCCTGCGTGGCAGGGCACTCCTTGTGCACATCAGCACTGCGCATGGGCCAGCTCCACACGGGTCAAGGAGGCCCAGGGTTTGAACCGTGGACCTCCCATGTGGTAGGCGGACGCCCTAACCACTGGGCCAAGTCCGCTTCCCTACTCGAGCCTTTAAGAGACTTCTGCGTACAGGCCATCTGCCCCTTCCTGACGTGGGCGCTTCCCCCGAGCAGGGCCGTATCTGCTTTACCTTCTTATCACTCTCAGGCGCTAGTCCTGGGCAGAGAAGATGGTCTGAAAATATTTGCTGTGTGAGTGGGGAAAGGAAGTTTAGGAAGTAGCCTAAATCCAAAAGACAGATTTCCACCAAATCGTTTTAAAGTTTTAAATGGTACCAATTATCTCTTCTGTTCTGTTTTTTTTCATGTTTCAGTACTTTATATTTAATACATCAATGATAAAAACATTTGTAAGCAACAGCATATAGCACAGCGTCAAGGAATTGTGCAGTTGGGTTGTGTAGTAGTCAGGATTCTCTAGATGTTCTCTCCAAATTCCTCTCTTTAGGTCGGTATTTCGGATGATCTTTAGTTCATTCGGTGAAAATGCAGCAGGCAGGTGAGGGTTGTGTGGTCGTTTTCTAGCGCTCGGGGAGTGCATGGAATGTTAAAAAAAAAATCAGTCCTGAGCGTGGTACAGTTGTCACACCTGCTAGGAAGGAAGAAGAGGATTTAACCCACCACATGTGGAGCCAGCGGCCACTTCCCTGAAGAGTCACGTTTAAGTCGCTGTGAAAGGGGGAGTCAGCCAGGAGATGTGGGAAATGCTCCCAGCCCAAGAAAACAGCCCGGGTGGCAGCCCTGAGACTTGCAGACGGACCCGTGGCGCTGTAAGGAAGCGGGGAGAGGACAGGGTGGACGAGCTGGCCTGTGGAGAAGGAGCCAGCTCGCAGGCAAGCTGCTGGACTCCTCCCGAGAGCAAGCGGGAGGAAGCCATTGAAGGCCTTCCAGGAAGAGAGGGAGGGACCGGGTCATTTGCTTTGGGCAAGGCCTGAAAGAGGAGAGCTAGTTTTTCCCTTTTCCGAAGCTCACCTTCCAGAATGCGTCCCCAGACCCTTTTTCGCCTGGTCCCTCTGGCCCTGTTGCTGTCGTGTAGGTTGCATAGTAACTGACGGGGTGCTGGGGTGGCAGCTTCATAACTCCTTCCTGAAAACAGGCCTGTCCTAAGAGGCGGGCTCATCTGTGCCCATGCGCTCCAAGGCGGCTCACCTCACCCACGTGACTGGCAGGTTGTGCTGGCTGTCGGTGGGGACCTCAGCCAGGGGCCTCCGTTCCCCTCTGTGGGCTGCTCGGGCACAGTGCCTGGGTTCCAAGAGCAAATGTCCCAAGAGAGCACGGCGCAAGTGCATGGCTTTTTTATGACCTAGGCTTGGAAGTCACCTGACGTTTCCACCATGTGGTATCAGTTGAAGCAGTCGCAGCTGCCTTCCTAGGTTCCAGGGCCGGGGACAGAGACTGCCACCTCTTAAGGTTCTACAAGACCATGTGGGACGAGAGATACGGTGGCAGCCTTCTTCGGAAAATTCTGCCCGCCACAGTTGCCTTTATCGTGTCTCCACACAGCATCCCCACCGTGCCGCACATGGCACCCTCGCTGCCCCTCCCTTTATGGGTACACCTTTCCCCCAGCCTGAACTCGAGCGTGTGTTCTAACAGAAGATTTTGCCTAGTGTATTAATTTACTGATGTTGATGTTTTTACCCTGAATTGCCTGAGTTGTTTTTACTGAAAAAAAATAAATTATGCAAAGGTAGGACTTTAAAGCAAATCCAGGACATCAGAATAACAAATAATACCACTTATCCAGTGCCGTGCAAAAATTCAGGTACTCAAATTGCTTCAAAAAGCAGATCCTTCATTTTATTCTACATGCTGGAAGACAAAGCAAATGTTCACTTTCCTAATGCCTTTTTTTTTTTTAATCAGGTAGGGATGAGAAAATGCGGGGACAGGTCCTTTTGCCACCCTTTTCACATCTAGCCCAATTTCCAAGTCCCTTCCTAATAAAGGATTTGTCGCCCAGCTGGGATAACTTCAGCCGAGGAGCGCCGCCTCCCCCAAATTCTCTCCCCTTCTAAGGGTATCCCAGCTCCCCAAATTGAGCCTCGTGGGAGTGGCAAGGCCCAGCCCATACCCTATAAGAAGGTTCCCCATTTGAAGAATTCCCTCCGCTCTCCGTCCCTTCCCTTCCCTCTTTCCTCTCCCCTCTGCGCTCTCTGCTCGTCCTTCCCCCCACCCCCCACAGGTATTGATCCCAGGAGCTCTCCCACAGCCTGTGACCTTGGGTTTGTGCCTGTGGGGGGGAAGGTGGGGGGGGCAGACAGACCCAGTTGACCACGGTTTTGTGCCCCCATAACTTCACCTCTGGGCCGGGAGCTTCTGCCACCCCCCGGGCAGGAAGAGCCCAGGTGGCACAGACTGCCCTGCCAGGAGGCTCTCTTAATGCAGTGGGCACCACTCCCTAATCGTCATCTCAACACTAGGAGGTGGACCAAACTGCAGCCTCCATTTTTACGAGAGCAGTTGAGAACGCTGTCTTCTCAAAAGGGCCTTTTAAAAAACCTTCCTTAGAAACCTCACCCTGGAAATAAGGGTCCGTGTTCCCTTCATCTTCCTAACCAGCGCCGAGGGTGCCAGCACCTTCCTGCCACGCATTAACTGCAGCCGCGTTCGTGCAGCGCCGAGGTCCTGCCCAGGCAGGCTGGCAGCCTCCCTGCCGCGGCCCGATCGCGCCTGGCCCCATACCTGCCGAAGAAAGCCCCGGAGTCGCGGTCGCCCCACCACAGCGCCCACCGTCCCAGGCACTTGCATCCTAGGGTCATTTCAGGAGTGGGAGAGGACATTCCACAAATGCCCACGGAGCCACCCACATTCCGGAATGCGCCGTGGCGGTGACTGGGTCTGGCAGGAAACAGCGCAGGGGGGCTGTGGGGGAGCCAGGGACCCGCTCTCCAGATGTCTTGTCTGATGTGGATTGTGGGGCTAGAACATTTCCAGCCGCGGCAAGGGGAAAGCTTCTCGCCTGGACACCTAGCTTCTCGTGCAGTGCCTGACTCTGGACTAATCTATTTTTGATGCATTATGGAATTAAGGCAGTGGCTGGAAAGTTCAGTGCCTTGGGGGGCGGTCAGCCAGCCGCTGTATTCGGGAAGGGGCGCGGCGAGACCATGGGTGGGGCACAGGCGTTCAGAGAGCACCAGCTTCCTGGGGACAGCTGCTCAGCTGCAGCCACCTGGCCCAGTGGGTCCTTCTCGGCCACAGTTGGAACAGGACATGCCAACAGTTATGTGAAGGGCGTATAAAACATTCTCCTCTTCTCCCAGCACTTGGCAAAAAACGATTTCTGAACTGACAAAGTTCTAAAATGGGTGCGGATACCAACTGTCCTTAGCAAAGTTACTGAAAACTAGTCTATACCTGGTGTTAAAGATTCCCAGATGCTTTCGGTTTTGCCCTGTTCTTCTCCCTTTCCTCCAGGTCCTTCTCCTCTTTTGACTTTTTTTTACCTGCATTTAGCCAGTTGGTCCCCACGTACTAACAGGTGCCACTGCAAAGGGCCAAGTGTGCTGGGAAGGCAGGGACAGCCATCCTGGCTGAAGATTAGTGTCTCCAAGATGAATTTGAAATATGGCAACAAAAGGAACAAAGCTTTTCCCTCTGCTTTAAACCCATAATGTTTTACTGGTTGGGAGTGAGTCTAGGGCTGGGAGAGGTGCTCAGAGCCAGGCTGGAAGGTCCCATGTGCCGGTGGCTAAGGAGAGTACCAGCTGCCTTGGGTGCCCACTCTGGTGCAACAGTCCTTGGCCAGTTTGTTGTTTTGTTTTTAATTTTTTTAGCACTTTCGAATGGTTTATTTCTCTCCCCTTCCCCCCCCACCCAAGTTTTCTGCTATCTGAGTCCATTAGCTGTGTGTTCTTCTGTGACCACTTCTATCCTTATCAGCGGCAGCAGGAATCTGTGTTTCTTTTTGTTGCGTCATCTTGTGTGCCAGCTCTCCATGTGTGTGCCACCATTCTTGAGCAGGCTACACTTTCTTTCACACTGGGCGGCTCTCCTTACGGGGTGCACTCCTTGCACATGGGGCTTCCCTACGCGGGGACACCCCTGTGTGTCAGGGCACTCCTTGCACGCATCAGCACTGCGCATGGGCCAGCTCCACACGGGTCAAGTGGGGTCCAGGGTTTTGAACCGCGGACCTCCCATGTGGTAGGCAGATGCCCTAACCACTGGGCCAAGTCCGCCTCCCGTCCTTGGCCAGTTTGTGTCAGTGCCCCTGGCTGAGGATGGCATAAAGCAGAAGTTAAAATCAATAGCCAAAGCAAGGAGAACCTGGAGAGGACACAACTACAGAACAAGTAAGAAGAGACTAACTAGGGCGGCCCTGGCCTCGATCATCTCTAAGTAAATGTTGCTCACTTAATCCGTGCCTGCCTGCCTCCCGGCTTTCCAAGTCAATAAGCATAGCTTTAATTTGCCTAAGACGATTTCTTCATCTTAAATATTCTAAGCATTGCGGTTCCAAGAAGTTCCAGAGCAGTGACTAACCTCCCTGGATTAAGGAAAGATGGAGGTGAATAGAGAAGGAGAGCTAAAGGGATTTGAAGCACACATAGAATTTAGCACACAAGATGGAACCCTGTATGAACAGGGACTTTATCTTAGGGCATAAATTTGAGCCTGCTCTTCCTCCCTACTTTGCCCAATAGCCAGGTGATTGACTTGTTAGATGGTTTTCCTCTTTCAGGTCTAGAATTCTTTGTCTCTTTTCTCTGTAGTCGGAGAATCAGCGCTGACCTGTTTTCTCCAGACGGTTCTGGTTGGAATCTCGGAGGCCCATCAGAAAATCCTCAGATGGGCATGTCTGGTTATCTGCAGCATATTTTCTTTTAAATGGTGACCCCCTCCCTGTGGCCGAGCAGATGTTATCAGTAATAAAGCGATACAAAAGCAGTTCCTGAACCCAAATCTGCCTCCACCCCCAGCCCATTCCCCAATTGTCATTAAACATGAACAGAAGCAGAAATTCCTTTAAAGACATAAAAAAATAAAAGGATATTTCTGCCATTCTCTTTTTTATACCTAATCATCAGGCAGGAGTCAAAAGAAAATTGGGAATTTAAGCACACTCCTGCTTAGACAAAGGGGCTCCAAACCTTTTTGCTCATGAGCCTCCTTAGGAAAAGATTTTGGAGGCATTTTATTTGTGAATTCCATACAAGTTCTGCTAGACACTGGGCACTTCATAAAACACACCCTAAAAACAGACATTTAAAAAAGACAAAGCAAACATACACTGCGTTGAATATGGTCTTCCCACCCTCAAAGGGATCGTCTCGGAGGCTCCTGCTCCGCGGAGCTACCAGAAGGACTCACAGTACCCTGCGTGGTGCCGCCTCAGTGTCCCACAGAAGGTGCCATCTGGTACTGGCGCTGGGAGACCCCCTGTGACCTCCCACAGAGCAGTGAAATAGAAAGCAGGTGTCTGGCCCCAGGTGAGCAGGTGAGCAGGTGAGCAGCCCTGGAGCACTGCACTTCTCTAGAGACCTGCGAGCAACTGCCTTCCCCAAGGCTCTGCCTCCTTCCGTGACCAAAAGACCAAAAGGAAATACTGCAGCCTTTGCAGGAAACAAAGGACATCCTTCAGTCAGAGACACCAAAGGCTCGGCCCTTGGGCGTCCGAGTCCTGGCTCCAAGCCCATTTCAGGCCCTCCCTGGTGCAGCTCTCCAGACTGGCGTCAGTGGGCTCCACCAGCATAGATCCTGCCTCTGCCACGTTGCCTGGCAGCTGCAAACTGAGCAGTGCTGTCCTCCCAAAGCTCTCACCAGGGTGGGGAGAGAGCCGTGTGAGAACCAGTTATTCTGCCAGGCAGTCTCTCGCATGGTGACATCCGGGGGTCACCAGGGCAAAGGAGAGAGAGAACACTGAGGCGTGACGGGGGCCTCTGGAGGACTGGCATTTGCAATGGGCTTTAAAGTATAAGTAGGAGTTTGACAGGCTGAGGTAAGACCAGAGAGAAGCCTGCAGAGGGAAGCAGAGGAAACGGGCCCAGTGGAGGGTGTGTCGAGGTCTCACTGCCCTGCCTGCTCCAGCCACCACCTCTCTGGGCACCCACCCCCACCTCTGCCCCTTCCAGAGATCAGAGTGGAAGTGAGATGTGTCCTCCCTCTGCTTGCAGCCCTCAGTGGCTCCCATCCATCGGCATATAAGCCAGTCCGTCCAGTGGGCGAAGGCCACTCATGTCTGCATTCCCAGCCGCCCTCCCACGCCCTCCTCCGTAGCCAGCCTGGGATGCTGTTCCCCCAACATCCCCCCACTTCCCGCAGGTCTCCCTGTCCTCAAATACCACCTCTCAGGGACGCTCCCCAGCTCGTCTTCCTAAACTTTCAGCATGCCCCTTCCCAGCTTTTCCTATCTCTCCTTTCCTCTTTATTCCCAGCACTTGTCAGGCACTATACATATGACATATTTTACTCATTCTTCTTGTTTATTGTCATTCTCCCTGTCTAGAGTGTAAGCTCCGTGAAGACAGCAATATTTGTTTTGTTCACTGATGAATCCTCACTACCTAGAGTAGTACTTAGGCAAATAAACAAATGAATGAGTGGAGGGATGAATGAATGGGTGGGTGACTACTAAGCAGAAGACTTGGTCCTCAACCTAAGGAGCAGTGGAAAGCCCTGAAGTCTTCATAACCAGAGAGGAATGTGGTCCAAGCTTGGCTCTGGGAAGTTTTACGTTGGGGATATGTACAACCTGTTTTTGCGCCTAAGAAATTGACCACAGCGCGGCAGGCTCAGAACGGGGCTCCTCATCCCAGAGCCACAGGGCACTGCCACTAGGTGAGCATAGTTCAGCAGAAGGAGTGTGGGGAAGTCCTGGCTATATGAAACAGTGTGCCCCGCGGAACCGTGGGATCCTTATCAGTGAATTGGGAAAGAGAAGCGCAGGTGGCATGGCCACCACCGACTGTGTTCAGGATCTGCCTCCTTCAGATGGTTCATGCCAGCACAATTCTGAATGTCATGCTAACCCGTTTGACAAATTCAAGAGAAGCACACGCTGCTCAAATAACTTCAGCTAGAAAACGATACAGGTGGGTAAGGCAGCTGCCTCGTGTGTGTGTGTCGTCATTTAGGTGGGGGGAACGAACTCTCCCCCCCATTACAGAGGGAAGGCTCCAAGCATTCAGGAACTGCTCCATTCCCTCAGAAGTTAACCTTTCGAATAAAAGGTAAGTTTCGTTCGCAGTGCCACCTCGTCTGAGTCCAGTGTGTCCTTTTCCTTCACAAGAGACTTTTGCGAATCGTCCCCTCCTTTGCCCAGCTCAGGTTTGCCCAGCAAAGCCAAAGCCCTCCCTGGCTTTGAATCCACAGCTGCCAGGCCCGTGGCACATTCTTGTCCCATTTGTGAACTCCTGGGGATCGTAATGGAAGTGCTGAGGTAATCCCAGCTATGCTTGAGGAATGCTGTAATGGGCACGACGGAATTCAGCATAAACCTCAATTTTTCCTCCCTGAAAATAGAAACTTCTTAATGAAAATATGCTCTAACTGTGAAGCCCGAGGAGGCAAATGCAGGTTAAAGAGATTCATTTATGATTTTTATAAGGTCAGTAGAAGAAACGTGAACTCTGAGTTCTCTCGAAGCTTTGCGTTGACTAAAACATTTTTTAAATCTCTTTCTCTCTTAACTTCTGGTTTCAGTTTTACTCTTTTTGAGGGCAATTTTTTGGTCTGCTTCTCAAAGGGTTGTTTCCAAAGAGATACTGCTGTGGTCGCTCCTTTCTTCACATCCCTTCAATCTGACGAGCGCACAAGAATCAAGAATGTAATTGTCTCCCAACCACCAAGAAATATCAAGTAGGAAAGTCGACTTTTTTTATGCTTGCTTTGGATAAATTTTTAATTCCCTGTAGGGAAAGCATGGCTTTTGACAAATCAGATTCAAAACGCTTAGGTGGTTTAGAAATTGAAGTTTGTGTGTAACCCTCGTGCAGTCGGAGAACAGGCGCTGTTAACAAGAACCGGCAGGTTGGCAGGTGGAGGGACGCTGGGATGTACTTAAAGCAGCGTCACCTCCGGCTTGGGGGCAGGTGTCCCAGGAGGCCCCTGCGCTGTCCCCGTGGCCACCTGGGGCACCGAGCTCTGCTGCGGAGCCCTGTCCCTCAGGGTGACACAGCTCGAAACACTAATCTGCTCCCCACCTCTTGCGTTAGGGCTCTGGTATCTGGTGATTTTTGCCAGATAGCATCCACCCAGCTGCCCCCGCTGGCAGCCCCCATTCGGACAAGCCCCTCTTCCTGATCTGAAAGTGGAAATGCTCACATTCACTAACTTTGATTCAGATGAAGCCTAAAATCAATTCAAAGGTAGGTACCGAATTCCGTGTTTTCTTAGGCTCTCTGGCAACCTAGTGAAAGAGCTGTCATTTCTACGAGCAAAGACAGTTTGACAGTCTTCAAATGCTTCACTGTGCTATTTTTTTCATCGCCATAAGGAAACCAAAATTGTAGATTTGGTTGAGTTCAGTACTGTTTTCTCAGATGAACAGAAATGTTCCAACTTTGCCCCCAAAAAAGTGAATTGGAAACTTCATGTCACAATTAAAAAAAAAAAAAGAAGAAGTGCGATTAGTCTCCTCTTCCTGCTCCAATCACCCTTGAACTCTGTCAGCCAAGGTGGACGTCAGGAGAAAGACCAGGCGGCAGGGGGTTGGCGGGAGGGAGGGCGCTGCCGGGAGGCTCCTGGCCTCTCTGGAGAGGTGGAACGCATGCTGCGTGGCTGGCCTCCTCCCCCTGTCCCCCTTACCCACTCCCAGAACCACCAAACTCTGCGTTTGCCTCCTTACGCTGACAATGTCTTGTTCTAGACAAGCACGTTCCATCCGAAGCACAATCCACTACGACCAGTTTCTCTTGGGGTTTGATGCAAGTCATATTGTTCCCAGGTTCCTATTTTTTTAAGAATACGTGTTTAGATCTTTTCTGGTTGGGAGTTCTGGGTAATTTGGCAAAGCAAACACCAGAACCGGTTTCTTACCTAACTCTACAGTTGGCAGCAAGTCACGGTGCATTGAAATTACGCAACACGCAACACTCCTCCAAGAAGACTTGGCTTTTCTTTTTTGGAGGGATACATGCTCTGGTTTGTTTTTTTCCTACAGCATACATTCTTTTAAATTATTGACTGACTGAATGATTTCTTTGAAGTTAATTTTTAAATGTGAATGGTGGGATTCCATGTAACTTTTAGAAGCTTAAAAGTGGATGTTACTAGAAGGAAAGTTAGAGGATGAAACAGGGAACTGTATAACACAGTGAACCCAGTGGTGGGTGATGACTGGTTGATAGTATAAATACAGGAATGTTCTTTCATGAACTATAATAGAAGCACGTCACTACCATAAAGTGTTAATAATAGGGTGGTATATGGGAAAAAATACACCTAATGCAAACTATGGGCTACTAACAGTGGTGTTTTAATATTCTTCCATCAGCTATATATAACAAAGGTACCACACTGATGCAAAGTTCAACAATAGGGGGGTTTATGGAGATGATGTGTTTTTTTTAACGTGACTTTTATGTAAACCGACAACTTCTCTAATTTAAAAAAAGTTACAGTAATTTTTCAAAAAGCCATTATGCTAAATGCAAGAAACCAGACACAAAAGTACTACACATGTTATACCATTTGTATGAAATGTAAATATAAGTAAATCTATAGGAACAGAACTAGATTCGTGGTCATGCAGAGCTGGGGAAGGATAGAGGGAGTAAGAGGTGACTGCGAAGGAATATGACGTTTTTCTCTTTGGAGAAATGAAAATGTTCTAAAATTGATTGTGGTGATGAATGCACTACTCTGGTTATACTAAAAACCATTGCTTGTACACCTTGGATGCGTTGTATGGTATATGACTATATTACTATCTCAATAAAACAGATTTTTAAAAGGGGGGGTGGGGTTCCCCCTTAACTTTCAGAGGATCAAGAGCTGTCACTGCATGCTCCTGGAGAATGATTTTTAAATAACTTGACTATTTTTAGGTTATGATGAAATTGGGGAGAGGGCAGAAGGACTTAGCCCGGACTGCCCCAGGGAGCTAAGCTGGTAAGTCACTTAGATGTTTAAAAAGTTGCAACATTTTGAAAGAGAATCCTGAGCTCAGTCCTCCCATCCCCATGTGCTTCTCCAGACTAGGTGTCTCACCTGAGAAGACCAGCTGCCCCAACTTTCAATCATATGTACTTTCTTTCTGTTTCTTCTTCTTGGACTATTTTGTAAAAGAACATTGCGTCTATGAGTCTCTAAGCAGGGCTTCTGAATGATTCTTTTTCTCCTATTCAGAGACTGGGTTCTTTAAAATGTTTTGGAACCTTTGCCTGCATGTAGTAGCCATTAGAAAATGATCGAAGTGTTGCATACTCCTCATTCTCAAATTGTAATAATCCGGCTTTCAAAGGAAAACCCCAGGATTGCTTTAGGGTCACTTCCCCCCACCCCATAATGCTAACAAGCAGGGACTGAAAGGTCAGTTAGAAGAGACTACATTTCAAAATTAATTCCACTTTTTTCTTTTACAAACAGAATTCATTGACCAAGACAGATTTCAGGATGTTTTCTCTAATGCCCCAATTTGAAACTAGCTGGGACTTTTTCAGGAAACTGCTAGGATCAAGCTGATCAAGACTTGTAGTTTCCAGGTTGCCTAAAGCCTTGAAATTCCCCTGGAGGCTAATTGCTGTTTACTGCCCGGACCTCTGTCCCCGCACTGCTGTAACATTTTCCATCTCAAGGAGAGTCGTCCCATTCAGCCGAGGAGCATGTTGTCCGAGTGCTGAATGGAATTACTACCAGTGGAAACTATGCCGCAATAGGGCTTGATAAAGCAGCTGCCAAGCAAGCCTCAGCTGTTTTTTCCATCCTCCCCAAGGCAGTTAATTAGCATAGGGAAAATGACTAAGGTGTTGACGTCACCTCTTTCCAGGAGAAACTTAGACTTTGTCCCAGTCTGCCTGCAAGCATGCAGGACTTGACTCAGGAATTTGCTGTCCAAACAGGATGCTCTGGAAGCTGCACTTTTTTACCCAAGGGGCTGGCCCTCGTTGCTTTATAAGCGCTGGCTCCAGAGAGAACCTACGGAGAGGCTCGCTTGGGACTTGACTGCGCGGGTCCCTGGTGCTTTCACTATTAAGAAGGCAAGATGCATTTTAGAACTTTTAACTACAGTTTTAGCTCCTTGATTGCCTGTGTGGCAAACACTGATATCTTCAGCGAAAGTGAAACCAGGGTAAGGCTTCTAATATAATGTGGCTTTTGAGCATTTCAAAGCATTACGCTAATGCGGACCATTAACTGAAATACTGGGGGGTACGTGGCTCTCTTGTGGGTTTTGGGGGTTTGGAATCAATCCAGAGTAGCTTTAAAAATCAAACGCTATTGCCTGAGGAACCGGGAAGGAATTTGCAAAGTTCTCAGTATTTGATAAACCTCCAGGACCACATAATAAGGCAGAACTTTGCCTCGTCTGTTGTTCATTCTGTATACGTTGGAAGTATTCTGAGGGTGGTGTTCTCCCAGCTGGAGTTCAGAATAATTTGAGTTTACTTAGGTAGTAAACGTTATGCGCTTTGCCAGCTGTTACAAGGGCTTGTCCCCCAGTTTTCAGATTTTTCTAGCTGGAGAAAATGCACCTGGACTGCAAAAACAAAAAACAACCTGGATAAATAATTTAAGTGGGATAAGAGTACCTTCTGGAAAGGAGCTCTCGTTGATGACAAAATATTATTCGTCATTTTATCACTGCATACTTTGACTTAAATGTAAGATTTTTTCCCGTAGCTACCCAGCTATCAGGTAAACTTTAAGACAGTTGTAATGTTGTATGTGAATGAATCCTGTTTCATATGCGCTGCTTGTTGAAGATACGGGGGGTGTTTGTGTCGTATGCTTTATAACCAAAGTCGTATTGGGACGTGTGAAGTTTTCTTTTTCTTTTTTTAAATCACAATTAACTCCCTAATTCTTTATGATGCTTGCGTGTCAGGGCAGTAGTGTTTGTAGAGTATGTCAAGATCTTTCATGTTAGACTTACGTGAGTAAAATTGTTCTTTTTTTTTTTTCATTGAGTGGAGACAGCATCCAACAACTGTAATATGTAGATAGACATTATTGGTTACCATCTAATAGTGATGTGAATTTAACAGATATATGTCTCACCTCTTGTGTCCTGGTCCTGAATCCCAACTTGAATTCTAAAAATATTCAGCAAAGTCACCTCTCCAAAATTCTGAATCATAACTTGACAACTGCCGTTGGTCAGAGTGCCTGTTGTTGAGCTCAGGCGAAAGGCCAAGTTTACTAAGCACACGGAGGCTGGAAAGCTGCGTGTGATCTGTGATGAGGGAGATAGAGGGACAAAGGTGCCCTGCCAGCACAGCCAGGTGAGATAAGATGTTAAGCATCTACTATGCCCAGCCCTCCCGGGAGGGTCACAGGAATTTTCATGAACTAAAGGGAAAAACAGGGAGCTGCGAGGAGGGCAGGCTTGTGCGCCATCGGCACCCCCACTTGGAAAGCCGGCCTGCGGGGACAGGCAGCCCCTGGGCGGCAGGTGCCGGAGCTGGCGGCCTCCTGCCGCCAGGTCGCAGCCATCGTTCCCTCCGGCGCTTTCTAGCTGGGACATTCTTGAACCGGTCCTGTCTCTGGGAGCTCTCAGCAGCCCCTCTGCCTTTCACGTGGATTCCAGCAGCCTGTCCAAAGCCTTGAACATGGGGTGAACTCTAGAAACACGGCGGCTCAAGCCCATGCCGTCTTCTCTGACCCTTCAGCTGTCCCCTCCCTCCATCTCCAGCTGGACTCCTGGGGATTGCAGTGGCCCTCCCAGGCACCCCCTCGCCCCGGGACCCAGCTAGGGCTGGATGTACATACGTCGTAAAACCAGCTTACAGAGATGAGTCCATTTGCAGTACATTCGCTTCCAAACCAGTATTATTTTGGAGAGTTAAAAAAAACAACAGACTGAAGTTTAAAACAAGAGAGTGAATTTTTAAAACCATTCCTTTACATTAAAGAAAAAAAAGGCGTTATTAATTTCGTTCGTTTTTCAATTCCAATTTTTTTTTTTTTTTCCAAATTAGCTGCAGTGCTTTAAGCCCTAAAGAAGGACTTTTGTCTTCTTTTGGGCAATGTCTAGCTGAGGATTGTTGATAGACTTTCAGAGCTGAAAGGAGCGCTGGAGACCAGTAGCTTCATTTTCAGGATGGAAATCCAGAGAGTTTGTGACTTTCCTAAGTGGACTGATTCCAGTAAAAAAAAGATGTACCCAAAAAACTAAACTAAACTAAAAAAGATGTACCCAGCAGCACCCTCAGCTGGGCGGGCGCTGGCCTTACCTGGACTGGTTGGGCCAGAGGTTAACAAGTCTCCTAAAGTGTACCTCCTGGGAGAATGAGCTTTCAACTTTTTAAAAAAAGTTTCTGTTTCTATTTCTGTAAAAAGTGGTTGAGTGTTGGGGAGCAGGTGTAGCTTAGTGGTTGAGCACCTGCTTCCCCATACAAGGCCCTGGGTTCAATCCCCAGCACCTCCTAAAAAAAAGTGTTCGTGTCGATCATTGCTCTGCTTATGAAATTTCATGACCATACTACTGACTTTCTTATAAAATCACCTGCATTAGGACTCCAAGGGCAGAAAGTGCAGTATATCCTCATTAGAGGGCCAATTCTCTGTCTTCTCTAAGAAACAAGTTAGGAGTTCTGGAAATGTCTGATAACTCATCCCCTTGATGAGAAATGTAATGAGGTTGTCTGGCCAAAGCTCAGGTGCAGGTCAATTCTAACTCCTTTTGTTTTTATTGTAATTTTTCAGGCCAAATTTGAATCCCTTTTTCGGACATATGACAAGGATATCACCTTTCAGTATTTTAAGAGCTTCAAACGAGTCAGAATAAACTTCAGCAACCCTTTGTCTGCAGCAGATGCGAGACTCCAGCTGCACAAGACCGAATTCCTCGGGAAGGAAATGAAGCTGTACTTTGCTCAGGTGAGTGGGCTTTGTGGACCTGTGAGCTCCTTCTCCCTCCCCCGCAAGCAGCTTCCACCTTGCTTGCCTTGTGCATTGATTAACACTCCAAGAATTCTTCTTGGGAAAGGCAAAATTCATACTCTAAAATTTCAACATCTCACCTATGTTTTATTTGCATTTCCTTTATCTTTTTTACATTGCCTCGTTTTTTTTAATAATTATCTTTCAAGATACATAAATCACAAAAAAATGTTACATTAAAAAATATAAGAGGTTCCCACGTACCCCACTTCCCACCCTCCCACTCCTCTCACATCAACCTCTTTTATCACTGTGGCCCGTTCATTGCTTTTGGTGAATACATTTTGGAGCACTGCTACACCACATGGATTATAGTTTCATTGTAGTTTAAACTCTCCCTCCAGTCCATTCAGTGGATATATAATGTCCAGCATCTGTCCCTGCAATAGCATCTATTTTAAGGAAAGAACAAGGTGTATCTGAAAGCAACCTCAAAAATGGTTTCAGCGATGCTCGGTGCCAGGCAAAAGCCTTTTGTGTTTGTTCTGTGAGGTGGTACAGGTAAGGTGTGCCACTGGGGACCATGGCTCCCCAGAGTCCTAAGAGGTGGGCAGCCGGCTTTAGACAGAGTCCCCTGGAGGGCACGGCTCCCGGCCCGTGCCTGCCCGAGCTGCGGCTCTCGTTCCTCGCAGGCTCCCAGCAGGCACTTGGCAGAGACCCACGTGCCTCTCGGCTCTGAGAAAGGAGAGGTCTGCAAAAGAGTCAGGGACCAGCATGGGGCTGCCTGCCCCAGCCTGAAAGGAAAACAAAACAAAGCTGCCTTAAGCAGACAGGTTGCGTCTAGATGCCAGCGAATCATCCTGCCAGCCTGGGTCCCACCCCAGCACGCCCTGGAGTCCTCCTCCCAGGACCTGAGCTGATAGGTGACCCCCGTCAAGGGAGCCCCCCGGGTTCCATTGGATGATGGAACGGGGCCAGCAGGATGGGCAGTGGGAGGGGAGAGGCCCTGCAGGTCCTTTCAGGCCAGTTGCCCCCCCCCCGGGACAGGAGCAGACCCTGGAGAGAGCTTCCCACCCAAACGCCTTTTCTCTTAGAGCAGTAGAAGTCCCAGTGCGCTGTGCTGCCCTGCCCCCTGGCGGTGGGCGCAGGTCTGGCCGGCTTTGACCTTGGGTCCACGGGTCCCTTCCTCTAGGACGATTCTCTTTTCTGCGTTGAGTGAGGGTTTATGGAAATAATTACTTTGGTAGGCTTTTTCTTCCTGATGATGAAAGTAATGCATGTTCATGGCAGGAATTGGGGGAAACACATAAGAAGTACAAAGGAAATCGATAAAAATCACTTCTAACCTTGCTACCCAGACAACTGTGATAAGATCTTGATGTCACTTCTCTCTGGACGGCCTTCTTATAAAGCCTCAATTCTTAAGTCCAAACCAGGAGCATAAGCTATTATTCCGTTTTCTTTTTTTCCATCTCCTGGAAGGCAGGACCTTTTACTTCATCGCATTCGGCATGCCCGGAGGCAGAAGCACAGAGCAGTGCTGGTGGGTGGGTGGCTGCTGGGCCACGGTGGGGCGGCCGTCCTGAGACCCCCACCCAGCTTTGCTGCCCTGAAAAAACCTGGCCTTCTGAGCCTCGGTTGATGTCTTGGCAGCACGAGGAGCTGGAAGAAGGGGATGCTAAGAATCTCCTAACCTCCTCCGCAGAGACTTTGGGTTTTCCATTCATAGTGAAATCACCTCTGCAATTTTCTGTGCATCCTACAGTCCCAGTGCCTGTGAGTCCCCGGGCCCTCGCAGGGGCTGTAAACATGTAGCTATGGGCGCCCCTTCACCTCCCCCCAGACAGCGCAGGATTTCCCCCTCGACACCCACCTGCCTGCCACCTGGACACCGACTTTCCTTCCACACCTGCCCTGGCCAGGCTGTCAGCAGGTGCTGTGGCGGCACGGCCGTTCCGCCCGCGTGAATCCCTGGCATCTCTTTCTCTCTCTCCTCAGACTTTACACATAGGAAGCTCACACTTGGCTCCACCAAACCCAGACAAGCAGTTTTTGATCTCTCCTCCCGCCTCTCCGCCTGTCGGTTGGAAACAAGTGGAAGATGCCACTCCCGTCATTAACTACGACCTTTTATACGCTATCTCCAAGCTGGGGCCAGGTAAGGCTGCTCCCAGGCGGGGGTGGCCGGGTGGGGAGGCAGCCAGGCCTGGGGGGCAGGGGCAGCGTGGCGGAGGCCCCAGGTGCGGCAGTGCCCCGTCGTCCTCGTCAGCTCACGTGAGCCTATGCAAGCATGTTCGTGACTCTTCTCTGTCCTTGGGTGTCCTCTGTATCACTGGAACTCACGCCGGGCCTGCAGGCTGCTTTCACCTCATCCCCTAGGGAAGGCCTCGAGAGAGCGCGAAGCTGGTCCTGGCAGGCGCCGGGTGAAGCCAGCCCCTCACCTGCTGAGCAAAGCCGGGGGGGCCTTGAGCTTGGCCTCCAGATCCCGTCGTGCCTGGTGGGGGTGCCCAGTTGGACTTTGGAAAGGGACACCAGACCTGCTTTTCGAAATTCAGTTTTGGTCAAGGTGACTTGGCCATTGAGTCCAATCTCACGTGCCTTTTTAAATGTGCGAGGACAGGAGCTTCATGGGTCAGAAAGCCCAGTCACGCCCATCCTCCCCGTATTGCCCCACGGGCCACACATCCCTCCTGACCTTGCCGAAGGAAGGGGGTGCCCCGGGCCTGTGGGGAGACCCCAGTGCCAGGGGGATGCACTCTCTGCACATCTACAAAGTGGATGTTTCCCATGAGGTTGTGAGCCATAGACATGATCATCCTATGAAAGCACTTAGGGCTTAAAAAAGCAAGGCAGTGTAGGTGGTCCCCGGCCCAGCTGAGGGGCATGGCAGGGTTGGGGCCCTTCACCCTGCCTTCTCCCTGAAAGAAATGGAATCAACGTTGAGACCAGCAGGCTGCTGCTCCCATGGGTTGTAGGTTTTATTTTCTTGGACCATCAGCAGTTTCCTACCAAAAAGATCACATTTCTGAAAATATCTCCCAAGCGGAAATGCCCGGGGTGGTATAAAGTAAGACTCACATTACATACTGCTAATCGGGCATGAAGGTCACGATCGTTCACCCCTGGCCGAGGTACCTGCAAGCAAAGCAGACGGCTCTAGGTTAAGGTCCAGGGGGCCCAGCTCTCCACCTGGGGACAGGTGTCAGTCTGTTGACCTGTTTGAAAGTGCCAGGAGTGGAAGTCCTTCACATCCCAGCACCTGCCACTCCTTTTCCGAATGGGCACTTGAGTAGTCTTTTTAGAAAATGGACATACTAAAATCAACTTGCCCTTGGTTTACCTAACCATGAGCTTGAATACTGTCCCACATTTTGGTTGTGACGTTCAGCCAAGAGGATGACAAAGATTTTGCAAAAAGGATCCTCAACCCTGAACTTTCTGGATTTTGCCTGATGGGTAGACGGATTAGGATTTGTAACGAGGATCTCGAGCAAATGGTGGATTCTCTATCTTGAGAGTGAGCGCTCTGGGTCTCCGTCCATCTCTCGGTGAGGGAGAGAGCAGAGGCTCTTGCACCTCTTGCAGTGCGGTCACAAGGACATGCCATTCTCACCTGGGGTGGAGAGGCAGCCTTCTGTTCGTGAGCAGGAGAGCCGCCACACCTAGAAAGAGGCAGGTCGCGCCCTCGGCTGCTGCTTCCCTTCGGAGCACACAGCGGTCAGAGAGGGGCCTCCTTCCATCCCAGAACTGCCGAGAAGTTCCCAGCACTAAGCTCCCCCCAACCCCTGTTTAAATCCCTGGCGTTTCTGCCACCCCCAGCCCTGCGTGACAGGCCAGGCTCCCTTTGAAATCATACCAAGACTGGGCCACATGCAGGGAGCGAGAGCTGAGAGTCTGTACCAAAGCTATGCACGCCTCCCCTCACGTGATGAGGCCAGTGAAGTTGGGGCCGTCATTGCCCCATTTTCCTGGAGGAAAGTAGGAAAGGCCCGTGAGCAGCAGCCCTCGAAAGTCAGTCCAGCTGGCGTGGGGCCTGAGCGCGCGACTGCTCTGCTGTCTGCCTCCCATCAGCGCCCAAGTTACAGACCCCTCCTCGAGCTAGGCGACACCTGGGTTCTTGGCTCGGGTTGGCTAGAATGTTCAGTTCCAGAAAGCTCACCCTGCCCTGGCTGGAGCCGTCCGGCCTGGACTCTACTGAGCAGAGCTGGGAAAACGCAAGAGGGCACGGAGCAGCCAGACAGGCACTCCTGGGCTCAGAGGGGGGTAGCTGCTGTCATAGCGACAGGGTGCCGCGGTCAAGGGGTTCTCAGAGCACTTGGCTGGGTGCAGCCGCTCCTGTTCTGCATTCCCGGGCCCTGGTGCGTGCTGTGCCTCTCAGGCGACACTCACAAAGGAGATGCAGGTCGTTGTTTCCAATCGTGTTTATTCACGCTGCCGCACCCGAGCCACCCTCTGGGGAGTGCTGGCAGAGGGAGAGGCCTGTGGGCAGTTTAGGACGCCTGCTGGGCACATGCAGTGTAATTTTAAAAATGCGTCCAACGCCCATCACATGCATCTGACTGTCCACAGACTCCTCCGCTGTGGTAACTTATCTCTTTCCGAAGGGTCCTGAACGTGTCCGGCTGAGTCTGGTAATCCCTCTGGAACGCCCGCAGAAACTTGGCCCAAGACCCCCACATGCCTTTCCCCGTTCTCTTGCTTTTCTGCTCTCGAGGACTCACCAAGTTACCCTGATTTTCCTTCCCTAGGAGAAAAGTACGAGTTACACGCGGCGACGGCCACCACACCCAGCGTGGTAGTCCACGTCTGCGAGAGCGATCAGGAGACCGAGGAGGATGATGAGATGGAAAGAATGAAGAGACCCAAACCAAAAATCATCCAGACCAGAAGGCCGGAGTACACACCCATCCACCTGAGCTGAGCGGGCGCCCGAACGGAGAAGTGTTCCAAATCCTCCTCACAGGGACGAACCTTTGACTGTGGAAGTGGCTGCTCCCACCTTAGGAGGTGGCAACTGCGGTCGTTGTGGCAGAAGTCCCAGTCCATGTTGCTCAGAAGAGAACGAAGGCTTTGTCTCCTTGTTCTCCTGCTGCACATCAGTCAGTGTTCACGGCACCCAGGATGTCCTGGGTGCATCACTGGGTGTGTGATGATTGCACAGGGACATTTGGAAACGCCTTGAGAAAACCGACTACGGTGGTGTTTTGTACTTGTTCTTTGCTGGGGGGTGGTTGTCTTTTGCCAAGGGAAGGCTGATCGGTGGGTCTGGGGAGAGTTTTCTGTTTCTAATCAGCCGACTGTGTAGAATCTCCACTGGTGGGAGAGGCACCACGCAAGGTGCCGGGTGCAGAGAGGTTGTTAAAACAACTGCAAGGGTGGGAGTTGTAGCACCTCATTTCCATCTGTTTTCTCTCGTGTTCTGATGTTCGTGCATGTATATTACTGGTTTTCAGAACTAACCTTTGTTCATATACAGTCACACCATTGTTGTTTTTCATCTCTGGGAAAACCAGGAAGAATTTAGAAAATGAATTACCCTTCCAGATTCAAGACTTTCTCCTCAGCAGCACACATTTTTCTACCTGGAGTTCACCCACTCAGCATCCCATCTGGTGCAACATGTAACTTGTGCTTTGCAAAAGCAGTTCATCTGAAATTCCTGTGTAGAGTCTAGGTTATGAAATTCAGAGAATAGCAGTTTCACTGCCAACTTTTAGTAGGTGAAAAATTTTAGTTTAGGCGTTTGGGGTCGGACAGAGGTTTCATTTGTTTCTTTCACATGGTAGTTTATATACATGAATCATAGCCAAATACCTTTTGGGAACTGTCAGTTTAGGTGGTTGGCTTTTACCCCCACTAAAACACCAAAATAAACTTGTAAATAAAGCTCATATTATATATTCATAACTGTTGTACACTTGGGTGAAAAATAGGGCAGTGAAGAATAGTGTAAGATGTATTAACCTACCTGTGAATTGTATGTTGTAGAAAATGCTGTTAAAATGTTTAACAGGACTCGAGTTCAAAGCATGTAAAGTGGATAGTCGGTGTGTGGTGACATGAGAGGGATGCAGTGCCTTTCCCCATCAATTCCTGATGGAATTGTCACACTAGGTTAGCATTTGTAATTTTTTTTCTAGTTGAAATGCATATGTCTGGTAAAGAGGTATTATACTTTAGCCTTACAATACCATAACAATGTTTTGTCATTTTGAAATACCTAATGCCAAGTAACAGTGCATGCTTTGGAAATTTGAAAGATGGCTTTCTTTAAGAAACAAATACGTTGCATTAAATCCTTTGGTGGTTCATATCATAATTGAATGTTCTCAAAACCCTGTTTACAGTTCTCAGTGGAGGGTGAAGCAGGTGAGAGAGACCATTGCATAGCTGTTCAAGTGTTTCTAGTTAAGTGCTTTTAAACGGGAGGGGCTAACCTCAAAATATTTTTTTAACTGCATTCTATAATAAATTGGCACAATATTGCTCTTTATGGAGAAGCTCTCTGTCATTTTATTTCTGAGGATTAACTGGTAAACCCTTTGAAGTCTAAACTCGTTTTAGGTTTAGAAACTCCTAATGCTTTGCTGTGTTATACAGACGGTCTACCAGAGCGCATCACTTAGAAAAAGGGAAAGTGAATACAATCAGAAGTCTTAGTATTTCCTTTTTACCGGTACAGAGTTCTGCAATGAATATCCTAATCACAAGCAAATCTGCCAAACAAAAACGTTTTTGATTGTTAATTGGCCGAGTTTTCTATTAGAAAAGATATCCACACAAGACACTAAGGTAGCAAGTCCGATCATGTTCAGAAAGTCTGTCCATACCGTTGACATCTCAGGCAGCATTTTCCCTGGAGCCTTGTTACAAGGGAGGTAACAATGAACTTCCTGTGCCAGCCCTCAAGAGCCCTAAAGAACCTAGTCCTTTATTTGCTGAATCTAACAAGTGACATTCACCTTGGTCATGAGTCACTAGGCATTTTGCCATGAAAATTCACATGCTACTTTTTCCCCCTTTTTTTGAGTAGTGCCATCGTGTCATTTCCCAAGAATGTCTGCCTGTTTTAAAGCCGTGTATTTTTGTTTGTTTGTTTGTTTGAAGGAGGTACCAGGGATTGAATGTGGGACCTCACACATGTGAAGCAGACACTCAACCACCGAGCTATACCTGCTCCCCTAAAGCCATATATGTTTGAGATTTAAATATGTTAGAAAATTCACACTTCAATAAGCTTGGTGGAATCTGATTACTGAGCAAATTAAAGGGCAGATTCACTAATTGGGCACATGGGGGTGGGGGGAGAGAGGGAAATATTTCCAAACAGAAACTTATCCTTTTGAATAACTAGGAGATTGCTGGTGAGCAGACTGGATTGAGATGCAGGCTGGCCTAGGATCCAATTTCATAATGGCCAGAAATATATCCCTGGAATAAATCAGAAATGTGTTGTCAGTGAACTCAGACTTCCAGTGGGTCCACTCACCTAACTGGGGATGTATACAGCAATGGTCCCATTTCCAGCAGAGCCAGAAGATCCTTAGGGGAATAATCAGAAGCCGAGAAGCATCCTTGCTCGTGACAAACTATCTGTGATACGTAGTTTTGTAGACAGTTCACGCGGCAGCCTAAGCCAGCCAGAGTTCTGGAACCCATCCTGCATGCAATGAGGCACCAGAACGGGTCTGGGACTCACACATTTCTTTTCCTGCCCTGCTCATGAGAGCCGCCCAGCCAGATGCAAAATGACAAGTGCAAAACTTGAATCTCTGGACTGATAATATGACACCCAGGCCCAGAGCCTCAACAGACTTCAGCTCCTACACTTTGATTTATTGGACTTACTCCACTCAGCTAACATGGAGTTGAAGAAGGTCAACCACCACAACATGGAGCCTAGAGTGTCTACAACTGGAAGCGGGAGGAGTGCATCCAGTACCCATGTGGAATCTAAGCCCTCACTTGACATAGGTGTGCAATGGACACAACCAATCCAATGTCCACAGAGAAAATGTGGAATGGGTGTGGGAACGGTAGCCATGGTGGCTGCTGGGTGTGGGGAACGGGAGGAAGAGAGGAGATGTGGAGGCGTTTTCGGGATGTGGAGTTGTCCTGGATAGTGCTTCACGGACAATTACGGGACATTGTAGATCCCCCCCAGGGCCCACTGGATGGAACGTGAGAGAGTCTGGGCTATGATGTGGACCATTGACTATGGGGTGCAGTGATGCTCAGAGATGAACTTACCAGGTGCAATGGATGTGTCATGATGATGGAAGAGAGTGTTGCTGTGGGGGAAGTGGGGGACGGGGGCGGTGGGGTTGAATGGGACCTCATATTTTTTTAATGTAATTTAAAAAAAAAATAATTTTAAAAAAACAAAAAACAGGTGGAATCAGGCAGAACACTTCCTATGCCATTGATTGAATGAATCTCTCAAATGGGTTTTGACAGAAGACATTTGTGATCTGATGTTAAGCAGATTAGGGCCATCTAAGAAATGAAAGTCGGTCTCTCAAACTTTATGCTAAATCAGATTGATGAGAAGAGCTTAACATTTCCTACAACTATTCATACTCAGGCCATAAAAATTGATTTGCCTTCAGCAAGTGTTCAGCATTCTCCATTTCCAGAATGACGTGTGAATTAATGCACACAGAGATTGGCAGTTTTGAGAGTTTTAATTTTAGGTGAAAAAATACAGAACTCACTAAGTCAATGGATTTTATCAAATATTAAATTATAGAGGATGAAATAAGCTATGTGGGCACATTATGGCTAAGAATGAATGGGCAGCTGGAGGATGTCATACTGAACAGCATTTGCAGAACCCTGTGGCATGTTTACTTTGATATAATATTGAAAGTGCATAGCAAGTGACATTCGTTTAAGAGGCAACAATTCAGAGGAGGAAACTGCAGAAGTAATTTACCTTGAAATTATTTGGGAACAAGCTAGAATATAAATAAATAAGATGTGCCTGCTTTCTTCCCTGTGTTCTGATAGCCTGATCCTAAAGGGAGTAATTTCGAGTGTGCTGCCCCTCCTGGCAATCTTTAATTCCCATCTGAAATTCTCACTCTTGTGACTCACCAGAAGTGACAAGGCCATCAGGCAGAGAGATTTTACTTTCACACACCTCATTTTCTTCAGCTGTCCCTTGCCGCATTCGTGAAAGGTCATTTCAATCACAGTTATGCTGCTGAGAAAAGAAGAAATTATTTGCCAATGATTGAGATGTGGCACCTACCTTCAGCATTGCTTTGCCTTTCACGATTCTGAGTTGGGATTTCATCACTGCTCTACACGGCAAGTGGGAGCCCACGTTTCCTCCTCCTAGGTGACCTCACACAGGCGCCCTCTACCTAGAATGTTCTCCCACTGCTCCCAGCCCAGCCTAGCTAACTCTACAATGTCATACTCACCTCTATCAGAATTTTGAGCAACTACCTCTGGAACTCACTCACTGACTCACTGATATTGTGCAGGTCCGGCACCAATGCCTCTTCCCCAGACAATCGTTCCCAGCAATTTCTTCTCTTATGTCCCCATAGCCATTGCTTTTTTTTCAGCAGGCGGAAGCAGGATGCCCATGGCTCTTTTTTTTTTTTTCTAAAGACACATTCATTCAGCCTCATGATCAGACTATTACATTTAGCAATCAACAGCTGCCCATGGCTCTTAGCAGACAGCTAGGAAAGGGAAGGAAGGAAGGGAGGGAGGCAGAAGAGAGGATGGAAGGGAAGGAGGGGATTTCAGAGGCAGAGAAGTGAGAAATCATTGAATAAAAAGCAAAATAAAAAATAAGACATGTTCCCCTTCTCCCTAGTCAGCAGAGCCAACAAGCAGCTCAGTGCTGTAATCCAGTGAATTATCAGGCTGCTGGAGCAACAAGACAGACAGATATAATTGTGTTGGGGTAAGATAATAGGTGAGAAAAGAAAATCCCTTTTGTCTTTGTTTCTTCTTAGAACAGGATAATTGCCCACAGGGTAAGTGGCTGGGAAGGGGCACTGTGTTGGTTTCCTGGCTGCTCTAGCAAATTCCACACAGAGGGTTGGCTTAGAAAACAGAACCGCGTTGGCTCCTGGTTTCAAGGCGGGGAGGTGGGCCTCCTCCCAGGACCATTAGCAGCATTCCAGCTGACCGGCAGGCCTTGGGTTTCTTGGCCTTCCTGTCACATGGAGACATCCTCTCCTCTCTCTTCCTGGTTCCATTGGCTTCCAATTTCCAGCTCTCCTCATGGCTTTCTCTCTTATAAGTCCTCAAATAGTAGGATTAAGACCCATCCTACTGGACATTGCATGTCCTCCCATGGCCCACTGGATGGAATGTGGGATAGTATGGGCTATGATGCGGACCATTGACCATGAGGTGCAGCGGTGCTCAGAGATGTATTCACCAAGTGCAGTGAATGTCTCATGATGATGGAGGAGGTTGTTGTTATGGGGGGAGGAGTGGGGTGAGGGGGGTAGAGGGTATATGGGGACCTCATTTTTTTTTAATGTAACATTAAAAAAATAAAGGAAAAAAAAAAAAAAGACCCATCCTGATTCAGCTGGTGTATTTGTTAGGATTCTCCAGGGAAACAGAACTGACAGGAGATACCTGTGACTAGTATATGAGAGTTTATAAAATTGTCTCATGCAACCGTGGGGATGCACAAGTCCAGATTCCATAGGCAGGCTGAAAACCAGGGGCACTGATGAAGGTCCTTGATGAGCTCCCCAGGAGACGCTGACTGTCTGAAGCAGAGATAGAAATTCTCTCCCTGAATGCTGAAATCACTTCTCCTTTGAAGGCCTTCAACTGATTAAATGAGATGTCACAAGTAGCCCAGAGCTTGCTTGATCAAACAACTGGTCACTGTTACCTGGCTGAGTTGACATATTACCTAACCATCACAGCTGGGCACACCTTACCTAAAAATAACATCTTTGTAGTGTCCTATTTACAATGGTTCACACCCACAGAAATAGGATTAAGACTATATTCTGGGGTACATAACCCAATCAACCATCAGCATCAAAGAATTTTTTGGACTGATGGAAATGTTCTCTAGCTTCATTGAGCAACATGATAGTAAGTAACACAGATGTATACATTTTTCAAAAACTCATCAGGGTGGATACCTAAAATGGAGGCAATTTGTTACATGTATGCCTCAATAAAGTTGACTTAGTAAAATATGAGGATAGAATTATGAGAGGAATAACATTTTTAAAATCTTGGACAATGGACAAAAGATAGGGGAAGGTCTTAGTTCTCATCATATCCTTTTTTTTTTTTTTAAGATTTATTTTTCTTTATTTCTCTCCCCTTCCTCCCCGCCCCAGTTATCTGTTCTCTGTGTCCATTCACTGTGTGTTCTTCTGTGACTGCTTCTATCCTTGTCAGCGGCACCAGGAATCTGTGTGTCTTTTTGTTGTGTCATCTTGCTGTGTCAGCTCTCCGTGTGTGCAGCACCACGCCTGGGCAGGCTGAACTTTCTTTCACGTTGGGCGGCTCTTCTTACAGGGCACATTCCTTGCATGTGGGGCTCCCCTATGCAGGGGACACCCTTGCGTGGTATGGCACTCTTTGCATACATCAGCACTGCACATGGGCCAGCTCCACATGGGTCAAGGAGGCCCTGGGTTTGAACCGTGGACCTCCCATGTGGTAGGCGGACACCCTATCCATTGGACCAAGCCCACTTCCCTCATTATATTCTTTTAAAAACATGCTTCTGGTATGTAGTGCTTTAAAAACATTCATAAATCTGCAAGGCAAAGCAGCATAGCATCCAAATTAGACTGCGAGCATTCTAATTAAGCTGCTTTTCTAGAAGAACTTGATGTGTCCATGACAGGTTGTTATATTTAAAATCAAAGTGTATTATACTTCTGAAATTTAGTATATAACTGATTTCTCATTTGTTCAGAACCAGTACCTTTCCACTTCAAGAATAATGTTCTTCCACATATAGTCAATGGAGGGTACAACTGACTTTAGAGTGTCTTTAAAATCAATTCACATTCTCACGAGGCCTCAGACAGCTCTGAACATACCCCACCTTTATTTTAAAAATATCTATTGAGATGACATGAGCAAATTTCTAGAAATGCACAACCTACAATGACTCTGGTATGCAAAGGGGGTTCAACATAAAATCAATTAATACAACATACTACATTAACAAATCAAAGGGAAAAAAACCAACATAATCATCTTGATGGATGCATCAGCATCCTTTCTTGATGAAAACACTTCAAAAGATAGGTATAGAAGGAAAGTTCCTCAACATAATAAAGGGCATATATGAAAATCCCACACCCAACATTATACTCAATGGGGAAAGGTTGAAAGCTTTCCTTCTAAGATCAGGATCAAGACAAAGATGCTCACTGTCACCACTGTTACTCAACATTGTGCTAAAAATTCTAGCTAGAGCAATTAGCAAGAAAAAGAAGTAAAAGACATCCACACTGGAAAAGAGGAAGTAAAACCCTCACTATTCACAGATGACACGATCCTATATTTAGAAAATCTCAAAATATCTACAGCAAAGCTATTAGGGTTAATAAATGAGTTCAGCAAAGTAGCAGGATACAAGATCAACACACAAAAATCAGTAGTGGTTCACATACACTAGTAACGAACAAGCTGAAGAGGAAATCAAGAAAAAAATTATATTTAACAATAGCAACAAAAAGACTCAAATATCTGGGAATTAATTTAACAGGAACGTAAAGGATCTGTATTCCAAAAACTGCAAAGCATTGCTGAAAGAAATCAAAGACCTAAGCAAATGGAAGATCCTTCCACGTTCACAGATTATAAGACTAAACATTATGAAGATGTCAAGTCTACCCAAATTGACTTACAGATTCAAGGCAATACTAATCAAAATTCCCAACAGCCTACTTTACAGAAATAGAAAAGTCGATTAACAAATTTATTTGGAAGGGAAAGAAGTCCCAAATAGCCAAAAACCTCCAAAAATAGAAGAGCAAAGTCAGAGGACTAATGCTTTCTGACCTTGAAGTATATTATAAAGTTACAGTGGTCAAAACAGTATGATATTGACATAAAGTTGGACACATTGATCAATGGAGTAGAAGTAAGAGTTCAGAAATAGACCCTCACCTCTATGGTTAACTGACTTTTGATAAGCCTACCAAGCCCAATTTTCTGGGACACAACAGTCTCTTCAACAAATGGTGCTGGGAGAACTGGATACCATAACCAGAAGAATGAAAGAGGACCCCTGTCACACTCCCTATATAAGAATCAACTCAAAGTGGATCAAAGACCTAAACTTAAAAGCTAGGACCATAAAACTCCTAAAAGATAATGTAGAGAACCATCTAAAACACCTTATAATAAGTGGGGGTCTCTTAAACTTTACACCCAAAGCACAAGCAACAAAAGAAAAAATAGATAAATGAGGCTTCTTCAAAATTAAACACTTTTGCACCTCACAGGACTTTGTGAAGGGGTAAAAAGGCAACCTACTTGATGGGAGAAAATATTTGGAAATCACGTATTAACAAGGGGCTAATATCCATGATATACAAAGAGATCCTACAACTCAGAAATAAAAAGACAAAACCTGAATAAACATTTTTATAAAGAAGAAATACAAATGGTGAAAAAAAAAAAAGACATGAAAAAATGTTCAACGTCACTGGCTATTAGGGAAATGCAAATCAAAGCTGCAATAAGGTATCATTTCATACCTACTAGAATGGCCACTATTAAAAAGACAGAAAACTACAAGTATTGTAAAGGATGTGGAGAGATAGGAACGCTTATTCACTGTTGATGGGAACATAGAACGGTACAGCCATTGTGGAAGTCTGTTTGAAGGTTCCTAAGAAAGTTAGATATTAATCCGCCATGTGACCAGGAAATACCGCTACTAGTTAAACACCACGAAGAACTGAGAACAGTGACATGAACAGATATCTGCATACCAATGTTCCCAGCAACATTATTCACAATTGCCAAAAGATGGAAACAACCCAGGTATCCATCAATGACAAATGTGGTCTATATACCTGATGGAATATTCTTCAGCTGTAAGAAGAAATGAAGTCGTGAAGCATATGACACCATGGCTTGCATTGGATGTAAGGGACAAGAGGGGTCCTGGGAGAGCAATTGGAGAAAATTGCCAAAGTCTAGGCAAGAGATAAGGGTGATCAAAGAGACAGAGATAGTGAGACCTCAGATTTGGGGCATACAGTCGGTTCTCTATTCACAGTGATTACACTCTCTTTAAAGTCACCCTGAACCCTGAATTAGTGAATACCGAACCACCGCCCCATGAACCTCTGATTGTGCTATTTTCATCAGCCAACCAGTACATTACCATGTTTTAGGTGTGCTTCTGCTCAAATTCACCTTCTGGAAAGGATATTGTTGACTCATTAGCCTTGAACTCCCAGCCAGCAGCATTATCACTCACACCTGAGCAAAGCTGATCTAACACATGTATTTTCTCCATCGCAACCCTTCTTGTACTTAGGGACACTAGACAGTACTTCAGCGCTATGCTTGGGGACCATTTTAAACAACAAAATTACTGATGAAAAATAATAATAAACCTGGCACTCAGTATACCGTGAAAAAGACTCTCATTTACAGCATGCGAGCTGAAACAAGAAGACAGAGTGTCCCCTTGTTCAACCTCAGCTGGGAATATACCCATTGGGTGATTCAAGTTTTCCACCTCTCTGTACATGTCTGTGAAGGGCCTTGAAAGTGCTGTGAGTATTGATTTGGGGGTTACAGATTAATTTTAGTGCTTAGGCAAATTCTCAAGTAGGGAATCTGCAAATAATGAGGATCGACTGTATTTGAGAGTAGGGTTGATGAACGTAGTGCTGGCCTGGATGTGCACATACTGGGACTGGGGAAAAGATGGTGCTTGTAAAAAAAAAAAAAAAAAGAAAAGGGTTCAGGAATGACTCTGAGGTGTTTGGCTTGAACACCTGGATGAAAGGTAATACCTCTGACCAAGATGCAATAGATTGAGAGAGAAGCAGATTTGGAGAGTGTATTAGTTATCTATTGCTGTGTAACAAATTATCCCCCAACTTGAGTTGCTTAAAGCAACACACATTTATCATCTCACAGATGCTATGGGTCAGGGATCTGGGCCTGGCTTACCTGGGTCCTCTGCTGTGGTTTCTCATGAGGATGCGATGAAGGTGTTGACCAGGCTCCAGTCACTTCAAGGTTCAGCGAGGTGGGGTTCCTCCCAGGCTGCTGGCCAGAGGCTGCCCTCAGTTCCTTCCAAGTGGATCTCCCCATCGGGACAAATGAACCCGAGAAAGAGCACGAGCAGGACAGACGTCGCTGTGGTTTGTAACCTTTTCGTGGAAGACACATCCCATCGTTTTTGCCATGTCCTATTCTCTAGACATGACTCGCTAGATCCAGCGACGCTCAATGGGTGGGGATTGCACAGGGATGTGAATACTGGGGGGGTGGGGAAGGTGGGAATAATTGGTGGGGAGGGAGCCATGTCAGGAACTGCCAGCCACAGAAGGGTCTCGCTCAGGGCTTGTGAAGTTTGAGATGCCTCTTAGGCATCTGTGGCATCTGTCTTAATTTTCCAGGACTGCCATAACAAAGTTTCCCAAAGGGGTGGCTTAAAACAACAGCAATCTGGTGTCTCACAGTTTTGGAGGCTGGTTGTCTGAAATCAAGGGGTCAGCAGGGCAGGCTTCCTCTGACATGCTTAAGGTTTTACTGTGGCTCACCAGCAATCCATGGCATTCTTTGGCTTGTGGCATAACTCAATCTGCCTCTTATCTCATGACTGTCTTCCCTGTCTGTCTGTATATAAATTCTGCCTCTGTCACATGGCTGTCATCTCTGTCTGTCTGTCTCTCTGTATCCAAATTCATAAGAGCACCAGTCATATTGAATTAAGGTCCATCCTAATCCAGTTTGGCCTCATTTTAACTCATAACATCTTCAAGATCCTCTTTCCAAATAGGATCACATTCTCGGGACCAAGCTTTAGGACTTGATCCTGTATCTTGGGCGGGGCGGGGAGCGGGGGAATAACACACAATTCCAGCCAGAATAACATTCAAATGGAAGGCAGAGTGCACAGATGGCTGTATGTGGTCTAGTCTTCAAGGACTGAAGGCTCAAATGACAAGCTTTTCATTTTGCTTCTTCTGAGGCAATGATGTCCTTCACCGCTTGGTGAGAAGCAAAGGACTTTTGGGGATTTCATGAAGTTCTTCCATGAGCCTGAAGAGCCACTGTCTTGTATCGAACATAACTAACAGTCTCATTTTATAAAATGCTGTATGAATTGCTAAAGTGTCTCTGAAACTCAGATAAATTGAAAAGATGTCTCTCTCCTTGAACTTCCTTCTTAGGAACTCTCTGAACCTGGGGCTTGAGCCCCGTGAGGAGGCACCTTCAGAATTGCTCTAGCATTGGCAAGCATATGGTCTTCTTTTGCTCTGCCAGACACTGTACTAAACCATTTCCATATATCATCCCATTTAATCTGCACAACACCAAAGATATGTGTGCTTTGCCCCAACTTACATTTGAGGAAACCAAGGCACAAGTGTAAAGTAAACTTACTCAAGGTCACCCAGCCAGGAAGTGGTCAGGAGAAAATTTGCACCCACATTTGTCTGCCTCCAGAGCTGCTGCTCTTCACCACCATCCCACACTGCCCCCTAATACTGTAGGTTGTGGTGGCTCATGTCCAAAGTTGGTCCCCAATGACTCACAGCTGCCGACATTTATGCTCTGGTGAGTTCCACTCCCACACTGAGTCTCTGTAGGCCCTGAGACTTGGTTTGACCACAGAATGTGGCAGAACGGATGCTCTGCCAGTTCTGGGCTTAAGGAGGTCTGGAATTTTCCACTTCCCTACTCTTGGGAGCCAGCGACCATGTAAGAAGACCATGTGAAGAGAGAAGCCATGTGAAGAGGCTGTGGAAGACGACATCCTGGGGAAAGAATGATGGCAGGGAGGAGCAGCAGGGACCCAGATAGGTGAGCAAAGCAGCCATCTTGGATGTTCCAGCAAAGTGGAGCCCCTGAGACTAGATGGGGAAAGAGGGATTGCCAGCTGAGGTCAATATCCCCAGAGTAGTGTGTCTGAATGCAATGGAAGTTGTTTTTATTAAGTTCGGGGTTGTTTTATTATCCCAGTAGATAACTAGAACACCGGTTTAAATCTTACAGCTGATTTAGCACTATTGGCAAAGCATAAACTGTTCAGACTATAAGAAAATACGCTGATTCTCCCGTTAGTGAAACATTTATATATCAGTTTTAAAAGGGAGGGGGGAAAACTTCTATTTGTATTGTGGTTCTGACCATTTATAGTCACTTCTATGGATATTTTTGTAAAGTTGTCCAGTGGAGTGGCTGCTTCCTACCAATTGTATAGTTCTCTTAGACTATATCTCTATCATAATGTTTGATTATTCTTAGCCCTTTCATTGTGTTACTTCCTAGGTGTTCACAGATTAGCTCATGTGAAACCAAGGCAAGACTTTAACTCTTTGTGTGCCCTAGAGAAAGATGGCGTATAATTCCAAGTGTGTAGGCACCATCCCTGCTCTAAAAGTCATTCTAAAAGCCAGAGAAAGTGTCTTAACATTTTTCCAATATGTGTCAATGTTGCTGAGTCACTGGCAGCCCACCCACCTGGTAAACCTGGGCCCAGTGGGGTTTTGAGGCAATGGCATGGCTAAGGCAACAGGGCCCATTCAAATTGTCCTCATCTTCATCTCTCTTCTCCTTATGTTAGTCCTCTCGTGGGGGTTGTCATTGAATTCCCCAAGAGAGATATGTGAGGCAGACCTGCGGGATGTGCATCTATATCACCCCCCATTAAAGAGGGGCTTTATACCTTAAGTCCTGATTCGTGTATGTGAGCCCAGGCTCTTGTTTTCTTCTCACTCTTCTACCCCACCCTTCCTCAAAAATGTCAGAATTGTGTATCCAACTGAGCACATCATCCCTCCCTTCATGTCTATTCCACAACCTCTGTCACCCATTCCACATTTCAATCACTTTTTTTTCCCCTCTTTTTAATTTAATTTAATTTAATTTTTATTTATTTCTCTCCCTTTCCCCTCCATTGTCTGCTCTCTGTGTCCACTTAGTGTGCGTTCTTCTGTGTCCACTTGCATCCACTTGCACCCTCGGCTGCACTGGGAAACTGCATCTCTTTATTGTTGCATCATCTTGCTGTGTCAGCTCTCCATGTGGGCGGTGCCACTCCTGGGCAGGCTGCGCTTTCTTCGTGCAGGGCGGCTCTCCTTACGGGGTGCCCCTTGATGGCATGGCACCCTTTGCACACGGCCGCTCTGCATGTGGGCCAGCTCACCACACGGTCAGGAGGCCCTGAGTATCGAGCCCTGGACCCTACCATATAGGAGGCAGACACTCTATCAGTTGAGCCACGTCTGCTTCCCTCAATGACTTTATTTTTTTAAGATTTATTTATTTATTTCTCTCCCCTTCCCCCCAACTCCGGTTGTCTGTTCTCTTTGTCTATTTGCTACGAGTTCTTTGTCCACTTCTGTTGTTTTCAGCGGCACGGGAATCTGTGTTTCTTTTTGTTGCATCATCTTGTTGTGTCAGCCCTGTGTGTGTGCGGTGCCATTCCTGGGCAAACTGAACTTTCTTTCACCCTGGGCGGCTCTCCTTATGGGGCATACTCCTTGCGCATGAGGCTCCCCTACACGGGGAACACCCCTGCGTGGCATGGCACTCCTTGCGCGCATCAGCACTGCGTGTGGGCCAGCTCCACACAGGTCAAGGAGGCCTGGGGTTTGAACCGCGGACCTCCCATGTGGTAGGCGGACGCCCTAACCACTGGGCCAAGTCCGCCGCCTCCATCACTTCTTGAGATCTGGTTATTCATCTTCCAAATACTTTTAAGATATGCCCCTTCTGATCCGCCCCCAGAGCCACTTCATTAACTCCGCCCCTCATGCCTTCTCATTAGAATATAAGCAAAGCCTCCCCAGTGGCCCTCCACCCCATCCACTCCTCACAGCACTGCCAGGGAGCATGCTAAAATGCATATCCAATCAGATGGCCACCTATCATCTTCAAGCCCAAGTCCACACTTGGTCTCCTAACTTCCATCTTCCCATGGAGACTCCAGACACAATGGGGTCTCTGCTCTTCTCTGGGGGCCCCATTTTCCTGCACCTCTGTGTCTTTGCCTGCAATGTCTTCCCTGACTTTCCAGCTCCTCATCACTCTCTAGGCCCCTTCTGAGACATCACATCCTCTGCAGCCTTGCCTGGCACCCACCAACCCTGCCAGCCAGAGCCACATGCACCACTCTGGGATCCTGGGAAGCCATCACTGTCACCAGCATGACCCTCCCCACACTGAACTGTCCATCTCCCCAGTCAGTCTGCAAATTCTTTCAGGTTTCTCAGCACCTAACAGAGTGCTGGGATGAAATAGCCACCCAATAAATATATGTTGGATAAATTGCTCACAACCCAACTCGATTCTTTTTTCCCTTCCTCTTTATAGATGTGGATCCCCCCGAATGCTATGGAGGTGTGCATAGTGGAACCTTAGGCAAAGTGGGTGATTCACATAAATATTTCACAAGGGTTGTTTTCTCAAGGGAGACAATGTACTCAAACATGGAAACCATGGCCTGACTTTTCCCAAGTGTCTCCAGGATAGCCTGGCTGCTCATCCCCTGTGCCCTCTGGCTGGGCTCTTGCCATCACCTGTGCCAGGTGAGTAAAGATGAAATGAGAAATCATAGAGTGATGAGAAAATATTTCAAAGACATGATTAGCCTAGAAACCCAGCAGTTTTCTGAGAAGTTGTCTCCTTAGAATGAAGAGCTTAGACAGCGGGATATTTCTAAGTTACAGACTTGAATAATGGCATACTGGGGCAAATAATTCTGATGGCACAAGAACAATTCCTTCCTGAGAAATTCTTTGTAGATGCCAAAGAACAAAATGAACCGCTAATGTAAAGCATTTATTTATCATGTAATCACTTATACAAGTCAGCTGACAATAGTATATGTTGGAATAATTTCTAACTAATTTTCTATAAAAACACTATTGTAGTTAAAAACATTTTCTCCGCAGAACCTTCTGACTTATTGTGTCAGCCAAGCATCTCGATTCTTTTCTGAATTCCACAACTGGTGGAAACTCTGCATGTCCTGGGTTGGGAATGACTGTTGGAGACCCCCTAAGTCATATCCTTTTGTGTGATCTGCTCTGACCTCTCCTGAGCTACAGCAACCAGTGAGGGCATTTGCACTTGGTATTACAGGTAAGGAGGGGGTGGAGATTTCTGCAAGAATCATACGGGGACATATCATCCAGGAAGGGCAGGAAGTCATTCCTACCTTTAGGAATCATGGGGAGAAATCTGAGAATGTTGGTTTGCAACCCTATTGTCAACAGGTCCTGCCCAGTCTTTAAGACCTGGACAAGATGGTTTCAGCCCCAATTCCATAGCTGAGGAAGTCCTATGTCTCACGAAATTCCTGGTGACTCCTGGGGTTTCCACGCTCTCCACCTGGCTCTGCCTCTTTTGTCCCATAGTTCCCAGGTCACAGAGTTCTGCTATGCCATCAATTTCCACCAGAAACAAAAAGGACAGAAAGAAGATCTTTGGTTTCGTTTTAACAGCTTTATTGAAATATAATTCCCACACCACACAAATCACTCCCTTTAAAATGCACAATTCAGCGGGTTTGGGTATAGATTGGTGCAACCATTATCACAGTCAACTTTAGAACATTTTCATCACCTCAGAAAGAAACCCCACACCCTTTAGCTACCAATCCCCGACCCACTACCTCCTCCCTGCCCAGCCCTAAGCAGCCACTGATCTCCTTTCTGTCTCTAGATGTTCGTATTCTGGAATTTCATATGATGGAATCATATAGTATGTGGTCTTTTGTGACTGCTTTCTTTCACTTAGCATACTGTTTTTAAGATTTATCCATGCTGTGACATGTATCAGTACTTCATTCCTTTTTATTACCAATTTGGGAAGTGGATGTGACTCAAGTGATAGAGCTTCTGTTTACCATATAGGAGGACCTGGCTTTGATCCCTGGGGCCTCCTTGTGAAAAAGAAGAGAAAGCATGCCCGCATGGCAAGCCAGTGCCCATGCGAGTGCCCGCCTGGTGAACCGGTGAGCACGAGTTCCACACAGTGAGCCACTGCCCGCACAAGTGAGTCACACAGCAAGACGATGACTCAACAAAAGAGAGACAAGGGGAGAGTCAAGGTGAAGCACAGAAACCAGGAACTGAGGTGGCATAATTGACAGGGAACTTCTTTCCAAATCAGGAGTCTCCAGGAGTGAATCCTGGTGAATCCTAAAAGAGAGAAAATGAGAAGAGAAGACAACATAGACATCAAAAAAACACACACAAAACCAGCAGGGTGGGAGGATGGGAAGGTGAAAATAAATAAATAAATAAAATCTTAAATTAAAAAAAGATTACATTGTGTGGATAAACCACACTTTGTCCAGTCATCATTTGATGGACATTGGGTTGTTTCCCCTTTTTGTCCAATATAAATAATGCTGCTATGAACATTTTTGTACAAATTTTGGGGTGGACATGTGTTTTCACGTCTCTTGGATGTTGTTCCAAAAAGAGATATTGATTATGTTTATAAACTGGTCTGTTCTTCTGGGCATGATACCCTTTGATTGATTTAAATTCAAAGGCTTTCTGGAAAGAACTTTTTAGGAGCAATATTTCCATAATTTGTTGAGCTGCATTTTTCTGTTATTTTATTTTATTTTATTTTGAATTTGAAATAAAGTTATTTAAAAAAATTAAAAAGCTTTATGTTTACTTGATTAAATCAAGATTTGGGCTTTGATTTGACGATGTCATTAGGGCACCACAGTTTGAGTCCCCGCCCCTTTTGTGAGCTAATATAAACAGATACTTAAGAACACAGAAGTAGATACACAGAAGAACAGAGGGAGCTCCATAGACACAGTAGAGGGCTTTGATCCTGCGGTCCTGGGAAGAGAGGAGTCATTCACCTGGTAGTTTGCAGCTGAGCAGGCCCTGAAAGAAACGAACCCTCCAGCCTACAGCTGAGATTGGAAGAAACTGGGGCCTCAGAGCCTTAAGAGGAAAGAGGAAGGCTGACCCCTCGCAGATGTCACCACCCTCTTGCTTGAACACGTGGCAACAGGCTTGGGTGAGGAATTAACCTTAAGTTGAACTCTTTAGGGCCTTGTAACTATAAACTTTTACCTCAAATAAATACCCTGTATAAAAGTCAACAGATTTCTGGTACTTTGCATCAGCACCCCTTTGACTGAATAATACAGGTGTATACCTAGGATTGGAATTGCTGGGTCACAGAGTAACTCTAGGTTTAATTGTTTGAGGAACCACCAGACTACTTTCCAAAGTGACTGTATCATCTAACATTCCCACCAGCAGTGTGTGGGGGCTCCAATTTCTCCACCTGCTTGCCAACACTTACTACCTGACTTTGTGATTCTGGCCATCCTACTGGGTATGAAATAGTATCTCATCATGATTCTGATTTAAATTTCTCTGATGACTGATGATGTTGACTATCTGATGTGCCATTTCTTGTTTTGGTCTTGAGGAAAGATCCTCATCTCGCAGGACACAGGATTCGACCATCTCATGGTCCCTCTCCGTTCTCCTTACCCTCCATGCTCCTGAGCCTCCCCACCCTTGAACACATAACCAGGTTCAAACTCCTTACCCTCCACTACAGAGTAGCCTCTCCTTCCTCAGGGGCCCAGCAGTGGGGTCTGCTACCCCTAGGTTACTGATGCAGGCATTTTCCTGACTCTGAGAGGGCTTCTCAGACCAGCTGCCTAGATGAAAATGTCTCCATCTTCTTACATCTGTGTAACTAACACACGGGAGGGGCTTAATGATGGATAGTTGTTAGTATGGTTATGTGTTTGATGTGAGTTTACTGTTTTGGAGTGCTATAAATTCAAAACATGAGGAGCTTGACCAAAAATTCAGATGGAAGGAAAGGGTTTGTGGTCTATATTGCAATTTGGGACCCTTGAGTAGCCCCCTTTTCAACGATCTGCTTCCCTTAAAGTAAAACAAGTGTTTTCTAAAGAAAAAGGAAGATGAGAAATCCACCCATGCCTGATGTTAGCCATGGTGAGATTTTGATGGAAAGCCAAGAAATTCTAAAGCTGTGCCTCTTACAGAAAACTGGCCTAATAAAGAGTGTTGTGAACTCTTATCATGTGTCGATACGAGCCTTGGCTGAATTCCAGTCTTGGATCAGTGCCTTCAGACATCTATCTGCATGTCACATATGTCAGTAGAGAACAATAGACAGTTGGTATTCAATGCACTCTTGTTGACGGATAGAAAAGCCAGGAGGCCAAATCAGGTGGAGTCAGGTGAGTGAGGGTGGGGGGAGAAAGGTGGGGGTTTGGGATTTCCTAATCATGCAACAAGGTGAGTTTCATCCAGGTAGATCCAAAAGGAGATTATTAGGACTGACAAACAACAAGATTTCTAAGGTAAGTCTCCACCCAAATAAAGGATTGGACTTGTGCTGGGATGAAAGAAGCCAGTCTGGATTTGGGTCCTTATTCCTGATCAATGGAAAGAGATGAGAAGCCAGCACACTGGGTGACTTGGTCAAGTAGATAAATCTTTCCTCAGGCCAGTTCCTTTACCCATTAAATTCATTTATTCATTCATTCATCCATTCATTCATTCATTCATTCATATGTTCACTCACTCACTGGACAATGTTAGATGCAAGGAATAAAGGTAATCAAAATCTTCATAATCCATGATTGAATCAAAAGGAACGATTGGACCATTCTACCTGAGTGGACCCAAGAAAGGCTCCATCAACCAGGTGATGCTTATGTGGGCTCTTGAGAGATGGGAAGCCACCTGCCACATGTACCAAGAAAGGAAAGGTGTTCTAGATGGCTGGTACAACAACAGCAAAAGCACATAGAAGTGGCATGTTCATCTCCTCTGTCTCTAATTCCCAGGACATCAATGTTCCTCTTTTAACTGGGTGCAGGACTTCCAGGTGCTAACACCAAACTCAAGACCCACCTAGGGATTCTAGTGATCCCCCAGGGCTTTCAGAAGGTCACTGTTATTATAGCGGACATTGCTCCACAGTGTTGCTGAGGAGCATCTTGCCTGATATTACCAGATGCCATCTCTAACTCACAGAAGCAATGAAGGCACCCACTGCAGAGTGGCAGCCTGCTGAGGAGGAGATCAGAGTTCAGGGTTGAGTACTCATGTCTGAGCTCATTCCTGGGCACTGGCAGGTGGCCCACGTACATAGCACATTCTTCTACCTACCAACCCTTGCACCCCAGGCTCCACTGGTCCTTTGATGCTCCCATATGATCACCAAACACTGCCTCCCACATCTTGGGCCCAGAGACCATAAACCTTCTCTTATCCTCCTCTCCACTTCCATCCTGTTCTCAGGGTTCTGCAGGTCCCTATTTATAGGCCCTGAAATAGAACAGGGATGACCTCATCCTCTTTCGCCAACAACCGAGTGGTTACCTTTAGGAAAATAACAAGGGTTCAGACCTGGGGGGTGGGAATGCCTTCCCAGGACAAAGAGTCCCTGTTCTCAACCCTGACTCAAGCTAGAAACCCCTTCTCCATTCCCACCAGACCACTAAGCAGAGTTCGCAAGATCTACCTGAGTCCTTGCTCTCACTTGTTTCCTGGAACAGATTGCTTCTGTGTTTAAGAGGGTGGGTGCCCTTAGAAGATCAGTTTGTTTGGGGGCAGTTACCTATTATAGTGGATAACCTTGACTTGCCTGGTCCTACTCTCTGCTGTAATCTGGACACAAGGAGAGTCCCTGATCTCCCTTCCTGATGGCCTTCCAGCAGTCAGCTTGTTTGTGCTTACTAGACTGCTCCATCTTCCAAAGCACTGCATCATACACACACTTAGTTCCACCTTCACTGAAGCAAGAGGCAGCATTGCCAGACCAGAGCAAGTCCTGTAGCTTTGGACCAAGGGTAGCTGAGTCTGGGTGACATCCCCTCCTTTATTCTCCCCCGAAGTTGAGGTTGGTGGGCAATTAAGGCACCCAGCCTAAATCAAGAGGTAGGGGCTGGTTAGGTGTTCATCAATGGTTGAATGAACCATGGTACACCCATATAATAAAGCGCTATGCAGCCATAAAAAAGCATGAAGGATATCTCCACTAAATGCTCTCAAATGACTTCTGAGATACATTAAGTGAAAATAAAAAACTAAAATTAAATGTAAAAATAAAAATACAAATATAATAAAATTATAAATAAAAATTCAAATATATATACCAACATAGAAAATGTAAATGTAAAATATTTAAAAATATAGATAAGAATATATGCATATTTTCTTATTATTTTAAAGAAACACATGAAAGATAAACCAGAAACTAATAAAAATGATTAATCATAGGGGTGGATAAAAGTAGGGTGGAAAGATAAAGATGGGAGTGATAATTCTATCTGCACTTTTTTAAAAGTTTTGCCTTTGCACCAAGTAAATGTTTTACATTTTACGTTGTAAAAAAAATGAAATAAAAAAGAGTGAGAAGGCATTGCATATCCCCTGAGGTGATGCAGTACCACCTTTGCAACATCACCTGTGAAGGAGATGGAGCAGCAGCCAGTTTACAGAAGATACTGGAGAGAGAGGATTAAGTTAATATGACACAGAGGAAACTGAAAAATCTAGGATATGTGGGGCATTTTACAAGTGACCCAAACCCACAAAGTCATCAACAATTAAAAACACAAACAAACAAAACAAAACAAAAAACTTTTGTGAAGATCACCTGAGGAAGGACTTCACATCAAATTGCAAATGAGCCTCTGTTCCATCTGCCACTTGAACCTGGCCTTGTATGCGCTTCTCCAGTGGTTCAAGACCAGCTGTTAGTTTTGAAGCTTCTGGCCCCAGTGACAGAGATCCCCACCTTCCCCCTGATTCATATCAAACAATTTGGTGTTATCTTGATTATAAGAAGGGCTCAGTAGGGACCAACGGTTCCGGTCTAGGGTGCCTTTATGTTGGGAGGGGGACAGCTTGGGTTGCCCAGAATCTTAAAACAACTCAGACAAGCCCATCTGTAATGGAGGTCTGCTCCTCTCTGCTCCAAGGGTGAAAGCACCAGTATGCTTAAGCATGTCCCTAGAGTTTGGATAGCTCCTCCTGATGGGTGTTCAGTGGCTCCCTAGTACTTACAAGTGGGATCTATCTGGAATACATCATTCCCAGAGCCCTGGGGCATTGCTGGAACACACTGTCTCCAAAATGAACTAGTGGTTGAAGATCCAACAGAAGGGCTGCAGACTGGACAATTCTGCCCGAAACCCAGTTCTGGACTGGGTCCCGTAGTCCAAGCATACTGGCCCTCCTTCTATGCCCCATTTCCATCTCATGAGATTTCCCAGCCATAGCCTAGGCCAGGTTCCCACGTTTCCTTTCCTCATCCCACCCCCCTGAAACCCAACAAAGGGTTCCAGCCTTTGTGGAATTAAACTCAACCTTTGTGTTTAATTTTGAGCCTTAAACACAATGGGCTGATCCCCACCCCTGGGGAGAGAATGGCAAACAGTCACAGGCCTCAAGATGGTTGCCCACATCTCTGCCTAGAGCCAAGCCACTTGCTTTCTGACCCAGGCACAGGGACCTGCAGAGTTCACTAAGACAGCACCAGAGCTGCTGGGGCTCAACCAGAAACCCGGGTGCCCAGGCCCCACCCCAGGCTGATTAAACCAGAGTGACTTGGGGTGAGCCCAAGCATGGGCAGTCTTTAAAATTTCTCCAGGATTCTGACATCCCATCAAGGTTGAGAGCCAGATCACGGGGGTATCTTTAAGTATCACTGAATCTTGACCAGATCCTTTGAGCAAAGGGAAAGGAAAGGCAGAAGAAGATCTGGGCTTTTTGAAATCCTCCCTGTGGAGGGTGGATGGGAGGGCAGAAGGCACTGAGACCTCTCAGGAGAGGGTTGCCCTGAGCCAGATGAGGGCTACCTGGAACTGAGCTAAAACAATGGTAAGAGGAATGGGAAGAAGGGAATGAGTCTGAGATGAAGGAGGGGATTGCCCTCACCATCCCTAAAACTTGTCCTTTTCCACTTTTCTCTGGCTCTTCCTTTTCTGCTCTCTTTAAGACAGTCTCCAGAAGAACTGTCATTAGAGTTTGCCCCAAGCTCTTCAGGCAAGCATTTCCCTCCTTGGAGTGGCAGAAATACCTGGTTATACTACTCATCAAAAGTAATTCTAATAGGCATTCTGGATAATTTTTGCCTATTCTTGGTTTTGCAAATTTTTGTAATGTCATAACTTTATTTAGGTAAAGGAACAACAAATGTATGATAATAAAGATATTGTTAAACAATTTCTGCTCCTGGTTCACATTCTTGTGGCTGATTTCAAGTTCCTGGGATGGAATACTGGTCTTTAAACTCAAAGATTTCTTCGGTTTTCTTCCCCAGAGTTCCTAAGAGTCTTGGAAAGAGAATAACTGGGTTTTTCAATCTAACTGATAATATAATTCCCTAAGATGGAATATCAGGTCATTGGTATAGGATTTTGGAGCTGCAAGTGTCTGGATAAGAGTTTCCAGATGAGTTTCGGATGTGGCCATCTAATCCCAGCATTGGGCTTGAAATTGCTTCTGCCGAGTCCAGGACAGTGTTGGCTCTTCAGTTCTCTACTGGGGTGATACCCCCTAGAAGGGCTGAAAGTTTCTTCTCTTCCTACCTCACCCCATTAGATCCTGTTACCACCTTGGGAAGACTAAGGAAATGTTTGAAAATTCAACAAGAATGTCGAATGCTGTAACTCTTTTTACCAGAAAAACCTCCACCTACTTCCTCATCCTCATCTTACGAGCCTTTCAGCAACATTTGACCCGCTAGCCACCCCCTCCTTGAAACACTTTAATTTCCCGACTTCCCTGAGGAGAGTCTCTCCTGCTTCTCAAGCTGCCCTTCTCAGTCTCCTTTCTGGCCATATTGTCCTCTCTGGGCTTCTCACCATTGGAGTGTCTCAGGGCTTGATCATCAGACCTCCCTTCTCTAACTACCTTTCTCCTCTCCGACCTCATTAAATCATGTGATATTAAATTCCACCAACATTCTGATACCCCCGGTGTAGGCATCCAGCCTGTCTCCTCTCTGAGCTCGTGATTCAACATATAATGGCCCATATTTAGATGTGGACTTTGGAAGGCATCCCAAATGTCACATGTTCAAAAACGGTACTTGCTGATTTAGTCGCCAGCCTTCCCAGACCTGCAGTTTCTCCCCATCTTTGCCACCACAGGTAAGGGCACCGGCTTCTCAAGCAGCTGCCCAGACCACCCTGGCAGCAGTGCAGATCCCCCTTCTTCACCTCTCACAGGCACTGCCACGTTATGCAGAGCCGTTCAGCGACTTCGGACAGCTCTACTCCAAAACGTTTCTCAGATCTGTTTCTCTTCCTTTCCTCTGCAGCCACCCAAGTTCAAGCCCCATCAAGGCTTCTATGGACTTGTGAGTGCTCAGTTCATGCTGTTGAGTGAATGACTGAGCAGGTTCCTTGGTCTCATTGACCTTCAAGTCTGACTGTTCCCAGTGGCTCTAAAGATACTTGTCAGCAGATGTGATTTATTTTCCACAAAATTTCAAGATTACATTTCATGAAAGATATGAGGTTAACAAGGGACTGGTGAAATTCACAGGTCATTAGTCTTTGACTTAGAACTTGTCTGATAAAAAAAGAAGCCAAAAGTTTCCATACTGCAAAAATCTCTACATCCTCAGTATTAATTGCAAGATACTTGTTCTTTTTCCAAGGCTCTTATTGTTCAATACAGTGTTAGTTACATGTCCATAGAGTTTTCAATTCTGGGGATAATTTTACCCCTCTCTCTCTGTATCTCTTTCTCTTTCTGTCTCTGTGTGTTTGTCTCTCTAAACTAGAGATAAGAGACATTCCAAAACTAGAGACAAGTAGAGAATAGTATCATGATTACCCATGTAAGTAAATTCAACTGAATCACATTTTGCATATGTACTTCAGGATTTTTCAACAACAAAAAAAATTGTAGGTAGAACTGAGACCCTCTATATACCCTCTTTGATTCCATTTATTTTCCTCTCTCCCCAGAGGTATCACTATCATGAATTTGTTATTTATAATCTCATGCATGTTATTACACTTGAACTACATTTTGTAAATCCATAAGCAAGATATGGCATTGCTTTACAGATGATAAGATTTTAAATGGTATCATATTTTAGGTGTTATTTGGTAAACTGCCTATTAATTCAACAATTTTTTTTAGGTTTATCCACATGGATACACACAGCTCTGATTCATTCTCATTTTCTTTCCATCATTGAAGTTCATTGCCGAGAACAATTATATAGAAAAGTACACAAATGATGACTGTCAGGTCAGTTAATTTTCATAAAGTGAACAAACCCATGTAACAAACATGCAGATCAAGAAATGGAACATTCTTGCACACCAGAAGTCCCTCACATGACATCATTTGCCCCACTTCCCCAAAGGAAAGGCTTGTAACTTCTAAAGCCATAGTTGCTGGTTTAAAATCTTTATATGGAGAAGAGGATGTGACTCAAGTGATTGGGCTCCCATCTGCCATATAGGAGGTCCAGGATTCGATTCCCAGGACCTCCTGGTGAAGGCGAGCTGGCCTGAGTGGAGAGCTGGCCCACGTGGCGTGCTGGCCTGCACAGGAGTACTGGCCCTCACAGAGGGCTGGTGCAGCAAGATGACACAACAAAAAGAGACACAGAGGAGAGTTAATAAGAGATGCAGCGGACCAGGGAGCTGAGGTGGTGCAAGAGATTGAGCACCTCTCTCTCACTCTGGAAGGTCCCAGGATCAGTTCCCGGTGCCACCCAAAGAGAAACAAGCAGACATAGAAGAACACAACAGCAAATGGACACAGATTGCAGAGAACGAGTTTGGCAGCATTCTTTCCTATTCAATTTTTTGGAGGAGATGGAGTAAGTTTGGTAGATTAACTTAGAATGATTTGTAGATATCACCTTTGAAGCCATCTAGTCCTGGGCTTTTCATCTTTGGGAGGTTTTTGATGACCGATTCAATCTTTGTTTAATTTATTGCACAGTTATTTTGCTTTTTGAATTTAATTTAACATACTTTCTATTTTTCTTTTTTATTTTTTTGCTTGAAAAAAGGCTTTATTTTTACTTCATTTTTGAAAGATACTTTAACTGGATATAAAATTCCATGATTGTATTTTTCCAGCACTTTAAAAGATCCTGCTCCACTATTTTCTACCTCACATCATTTTATGAAGGAATGTCTTGCATTCTTATCTTTGTTCCTCTGTATGTAATGTGCCTTTTATTCCCCTGTCAACTTTTATGATTTTCGGTTCATCCCTGTCTTTCAGCAATTTGATTATGATGTACCTTGGTGGCATTTTCTTTGTGTTTCTTCTACTTGTGGCTTGTTGAACTTCTTGGATCTGTACATTTTAGTTTTCATCATATTTGGGACACTTTTGGTCATTATTTCTTCAGACATATTTCTGCCCCTCTCCTTTTTCCCCAGAACTTCAATTATACATATATTTGAATTGCTTGATTTTGTCTAATGGGTTACTGAGGCTCTGTTCATTTCTTTTACAGATTTCTTCTATCTATATGTTTTAGTTTCAATTGCTGTCTTCAAGTTCAAAGATCTTTTATTCTGTAGGATATAATGCGCAGTGAATTTTACATTTTTTTTCAGATGTATTTTTCACTTCTAGAAGTTCCATTTAATTTAAGATTTATTTTATTTATTTCTCCCCCTCCTTGTTATTTTCACTTGCCGTCTGCTTTCTGTCTGTTCACTGTGTGCTCTCTGCGTCTACTCATCTTTTTTGGGGGAGGCACCAGGAACCAAATCTGGGACCTCCCATGTATGAGAAAGGCACAGAATTGCTTGAGCCACCCCCTCCCAACTTGTTGTGCCTCTCATTGTGTTTCCTCATTGTGTTTCATCATTGCCTCATCTCATTGCTTCATCTTATTGTGTCAACTCACCGCACCAGCCCACCATCGTGTCAGCGCGTTCTCTTGGTCGGCTTCTTTAGGAGGCACCAGGAACCAAACCTGGAACCTCCAAATGGTAGGTGTGTGCCCAGTTTCTTGAGCCACATCCACTCCCCTACATTCCATTTTTTAGTTTCCATTTTTCTCATGGAAAATGGAACATTTATGCTCTTGTTTTCCTAAAAATCCTTGAATATATTTTTAATAGCTATTTCAAAGTTCACATCTGTCATTTTCCTGGGTCTGTTTTTGTCCTGAGTCTTGTGTGGATCACATAAAATTAAGTTCTTAGGCTAACCCATTCCTGGACATGTAAACCTAATGTATGTGGGAAATTTTGGTTAGATTCAGTTAAGAGATCTTTTGATTTTATTATTTTTGATTAAGTTGCTTCAGTTAAGGGCCTTTGATTAAACAGCAGGACCCAGGGTGGGTACTAATCCTTTTACTGGGGTCTTCTATAGACTGAGGACCGAAAGCAGAGACAAACCGAGAAAGAGAGCTTCCATTTTACCCTGCCACATGAGAGAGGACTCCAAGATCTCTTACACCTGAGCTCCAAAAGAAAGCGTTTCCAGATACTGCTGCCATGTGCCTGATCATCCACAGTTAAGCTTGGGGAGAACAAGAGCATAGAGGAAAGATGAGATTGGCAGACTGGCCACTGTGCCTTGCCATGTGGCAGGGGTCCAAGATCACTAGCAGCTGACTTTTGGGGAAAGAACTTCACCTGTTGCCCTGATTTGAACATTTTCACAGCCTTGGAACTATAAGATTTTACCCGTATAAATTTCTATTATAAAAGCCAACCCATTTCTGGTATTTTGCATTGGCAACCTTTAGCTAACTAAAACACTTCTGTTGACTAAGGGTTTTCTTCTGGTGATGGGTCACATTTTTGTGGTTCTTCCCATGTTTGGCAATTTTTTATTGGATACTCAGTAACTTGTGAAAGCTAGAATTTTTATTCCTTAAAAGTATTGGACTTATTTCTGAAAAGGAGTTATTAGTTTCAGATTAGTTTCATCCTTTTGAGACTTATTTTTAAGTTTTATTAGGGTGAGTTTATTCTAGAGCTATTTAGCTTACTGGTAAGGCAAATTACAAATGACAAAACTTTAGTTACAAAATTTACATGGTGAACATCAGGTGAATTTCCTTTAAACTTATTACTTCTTAGAGCTAATTTAAGGTACTGCTTGATTATTTGACCAATTTAAGAATTATTTATCAAGTTTAGAGAATAAATGTTTACCCTTATTCGTAAGGTTTTATTCAAAGCAATGTTGACACATTCCTTGCTACCAAGTGCCAAGTACTCAAATAACTATTCAGATAAATAGTGCTTATTATAGAATCACAGTAAACATTCAGTATCTGTGGCAGAGATTGCAAATTTGCGTTCCAAAATCTATTCTTTTCTTCCTAGAACCACCACATTAGCTGAGCCCATGTCTGTCCAAGGAAAAACCTACCTTCTCAATCTCCTCAGCAGCTAGGAATGGCTGAGTGGTAAGTACTGGCCAGTGGGATTTAAAGAAAACTTACATGAGCTGCTTTGTACCAGAAGTGTGTTTACAGGGCAGGTGGTATGTTTATTTTCTCTTCCTGTTCTTGCTTCCTGGAACCCCAGCTCCCATCCACTAGTTGCTAAACCTTTAGTACAAGTAGAATTGTTCTGGTAAAAGGTCCATTAATGGCACCCTTGGCCCAGATGGAAGGGCACGCTGTGGGGACTGAGGGGCTTCCGCAAGCAGAGGGAGGAGACGGAGGCAGCAGAGCAGCTCTGGTGACAGGTGGGAGCAGATCTCCAAAGCCAGGGCAGGTTGGATCAGGAAGAAGAGTGGGAAACAGGGATGGGGATCTGGCAGGCTCCTGTTGCCTGTCCCTCTTCTCCTCTCATTTTTCTTTTTTTTCTTTTTTTTAAAAAGCTGATTTTTAAAAAAGATTTATTTATTTATTTATTTCTCTCCCCTCCCCCCCACCCCAGTTGTCCGTTCTCTGTGTCTATTTGTTGTGTCGTCTTCTTTGTCCGCTTTTGCTGCTGTCAGTGGCACGGGAATCTGTGTTTCTTTTTGTTGCGTCATCTTGTTGTGTCAGCTCTCCATGGGTGGCACCATTCTTGGGCAGGCTGCACTTTTTTTCGCGCTGGGTGGCTCTCCTTACAGGGCGCACTCCTTGTGCGTGGGGCTCCCTTACGCAGGGGACACCCCTGTGTGGCAGGGCACTCCTTGCATGCATCAGCACTGCGCATGGGTCAGCTCCACATGGATCAGGGAGACCTGGGGTTTGAACCGTGGACCTCCCATGTGGTAGGCAGATGCCCTATCCACTGGGCCAAGTCTGCTGCCCCACATTTTTCTTTTTAATAAATGCATTTAATGCTGTAAATTTGTCTCTCAGAACCACTTTAGCTGCATCCAAAAAGTGGAACATCTTCTATGTCATGTAATATCTTATTTCTGTAATATTTTTACTCTTTAAGCAAGGAGTTAAGTGGTCACATATTTGTTTTTGTTTTGTTTTGTTTTTTTAGGTATATGAGGGTGCGTGTACACTAAATTCTTATTGTTCATTAGCACCTTAATTGCAATGTGGTCTTTGAACTCAGTCTATTTAAAACTGATATTTAAAAGTTTGTTGAGACTTCTTTTGTGACCTAGGACGTGGCCAAATTTTTTCAAGGTCCGCAGGCACTGGAGAAAGAATGTATATTCTCTATTCAATGAGGTAGCATTCTCTCTATATATTTATTAAATAATGGTTGTTATTCTATGACTCAAATATTCTCTACTCTTACTCTTTTGGGGTGGGGCTCTATCAGTGTCTGATAGATATGGGTTAAACCTCTCCCCACGCCTGGTTCCCTTTATTGTGGAGAACTCAGTTTCTTGTAAATCTTCCCATTTTTCTTTATATATTTTGAGCCTGTGTAGTTAGGCACACATGCAAGTCCATTATTTTAATAGCTTTCTAACAAATTCTTTCCTTTTATTAAATTGTGGGAATATTTTGTATCCTATGAATCCCTAGAAACTTTTAAATTATACTTTTTCTTAATGTTGTTAAATTAGACTTCAGTGGTTCAGCCTTTGGTACTTTTTTCATTAATTTCAACTTTTTGATTTGTTTTCATTTTATTTTATTTTATTTTATTTTTTTAAAGACTTATTTTATTTATTTCTCACCCCATCCCCCCCACCATTGTCTGCGGTCACCCCTCGGGCTGAAGTGTGGTTTGCTGGCCTGGCGAGGGGAGCGGCCGCGGTAGGCCTAATTCTGCTGCCCCCATAAAAGGGTGGTTGGTCGGGCCCACCGCCACCCCTGAAGGAAGCTCGGCATGGGCGCAGAGTGCCCTCGGGTCTCCCCTTCTCGGCAGCCATGCTTCCGCGGCCGCCCCTCCTCCCAGATGGCGCCACCCGATGCCTTGTGGGGCGGCACCCTTCTTCTTCCTTCTCCCTGCGCAGGCGCAGGGCAGAAAATTCCAGTCTGCCCTTTTCCCCTCCCCCGACAGCAGCAACAGCCAGGCGTGGGCGGAGAAAATTCCAGTCTGCCCTTTTCCCCTCCCCCGACAGCAGCAACAGCCAGGCGTGGGCGGAAAAATCCAGTCTGCCCTTCCCCCCCCCCCCCCACAGCAGCAACAGCCAGGCGTGGGCGGGAAACTCAAGTCTGCCCTCCACCCCAGCAACAGCAGCCACCAATCCCTAAACCCTGCCCCTTCCCCCAGCAACAGCGACAGCCAATCCCTAACCACCACCCCTCCCCCGTCCGGTACCGCCCACTGACCTTTCGCCGGCAACCAATCAGAACAGGGCGTGGCTTCGACCAATCAGCCTTCCCCAGCCCCTATAAAACTGTTGCCTCTCCCTCAGTAAAGTGGACTTGCGTGTTTACCTTGTCTCCGCGGTAGTTCTTCTGCCGTGCGCCCTCCAGTCCTGATAGCCCCCGACAAGGGCCTGGCCTCCCTTGTCCCCAGTTCGTCGCCTGCTTCTCCGGGCGACCCCTTCATCACCGGCTTCTCCGGGCGACCCCTTCGTCGCCGGCTTCGCCGGGCGACCCCTTCGTCGCCGGCTTCGCCGGGCAACCCCGTCAGCCGAACCGCGCAACCCCTGTGAGACCGATCCCTCGTCTGCTGCCGGACCGACCCCTCGTCCCAAGTGGGACCAACCCCTCGTCCCAAGCGGGACCGACCCCTCGTCCAGAGCTGGACCGACCCCTCGTCCGCAGCCAGACCCCACCTCTACCGACCGAGCAAGCCGCCACAATTGTCTGCTCTCTGTGTCCATTCACTGTGTGTTCTTCTGCGTCCGCTTGCATTCTCGGCTGCACTGGGAAACTGTGTCTCTTTTATGTTGTGTCATCTTGCTGCATCAGCTCTCTGTGTGTGCGGCGCCACACCTGGGCAGGCTGTGCTTTTTTCACACAGGGTGACTCTCCTTGCGGGGCACACTTCTTGTGCATGGGGCTCCCCTATGCAGGGGCACCCCTGTGTGACACAGCATTCCTTGTGCGCGGCAGCACTGCACGTGGGCCAGCTTACCACACAGGTCAGGAGACTCTGGGGATCAAACCCTGGACCCTCCATACAGTAGGTAGATATTCTATCAGTTGAGCCATGTCTGCTTCCCTGTTTTCATTTCAGATAGATGGCCTGTAAACAGCATATAGTTAGATGTGGCAGGTTGAAACATGTCTCCCAAGAAAGACGTGTGTTTTATCTTAATCCATGTTCCTGTCAGTGGGAACTCATCGTAAATAATGTCTTTGAATCTGTTAAAGCAAGTCTGGATGTGGACTTATTTGTGATTAGGATTTGGCAGGTCTCCTTAGGTGTGGCCAACTGAATCAGGGTGGGCTGTCATCTGCATTATTGGAGGTCTTACAAATAGATCCCAAAAGGAGATGCCATTACCATGTGACAGGAGGGACAGAGACAAGCCAAGAAACCCCAGGAACTGCAGGCAGCCAGCACCAGAATGCTGCAGGCTCTGGGAGAAAGCAAGCCTCGCTGATATTTTGATTTTGTACTTCTTGCCTGAAAACCATGAGCCAAAAGTGCTTGTTGGTTGAACCATCATATGGTGTGTTAGGTCATAGGAGTGTGGAAAATTGCGATATTAGATTTATTTGGTTATTCAAGGTGATAATTTTAGTCTTTTAATGTATGCTTATTCTGTTTAAGGACATTGTGATTATTGATAGATTTAGATATATTTTTGTCACCTTTTTGATGTTTTCCATTCAATAGCTTTTTCTTTTAAAGTTTTTTCCATCAGATAGATAATGTGTTCTATATTCACTTTTATTTAAACAGTGGAATTAATTTTGTTGTCTTGCAACTTCTAGATTTTATTTCTATTCTTTCCATGATTACCTCTACCTTTCTTACATACTTAATGAGCTTGGAATCTAATAATTTTCCTACAAAGTCTCTTAAGTATTCAGTATTTCTCTCTTCTTCCTGAACACATCAAGGGTCTCAGGAAACTTGAATTATCCATTGAACATCTTGCCATTTCATTAGTCTTGTTTATTTTAAAGCACCTAAATTAATTTTTGCTTTTAGTAATTTAATCAGTAATTAAATTTATTAGCAAGTTTTATGAATTTCTGTGCTTACTGTTTTATCTTGAATTATACACATGTCCTCCCTGGTCTCTTTTTTTCTCAAAACAGAATTTTTTATTACAGAAGTTGCAGGTTTACAGAAAAATCATGCATAAAATAGAGTTCCCATGTACTACCCTATTATTAACACCTTGCATTACTGTGGTAAATTTGCTGCAATTGATGAACAAACACTATTATAATTGTACTGTTAGTCACAGCCCATGGTTTATTCTAGGAGTCACTTTTTGTGTTTTACAGTCCTATGGACATTTTTTTAAAAAATGTTTATTCTAGTAATACCGATACAACCTAAAATTTCCCCTGCTTTCAATTCTTTTGGGCATATACCTAGAATTTGGATTGCCAGGTCATATGGTAATTCTATACTTAACTTTCTGAGGAATCACCAAACTGTCTTCCACAGCAGCTGCACTCTTTTACATTACCACCAACAGTGAATGAGCGTTCCTATTTCTTGGCATCCACTCTCTAACATTTGTACTTTTCTGTTTCTTAGTAGTAGCCATTCTAGTGAGTGTGAACTAGTATCTCATTGTGGTTTTTGTTTTTTTTTTAAAGATTTATTTTTATTTATTTAATTCCCCTCCCCTCCCCCGGTTGTCTGTTCTCTGTGTCTGTTTGCTGCGTCTTGTTTCTTTGTCCGCTTCTGTTGTCGTCATCGGCACAGGAAGTGTGGGTGGCGCCATTCCTCGGCAGGCTGCTCCCTCCTTCGCGCTGGGCGGCTCTCCTTATGGGTGCACTCCTTGCGCGTGGGGCTCCCCTACGCGGGGGACACCCCTGCGTGGCACGGCACTCCCTGCGCGCATCAGCACTGCGCATGGGCCAGCTCCACGCGGGTCAAGGAGGCCCGGGGCTGAACCACGGGCCTCCCATGTGGTAGACGGACGCCCTAACCACTGGGCCAAAGTCCGTTTCCCTCATTGTGGTTTTGATTTGTATTTCTCTAACAGTTAATGATGAGCATTTTTCATGTGCTTTTTGGTCAATTTGTTTATCTTCTTTGGAGAAATGTCTAATCATGGTTTTTGCCCATTTTTATGTCCTCATTTGAAGTTACCATCATGCTTTTGAATATTGAAATTGATGCTTCAATCGTTTGTTGTTGCTGTTTTTTTTCTTTTCTTTTTCTTTATTAGGTAAGTTGTGGTTTTACAGAACAATCATGTGTAAATTACAGGATTCCTTTATTCTACCCCACCCCCACCACCTTGCATTGGTGTGGAACATTTGATGATAGCACACTTGTATAATTGTACTATTACTTAAAGTCCATGTTTCACTGAGTAGTATAGTTCCATAGAGTTTTTAAAAAAATTTATTGTTACCTTATATACAATCTAACATTTCCCCTTTTTAATCATATTCAGATATATATTTCAGTGCTGTTAATTGCTGTTTAATTGGGTCAGTTGTCTTTTCGTTGTTCAGTTGTAGGATTTCTTTGTATATTCCAAATAATCAACCTTTAATGGGTATGTGGGTTCCAAATATTTTCTCCCATTGTCTAAGCTGTCATTTTACTTTCATAATAAAGTCCTTTGATGCATAAAAGTTATGACTTTGGATGAAGTCCCTTTGATCTATTTTTTTCTTTTGTTGCTTCTACTTTGAGTGTAAAGCCTAATAAACTGTTACCTAACCAAAGGTCCTGAAGATGCTTCCATATGTTTTCTTCTAGGATTTTATATTTCTGATTCTTACATTTAGGTCTTTATTGCATTTTGAGTGTTTTTTAATATATGATGTGAGGTAGGGATCCAGTTTCATTCTTTAGCACATGAGCATCCTGTTTTCCCAGCACCACTTGTTGAACAGACTATTGTTTCCCAATTGAGTGATCTTTGCCTCTCGTCAAAAATCAGTTGGCCATAAATGTTAAAGTGTTTTACTGAACTCTCAATTCTATTAAATTGGTCTAGATGTCTGTTTTTGTGCCAGTCCATGCTGTTTTGATCACTGTGGCTTTGTAATAAGATTTAAGATAAAAAGTATGAGTCCTCCAACTTCATTCTTCTCTTACAGGATGCTTTTTGGCTATTCAAGGTCCCTTACCCATATAAATCTGATGATTGGATTTTCCATTTATGCAAAGAAAGCTGTTAGAATTTTTATTGGGATTGTGTTGAATCTGTAAATTGCTTTGGGTAGAACTGTCATCTTATTAATATTTAGCTTTCCAATCCATGAACACAAAAGGCCCTTCCATTTATTTAAGTCTTTTTTCAAAATTTCTTTAGCAATGTTTTGTAATTATCTGTGTATAAGTTCCATACATCCTTGTTAGACTTATTTTAAATTGTAGATGGAATGTTTTTCATGATTTCTTCTTCAGTTTGTATTACTAGTGTGTAGAAATACAACTGAATGTTAGGTGTTGATCTTGTACCCTACCACTTTTCTGAATTCATTTATTAGATCTAGTAATTTTGTTGTCGATTTTTCAGGATTTTCTATATATAGGATCATATTATCTGCAAGCAGGGAAAGTTTTATTTCTTTCTTTCCATTTTGGATTCCCTCCCTCCCTACCTTCCTTCCTCTCTTCCTTCCTCTCTTCCTCCTAATTGCTCTGGCTAGACCTTTCAGTACAATGTTGAATAATGGTGACAGTAACATCTTGTCTTGTTCCTGATCTTAGAGTGAAAACTTTCAGTCTTTTACTGTTAAGTAAGTTGCTAGTTGTGGGTTTTTCATATATGCCCTTTATTAAGTTTTTTCTATTCCTAGGTTTCTATATATATTTTTTAAATCAAGAAGCCATTCTGGATTTTGTCAAATGCCTTTTCTGCATCAATTGAGATGATCATGTGTTTTTTTTCATTTGGTTCTGTTAAATTGGTATATTACATTCATTGATTTTCTTATGTTGAACCACCTTACATACCTGGGATAAATCCCACTTGATCATGGTGTATAATTCTCTTAATTTGCAATAGGATTCAGTTTGCTAATATTTTGTTGAGTACTTTTGTATCTATTTTCAATAGATATATTGGTCTATAATTTTCTTTTCCTATGGTATCTTTATCTGCCTTTGGTATGAGGGTGATATTGATCTCATAGCATGAATTAGGAAATATTCCCTTCTTTTCAATTTTTTGAAAACACTTGAGCAGGATCATTGTTAATTCATTTCTGATATTAGTTATATGTGTGCTTTTTCTTTTTTCTTTTTCAGTCTAGCTAAACGTTTGTCAATTCCATTGATCCTTCAAAGAAACAACTTTTCATTTTATTGATTCCTTCTATTGTTTTTTATTCTTTATTTCATTTATCTCCATTCTAATATTTGTTATTTCCTTTCTTCTGCTCGCTTTGGTTTTAGTTTGCTCCCCTTTTACTAGATCTGCCAGTTTTAAGAGTAGGTCTCTGATCTGAGATCTTCTTTTTTTATTTTATTTTATTTTTTTATGAGGTGCCAGGGATTGAACCTAGGACCTAATGCATGGGAAGCAGGCACTCAGTCACTGAGCTACATCTGCTCCCCAAAGACAGTGGTTTTCTCATTTGTTTTATTTTGTTTTTAGGAGGTACCAGGGATTGAACCTGGGACCTCATACATGAGAAACTCATTCACTTTAGTTACATTCGCTCCCTGAGATCTTTTTAATGTAAGCATTTAGAGCGATAAATTTCCCTCTCTGCCTTTGTGCTATCCACTTTTGGTGTGTTGTGTTTTTGTTTTCATTAGCTTCATGATATTTCCTAATTTCCCTTGTGATTTCATCTTTAGCCCATTGGTTGTTTAAGAGTTCATTGTTTAATATCTATATATTTGTGAATTTTCCTTTTTTTTTTCTGTTATTGATGTCTAGTCCATCCCATTATGGTCAGAGAAGATATATTGTACTATTTCAATTTTTTTTTTTTAATATATTAAGACTTGCTCTGTGACCTACCATATGTCCTATCCTAGAGAATGATCCATGTGCACTAGAGAAGAATGTGTATTCTGCTGCTATTGGGTAAGTGTTCAATATATGCCTGTTAGGTCTTGTTATTTTAGAATATTGTTCATGTCTTGTATTTTCTTTTTGATCTTCTGTCTAGATGTCCTGCCCATTACTGAAAGTGGTGTATTAATGTAGAACTGTCTTTTTCTTCCTTTGAAACTGTCAATATTTTTGCTTCATATATTTTAGGGCTTTGCTGTTAGGCGCACATATATTTAAATTGTTAAATCTTCTTGGTGAATTGACCTCTTTCTCATAAAAAATAACCTTCTTTGTCCCTTATAACAGTTTTTGGCTTGAAGTCTATTTTATCTGATACTAGTAGAGCTACCCCAACTCTCTTTGGGTTACCACTTGCAGACTATATCTTCTCCCAGCCTTTCACTTTCAACCCACTTATTCTTTGACTTTAAAGGTTAGTCTCTTCAGTGGCCACTGGAGATGCTGAAGTCAGGGAGAGGGACAAAGAGTTATAATACAAGACTTGAAATTGTCCTGAGTGACATTGCAATGACAGATATGGGTCATTATATATATGGCCATAACCTACAGAATTGAGTGGGAGAGAATGTAAACTACAATGTAAACTAACTCATGCTTAGTGGCAGTGTTCCAAAATGTGTTCGTCAATTGCAATGAATGTACCACACTAATGAAAGAAGTTGTAAATGTGGGGAAAAATGGAGGTGTGGGAATTGGGGCATATGGAAAGCCCTTATTTTTTTTTATGTAACATTTTATGTAATCTAAGTATCTTTTAAAAATAAATAAAAAGGTGCAGCGGACTTGGCCCAGTGGTTAGGGCGTCTGTCTACCACATGGGAGGTCCATGGTTCAAACCCCAGGCTTCCTTGACCCATGTGGAGCTGGCCCACACGCATGCTGATGCGCGCAAGGAGTGCTGTGACACAGAGGAGTGTCCCCGCATACGGGAGCCCCACGCGCAAGGAGTGCGCCCCCTAAGGAGAGCTGCCCAGCGCGAAAGCAAGTGCAGCCTGCCCAGGAATGGTGCCGCACACATGGAGAGCTGACACAAGATGACACAACAAAAAGAAACCCAGATTCCCGTGCCGCTGACAACAACAGAAGTGGACAAAGAAGATGCAGCAAATAGATACAGAGAACAGACAACCAGGGTGGGAGGGGGGAAGGGGAGAGAAATAAATAAATAAATAAATCTTTTAAAAATTAAAATTAAAATAAATTTTAAAATATATTAAAAGAATAAAGTTAGTACCTTAATAAACAGCATGTAGTTGGATCATGCCTAATTATCCATTCTGTCAAATCTGACTTCTGAATGGCAAGTATAATACTGTTACATTGAAGGCAACTACTGATAATGCAGGACTTTCCTCTGCCATTTTGCTATTTTGATTTTGAAAGTCTAATACCACTTTTCACCCTAAATTCTTCTGTTAATGCCCACTTACATATTTATTTGACTTTTTGTATTGCCTATTTTGAGTCCCAATTCATTTCTTTAGGTATATATTTTTCATATATTTTATTTGTGGTTACCATGGGCTTAACACCTAACATCCTAAATAAATAACAATCATTTTATATTTGATACCAAATTAACTTCAATATCATACACATACATTGTTCCTATACCTTTCTTCACCCCCACCTTTTATTTTTGTACTTATTACAAATTATATATTTCTACATTGTATGTCCAAAACCATAGAATTATCATTACTTTTTATATATTTGCATTTTAGCATCTGAAAGAAGTGGAGTTACTTCTTCCTTACTTCTTTGTAAGTGTTACTTCTTACAAATAAAATACAGTATTGTATTTACAATACAATACAATAGTATTGATATTTATAATTACCCGAATGGTTGCCTTTACTGGAGGGGAGGGGTCTTCTTTATGCTGCTTTTACCAACTGCCTAGTGTCCTTTCTTTTCAGTCTGAAGAACTCCCTTTAGCATTGTTTGTAGGGCAGGTCTAGTCGTGATGAACTCCCTCAGCTATTTTGTATCTGGGAATATCTTACTCTCTCCTTCATTTTTGAAAGAAAGTTTCACTAGATATAAAATTCTTGGTTGGGAATTGTTTTATCTCAGAACTTTAAGTATTTCAGTCAACTGCCTCCTTGACTCCATGGTTTCTGATAACAAACTGGTGCTTAATCTAATTTTGATTACCTTGTCCATACATATTGCTTTTCTCTTGCATCTTTCCAAACTCTCTCCTTGTCCACTGCATTTGACAGTTTGACCATCATGTATCTGGGTATATTTGCCTTCAAATTTATCTTGTTTGATAGGCTTCTGGGATGCGACTATTCATGTCTTTTCCCAAGTTTGGGAAGTTTTATGTCATTATTTCTTTGAATATTCTTCCTTTTCCTTCTCCCTCTGGGACTTCCATAATGTGCATATCAGTAAGTTTGATGGTGTCCCATTGGCCTCTTAGGCTGTTTTCACTTTTTCTAATTCTTTCTTCTTTCTAATCCTCAGCCTGACTCATTTCAATTGTCTTATTTTCTAGTTCACTGATTCTTTCTTTTGCTGGCTCCAACCTGTTCTTGAAATCCTCCTGGGAATTTCTTTAAAATTTTTAAAATTTCAGTTATTGTGTTCTTCACCTTCAGTATTCTGTTTGGTTCCTTTTAAAATGTATTTTTATTGATATTCTCACATGTTCATTCCTTGTTTTCCTTATATCCTTTAGTTCTTTCTCTTCTTTTCCTTTATCTCCTTGAGCATATAGAAGATCATTTTTTAAATGTCTTTATCTAGTATATTTACAGTGTGGTGTTCTTCATTGATATTTTCTGGATTTTTATTCTCTTCCTTTGAATGGACTATCATTTCCTGTTCTGTTTGTCTTATAATCTTTTGTCATACACTCTACATTTTAATATTTTTAAATGTTAACTCTGGTGTTTAGTTTCTGAGCTGGCTCTTTCTTGAGTTTGTATCTAGCTAGTGATATGACCAATTTTCTTGAATGCCAGGAGCTAATAAAACTAAACATACTAATGCTAAAAACACCTTTCACAGTCTTTGCAAATTGGTTTTGCATTGGCTGATGCTCTCCTTCATTGTTCAGTCCTCCTATTTAGAAGGTCATACACAGGTAAATGCAAAATGTCCTTTCTGGTACTGTGTCTTCTGTCCTGGGTGGAGCGCTTGCTGGTGGCCTTAGGACATTTACAGGAATTTGGATGCCTCCTAAACTCCCCAGGGAAGTCCCTCTCCCTGGTGTTCCACCAAAGGATTTAAAGCAGATAAGCTTTTACCTCAGGCTTCTCAACTCAATTGTTTCTTATACTACTTTTGCTATCTCAAGCTGCATTTGCCTGGAGGGCAAATTCTTGGAGGTAGGGGCAAAGCAGAGAGGAGTAGTCCAAATCATTCTTTCCTAACTGTAAGGAGACCAGGAAACATAAATGGGGAGAGTCTGAGGGAGGATCCAGCAAGGGTGCCAGGAGCTTCTCTATTTAGTGCTGTGTTTTTTTGATTTAGAGGCACTTGTCCAGTAAATGCAGTCCTCTGTTTTCTGTAGTTTTGAGGAAGGGTTGTTAAAGCTCCGCTGCCATTTTTGCCTCAGGTGTGTTGGAACAGTGATCACCTTCAGAGTGTGTCACCCCACCAATGTGAAGTAATTAATGAAAGTAGTGATCAGCTGTTAGGCTGCACGCCCCTGGATCTTGGGGAACTAGGTCTTTACATCCCAATCTGGCATCAGCAGGCTGCACCAGGGGCCAGGGTAGAGCGCCTCAGTGCTCCTACTGTTGTAGAAGCTGAGAGAGGTTCAATTATTTGCGTATAGAAAGGCCAAGACTCAGGAATGAGTTTGAGAAGGAAAAACGATTTATTGACAGCCGGCCAGCGGGACTTTGGAGCTTTCTCTTTCAAACCCGAGCCTCCAACAAGATTTTCAAGTTCCTTTTATACAGGTTGGGGAGTCAAATGGTGCTTTTATGAAAGCAAACTACTTTCTTTGTTAGTTAAGTGTTTACCTGAGTACCAGATAGGTTTTTAATTAACATATTGCCCACATTTCAGGTGAGTTTGAATTAGCATCTTGCCCACATTCCGTCTGGATGCAACCTTGAATACACATTCAGTCTTAGATCCTTTCTGAACATTCAAAGCCCATAGGGCCTATATCACTTAACTGGATTCCTAGAGACTAGGCACACTTGGATACAGAATTACATGATTTTGAATTTATGCACAGGCTATATTATATTTCCCATTCAAGGCCAAGTTCAAGTTCCTTTAAGCTTTGGCATCACCACCATCAGAGTTTCCCTGGACTGACTGGTATGAACATAAAGTTCGCATTGCTAAATTGCCTCCCGGGACTGGAATCCTTGCCATGGTCACCAAAGGCAGGACTGCATCCTCTCACTGTCCCACACCCACAAGTAAGGACACAAAGAGACAACAGCCTCCCACCCAGAGGCCACATCACTGCCACACAGCTGAGGGATGGCAGTAGTAGCCACTGCCCAGATAGTGAATTACACCAATATTTATCTCAATTTACCATCCTCTTCCTTCTGCTGGCCCTGGATGCTGCAGGGTTCTACTAGACTCTGGAGTTTCAAAAGAGTTGATTCAGACAGTTGCTGCCTGTTTAATAATTGTTCTGGTGGAAGGACTGATTCTGGAAATTCCCTACTCCACCATCTTACCATACCTCCTGGTTAGGTATTTCCCTGGGTTCTTTTCATTTGACTGAACTACAACCATTAATAATTATTTTAATAAATGTGAATTCTCTTAATTTTGCAATTTTAAAAATTTCTTTATTTTACTTTATTCTTGAATGGTAGTTTAACTGGTTATAATATTCTAAGCCCAAGTAATTTTATGGAGAAAGGATAATCTTTTCTACAAGTGATATTGGAACAGTGGATATCCACGTGCAAAATCATAATCTCAAACTTTTTCTCACTCTTTGTAAAAAAGTCAACTCAAATTGTATCATAAACTAAATTAAAACCTAAAACTGTAAAATTTCTAAATGAAAACATAGAAGAAAATCTGAATGACCTTGGGTTAGACAAAGATTTAGCTAGGATTTTAAAAACACTAATCAAAAAATAAAATTTAATAGATTTCGTATAAATTAAAGACTTCTGCCCTTTGAAAGTCTTCAAAAAAGGAGGAAGACAAGCCTCATACTTGGTGAAAATATTTGCAAAATACATGCAAAACATCTATCTGATAAAGGACTTCTATGCAGAGATATGGATGGCCAATAAACCAATGAAAATATGCACATCATTAGTCATTTGGAAATTTCAAATTAATTAAACCCACAATAAGATGTCATTCAATGCCTACCAGAATGGCTAACATTTTACAAATTGATCATATCAAATATTAGCAATTTGGGGGAGCAACTAGGAATCTTATACACCAGTGGTGGGAATGCAAAATGGTACCTACTTCTCCTAAGTTTTTACCCAAGAGAAATGAGAACATAGGTCCATCAAAAGACCTGTACATGAAAGTGTCAAGTAACTAATGAACAGATAAATAGTGGTACATCAATAATGTGCTACTACTGAGCAACGAGAAAGAACAACCTCTTGTTACATAGAGTACTCTCAAAAGCTAACTGAAAAAAGCGAGACATAAAAGCCTGTATGATTCCATTTATAAGACATTCTAGAAAAGACAAAACTGTAGGAACAGAAATCATATTAGTTGATGGCAGGAACTGGGGTTGGGGAAAGGGATTCACTACACAAGGGCACAATGGAACTTTCTGGAGTGAAGGGAATAGTCCATATACTTAATATGATGGCGGCTACATGAGTATACCTCAAAGAGATAAATTTCATTGACTGCAAATTGTACCTCAAACTCAGCTTTAAATAAATATGAATATAATACAGAATCTGACCACTCCTCCCCACTTTTGCTGCTACTCTCTTGGTCAAACCCACCACCATCTCTCTTTTGCCTCCTGACTTGTCTTCCTCATTCAGGATCTTCAGTCGGTTCTCAACCAAAGTAAACATATATATTTTTAAGGTCTATTTACTTATTTACTTTCCCCCCTTCCCCTCCTCCTGCCCTGCTGTTTTTGCTGTCCGTGTTGTCTTCTCTTCTAATTTTCTCTCTGGTAGAATTCACTGGGATTCGATCCTGGAGATGTCTGATGGGGAGAGAGGTTCCCTGTTGTAGCAGTTTGATATAATTGATGAATTCCAAAAAGAAATATTGGATTATGCTTATAATCTGATCTGTACCTGGGCATGACTGAGTTATGATTAGGGCATTGCGTCCCCACCCCTTGGTAGGTGGGGACTCACAGCTAAAAGGCATGGTAAAGAACAGAGTTGAGGCTTTCTGAAGTTAGAGTTTGACGCTGGAGACCCGGGGAGTCAGCACCCAGAGGAAAGAGAAACCAGCACCAGGAAGGAAGGAACCTTGAACCCAGAGAAAAGCAAGCCCCAGGAACATAGGAACCCAGGAAGCCTGAACCCTTGCAGATGTGGTCAGCCATCTTGTTCCAAATAGACTTTGGTGAGGGAAGTAACTTATGCTTTACGGCCTGGTATCTGTAAGCTCCTACCCTAAATAAATACCCTTTATAAAAATCAACCAGTTTCTGGTATTTTGCATCAGCACCCCTTTGGATGACTAATGCACCTGTCAGTTGTGCCACCTCAGCTCCTGGTTTCTGCTGCACTTCACCTTGACTCTCCCCTTGTCTCTCTTTTGCTGCGTCATCATCTTGCTGTGTGAGTCACTCACACAGGCACTGGCTTGCCACGCAGGTACACTTTCTCTTCTTTTTCAAGGAGGCCCCAGGGATGTAACCCAGGTCCTACCATATGGCAGATGGAAGCTCTATCACTTGAGGCACTCCCGCTTCCCCAGAGTAAACATATTAAGAGTAAGTCACAGTATCTCATTCCTTTGGTCAAAACCATTCCATTTTTTCCTACCTTATGAAGGTTTATAAAAGGCCATATAAGATTACTCCCCCATTCTTTCTCCAAGACCTCCCTACCCTTCCCTCAATCTGCTAGTTCCCTCCCCTCCAGGCACACTGAACTATTTCTTTTTCTTAGAACCAGGCCCTCTCTACCTTAAAGTCTCTGCATTTGCTGCTCCTCTGCTTTCTCCTATGTGCCTGAATAACTTGCTCCCTTGCTTCCTTTAGGACTTTACTCAAATGTCACTTTTTCAATGAAGCCTTCTGTTACCACCCTCTTTAAAATCACGGCCCTCTCCCAGCAGTCCCTATTCCTTCTCTGCTCTGTAGCGCTTATCAATTTTTAACATACTATGAATTTCATTTATTTCTTCTGTTTATTGTTGCCTGCCCACCCCCAATTGAATTTAAGCTCTGCCGTGGAAGGGATTTTTATCTATTTTGTCAACAGCTATATTCCAAGCCTAAAACAGTGCCTGGCACATAATTGTTGCTCAATATATGGATGCGTACAGAATAAAGAAATAAATGCTCATCTGGTTTTTCTCCTTTACTACGATCCTTAAATATTAATTTGATAATAATACCATTATAGTAATATTAACACTACTAATATATTAGTTACACCACTCAATTTTCTTATGTTATATCATGTTAAATCAACCTGGCATTCCTGAGATAAACAAACCTTGGCTATGATATAGTGTTTACTTATAACTACTGGGCTAAGTTTGCTCACATTTTATTTAGCATTTTTTTCAGGTGAGATATTGGCTTGTAATTTTCCTTTTTTGTCCCAACCTCATGTGGTTTGGTATCAAGGTTTGCAAGCATGGTAAAATGAGTTGACTATTATTGGCTATTCTTAATATTAGAGTTCCTCACATGTTTTGAACTTTTGAATTTTGGTTTTTAGGCTCATGTAAGTGGATTGATTTTTTTTTTTTTTTTTTTGGCTTGGTTTTCACTTTTATGTTCATCTGTTCTTTTAGAAAAAGTCCCATAGATCAGAGGTTTTAGGTATTTTTTCTTCTGTCTGTGTTATAGGGAGGTGATTTCCCTTTTTTTGAGCAAGACATCTTCACGTTTTCTCTTTTATACTTTATCTGGCATGGCTTTGTGTTTTGAGCTGAGGGGTGATCAAACATGAACTCATTGAGCTGTCTTGTCCATAACTCTCTTCCCTAACTTTCTTATTCTCAGGTCACTGCCATATTCCACAGGGATTCAAAGAAGTTATTTCCCTTCATTGCACCCACCTGAGTCCAATAGAGCAGGTATTCTTATCATGCCGAGTAACACATGAGCAAAACAAGAAACAGAGTTTTAAGTGTCTTGGCTCAGGTCTAATGACTAGTTAGGGGCTGTTTTCATTTGCCAAAGAGCTGCCGATTCAAAGTACCATAAATGGGTTGGCTTTTATAAAGCGTATTTATTTGGAGTAAAAGCTTACAGTTCTAAGGCTGTGAGAAGTCCAAATCAGGGCACAGTAAGAGGTGCTTTCTCACTAAAGTCAGCTACCACATGGCAAAGCAAGATGGCCGCCGATCTCTGCCAAAGTCTCCCTTTGTGCAGCTGTAGGCAAAGCTGGCACAGGGCTTGTCTCTCACGGTTCCTGAGTTTGTCTCTCTGTGTCTCTATTTATGTCAGAGCCAGCAAGAGGGGGAGACTCAACCTGAGTCATGCCTCATGGACATAATCCAATCAAAAGCCCTAAATAGATCTCATCGAGTAATTTAATCAAAGGACCTTCACAGGAATAGATTAATTTAAAAACATAATCTTTCTCTTCTTGAAATTCATAAAATAATCTCAAACTGCCACAGGGACAGTGTTGGACCCCCATGTGGGGCTCTGGATCTCACTGCATTTTACTTTTGAGTCACTTTTGCTGGCTACTAAAGTAGAACACTGGACAATCATGGAATCTATTAAAGACAATTTCCTTACTACTTATTATGCTTATGATACGCAGAAGAATAATTATCAGAGGAGAAAGAGTCAGATCTGCTATTGAGGCTGAGGATTTTAATTTAGATGCTGTCACACAATTAGTCCTCCTACTTATCTTTCTGGTCCAAATTTCTATGTTCCTGCATTCCATTAAATTCAGCTCCACTCAACAAATATTCAGTAAGGGTCAGACCTTCAAAGGCGCCAGGAGTTGGTACAGTGCGGTCTATGACTGGCCTAGAAAGGGGAGTCTGCAAAATCATGGATAGAAAAGTAAGCATTAATCTACTCGAGAAATATTTATGAAGTCCCTTCTATGAGCTAGGCTCCTTAATAGACAAGTACAAAACTGAAAGACAAATCCTGTCCTTCAGGAGTTTACAGTGTCATCGAAGAGCTGATGTCACCAGTACTGAAATGTGAGGTGGAATGTGAAGCTTGGTGAAATGATCACACAAGGACACAAGGATGAAAGTCCAGCCTAGGTCAGGAGATCAGTCTGCAAACTCTTCGTCAGATTCCTCCAAAAACCTGAACAAGTCTGGCTTTTGGTGGGGACTTTAGAAATGAAAAAAGATAAATGGTCTTGTGAGTATTGGGAAGCAAAGGTAATGGTCAAAGATGACTGCCTGGTGCTGTTGGGACTGGCACAGGAGTTCCCAGAAGGGGGAGAAGTTTACTTCAGCCAGGAAGCCTGGGTGTATATTGGTGGGACAGGGGTGACACGTGGAGGGGGTGGCATTTTAGCTCTACTCTGCAAGGTGGGGCAAATTTGGACATACATGTGACTGGGTGTCTGTGATGATTAGGCTAATGTGTCAATTTGACCAGGTAACAGTGCCCAGTTTTTTTTGTCAAGCAAGCACTGGGCCAATTGTAATACAAGGGCATTTCATGGACTTGAATCATCAGTGCGTTGATTACATAGATGTTTGGTTACATCTATAACCAACTGAGGAGTCTGCTGTCAGCAGTGAGTGGCGTCTCATCCAATCAGTTGAAGGCCTTAAAGGGAGAAATTATTTCAGCATTCAGGGAGAGAATTTCCATCTCTACTTCAGACAGCCAGCATCTCCTGGGGAACTCAAGGACTTTCATTGGAGCCCGTGGTTTGTAGCCTGTCCTGTGGAATTTGGACTTGTGCATCTCATGGTTGTGTGAGACAATTTTATAAAATCTCACACTGTTTATAGATATTTCCTGATGGTTCTCTTTCCCTAGAAAACCCCAACTACTACAGTGCCCTATATAAGAACTCTGGAAATAGTATTTGAATTGGCTACAAATCGAGAAAGATTTATTTATTGGAGAAAATTTGTAGGGAAAGGGGTCTGAGTTCAGATTCAGACATTACTTATAATAAGGAATCAGTGTGAAGATGAAAATTGTCCTCTCACTTTTTCACTGTTTGCGAATTTTGCCCTGAAGGTAGTTTGGACGTTTGCTTATCTACAATATTTCATTTGGAATATGTTTTACCTCAGTTGTGCTGACACCACCTCTGCATTATTCATTGATTCATTCAGTTCCCATGAGGAGCCCACACCAACCAATGGCATATCGCCCCAGCCTGTGCCCCCCGCCCCCCGAATCCAGACTTCCAGGTCTAAGGTCCTTGTTGAAATAACTGTGACAGAAACTGTGACATTGGCTGTAGATGGTCCCATTTCTAAAAAGTGACCTTCTCATGCATTCCCAGAAAGGCGGCTCGCACTGGTTTTAAAGTCAGGGCTGCCAATGGCCTTCCATTCCAGGGACGTCAGTCGCAATACAGCTTCTGTGCTATCAGAGCTTTGAGGACACACCAAACCAATGGCAGACATGCCAAGAACTGAGAGATGCTAATCCCATTCCTTTGTCTCCTTGTCCTTTTGGTAAAACGTCCAGCTTATTGTTACCTTTGCAATATTAAATCCACAGCATTTAAAAGGATTATACATGTGTTTTTGTAAACTAGTCCACTTGAGTTCTGTTTAAAAAAACAAAAATCATAAAGGCAGTATTTGTATTGTGTTGTGTGTGTGGATTTAGTGTACTTTCCTACTCAAGAATAACATCCAGACTGTAATTAATTTTTCCATGATCCTATCAGCAAAGCATTATTCTGCTGGGACAAGGAGTGGGTAGGGAGAGGCAGAAAGAAAAAAAAAGCAGAACAGTGTTATTTCTTTTGGAAAAGCTTTTCTTAATGGGATTTGTGCACAACAGTGTGAAGGTTGTGGTTATTTGTCAAATGCAAGGGCAGCTGTGATGCCTCATTGGTAGATCTCTAAACCACCTGCTTTGTAATTCTGAGTGACTCAAGGGTGCCGTGCCAAGACCTGGGCAGAGGCAGCTTAAGTGACTATTTTGATCAACATTCTCACCATCCACCAGTTGGCCAACTTTCAGAGTCATCTTTTGAGCTCAGTCCACGGCCAAGATTGGTAGGATCATTGCTAGAGGGTTGTGTCTATTTAGTGGAAATAAGGGTCCCTCATATGGCAGCCAAGGATCATCTAGCACAACAGCAGTCTATACATCTCATGAATTGTAGATAAAATATCATCCATGTATGTATTTTGGGAGAGGGGGAAGGAGACCTACAGCTTTTCTCAGACTTTCCCAAAAAGAATCTGAAAAAGTTAAGAACACTTTTTGAAAAGGATGACTAGGACATATACATCTGACACAGCCAACAAATTAGCCATCCAGCAGACTGGCAAGGACCAAACCATTCCATGATTAAATGAGTTCTCCATTGTGCAAAGGGAAGGACCTGCGAGAGAAGGGTTTCCAGATAGTGGAAAGGAAGGGACCAGCATGTGATCAGCAAACACAATTCCTACAGAGCCTGGTGGCACCTTCTGGTACCCTTGCTGGGGAGACTGTGGGCTGGCAGGGGCCTTGTGTAGGGGGCTTATGCCATCAACTCCTGCCCATTTGTTTTTCTGCCAAAGGTGGACAGGAAGTTTCCAGATCCTAGATTTTTGTAAAAGAAGCCAGAATTTAGATGTTTATAGAAAGTTCTGTTTTTTATCTTAAAATGATTCTAAAGTTTAAATCAACAGACTGACTCCCTGCCTAGCAGGTCAGAGCTGGACAGAAGCAGTCCTGGGCCCAACTGGAGGATGGTCTTTAGACATTCTAAGGAGCAAAGCAGTGGGAAATGGAATTAGTGAGCTAGAAAGGTCTATAAGGCCCGGAGCAGGTTGTGGGTGAATTGGTTTTAGAATTAAAGCAATCCTCAGGGATTTTGGGGAGAATGCCAGAAGGCCTCAATCTTTGGGAAGCATACTTTTTCTGTGTAGGACTCATGGACAAGAGGATCCTGGGACTAAATTGAGGCAGACCTCCTGTGACCAAGTGAAACAAATGGACCAGGTATTGGCCAAGCAAGGGACAGAAGACTTGAGGGCACCAATGAGAAAGAAATGGCCATCAGAGAAGACATGGGCATCTCAAGCCTTCCATGTGGTATGTCGACAGAGCTGTGGATAGTACCAGGGGGTGATGCCCCATTGGCAGGGTGGGTGTTTTAGTTTGCTGAAGGCTATCAATGCAATAAACAAGAAATGGGTTGGCTTTTATAATGGACATTTATTAGGATAAAAGCTTAAAGTGCTTAGACTATGAAAACGTTCAAATCAAGGCATCATCAGAGATGTTATCTCACCGAAGTTTGGCTGCTGGTGATCCTGGACTCCTGCCATATGGCAAGGCACAATGGCAGCTCTGCTGAGGTCTCTGCCTTCCCCTCCAGGTTCACTTTCTTCCCAAGCTCAGCTGTGGGTGATCAAGCATCTGGCTGTCTGCCCCTTCCTCCAGGCCTCGTGTCTTCCAGCCTCTTGGAGTTTCTCTGTCTCTGGCTTTTTCTCTGTGTCTCTACTTTCAGTTCTCCATTTATAAAGTACTCCAGCAAGAGGACCAAGACCCAGCCTGGGTCACGCCTCACTGAAGCAATCCAATCAAAGGCTCCTGACTGAATCCAATCTACTCAAAAGGTCCCACAACCACAGGCATGGATTAGCTCCAAGAACAGGATCCTTTCTGGGGTCCACAAAAACATTCAAAGTGTCACAGTTCTGCACCCCATCACCTGCCACCACAGGTTGGGCTAGGACCTTCAGTCGCCGTCACACTCATCTTCCTTGGGGAGGAAGTATTTTAGCTTTAGCATATTGCTGCAGCAAAGCTAGGTTCTGTGCTACCAGAGAAAGGGTACTTGCCTTATGGGTGTTTCTCACTGAAGATCTGGGAGCCCCAGGGCCATGAGGGTTGCCCATGTGGACAGTGGAAGTTAAAAAGCAAGAAGGGAGAGGGCCAGAAGGCAGGGAAGGTCCCCAAGCCAATGTAGGGAATGTGGGCCTCAACTGAATGGTGCCCTGAGAAGAGTAAATGCCCATCCACATGATCCTGGGCTCTGTACGTGTACCCTCTTGGCTTAGGCTGAAAATCATTCACTTCTGGTGATGGACTGAGCCTTTCTTTCTCCAGTATCAGGAGCATAAGCTGGATAACCCAGTTGTTAAATGAGATTTTCCTAGGAAAGAACGAGAAGTGGCTGAAATCGTGGCTTTGGATGCCATCTGCATTAAGGTGGGAGCTCGCCGAAGGGGAGCTAAACCTGCTGAGAAGAGTGGGGGCACGTCTGAAGGACAGTCCCCAAGAGAGGGATCAGGAGCAGGGGAGGAGGTGATGGAACGAAATAGAGAGAGAGAGAGGGAGGTGAGGAAGTGACCCAAGGACTGTAGGCTGTAGATCTGTCACTATGATTAGTTTAGGATCAACCATCCTCCTAAAATGGAAGGGGGTGAGAACAACAAAGTGGAAAAGGAGAAGGAAGAGGAAGAGAAAAGGAAACAAGGGGACAGTTTCCAGTTCACTCAGGGTAACAACAGGCACCCTTGCTCATCTCTGATGGTGTCTTATCATTTACAAACAGGAAATGATCACAGCATCCTTAGAATAAAATAACCATCATGTGCAGGATGACGAGAACCAGGAAGAGAGTTGAGAACACAACTTTGGGAGCTTCACCACTTTGCACACCCACTCACAGGCATCGGGTGCCAGGTAGGCAGGCCCTGTTCTATGAACTGTCACTAAAAGGGCTATGCATAAATTTGGTGGGACAAACATTTTGCTTGAATCCTTTGCCCTTTTCCCCACCAGGGGGAGACTTTTGTGGAAAGGTTGGCAGGACCCTGCATACCTTCAGTGTGGACTTGAGGAAAGAGAATCCAGGGAATTCAAAAATAAAGGTTGGGGAACGTTTTCTTAAATGCATAGGGTTATTGTTTTTTAAAAAAGGAAGCAGGGAAGCGGACCTGGCTCAACTGATAGAGCATCCGCCTACCAGATGGAGGGTCCAGGGTTCTATACCCAGGGCCTCCTGGCCCATGTGGTGAGCTGGCCCACGCGCAGTGCTGATATGCACAAGGAGTGCCGTGCTGTGAAGGGGGGCCCCACGTGCAAGAAGTGCACCCCGCAAGGAGAGCCATCCCACATGAAAAAAAAGCGCAGCCTGCCCAGGACTGGTGCTCCACACACAGAGAGCTGACACAAGATGATGCAACAAAAAACAGACACAGTTTCCCAGTGCTGCCTAATAATACAAGTGGACGCAGAAGAACACACAGTGAATGGACACAGAGAGCAGACTATGGGGGAAAGGGGAGAGAAATAAATAATAAAATAAGTCTTGAAAAAAAAGAAAAAAAGGGAAAAAAGGAAGCACAGAATAGCATAAATTAGATAATTAATCTCATGTAAGCCCACCACTAACACAATATTAACACTGAGGCGGGTTTCCTTACAGTTTCTTTCTATAACACAGAGAATCCTGAATGTACAATTTAGGGACGCGCATTTTTCACTTAACATTATAATACAAGGCTACCCCAGTGTCGGTACAAATTATTTGTAAACATGATTTTAAAGACTGCATGTAGTAGCCAATCTGATAATACTCGTATCAAATGTACCATCATTTAATAAACCATTTTTCTATTTTGAGACATTTAGGTTCTAGTTATTCTAAGTGAACCACGAAGTACAATTTAAAACATTTTTTTAATGTTTTAATTTTTTTCACAAAGTGCATTTTGGGGCACAGAGCTTTTCCATGGTTCATATCCTTTCCACAGACCAGCTCTCACACAGTGCGTGCACGCGGTCACAGGCGCGGCGTCGCAGGGCTTTCTGGAGTGGGGCGTTGGCATCTCACTGCGTCCGTCCTCCTGAGGTTGCAGAGGTCTAGAACGCCGGACCCCTCTGAGAACCTCCAGTCGCCCTCATCTCCCTGAGAACACGGAGTCCGAGGCCCAGAAAGAAGTGACGTGGGGGCAGGGACCCTAAAGTCCCCTCGCCCTGGGTCACCGCCCTTCTTCAGCTCCGCCCTGCGCGGGGCGAGCCCGGGCGGAACGTTTTCCCAGCGCTTTCCGGGGACTCTAACTCGGGGGCCGCCCCTTCTCGCTGTCGCCGACCTCGCTGGCGGGCACTGCTGTGCCATGTGCCCCCAAGTCACCTGGTTTCCCCCTGGGCGCCAGGCTCGTAGCGGCCCCGCGAGCGGCCCCGCGGGCCTGGTCCCCCGCTGCGGTCCCCGCCCCGGGCCTGGCGCCCGGGGTCCCGGCTCAGCCAAGACTGGGCCGCTGCGCGCCACGCTGGGGCGCGGGGTGCCGCCCAAAGGAGCCAGGTGGGGGGTTGGAGGTTTGTCCCCGCGCACGGGCGGGGGTGGGGGTGAGCGTCCCCACCAGGCCGCCTTTCTCTTGCCCGGGGCGCCTTCTTTCCTGCCAAGCCCAAACTCCCGCAGGAAGGTCTGTCTGTCTGTCTGTTCCAATAGGGACTACTGCTGGCAGCCCTGAGCTAACCAGGGTGACCCAAAGCCCTTCCCCGCGCGCGGCGGCGGCGGCGGGGGGCGCAGCGGCGAGGGGGCGGGGCGGGCAGGGCTGGGGTGCCCCGGGGGTGCCGGGAGGCCCCGCCCGGACCGCGGAGGGTGCCGCCTCCCGGGCTGGGCAGGGGGTGACCCCAGCAGCCCCGGCCCGACTCGGACTCCGCCGCGCAACGGCTCTCCCGGCGCCCCAGCGTGGGTAAGTCACGGTCCCCTGCCTCCCGGCTCCTCGTCCCTGCACCTGGGTCCCCAGCCCTTGGGGACGCAGCGGGCCTCCCAGCGAGGGCTCAGGAGCCTCAGCCCTCCTTCCCCCGCGCCCGTCCTCACTTACTGAAGAAACAAATGCAGAGCAAACGTCTCCGCACCGCGCCGCAGAGCGCTTTCCCGCTCGCGTTCAGTCACTGCCTTTGCGGTGCTCACCTGGGAGCTTGGTGCGCGCTGAGGGGTTGTGAGCCCGCTGCAGGGAGCTGGCGCGGAGGCCAAGGGGCGGGTTTCCGAGAAGTATCCTCAGTCCCAGAGAAATCATCCCGTGAATATTCAGGTAGGTCTTGTTATTGGGAAGGGAATTGGTTTGGACATAAAGGACGAGCTGATCATCTTGGGCCTGGGAAGGCGGAGCTGGGGAGACAGTTCTTCCTGATCCCGGGCTTTCTGGTGGTTGAACGCAGCATTCATTAATCCATGCGTGCAAGCGCTCCAGCATTTATTGAGCGCCTACCATGAGCCAGACTGTTCTAGTAGCTTAGGATACAGGGGAAGCACACACAGAGCTCCTCCCTGCCTGGAGAAGCTTACATTTGGGTGAGGAAGACAAACAGTCCACAGTGAGCATAATAAATAAGAAAACTCTATCGTATTAGTAGCTGTTAATCAAGTACTGTGGAAACAAGAAAAAGGAAAGTGGGTAAGGGTTACCAGGAGGGGGGGACATGCTGCTGCTGTACTCATAACAGTTTCTGATTTGCTTTCGATCTTTTCAGGAGTAAAGTGGGTTGAGATGAGTATATATAACTATACTAATAATATACATTGTTTACGTTTAAACACACTACGCTGCAAGAGGTTTTCATTTGGTTATCCAACAATCTGTCTCTAGGGTGTATTTTACTTGATCAGTTATTCTTCTCTTCTGTTCACAGGGTGGTTGGGTTGAATCTAATACTGTTCATTCCATGTAATTTGGCAGACACTGAAATGTGGGGATGTTGGGAGGGTGAGCAAAGAAAGTGATGGAAGGAAATGCCCAGAGAGGGCTACAAGTTTCTGCAATACCAGTTTGAACACGATTGGTGTCGTAGGAGAGGCATAGACAAAGCATTTGCATGGGGTCAGAAGAGGGGGCCCCTTGTGACGGGGAGAAGACTCACACATAGCTGTGGCACACGAGGTGGCTTTTATAGAAGTCTGACCAGCAGAAATGATGCCCGTGCTTCCCTGGTGGAGGGGACAGCCGAAGCACAGGTAAGAGGCAGGCCATTCTCAGTTTTCAGATGAGGAAACTGAGGCTACCTGAACTTACTGACTTCACTGTAGTTTTCCCCTCTCCCCGCCTCAGGTGTGATTTCCCCTGCCCACTCCAAGTCTATTTGGGTATCTGATACCATCCAGCCTCAAATCCAAAAAGCTCTCCTTCCTCATATTGAGTCTGATCGAGCCCCTCTCACCAGCCCACTGGCTCCGACTCCCTGAGCAAGCGATGGGTGTTCTCATTTCCATCCTTCGGACCCCAAAGCCCCCTCTCTCCCACCTGCAGGGAGGTCTTGGAAGCTTCTATAGGCATATAACCAACTTCAAGAGCTGCAACCCGGTTCCAGCCTGGAGGGGACAGAAAACCCCTTTCAGCTCTTGTGAGGACCCCGATGTGTGCCTCTGTCCAGGCCCCACCCTGATTCCTTGAGACACCCTGGCCACGTTGGTGCCCGGGTGCCCAGGAGAGGGTAAGGGTAGAGGACAGAGGTCAAGCCAGCTCACTGCCCAGAAGGGCCTGGGACCTCACCTGGCTTCTTGTCAGCTAGGTGGTAAATATAATTCCAAACCTTAGACATAGGTTTGCGATAAAGATGAAAGCAGTTGACGATTGCTTTCCTGGAAAATTGACTTATAGAATTGTTGACTCAGTAAGATCATCTTCACCAAAATTAGATTTCGCCATCAGTGTTTTTGCACCTAAAACAAATAAGGCCCAATGGTGATTTCAAGACTGCATGTTCTTTTGAGGAAGTGTTGGAGGAATGCTATTCACGACAGGAATGCTATTCCCATTCCGCCTGGATAAGTGTGCCCATGGGAGCAGGGCTGATTATCTAGGACAGAGCCGGGTTCCCAGGGCTCTGAGCCCAACATCCCCACCTCCCCTGCTCACCTCCAGAATCGACCCCTCTAGGAAGGAGGCTTCCAGGCAGCCACAGCAAGCTGGCCCAGTGGGTAAATGCTTAAGAGAGAATAAAAGTCGCCAGGGCTGGGAAATCTTTTGTCCCAAGAGCTCCCAGCCTGTTATCAGCGCTGACAGGCCTTTGCTGGAACATGGGGGAGAAAGGCAGAAAGGGTAGTGTGTGCCAGGAGCATTGTCACCTCACGCACTGCCCCCTCCGTTTCTGGGCGCAGCTGGGGATTGGGGTCCCACTGATCTCCATTTACAGCTGCTTAGCTCAGCTCAGTTGTCCAGAACCTGTGTCCTGACTGACATGCAGTAGACTGACAACTCTCTGTTTAAGCCATCTCAAAAGGGGAAGGGGAAAAATAAGTACTACAAGGAGTCTCAAACCCAGGCAGAGGCAGAAACTTCTAGAAACTCTGCTCTTTCTCCATTTCTGCAGTTGCAGAATGTTCAGCACAGGCTGAGCATTGCATTAGTTTTGTCTGGAGTTAGACGTCCCTGGTTCTTGCTAGTACTGCCTCCCTCGGCCCCTTCCGCGCTGTGTGGGCTGCAAAACACTGTGGCTCTCCCCAGGGATGGTGGGGGACCTTCTGATGGCTTAGTTAGGTAAGAAGCCAGTCCACATCTGGAGAGAGAGAGTTTTACCTAATAAAGGTAACTGGTTCCCCGTTCCTTTGAGTCTAAGAAAAGAATCCATCTCCTCTCAACAAGGTCATGGGAACTGCTTTGCTATGCTAATAAATGTGCTTCAATAGTAAAAGATTAATTTTTAGATGTATCTTTGATAGCAGAGATGACCTTGGACAAGTCACCTTATTTCCCCCCCCCCCCCCCGACCCCGACCATTGAGAGAACACCTCCAATCTCGCTTTGAGACTCATAAAATATCATGGTGCCCCAGTATGCAGTCCTTGGGGGGACAGAGAACATTGAACAAAAGCAATACCATAAATGAAATGTAGATTAAGAAAACACTTTTTCTTTAAAAAAAATGCACAGTCTTGTTATTTGAAAAGCAGTTGATTAACTTGGCTTTTCAGGTTCAGCATTAAGGTCCGATTAGCTAATCACAATTTTCGGTGCCAGCATGAGTTAGGGTAGGGGCAGCTGAGGTCAGAGTGCAGAGCTGAGAATTTCTTTATGCAGCTTCTCTTCAGATTCCATCAGGGTCACACGAGACTGATTGAGAATATTTGAGATAACAGAACCATATTTGCAAATTAGGCTATGAAATAATGTTTCTTCCTACGGAATTCTTCTGGACATCCTGTAGCATGAAAGACCGGTGGTCAATCTCCTGAGGTTCTCCACCGTAGCCAGTCTGGGTGCAAATCCAGGTCACTTGGGAAGCTTTTAAGATCCCCAACATCAGGCAGCAACTCAAACCAACAACATCAGAGTCTCTGAAGGTGGGATGGAGACATCTGTACTTTTGAAAGCTCCCCCAGAGAGTCCAGTGGTTCCTCATGTGTGGTCTCCAGATCAGTAGCATCAGCTTCTGGAGCATCAGTATCTGGAACTTGTTGGAAATGCAGATTTTCAGGCCCCACTCCAGACTTACTGAATCAGAAACACTGGGGGTGAGGCCCAGGCATCAGTGTTTAACGAGGTGATCCTGCAGCCTGCTAAAGTTTGAGCAACCTTGTTGTAGAGCAAGGCTGAGGGGCTTTGCACCTGAGGGGGAGGCGGAGTTCAAAGTGGATGGCTCTGGTTGCTTCCTACAGCCACAGAAAAGTCCTAATGCTCTCATGGAACTCCACCTGGTTTTAAGTCACAGGTCTTCTCAGTGAATCCCCCAGTATGAATTAATTGCCCAAGTTATTCTTAAATTAACTCACTATGGAGATCCCCATTCTAGACCAATTAACACTTGGAGATTGCCTGCCATAATTCTAGACTCACACATTCATTAAACTATAAGAACTCTCTGGTGGTAATTGGTAGCAGGATCTTTTGCCAACAGTGGCCACTCTGGGTTTTTGGAAATAAAATTCTGTTATCAGCCCCCATCCTGTTTCTGGGGCAGGATTGTAAACATTCTAACCAACCGTAAGTGATTCTGAATTATTTTAAAAGATGTTGAGCTTCTTGTTCTCATTTGTTACAAAACAATTCCCTTCTTCCCCGTAGTTAGAACAGAGTTAAATGCTGGTTTTGAATTAGCGTCAGTGACTGAGAGCCTCTATGGAGCTCATGCAGCTTAACTCCTGTATCATCAGTCTGGGTTCTCCAGAGAAACAGAACAATAGGTGATAGATAGTATATTAGTCAGCCAGAGGTGTACTGAGGCAAAGTACCAGAAATCTGTTGTTTTTTTATAAAGGGTATTTATTTGGGGTAGAAGCTTATAGTCACAGGCCTTAAAGAGTCCAACTCAAGGTACCCTAAGAGGTACTTTCTCACCCAAAGTCTGTTGCCACGTATTGACACAAGATGGCGGGCGACGCTTGCGAGGGTTCAGCCTTCCTACTCCCTCTTAAGGCTCATGGTCCCAGCTTCTTCTGATCTCAGTTGTTGGCTGGCATCGGGCTTTCTCTCTTTCCCTGGAGCTCATTTCTTTCCAGGTTCAACTGCTCTGGTCTCTTCACAAGGTCAGCTGTAGACTATCAGGTTCCTCTCTCTTCCTGGGGCCCTGCCATGTCTAATGCACTGACTCTCTTCCTGTGTGTTCTTCTCTGTGTGAGTGTCTGTTTATTCAGCCTAAGGGGGCTGGGGCTCAATGCTGAATCACACTCTAAAGACGTGATTGAATCACAGCCCTAATTTTAACATAATTTAATCAGACTTCTCAGCTGAATCAAGTACAATCAAAGGGTATCCCACACAGAGAAACAGACCACTTTGCAAGCATAATCAATATCCCTTTTTGGAATTCATAAATAATATCAAACTGCCACAGATGGATATGTGTAAAAGTGCTTTATCTTAAGGAATTGGCTCACATCCGAAAGCCATAGGGCATGCTGGCATCTCAGACAAGAGATGGTGTTGCAGTCTTGAGGCAGGCTTTCTTCTTCTCCAGGAAACCTCAGCTTTTGCTCCTAAGACCTTCAACAGAGTGGATGAGGCCCATCCACATTATTGAGGTCATCTCTTCCCCGTAGAGCCAAGGGATTGGAGATGCTAATCCCAGCAGCAAAACACCTTCACAGCAACACCTAACCATGGCGACCCTTAAGAGCTCCCTGCGCACAGAGCCAGAGGCCAAGGAAAGGCCAGGAAAAGCCACAAACTATCCTGGTTTGTCCTTCATGACTGGTTTCTCCACAAGGAATGGAAGAGAGCTACTGCGGTCAGCAGTGGACGCTCCAAACCTAAAGCTTAAAGCCCCAAATCCTCGTGCTGCAATTTCTTAATGAGATAGAAAAACAAATAAACTCATACTTGGGGTCACTAAATGCACACTGTTAAGTATGGATGCTGTACCGGGCACCCAGCAGGCCTGATCTGTGGCCCAGCAGCCCACAAACGACATGATATTCCTCCCTCCTTGAAAAGGAGAAAAGACATGACTTAGCAGGGCTGAGGAACCTGTCCAGGGGGTTGTGGCCAGGAAGTAGCAGGACAAAATGCAAACCTGGGGCTGGGCTGTAATTCCCAAGTCTGAGTTCTTTCTGGTCCTGCTCTTTGGGATCGTGGTTTGGGGTAGGGAGATGATTGTCTTTCCAGACCAGGGACTTAGCTCAAGCTCTGGAGCCACCTAATTGGCATCTATTCATTAGAGCAAACAGGTGATTAAGCATCAGGCTCCATGGTGGGAAAGTTCTGGTAATGGATGGTGGTGAGGGGAGCACAACATTGTGGATGTGATTAATCCCACTGAAAGGTGTGCTTGGGAGGAGTGGAGATGGGAAAGTTTATATGTTGTATGTATGTTTCCACAATTAAAAATAAGCAAATAAAGAGCAATGAAATAGACAATGATAATTAAATGCAATACATGATCCTGGACTGGATCTAATAACAGAGGAGAAAGGACATTATTGAGACATATGAAAAAATTGGAATAGAGACTGAAAGCTTTATATCAGTGTTAAAGTTCTTGATAACTGTCCTTAACATGTTTATGTAAGTGAACATTCTTGTTCTTAGGAAATGAACATGGAAGTATTATGTGTTCATGTTATATGCAACCTACTCTCAAATGTTTAGAAAACTGAGAGAAAGGATGATTCAGCCAATGTGGCCAAATGTTAAAATTGGTGGATCTGAGTGTCTTGGGGTAGGTTCATGTTGGAATTACCTATATGGGTTTCATATTGTTTTTGAAACTGTCCTGTGTTTGAAACTAGTACAAAATAAAAAGTTTAACAAAAAATAAAAAAGAATCAGGCCCCAGCAGTGGAAAGGTTTTGAGGGGTCCTGGTGGCATCTATTCAATGAATGCTTGTAGACACCTCCTGTGCTGCCGTATGGCAGGCACTGGGCTGGGGAGGCAGTGGGGTGGGAGATCATGGCTGTATGACGTTGCAGGGAGTACAGCGTCCTGTGGGGATAAGGCGTGGGTGGTGCTAGCCCGGCCCCATGCATCAGAGAAGGCTTCAGGAAGGAGGTGAGAGCTGAGCTGAGCACAGACCATGAGTAGACCCCATGTAGTCTCACAGGCCTATGCTGAAGATGTGTAGAGAGGTGACCATGTGTACCGAGGTCGATAAGTCACCAGGGAGGCTGGAGCGTAGAACTGGGACAAAGTGACAGTGTGGAGCCTGGAGAGCGAGGCAGGGCCCCTGTCATTTAGGACTTGTATCTGTACTGAAGCCTGGGGGGTCCACTCTGAAAGCTCCTTTGAACAGGGGCTGACATATTTCTCATTTGGACTGTATAATTAGACAGCACCCACCAAGGTGGTTCTTTCAAAGCTGGGCATTGTCCAGCATTATCAGCAACTTCTCAACTGGAAGAAATTAATTACCATAAAGAAGCCTGGTGCTTTCTCGGTTCTCACAAAAGAGATTTTACCGTTGGCTCTCAATATCTATGTACATTTCTTCCACCATTCCCTTAAAAAAATAAAAAGGACTCAAGAGAAAAAAAAATGTTGCGGTGGAGAGTGTTGCCACTCAACACACTGAGGTGAGGAGCAGGCTTTTAAAGGGTAGAGTGAAGGGTTGAGTTTGAGGGACCTGGGGATGGCCGAGGGAGCTGCCTCCTTGGCAGGTAATTGGACACGTGGCTCTGGTGCTCAGAGGTGATGTGGGCCAGACGTATGGGGTTGGGGGCCACAGCCATGTGAGTGAACCTCAAAGAGCAGAGAGAGAATGGAAGATGAGAGGGCCAGGGGTGGAATCTGAGCTGTATCAACATTTAAGGGATGGGGAGAGGAAAGGCAGCCTGGGGAAGGTGCCAGAGGTCTGCTGGTGCTGGCGTCAGTGCATGTTTTCAACTTCAGTATCTCCATGAGGCAGGAGTTCTGGGTTCACTCTAGGGAGGAGCCATGTCTCCTAAGTAAGAGGACATGCAGCGTTCCCTTCTGGCTGAGAAGAGCTAAGTGCCCCAAAGTGCGCTGGGATTTCTCTTTCCATAGCATTTTGGCCAGACTGTGTTCCCACTAACGCCTTCACCCATAGTTACAACAGCCGCCTCAAGGGGGCATCTGGGGCACGCTGTATGTAAGGACTTGGAAGGTCATGAAACACGAAGGAGTCCACTTCCATCTGATAAACTCCCAGGTGGCCCCTTCGTGTTGAGTTGGGAGTGGAGCTGCATGGACCTGGCCAAGAGGATTTTGCTTCGCAGCAGAACTAGGGGTAAAGACTGGCGTTTGCCCAAAAAAAAAACCATGCATAAAACCTGTTTAGCTTATCAATGATCTCCAGGCCATCTAGATGGCATTTTTCAGAACACACAAAACTACTGACAAAATTCCAGAGCTATTGGAGACAACTTTTCACTCTTTCCAGGCCTCTTGAGAGTGTTCAGGGACAGACACATCAAGATGAAAGTGATGGGAAACATGTCACCTCCTCTGAGGTCCATTGTAATAGTTAGGCTAATGTGTCAACTTGGCCAGGTAGTTGTGCCCAGTTGTTTGGTCAAGCAAGCACTGAGCTAATTGTAATACAAAGATATTTATGGACGTTAGTCACCAGTGAGTTTACTGCACAGATGACTGATTACATCTACAATCAACCAGGGAGATTGCCGTCAGCAATGAGTGACGTTTTATCCAATCATTGAATGCCTTAAAAGGGGAATTTATTTCAGCATTCAGAGAGAATTTCCCAGCTCCATCTTTGGACAGCCATCGTCTCTCAGAAACTCATCAAAGACCTTCACCAGACCTTCACTGGAGCGCCTGGTTTGCAGCCTGCTTGCGGAATCTGGACTTGGGCATCCCCACAGTCACATGAGAGAATTTTATAAAATCTTGTACTATTTACAGATATCTCCTGTTGATTCTGTTTCTGTAGAGAAACCTAACTGATACAGCTTGGTACCCAGGGTGGTTCTTGAGGAACAAAATCTTAAACATGGCATGTCTGAGGTAGTTCTGGGAGTTTTGCAATTAACTCTCTAATTGAAATAAAGTGTACTAAGGACTCCCTTTCTAATAATGAAGAGGCCACTAACAGTCCATGGTATGAATTGGCAATTGAGATACGCAAAGTATCATCACTGGATTCCCCTAATTCCATGCTTATAAGAGGCAAGGATGTGGGTGAGAGTGTTTTCAACACTTTAACAGAGTTTTGTGGAGTCAAAACATACAATAATGTTGGTTGGCTCCTCCTAGATACTCTGGATACAGTTACAAAAGAAAGGGATGAGCTAAAGTCTTCAAATTTGCGACTTAAGGGAAGCAGATGTGGCTCAAGCAGTTGGGCTCCCATCCACCATATGCGGGGTCCCAGGTTTGGTTCCCAGGACCTCCTGGTGAAGGTGAAGCTGGCCTGTGCCATGGAGGGCTGGCGTGCATCACAGAGAGTTGGCCCACGCTGCAAACTGATACAACAAAATGATGCATCAAAAAAGAGACACAGGGGAAAGAGACACAATAAATAAACCAGGGAGCTGAGGTGGCTCAAGCAATTGGGTGCCTCTCTCCCACATCAGAGGTCCCAGGATCAGTTCCCCCTGCCTCCTGAAGAGAAAACAAGCAGCCTGAAGAAAGTTAATGAATGGACACAGAGAGTAGGCAGTGAGTGCAGGAGGCGGTGGTGGGGGATAAATATAAAAATAAATCTTTAAAAAACCTTTGCAACTTAAAGACATCATGAGTGATGTGAAAGTTTCTATGTGTGCTCTGAAAGAAAATCTTGTTTCCTGCAGCCACAGGCTTGAGATTTCTGAAAACCAGACTCAGGTTCTCATTGTACAAGTAGCAGAGTTACAAAGGAAACTAAATGTCAATCTAGCAGGGTGTCTGTTATAGTGAAGGCATTGACTGGAAAGAAATGGAACCCTGAGGATTGGGATGGAGACATATGGGATGATAATGATATTGGTGGGGATATTGAAACCCTAAATTCTGAGACTTTACCAGGTAGACCTGTGATGGCCTGCCCTGTGGAGACCACACTTTGTCAACCTGTATCACCCAGGCTCTAGCCTGCCGCAGGGAGTCCAGACCTCCTTGCAGCCCTGAGCTGGGTACCAGCCAAACTGATGCCTGCACTGCCCAGCCTTGGGCCTCCCCCAGGGAGTTTGGACCTCCTCCCAGCACTGAGGCAAGTACCAGCCAAATTCCAGCATGTACTGCCCAGCCACCACCCTGCCCTGAGGAATCTGCCTTCCAACCCCTGCCTGAAGAGATTAACCCTGTTTTATCAGATGACAATGCAAAGGAATGCCCCGAGGTCAGTAGATTGAAAGGCATTTCTATCTTCTCCTTACCCACCCCTTTCACCCCTCTTCTCTTTGAGACCTATTACTGGACCAAAATTACAACAAGCCCCCAAAGGCCAAATACAGTGTGGCCCATGAGGAAGTATGCTATTTTCTAAAAGAACTTCATGAATTTTCCAACTTATATAAAGAGAAATCAGGGGAATATGTGTGGGAATGGATACTAAGGGTATGGGATAATCATGGAAGGAATATAATGTTGGATCAGGCTGAATTTATTGATACGGGCCCACTAAGCAGGAATTCTGGATTCAAAGCTGTACCTTGAGGGCTTAGAAAGGGCTGGTTTGTTCAGGTGGCTGTCTCAAACAGGGCCAAAAGATGGCCTAGCCTGTCTGAGGCTGAGACGCCTGATTTGCCCTGGTATACAGTGGAAGAGGGAGTTCAAAGGCTTAGAGAAATTGGAATGCTAGAACGGATTTACCATATAAGACCCACCCGCCCACCCCAGGAATGTCCAGAGGACACAATTTGGAATAAAATTTGTAAAAGACTAGCTGCATCTTCCCTGAAGAGCTCTGTGGTTGCTTTTCTCTGTAGTCCAGATGTTACTGTAGGGAGGGCTGTAATGGAATTAAAATCCTTAAACATTATGGGTATGATCCGATCTAGGCAGGTAAAAGTAAAGTATCAGCAGTTAATCACCAAAGACAGGTAGGTGTGGCTACCACAATGAAAGGCACATTCAAAGCAGCAATCAAAATAGTCTGAGTCACATAGAGCTATGCTGTTAGCTAATAGATCATGAGATACCTAGAAGTGAAATAGATGGGCAGTCTACTAAATTTCTTCTCGATCTCTATAAGCAGAAGAGTTCTAATTCAAGTGAACAAAAGCTTAACTTAAAGTACAGATGCAGAGAATTATGGCTCCTTAATCTATTCCCAGACTTGAGACAGTTTATAGACTCAGAGCCCCTTGAATGAGGAGAAGGCTTGGTCTACTTGGGGAAGGAGCCTGTTTAACTGCCAAAAATTTATACTGTTAATCTTCCTCCCAGCTTTCCCCAAGAAGACCTACAGCCTTTTACCAGAGTAATTGTCCTTGGGGAAGAGGAAATGATTAGACATTTAGGGATTGTTAACACTGGCTAAGAAGTGACATTAATTCCAGGAGACCCAAAACATCACTGTGGTCCACCAGGATAGGGGCTTATGGAGGTCAGGTGGTTGATGGACTTTTAGCTCAGGTCTGTCTCACAGAGGCTCCAGTGGGTTCCTAGACCCATTCTGTGATTATTTCCTCAGATCCAGAATGCATAATTGGAATAGACATACTCAGTAATTGGCAGAATCCCCACATTGGATCCCTGACTAGTAGAGTGAGGGCTGTTATGGTAGGAAAGGCCAAGAGGAAGCCACTAGACCTGCCCCAGCCTAGCAAAATAAGAAATTAAAAGCAATACCAGATTCCTGGGGGGATTGAAGAGATTAATGCCACTATCAAGGATCTGAAGGATGTGGAGGTAGTGATTCCCACCACATACCCATTCAATTCTCCTATTTGACCTATGCAGAAAACAGGTGGATCTTGGAGGATGACAGTAGATTATCATAAACTTAACCAGGTGGTGACTCCAATCGTAGCTGCCGTCCCAGAGGTGGTATCATTACTTGAGCAAATCAACACAATTCCTGGTATGCAGCTATTCATCTGGCAAATGTTTTTTTCTCAATTGCAGTTAGTAAGGAGCACCAAAAACATTTTGCTTTCAGCTGGCAAGGGCAGCAATATACCTTCACTGTCCTACCTCAGGAGTATATCGAATCTCCAGCCCTCTGTCACTATACTGTCTGCAGGGAACGTGATTATCTCTCCATCACACAAGATATCACACTAGTCTATTATTTTGATATCATGTTGATAGGACTTAGTGAGCAAGAAGTAGCAATGACTCTAGACTTATTAGTAAGGCATTTGCGTGAGAGAGGGTAGGAGATAAAGCCAATAAAAATACAGGCGCCTTCTACCTCGGCAAAATTTCTAGGTGTCCAGTGATGTGTAACAGGTCAAAATATCCCTTCTACAGTGAAAGATAAGCTGCTGCATCTGGCCCTCCTATGACCATAAAGGAGGCACAATACTTAGTTGGTCTCTTCGGATTTTGGAGATAACACATTCCTCATTTGAGTGCTACTCTGGTCCATTTACTGAGTGACCAGAAAAGCTCCTAATTTTGACTGGGGACAGGAACAAGAGGAGATTCTGTGACAGGTCCAGGGTGCTGTGCAAGCTGCACTGCCACTTGGGCCATATGATCCAGCAGATCCAATGGTGCTGGAAGTTTCGGTGGCAAATAAGAGCCTTTGGCAGGCCACTATAGGAGAATCACAACACAGACCCTTAGGATTTTGGAGCAAAGCTCTAACATCCTCTGCAGATAACTATTCTCCTTTTGAGAAAGAGCTTTTGGCTGGCTCCTGGCCCTTAGTAGAGACTGAAAGCTTAACAGTGGTCATGACACCTGAGCTGCCTATCATGAGCTGGATTTTGTCTGACCCACCAAACCATAAAGTTGGGTGTGCACAGCAGCACTCCATAATAAAGTCGAAGTGGTATATTTGAGATAAGGCTTGAGTGGGTCCTAAATACACAAGTAAGTTACATGAGAAAGTAGCCCAATACCCATGGTCACTACCCCTGCCATGTTACCTTCTCTTTCTCAGTCCACGGTTTTGTCCTCTTGGGGAGTCCTTTCCAATCAGTTGACTGAAGATGAGAAAACTTGGTCCTGGTTTACAGATAATTCTGCATGATATGCAGGTACCACTCAAAAGTAGATAGCTGCAGCACTGCAGCCTTTTCTGAGACATCTATAAAGGACAGTGGTGAGGGCAAATCCTCTGAGTGGGCAGAACTTTTGAGCAATGCACCTGGTTGTTCATTTTGCTTAGAAGAAAAAATGGCCAGAGATGCATTTGCACACTGATTCATGGGCTGTTTCTAATGGTTTGCCTGATGGTCAGGGACTTGGAAGGAACATGATTGGAAAATTGGTGACAAAGAGGTCTGGGGAAAAGGTACGTGGATAGACCTTTTTGAGTAGGCAAAAAAACATTAAAACATTGTGTCCCATTTGAATGCTCACCAGAGGATGACTTCATCAGAGGAAGATTTTAATAATCAAGTGGCTAAGATTACCTGCTCTGTGGCTACTTCTCAACCTCTTTCCCCAGCCATTCCTGTCATTGCCCAATGGGCTAATGAACAAAGTGGCTATGGAGGTAGGGAAGGAGGTTATGCATGGGCTCAGCAACATGGACCTCCCATCACCGAGGCTGACCTGGCTACAGCCACTACTGAGTGCTCAATCTGCCAGCAGCAGAGACCCACACTCAGCCCCCAATATGTCACCATTCCCTGTGGTGATCAGCCTGCTATGTGGTGGCAGGTTGATTAAACTGGACATCTTCCATCATGGAAGGGGCAATGGTTTGTTTTAACTGGAAGAGATACATACTCCAGATATGGGTTTGCGTTTCCTGCATGCAATGCTTCTTCCAAAACTCCTATCCATGGACTACCAAATGTCTTCTCTACCACCATGGCATTCCACACAGCCTTGCTTCTGATCAAGGAACCCATTTCACAGCAAATGATATGTGGGAATGGGCACAGCCCATGGAGTTTACTGGTCTTTCCATAGTCCACATCATCCTGAAGCAGCTGGATTGATAAAATGGTGGAATGGCCTTTTGAAGACTCAATTATGGTGACAGCTGGGTGGCAATACCTTGCAGGCTGGGGCAATGTTCTCCAGGAGGCTGTGTATGATATAAATCAGTGTCCACTCTATGGTGCTGTTTCTCCCACAGCCAGGATTCATGGGTCCAGGAATCAATGGATAGAAATGGGAGTGGCATCATTCACTATTACCCCTAGGAAAGTTTTTGTTTCTTGTCCCTGCATTCTTATGCTCTGCTGGTCTACAGGTCTTAGTTCCAAAAGGAGGAGCGCTGCCACCAGGGAACACAACAATGATTCCATTTAACTGGAATTTAAGACTGCCACCTGGCCACTTTGGGCTCCTTTTATCTCTGAATCAACAGGCACAGAAGGGAATTACTGTATTGGCTGGAGTATTTGATCCTGACTATCAAGGGGAAATAGGACTGCATCTACATAATGTGGGTAAAGAAGAGTTTGCTGGAATACAGGAGATCCTCTGGGGTATCTCTTAGTACTGTCATGCCCTATAATTAAATTCAGTGGAAAATTGCAACATCCCAATCCAAGCAAGACTAATAATGACCCCAAATCTTCTGGAATGAAAGTGTGGGTCATCATGACAGGCAAAGGACCACGGCCAGCTAAAGTGCTTGCTGAGGTAATGGAAACATGAAATGTATAGTGGAAGGTAGTGACAAATATGCACTTCGACGACATGACCAGTTACAGAATCGAGGACTGTAATAGTCATGAATCTTCTTTCTTTTTGTTATGAGTATGATTGTATATGTACATAAAATGAATATCTTTGTTTTCTTCCCTAACCTTTTCCCTATCATACGGCAAGTTGTATTAGTCTCATGTTATAATATTCAAGGATGTCAAGTTTGAGTGAATATTACCCAAGGGCTTACTCCTTATTCTGTAGGGAATTAATGCATTTCCAGTTGTACACAGGAGAGATGAACATTGTTTGGTGGAAATATACATATATGCATGTCTGTTATTGTTTTTACTTAGAGACTAAGTATGGTTTAAGCTAATGTGTATGATTGTCAAGTTGACAAAGGGTGGACTGTGATGTTTACGTTAATGTGTCAACTCGGCCAGATAGTTGTGCCCAGTTGTTCGGTCAATCAAGCACTGGGCTAATTGTAATACAGGGACATTTATGGACTTTAGTCATCAGTAAGTTTACTGCATAGATGGCTGTTTACTTCTACAATCAACCAGGGAGAATGCCGTCAGCAGTGAGTGGTGTTTTATCCAATCAGTTGAATGCCTTAAAAGGGGAAGTGATTTCAGCATTCAGAGAGAATTTTCCAGCTTATCTTTAGAAAGCCAATGTCTCTCAGATACTCAAGGACCTGCATCAGACCTTCATCAGAGCCTCTGGTTTGCAGCCTGATGTGGAATCTGGACTTGTGCATCCCCATGGTCATATAAGACCTGGAGGGACGTTCCAGGGTGAGGCAGACCACCCAGTCCTCATCACCGCCAGGCGGGCCCTGACAGCTTCTCCATCTGAGCGGTCATATCACCGACAGCAGGCACTACCTGTGTGAAATGTGATTCTGGGTGTTCCATAGGAGGACATAGCTGAGGATATTTGCTTTGTTTTTGGGTGACCATCTCTGGATGAGTGCGCAGAGGTAGGAAGTGGCTACTTGCTTGGAGGCCGATATAGTAGTTGGAAGTAACAGGAGGCAGATGTACATGAGCAGCATGAGAAGAGGCAACGTGGTGGTGAGTGGGAAAGGAAGGAGCCAATAAGATCTGTGACCTGGTACCGTTCATGGGAACTGCACAGTACATGACCAGGGCAATACCCGACTTGAGAAACTCAGGTCAATGGCCACCCAAGGAGGTGGGGGTGGTGAATGGACATAAAGGGAATCAATGATGCAGGCTGCAACAGAGATAGACCTCAAGGACATCTTATGGAGGGAAATAAGCCAGACAGGAAGGGACAGGCACTGATTGACTCCCCTTAGATAAGATATCTAGAATAGGCAATTCCATCGAGATAGAAAGTAGACTACAAGCTACCAGGGGCTGGAGGGCTAGTGAAATGGGGCATTATTGCTTAATGGGTACAGAGTTTCTGTTGGAGGGTGATGGGAAAGTCTTGGTAATGGATGGGTGGTGACCGTAGCACAACACTGTAAATGTGATTAACACCTCAGAAGTGTATTCTTGAAAGAGGTTAAAATGGGAAAGATTATGTTGTACATATGTTTCCACAATAAAAAAAATTTCAATGCAAAAGGCATCCTTATAATAAAAGTGAGGAGGGGGGAATCAATGTATCCGTTGACCATTCCTGAGAGGGTGCCATGCAGAAAGTAGATGCACATATCATGGATGAAGAGTAGATTAGCTGACCCCCCTCACCTGGGGCTTTTTAATTGTGTGCATGCATGGGTGCAAATATATAGGATTTGACCAATATGTCCTTTTTTTGATTTTCTTTTAGAAAGTTTGTCTGGGAAGCTTGCACTCCAGCACTGGAACCTTGATGCCTAGGATGATGCTGTCCAATGTCACGGCCGTGACACCCTTGCTGAGTCAGCTGTGGCAGGAGACGGTTCAGCAGGACAGCCCCACACCTGGCCTGGCCCGCCGATCCGCCGGCGGGGATGACAGCAAGCTCGCGGCCCTCTACATCCTCATGGTGCTCGGCTTCTTTGGCTTCTTCACCCTGGGCATCATGCTGAGTTACATCCGCTCCAAAAAACTGGAGCACTCACATGACCCATTCAACGTGTACATCGAGTCAGACACCTGGCAGGAGAAGGACAAGGCGTACTTCCAGGCCCGGATTTTGGAGAGCTACAGGGCATGTTATGTCCTTGAAAATGAGCTGGCCGTCGAGCAACCCGACACATACCTCCCCGAGATGAGGCCTTCCACATGAACCCCACAACTGGTTCAAACTGGATGAACCCTCCCTGACAGTCTTATTTTTCTAATCACAAGCTTCTCATATTCTTTATTGTATGGATACATTTTTTTTCTTTTTTGCTATTGGAAGGGACAAGGGGATAGATTAATAACACAATTTTTCTAAAAATCGTATTCTTTCTGTAATAGACTGTCAATGGTTTCCCATTCTCTGTCCTTGCCTTGTTAATCTTAGCAGAATCTCTGAGATTATGGCTTCCAGTGTAAGAGCTGCATTTCCTGGACTCCCTTGCAGCTAGCCAGGTCATGATTTAAACTTCAGTCACATGACTACAGTACTAGCCAGTAGACATGGAAAGGATACATGCAACTTCCAAGTAGTCCTCGAAAAGGAAAGAACATGCTCTCTACTTCCCTTTCCCCACTTCCAGCGGCTGGTTGTGGATGAGGTGATGAGTCAGCTTTGACTCTGGCGAAGGATAGCTTACTCCCAAATTGCAGAGCAACTAGATTCCACGTTCCTGCACCATATCACAGAGGGGGCTCTCCATAACCCTCCTGGGCTATTCACCAGCTCGGACTGTGTAGGAGAGAGAAATGAATGCCAATCTTGTTTAAGCCACTGCCATTTTGGTCTCAAAGAGAATCAATATCCTAACCAATACAGCTAGCTTCTAGGGCTGAAACTAAAGGGGTGGTGTGCCCACACTTCTCACAAGCATATTCCTCCTCTTGCTATAGGACAGGACCACTTCTGCCCTTGTCCACTCTGCCCTCACTGCTGCAGCTCTGTCCTCTTTCTGCCCTCCTGTCTCCCATGTCTCCCACTCCCTTCCTTCATGCATCCCCTAAAAACACACACAAAGACATATACTTTCCACTCACATGTGACTCTACAAGAAACTCCCTTCCTACAGGGCTGAAAGGGAGAAGGATGCACTTTCCTTCCAGGATATTTATCAGAGGGCATGTGCTCGGGTTTCACAGCTGGAGGGACGGTTGCACCCACCATCACAATGGCCCAAGGAAGAAGTGGGTGTGGGCAAGTGGCAACACATGGGGCTGAGGTGGCAGGGCCTTTTGAGGTGATGTGCTTCCCACCCCACCCCAGACACAGAGCAGCTTTCCCTATCGGCACGCCATTCTCATGAGTTTAGCTTGTGAGACGGATGGGAGATGCGAAAGGAATGGGCATGGCGGCAGACGGTTCCAGGAGGCACTCTTGAGTACCCATTCTTCTTCACTGCCATCTATTGTATCCTGTAAGTTCACCTGCTTGGTCACTGTTGAAGAGTATTACTACTTAAATAAAACAATATAAATTCAAAGCAACACACTGTTGGCCATCCTCAAATAGACCTGTTTGGCCAAGCCCAACTCCAGCCTTAATTTCATTTAATAAAAGCAGATGCCTCTGAGTGTGCTTGGGAGCATCTCTGGGCAGAACTTAGACATCAAGAGCCTCTGAATTACTGATGTCCTTAGGTCAGTGTTTCTTTAGGTCACAGAGCACCTTGAAATATTGAATGAAAGCTGTGACCCCTCATCCTGCCCCCCAAAAAATGCACATTGACACGAAGTTTTGCCTACCATTTCAGGGGGTTCTTGGGCCACTGGGAGCCCAGTCGTGGCTGCTGGCATCTCACAGTCCTGGTGTCAGTCCCTACTTCAGACAGACACACAACACCCCTCTCAAAGGAAAGGCAGCCGTGGAGCGTGGGTATGGAGGAGAGCGTTGGGAATGAACCACTCACAGACCCCAAACGATGCAGCCAAGTCTCCATCGGCTTTCCTGTGGGTGTGACCGTCCGTGACTAGGACCTTTGAAGATGGGGCTATCAGTTATGGTGTGGCCAAACTGAACTGAACGGGGGTGGGTCCTGATGCATGTGACTGGGTGGGTGGGGTGGGGCTCATAAAGAGAGGAAGTTTGGAGTCAGAAGCCAGAGGAGAGAGATGCCATGTGCGGGAGAACCTCCAGCACCAGAGGGCCCACTCTGGGAGTAAGCATGGCCTCGCCAGTGTCTTTTTTACAAAGTATTATCATTGTTATTGAAACATATGCATAGACTGTACCTTCCACCCAAAGTGTACAATCAAAGCCATTTCATATAATTGCAGAGTTATGCATTCTTCATTTTGGTCAATATTAGAGCATCTTCATCACTCGAAAAAACAAAAACAAAAGCCTTACCCTTAGTGGTCACCTCTCATTCTCTCTACCCTTCCCCTGCCATACGTAACTGCTCATCTATTTCCATCTCGATAACTTATTTTGTATTTACATTTTTTTTAGATGGAGCCAACAATATGTACTTTTTGTCTAGTTTCTTTTACTTAATATACTTCCTTTTTTTTACCATTGATGAAAGATTAATTTATTATACACTATTGTTCAGTTTGCTTTCATTGTATTTTTGCCCAAATCTCATGCTGATGTGGATCTTGTTCTGTTAAAGTTCTTGTATATGCACTATTGTTCTAAAATATGCACTACTAACCATACTCTTCTATCACGAGAGGGTTTCCTGTGCTACACAGTCCCGTGCTTCATTTTTTAGCTTACCTTATAGTGACATACATGACCTTAGACATTCCTTTCAGCCACTGTCATACCGTATATTAGCTCTGTTAATTACAAACACTGTGATGTGCTTTCCCCATCTCTACTCATTTCCAAACATTTCCAAACAACCTTTTTACCAAGTCTGCGCAGATTAAACCTCAGCTTTCCATTCTCTAACCTATTTTCTGGTGACCTATATTCTCGTTATTAACTCCATGAATTTGCTCGTTATATTTAGTTCATAATAGGGAAATCACACAGAATTTGTCCTTTTGTGTCTGTCTTGCTTCACTCAACATAATGTCCTCCAAGTTCATCCACATTGTCATAATGCTTCACGACTTCATTTCTTCTTACAACTGAATAAGATTCCACCGGGTGTATATATCACGGTTTGTTAATCCATTTGTCAGTTGTTAGACACCTAGATTGCATCCATCTTTTCCTTGCCAACAGTTTGATTCTCGACTTCTGGCTTTCAAGACCATGACACAATAAATGCTTGTTCTTTAAGCCAGCCCGGCACATGGTGGTGGTCACAAGAGCTCTGGCAAACGGAGACAGGGAGGGGCACAGAGCATGTGTGGTGCACAGCGTGATTCACAGCCGGCACGCTGACCTTGATGATTCAGGACACGAACTCGCTCTTTACCACCAGTTCACTGTCCCGCACTAAGCCTCCCGTGACTGACAGCTGGGGGAGAGCCCGTGAGCTTGAGAATTCCCTGATCCTGGGGGACCAAGCGCCCCGCTCGTTCCCCTCCTCAATCCCCTTACCTTCCTCTCATTCCGGTTGGCTTTAAAGGCGGAGTAAGGGGGAAGCTGAAGGGGCGATGGATTGAGCCACAGATTTGCAAATGCTTGTTATCATATTTTAAAAGTTGATTTAACAAAAGAGTGTGTACTGTGTGCCAGGTATTCTTCTGAGCTCTTGAAAAAATACATCATCAATTAGCAGTTTGCATGCAATAGTTTTGGTGTTCACTGGGTAGCTCAGCAATACCTTTTGTGATTTTAAAAAGGAGATTTTTAAAAAGTAAAGCCTGATATGATCTGCAGCATGTTTTTCTTTCTTAATAGAACCATAATACTTTTAGAAAGTGGATAGCAGTTCTGGGCAGGATCTGATGGAGGGCTTAGGATTAAGGAAAATAAGGTCGCCTGCATACAGTTAAACTCTGCCATTGATACACGGTCACGAGTCAGAACAGAGAGGAGGGAGCACCGAGGATGCTTCAGAACAGCAGGGGAAGGAGCAGAGCCCCCGAGGGGGGTGGTGACTCACTGCGGAGAGCACTCCCCTTCTAAAGTGGGGGCTGCTGCTCAGCTCTTGGGGTCGTCTCAGATTTTTACAGAGAAACTGGAAATCTGGATATTTATGTGACGCCTCCTGATTTTTAGATGCTGGCAACTAATTCCATTTCTAAAACTTGTGTGAGCCCAACAAAATACGATGAGCTGGATTCTGCCCCAAGACCATCCACTTTCAATCTCTGCTTTGCAGATGAAGAATTGTCTCGCTTGACAGCAGCCTGGACAGAGGCGGGGGAACCTGCCTCTTAGCTTTGGTGCCAGAAACACAGGGAGTCGCCGATGGGGCTCCCCCAAGTGCCACCCACGGCCGCTGGACCCTCGGCTCCACCAGGCTGTCTCCACCTGCACCAGGAGAGCGCCCCATTCTCCCGGCGCTCCCATGGGAACTCTTTCTTCCTGTGGAATTGCAGGTTAGAACTCTGATGTCACTCCTTAGGCTTGGGACTAGTTCGTGGGAGTCTGCCCTGGAGGGATGGGTCCAGTCTACACACAGAAGACCTTGGTTTCTGAACTTCCTACAGAACCCAGGGCTGATGCTGGACCCGGTCATCAGTGGGCACTGACACGGCCGGGCCCACCTCGCTTGGAGCCCCCGGCCTGGCAGGGTGAAGGGTGCGGCGTTTTCCACGTGTAAATTTCTGCAGGATACAGTGTGTGCACCTCACTGGTCCCCGGGCCTTGCGAAGCTCCAGAGAAATGAACTGACGAGGATTGTTGCTTATCTGCGAGGAAACCGAGGCTGGGGAGGTTCAGCGACTCACCCAAGGTCACGATCAGAAGGAGGAAGGTGGCAGGAGCTCCTGCCCCTGGCTTCAGCCCTCCCTCTCCTCCAGCTGACTCTACTGGCCAAGAGCTGGGGGAAGAAAATGAGGGCTTCTGCTCAGAGGTGAAAGGTCACCTCAGCCGGCAACAAAGACGGCAGGGGAGGGTGGGAATCCACTGATTTTACTTTTCCTATATACTAACTCAACCTATTATTATTATTTTAGATAAACTTTATTTTTGGAGCGCTTTTAGCTTTACAGAAAAAAAATTGCACAGAAAGTTCCCATAGACCACATCTTCCTCTACCCCCAAGATAGTTTTTATGGGATATTATTTAGGAATACTGGACAATTTATTCTCAAAAAGGATTTGAAAAGCACCTGTGCTTCATCTACAGACGTCTGCTTGGTGAGACATAAAGTAGCCCCACATCTAATCCAAGCCCTAAAAGTCAACTGAGCCAAAAAAGAAGCTAAGTTGCAAATTAGGAAAAGGTGATTTGAAATATTCTCCTTTAGGTTCCTCTCAAGACCTGACCATAATTCAGTAACAACCACAAGAAGAGTTAGAAACAAGCTGACAGGTAGAGAAAACTGTTATCGATTCCATAATCTTTGAAAATCCAGGGGAGGCTGTGTTGAGTACAGACTGATTCACGGAAGCACATCTTATCCTGAATCCATATCGGTAGATGCCTTCTACATGGGCACAAGTGAGATGTAAATACCTAATCAGACTAAGTCATATTATCAAGGCTGGAGAGGGCTTGGGGAAATGTACAGAAAAGCAAGGACTGGACTGAGAAGGAGTGATACCTTCTTTAAGTAAGCAGACTCACTGAATACATAAAACAAATCTTAATGCAAAAAAGAGTCAGGGGAGTTAGAGCAGCGGGCTCCTTGAGTGCACTGGTGCCCCATCTAACTGAGGTCGGTAACGTGGTAACCGTGGATCACAGATATTTGCAAAAATATGGGTTTTGTCTGCCAGTCTCAAGGTGCCCTGGACAGAACTCTTTATATGGGGTGGCTGCCCCCTGGTGGTCACTTCAGGGATATTTTTCCATACACTTGGAACCCAGAGCTGGTGAGCCAGGTGGGTGCAGCTTATCCGAGCAGGCTTTACCACCCTTGGGAGACGACCTTTCTATTCAGCCGGCAAGTCCAGGTAGCCATGGAAGGATGACAGCCCAGAAGGAGGCCACAGCTCAGAATTCCTGGGAAGCTGCTAGGACTCCTCCCAGCACTGCTCTTCTATGTGCAACGATTCTGCATATATTTGCTTTGTGCTGGGACCTGCCCAACCCGCTCCACCTCTTTGGGCATGACCCTTTGTCATCCTTGCCAGCCTTGGAAACTCATCTCCTCCCAGGACCTGAGCTCCTTTCAGTTCTAGGCCTGTGCCAACTCCTGCCATCGGGGAGAAAGGCTGCCACTCCTGGCTGACCTCAGACGGCTGCGAGGGTGGCCACCTCCTCTTCACCCTGCCCTAGGGATAGGGGGCACCCAGCACCCAGCACTGGACAGATGCAAGGGACAGTAGTGCACGAGTCACAGACTCACAGCCCGAGGAAGAAGGACAGGAGCCGAGAGACCCAGCAGGGGCAGCGGCAGCCTTTGTAGTAACACGAGGCCGCGGCGCCCCTGGTTCCCTCAGGAAGATGCAATTGGCTTGTCTGAATAATTCTGCAGTCAGAAATAAAGCGCATGCTCAGGGGCTGGCGCCTCTAAAGGAGGGTTGCTTGGTTAGGGGGCCTCACCCGCTGTGGCCGAGCGGGCGGGGAACCTGTCCTGAGGCTATTTGAGGCCCCCCCCCGCCCCGATTTTACCAGATGCCAAGACAGCACGTCATCTCGACCTTTGATTTGGGAACCGCTGGGCAGGGGATACCCTGTGCCCAGCCCAGGGCCCGGGGCCTGGGTGGGGGGTGGAAGCCTGCCCCTGCCCCCAGAGCTGGAAGGGATGGGATTCTCCAGTTTGCGGGCTGGGGGCTCTCATCCTCGCTTGCTTGCACCGTCTACACCCGCCACGGGGTGTAGACGATACTCAGCGACCCAGTCGAGGCAGGAGGATGGTTGTCCAAGCACGGTCACCCCCAGGCCGTCCCAGGAGCTGGGAGGAAGGGGCACATTGGGCGGCCGAGAGGAGCAGTCACCTGCTTCCAGCTTCTCCCCGCAGGATCCCGGGGAGTGGGGAGAAAAGGCCACATGGAGACTTCTCATCCTGCAGGCGATTAAGAATCCAAGCTGCTCTCCATGCGAGGCTCAGCAGGTGAGGCAGTTCAGGGAGTAGCAAAATGCTCGGTTTCCCCAGCTCAGACCTCCTCCTTGGAAGGAGAAATGGGAGCGGTTGCTGTCTGCCTTGGGGTCCCACAAAGCAGGGGCCGTCACCCCCCTGCCTGGCCTGCTCACCCGCCCCCGTCACTGGGCGTTTACCCCCTCATGTTGGACAATTCCTAGAAACCAGATCCTCTTAAAGATAAAAGGCAATGGGGGGAAGCAGCTGTGGCTCCATCAGCTGGCTCCCGTCTACCATGTGGGAGGCCCTGGGTTCACATCCTGGGGCCTCCTTGTGAAGGCAGGCTCGCAGGCCTGTGGAGAGCAGACTCAGCCAAAAAGGGAGACAAGCAAAAACACAGAAAAGTGCGCAGTGGATTGACACAGAGAGCAGGCAGCAAGCAAACTGCAAGGGGGGGGGGGGAGGATTAAGAAAAAATAAATAAATACAGACACAGAAGAACACACAGTGAATGGACACAGAGAGCAGACAGCAGGCAAAAAAAAAAAGCCGCAAGTAGCGGGGAAGGCGATGGGATGGTGCGTGGGGAGGGGGTCCATCCTGTGGGTCAGGCAGGAAGGGGGCTCTGAGGGACCTTACGGCGGAGGCCCCGAGGTGGCCTGAAGAATAGAGAGAGGGATCTGCTTTGGGGAGCTCCATCCAAAAGGATTCAGGTGTCCTGACTACTTTTTAAAAAATTTATTGACATGCATCGCCCATACATGAACATGCATAAACAACAGGTGGATAGTAACAGTTGTGAACTTACAAAACAAACACGCATAACATCATCCAGGACTCTCATACCTCACCCCACCGCTAATACCTTGTACTGTTGCGAAACATTTTAAATTAATGATTAAAGAGCATCCTCAAAATACTACTACTAACCAAAGTATTTTCCCCCAACCCACCCTATTATTATTTTTATATCATTTATACATGAATATATATAAACAATTAAGTATATAAATAAAAGTTGTGGACTTACAAACATGTAACGCCACACAGGGGTCCCACATGTCAACCCTCCACCGACACCTTGCATTGTCGCGAGATGTTTGTTACACATTAGGAGAGCATATTGTGTCCAAACTGTGCTTTAACCACAGACAGCTCATGTGTGAGGAATAGCGCGCGATTGCGTTGGTTTCCCAAAGCTGACAACTCTCCCCAGACCGGGTGGTTTCACCCCCTCGCAGTTCTGGAGACCAGAAGTCTGAAATCAGAGGGGGGTGCCGAGTGCCCTCGAAGGGCACAGGCGGCCTTGGCTTGTGGCGCATCCCTCCCATCTTGGGGGCTTCCCCCCGCCTCACAGAAGGACACTCACTGGATGGCGGGCCTGCCATCGTCAACATGACGTCGTCCCAATTCCTTCTGAAAGACCCTGCTGTAAAATCAGGTCCTGAGGCTCCAGGGGGATGGCATTGGGGAAGTGGGGGCCAGGACGGAAGTGATAGGCTAAGAATTTAGAAGGGCACCTGGCACAGAAGCTGCACTCCATAGGGGTCGGCGTTATTTGTTCCCACCCAACGGAAGCTGCTGCTAGAACCCAACTGCCACCTCCCGTGGGGGCGCTTTCCCACACACTCCCGATCCCGGCGCCAACACGCCAGCACTGGAGAGTCAGGGGCCAGTCAGGAAAGCAGAGGCACCACGTGCTAGTTTAACAGCGACATTCAGGTAAAGAATTGGCTACACAGGTGTTGAAGCGCTGAAGAGGCTAAGCAGGTGTTTGGGGCGCTGCAAACGAGGGGAAGGAGCCCCATACGTTCTGCATGATTTTTCTGTAAACCTACAACTTCTCTAGTTAAGCAAAGAAAGAAGGAATGCTGAGGGAAACCCAGAGATGCTAACTGGAGGGGGCAGCCAGCAAACAAACACGGCAAGGTCTCCCCTCGCCCCTGCCTGTAGCCGACTGCCCTGTGAAGCCTTCTGCAGGCCACGTGAAGTCGGGGTTGTCAGTAAAATGGCTTCTTTAGGGCCCCGTGAGCTTACCCTTCCTTCAAAGTTAGGGGCTGCCCTTGAGGGCTGTGTTATGGGTTGAGTGGTGGGGCCCCCCACCCCCAAAAGATACACTGAAGTCTTCATCCTCAGGGCCTCAGAATGTGGCCTGATGTGGAAACAGGTCATTACAGGTGGAGTTAGGTGAGTTAAAATGAGATTTTACAGAGGAGGGTAGGCCCCTCAACCCCTATGCTTGGAATCCTTATAAAGGGAGAGGAGTCAGACAAGAAGACAGAGGCAAGGCCAGGCAATGCCCCAAGTCAAGGAGCGCCAAGGGATTCTGCCACCGCCAGAAGCCAGGAGACGGGCAGGGAGCAGATTCTTCCATAAAGACAAGAGCCTCCTCAACTTTGGATGAATTTCTGAAGTTGAAGCCATCCAGTGTGCGACCTTCAGTTACAGCAGCCCTAGGAGAACACGCGGTGTTTTGGTTTCCCAGCTGCTAAACACACACCAACATTAGCTTGGCTGATCCAGAGGAAGCCATGGGCTGATGGTTCAGAGCTGGAAGGCTGGCTTCCTGCTCTGCTGGCCCCCATCTTGGGGCTCATTGGCTTTCTCTTCACATGGCCATGCGCATGACAGTGTCTTCTCCTTTCTCTCTGGGTTTCGTGGACCTCCAGCTTCGGGCTGCTCCACTGGCTTCTCTCTTTCCTTGCCCAATTGCCTTTGCTTCTACGGATCTCGGCCATATAGGATGAAGGCCCAGCCTCGTTGAGTTGGACAACATTAACTAATAACACCTTCAAGTGGGTTCAACACACATAGGACCAGGGTCTGGGACCTGAATGTGCCTTTTGTGGGGACATGATTCAGTCCCCAACAGTGGCAGACGATGCTCGTTTTACCCTAAGGGGTAGCTTTTCTGACATTAAAAAATTTCAGGGAAGCTGATGTGGATCAAGGAGTTGGGCACCCACCTAACACATGGGAAGTCCTGGGTTCGGTTCCTGGTGCCTCCTAACAAAGATGAGCAAGACAGCAAATGACACGGTGGGCTGGCACAATGGGCTGGCGTGGCAAGCTGACACAATAAGATGACAACAAAAAGACACATTGAGGACACACAATGAGAGACACAACAAGCAGGGAGCAGAGGTGGCTCAAGTGACTGGGTACCTCCCTCCCACATGGGAGGCCCTGGGTTGGGTTCCCAGTGCCTCCTAAAAAGAAGATGAGCACAGAATGAACAGACACAGAGAGCAGACAGTGAGTACAACAATGGTGGGGGGGGGGGGGGCAGAGGAGGATAAATAAAAAAAACAAATCTTTTTAAAATATTTTCAAAATTTTGGTTATTAAGCAAGTCCTCAAGAACTAGCAGGACTGAACTCCCAATCAGGGATTTACGAATTCAAGGAGAAGCCAAGGTCACCCACTCATTGGCTGACCCTGCATTAAAAGACAAAAGGGAAGGGGTGGGGGGGAGAAAGGCACGACCCCCCAGTCAAGTCAAAGGGAAGGAGGGAGGTCCACGTGGTGGGAAGCATAGGGCCAAGGAGGCATTTCCCTGGTGCACAGCGTGCACAGGCTCCGTGGCCGCTCTGAAACAGGTGCGGAGACTTCGCTTGTTTTGATGCAATCAGGTGAGGACAGACCATCTGATGACTGCATTGTTTCAAGCTGGTTTCCCGAACCAAGGGCTTTTGGGCTTGAATCGTGTAACCCAACAAAACACTTGTTCTTAATTTTAGTCTGCACTCCTGTGGCCGTGAAGCCGTTTGTAAATAGGACCCTTTGCAGATTTACTGGCAGGTCGGGTGTGCACTCCCTTGTGAACAGGATCTTCTAAGATCCGATTCAGGGGTGACCAAACTGAGTGAAGCATTCTGGGAGGCCTTATAATGAGAAGCCAGAAGATAGAGAAAGTCACAAAAGGGGACCAAGAAAGCAGATGGCCGTGCGATGGGATAGCTGAGATGCCAGGCAAGGAACCCCAAAGATTGCCAAGGCCACCAAATGCTACAGACTCTGGGAGGAAGTGTGGGCTGTTGAGACCTTTGTTTTGGACTTCTAGCCTCAAAACTGTGGGATGACAAATTCCTGTTGTTCAAGCCAATCCAATGTGCAATGTTTGTCATAGCAGAGCTGGCAAACTGAGGCCTAGGTGTTATACAGCACTGAGGCATTCAGTGTCACACCTTCCACCTCATAAAGGTTGTCCATTTACCTGTGGCACCAGATGGAGATGCTGAGCTTGGAACAGGTATGGGTTTGAACCCAAAATGGCCTTGTTAACCAAGCCAACAGCTGTCATTGACGCCGCATGTCCCTCTGCCAAGCAGTCCTGAGCCCCGTGGGACAGCAGATCCCGAAACATCCCACCACCAGGAGGGTACTAGATTCCTGGATTTTTGGAGCTCATTCCAGAGCAGGTGTATTAGTTTCTCATGGCTGCTGTAACACATTTCCATAAGCTTGGTGGCTTACAACAGTTCTGAAGGGCAAAATTCCAAAATCAATGTCAAGCAGGACGGTGCTCCTCCAGAGACTCTAAGGGAGGGGACTTCCTGGCCTCTTCCAGCTTCTGGGGGCTCCACCTTCAGCCTCTGTCTTCACACAGCCCATCTTAAAGGACCCTTGTCACTGGCTGAAGACTCACCCACATAATCCAGGCTTAGACCATCTCAAATTCCTCAACTTAATTTCATCTGCAAAGACCCTTTTTCCAAATAAGGTCGTAGTCACAGGTTCTGGGTGGGGATAGCTTTTGAAGGAGTCACCGTTCAAGCCACAACACCAGGGGTCAGGAAACTATGGCCTACAGGCCAAATCTGGCCCACCACCTGTTGTTGTAAATAAAGTTTTATTGGAACACATCCACACTCATTCATTTACATATTTTCTCAGCTTGCTTTCATGCTACAATCACAGATTTGAACAGTTGTGACCGAGATTGTATGGTCTGCAAAACCAAATATATATAGATATTTTTAGGAGTTACTGAGTACCGAACCCAGGACCTTGACATGGGCAGCAGGAGCTCAACCACTGAGCTTCACCTACTCCCAAAAGCCAAAAATATTTACTATTTAGCCCTGTACAAAAAAAAAAAAAGTTTACTGAGCCCTGTTCTAGAACCGGTCTGAAATGTTTTACTCCATGGCCAGTCCTGGCAAGGTTGAGCCCGCATGGCCCTGTGCATGCACATTCTGGGGCACAGGAGCTCAGGAGCCAAAGGTGAGAGGCAGCCTGGGGACGCCCCCAAGTCAGAACTGAGGCAACTCTGGCAGAACGAACCTCTTTGCAGGAGTTTGCTCTGTTAAGTACAGAATACCAGAATTTAGATTTTTTTTCAAACCTAGTCAATAACTATTAGGCCTAGAATTATGCCCTTGACATTTTGAGTGCTTTTGTATGCGTATGTGCAAAACCCACATATCTAACCATTGCTGTGCTGATACCGTCAGTGCGGTGGTTCTCTTTGCACGGAACAGCTGATTACGTGATAGTGGAGTTTCAGAGAAAGAATTTATTGCTGAGCACAAAGCACGGAGAACAGAAGATCTACCAGTCATAAATGTGCCTCCCTGTACTCGAAAAACTTAGTGTTTTATAGCAGTCAAACAAAGGCAGGCAGGCTCAGGGTGATAAAGAGGCTAACTTAGTTTAATTACTGAGCATGCGCAGACTGATGACACGTTTAGTTTCTTTACAGTTGAGGCTACTGGGCATGTCAGGAGAGCCAGCTCTGATGAAAACTGTTTTGCTAGATAACTTAGGGTTTGGGGTTGTCAGTCCTGGCTGCCTCATTTTAATAAACAAGGGGCAATGTACAAGGGCACCCCACTTCCGGGCTGCAAAAATTAGCTCATGAGATATAAGTCGCCGGGTAAGGTGATGCATTTTCAAAACATGGCATCAGATTAAAGAAACGATGCATCTGGGTTGCAGTTCACTGATTTACAATAGTTACTGGATATCTACTTCCGGCTCTTTCAAGGCTAACTTGCCACCAGGCAATTCCGTAAATTGTCACAGTTACTGGTTATTTTCTTTGCCTTCAGTGTAAAATACCAGAAGATTAGCAATTGCCTAAAATACAATTCAGTGAGTCAAAGCACGTCTGTTAATTTTTCAGTTACACTGCTGGAAGAGGCTTGCAGCTACCACCGCTGCACACCTTAGCAGGCGTCCTCCGGGGCAGCTCCGCGGCGGGGCCTGGTTGTTATAGCAGCCTCTCGCCACAGGGGGGCAGAGCAGCCCTGGGTACCATCGGGGGTGGTCTCGGAACCTCTGCCGGCAGGGGGCTCTCTGAGACGGCTTCAAGGTACGCGGTCTAGTGCTGTTAGCATCCTGCAGTCTACACCCGCGTGCTGCGGCTCTAAGCAGAAGACTGAATTACTGAATTTCAAAGGGCATTTTTGGTTAAAGTTAGTTAGGGCAACGTGTCCATGACGTTTAAAAAGGGCCTTTGCTTCGACTGTCTGTTGCTAGCGGGTTATTTTCCTTGTACAGGGGCACATCTCTACAAGGAGAAAATGCAAATCAGGGGCACAGGCAGAAGCCTAGAGCATTAGTTTTAAAGTGTTTGAGAGCAAGAGTTTCAGACATACTTGCATATTAACAGCTGATTCCAGGCAAAAAAAGTTAATATGTTCATTGCAAACTTTAAACAATTACATTTTCAGTAGGTAATAGACACATAAACAAGCAAAAAAAAAAAAAGGGTACTGCCCCCGAGGCAATATAAAGAGTCTTATAATAGTGTCTTCCAGAAATAGTGAATGCATAGACAAGAGTAGCAGCTTTTTGATGTACAAACGGTGGTACACAATACATATCCTCCTGCATCAGACCTTTTTTTCCCCCGAAGTAGGAAATAACTATCAAAGTCTTTCCTAAGTAGCAAAATATATCAAAGATTGTTCCACAGCAGACGTAGAAATCTGCGTCATTCTTTTTAATGGCTGTGTAGGAGTCCATTGTTTGGATTTCCATACTCTTTAACGGGTTTTTCTTAAAGACATTTGGGAGGTTTCCAATCTTTTGTTATCACAACAATGAGGCAATAATCAGACCTTGTCTCTATGCTCTTGAAACTCGTTCACACCCAAGGCCCCCAAATTCCTAGAAGATGAATGACCTGGTCAGAAGATACGAATTTTGATGATGCAAACTGCCCTCACCAATGATTATCTGAGCTGTTACTACGCAGCAGGCACCCTCCTGACTGCTTCATATATATTAACTGAACTCTGCAGCCGGTGCTGTGAACAATCCCATTTTACAGATGCCCTCTACCCATCTACTAGGAGTAAAATGGAATCCCGTCATTTTAACTTGCATTTGTATTATTATGAGTGAAGACTTACATCTTTTTATCTGTTTAAGAGACACTTGTATTTCCTTTTCTGTGAACTAGCTGTTCGTGTCCGCTGACCATCCTCCTGTTAGCTGCTGATCTGATTCTTAATGTTAAAAGCCTTTTGAATACTGAGGATATTTGAATATTAAGATATTTGACACTTTATCATCTGTGTTGCAAATACTTGTCCCCAGTTTATCACTTAGTCCTTGGCTCTGTTGATGGCTTTTTTTTTTTTTTTGCCATGAAGAAAAATTTAATTCTTACACAGTTGGATTTATCAGTCTTTTCTTTCATGATTTCTTATTTTTCTGTCATACAAACACTACCACAATCTAGGATTTTTAAAAAGTCTTCCATGCTTTGTCCTAGCTCTTTTATACTTCATTTAAAACCGGTTTATAACAATTCCTCCATCTGGGGTTTATGTTGGTGTTGATATGAGCTTTGGGTGGGTGCTGTGTGCCCATCTCTTCATGAATAACCAGGGCTGTGTTTGTCAGACAATAAAAAAACTGCAGCCCACCTTTCGTAACCATGCCAACCACTCCAGACCCAGAGAGCCAATTAAGTGATATAGGCTCTATAGACTTTGCATATTCAGGGAGGATGTAAACTAAATATGGTAATTCAAGCCTACCTGGAATGTGGGAAATAGGTGTTAACTCAAGCTTATCTAGCAGTCAAACAAACCACCATTGGAATCTACACCCCTTTATCCACTGTATAAAAGGAATCCAAAAATCTTATTAGGAACTCAGGTTTTTGGACAGAGAAGCTCCAGAGCCTGGCCAGTCGTAAATAATTTTTTTTTCCTTCCCAAAATTATTACTGGATCCTGGCCTTCCGTATACAATTATTGAATCTCTCAACCTCCATAACAGTGTATTAGAGATCCAATGTTATTCTCTCCAAATGACTCTCCAATTGTCCCATCCTTTCATGACATGACCCATCTTTTCTTCAATGATTTGAAAAGTCCCCTTTATTTTTATATATATATATTTAAAAATTTTTTTTAAGATACTTAGATCACATAAGAATTACATAAAAAATATAAGGGATTCCCTTATGCTCCACTCCCTCTGCCTCCCACACTTTCCCACGTTAACGTCCTTCATTAGTGTGGTACGGCTGTTAGAATTGAACACATTCTGGAGCATTGCCACTAAGCATGGATTATAGCTTACATTGTAGTTTACACTCTCTCCTGCACAATTTTGTAAGTTAAGACAAGACACATTTTAGCCTGTATCTGTGTTTGTTTGTTTGTTTTGATGTACCGGGGCCAGGGATTGAACCGGGACCACGTTCGTGGCTCAACCACTGAGCCACACTGGCTCCCATTGAACTGGGACCTCCCATGTGGGAAGCAGGTGCTCAACTGCTTAAACCACGTCTGCTCCCAGTGTTTTTTTTTTTTGTCTTTATTTTTTTAATATCACATTCAAAAAATATGAGGCCCCATATATTCCCCCCCCCTCCTCCCACTCCTCCCCCCATAACAACAACCTCCTCCATCATCATGAGACATTCATTGCACTTGGTGAATACATCTCTGAGCACTGCTGCACCTCATGGTCAATGGTCCGCATCATAGCCCACACTTTCCCACAGTCCACCCAGTGGGCCATACTCCCAATGTTTTAACATTGTGTAGAGATGCTTCCTTTCACTACATTCATTCTCCTGGGTTTTCTTCCTTTTCTTGTATGTTCATTTTTCCATATCAATTTTAGAATCAGCTTGCCTGTTATCATTTAAATGAGGCAAGACTCTCAAACTCTTTGTTTAAAGGGGAACTCTAACATTTCTATTTACTGCCTACTTCATGTGAAAGACAGATGCCTGAGATCCCTTCAGGTAAAACAAAGAAATTTCAAAAACATTGATACATTAAAGGAAACTGAGGTATTAATTTAAATATTTCTACCAGTTCCACACATAATTAAGACAACCAGTCCAAATTGTAGCATAGCCTTTGGGGAAGTAAGGTTATTTCTTGAGGTTTTGCAGCAAAATATACAATCTAGGCGACTTACCCATTTCTTTGTTAGAATATTGGCATTGATGGGGATTTCACATCACAGAATATTGTCTGCTTTTCTCTGCAGCTGCAGGGGAAGGAGCAATGTTTTCCCCCTCTTTATTTGTCTCTGACTTCGCTATGCTTTTTCAAACCTAAAGGCTGTAATTCTATTCATTGATCCTGAGAGAACGGTGGATCCAAAAAGCACAAAATATATCATTGGAAAGAAAAAGGGAGTGGAATAAATAATTGAAATGAAATATAGCACTCGGAAGATCTGCAACTCAGTCTAGTTCTGAAAAAAAAAACAAATAAAAAGTTCTCTTGGTGTTTTCATTCAAATTATACCAAATTTAAAGATTAATTCTGGGAGAATTACCATCTTTATAGAAAGTGTATCTTTCTATCCAAGAATGGAAAGTATATTTCCATTTATCAAGTCTTATCTCTTGATTTTTAGATTTTCTGTGCATGTCTTGTGCATTTATTATACTCTTGGGTGCTTTATATTTTTGGTTCCTATTGTATTCTTTGCCAATATTTACAAAGCTCTTGCTGTTAACACAGATTCTTGGATATTGATTTTTTAAATATTTATTTTGTAACCATTCATTTTGCTGAATTATTTTACCATTGCTAATAGTTTCGTGATTAATTCCCTTAAATTTTTTAAATATACAGTCAAACTATCTGAAAAATAATAATAATTTTCCGCCTTCTTCCAATTTTTGTTCTTCTTTCTTTGCTCTTGTCAGATCAATCTGGATAATTCCTACAGTACAATATTAAATAATAGTGGTGACAGTGGATGGCTGTGTTTTGTTCCTGATTATAACCAGCATCTTCCAATGTTTCATTATTAAACATAATTCTTATATTTGACTTGAGATTGTATTTTATTTAGCACATTAGGAAGGCATCTACCTTTCTCTTTAGTAAGATTTTAAAAATCAGGATGGAATTTAAATTTAGCAAATGCCTACCTATCACCTATGAAGATAAATATGTATTTTCTTTAGACTTATATGGTAAATCGCATTCATGACTTTCCTAATACTGGCCAACTCTTCCATAATTGGCTTGGATACTGACAATTGTTTGTGGCATATTATTCTTTTAAAGTACTGTTGTAGCTATTGGCTAATATTGTATATCTACATCTACATCCTTAATGTGACACTGGTGTGTGTTTTCCTTTTATTATAGTGACTTTACAGGTTAGGTTATCGTTGATATGCTAGTTTTATCAGAATAATTTGGAAGTTTTTCTTCTTTCCCCATGCTTTAAAAGCATTAGTGTTCTCTATTCATAAAGGTTTAGCAGAATTTTCTTGTGAAACAATCTGAACCCAAAGATTTCTAGGTGGATCACTCTTGAGTAAGTTTTTCAGCATCTTCTATGGTATCTGATATATTCTGGCTGTTAAAATCTCTTTTGGGGTCAATTTTGGAAATTCATATTTCACTGGAAAACCATACATTTGGTCAAGGTTTTCAAATTTATTTGCACAGAAATGAGCAGGGAAATTGATTCTTCTGGTTTCTTTGATTTACTCTACATCCATTCATAACTCTTATTTGTATATTTGATCCTTCTCCTTTATTTCTCGATTAGAGGTTAATGATTTAGGTTCCTTCCTTCCTTCCTTCCTTCCTTCCTTCCTTCCTTCCTTCCTTCCTTCCTTCCTTCCTTCCTTCCTTCCTTCCTTCCTTCCTTCCTTCCTTCCTCTCTTCCTACTCCTCCTCTTCCTCCTTCTTCTCTTCCTCTCTCTCTTTCCAAGATGTATTATTGGTGTAATTATTTCTGATATCTAAATTCTGTTCTTTTCTAATCATTTTTTCTTGCTTTCTTTAGGATTATTTCATTATTCTTTCCCTAGCATCTGGAATTAGGTGATTAATTTACATTTTTAAGCAGGGTTATTGGAACATAATTTACATACCATAAACTTCACCCATTATAAGGGTGCAGTTTGATGACTTGTAGTAAGTTTGTCCAATTGTGAGCCATCACCACCACAACCTAGTTTCAGAACACTTCCATCAGCCCCAAAAGTTTCCTTGAGCCCTGTTTTAGCAACCCCTGCTCCTCCCCGCCAACCCCCCAGCCCCAGGCCACCACTGACTGCTTTCTCACTTTAAAATTCTGCCTTTTCTAGAAAGTTCATATAAATGGAATATACAATATGCATTCTTTTGTGCCTGGTATCTTTTACTCAGCATAATGTTTTTGAGGGTCATCCATGGTTATTGTTTGTGCTAAGGGCATACCACATACCACATTTTGTTTAGCCATTCACCAGTTGCTGGACATCCGTATTATTGTCAGTTTAGGACTCTTATGAATAAGGCTGCTGTGAGCATTCATTTCTAAGTCTCTGCATGGACACAAGTTTTCATTCTTCTTGGGGTAAAATTGCTGGGCCATATCGTCTAAGTTCAACTTTTTTGACACACTGCCAGACTGCTATCCAAAAGTAGCCGTCCCACTGAATATTCCCACCTGCAGTGCAAGTTCCTGCTTCTCCACATGCTCACTAACACCCAGCACCACGTGCTCTTAGATTACGGCCGGCTTAGTAGGTGGGTAGTGATGGCTCGTTGTGGTTTTGATTGGCATTTCCCCAATGATGAATAACGCTCAGCTTCATTCCATGTGCTTATTAGCCATTCACATATCTCCTTCGATGAAGTGTCTGTTCAAATCTTGTCCCTATTTTGTCATTGAGTTGTTAGTCCTCTTATTATTGAGTTGTAAAATGAAAAAATATTCTGGGCACAAATCTTTGATTAACTTGGTGATTTGCCAATCGTCTCCCAGTCTGTGGTTTGTCTTTTCATTTTCTTAACAGTTTTGGCTTTGTTTTGTTTCTTGAGGTACCAGGGCCAGGGACTGAACCAGGACCTTGTGTGTGGGAAGCCGGCGCTGAACCCATGCCCACATCAGCTTCCCTGGTTGTTTTTTTTTTTTGCTTGTTTTGCTTGTTGTTTGTTTTTGTTTTTTTCAGGAGTCACCAGGAACCGAGCCTGGGACCTCTCACGTGGAAGGTGGGCACTTAACCACTTGAGCCACATCTGCTCCCAACAGTATCTTTGGAAGAGCCAAAGTTTTACATTTTTTGAAAATACATTTTATCTTTTTTTACCTTTTGTGGATTGTGTTTTTGATGTTATATTGAAGAAATCTTTGCTTAATCAAGATCACAAAGATTTTCTTCTACAAGTTTTATAATTTCAGCTTTTATATTTAGGCCAATGATCCATTTTGAGGGAATGTTAATATATTATGTGAGATAAGAATCTAAGTTCATTTTTTGCACATGACTATTTTATTGTTTCTGTGTAGTTTATTGACACAACCATTCTAAGGTCCACAGGATGGAGGAATAGAGTATGGATTAGAGTGGACTTACTGATATTCTATACATGAACTATTGTGATTAGTAATCAAAGAAAATGTGTCATTGGTATGGAGAAAGTGGCCATGGTGGCTGCTGGGGGTAGGGAGTGGGAGGAAGAGATGTGATGTGGGGGCATTTTCAGGGGTTGGAGTTGTCCCGGGTGGTACTGCAAGGACAGTTACTGGACATTGTATGTCCTCCCATGGTCCACTGGGTAGACTGTGGGAGAGTGTGCAATATGGTGTGGACCATTGACCATGGGGTGCAGAGGTGTTCAGAGATGTATTCACCAAGTGCAATGAATGTCTCATGATGATGGAGGAGGTAGTTGTTATTGGGGGAGGAAGGCGGTTGGGGGGTATATGGGGACCTCATATTTTTTTAATGTAACATTAAAAAAATAAAGACAAAAAAAAGAAAGAAAGAAAAGCAATTCTTCCCTCATTGAATTTTCTTGTAAATCTATTTTTTTAAAATTATGATTTATAAAATGATATTATGCTTCCCAATAATTCAGTAAAAAATTCAGTAAGTTATTTGTCATTAGACTGCATATGAAGTGATACATTGCCAATTTTAACAGTTAAGAAGATATAAGAGTTGATACAAATAAATATTTTAGCCATTAGCTCATTATGAGGCATTGAGTTTATCTTTCTTTTTTTTTCAGTTCTTTGTTCAATTTTTTTTCAATTAAATTTTTTTAAGATTTATTTATTTATTTATTTCTCTCCCCTTCCCCCCACCCCCACCCTGGTTGTCTGTTCTCTGTGTCTATTTGCTGCATGTTCTTCTTTGTCCGCTTCTGTTGTTGTCAGCGGCATGGGAATCTGTGTTTCTTTTTTGTTGCGTCATCTTGTGTCAGCTCTCCGTGTGTGCAGCACCATTCCTGGGCAGGCTGCACTTTCTTTCGCGCTGGGTGGCTCTCCTTACGGGGCGCACTCCTTGAGTGTGGGGCTCCCCTACACGGGGGACACCCCTGCATGGCAGGGCACTCCTTGCGTGCATCAGCACTGCCCATGGGCCAGCTCCACACGGGTCAAGGAGGCCAGGGGTTTGAACCGCGGACCTCCCATGTGGTAGACGGATGCCCTAACCACTGGGCCAAGTCCACCACCTCAATTAATTTTTAAAAGGGGCTTTAAGATTACACAAATGTTACATAAAAAATATAGGGGATTCCCATATACCCCACTCCCTCCCCCTCCCACACTTTCCCACATTAGCAACATCCTTTGTTAGTGTGGTGCATTTGTTACAATTGATGAACACATATTGAAGCATTGCTACTGACCATGGACTACAGTTTACATTATAGCTTACACTCTGTCCTGCACAATTGTATAGGTTATGGCTAAACATACAGTGACCTGTATCTGTCACTGCAGTGTCATGCAGTACAAATCCAATGTCCTGAAAATGCCCCCATATTCTACCTGTTCTTCCCTCTCACATCCCTCAGAACCTCTGGAGGCCACTGTCTCCACATCAATGATAAAAGTTCTTTCATTGCTAGAATCACAATCAATCTATAGTAGAATAACACTAAGTCTACTTTAGTCCATCGTTTATTTCCCAATCCTGAGAATTCTGGGATGGTGATGCCCACTCCACCTCTTATTGAGAGAGGGCTTAGATCCTATGGGGCATTTGGATGGGACTATTTGCTTGCAGTTGCAGACTCTCTCTGTTCCTTGGGTATAAATCTACTTTTATTATTTCATTTTATTAATATTAGCTGTATCCCTTCAGGTCAGATATGTACATTTAAAAATTATTGTTATTTTCTAGGCAAATTTCATTTTTAGTTTTGATTTTCTTTTTGACCCAAGAATTTTTAAGGCAATAACTTTTCTCTTACAAGTGGCAAGCCTTATATTTTTCAATTTTAAACATTTATTTCTATTTTTATTAATTGTTAGTAGAGAATATTTTACATTTTAAATAGGTGCAAGACTTCCCCTGTGGCCAGATATATGATCTTTTAGGCATGTGGATTTGTCACAGTTTTTGGAAAGAAAATGCATTCTCTGTTTTCAGGGTATAGAGAGTCCAATACATCATGTCACCTTACATATATCAGTTATATATTGTGATTTCTATGCTCTTAAAATTTTGTCTATTCATTCTATTATGGACTGAGAAGTAAATTAAAAGTTGCCTGCTTCTCATTTTCTATAAATTTTGCCAGTAGGCACTTAATAAATGTTTTTAATACATCTTTGAATGAATGAACCAAAATAAGTCCAATTTTACTCACAGTTACTCCCATCAATGATAATCATGATAATGATAAGGGCTTATATTTATATCTAATTGTACTGATTTCCTAGGGCTGCTGCAACAAATTACTGCACACTTGATGACTTAGAGCAAAGACATTTATCCTTTCACAGCTGTGGGAGCCAGAAGTCCAGAATTAAGGTTTGAGCAGGGCTGTGCTCCTAGCAAAGACTCTAGGGAAGAATCCTTCCTTGCCTCCTCCAGCCTCCAGGTGTTCCTTGGCTTGTGGCCACATCGTTTCAGTCTCGGCCTCCATCTTCCATGGCCTTCTCTGTGTCTAATCCAGGTTGAGCTTATCTCCATCCCTACTTTAATTGTATCTGCAAAGACCCTATTTCCATGGCAATGCAAATCAAGATCTGTAGATTCTGCCTTCTAAATATCTTTTGAATCCATTGGCTTCTCTCCATCCTTGCTTCCACTCCCCCCTTTCAGAGGCCATCATCTCTTGCCTGGATTTTGCCCATTGCTGCCTGACGGGTTTCTCTGCCTCCAATCTTGCCCCTCTTCAGTCCTTCCTCCATCATGCAGTCAGAGTGACCTACTGCAGGTGGCTGTTGTCTTCTTTTGAGCACGTGCTACAGACTAGCACAATTGGTCTGCCCCAATTATACAGTGGTTGGTCCACTTTGGGTATCTTACTCAGTAAGGCCAATCACAGTCATTTCTGGGGTTCTCCTCTCTGGTGGTGGACCTGTTGGGGTGTGGGTCTGAGTGTTGCATGCCACACCGTGTGGAGAAAACCTCATTGGCAGCAGAACAGTAGGTCAACACACAAAGAGAAGCAGAAATGGAAAACAAATGGAGAAGGAGAGCCCTGATGTGCCCTCCTCCCGGGATCTAGCCCCTTAGGCCAGGAACCCTCTTTTCTCCCTTGCTTCCTTGAACTAGTAAGTCTCCCTTTTTGATAACTCTTGTTTAAATTTAGCTCTGCATCCCAGAGCATCCTGACTAACCATCACTGTCACAGACACGTCTCATGGGATGGAATAATAACACAACCTTATTTTTCCTTCCACTGTTTCTTTAAATCTGCCCTATGGGCCCCCACACTGTGGGGCTTGTTCAACCCCTGCCCCTGTGATCATTCTTGGCTAGTAAAAAGACCTATAGTCACATTAGGCTGGAACACATAGGCTTGTTTCCATAATTAAAATGTGCACTCTCATGTCATAGCAAAATTCTGAACTTGATTTAAGGTTGAGGCTCTCCACCTTCCAGCCTAGACCCATAGTGGGAGGTGGCCTGCAGGTGGAAGACTGGGAGGCTTGGCCAGCTTCTTTCTTTCATCACCTGCTCTTCTGCTTCTGTTCTCTGACTTGTTAAGAGCGGTTTCTGGCCTCTCCAGGGTTGGAGCAGGGAAAAAAGGTGAGGGCTAATGGAGCAGGACAGGTCTTCCTAGTCCGTTCTGCAGTGTGAACAAGCAGCAGGCAGTGTTTAAAGCTGATGGGCACATCCCTGAAGTCTTTGAAGGCCTACCTCAGCATCATTGGATCTACCATGCAAGGCTGGTGTTCAACAGCTCCCCCAAGTGGTAGCTAGAGGTGATGGTAGCCATGGAATATTCAAAATTCCCATCCTCTCTGCTTGGCTGTGGCAGCCAGAATGCCCATGCTACGCCTCTCTGGGAAAAGCCCCTGGGAGTCCTGGTCCATGCAGGAGGGCTTAGGAGGAAGGTAAATAACAGATTTTCTGCTAACCAGGAAGGTGAAGGCTTAAGTACTTAACTGGGAGAAGATATGAGATATGGGAAGAAGCTCTGTTGCTCTCCATGATTGTTTTTCATGTCCTTTTGCATTCCAGGAGGTGGTGGATTGAATTGTGTTCCCCAGTAAGAGCATGTTCTTGGTCTTGGTCTGCATTCTTGAGGGATCCATTGTAGAAATTAACATTCATTCACTGCATTTTTTAAAAAATGGTTTATTTATTTAATTTCCCCCTTCCCCTCCTCCCACCCTGCTGTTTTTGCTGTCTGCGTTGTCTTCTCTTCTCATTTTCTCTCCTCTAGGATTCACTGGGATTCAATCTTGGAGACCTCTGATGGGGAGAGAAGTTCCCTGCCAATTGTACCACCTCGATTCCCAGTTTCTGCTGCGCTTCACCTTGACTCTCCCCTTGTCTCTCTTTTGATGTGTCATCTTGCTGTGTGACTCACTTGCATGGGGCACTGGCTCACCACGTGGGCACTCATGCAGGCACTGGCTGGCTGTGCAGGAATGCTTTCTCTTTCTTTTCACCAAGAGGTCCCAGGGATCCAACCCACGTCCTCCCATATGGTAGGCAGAGGCTCTTTCACTTGAGCCACATCTGCTTCCCATTCATTGCATTTTTCTTGAAAATTCTGATGCCCTGAAATGCAAAAGCACTACCTTCTTTTTCCTCCCCTTTCCTTATCTCCCCTTCCCTCCCCTTCCCTTCTCCTTTCTTTTCTTTTATTCTTTTCTTTTTTATGGATAGTCACATCCACATCCCTGCTACCTTTGTTTCCAATTTTAACAGTTTTCCAAGCTGACAATTGCTTCAATGAACCAAAAAAACCATGGCCTTCTGGGAGCATTAGGTGTCTAATGTCAGAGGTATCCAGGGCTACTGGAATTTTGGTAGTTCAAGCAGGTATTTACAGGGTGTGTGGCTCTGCTTGATTGTATGCGGTCAGTATTTGTCCAGACTCAACCCGCAGGCTGAAGGAGACCGGAAGAAAGACAGCAAACACAAGTCGGAAGAAAATTCTTGGCCCTGGGGGTGGTACGGGCTGTTCCATTTCACTGTTATGTAAGCATTTGGGAATGACAAATAGCTGGCATCATCCATACTGCATAATAAGGTAGGCAGCTGCCCGGAACTGTGGCGACCCCAATCTCGCCCCCACGCCCCACCTCCAGGGAAAAGGCACTTTTAATGAGGTGGTACAATGTGACCACAACCGTGGCAGAATATAGTATCCTTTCTACAAGTAGTGTTTCTAGTTTTCCATATAAACCATATTTCCCTGCTTTAGAGGGATTCTAAGACACAGAAACCAGACAGCAGGGAAAGCATTTGGCAGGGAACAATTCCATGATGATAGTACCCCCTTTCCCAACTTGGACACGACTGGACTTCCCTTGGGGCATTCCGGTTGCCCCGATTTTCCTGGGGCTTATCATTCCTACACCCTCACCAAATTCCTGCTGAGCCAAGTGCCAGAACCTTTGACTTCCCAGAAGACCCACTCCCCAGAGCTTCCACCGCTTCCACGCCAGCTGCCCCGCCATGCCCTCCCTCTCTCGAGGCATGTTGGCAGACTGCCCACAACACCCTACCCAGTGTAGACACCTCCACCGGGTCACTGCCCTTCCACACAGCCTTGTCAAGCATCCTTCCTTCCTGGGGACCAGGGGACATGGGCTGTGTTGGTCCTCCATCACCTCCACTTATGTAGGAGGAAACCATGACTCGGAGTGCACGGGCCGGCTGGGAACAGAGTCGCCAGTCCTGGCCCTTGTCGCTGCCACCCACCCTTCATTATCGGGGGTCCCCCACACTCTGCCCCTGCCTCGGCTCATGCCAGCAAAGGATGGAAACCCCCATTTGTGCAGCTGAGTGAGAAGTGCCACGATTTGTCCAATAGCAAGAGACGGCAAGAGCCGAAATTAGAATTCCAGAAAAGGTTTAAATTCAGTTCATGGATATGTTAGATATTGAATAGTAATATGCACACATGGTTAAAATGCTCTGAAGTATAAAGAAGTAGAGAAAATTCTCCTTCCAACCCCTGCCCTCCATCTACTCAGTTCCTTCCTCCTCCAGATAATTCCTGGTTTTAGTTTCCTGGGTAAGCTTCCTGTGGCTTTTGAATGTCTATGCAAGCATTTTATATATCTATGCATATACATATGTACATGAAAATATGCATAAATATATGCACATGCATATACATTTACATATATACATATACACACACATACTTTTCTTTCACTTTTTTACATAGAGGAAAACCTCTTTCCTATTTTATTTAACGATATGCTTTGGAGGTCTTTACACATCAGTGTAAATAGCTTCATTTTTTTTTACAGCTGCATAGTTTGAAATTGTATACCTATATTATAATTTCAACAGCTTTATTGAAATATAGTTCACAAACCATATAATTCACTCATTTGAAGTGTACAATTCAATGGTTTTTAGTGTATTCCAAGTTGTGTAACCATTACTGTAATTAATTTTAAACATTTTCATGCCCCCATCCATACTCCTTAGCCCCCCACTCCCCAATCCTTCCAACCCTAGGCTACCTCTAATCTGCTTTCTGACTCTATATAGTTGCCTATTCTGGACATTTCATATATTAATAAATGGACTCATAAACTATGCAGCCCTTTGTGACTGGCTTCTTTAACTGAGCGTAGTGTTTTGAGGCTCATCCGTATTGTGGTATGTATCAGAACTTCTTTTATCAGAATTTCTTTTATTGTCGAATAAGATTCCATTATATGGATATAGCATATTTTATTTATCCATTCCATCAGTTGATGGACATTTGGGTTGTTTCCGCTTTTTGGCTATTACGAATAATGGTGCTATGACCATTCATGTATGTGTTTTTGTGTGGACATATGTTTTCATTTCCCCCAGGATATATACCCAGGGCTGGAATTGCTGGATAATATGGCCTTCATAATTTATCTAAGCAGTCTTCTGTTGATGGACATTTGAAAAAATTAGTCCTTCAAGCCCAAGGCTGGCAGGTCATTAGCAAGGATTCAGGAGAAACAAGACTGCGAATAATGGCTGCATTAGGGAACCTGCCAAAATCTTCTGACTTTCCTCTCCTGGGGTCCCTTTTCCCCACACTCTCATTCTAGCACTTTTCAGATAAATCCACTGCAATATGGCCTGTGACTCAGGGCTATGACAATGGAAGATCCATTCCTCACAGCCGGGTCCCTGAACCATTCCCCTCTGGTCTCTGAGGGGGAACCAAGCAGTCATGCCCCTCAGGTATGTTCCTCAGGTGTGTTCCTCAGGTGTGACCTGCTCCTTCCGGTCTGGATTTCTTCACCCAGGACACAGTCTGGGAGGAAGCTGGTGACTCTTTACCATGGCGTTTCCTATGATGATGGGTCTCTGCCACACCTGGCCCTCTACACACCTGTGACAGGTGCAGAACAGGGGAATTCAGGAACCGTCCAGGCTATAAGCCGGTGAGCCAGTCTCAAGCAGAGCTTCCACCACCACTGGCCTGGACAGGACGAGCGAGGGCTGGAGACTCCCCGGGACCAGCACGTTTTGTAAAAAATTACTTTGCCTTAGAACTTCACAAGCCAAACCTGAAAGTTCTTTACATTCTGAACCAACAGAACACAGATCGGCTTGGATCTCCAGATTAATCGAGAGCAAATTCATCCACGTACGCTCTGCTAAGTTTCTGTTCAGTACTGCCATAAAATTCCTGGAGTATCAAGTTACTCCCCGCTTGGGAAACACAGTGCAGTAGACTGTGCTCATCTTCGAGGAGAAACTGAGTCATCCTTTGATGAGCTTCCCTTTCCACGGCTGCAGCTTAAACTCGCCTCCCCCAAGGGAAACTGGTGAAGGAAAAGAACACCCAGGCAATGTAAGTATTCCCATAAGATGCCAGGATGGGCGGTCCTAGAACTCCTTATGTATTTCACATGATTAAATTACAAGTACCAGATGGCACAGATGAAAAGGTTTCTCTCTTCTATAGAATGTGTTTATCCCTTAAGGCACGACATAAATTCTGCTTATCTTTTTTTTAAAAAGAAAGGTAAAGTACAGTGTATTGTAATCATTTGTATTGTGGGTTCCTTTCTTGTGGAAAATGGATTGGTTTTAAAATAACTTAATGTTCCGTAGTTTTTCATTGGATATATTTTATATGCATTTGAACGTATTGCCTCACTCTATAACAATTTTCAGAAACTTCCATGATTTCAGACATGTGTCCTGAGTTCCAATTAGTTTTCTCACCCTAATTAAAGTTTATCTTCTTGTTAGGTTGGTTTGTTTTTTAGTAATTTTGTGGCCTTACTCTAAGGTCTTAAATCATTCTACCAAAAAGGGGGTAACATTCATGTTTTCTTTTTTTTTATGATTGACTAATATTATACAATCAAATCTGTTAATTTATCCTGGACTTTGTCACATGTGGTTTGTAGAATTATTTTAAATAGTTGCTACCTTCACCCAAATATTAGCATTTCACTTATTTTGGCAAACAAACATAATCTTAAAATACTGGCCACTCTGAATCCTACATTAGCAATATGAATTGGCAAAAAAACCCCAAAAAACCCTAAACAAACACAAAGAAATATCAAACAGGAAGGTCTTTGGTCTACCCAGAAGGCTATGGGAATTATCCTATGCTATATCTGAATACATCAGTGTCCACATAGAGCCAGAAAAAGAGATTTGAACCTGTAAAGTACAAATGGAAAATGTCTAATAGGATTAGGCACCACTTCTCTGGTTTGCATTGTTTTATTTTCCTCACTGGCTCCCCAAGCAGAGAAAATAGTTTTGAAATCAAACAGCAATTGAGATCTTAATCTCTTGATCTTGGAAGGGCACACAGCTCCTTTACCCAGAGCCCTTTCACTGAGGAGATCAGAAGAATGCCAACTCATTCTCTTTTATTTTTAAGTTAATTTCTTTTTAAAACTAAATACACAGAGTACAAAAGGGCATACAACAAAAAATAAATTTCTTTCCAGGAGCAGTTTCTTGTGTATCCTCTTAGAAATATCCTGTACACATATAAACTACCAACCAATAAAATGTCTCCATTTTTTTCATACCAATTGCAGTATACTATAGTTCTGTTAGCTTACTTTTCACTTATTTATATTTAGTACCTAAAAATCTCATTATTTTTTAAGGCCACACTCTATTCCACTGCATGAACTCTTTAAAACTCATTTAAGCAGCCCCCAGTTGATGCTATGCAAGCTAATGGAGCAATGCTGCAATGACCAACCTTGAATAGACATCCTCTTGCACATGTTCTAGAGTATGTCAGGTAAACTCCTAGAAGTTGACTAGCTGAGTCAAAGGTAAGCACATTTGTCATGTTGGTAGATGTATTAGTTAGACAAAGGGGTACTGATGCAAAATACCAGAAATTGGTTATTTTTTAATAAAGGGTATTTACTTGGGGTAGGAGCTTACAGATACCAGGCCATAAAGCATAAGTTACTTCCCTCACCAAAGTCTATTTTCTCGTGTTGGAGCAAGATGGCTGCTGATGTCCGCAAGGGTTCAAGCTTCCCGGGTTCCTCCCTTCCAGAGTCTTGCTTCTCTCTGGTTCAGGGTTCCTCTCTTCCCAGGGCTTCTTCCTGGGCTCAGGGTTCCTCTCTTCCTGGAGCTTGCTTCTCCTTCTGTGAGCTTACTTCCTGGGGCTCCAGCTTACGGTTTCAGATCGAACTCCAACATCAAAGCTCCAACATCAAAAGCCCTCAACTCTGTCCTTTGCCATGTCGTCTATCTGTGAGTCCCTGGGGACTCAATGCCCTAATGACATGGCCCAATCAAAGTCCTAATAATAACTTAATCACACCCAGGTACAGATCAGAAACATAATCCAAAATTTTTTTTGGAATTCATAACCATATCAAACTGCTACAGTAGATTTTATCAGTGTGCCCTCCATGCTGGTTGTATGCATTTATTCTCTCACTGACCATTAGGCGAGGGCAGAGTACCCCACTAACATATCCACCTGGTGTATTCTGAAAGTCATGAGCTTGCTAACTCAATAGATAACAAAACATTACCTCATTCTAGTTTTAATTTGCATTTTTCTTATGATAAATGATGTGGAGAATCTTTTTTCATGTTCAAGGTTGGTTTCCTTTTCTATGACTTGCTTTTCCATATCCTCTGCACATTTTTCTTTTTTTTTTTTAATATTTATTTATTATTATTTTTTTAAATTACATTAAAAAAAATATATGAGGTCCCATTCAACCCCACCACCCCCGCCCCCCACTCCCCCCACAGCAACACTCTCTCCCATCATCGTGATACATCCATTGCACCTGGTAAGTTCATCTCTGAGCATCACTGCACCCCATAGTCAATGGTCCACATCATAGCCCGGACTCTCTCACGTTCCATCCAGTGGGCCCTGGGGGGATCTACAGTGTCCCGTAATTGTCCGTGAAGCACTATCCAGGACAACTCCACGTCCCGAAAATGCCTCCACATCTCATCTCTTCCTCCCGTTCCCCACACCCAGCAGCCCCCATGGCTACCGTTCCCACACCCATTCCACATTTTCTCTGTGGACATTGGATTGGTTGTGTCCATTGCACACCTATGTCAAGTGAGGGCTTAGATTGCACATGGGTACTGGATGCACTCTTCCCGCTTCTAGTTGTAGACACTCTAGGCTCCATGTTGTGGTGGTTGACCTTCTTCAACTCGATGTTAGCTGAGTGGAGTAAGTCCAATAAGTCAAAGTGTAGGAGCTGAAGTCTGTTGAGGCTCTGGGCCTGGGTGTCATATTATCAGTCCAGAGATTCAAATCCCCTACATATATCTTAAACCCAGCACCAACTACAATTCCAATAAAGTAGCATGCAAGTCTTGTGAAAAGAGATCCCCTCTGAGTCCATTTCCATCACGCAGAAACACCAGCTCCAAAGAAGGGCCATCTGTCATGGCAGTGAACCCCTTCTGCCATGACCATAGAACCCGTGGGTCTCTTTATCCCTCAAAAGAACCAATACCTGGGGTTGTATCTACCTTATCTGTCTCTTAGACTCTGTTCAGTTGTACATAGGGGTATTCCTTCTGACAACCTCCAGACTCTTTTTTAGAGACTCACAGCCTTATAATCTCATTTCTCCTTTCCATTTCCCCCTTACATTAGGTCAAACCACTTCCCGAAGTCATGTTATTATATGTAGACAGGTATATTCTGCTGTTCCGCATTGAATCTTTAATTCAAGGTCATTTTCTAGTTGCTTCTTCAGCTGGTATGTGGTAGTGATCCCTCGGTGCCAGGGAGGCTCATCCCCGGGTGTCGTGTCCCACGCTGGGGGGAATGCATCACATCTACACGCTGAGTTTGGCTGTGAGAGTGGCCACATTTGAGTAACATGAAGGCTGTCAGGAGGAAACCCCCAGGCACAATGCTACTCTAGGCCTTGTTCTTATTGCAGGTGCATAGGCTCAAAAGTGTAGCCATTAGTATCAAGAGCCCACTGTTGGGCCCTCCTTCCTTCCTGGTTCTTGCCGTTGCACCTGGAGGATTGCCGCTGCTCTCCCAGGGCCCACAACAGTGACCCCACATTTTTCTACTGGGTTTTTGCACCTCTCAGTTTAATAGAACTGAAGGCTATTAAGAAAATTAGCCTCTTGTGGTATAAATTGCATTATTATCCCAGTTCATCAGTTATCTTTTGGGTTTGTGATATTTTTACCATAGAATAAAACTCCAAAATTTTTAACAGTTTAATGTAAGACTGTTTTTTATTTGTTTATTTTTTGCATCTGGATTTTTGTGTTATGCCTAGGAACATAACATATTTTCCCTGAAAATAGTAAAGGGGAAAGATTTGCCCTGCTTTTGTTCTAGTACATTCAATTGTTCCATTTTTTAAAGGTTAAAACCTTTGATTCACTGGATTGTTTTGGGGCATAAGCTGAGAGATATGGATCCAGCTCTAGATTGTCCAAATATCCATTTACTGAATAATCCATCTCTTCTCCACTGATCAGAAATGGCCTTTTATTGTCTACCATATTCCAATTCCCAGCCTATTCATGATGATCTTGTTTTGGTCCACTGGTCTGCCTGACCATGTGCAAATATCACAGTTTTACTTAAGGTTTTTTATAATATATTTAAATTTATGGCTGGGTTAGTTCCAACTCATTACTCTTTTTTTTCCTGATTTTTCCTACTTGGCCTTGACAGGTTGTTTTTCCATATAAACCTGAGAATTCATTTTTCTAGTTCATGGAGAAATCATGCTGATATCTTAAATTACAATTCATTTGAAAGATAATCAGCATCTTTTTGTGTTATCTTTCATTCAAAATTGCGATTCTTTGAACTTCATTCATTTTTTAAAAATGTATCGACTTATCCATTGTCAGGTTCCTGACCACCAACAATGCAGGTCTCTTTGAGTGGGCTCATGTTTCCCACACTCCTGTTCGCTTAGCCAGCCAACCCTCAGTCCAGGATGTAGGGTCTCATCTGGACCTCTTTGTTTCTCAGTGATCACGTGGACTCCTCAGGGGTCCCCCAGCCAGACCCAGGCCAGTGCTCTCCTGTGGCATCTGCTGAGGGACCAGATGGAGGGGAAGAATGGCACCAACTCCACCAGGGCTCTGAAGCTCCCGGACGGGACGAGCGCCGCCTGGTACATCCTCACCATCATCGGCATCTATGGGGTGATTTTCCTCTTCCGGTTGGCCAGCAACATCCTCAGGAAGACTGATAAGTCCTTGGAAGATATTTACTACTCAAACTTGACCTCCGAACTCAAGAAGAAAGGGCTACAGAGCAAGACAGCCAAATGCCCGGGACTGACCATTAGCAACAGAGCTGTCCTAGAGCCCAACCAGGCCAGCCCTGGGCTAAAGTGTGAAGACAGTGGGCTCCAAACCCAAGCCCAAAAGATCCCTTGAAAGACAAGGCAAGCAAATCCCCACAGGGGAAGCCCCAACCTTCCTGCAGGGGGAGCTGTTTACTTGCACCCTTGAGAGACTAGTCAGGTCCTTGGGTGGGGGTAGAGGAGCTTCCCTGAGTGGAAGAAGTCGGTATCCCAATTCCTTCCCAGGCTTCCTGGTGGCATGAGAGGAAAGTGAAGCAGGCTAATAAGATAGGGAATTATTAGATTGATCTGGAACCTGACAAGAGTCCCCGTGGACATCAGTAACCCCCAAGATGGCTGCTGGAAGACCCCCACCCCCACGATTCTGCTATACAGAATAAAGGCTTCTTCCTGGGAGCAAGGAAAAGCCCTGGATGCTCCCTAGGGACTTTATCATTGGGTCCTCAGTAAGGGACTGATGGGTGGCATAATCAATCAAAGCAGCTGGAACCCCTCCCCTGCCATTAGCAAAGGGGTGGAATAATTAGCAGTTTAAAAACAAACCATGAGGTTTGAGCTCACTCTTGCCCTGCTCTCTTGCCTCTGGACCTGTTCCCTGCCCTCTGTGCGCTGCTCTCGCCATTTTTCCTCTGCCAAGTGACCACACAAGTAAACATGGGAATTTATAACCTATAATGGGGAATTGTAGTCTGTAAATCAGCCCTCTTCATCCCTTTTCACCCCCTTCCTCTCTACCTGGGACCCCTGCTCTTCTATTTTCTGTTATTGTCTCCCATTTCTCTTCCCTCCCTACCTGAATAAATTACTGGCCTAACTCACCTGGCGTGCTCTTGAAATTCATTTCTCCAGCATAGCCAAGAATCTAGATAGAATCCGGTAACAAAAGGGCAAGGGCAGTAGCTTCCAACTATACTCTCCCTTCATTAGAAAAACCTGTGTGCTCCTGCAGAGGGCATGGTGCTTCAGCAGACCAGGTTGGATTCCAAAACTGAGACCCTTGGGTCTCAGAAGAAACCAAGACTCCCAAGGGGTATTCATGGAAAATTCAGTCTATTCATGCAAAGTAGACTGAATTTTGAGTCAAGTGCTCTGGATTAAAAGTCAACTTCTGGCAGGGAGGGAAGTGTTCATGTTGTAGAATTTAAGAGAAGTTCAATTATTTAAGTATAGAGAGGCCAGGACTCAGGAATGATTTTGAGAAGGAAAAATGGTTTATTGACGGCCGGCCAGACTCGGGAACTTCTGTTTGAATCCTGAGCCCGGAACAAGATTTTCAAACATCTTTTATACAGAGAGGAAAGGCCAAATGGTCCCTTTGTTTCAGTTCTCAATAGGCTTCAATTAGCATATATCTCTTCCACATCTTAGGTAAGCTTTTAGCATGGACTCCAGATATTCTAGATAAGCTTTTAGCATAATTACTTTTTGCATTTCCCCTAAATACTTAAAGTTTATAGCCCTTGCATTGTTAAACTGTTTCCTGGGACTGGAGCCGCTCCGCTGCCACTGTCCCTAAGGGCAGGACTGCAGCCTCTTACCGTTCCACACCCACAAGTCAAACAACTTAGTTATCTCTGAAGAGACAAAGAGCCTTCCACCCATAGCCCACATCATTCCCCCCCTTTTGCCAAAGTTTAACTTGCTAGGCTTTGGCATAATTATTGTTGGAGCTATGAGGTGGATGGCTGTTTGTTGTCTTGATTGATTATTTATCAGTCTTTAGTACAGCATCCAGGACTGTTTTTAGAAGTTTAGAACTTTTCATTCTGGACAGCAGAATCTTGGGCAGGGGCCTCCTGCAGTTATTCTGCTGCCACTGGCACTCACGTGGATTTCCAGTCAGGTTCCAGATCCATCTATTACTTTTATTTTACTCTTAAAGAGTTTACACCTTTAATTTAAAAGGGGTGCTGAAGGGAGATGATCTCTTTTCTGTAACTGCTTCCTGCTGGCCATGGGCTGTAGTCATTGATTAATAAGGTGTAAAACTCTTAATTTATTCTAACTGGAGGAAGATGGATCTGGCATTCTGTACGAAGTTGGATGAAGTTTTCATATGGTTAATAAGATGTTCACTCTGAAAGAAACAAACTTAATTAAAAATTTGGAATACCCGTTTTTAAAAGAGGACACATTGGATTACAGAGGTAGACAAGGTTAGATGCCTATAAAGATGGCACTCCTTAAAAGCTGGTGGGAACAGCATATATATTCTTTTTTAAGTTATCCATCTTTAGAGATAAATTGCAACAGACACTTAGCTTTGTCTGAAGACACATTCTAAGCTGTTCAATGATTGACACTCATTCGCTCTGTCAGATGCTCCTGGTGAACTGGCACTCCTTGGGCAACTGGCTTCACTCAGGATTAGAACACTAATTTGGAAATACTCTTAGTTTTCACCTGTGGGAGTGATCAGAACTACAGAATAAAGATTTTTACACCTTGGTTTTCATTGTACAATTTCTAGCAATTTTGACTTGTTCAATAGGTGACTCACCATCAGCAAGCAAGCCTCACTTTTGCTACACAGCAGAGTACAGCAGAATATAGAAGTTGACTGAGACTGGCTGAGACTGACACCTTATTCTATAGACATGTTATTAACTGTTTAGAAAATGATTTTACCAGGAATTTAACATGTCTAATATACTTCTGCACTTGATCCAAAATAGAAAAGATAACATTACAATTATTAGGCATATATTTAGTACAGGATAAAAGTACAGCACTTAATATTAACTAATGTATTACTTAATGCATAAGGATTCAGAGTTGCCATTATTAGTTTTGAGTTTCAGGTTTGTAATACTTTACATGTTATCTCTCCATGAGAGCAGGCCATAATGCCAATTGTGTTTAAGTTTCACTTACAGTATCCTGGTATCATGGCTCCACTTAGCATGTTCTTCAACGCAGTGAGCAAGTCGCAGCATCCTTCATCTTAGAGAGATTTTCCAGTATTCCACTAGCCTGGTGCATAGTGTTCTCTGGCACCATGGAACAGTGCCAGTCTGGAGGCGATATCCATTGTACACTTGGCTGTACCGAGTCATTATTGGCTGCTGCAGGAGCTTGAAACTGCAATATAGTTTCCATCGACTTCAGGAGCAGAACCAGAGACTGATATAGCACATATTTTAATTGAGGGGTCAGTGACCAGCCTAGCCAATAACTCACATGGAGAGGCCACCTGTAATGTATTCAAGGCCTGGTTTGAATGCACAAGAGTTTGACAATGTTAAAGTTTATTCCTTGTTTTTATATATATTTTAAACAACTTAATGCAACACATATATCAAATGACTGTTTACTTACACAATTTTACTATGAAGATAACAGTAGGTATTTTACTTTAGTAAGAGGAAAAATATTATTTTTCATTGTTAGAATGAAAACAGAATATTTCTAATAGAATCAAGACAACTTTTTATTACCATTTACTTAAATGTGTACTTTGCAGTGGCCTTCAGACAGGTTTATTATCATGAAGTTAATTCTGCTACCAATACCAATCTAAGTTTCTTTAGTTAACAATGACTTCTACAACTAGAACTATTTAAACATTTTCAGTTTGGAAGATGTTTTACAAACTCTTTATAATTGACTATAACCACATTGACTAGCCACCTCATGTTTAAATAAACTTACTAAATTACAATTACCAATGAAAGAAATTCACTCTTTATTTAAGAGAGCATATCTACAATCTTTTTCCTTTAGCATAATTTCACTAATGTGAACTTACAATATTCATTACTCTAAAGATTTCATACATAATGTTAATTTAGTTTATAAATTAACTATGGGAGATTACACTCAAGTTAAATAAAATTGAAACCATAATAGTTTATGCAAGGAATGTTCTCTTTTTCCCTTACAGGAAGCTAGAAACTTCTTTTCTTTAAGTTATGAAAATTATTAATTTAAAAGCATACTGACTACCAGGTTTTAAAACACATGCATACTGACTACCAGGTTTTAAAACACATTACACAATTACTTAACTTTTTAAATCATAACCCAGAAAAGATCTCTCCATAGTTTTTATGGACTTTCCTTTACTTACTGAAATTTGTTAATAGAGCCGCTAATTACCTTTATTTTGTTGGAAAGAAATCTTCTGGAAGAAAATAAGGCTCACCAGATTGTGGAGAAGAAAATAATTTATTCTCAATCTTGCAAGAAGGGGTGCAGAGCCAGATATGGCTGGTGCCACGAACAAAGAAAAATGACACAATTTATACCCCTAAGCCTAGCATGCAAGCTCTTCCTCTGTTTTTCCATAGATTGGATACTTTAGAAGTTACAGCTTATCTGAGATTTAACTTTCCCATGCAAAAGTTTGATTTAACTGCTTCTTCTATCACATTCCAACCATTTTAGTTTTTACCTGCTCCCCTTTGTCAAATAAGGAATAGAATTTAGTGCTGAAATGGCACCAACTTAGTTAGCTCCTTCTTGGGCATCCTTCCACTGCCCATAGGACTGGCCTAAACTGGTCTCCTCCACTGCTGTCCAACCCGGGAGTGGGAGACTGAGGCAGCAGGCCACCAGGTCACATCAACATTTTTCTTATGTGAAAATTAACGTAATCTTTGTTTTTTCTTTTCTTTTTTTTTTTTTTTTTTTTTGCATTTTATGGCTGACAAAGGTTTAAACTGGGAAATTACTAGGCAAACTGATTCTTAATTCCCTAGCCTAATAGATAGGTTTAATCTACCACACCTAGTCTTGCCTTAAAACTCTTGCAAAGAGGAGGCCCTTTCCCAATTTTTTCTATAATCAGATTTCTATGACTTTTCATCCTGCTTAGTTTAATTTGGGCTTTAAGAATATTTATAAATATAACTGCATATTTAACCTCAACAATTTGAGCAAATAGGCAGATATAAATAGTTTGAGACAAAAACATAACTTTAATTACTTTAAACTTCTAATCTTTACAAAACAAGTGTGACTGCAAACATTTCAAAGACTCTTGAAACTCTTCTTAATTTGCACTATGACCATGCAGTTTACCACAAGAATTTTCTTTCTTACTTAATGGACTGTAATAACCAAAATGTTCTCAATGCCTTAGCACCATTTTGTTTTAGAACTTTATATTTTACTTTGAAATTAACAGAATTTTGGATAAGCAACAAGATTAATTTTATATATATTTACTGAGGCTATTTGAAGCCTCAGGGAGACAGACTGCTTTCTCTCATGAATTGCCACTCTTAGGAACACTGACCGTCAAGGCAGGAGACTTCTCCCCCTCCACCCCCCTTTTTGATTTTGGAGATAATAAAACTCCAGTGGTCATTTAACCTTATTCCATCAGGCAGCCATTTATTTAGGTTACACTTGAATTCATGAGAGAAAGGGTTACTAATACCAGGAGAGGAGACAGTGATGTCCCAGCTCTTTTCAATTATGAAATAACCATAGGCAAAGGCAAAGGGTGAGGTTAGGCTTGAAGTAACCATAAACAAAGGAAAGGTTAGTTTAGAATTTACACTTAAATAATAGTTTCAGGCTAAATTCACCCAGCTATAATTTCAGTTATTGTCTTTCCACTGTTTTATAATATAAATGCATTTATAAATGATTTTAACTCTTAGTTACAGTTTTTATTAATTTTTTTAAAAAACCTATTAATTTTATAACACCATTAAATACCTTTCATTCGACTTATAACATATTAAATGAATTTAACCATTACTTTAATTTTTCCCTTAAAGTAAAAGAATAAATCTCTTGCAGTTAGTTTGAAATAAAAAGCTACTTTTCAGGATTTGATTTCTAGAACATAAATGTTCTTTTAAAAGAGGTAAGACTCTTCTTTAAACACTGAGGAAATGATGAGGTTAAAGCACAAGAAGCTATTGATAAAAGATTTTCTTTGTATATTGATCTTATTCAATTTTAATCATAAAAATTTTCCTTCCACAAACCTACACTTTCAGTATTCATTCAGGTTCTGTCCCACACTCTACTCTTTCCAATAATCAATCATTTTATCTTAGGACAAAATCATCTTCTGTTTCCTTAACAATAAAAACACACTCCATATATCCCACATACTAAGTTACCAGGCAAACTTCTTACAACATATAATTGCCATTAATACTAAACAAGCTTGTTAAAATAATGAACTTTTCTTCACTTTAAATACTTAGTAGCATGTAATACCAGAAACAGTTTTTTTGGAAGCAAGTTGGCAGGGGAGATTGGCTGCCAAATAAGTTTGTTATAAAATTGCCTTTTATTATTATTATTATCAATTCAGTTTTGTTAAATAATGACTTTCTGCAATTAGCCACTTAAATAGCTTAATGTAAACAATGCTTTGTAAAACTTTTATAATTATTTATACCCTTAAGACAAATTTTACCTTCACAGAACACATTCTCTTACTTAAGGTTACTACAATACCTTCTAAGAACCTGAGCAGAATGCAAACGTATTTTGGCTTTGACACCCTAAGGAGGGAACTTTACTGCATTTATTCTGATTCTGCTTTTCACCCCCTTCACTTCCCCACCTTCCAGGCAGTCGGGTGCACAACAAACAGGAATGCGGCTTATGAATAGAAGGGTGGACTCACTGGAAAGGGGCAAGCCACTCCCCCCTTTCCAGCTTTCAGCCAAAATGGGCAGACAGAACCTACTCAAATTTGGCAACTCTCCCAGGAACCCAGCCACCCTGACTGGGACATTCCCAACAAACTTGGGTGCTTGGTGCGGACACAAATGGCCTCCAAGCCCCGGCAAAGGGCCAGACCAGAGACAAGACAGCAGAGCATGCACAAACATCTAGACTCCACAAACATCCAGACTCCTTAGCTTTTGCCCCAGAATCATTTCACCCCCTTGCCAATGGCAAGGGAGGGCTCCAGCGCAGCTGTAATTCTACTTTACATAAGGACACAACTCCAACACTAGCATTGAGCTGACACAGACAGAAGCACAAAGGTCACTAATCTGACCCACAAGTTTATATATTTATTTTCACCATGGCTGCCCCTACAGCCATCACAAACCTCAGAACACTTAACATTTGGTATAAAGCGAATTCATTCACAAATTAGCACCATAACAAAAGATTTCAGCTAAACTTTTCCCACTGTTTAAACTTTACACCCAGACCAAGCTCCACCAGAAAAGCCGATCCATTTTCCTGTAACCAAGTTTTGTTTTCCTTAATCTAGACCAATTTCCAGGACATTAGGACTTGAACCTATAAATAGCCCTTCCTATTAAAATCGAGACTCCACTCCTTTAGTGGATATAAGACCAGTACCAGATTCTAACATGCAGTTAGACAAACCCAAAACACCAGGGCTTTTCCCCGGTTTTTCTCCTTTTCCCAAGCCTAGAGAGAACGGCTTCCCCCCAGCCTTCTGGGGCTACTAGGGTTCTCTCAGGAGGTGATCAGCCTCCCCTTCCTAGCAATTAAAGCTAGGGCCTTCCAGACTGTGCTCACCCGGGGAGTCTTACCTTCTTCCAAGTTCGGGGTTCTTTTTCGTTCCCAGAATCTTTCTCTTCAGACCTTCCATTGCCCTCGATTTTTGTCGGGAAGATTCTGGTGGAGCCCACATCTTTTCTGGATTAAATTTAATCCAGGGGCGCCCAGATTTGGGGTTCACCTGAGTCCTCCTGGCTTCCTCGGGGATTTGGAAGGGGCAGCAAAATGCTACCGTCTCTGGCCTTCCTTTGTTGTTCCTTCGCGGTCGCCAAAAATGTTGTAGAATTTAAGAGAAGTTCAATTATTTAAGTATAGAGAGGCCAGGACTCAGGAATGATTTTGAGAAGGAAAAATGGTTTATTGACGGCCGGCCAGACTCGGGAACTTCTGTTTGAATCCTGAGCCCGGAACAAGATTTTCAAACGTCTTTTATACAGAGAGGAAAGGCCAAATGGTCCCTTTGTTTCAGTTCTCAATAGGCTTCAATTAGCATATATCTCTTCCACATCTTAGGTAAGCTTTTAGCATGGACTCCAGATATTCTAGATAAGCTTTTAGCATAATTACTTTTTGCATTTCCCCTAAATACTTAAAGTTTATAGCCCTTGCATTGTTAAACTGTTTCCTGGGACTGGAGCCGCTCCGCTGCCACTGTCCCTAAGGGCAGGACTGCAGCCTCTTACCGTTCCACACCCACAAGTCAAACAACTTAGTTATCTCTGAAGAGACAAAGAGCCTTCCACCCATAGCCCACATCATTCACATGAACTTGGAGCATCTGTTTCTTCATCTAAAACATGAGTTATTCAAGAATTCTTCATATTCAGGGAGACAGGTTTCAATGAAAATAATAGGATTTTGGAGTTGAAAGAATCAGGCTCTAGCTGGGTGTAATTTTTGACTACTATTGTGCCCTCGCACATACCACTTAACTTCCCAGGATCTTAGTTTCTGTACAGGTAAAATGAACATAATGATGCCAGTTCTGCCATCTTTACAAAGTAGTTAAGATCTAGTGAACCCACACATATGAATGTATTTTTGAAAAGCAAAATAACTATGTAAATATAAGCCTGGTTCTGGTGGTGGCGATGGTAGTGATAGTGGTGGTGGTGACGGTTGATGATTTTTTTTGCTTGACATTGATGATTGTGGTGATGCTTAATGTTGAAGGCTATGGTAATGTTACTGTGGAAGAAGAAACTTCCAGTCCATTGGCAATTAGTTTCTAAGCAATGGCTGTGTAACTTGTTCTACAGGAGAATCCATCTGCTCAACAGTTGATGACCAATGCTCTGAAAGGAGTCCATGAGATAAAGATTTTAAATATAGAGAGAATAGATACTGTTTAGGTTTTGTTATATCAGACCTCACATGATTCACTCAACAGTTTGACAAATATCCATTACATACACTTGTCTCTGCCTGAAAAAAGATGCAAGATCATGTCTGGATGACTGATTAATTTAGGAGTGATTGTGGTTAGTTGAATTTTTACAAGTGGCTTTCAACAAACAAGGAGAAAAATTATTTTTTTTGAACCAATTTCTATGAAGTTCATCCAATTGGACTTTTGGAGACATCCTGAGGCTAAAAATGTATTGTTTTCCTGTCTGCAGAAAGTGGTCTGCAACTAGTCCCGTGATTTCATAAATAATTAAACTCAGGCTTTGGTTTTGGAAAGTGAAATATGCTTTCATGTATTTTTCTTCTTATCATATTTTCCACTTCATCATCATCCAATGTGTTAGTTTGTTTATACAGTTAAGTCTTGGCTTTATTTTATATTTTAGATACTTACGGGGCAGACAAAACAGAAAACATGAAGATAGACAAAATGTGATCCACAGTGGATAAGAATAATTAAAAGTAGGGTGAAAGATTCCCACCCCTGATCAGGATGGCTGAGTGAGACACTTCAGCCTTTGTTCCCCGTCCGACCCCCCAACGAAAGCTTCGAACAACCAGCAAGGAGTGGCAGAAACATGTTCCTAAAAATTCCAAAAATCAGTTAAAGGATGGCAATAATAGGGCAAACATCAATCAAGAACAAAGCCACTTAAAGACAGTAGGATCTCCTAATGCCCTGGCTGGCCCCTCCCCCACAGGACCTGAGAGGGATATTTACATCCTCATAAATGGAGGAACTCCTAAGGCCACACGTGCTTGCCCAAGAAAAGAGGCCTGTGTTGAAGGGGTCAGGAAGGAAGATAAGTTTTGGCCTGGAGCTATTCTCTAAAGTCATTGTGTGGATAAACCTTGAAGCACAGGTCAGTCTGCAAAGACTAAGAAAGGTGTTTTCTTCTTTCCTCCTCCTCCTCCTCCTCTCTTCCTCCTTTTTGTTTTTTTCCTGGCCTTCAAAGAAAGATTGTCATAACACTAGCTGGATACAAGGTTGAGGAACAGATGACTAAATCTAAATTCCGATGATAACACACTAAAATATCCAGGTTTCAACAAAAGATTACAAAACATACAAAGAAACAGTAAGTGATGCCCTACACAAAGAAGATTAAATCATTAAAAACATCAATGAGGAGGATCACTTCTGGGACCTAAAAAGGCTTTTAAAATGATTCTAAATACACTCAAAGAGCTAAGGAAAATGTGGGCAAAGAACTAAAGAAAATCAGGAAAGTGATAAAGGAACACAAAGAGAATATCAGTAGAGATGTGGAGGGAAGCAGACTTGGCCCAGTGGTTAGGGCGTCCCTCTACCACATGGGAGGTCCGCGGTTCAAACCCTGGGCCTCCTTGACGGGTGTGGAGCTGGCCCATGTGCAAGGAGTGCCGTGCCGTGTAGGGGAGCCCCACACGCAAGGAGTGCACCCCGTAAGGAGAGCCGCCCAGCACGAAAGAAAGTGCAGCCTGCCCAGGAATGGCGCCGCACACACGGAGATCTGACACAACAAGATGACACAACAAAAAGAGACACAGATTCCTGTGCCGCTGACAACAACAGAAGCGGACAAAGAAGAACACACAGCAAATAAACACAGAGAATAGACAACTATGGGGGCAGGGGGAGGAGAAAGAAATAAAAAAAATAAATAAAACTTTTAAAAAAATAGAGATGTGGGAATTATGAAAAGGAACCAAACAGAGCTGAAGACCATAGCTACTCTGGTTGAGCCCCCACCCCCTTGGTGGGCTGATATAAATGAACACTCACCCAAGAACACACATGGAACAGGAGAGAACTTGGTCATTTTGGTCCTGCCAGAAAGGAGAAGGCTCAAACAGCTACAGCCCCAGGAAGAGAGACAACCAGTTATCTGATAGTTTTCAGCCAAAGAGAACAGCGCAGCTGAGCAGCTGAGAAGGCCTGAGAGACAGAGGCTGAGATCGCCCACCATTTTGCTTCGACACATGGCAACAGACTTTGCTGAGAAAGCAGCTTTGAGTTGGACTCTTTAGGGCCTGGAAACTCTAAGGTTTTGCTCGAGGTAAATACCCTCTACAAAAGCCAGCAGATTTCTGGTACTTTGCATCAGCACCCCTTTGGTTGACTGGTACAAGGACCTAAAAGACAAATGCATAAAATGTAATTATATAGCAATGGTTTTGGACTCATAATGCATAAATACGTAATTTATGACAAGAACTACGTAAAAGTAGGGGGACAGAGGAGTATAAGAACATAGTTTATGTATGCTATTGAAGTTGTTAAGTTGGTGTTTTAGTCTGCTAAGGTTGCCAATACACAAGACCAGAAAGAGTTTGGCTTTATAATACTAATTTATTAGGGTAAAAGCTTATAGTTCTGAGGCTGTGTAAATGTTCAAATCAAGACATCATCAGAAGATGCTTTCTCACCAAGGTCAGCTGCCAGTACATTCTGGACTCCTGTCATGTGGCAAGGCAAAACGCAGGCCAGTTGCTTTGTGTTTCCCCCAGGCTCACTTTCTCTCTGAACGCAGCTGTGGGTGATCAGACACAGTGGTTCAGCCTTCTGGGATGCCTCACTGATTCCAGCCTCCATCCTCTTAGTCTCTCCGGTTTTCTCTTTCTTTCTGCAGCTGCAGTCTTCTCTCCCATGGCAGGGTAAAATGACAGCTGTATTTCTCCCTGTAGTTCTTAGTTTATATAAGATCCCAACAAGAGTGTGGGACCTAACCTAGATCTCCAATCAAAAGTCCTAACGTGATCTAGTTAAAAGTGATTTAATCAAAATTCCCTTAATTGAATCTAATCAAAACGTCCTTCATGAAATAGGCTTACCTGTACAGGAATGGGTTACCTTAAGAACATAATTTTCTGGGGTCCCCCAAAAAAACACACTAGGACATTTGGTATCAAAGCAAATGAGATGGTTGAAGATATAGGATGTTAAATTTAAGCCCTGTGGTAAACACAATGAAAATATCAGAGAACATGGAAACTTACAGAGACAGAAAGTAGAACACAGGTTCCCAGGAGTGGGGGCAGAGACAATGGGAGTTAATGCAAAATGAATGTAGGGTGTCTGTTTGGGGTAAAGGAGAAATACTAGTAATGGATGGTGGTAAGTATACGCAGCAGTGTGGATGCGACTAACCCCACTGAATGGATTGTTTGGTAGGGTTTGGGATGGGAAGATTTATGATGGATATATGTGTCCACGATTAAAGAAAAAGAAACTGAAGAGATGATGACAATTAAATGTAATACATGATACTAGATGGAATCTAAGAATGGAGGAGAAAAGGCTCAAAAGGATATTATTGGGTCATAAGAAAAAATTGAAATATAGAATGTAAGGTTTATATCAACATTAAATTTCTTGAATTTGGGAACTACACTTAAGGTGATTGCCTAAGTGAATATTCTTGTTTGTAGGAAATGTGCATGGAAGTATTTTGTGTTCCATATGTGCAGCCTGCTCTCAAATGTTCAGAAAAATAGATAGATAGATGGTAGATAGATAATAGACAAATAGATACAGGTTGAGACAGTAACGGTGGCAACATGTTAAAATTGGTGGATCTGGGTATTTGGGAATGGGTTATATTGGAGTTCTCTGTATTGCGTATGTATTATATTTGCAACTGTCCTGTAAGTTTAAAATTATTTCAAAATAAAAAGTTAAAAAAACCCAGAGTGAAAAGTTAGTTCTGGCTGGGGTATGAGGATAGGAAGAGTTAGTTGATACGATGACTACTCGGTGACTGCCTCCCTAAACTGATCTCCCCCTTTCCCAACCCAGCAGCCCTTCATTTGCCTGTAGGGATCCATGAGGGTCCAGGGGAGCTGAAACTACCTCCAGTTCAAGGGTTGGAATGAGAGACCTAGGCTAATTCGATCAGTGTATGCCCATTACCAAGACCTAAGCAAGCAGGCGCAGTCAGAATGATCTTAAAGAGATGAAAGATGAATTCTGGAACAAAAACTCTCTCTTGCTCTACATATGCTTAATTGCAGGAACCATTTTGTCACCACAAGGGATGCCAACTTGAGAGCAATGCCAACATGCAGGAACAGAGCTGAGAAAATTACAGGGAAATTCACCTACAGTCCTGATCAAACTGTCCAAAGTCTCACTTTGCCACTGAAATTTTTCAGCCTGTAAGTCAATAAATGCCGTTTATTAAGCCCATTAGAACTAGGCTTCCTGTGTCTTGCAACTAAAAGTATCCTAAATGCTTCTATTGATATTTTCCTGAAGGAATTTCCTTGAAGTGGAATTTGAAAAGGGAAGAGATGTAATGTGATTTTTGGGAACTTGGGATCATTTCTTCCACCAGTATTTTTATATTTAAAGTATTTTTATATTTGTAGGGAAAAGAAATAAATTCATAAGTTTCTTATGCCAGTTGAATGATCACATATAAGATTTCTCACACTTGAACACTCAAAGAACATTGAATGTCTGCCTTTTTAAGCCCCAACTCCAGATTCTGTCAATAAACTGTCACAAACCCCAAGAAAGGATCTGTCATGTTGGACATGTGGTCAGGCACTGCCTGCAAATGTATTCTTAAGGAGTAAAATTCACCGTCTTCCTATTAGCATCCAAACACACAAGATGAGATCCAAGGACACTTTCCCAGGCCACCTGATGAATGATTAATCCAAATTCACCCACTGTCTGGTGAGCTGGTCTGAGAGTTTGCTATTAGACTTGTCCTTGGATGGGACATAGAGTTGTGTAAGCTCCATTTTAAGCAGGACTGGTGGGAAACCATCTCAAAGATGCTGGATGTTTTGTGCAAAATCCCTTAAATCAAAATGCTCAGGCTCAGAGCAATTAATCAACGTCTTGGCCAACGCTGTGTCCTTGGACCTAACATGGAAGTGGGGGCACCCAAATACTAGTTTTTCATTCCAAGGGTAGTTATGAGATTAGCACATCCCACTAGCCCTGGTCTCTACCTGCATTCCAGACATCTTCTCTGCCTCTGTCCCTTTAGCAAGTTTCTTCCAAGCTTGGAGAATGAGGATGGATAAAGGCCTTCTGAAATGGAAATGATTCAGAACCAGCACAGAATGGATGCAGTTAGCCATCTCCAGGAATGGCTTCCTCTAGACATACGTGGCTGATGTTTCTACTAAGTGAAATCAACAAGATTACCATTCCTCAAGTGATTAAAACACATCCACTCTAAATATAACTATAATCCACTCAGCCATGTTATGACCTATCTGGTGTGATGTAATCATCACGAGATTTTTTAAAAAGGAAAAAGAATTGAGAGACTATACATTTGCTCATATTTATCCAACACTTTCCGGAGTAGCAGTTGGGCTCTGATTCTTATAACTTATCTGACTTCTATTTGAGCAGAATTTTTGCAACTTATTATTTTTTTTCTCCCCCCTCCCCCAACCCTGCTGTTTGGTATCTGTGCCTATTTGCTTTGTGATCTTCTGTGTCTGCTTCTTTTCGTCTTCTCATTTTTCTCCTCTGTGCTTTACCGGGATTCAATCCTGGGGACCTCTGATGCGGGAAAGAGGTACCCTATCACTTGCGCCACCTCAGTTCCTGGTTTCTATTGTGTCTTGCCTTGACTCTCCCCTGTGTCTCTTTTTTGTTGAGTCATCATCTTGCTCCATTGCTCCCCGCTTGGGTCTGGCTTTTACCAGGATGTCTCAGGGATCAAACTCAGGTCCTCCCGTATGGTAGATGGAAGCTCAATTGCTTGAGCCACATCTGCTTCCTGCAACTCACTCTTCAAATAAATTTAGATTTTGTTCATACCATCAGAAACCAATTCTACTTAACTTATGCAATAACAACAAAAAAGAAGGACTTATGGGAAGGTGACTGGAGCAGCTCACAGAATCAAAGGATACAGCTCATCCAGGCCTCAGGAAGGAAAGCGATCAGGTTCTTCTGAGGTTCTCACTCAGCAACCTCAGCTGGAGACCTTCTCTCTGGGGTCCTCCGAGAAGACGGCTCAGATTTCACTGTCCTTCTCTTTGTGCCTCTGTTCAAGTTTCAAGTTCCAGGGAGACACATGTGTATAGCAGGTACCTGTCTCTTGGACCAATCACTGAGGATGGGTCTGGGCCCAGGGAATGGGGAGCTGTGATTGGCCAAGCCTGGGTCATGTGCTCCCTCATGTGACCAGGGACACTGCAGTCTGGGGGAGCTGAGGGTGAGCAGAAAATGCTAATAATAAAGAGGAAGTTGTCACAAATCACCTCTCTATGAAACTTTCTTGACACCTAAGGCAGAATTGGTTCTTCCCTACTGGACTGGTAGAACTATTTGTAAACCTTGGGTGGACTCAAGACCAAATTTTATTCAGCAAAATTTCTCCAAATATGCACATGACCTTTGTTTGCAAAGTGTTGGATACTGAAAGTGAGACTTCTAGAACCCATGAATGTAGGCTGGAAGTATTCCAGGAAGACAAGGAGAAGAATTTGTTTCTCTGGAGAAGGAGGAAAGTAAAGAGAGGGAGGAGAGGTCCGGCATCCAGCAGAACCATCGAGAAGTGTCCTTCTGTGACTTCCTCACCACCATTCCCACCTCCCGATCTTCTACAAAGGTGAAACCCAAGAAGTGCTTGAAGGGACAGTGAAGGGACGCAGTGATGTTGAGTGGAGTTGAAGCAGCAGCCCCAGGTAGGATGCTGGGGAGAGAAATGATTGGTATAGGGTAAACTAATTTAGTTTAGTTGAGGGTAACCCTTTAGGAAGTAAAGGAGGTCATAGAAAGGCTGTAAAACTGATACTGGGACCAGATTTAACCAAATTTTTGTGGAGTGGGGGTATGGATGAAGTTGGGGTGGGGCTGGAAACTGGCAGAAGGCATTTGGAAACTAGGCACATCTAGTAGAGCACTTAGCACACAATGCTACGCTCTACATGAACATGATACAGTAAGTAATACTTTGTTTCCTCAACAGAATCATGGGAACTTCATTTTGAGAGTAAGACAACATCCTACTGATCTTGGTATTACCTACTCCTTACACAATGCACAATAACTTTGCTGAATGAACGAGTTGAATGAATGATGCGTAAGTCAATTTCTTTATTTACAATGGGAGGTATTTCATTTGGGTGGTAACCATTTTCTCTAGGCACTTTCTTCTGGCTGGAATGGTCTCTCCCCAGACAAACAAAAATGAATCTGAAATGTGAACAAAGAGAATGGCTGTTCTCAGGGCTAGTTCTAGCAAGCAAAGGTGGCTGGATTATAATGATTTATAATATCTTTCCATGCTTATGACATATATTTATCTTTGAATCTCATTTTGATGCTATAACAATAGGTGAGGTGGGCAATCGTTCAACCCTGGCACTTTCTGTTCCATTTCTCTGGAAAGCCCTGCCCATCCAAGGTGCCCAACTCAGGCACAATTGAGGTTCAATTCAGGCACAATTTTCGCTAGAAAGTTTCTTGTTCAGCACCAGCAGATGTGCTAAAAAGTAGCAATACTAATTTTAAAATAACAAAAGCTAGAATTTAGGGACCTGGTATGTACCAGGCATGCAGCACTGGGCAAGCATTGTCTTACTTGCTGTCCTCTGTCTTCCCATGCCCTGTGCTTACCTCTATCTAACACCCACTGCAGACTGAAACCACGCAGTGATTCGAACAGGGCAGGTGTCATGCAAAGAGTGATTAAACTATGATAGGAAAGAAACGACGAAGAGTTAAAGAGAACTCTAAAGGGTAGCCCAAGAAGAGTCCTCAGGGAAGGACAAACATGGAAGGAAGCCCCTCCCCAAGGCTGGGGTTCAGTTTCTTTGGAGAAAGTGTGGTTGAAGCCACAGGATGATGGAGACGTTTACTGGGTTGCCTGAGCCAGAACTGGTCCACTGTCACGGAGAAACTAGAACCAGCCCTCCAGGATTCAGGATTGCTGAGGTCAGTGGGCAGGTGGACAGAAAGGCAGGGTGTTGGGAGCTGGCTCACTGGTGGGGGGTACATAGCCCAGCAAGCACGGTGCATCTGGCAGGAAGTAGCCAGTGCTGGTGGGTGGCACTCAGGGGCAGTCAGGGTGTTGGGAACCAGCTCACTAAGGGCAGCATGAAGTTTTGGGTGTGTGGTATCCGTGTCAGGAGGATCACTGGAAACAGCCTCTGGACTCTCCTACACAAACACCACCCTTCCAGGTCTCACGCAGACAATAGAGCCCGGCTCCCTCTGCCTGGCCACCCACCAGCCACTGCTCACCCTTGTCCTAAAGGGCTGTTTCCAGCTGCCCAGCAGCTGTGGACCGGCTCTGACCCAGGCAACCCAGCAAAATTCCCCACCTTCTGGAGGCTTCAACCACACTTTCACCAACAAAGTCTATCCCCAGCTTTGGGAAGGGGTCCCCTTCCAACTTAACTAAACCTACAAGACCATGGGATACTTTATTTCATAGAGCATTGTTTGGGAGGAATTCATGCTCAGTATGAGTCAAGTTCTACTATAATAAAATATTTTTTTCATAGAAACCAAGACATAGAGCCTGCGCTGTTTGTGAGGATTTTGGTTCTTTTCCATTTAACTCTAGTTGTGTAAGGGAGGGCTTCAAGAGAAAGAAAGCATATGAAGTCTATGGTCAGGGAATCCCAGAGGCAACCAGAGACCTTGGATGTAATAAATGTCCCCTACAAAGAGAAATTCAGGACGGGCCATTTTCAGAAGGGATCAAGGCCTCTCCCAGGTTCTGCCAAGATGGTAGCATATAAACACCCAACACAAAGTGGACGATTTCTTCAAGACCTGGTGTTTTAGTCTCTATGCTGCCAAAATGCAGTGTACCAGAAATGGGTTGGCTTCTGCAATGGGGATTTCTTAGATTGTATGTCTTCAGCTTCAAGGCCGATAAAAAAGTCCAAATCAAGGCATCATCAGGTGATGCTTTCTTTCCAAAGACCAGCTGCTGGTGATATCCTGGAGTCCTCTGTCATGTGGCAAGGCACATGGTGGCATCCCTTCTCTTCTGGGTTTCCTTGCTTTCAGCTTCTAGCTTCCTCTGGCTTTCTTTCTACTCCTGTGGCTTTTCCTCTGTTCTCTCTCTCCCCCCCCCCCCCCCCCCCCCATTTATAAAGGACTCCAGTAAGAGGATCAAGTCCCACCCTGGTTTACATTCTACTGAAATAATCTAATCAAAGTTCCCACCTACAATGGGTTCACACCCACAGGAAAGGATTAGCACTAAGGACATGATTTTCTGGGGTCCATAAAAGCTTCAGACCATCACGCCTGGTAAAGGGCGACCACAGCAGTTGTGACAAAAAGGAAGCCTTCCATATGATCTGTTCCTAAGAGTGACTTGGGACAATATAATCCACTAGAACTGAAATAGGGTTGATAAACCTCAGGGCAGGTGAAAAGAAGCTCAGGACATGTAAGGAAAAGATATTTGTCATCAACCATCAACATTAGCAATATTATAATTAGTCACATTGGAAAATTTAATGAAGTAAAACCAACCAGTGGGATTATATTGTTGCGTCTCCAATAAAAGTCACAAATGTCAAATTAAGCCCCATCATTTTGATGGTATGGATTTCTGTGTTGCTTTCCTGTGTGAGGAAATCCTAAAGTTCTCTGGAGAATGTTCCATTATTGTAATTATTATCTGCCAGGGAGTCGTTGTGATCTCCGCTCCCTGGTCCTGAGCTTCCGGGGCTGTTGGAAGCCCTGGCAGACACAGGCTCACCACATTAAGCTGCCAGAAAGGTCCAGACCAGCGTGTCAAGAATGTGTCTCTTTATAGCACAGAGGGAGGGTGCTACCCTTTCAAGCCAGGCAGGACCCTTACACCCACACTCCCTGCCCTGCAAACTCACTTAGCATGGAATTCTGTTAGGAAGTTTAATTAGCAGAAAGCAAAGTCTGCCCGCTGAGGCCAGACGTGACTGAGCATGTGTTGATGAGATTTTTGCACAAAGAACTAAGGGCAGATCTTTTCCTAGAGGAAGGAAAATGCAGGGAAAGAAGTTTGGCTCACTCTTGGAGTCTGAGTGTCCAGAAATCCAAGCAAGAATCCTGAGGTTTACCCTTGAGTTGCTTTGGCCACGTCCATACCTCTGAACCATAGCGACAGACAAGGGAGTGGAATGTGTCGATTGGCATAAACCTGAAGCCAGAGTTGGCCTGGCTTCCTCCAAAAGAATCTGAGCTGTGTGGGAGAGGAAATGAACACCTGTACCAAATTCAGGGTATTGTCTGGAAGAGGGAAAAGGAAAATGCTAGGTGGGTAGGCAACCACTATCCACTAAGGTGCAATAGGAAGGGAAGAGTATCAGTTAGCATCCTCCAGAGAAACAGAACCAATAGGAGATAAATGTATGATTTATTACATGTGATTTATTTTATATATAAATATATAGGATTTATTTTAAGGAATTGGCTCATGTGGTTGTTGGGGCTGGCAAGTCCATGTTCAGTAGCACGGGGAAATTCTGATAGAAGTGATGTTGAAGCTTTGAGTCCAAGACCTGTACAGGAGGCCAGCAGCCTGGAAACAGAGAGGAATCAAGGGTAAAGGGTTGCAGCAGAATCTCTTCTCTCTCAAACCCTCAGTTCTTTGCCAACTGATTGGATTAGGCCCATCCACATTATGTAGGATCATCTCCTTTGATTAAAGCCTACAAAACGTAGGTGCTAATCCCATGTACAAAATATCTCACAGCAACATAAAGGCCAGTGTTTGGCCAACAACTGGACAGCATAATCTTAGCCAAGTTGGCCCCCCCAAAATTAAACAATCACAGGAAGAAAAATAACATTTAATGGACATTACCAGATACTAGTTGCTTTGACGTATGCTAGTGCAGGTGATCCTTTTATAAACTCCTCAAGGTGGACATGATTAGGGAACTGAGGATCTGAGAGGTTAAGAAACGTGTGTACTATCACACAGCTGGCAAGAGCTTCAAAGCTAGGTCCATTATATTCTGAAGGCCACTTGATGTTTCCACTAAGCGTTTGTCTAAAATATACATTTATTTTCATTCAAGGTGAGAAGCGGGGAGGCTGTTGGCTTCAAAAGCTATTCCCTGACAGTGGCACCTTGGTCACAAAAGGTAGCTTGTTTTACCTCTAGGCCTGTACGTAGAATTTTTGGCCAAGGTATCGCTCCAGGTCTGCTGTCCTGACTTCTTGAACTGTACGGGGTGATTCAAGCTCCCTCTTGCCCCAAATCCATTTTCTCCCTAGTTAGGTAAATTTAGCCAGCATATTGCTTTGTTAAAACAGAGGGACTCAGAAGTCTCAGTTCCACATCTGTGAAAACAGGGACCTCGTATGAGTCAAAGGTGACCGTTTTAGTGGCAAAAAAACCAGCAAACCCAAAATCCTGGTGACTGAAAGCCAGGTTTATTTCTCTCTGCCACAAGCGTCCAGCGGGTCAGCTGGGGGATCCGCTCCACGTCCTCGTTGTCACTGAGACCCAGGCGGCTGGGGCGGAGCCCGTAAGGAGGTGGAGGGAAGAGCAAGGAAGAGCCAGGTACGACCTGGAAGGGGACACAGCCCTGCCACTGCCACCGCCGACTACAGTTAGCCCACGGCTCCTCCAACCACAAGGGGGCGACAGGTGCCACCCCCCGTGGGGAGGCAGAGCCAGTGGTAACGCTACCACAGAGATGAACCTGGGCAGGAGTTTCCATTCCTCAGGCTCACGGCGGGAAACAAGGGGAAGCCCAATCCCATTCCCTGTTTATCATGTCAGCATTTATATAAAATTTCACATGTCTACATATCCATTCCTGTGAGGAAAAAATGTATTCCATTCCTTTCAAAAGGGACCCTGAGGCCTCTGCCCACACGAAGGCTGTGCACCAGCCTGGCCCCACCTGATTAAACCTTGTTCTGAGGCAGGAGTTGTCACCTTGGCTTTGCCTTAGAATCACCTGGGAGCTGATGAGAGCCCCAGGGTCCAGGCCTTTACCTCAGGCCAAGCCAGTCAGAACCTCCGAGCCTGGGGTCCCGACATAAGCAGTCCTGTAAAGCTCACGAGAGGAGGCCTCGACGCCCTGGGTGGAGCACGGCCCCCCCAGGCAAAGGCCTGGACCAGCTCGCCCCTCCGGGGCCGCAGCAGAAGCCAGAGGCGGGATCTCACCTCAGCCAAACGACGCGAGGAGTGAGCTGAGCGAGGCCGAAGGAATTTGATAATTACCCTGACTGATGATGCCAGCTCTTCCCCAGCAGTGGGAAGCTGAGAATAACACGGGAAGAGGGACGTGGGAGTGCCCCGCGGGAAGCTGGCGCCCCGTGCCAGGCCTGCGGGGAGCGACGCGCTGAGGAAACAGGAAGCGCCTCCAGGGCCGGAGGCCCTCCAACAGGCCCCAGGTGTTTGAAGATTCACACATGTGTGTGTGCACAGTCATGCAGACAAATGAGGCCACACAGCATGCACACCCACAGACACAGATGTGACACGCGCGCGCACATTTGCACATCCCTACAAACATGTACACGAACTCACACATATACAACTTTCCACAGACACAACAGCCACACACATATAACTAACACCCAGTCACAGACGCATACATAAATCCACACACACACACTCATGTTGCAATGTGTGCTCCCACACAGATACGCACACTCTCCACACACATACACACACACGTGCATACCCACACCCATCTCTCTTGTTTCACAAGAAAGAGAAAGACTGACCTTAAGGGTGGCCATTCCTGGTGCAGTTCTCTCATTTTATTTTATTTTTTTAAAGATTTATTTTATTTATTGCTCTCCCCTACTCTCTTGTTGTCTGCCCTCTGTGTCTGTTTGCTGTGTGTTCTTCTGTGTCCACTGGCATTATCCAGCAGCACTGGGAAACAGCATCTCTTTTTTGTTGCGTCTTCTTGCTGAGTCAGCTCTCCGTGTACAGTGTCACTCCTGGGTCGGCTGTGCTTTTTTCACACAGGGCGGCTCTCCTTGTGGGGCGCACTCCGTGCACCTGGGGCACCCCCTATGCGGGGGCAGCCCTGCATGGCACAGCACTCCTTGGGCACAGCAGCAATGCACGTGGGCCAGCTTACCACACGTGTCAGGAGGCCCTGGGGATCGAACCCTGGACCCCCCATATGGTAGATGGACACTCTATCAGTTGAGCCACGTCCACTTCCCAATTCTCTTATTTTATATGTGAAGAAAACAAGGTGTGGATGGGGGTCAAGGATTGTGAAGAAGCCTTCTTGGTCCTAGTCGGGTCTCCTTAGTTCTAGAAAGTACGTAGGCAGGATGCTTTTTAAAAAGGCACAGGAGGTACCAGAGATTGAACCCAGGACCTTGTACCTGGGAAGCAGGTGCTCAACCACTGAGCTACATCCACTCCCTTGAAAAAGGCATCTCTTTTGCAGAAAAAGAGGAGGTTAGGGATTCTTCTCTGGGTTGGCAAGGGGAGGAGAAGGGACAACTTTGCCCTCTCTAAGCCGTTCGTGTCCCAAAAGGGGTGATAATAGTCCCAGCTCTGTGGGTCTACAATGAGAATTAACTAAGATGCTGCACAGAAAGGGCCAGAGTGTCTCTGGCAGCAAGTGTTGGGAAACACTGTTCTGACCCCCGTTGCTGGCCGAGCGGGCCTCTGGGGTTATTGACCCATTTCCTAGGAAGTAATCGATCGCAGGCACGTCTGGGGAGCCTGAACAAGTCTGAGGCACACCTGCTCGTGTGCACACTGGCAGGATCATTCCCGGGGCTGGAATCGGGGTTTATTCTCAGCATCCACCCTGCGCTGCCTTTCACAGGAGGGTGTCTATAGTGGGTGGGAGATGCCAGGCTATGGGGGAGATTGTGTTGTCTGGGGGCAGGGGGGCACAGAGAAGGGGAAGCAGAGCTGTCCCCAAGCCCACGATTAAACAGTCGCTCTTGGGCTGGGTGAGCTCCCTCCCGGGCCCCCCGAAGGTGACTGGGTCTCCCAGGACGGTGGCTCGGGGGTGCACCTGAGTGGGCTTCACCTTTACGTCAAGGCTTTTAGCCCCAGCGGAGACTTCAGGGCCACGAGGGCTTGGATCGAGGACCCGCAGCGGGTGCCCACGGGAGCAGTGTGGAAGCATGGCCTCGCTGCCCCTCCGCCGTGCTGGCCTCAGGAGCCCCGACGACACCCGAGGGGTGATTTAGACGACGTGAATCAGGGTGCCGTTTCCCACACAACTGAGTTTGTGGAACGAGGCTCATACCAGCCGCATGCATACACACATCTAGGCGTGAGCCTTTGTTTTCGGTGCAGCTAGCTTTACGCGTTCCCCTTTCTTTGGTGTCAAGCATGAGCTGTGCCAGCGGGAAGACAGCCTAACTGGACCGCAGCAACGGTCACACCCTGCGCGTCTGTTTGCCAGGCTGCTCGTCAGGACGAATGCCACATGGCGGGTTGGCCTAAACTAGGGAATTCTATTGCCTCATTGGCTTTGAGGTTAGAAGAAGTCCTACATCCAGATATCAGCCAGGTTTGTTTCCTCCCCCCGAAATCCGTAGTTCCCCCGGTGCCGGTGGCCGGCGGTCCGTAGGGCTCCCTGGCTCCTTGTGCCCTCCTGTCACACCGTGATGTCCCCTTCCGTTCCGTGTTTGTGCTTCTGGTTTCCACTGACTTCCGGCTTCTCTGGCTCCTTCTGGCTTCTGATTTCTCCTCTTTATCAGGTGTTCCCAGTCATTTAAATGAAGACCCCGCTCTTTTTCCGTTGGCCACCCCCCTTAACTAAAGGTGACCCTCTTCCGGGGGTCCTGTTTGAAGGGGCTCTCACACACAGCGATGCTGATCCTGATGGTAACTCGTGTTTTGTGGGCACATAACTCCGCTTACCACACTGAGCTCAGGCTTCCTCCTACAACCCCCACCCTTGTTCCCATCACTTTCCCATCTTTGAACCAAACAAATTAAATCTCCAGCTACGTGCACTTGATTTAAATGGATTAAACATATTAGTGTTCCACCTTTAAATTTTGATTGCCCAGGTAGTAGAGAGGGAAGAAGTGTTTTCCAGAAAAGCTGGTAAAGTAGCTGCTCTTAGGGTAGAGGGGGAAGGCTGGGAAGAGCCTGTGGGGACTTCTGGGGACTGGAATTATCCAGGAGGTAGTTACAAAGGTGCTTGCGGATTTTGGCCGATGGATAGAGCATCCACCTACCACATGGGAGGTCCAGGGTTCAAACCCAGGGCCTCCTGACCTGTGTGATGAGCTGGCCCATGTACAGTGCTGATGCGCACAAGGAGTGCTGTGCCATGCAGGGGTGTCCTCCGCATAGGGGAGCCCCCACACGCAAGGAGTGCACCCCGTAAGGAGAGCCGCCCAGCACATAAAAAGCACAGCTACCTGGGAGTGGCACCGCACACGGAGAGCTGACACAACAAGATGACACAACAAAAAGAGACGTAGATTCTGGGTGCTGCTGATAAGAATACAGGTGGACACAGAAGAACACACAGCAAATGAACACAGAGAGCAGACAACAGGGGGAGGAGGAAGGAGGGAGAAATAAATAAAAAATAAATCTTAAAAAAAAAAGTGCTTGCTTTTACTGACCCCATTATGGGGGACAGAGCCATCCTGCCCCCTGGTGGTCCTTCACCACCCTCCGAAATCTCAGCCGCTGTCTTGGGTCTGTGGGCGCTGCCTTTCAGCACAGGAGGCCCCCAGCAGCCCCCTCGGGGCCGGTGGCCAGGATGGGGGATGCCAGGCGAGGCTGGATCACGGCAGGGGTGGTGAAGGTTCTCTTGGGCTCCCGTGTCTTGCTGTGGTGTCAGGGTTTCCTTGCACCCAGGCCCCCAGGGCAGGCTCCTTCTGGTTCCTTGTCAGGGACAGCACCTGCCCACTCCCTGGACCCCCGAGGCCTTGAGGAGCCTCCAGTGTGGCCTGGGTGCCCCTTCTCTACAAGCGTCCCAAACATGGCCTGGGTGCCGCTCCCTAAAATAATCCCAAAGGGCCCCTGGTTGTTTGATTGTAAATCACATTCCTCTTGTCATTGTTTTCATAAAATAGTGCCAAGTCAACTGATAATTTAAAAAGTTAATGCACCACAATGTCCTTTTTGCCTAGCAGATAGGCAAAGATTAAAAATACTAATTTCAAGCAGCGGTGACGATCTGAGAGATAACTCGGTACAAGGTTTTAGAGGGCAGCTGGGACACATCCACCCATGTTTAAACCATGTGTGTCCTTGACCCCTCACGTTTATCTACATGTGACTCTAACTCTGAGCAGATGTTCATAACATTGTTAGAAATAGCAGACACCTTGAAGCAATGTTGATGGCCACCAAATAGGCGATTTGTCATGTCATCTGTGGCACATCCATGCAATGGAATATAATGTAACTATTAAAAAATGTGGTTCCTCAGTATTAATGTCATGGGAAAATGTCCATGATTTATCATTAGATTTACCAAAACAAGTTACAGAACAGAATATAGAGTATATCTTACTTATTTTTAAAATATATTATCTTTGTATTTAAAGATTTTTTTTAGGTGGGAAGCCAGCACTCAACCTCGGAGCCACATTGGCTCCCCTGACTTGGTTTTTTCATATGTTTGCTTCCTGTTTTTTTGTTTTGGTTTTGAGGAGGCACTGGGGACTGAACCCAGGACCTCCCGTGTGGGAAGCAGGCTCTCAAACCCTTGAGCCACATCTGCTCCCCTCAGAGAACAAATTCTAACAGTGGTTCCTTCTGGTATGGCATGGAGGAAGAACAAGTGACTTCCATGTGACTGGAAATTATTTACAATAAGCACACATTGTGTTTATCATTTAAAAGTTCATGAGCATGCTTTTTTTTTTTTTTTGAGAATTTAAAAAAAATTTTTCAAGACTGACAGGTTGGGGGATGTGCCCACCCCACTGCCCACCCCTCGCCCGGCCTCTGGGCTCTCCCTGACAGTGGCAGGAAGTGCTCTCAGCAGCCGGTAGGTGTCGAGGTTTAATCAAGAGCCCACTGAGCAAACAGGAAGTGAAGAGGCAGCAGAAACACAGAGAGGCCTGGAGACCCCAGGCCCAAATGCCCACTGCCCACTCACAGCCCCTGGCCCTCCTCCCGGCATTCACACCTTTGTGTCAATAGGTCCAGCCCCCCCATCCTCCTTACCCGAGAAGCCTCGACCTCTGCTGCCCCAGCCCCTCTGGCTGGGGTGTCTGTAGCTCACCCCTTCCTCGGCTCCCCTGTTATACTCCCCACCCCAGGTCTTGAAGGAAGACTGGGCTCCTTGAAAATTCATCTCTGCGGGAATACAAGCTCTTCCACACGGCACCCCTTCTCTGGGTGTTCCCACTGGGATCCACACCATGTCCTCCTTGGGGAGACTACTGCCAGCAGTGTCCCTTGGGCCCCACTTCCTCAGCTTCCCTCCACCCTAGCACCTGTCTCGCAGGCTTCAGAAGATTTGTTGACTCTTCTTTCCCACAAGATAAGGTGAAGCTCTCCTTGAGGATAGGGTCTGAGGCTTCCTCCATTTTCTTTCCAAGATTTACGCACACACACACACACATATATATAAAGAGAGAGAGAAAGAGAGAGGAAGGAAAGAGGGAAGGAACGGAGGAAACCTTTTCCATCTTTGCCACAGGGAGGACAGTTTATTTCATTTTAACATTGGTCCTAGCTTAATTTTCTTTTTCCCCCCTCCCAGCACTTTTCTTTCTTCCTCAGAGTCTCTGCCAAATTCTCTTGGGGTCTGCCTTCCTAATGAGCCTCTTTCAACAGCAACCATTTATCAAGCTTTGTACTGGTGAATTATGTACACTACCTCATCAGTCTTCTCCACAGTACTTGTGTAGTAGTAGAGAAGTCGGGTGTATGGCGGTATCGAAGGCCAGGACATGAGAACTCTGAGAAGGAATATGGTTTATTTCGACTGGCCAGACTCGGCAGACTCCTGTCCTAATAAAAACTGAGCCCCGAATAGAATTTTTGGGTCCCTTTCATACAGACGAAATAAGAGTGGGGAGTCAAACGGTGCTTATATGCAAAAGGACTTTTTGTTAATTTCTTCAAGTGTTTTATCTGTTAGATAGGTTATTTCCTCTAGGTAAGCTTGATTTAACACAAATCCCCTACATTCTAGGTAAGCTTTTAGCATGAACCCCCCACATTCCAGGTAAGCTTGACACATTTGGCTTGCGTCCCCCCTGAATATCCAAAGCCTATAGAGTTTATACTTCTAAATTGGCTTTCTAGGCATATTTGGATATAAAATAAGTTTGAATTTATGCACAGGCTATATTACTTGGACATAGATATTGTCCCCGTTTCACAGAAAAGGAAACTGAGGCTGGTGAGGGGTGCAGCCTCTGCTTGTGCCCCCAGTGCTCAGATTGTCTCTACCGCCCAATGGGGCCATATTTCTGTTGGTCACCAGGCCAGACAGCTGCTTGGCCTCTCCATCCCTTCCCCACAGGTCCTGGCCCAGCACTAGTAGGTATCTTTGAAAAATATGGAACTTTAAAAAAAAAAAAGACAATATCAGCTGCACACCCAGCAAAATTAGCATTTATTTCTTCATGCCATTTAATATCCAGGGCATGTTCATTTTCCTATTTCTCTCAAAGATATTTTTGTTATAATTGATTTCTGAGTCTGACATGATCCAGCAGTCTTTAATGGCTTCCTTGCTTTCAGATTTGACAAACTATCTCAAGCTCATACTGTACATTTCCTCCCCTAGACCTAAAATATTTAGAGACTATCATGGGTGGGGAGGAGAACATATTGCCATAGGGTTGTTTTGTTTCTAGGTCTTTTTAGCAAGCAGAGGTAGGAAATAGGTATTTTGAGAGAGAAAAATAAATCATGAATATTTTAGTTTTCTTTGGCTGTCATGCAAATGCCATGCAATGAGTCAGCTTAAACCATGGAAATTTATTAGCTCACAGTTTTGAGGCTAAAAGAAAGTATAAATCAAGGTATCATCAAGGCAATGGTTTCTTCCTGAAGGCTGTGATTCTTGGTTCTGGGCTCCTCTGTCACATGGCAATGCATATGGCAGCCTCTCCTGGACTCTCCCTTCTCTTCTGTTCCATTGACCTTCAGTTTCTTGCTCCCTGGCTTTCTTTCTCTTTATCTGAATTTCATTCCGTTTTTGAAGGACTCCATCCTGATTGAGGTGGGTCTCACCTTAACTGAAGTAATCTCATCAGAAGGCCCTACTTACAATGGGTTCACACCCACAGGAATGGGTTAGGTCTAAGAACATATTTTTCTGGGGTCCATACAACTGCAAATCACCACAATGAATATTATACTGATACATTAAATTCCTTTATATTTGTATCTCCTTTTTTAGGCTGAACATCTTGGCTGCTAACAACATTAACATTATTTATTTATCATAAAATGGCCATGTTGGCCATGTTTTTAAAACAATACTACCAGTACTATTACTAACACTGTGCCTCCTGAGTATAGTATGGTTTTGTCTGCTTGTCTTTATCCTCGGGATATATGCTATGAGGGAATCTACAGTCAAAATACTGTGCTGTAGAATCATTTGAAATAAATTCATATCTGTGTGGTTATTTTACTGATATGGTAAACAGCTAGATGCCTTGGTTTTAATTTTATTCATATTTTAGGGATCATTTTTAAATAAATTAAATATTTTTCCTGATTTACTTTTGTTTTTTAAAAAAGTAAATATTCACATTTCCAAAGTCAAAGCCATAGAACAAGATATGTTCAGAGAAGTTTACATTTCTTCCTTTTTCTCCTCCCTCCTGTTCTCTCCGTCCCCTTATAAGGAAGCATTTTTAGTTTATCCTTCTATTGTTTCTATTGGAAACACACCCACGAGTATATATTTAAACAAAAGAGAACATATTATATGTGTTCTTCTCTACTTCTGAGCAAGTTTCTCATATCCATTAAAGGGGATGAGAGGGGAAAAGAATTATTGTCTTGGAAATGACTTAATTGTACTATATAGTGTTTTCAAAGTGCCATTCCAGGCCATAGGGTAGCTGAGGTGGGAGTGGGGGGATCCTCAGGATCCCTGAGCTGGGGGGAGAAGGAGTGGTTGAACACAGGACTTTGGGACCACTGTTACCACATCAATCAGCACAGCTGTGCTTCTAGTCTACTTGAAAACATCCACACCAAATGGGCTTTGAAAAAATGTTTCCACTACCGAAAGAAAAGTCCTAAGAGTCACAGCCAGTTATCAGCTCAACCTCACTGATGCTGGCTTCTAAGAGAGGCTGCTTGGAGACCATTGTTTCCTATTTATTTTACTAGGATGAGATAGTTTTGTCTGGGGTTGCTCACACTCGCGTCCCAAGAAAATCTCTTCTAGGGAGAAAATCCTCATCCATTCAACAGTAGAGCAAAAGACCTGATAAATCATTTTGTCCAAATCTTATTTGAGGGGATCCCTTTTGCATATCTGTGGAACATCTTTAGCTCTAATAAGGCGACAAGAAAATATAGACAAAGGAAACTGAAAAGGCTGCCAGAGATTGGAGCAAACTCTCATTTTGCTGTTAGCACATAAATTTAACAGTGCTTCCAGATGAGGTATCAAATTAGCTCAGAATTGGAAACTGCTGTGAAAGACAGGTATGAAGGCTGACTTTCTTTCGCCAGTTACCATACCCTCCTGCTACCAGCTGCAAAAACCACTCCTGATCCCCATGGCAGGCAGGCAACTGGCACAAATTCCATGCAAACACAGACACCAGCACAAGTCCCGGCCTCACTGGATGTGTTGTCACCTTCCGCCTTGGTGTCTCCCACAATGCCTGGTGTACAGTAGGTGCATGTAGCAGTTGGACATAGTTATGAATTCCAAAAATAGATAATGGATTACGGTTGTTTTTTTTTTTAAGATTTTTTATTTATTTCTCTCCCCTTCTCCCCACAACCCCCCCCCATTGTCTGCTCTCTGTGTCCATTTGCTGCATGTTCTTCTTTTGTCCACTTCTGTTGTTGTCAGCGGCACAGGAATCTGTGTTTCTTTTTGTTGCATCATCTTGATGTGTCAGCTCTCCATGTATGTGGCACCATTCCTAGGCAGGCTGAACTTTCTTTCATGCTGGGCAACTCTCCTTTCGGGGTGCACTCCTGGCATGTGGGGCTCCCCTATGCGGGGACACCCCTGTGTGACATGGCACTCCTTGCGCGCATCAGCACTGCGTGTGGGCCAGCTCCACACTGGTCAAGGAGGCCCAGGGTTTGAACCATGGACTTCCCATGTGGCAGGCAGATGCCCTAACCACTGGGCCAAGTCCTTTTCCCTGGATTAGGTTTTTAATCTGGTCTGTACCTGGGTGTGATTGAGTTACGACCAGGGCTTTGATTGGGCCATGTCATTACGGCATTGAGTCTTCACCCCTTGGTGGGTGGGGACTCACAGATAAAAGGCATGGCAAAGGACAGAGTTGAGGATTCTTAATGCTGGAGTTTTGATATTGGAGTTTGATGCTGAAGTCTTAAGCTGGAGCCCCAGGGAAAAAGAGCCATTCACCTGATAATCTACAGCTAACCTTGTGGAGAAAACAGGAGCTGAGCCCAGAGGAACCCAGGAAGCCTGAACCCTGGCAGACATCAGCAGTCATTTGGCTCCAACACGTGGAAATAGACTTTGGTGAGAAAAGTAACTTATGCTTTATGGCCTGGTATCTGTAAGCTCCTACCCCAAGTAAATACCCTTTATAAAAACCAACCAGTTTCTGGTATATTGCATTAGCACCCCTTTGGCTGACTAATACAGTACACAATATATATTTTTGGAATGGACAAATTAATGTAAATGGAAAGGGGTCAGAAGCATGGCTCATCACTTTTAAAAGCTGACCAATGTTCCTTTGGTTATTGTGTGGGTCTCCACCACTAAGATACTGCCCCATGGCCACTTGAACATATTCATATACTTCAGAGCCATGCCCCGGTGCACTCTCCCCACACATCCCCCCATCACTGACACCCGCAATAATGATCCTCCCCTGCCACAGTTATGACCCTTCTGTGATCCAAACCTCCCTGAAAACAGAGCAAAAAATAATAATAAAAATGATAAGAAAATAAAATAATAAATAAAATACAAAAATAAAAAATAAATTTAAAAATGAAAAAAAAATACATTTTTTCACTGTGTCTTTCATCACCATAAGATCTTTTATGTTTTATGTGCAGTGACATCTTCTTCCATATATTCCCCCAGTGTTTTGTTTTTTTCACTTTATCTTCAAGAAGACTTAAGTTATAGAAAATTACATAGAAATATAGGATTCCCATATACCAACTCTTCCTTCTAATAACATTTCACATGTGTATGACACATTTGTTACAATCGATGTACAAATGTTGAAGCATTGCTACTAACCATGGCCAACAGTTTACATTATGGTTTACATTTTGCACTGTATACTTTTATAGGTTTTGACAAAATTGAAAATGGCCTCTATCCGTCATTGCAAGATCGTGCAGAACGATTCCACTGCCCTAAAAATGATCCATGTTCCATCTATTCTACTCTTCCCTCCTCCTCTACTCGGAAACTGTGGTAACCACTAAGTTTCAAATTCCTGAGAATAAGGTTTATAGTTACATGCAACAATACTGAGGGCTTGACATATTGAATTCCTATCCTGGGAGGTCCTGCTACATTCTCTAATAGAGCAGCAAGAATCCCCTGAGTACATGGCAGCCTCTAGCAAAGGAAAACGGACCATTATGCCAAGCCCTTGATTTTTTTTTAAACTTTATTTTGTACATTTAATAATTGAAAATATAAACAATAATTAAAAAGAAAAATACAGTTGAATAAAAACATGCATTTCTCAATTAAATGTACTGGATACATAAACTTTTTTTAAAAATTACACAATATGTTACACAATGTATTTGGTTCATAGTAATGCAATCATACAGTATTTGTCCTTTTGTGTTTGGCTTATTTTGCTCAACATAATGTCCTCCAGGCTCATACATATTGTCATATGCTTTATGACTTCAATTCTTCTTAAACAGCTGCATAATATTCCATGGTGTGAATGCACCACAGTTTGTCTATCTACTCATCAGTTGATGGACACCTGGGTTGTTTCATATTTTTGGCAGTTGTGAATATTGCCACTATGGGCATGGGTGTGTGGATGTCTCTTCATGCCCTGCTCTTCTGGGTATACACCAGTAGTGGTATTACAGGATCACAAACCTATATTCAACTCCTTTAGGAGCTGCCAATAGCCCTCCACAGTGGCTGTACCATTCTACATTCCCACCAGCGTGGGTAAGTGTTCCTTTCTCTCCACATCCTCTCCAACACTTGTAGTTCTCTGTCTTTTTAATAGTGGCCATTCTAATAGCAGTGAAAGGATATCTCATTCTAGTTTTGATTTGCATTTCCCTAATCATTAGTAGTGTTGAGCATTTTTTCATGTGGTTTTTTTTTTTTTTTTTTGCCATTTATATTTCTTCTTTGGACAAATGTTTATTCAGGTCTTTTACCCATTTTTAAATTGGGTCATTTTTCTTTTTATTGTTGAGTTGTAACATCTCTTTATAGATCCTGGATATTAAATCCTCATCAGACATGTGATTTCCAAATATTTTCTCTCATTGAGTCTGCTGCCTTTTCACCCTTTTGATGACGTCCTGTGAGGTGTAAAAGTGTGTAATTTTGAGGAGGTGCCATTTATTTATTTTTCTTCTGTTGAGCCTGCTTTGGGTCCAAGAAACCACAACCTACTGCAAGGTCTTGAAGATGTTTCCCTATATTTCTTCTAGTAGTTTTATGGTCCTTGCTTTTATATTTAGGTCTTTGGTCCATTTTGAATTGTTTCTTGAATAGGGAGTGAGATAGGAGTCCTTTTTCATTCTTGTGGTAATAGATATCCAGTTCTCCCAGCACCATTTGTTGAAGAGACTGTTTTGTCTCATTAACACGGACTTGGTAGGTTTGCCAAAAACCAGTTGACCATATAGGTGAGGGTTCATTTCCGGATACTCAATTCTATTCCACTGGTCAATGTGTCTATCTTTATGTTAGTACCATGCTGTTTTGACCACTGTAACTTTGTAATATGTTTCAAGGTCAGGTAGTGAAATTCCTCCCATGTCGCTCTTCTTTTTTAGAATGCTATTTGGATGCACTTTCCCTTCCAAATAAATTTGGCAATTGCCATTTCTAATTATGTAAATAGGTTGTTGGAATTTTGATTGGTAGTGTATTGAATGTATACATCAGTTTGGGTAGGACTGACATCTTCCAATTCATGAATATGGAACGTCTTTTCATTTGTTTAGGTCTTCATTGATTTCTTTTAGCATTGTTTTGTAGTTTTCTGCATATAGGTCCTGTACTTCTTTGGTTAAATTAATTCCTAGGTATTTGAGGGTTTTTTTGTTGCTATTGTAAATGGAAATTTCCCCCTGATTTCCTCCTCAGATTGTTCAGTACTAGAGTACAAAAACATTACTGATTTTTGCATATTGACCTTGTAGCCTGCCACTTTACTGAACTAATTTATTAGCTCAAGTAGCTTTGTCCTGGATACTTTTTTTGCATTTAAAGTGTGTTTTGTCTGATATTAAAGCTACCCCTGCTCTTTTTTTGGTTACAACTTGCATGAAGCATCTTTTTTTAACCTTTCACTTCAGCTGGTTTGTATCCCTGGGTCTAAGGTGAGTTCCTTTTAAGCAGCATATGGATGGCTCATGTTTTTTATCCATTCTGTTAGCCTTTATCTTTTGATCGGGGAGTTTAATCCATTCACATTCAAAGATATTACTGTAAATGCATTATTTACTTCCAGTATTTTATTCTTTGGTTTTCATATGTCATATCATATTTTCGTCTGTCTTTCTACTCTTTTGGTTATCCTTTCTGCTATTCTTTCTTCTGTACTTTACTCCAGGCCTCTCTCTCATCTTTTTTCTTTCAGATTCTAAGGCTTCTTTAATATTTCTCGCAAAGGTGGGTTCTTTTTTACAAACTCTCTTAGTTTCTATTTATTCATGAGTATTTTATAATCACCTTCATATTTGAAGGACAATTTTCTGGATAAAGAATTCTCGGCTGGCTCTTTTTCTCTTTCAGTATCCTAATTTTATCATACCACTGTCTTCTTGCCTCCATGGTTTCTGATGAGAAAATCATGATAAGTCTTACTGGGCATCCCTTCTATGTGATGGTTTGCTTCTCCCTTGCTGCTCTGAGAATTTTCTCTTTATCATTGACATTTGACATTCTGAGTAGTATGTGTCTTGGAGTAGGTCTATTCTGATTGGGGTATGGTGCACTTCTTGGACAAGTAAGTTCATTCCTTTCATGACAGTTGGGAAATTTTCTACTATTATTTCCTCAAATACGCTTTCTTCCCCTTTTCCCTTCTCTTCTCCTAAAATTCCCATGATATGTATGTTGTTGCATTTCATATTGTCATTCAATTCTCTGACCCCTGCTCAATTTTTTCCATTCTTTTCTTTTCAATTTCAGCTATTCTGTCTTTGGTATCATTTATTCTTTCTTCTATCATTTTGAGTCTGCTGTTGTATGCTTCTAATGTATTTTTTATCTCACCTTTGTTCTTTCATTCCTATGAGGTCTGTTACTTTTCTGTTCAGGATTTCAAATTCTTCTTTGCACTCACTCAATGTCTTTAGCCATATTGTCTTTCAACTAATTAATTTGATTTTGGAAATTTGTGCACACCTCGCTAATTGGTTCTCTCAAATCCTGCATTTCTTCTGGGGCTTTGATATGTTCCTTTTCTTTGGCCATGTGTTCCATTTTCTTAGTATGATTCATAATTTTTTGCTGATGTCTAGGCATCTAATTAGGATGTAGTTTACTCAGATGCTCAATTTCTTTTTCTTTTATAGGGATTTAGTGGCAGGAGGCTGTGTATTACTGCTGCTCTTTGATTCTTGGCCTGACCGGATCATTAGGATTGTCCCTGCTAATTGCTTAAAACTGAACTCTGGACCCAGTAATTGGTTGCAGAGTCACTTCCTAGGACCTTGGGAAGGGAGGCTATAAAGGCCAGAAAAAGCCTCTCTTACTTATTTTTAATTTTCTCACGTACATTTCCTTGATCTGCCAGCAGATGGTGCTCTTTGGCAGCCCTCTCAGTTGAATACCTGGGTGGAGTGTGTTTGTTGCAACATAGACCAGATCAATGTGATAGATTTTCCTGTCTGAAGACTAAGAGCCTTGTAATTCAACCTTTCTCAGAGACAGTTCTCCAGCCTTCTCTGGCAGCCCCCTCCCTTTTCCCAGTTAGGCAATATTTCCACTCCCCTCTGCACCCTCAACAATTAGTCCTGATTAGTAGAGAAGGAGATTGGGAGGGTTGTATATCTTTAATCCCTTGAGATTGGGAGGTTCATATATCTTTAGCCCCTTGCCAGCTCCAAGACAAACAATGGTGTGGACCCACCTGGCCTGGAAGGGCTTGTGGGACACAGCAGACCAGATTTGGGGGTCAAAAGCTGAGTCAGCCTTAGGCTGTGTCTCTGTCTCCCCCTTTTCCTGTGGAGGTGAGTCCTCAACTGTCAGTCCTGGCTAGAAGAGAGGGAGATGGAGAGGGTTGGATTTCTCCTGTCCTGTGCTGGCTCCCAGGGCAAACCATGGTGTGGTTCCACCCAGCCTTGGAGGGCTGGTGGGACACAGCAACCCAAATGTGTGGGTCAGAAGCTAAGTCAGCCTTAGGCTGTGTCCCTCTCTCCCCCTTCCTGGGGTGGTGGATCCCTAGATTCCCCTCCCCCCACAGAGGCCTGAGTATTCTAAAGTGTCTTTGCTGTGGGGGAGGGTGCAGCAGCAGCCACTGGTTTCAACTCCTTTGTCCTCTCCTTTGTCCCTCTCTCCTCTGGGCAGTGTCCAGTTTTGCCTGATCTCCCAAAACATAGAAAAATTTTTTCCAAGCTGTTTCAGCCTATCCTCTAGCTATTTTTCTGGAGGAGAAGAGAATCCTGTGTCTTTCTAATCTGCCATCTTCCTGATATTGATGGTTGTACTTAGGAACCTTTTCTTGTGAAATTAAAACGTAGCTTGGTATTATCTATTGCCTAAGAGTTGCCCCCAAAAGCCTCCTTGTTGCTGAAATGTGGACTCTTTCAAAGCAATCTCAGCATTTAAATGCACTACCTTCCCCTGGCATGGGACATCACTCCTGGGGTTGAGTCTCTCTGGCACCAAGGTATTATTACCAAGCACCAACTAGCAACACATCTGGAAAAAGACCTTGACCGAAAGGGGAAACAGTAAATATGAATGAGTTTTTATGGCTAAGAGAGTTCAAAGTGAGCTGGGAGGTCATTCCAGAGTACACTTACACAAGTCTCAGGAGGATCTCACTGACTGCCACAGTAAAACAATACCTCAAATAGTGGGGCTCCTGAGGGCTCTAGAGACATCTAGACACAATAGGCAGGGCAGACAGTCTCAGAAATTCAGTACCCTGTCAGTGGGCCTTACTTTGGAATATATGCTCCCCAATGTAACAGAGTTAAACTCATTTATAATTTTCCTACACATGGCTCTTCTGTCTCTTTTATTTGAACCTATAAATAGCACCATGCTCATAAAATATATGTCCCAGAGACTTATCTTTGGTCTGTACATATGCCAGTTGAGCCCTGAATCTCAGCCCAGTTTCACTGGACTTGCTCAGGACAATTAACAAAAGGATGATGGACAATGCCCATCCCCTCCAAAACAGTATTTACAACTACTAGCAAGACAGTTCCAGCCATCTGCTCCATGGGCTCTAAGTCCCCTCTCAATTGGAAAGAGTGGGCATCACTGTCCCTGTAAGGAAGGGGTTAAGTTTAATTTTTACATGAAGGTGAATCCAGAGCCAGCTGTGCAGCTGGAGGAGGGTGGGAAAGAGGTTCTAGCGGCTTTGGAGCCAAGAATTTGAAAAGCGGTGCCAAAGTGAGGGGGATCAATGGTGAGAAGTGAGGGCAGGGACAAAGTGAAATGGCACTGAATTTGAAAAGCAGTGCCAGGAGTGAAAGCGGCGCAGAGTCTACCCAGCCTATGGAGATGTAGGAAACAGGAAGCTGCAGATCAGAGCGGGAACCATGTAAGTTAGACCTCTCAGATAGACTGTAACCCCTGAAGTGCCCAATCAATGGGGAACAGGGGAGGGAACTGAGTGTTAGGTTTAGGGTATAAATGTCAGTGTTTCTTGCTGTTTGGTGCACCAGCCATTTTATCCAGGTCGTGCCCCCTTTCTTGCAAGATCATTAATAAAATTATTTTCTCTTCCACAATCAGGTGAGCTTTTGTTCTCTTACAGGTGCAGTTTTCTTTCTAACAATCCCCAAATTCAGAAGACTGAGGAATGAACAAACATAAGAGGGAAATACAACTATGGACTAAAGTAGTCTTATTATTATTCTAGCAATGGAAGAACTTGTATTATTGATTTAAAGGCAAGGGCCACTAGAGATTCTAAGGGGAGGGAGAGGGAAGAATAAGTGTAACATGGGGCATTTTGATATGTAAATAACATTGGAATTGTCCTCCATGACATTGCAATGATGGATACAGGCCATTATACATTTTGTCAAAAGCTATAAAATTTGGTGGTGCGAGTATAAACTATAATGTAAATTATAGACCATGGGTAGCAGCAATTCTTCAATACCTGTTCATCAATTATAACAAATGTACCAACTAATGAAAGATGTTGTTAATGGGGCAAAGTGTGGGAGGGTGAGGGGGTGGGGTATATGGGAATCTCCTATTTTTTTGTCTTTATTTTTTTAATGTTACATTCATAAAATATGAGGTCCCCATATGCCCCCCACCCCCTTCACCCCACTCCTCCCCCCATAACAACAACCTCCTCCATCATCATGAGACATTCATTACACTTGGTGAATACATCTCTGAGCACCGTTGCACCTCATGGTCAATGGTCCACACCATAGCCCACACTCTCCCACAGTCCACCCAGTGGGCCATGGGAGGACATACAATGTCTGATAACTGTCCCCATAGCACCACCCAGGACAAGTCCAAGCCCCAAAAACACCCCCACATCTCATCTTTTCTTTCCACTCCCTACCCCCAGCAGCCACCATGGCCACTTTCTCCACATTAATGCCACATTTACTTTGATTACTAATCACAATAGTTCATGAATAGAGGATCAGTTATATAATCTAAAGCTTATTTTAGTATTTTTTTTTAAATTAAAAACAAACAAATGCTGACCAACCTCAGTGCTAGACTGATGTCCAAGTAGCATTTTCTATGGGTAAAATTTCCATTCTAGTATCATTTGGGCCAGAAGGGAATTGTTCTGTGTTCCTGTTCCATGATGCCTTGAAATTCAAAGTGTATCTATGGGACTGGCATAGCTGTAAGAAAGCCCTTTGTGAGGTCATCATCCCACACTTACCAGATCTCCATAGTTGTAGGCATGCAAGCTTTTCAAAATATTTGAGGCACCATGCTCCATTTTGCAAACCCTCTTTTAAGAAACATCATTTTCAGAAGTCAATTTGATAGCACCAAGAGGAGGCAATGTCTCCAATATTTGAAAACCCTGAGATCTCTGCAATACGATGGATTTAAGGCCATATTTTTGGGAGAAACTGATATCCCAGAAAGTCTTATAACTGGGGAAGATTTTGACAATGGCTATTTCATGCAAAATCCCACTTGGTGTATTGTGCACGCTGGGGGGAGTCAAGGATGGGTGCCTTGGAAATATCGGGTATTCTTAAGAGATGAGTTATGTACCAAACAAGAAGACGGCCTCTTTTTTGAGTTCTGTGATGTAGTGAAGAAAGTCTATGGAAGCTGTGCCATCGTGGTCAAAGAAAGAAGGTGGCAAAATGGGATGAGGCCAAAGGAAGAGAAAGAGTCTGAGGTCCAGTCCCATGTCATTAACCTAACAAGCATCGTGTGTTCCTCTGAGGTGGCCAAGTCCTATGGCCATGAACTGCTCTCTCTGCCCTCTCCGTACAATTACTTGAGCCCTTTAGATTCAGCCTGGTCTTCTCTGAAATGGTTTATCGTCAATAACAGAAGCGAATTTAGTTTGCAGTCCACTGACAGACTCTATTCTTACCAGTATATACTTTTCAATAATTTAATTAGCAAAGGGATTGAAAGGATAAATCCTGGCAAGTGGAAAATAATAAATAACAGAGTGCGGAGATGGGAAAACTACTATCTTGGTAAATTTTCTTAAGGGTGATTCCTCCAACAAGCAATGAGACAGTGCTACGTGTGTGGTGCTTACTAACTCCATTGAGCTGGATTCTGGACCACTTCAGCCAGAGATACTTCAACAGTGACCTCACAGCAGAGTTGTTGTGAGGATTAAGAGGCTACTAAGGATGTTGGCAGAGTGTTGAGTTTGCTGGAGGCATCAATAAAGTTTATCAGTAGAGGAGGGGGTCTCAACTCTCATCTTATTTAGACCACTTTGTTTGGAGGGCTATGTCAATAGGAGGATCGTGGCTAACCCAGCCCCAGGGAGGATGGCAGTGAGTTGGGGTGAGGAGAGTTAAAGAGTATGTGGACAAGCCAATTAAAAAAAAAAAAAAAGAACCAAATATGCAACAAGAAAAATAAAAATTTAGTGTGCCAACCAGCTGGAGCCTACAAAAATAATCCACAGGGAGGCAGCTTGTCATCAGCAAGAGACATTATCCAGACTATGGCTGAACAAGGCTTTTTCCTTCCCATTGCTTGTCAACAAGATGGAAGAGGGTGAGTGATAGACTCCAGGTTGGCTGGAAGTCCTATAAAGGGACATGGAAAAATATGATAGTCATTGGCTCAAGTGGGGTCATGGTAGATGAACAGATGGAATGAATGTGGGCCTATGGAACCCACTTACCCAATCCCTCCCCCACCCTGACTTTAAGAATCCCAACAGGAGGTCATTAGGCTTTGCAATGGTTGAATCACTGGGGCCTAAGATAGTTGAGCCCCAAGCAGCTGCTACAACAGTACTCTGCTCAGTTTGGGACTGCTGCTGATGTAGGTTGTAAGGATTTTAGAGAAAAAGGCTTTATTTCTATTAAACATATAAAATCCACTCTTCCTTGTATATGTTCAGGCAGTGGTAAAATAGAATTAATCTAGTGTAAAAAATAACTTCTGAAAATTTCTCTCCAAGGCCTAATAGCTAAACTCTACATAAGCTTGTGAAACCAGATAGGTTCTTGATGCTGTGTGCAGAAAGCATCGTATTTGTCATTGACCTTGCCTTCCTGCCCTGCTTTCCTTCTGAGCTCCCTCTCCATGTTACTCAGAAATACCTTGTTGGATGGAAACAGATATTCAGCAACTAAGCAGTGGATTCCTGCAGTATTTTGTTATTGTTACAAAAGGATTCCTAGTTTACATTTCCTTTGGGGATTAATCATATCCAAAACAGCCAGTGGCTCAAAATCATGCTATTAGTTGTATTATTGTGGCCGATCTACTTTATAACTGAAGGGTCTGTATTAGTTTCCAGTGGCTGCTGCATAAATTACTATAAACCTGGAGGCTGAAAACAACAAGAAATTTATTCTCTTACAGTTCTAGAGTCCGGAAATCCAAAATCAGTTTCACTGGGTCAAAATCAAGGTGTCAGCAGGGTCACGCTCCATCTGGAGGCTCTGGGGGTACAACTGGCTCCTCACTTCTTCCAGTTTTGGTGGCTGCCGGCATTCCCTGGCTTGTAGCCACATCACTCCCATCTCTGCCCATCTGGCCATGTTGCCTTCTCTTCTATGTGAAATCACCCTTTGCCTTCCTCTTAGAAGGCCCCCTGTGATTACATTTAGGACCCACCTGGGTAATCCAGGATAATCTCCTTATCTCAAAATCCTTCTCTAAATCACATATAAGGTAACATTTAGAGTTTCCAGGGGAGAGGACAGGATATCCTGGGGGGGGGGGGGGGGGAGCATTATTTAACCTTCCCCAGATGGCAAATCATGGAAATCATGGAAGGGTTTAGAGCCAGGGCATGACAGGATCTGATTTAATTTACAAAGCATCCATCTGACTGGTGGGGGAAAGTAACTGGAAGAGACGAAAGTAGAGGCAGGGCGACCACATAGGAAGCTCCTGCCACACCCCAGGGTAGAGAGCAGGTGCTGGAGCAGGTCGAAGGGGGGATTCTGGTGCAGTGTGAAGACAGGTGAGAGCATTAGCTAATGGACTGGGGGAGTGAAAAGGCAAAAAGTCAGGAGTGACCCCCAGGACTTCTCGACTGAGCTGGGTGAAGGGTGTCACTGCTTATGGGGACAGGGGACCCAGGAGGAGGGACGAGTGTAAGGATGCTATAAGAAAATGAAGAGCTTAGATTTGGGCACACTTTGAACGAATGAAAAGCAAAATGCCCAAGCACGGGATACAGTGAAATCTGGCTCAAGAATCCACCTTCCGAGACTGGAAGGCAGTCTGCTGTAGACCAACTTTGGGGCTTCTTTCTGTGACCATCTGGACGTTGGGGCTATGCCTTTCCAGGACATGGGAAGGCCTGGTCCTTTATGCAGAGTGGTAGCTACTGCTCCTTGTTCACGCCTGCATGGCCCAGTCAAAGAAGTGGATCCTCAGCTGGTGGAGCCATCACCTCCGTCCATCCAAGCTTGGTCATGGGGGCCTTGGCGGAAGCATCACCTTGGCACGGCATCCTCACAAATAAAGACAGAGTCATGCTCCTCCCATGTCTTCCCTCCAAAGGGTCCTGGTTCTTGCATTTTGCAACACTCCCCCTTTCTCCCACATCCTCCCCCGCCTCTCCCAGCTCTGGGCACAGATACTTCCTTTTACTCCTTCCTCAGACACTGAAGCCTGGTAACTCACAAGAAAGGCCTTGATCTTTAGTGAAGGGGATAATAAGACCCCAGAAGAAATTGCTCACCCTATCTGGGAGCTCAGAGTCCTGTCTTAGAACACGCTATTTTGGTTAAACACTGAGGAAGGGGAAACTTCTTCCATTCTTTTCCTAAGGAGCCTGCAGGAATTGTTTTTTTTTTTAAAGGACATCCACACAAAGGGTAATTTCTCAATCGATCACTACTCCATATTTTATTCAGATGTTGAAGTGATCTCAGGAAAAAGAATGATACCTGTTCTGATGAAGACACAAATAAGCTATCTGCAAAGAACCTGGAATAGAGCAGCTCTCAATAGAACAAGAAGAAAATTCCTTTAGAAAATGGAACTCAATAGGGAAAGCCTTACTTGAGGTCATTTGTTCAAAGCCAAGCCAGCTCAGGATCTGGGTGCAGCACAGCCAGGTTGAAGGAAACAGATAGGCAGACAGATACTAATTAAAACCAATCGAACTACTGTGATCACCATTTTACAGATGGGGAGACTGAGGCACAGAGAGATGCTGTAACTTGCCCAAGACATCATAGCTCCCGGTGTATGAAGGAGACTCAGCTGCAGTGTTCACGCCTGGAGCCCTTATCCTCTCTGCCTCCATTAGGAGCAGCTCGCTTAATCTTCATGACAGCCCAGTGAGGCAGGGTCTTTTACCGATGAGAGACTGAGAGAAGCCATTTGGGCCAGTGGGTTTCTAAAGCCCCTGCTCCTAATCGCCACGCTTGGTGCTCTCGTTAAAGCCCAGCTGCGTGCTTTTTCTCCCATAATTCACATGGCATAAGGTTCCACTTTAGCAGCAGAATAGGTATCAGCTGGCCAAACAACCATTTCCAATGGTGAGCTGCAGTAACTTTGAATTTCAATACAAAGTTGAGCTGACGATACAGAAGACCATTTTGGGGGGTGGGGGGATGATTTTTGTGTTTTGTTGATTTTGTTCAGTTGGTTGGTTTTTGTTTTTGTTTTTTTTTCTTTTCAATTAGAGAAGTTGCAGGATAACCAAAAATGCCTTTTAAAGACAACTATTTGAGAGTGAAAAAAAAAAAAATCAGTGTTTTTAGGTAATCAGATAAACAAGATAAACCAACAGGAATTGTTTTTGTTTAAAAACCAAAACAATCTAATAAACCTGTTTGGAGTTCTATTCCTTCGAGGCCTTGTTTAATCATTAGAAAAGCAAGTAGGGGAAATAGAACTTCAGGATAACCAGCTCGAGAGCAAAAGAACCACCTTTAATTTGCAATTTAGTTACATAAGCTTGCACTCATAATTGAGAAGTTCAGTTTTATATTAGGCATGGGAATTTCCAGCAGAAAGTAAAAGAAAGTGCAGTGGGCTCCGGGAACTGGATGGACCTACTTGGAATTTCAATTTGCCAGTTAATTAGCTATGAGAATTTGGGGGAGTTACTCTACTTCCCGGAGGCTCAATTAACTCATTAGTAAATAGGGTTGTGGGCTTTAAAAAAGTTCACCCATGCCAGGCTGCCATCTCACATCTGGCACCCATGGGGTGCCTATAAATCGAAGGCTTTATCAATTCAGTCCAGGCGGTGGCTGAAGCAAATATGTCCACAATTAGATGTCATCTCACTGACTAACCTAACAGCCTTCTTACTCTTTGAGGCAGATGTTTGCTTCATTTTATCACCAACAAATAATAAAAGTAGACATACCTTAAGATTCTTTCATCAAAGGACACTTTCTTCTCTGACATTTCTTTGAAGACCGTCTGCAATAGGTTAGGGGGATTTGTGATAACTGCTATTTTTCTGGTGGGGGGCTGGCACAGGGAGGACAGTAAGTTCAGCCTCTTTGGGGACAGCCATGTTTTGCACGCTGAATGACTTAAACCGTGGGTGACAATACGCAGCAGCACCTGGGTGACCACACTTCCGTGTGGGCAGCAGTCATCTCCTGCTGAGCGGTTGAGCTGATGCACAGCCATGCTCCCTGGCCTCATCGCCACCAACGCCCACATCCCCTTCTCACAGACCAGGGGGACTCCTGGGAGAGTGGAGGATTAGAACACGGCGCTGCCTGGGAGAGTGGAGGATTAGAACACGGCGCTGCCCCAGGCATGAGCCCGATGCCTGCCGGCTCTGGCCAGGTCCACCGAGTAGGGTCCTGGGCCCATGCGAGTTGGATTGTGCCCTCCTGGCCCAGCGGGTTGAGCTGCCCACAGGGGCGATGCCAGCTGACTCCATTTGTCCACTTTTATAGATTCGAGGCCATTCGGTTTAGGCAACAGCCACGTACAGGAGGCTGGGCCGGGATCCTGAAGCTCAATTTACAACTGAAGACGGGGCGGGGCAGCTGCAGCTGGGTGAGGAGGAGTGCAGGGCCCGCTCTGCGCAGCTCTGGCCAAGCGCCAGCGGCTCAGCCAACAGCACGCCCTCTTCTTCTTAACCCCAAAGGCGAGATGAAGACCGCGGGCATGGCATCCCTCGCTTTACCTTCCCACCGCACTTATCATCCCCCACCCCGCCCCCACGCCGGGCCCACCCCAGCCTGGCCGGCGCCCCCCAGCCCCCTTCCTCCCGGAACGGTCCCCCTTCCTCCAGCGCCCCTTCAGCCTGGAATTGAGCTCAAGCTTCCTCCTCGGAAACACCGCTTTCCCCGCCTCCTGCCTCCCCCTAAGGCTACCAAAGCCTCTTCCTCTTCTGAGGTAAAAAGCGTATCTGGAAAGTTGGGAAACAGGATAACTTCTTTTAAAACAGTATATGAGAAACATTTTGAAACAATGGGCTCACTCTGTTTTCAGGTGAAGTTCCTCCAAACTTAAAGCAATGGGTCCCCCTGTGAATCTGCAAAGTAGAATAAATATGCCAAAGAGCCTTCAAAACATCTGGAAAACAAGGAAGATACTGAGCCAATTATTTGAAAATAAACTGGTTATTCATAACTAACATTATTTAGAAACAAGTTTGTTTCCCAACTTTGCAGACACCACACACACACACACACACTTGAAACAATGCAAATTCCCCACTAAGTGTTTCTACTTCCTTCCATCTTACCATCTCCTGGCTCCCCACAGCGGGCCTCTGCCCCCACTGTGTCCTTGACACTGCTGTCTCAAAGACTTCCTGGCCCCTAACAGTGAAGTACAGGGACTTCCTGCCAGGCTTCCCTTTACCTGACCCAGCAGCGCATGCGGGTGGGGAGCAGACCCCAGTGCTAGACCATGAGGCCTAAATCCTGACTCTGTCTCTCTCTCACCAGCTGGGCCAACTTTAGACAGGGCAACTAACCTCTCTGTGCCTGGTACCTTATTTATGAAAAGCGGTTCCCTCCTGGGAAGCTGTTGTGGGGGACACTTCTTTTAAGTACCTGGAAGAATAAAGGCAGAATGAGGACTTGATGCTAAATCTACTCTTGCTTCTCACCCTGACTCCCAGGACAGCTCACTTTCAGTCTTGGCCAGCGGCTCATTTGTCACTGCCCATCATTTAAAGGACGCCTCATCAGAGTTACCTGGGGAGATTGTGGGTCTCTCTCCCACAGGTTCCCATCCAGCAGATTAGGCAGGAATCTAGAACCCAACCCAGGAATCTGCATTTTAAACAGCTGCTCATGCTCTCTCAAGTTTGAGAAGCCACCCTCAGTTCTCTTTTCCCTCCAGGGTCTCCCCGATTCCCCTGGCTTCACTCCACCAGCGGGGACCTCTGCTGAGGAAGCTCACAGCTGTTCTGGCAGTCAGGCGTGAACTCCCCAAGTTCAGGGTTGGAACCGTTCACCTCTGCCCCCTTGGTGCCCAGCAATGCTGGGTGCTAAGCCAAGGCCAACGAATGTCACAGGGTGAGATGGAGTGATGGACAAGGCTGGCCATCTGGAGATCTTTAGGAATGAGACATTTAGACAGCAATGCTTTCCAAATAGATGGGACTAGAGCTTGGGGGTAGGGGGTGGTGGCCCTTTTAAAAAATGCCCAGATTTTGAGTTTGAACTACTTAGTTTCTGAAATGCATTGTGTACATCTCTGCCTTGAGACATGGAGCATATAAAGCGGTTTAACCTTCTCTCCAGGGCATACAGTCCTGATTATGGACACTGAAATGGGTGGTGTCCCAGGCATGGAGGCTGTGGGCCGCTCTGCAGTCCAGTGCTCAGGATCAAATGCTGCGTTCTTAGGCCTGGTCTGCTTCTTAAAGTCCGCTTCCTAGTCTAAAGACTTTCTCCTTTCTACTTCTACCACACCATGGGCTTGGAAACCGAAGAAACATGTTAGGAGCATGTTTAATATAAGATTTAAATAGGATTCTGGGGGATCCCCTGGGGGTGGAGAGCAGGGATGCTCTCTGCAGCATCTTTTAGCTCCTCAGATGGTCTCCTTAGGCATTTGTTCTCAGTTATGGTCCAGACATTGGCTGGACCGTGTGATCCAGATGGGGGTCCCACTTTACCAACCTATCTATTTACTGACATCCACCCGGGCACGTGCACATTCGATCCATTATTCAAAATCAAACTTCTATGCATCCACTGACTTAAGTATGTGGAGTGGCATGATGTCAATAACTCTAATTAGTGAGTAATCACCTCCCCCTAGTGGCAGAAGAGCGAATTAGAAAGGTAGACAGGACTGCGAACCCATAGGCGAGGTCGTTTAGTCCAGCCCTTCAGTCATCTACCCAATTCTGCAAGATAATCTTGCTGGATGTTCCGCAAATTCCAAAACCAAACATTAAATTCTGAAGACTAAAAAAGAAAATCTGTGTTTAAAACACACACGGACAACCCTTGGTTAGACTATTTAGACTCTCCTTGAAATGCCAGCAGCCCTTCCTGCCACCAGAGATTTCCGAGGCTCCTGGTGGTTGCACGTGGGGAGAAAGTGGCACCCAGAGGTGGTGGGCCTGCTGGGAGCAGCGATGTCCTGGACCTCAGCTGTCATGGACCACACTGTCCAGCAACGATCTGGACTTTAACTGGAAACAAAGACATAAGAAGAGGAGCTGCTTGATGCTGGGAAGTAAGCAGAGTCCTATCCACCAGGGCAGAGGTGTAGACCAGGCAGGCGGCTGGGATAAACCCACAGGCTGCAGAGGGCGCTCTGACGAAGGCAATGGTCCAGGGTCAGCTGCAGGTCTGGACACGGCGCAGAAATCCAGGGGTGCCAACTGCACCTGGGCTCTAGTCATTGGGTCGTGCTCCAGAAGACCCCTGCTGCGGGGGGCAATTCCCAGTGGAGGTGGCCAGGGCCCCAGGCGAAGGCCGGGTAGGGAGCCTCCAGGGAGGTGGCAGTATGCGCTTAAGTCAAAGTCTTCTGAGTGTTTTCAGATGTCTAGCTTGTAGGATCAGGCTCTAGTCTACAATTAAATCACTGATCCTATATAAATTCTTGCCTGCTTTCCAAATAGGAAGAGGATCCGGTGAACACAGTAAAATTGAAGAAAGCTAATTCCCCTTACGCTCAGGTTAAAATTCAATTAAACCAGCTGGGCCATGGTGCGGAGGGACAACTATTAATGGGCACACATGCAAACTTTCCATGTGGCCATCTGCGATGAGGCCAAACACTCAACCATATTTCTGTCCTAGGTTACTGCTTCCTCATTCCCCTTTCACTCTGATAATATGGGAAAAGTCAGAGAATAGGGGCCTTTTTAATGGCATCTCAGTCTAAGTGCTGAGCATAAAAATCTGATTATTCTCACTTCTCTCAAATCTAAAGCACTCTCTCCTGCAGGCCCCACTCAATTTCTCATCAGCAAATCCCAACGAGCACGCTGGTGGAGGAGAAAACACATCCCAGAGCTCGTCTTAGTCACCCAGGACAGGGCTCAAGGTAGGGTTTTGAGACTTAGGGCCTGTAACAGTTTGGAGCTGTATGTACCCTAGAAAAACATGTTCTTAAACTTAATCCGTTCCTTGAGTATGAACCCCCTGAAAGTAGGATCTATTGATGGGGTTACTCTAGTTAAGGTGTGGGAGCCCACCTCAATCAGGATGGGTCTTAATCCTATTACTGGACTCCTATATAAGGAGAATGAAATTCAGACATAGAGAGAAAACCACAGAGGGAGCAGCCAGAGGCTGAACTTCAATCTGGAAGAGAAGGAACTGCCTTCCAGGGCACTGCCATGTGACAGAGCCAAGGACAGGAGACTGCACATAGGATCCAGAGCAAAAGTCTTCAGGGAGAAAGCATGGCCTTGATGTGTCTGATTTGGACTTCATTCCACACTCAAAAGTCCTGCATGGATTTGAGCAGCCAAGGAAACTAAAACAGTTCTCATCAAGGCAGATGGCCCTCAAAGGTTTTCTCCCTGTTGACCCCCCTTCACAGCTCAAGATAGGAGTGAGCTCTCAACCGAGTGCACCGGAAGCCCCTGGACTAGCCCACAGCCACCTTCAACCCTAACAAGGAAAACACACGCACAAGGCTCTGGTCCTCATAGATGAAGAGGCGTGTACAGCAGGGTGGCACGTCAGGGGGCACTGAGGTGTGGGTGAGGGCCAGCAGGCGGAGGCCTCCCCCCGGTGCTCCATTCCACAGGAGATGCTGCCTGTTCCACAGCCCATCCCAGTGGAAATGCCCCTGTGGTCTGAACTCACAGCTAGGGAATGCTGGAGGGGTAGGTTTGCAAAAGCTCTCTCCTCTCACCACAAAGTGTGTGTACGTGTGTGCATGTGAGACACTCGGCTTATTCCAAAGACCAGAGACACCCTTTTTACAAAGACATTTCATTTTGGTAAATAAAATACTGCTTAAGCATATAAAATGTCACATTGTTTTAAATTAAAGCTATACGTTGGAGGCTTATCCTCTGACACATCATTCAATAATCATTCTTCTCTTTTTTCTCATCTGGAGTCCACTCAAGCCGACATTTAAATTCCAAAATCTAGGAGAGAAGATCAAAAAGATAAATAGGAAATGTTTGATAAAATAACTTAAGTGCTCAACATTTGCCCTTATGCTCAGCCACTCAGGCTTTAACAAATAGAAACCACTGAAGTTTATCTATTAATGAATATGTATTTTGGCATCACAATTTCCCTTCCATCTAAAAATCCCTTTTGTTTAAAAAATGCTCCAGTCTTAGAAGCTGCCAGTGTGTGAGGGGACGGGAATTCCCGTTGTCAAGTCTAGGTTCAGCTGCTCTAACTGTCCATTCCTTAATTCACTGACAGATCTCTGTTGAGAACCGTGGGAGGGAGGGAGCATGCATGATCTCACACCTCATCTTCACTTCCTCTGTTCAGTTTAAGGTACAAAGTCGTGGCTCTGTCTGGAATAGAAATCCAATAGGCAATGTTTCAACTAAACCGCCTCCTGCATCCTTTTGAATGTCTAAGTGCTTCCTCTTTGCCCACCCAGTGCCCACTCCCAAGTTTCCGTTAATGAAACATTAAAAAAAAAAAAAAAAGACTCAAGGCTGCCTAACAGTGACTTCTTTTGCCTGGTAAAAGCACTTAGCTCACTGAGGGTGGGCGAGTGGTGGACAGAAGAGGGAGGCTGTGAGTCTCTGCCTGGGATGAGTAACAGAGGGCGGAAGTGCTTTGAGCACACGCACTTCCCCTGAATCCGAAAGGCAACGCAGCGTGGTGAGTGTGTTTGCCTCTGCTTCAGTTTCTGATTCTGCTTCTTCATTTTCTCAATGTACCTACCTCAAAGAGTTGCTGCAAGGATTCAGCTGTGTATAGACTGTGTATGAAATGCTTAGCAAAATGCTGAGCACAGACTAATCATTCAGTAAGTGTTATTATTACTAATAAGTTTGCTTTTAACCTGAATAAGTCTAAAAGGAGAAATCAGAGTTAGAGAAGGCCAGAATCTCAGAGCAGGAAAGTTCTGGAGGTCACCTTGCGCAGCGGTTCCTCCACAATGAGGCTGAGAGCACTGCGTCAGAAATGCCTCACAGGGTTTGAAAAGAACACCTAGACCTAATCACGGACATAAAGACTCTCTCTGAGGTTGGAGCCTGGGAATCTGAGTTTAACAAGCCAATACCCTTCCTCCACCCTCCCAGGGCCATTCTGATCATCAGCCAGGCTTGGGAACCACTGATCTAGAATTCCGTGCCACCATATTTGAATCCTCTAATTTTCAGAGAAGGACAGTACTCAATCTGACAAAATAAATTTGACTGGCTCACCATAATTAAGGAAACTGCTAATGGTCTTAGGTTAAATCTGTCAGAGGAGCTTAACAATCACTTCCCAATGCTGTGGTGCATTTAAATCAACAAACCTTTTCTGGGCCCCTCCTGGGAGCCCTGGGATGAGGACTGGGCCACAATGAGTAGAGCTTCATGCTTGTGAGAACACCATCAGGAAGGGGCAAGGAAACCAGCAAGCAAAGGCTGAGGGGCCAGAAAGTCTACAGTGGTCAAGGAATGGGCGGGAGGAACATGGGAATGGGCAGAGTGGGCACAAGGGGTGGCCAATGTGATTTGGGTTAAGAACAGATTGGGAAGGGATCTATATGCCACACCCAGGAGTCAGAGTTATCTTAAAGATAACAGGATTTCTTAATTTCAAAGCCTGTGTCTCTCCACCCCTTCCTCCCCAGCCATGGCTGAAATGTCTTGCACAATTATATGTGTTCCTAGTATGTGTGCTTCTCCAGGGAAAAGGTTAGCCTCTCAAAGAGTTCTTGCTCCCGATACTGGAGAACAAGGAGGGACTACTACTTGTTCCTTGGGACCAGCTTGGTAGCAGAGGGCTTAGGGAGGGCTGGAGACGGCGGCGCTGGTGGCAGGGAGACAGGCGGGAAGCTCCTCAACAGGGTGGGTGCAAGGACCGGGAAGCACAGCTCACCCTTCAGTAAGCGTCCCCGTCAGAGGACAGCGGCACACAGCCCCTCACACCCCTGCAATCAGCGATTCTCTGAACCGTCTCATTGGCCCACAGGCCTGCCCTAACTCACTGTATTTGCGAAGCTCCCGTACCTTTGATTTCCCTTTATTTCTCTTTCTCTAATTGCTTCTTCTTTTCAGCCTCCAGGCTTTGTAGTTTTGCTTCCAATCTCTTCCTCTGATAAACTTTGACTCCAGCGAATGCCAGACAGAGAATGACTGTTTTTGCTGCCAAGATATACAGCAACAAGGGCACATGTTCAAGAACCTTGAAGAAGAAAGAAACCATTCTAAACCATCCATTATCACTACGGCATGCACCTTTCATGTTCCTTCAATCAATGACTATTTCCTGCATACCTATTATGTACAAGGAACTAGGCTAGGTGCAGGGGCGACACTCCTGACCAAGGCAGACAGGGTCCTTGTCCCCAGGGAGCTGAGAGTCTAGGCTCAGCTCTGCCTTTCATTGTTCCCTTACTCTTGGCTCCCGGAGTCAGCCACAAGCCCACCTCTGATGGCAGTAACCCTGGTCGCTCACAGCTTAACCCTGCAATTTGCAGGTCACCCAGACCCTCTGCTTCTGAGTCAGCAAAGTGGGCTGATGAAAGGAGCAGGGAATCCTGGGTTACAGCTCTGGCTCAGTCACGGAGGGGACTGGGTGGTCTGGGCCAGTCACCTGACCGTTCTGAGCTTCTGCCTGCTCACCAGGCAAGGGAGGCCAGACCGGACCCTCCTCCTGGATCCTCTCCCACTCTGGGGTGCTCCCAGTTCTCCTCACGTCCAGTTAATCATCAGCACTGGCACTCAGAGGTAAAATAAATAAACAAAATACAAAATTTTAAAACTTAGCCAAATATTAACTGCTCCTGTAATTTCCTGTTGGAGAGAAGCTTTAGCCTATTGGCTGAAATGAAGTCTGGGCATTAACTATGAATTTCAATTTCTCACTCTGCACTAGTGTGTTCTGTTATGAAATTAAATCAAAACAGCATCTCAAGGCAAATTCTGTACTCGTTTCATAAACATAATTAGTATGACCTGAATGATGATGAGCCTTGTGTGATTGAGAAATTTCTCACAAATAAAGTGAAAATGCATGCTTCTGTTAAGTGAGCATTATTTTAGATGACTAAATGGAATTTAATCCAGTGAAATCACTAGGTAAAATTGCCAAACATTGATTACTGAAAGTAATGCCAGTACAGGGAAGCGGATGTGGCTCAGCCACTGGGCTCCTGCCTGCCACATGGGAAGGCTGTGGTACGGTTACTGGTGCTTCCTAAAGAAGACAGCGAGCTGGTGTGATAGGCAGGTGTGGCAAGCTGATACAACAAGATGATGCAACAAGAGACATAAGAAAAAAAAACATAATGAAAGACACGACACAGCAGGGAGCAGAGATTCCTGGTGCCTCATAAAGAGGATAAGCAGGATGGCAAGCTGGTGCGACAGGCAGGTAAGGCAAGCTGACGTGACAAGATGACACAACAAGAGACACAAGTGGAAAAACAAAATGAGAGACTCAATAAAGCAGGCAATGGAGGTGATAAGCGATAAGTCCCCTCCCTCCCACATTAGAGGTCCTGGGTTCAGTTCCCAGTGCCTCCTAAAGAAACGAAGATGAACAGACACAGCAAGTACAAACAACAAGGGGGTGGGGAGAGATAAATAAAATAAATCTAAAAAAAAAAAAAGGTAATGCCAGTACAGTGGAACGCTACTTTTGGGGAGTTAATTTGCATTTCCTCTAATAGTTTCTCAAGGGAAAGCGAAGCCCATGGAGGTAGAGAGCCTGACCTGCGGTCACACACTAATCCATCATGAGGCCACAGCTGGAGCAGACATTCTAACCCACAGACCGTCAGTCCTCTCTCCTTTGATTCCTGATATTTGGTGAAATGGAATTGATGAAGTCACAATTTATGTACACTAATGATTCTATAATTTTATTCCAAATTCCTTAGAACTCAGTCGTAGGTGTAGATTTCACTCTTACAAGACATAACATCAGTTCCTGTCCCTTGAGAACTTGCTGCATGTTAAGTGCCTTACAGAGAGGAATTATTCCCTTTAATCCTTATAATACCTCCATTAGGCAGATGGACTGTCCTGAGCTTATAGTTGAGAAGTTCAGAAAGGTTAGGAATTGGTAAGGCAGGATTTGAGCCAGCTGAGTGCTACAACGCCTGGCTCTTCATCATTACATGATACTGTAAGATAGAAGTTATTCTCTCCCACCCCCATTAATTTTACAAGTAAATTATGTTAATAATGTGATAAAAAAAGAATGCGAGACCTAGAGGTGAGGAACAGGAAATCTAAGTATATACATTGTTATAATTTAGCTCAACTAGTAAGAATACTAACTAGGTGATAGTTTGCAACTGTAAAATTAACTGAACAGCAAAGAATAAAGACAACATATGCATTTCAGAAAGATCACTCTGGCAACTGTGTAAAATATGTATAAAATGGGAAAAATCTTCCAAAGCAAAACCTTTCTCCTGGCACCTAGAGGAAGTTTAGCCTTTCATTGGAATTCTAGGTTCATTCTCATGCAGACCTTAAGGCTCACCTCCCTGAATTCCCTCTAATTCATCTATATTCTTAAAGGTTCACATTTTTTAGAGAGGTGAAGGCTTGATTCCATAGATACAAACCAGCTAAGAAAGAAGAGAAGGTTTAATATTGTTATGTTTTACCTCCTTGGAGGCAAAAGTTAACAGTCTGGATATATGAGCCTCTTTTTAGGTTAATTAAAATTTTCTAGGCTAACCGAGCACTGCTTCATAGTGGGAAAAGTTACTTTTCCTCCAATTTTCTAAACTGCACTAGATGGACCTCTGGAGTCTTAAGATGGCTGAGCCCACATTCTAGCCCACGGATCCCTGGATCTAAACATGAAATTTAGCTTTAAAAGTTACAGGGATATGTCACCTCAACCAGCAGTTAGAAAGCCCACTGAAATGTAAACATCCCAACAAATGGACTTAAGAAGTGGGTTCAGTAATTATTTTCTTTTTAAAGGTAGTGGAGAGAAGGCGGCCAGGGCTGGGGATCAGCGCAAGGGGGAGGCAGTACAACCATCACCGAGGTCAAGAACACTAACAGAGCTAAAGTGGACTTCCAGGACCGCCCCCCCTTCCTGACCTCTTGGGCACTGAGCTTCAGCTGTGTTCAATCTAGTCCTCTGATTTCATTCTAACAAAGTCCTTACATCTCTCAAAACAGGCGGCGCTTCGAGGAGGGAAGTGACTCAAAGATTGCTGGGGTGGACTAGGCCTATACTCACTTCCCTTGAGACAAGCACTGATAACTATGTATGAGAACGGCTAATTTCTTAGAGAATGAGGCCACACTCCTGCTGGCAGTGCTGGGACTGTCCCTGACAGGTCACCTAGGGCTCCATACTCCTCCAGCCTCCACTAGAGCGCTGTGCAACCAGGGCAGGAGGCAAGGCCACTCCTCCTCATCACGGTGCTGTGACTGCCTGGAGCTTGAAAGGCTCCGGCAGATTTTTGTTCAGGATTGGCCTGGGTGGTGGAGATGATGTCATGCCACAATTAAAAAGCAAGTCCTCAGGCCCAATACCAGACCTGCCCGATCAGAAACTCTGGAGGTGGGGCCCACAACTGGCATTTCAGCTAGGCTTCCAGGTGATTCTGATGTATGTGGCCCTGGGAGAACCACGGCTTCCCAGCACTGAAACATAATGCCTGAACCTTGTAGATGTGGACTCAGTAGCAGTGACTGCCTCTGCGCCCCACTGCCTTCAGCCACGATGGAGAGTAAAAGCCCTTCCCCACATCTCACCCCCACACTGCTCTCTGTTCCTTCCCTCTCTCTTTCCCACCTTTCCACTGTGAGCTCTGGAGCTCCGATGAGTTGGAAACAGGCTCTCCTACATTTCTAATTGCTTCACAGACTACTCACACTACTTCCTCAATTCCACCAGGCTATCCTAGGAAAAGAGTTCCCATAGCCCTCCTGCAGACCCAGAACTAGGGAGGAAAGGGAGAATTCTGCACCCGCCTAGTAACCTGATCCTGCTTCCAGACTTCTCCAGTTTTGCAACAGAAACCATTGGATGTTGTGAACAAGGTGATGCTTATGATAATTTTAAAAAATACATGTAATACGATTCCTAAGTTTGAAAATATGCACACCACACTTAGATATAGAGAAAAATTACTAGAAGAAAGTACACCAAAAGTGTTAAGACTAGCCATCTCTAGATGGTGAGATTACAGAAGATATATATTTGATTTTATACTTTTCTGTTCTTTTCAAAGTATCCACAATAAACACACATTTTAGTGGCTGCTCTCTTAACCACCCTCCACCTCACTCACTCCGGGGATTTAAAGGGAAGATCTCCTTTCTCTCTGCAAAACTTGCTGACTTTTGCCCATGGCCCACTGGATGCTGGCAGCTCGCAGGTTACTCTCTGGTGGCCCTGAGCTTCTGCTCCCACCAGCTTAACATAACGCCCTACAAGATCAACTGTGTTTATTCCCCAACCACTTGAAGTTGAACTTGATGATGCCATAAGAGTACTTCATTTAAATATGACACAAATATGATCGTGTTAAGAAAAAGTTATTTCCATGAAAAGTAAGTTGAATGCTTGAAAAGACTCAAGTTTGAGTTGGAAATAAAAAATACTGTTGGCAAGACAACTGCAAAAGATCAGGGAGAAAGAGCATAGAATTCTGGAAAGATCCTCTATATAGACTGCCTCATAAGATTTTAATGCATTTTAAAGAACCCAGGGAAGTGGACGTGGCTCAGCTGATAGACCACCCGCCTACCATGTGGATGGTCCAGGGTTCGATACCCAGGGCCTCCTGACCCGTGTGGTGAGCTAGCTCACGCACAGGACTACCGCACACAAGGAGTACCATGCCATGCAGGGGCACCCTTGCGTGGGGATGCCGCATGTGTACTTGCAAGGAATATGCCCTGCAAGGAGAGCCATCCCACGTGAAAAAAAGTGCAGCTCGCCCAGGAGTGGCGCCATACACACGGAGAGCTGACACAGAAACAGTTTCTCAGTGCCACCAAGGGTGCAAGATGACACAGAAGAACACACAGCAAGTCAACACAGAGCAGACAATGGGGGATGGTGGGGGGAGGGAAAATAAATAAATAAATCTTTAAAAATGAATAAATAAAGAACCCAAAACATGAAGCTGTAGATGATGCTTTAAAGACATAGTTTTTGTGAGAAAAGTGAGGCAGAACTGTAGTCAGTGACTCAGATCCCAAGAAGAAGGCCTGGCCTTTCCCCAGCAGTCTGGTGAACTAGTGTATATTTATATGTTTTAATGGAAAATAGAATGTGAAATATTATATATGACTCTTGCTTTAATCTACTTGTATGTTGTTGTTTTAAATCCACTTACCTCTAAGTAGCTGTTACTGTGAAATTTGCATCCAGAGGAAAAGAAAAAGTTCAAGCCATAAATGTTTAAAACTATTTGTACCTTCCAGTTCATGTTGGACCAACTGTGAAGTCACTGCTGGCCAGTGCAGGTCCACTCAGAGAAGTACATGAGCAGGGGGGTGTGCAGGCCAGGTCTTGCTGTTCCTGGGGGCAGAACACAAATGGGTCAATCTGGGTTGTCTAGAGCAGACCACCTTGGGAAGACTCTTCCTTTGATGGAGAGAGAGGGCACGTGAGCACAAGAGAGTAAGCTCTACAGAGAGGCGGGTGGAGTCATCAGCGAGGCTGCCTAGCATGGTGGACAGCAGATGGCTGGGCAAGGTCTGAGATGGGCTTGCAGCTTTTTGAGCAGAATGTTCTCCTTGGCAGCTCTTCACTGGGGATGAGGGTGCAGCTCCCAAGGGGTGGTGGCACTGCTGCTCCTGATGGGACGTGTGCTCCCATTCTTTTCAGCTGTGGGCCAAAGAGACCACCTTCAAAATCTGTCCCTCCACCCACCTCCTGCCCTGAACAAGATCTGGTTTGTGAATATGTATGTCTTTCTGTTTCTCGGGTCCTCTGAATGTTAATTAAGCTAATCTCAGTTTTTAAAAATATCTAGAGGGACATTTATCCCCCCTCAGGGGAAAAGATTTGTGCGAAGAAAGCAATTCCTATCTAGAATTCCTCCTAGAATGTGAGGAGACATGGGCGAAGGTGAGGCAGAAGTGACAAGGCAGGGACACAGCCCAAGTGCAGGATCTGTTGAGGCCTGCCCTGTCCTATCACTAGGTTTAGAATATAACACATACCCAAGAGTCAGAGGGGAACAGATGTAGCTCAAGTGGTTGAGTGCCTGCTTTCCATGTACGAGGTCCTGGGTTCAATCCCCAGTACCTACACACACACACGCACACACACACACACACATGTCAGAGCCAAGAGTTAGAAGCCTTGAGCTTTGGATCAAGAACCTACCCGCTTTGGTAACTGACTTCCCTTTTGGGGACTGGGTCCCATCTGTAAATGAAGAAAGGGGGTGTCAACGAGATGGTCTCCAAGGCCCCTACTTTTTTTTGAAATTCATCAACTTATGGCATAACAATCAAAGCTTAAGCTTAATTTTATTGTGCCAGGCCATGCTCACCTGCTTTAAATGAATGAACGAATTCAGTTCTCTCAGTAGCCCTACAAGTTATAATTCACTGTCTTCACAGTTATAATTCATTTTTCTTCACAGAAAGTTTAAGTAACACGTCCAGGGTCACACTGGTGGGACAGGGATTCAAAGCCATTCAGTCCAGCTCTACAGTCTTAATGTCAGGGAGATTGCTCTGTGTTTAAAAATTATGGGGCTGCTTTTCTTTAAATATACTTGTGATTAGAATTAAGAAAGGCAGCAGAAAATTTCACAGACACTTAGAATGGGGATAAGATGAACCTCAGGGGAAGATGTTTTATAAAAGCTTTCAATTACAAAAGCATCCCAATATAAAAAGCTTACCCCTCATCTATTCAAGGTTATAGTATCTCGAAAACAAGCTGGCAGTTGGCACAAGATAGCCAGGTTTTCCCCATGACGTACTCAAAGTTAGATAAGCTAATGATAGGAATTTAAATCATAAATCCACTTAAATATGATGATGACTGAAGGTGTTCATTGCCTGCATGTATAAATGGCTTGCTTGTTTTTAAGTAGCAGTGGATTTTGACCTGCACTGGAGAAATCTATTCTTAGCATCTGCTGCTAGAATTTTCACTTTGAGTAATCCCTAATAATCCTAGGGATCAGCCATGGTGTAAATTACAATGTTGAAGGTCATGTAAATTTTACTTTCATGATTCCTGCTTTAATTGAGTTGTGCACAATTATGGCAGGTAAGTTTGGCTGCTCCCCATGATTTTTCTGAAGCTAAAATCATATACCCAGTGAACTGATACATAGGATATTGATTCCCAAGGTCAAGGACAACAAATAGGTCCAAGAAGCTTACAGGAGGAAGTAAAGAGCACACCCAGCACACTGGCTCTCTGGCAAACATGTAGTACGTTTACTAGCAGTATAACCTTGAACTAGTCACTTGGCTTCTCTAAAACCCCAACTCCTTCATCTGTGAATTCTCCCTCAGAGATGGAGTGGCAAACAATAATCACCATGCTCAGCACATGGAAAGCACTAAATAAATGTCAAATGTTATTATTATGATTAACATTACTCTCTCCACTAAGGGACATGCCAAGCTGAAGGACATGAACAAGTGGCCTCCCAGGCAAAATGCTGCCATTCAAGAAAGCAGGGAGTGGTGGAAAGGATCCTGAGGACGGGAGCTTGAGATCTGGACTTTCGATTCTTAGGTGGCACCAGATGGCCAGTAATATGACCTGGGACAAGTTATTAACTTCCCTGAGCCAAAGTGTTCCCATTTTTAAAACTAAAATCCAAAGAAAAACTCTCTGATTCACAACTCATCCTCCTTTCTGATATCACAGAATTTGACTATAAAAACATACTGGGAAAAGGGACAAGATGGCAGCTGAGTAAGAAGCTCCAAGAGTCAGCTCCTCCTACAGGGCAGTTAGTAATCACCCAGAGCTATTTAAAGCACCTGTGTGAGGACCAGAAGAGCATCCTGCAACATCCTTGAAAGAATGGAAGAAGACAGCATATCTGCATAGAAGATTCATGAGTAGGGCAGCCACGCCGTGAAGGCTGGTGCCAGTCCTCCAATGGCAGTACCACCTGCCCTGAGAGCTGTTCCGTGGCTGGAACTGGAAGCTCCACTTCCCAAAAATGGGGGAGGAAGAGGATATTGGGCATCAACTTCAGCTACTGACTAGTAAATTCAGATGGCTAAAGTATAACCCTAAGAACAGCTTAAGTCTGAACCTGTCCATGTCAGAAAGAGGCTGGTAGCTGCCATATTTACTTCACCAAAATCACAGTGCTGGTAGGGACTGGCTTCTTTCCACCCAAATCGGCCTGCAGCCCTAGCCTAAGCTTTAGCCCCATCTCTGGCAGGAGGGAAGCTGGCAGGAACTGCACCAGCCTCTCCAGATAATTGCAGGTATATCTGGCTTCACAGACTGAACAGATACCTGGGGCTCCATCCCCATGCCCCAATAGGAGAGGAGAGGAGCTGTGTTTCCTAAGCCTGTCTGGGCAACTGCAGGCACTTTCAGCCCACATGAACTAGTTTGTTGAGAGCTTTCAACTCCATCTCCACCCCTCCAATCCCACAGGATAGGAGGGGGCTGGTGTTTCTTCAGTCTCTCTGGGAAACTGCAGGTACTTTCAGCTCACACAGATTGAATAGTCAGACACCTATAGCTCCATCCCAGCCCCCAAGTAAGATAAGAGGGGAGCTATGTCCTTCAGCCTGTATGGCCTGGACTGGTGGGTACCTGTGGATCCACCCCCACCCCCCAATAGGAAAGGAGAGGGCTGATGTTTCCTCAGCCTTTCTGAGCAATGACAGGCACTTTGGTCCCACAGTGACTGAACTGCTGGGCATCAGTGGTTCCATTCCCTCCCCATAAAGGGCAGAAAGGACAGTACTCCCTCAGCCTCTCAGGGCAACTGCAGGGGCATTCAACCCACACAAATTAGATTTTGGGGGCACTCCAGAGGGTCCATCTTCACCCCTGGTGGGGGGGGGTAGTGCTATGTCAGTCTACCTGGGCAACTGTGGTCATTTTGGACTTACACAGCATAGACTGCTGCCCACAACTGCAGCTCCCTCCCCACCCTGGGCATGGGAGGAAGGGGCATGAAGCTTCATCAGTCTCTCTGGGCAACTACAGACAGTTTTGGCCTACATGGCTTGGATTATTACACATAGCTGGGGCTCTGTCCCTACCCCTAGCAAAAGTGAAAGGTGAGAGAAGCTTCGCTGGTCTCTGGGGCAATGCAGGCAGCTTCAGCATCCAAAGCTTACAGCACCAACTGTATCCTCAGCTCCTACTACACTATCAGCAAGGAAAACAGGGCAAGAAAGCCCTAAACTAAAGAGAGAAACTGCATCCAGGATAAATACATCTAGTAAGCCAGATGCCACGACACCAACAAAAAATTACAATCTACAACAAGAAACAGGAAGATACAGCCCAGTTAAAGGAACAAGGTAAGCCTCCAGATGACATAAAGGGGTTGAGACAACTAGCCATAGATGTTCCAACAAATCTCCTTAATAAATTCAATGAGAAGGATATTAAGAAGATACTGGGTGAGCACAAGGAAGAATTTAAAAGCATACATAGAAAAATAGCAGATCTTGTGGGAATGAAAGACACAATGAAATTTTAAAAATACTGGAGGATTATAACAGCAGATTTGAGGAGGCAGAGAGAAAGATTGGTGAGCTTGAAGACATGGACTCCAAAAGTGAACATTCAAAAGAACAGATGAAGAAAAAACAGAAAAACTTGAACAGGATCCCAGGGAACTAAATGATGGCAAGAGGTGTACAAATATATGCATAGTGGGAGTCCCAGAATGTGAAGAGAAGAGAAAAGGCACAAAAGGAATATTTGAAGAAATAATGGTAAAAAATTTATCAAACCTATTTAAGGACATGAATATCTGTGCCCAAGAAGTACAATATACTTCCATCCAAATAAATCTGAATAGACCAACACTGAGACACATACTAACCAGACTATCAAATGCTAAAGACAGAGAGAATTCTGAAAGCAGCAAGAGAAAAGAGATGCATAACATATAAGGAATACTCAATAAGTGCCAATTTCTCATCAGAAACCATGTAGGCAAGAAGGCAATGATATGATATATTTAAGATACAGCAAGAGAAAAACTGCCAGCCAAGAATCTTATATCCAAAAAAAAAATTTTTTAAGAGAAAAAAAAAAAATCTTATATCCAGCAAGATTGTCTTTCAAAAATGAGGGCAAGTTTAGAATATTCACAAGTAAACAGAAACTGAGAGAGCTTAAAACAAAGAGACCAGCTTTGCAGGAAATACTAAAGGGAGTGCTACAGCCTAAAAAGAAAAGACCAGAGAGATAGGTATGGAAGAGAATCTAGAAATGAAGATTATATCAGTAAAAGTAACTAAATGTGTCAAAGAGTATTGAAAATAAAATATAACAGATGTATTAGTCAAAGGGGTGCTAATGCAAAATACCAGAAATTGGTTGGTTTTTATAAAGGGTATTTATTTGGGATAGAAGCTTACAATTACCAGGCCTTAAAGCACAAATTACTTTCCTCACCAAAGTCTTTTGCCATGTGTTGGAGCAAAATGACTGCTAACATTTGCCAGAGTTCAGGCTTCCTGGGTTCCTCTCTTCCCAGGGCTTCCTTCTCTCTGGGCTCAGGGTTCCTCTCTTCCTGGGGCTTGCTTCTCTTTCCTCACAATCAACTCCTCTGTTTGCTTACTTCCTAGGGTTCCAGTTCAAGACTCCCACTTCCCTTCTTTGTGGTGCAGTTTCTTTGCAAGTCCCCACTCCCTCAGTTGACTAAAGGTCATACCGATGCTGCCCAATCAAAGCCTTAATCATTATTTAATCAAGTAAACCTCTGGATCCAATATAATCTGATATGTCCAGAGGAAAAGACCAGTTTACAAACATAATCCAATATTCCTTTTTGGAATTCATCAATAATATCAAACTGCTACAACAGATAAAACCCAAAGGTCATAATGGGTGAAATAAGAACAGCCTTTACAGTAATAACATTGAATTTTAATGGATTAAATTCCCCAATCAAAAGACACGGATTGACAGAATGCATAAGAAAATATGAGCAATGGGATGCAGTGAAGGCAGTGCTGAGAGGGAAATTTATAGCCCTCAATGCTTACATTAAAAAAAAAAAAAAGAGCTAAAATCAATTACCTAACTACACAGCTGGGGAACTAGAAAAAGTACAGCAAACTAATCCCAAAGCAAGTGGAAGGAATGAAATAACAAGGATCAAAACAGAAATAAGTGAAATTGAGAACAATAAAGAGAATTAACAGAACCAAAAATTGGTTCTTTGAGAAGATTAACAAAATTGACAAACCGTTAGCTAGACTGACAAAAAAAAGAGAGAAGATGCAAATAAATTAAAAACAAAAATGGTGACATTACTACTGACCCCACAGAAATAAAAGAAATCATAATAGGGTATTTTGAACAACTGTATGCCCAAAAAAACTAGACAATGTAGACAAAATGGAAAAATTCCTAGGAGAGTATGAACAACCCAGAAGACCCTAGAAGAAACAGAAGACCTCAGCAAACCAATCACAAGTAAAGAGATTGAAACAGTCATCAAACAGCTCCCGAAAATGAAAAGCACAAGACCAGGTGGTTTCACAGGTGATTTCTACGAAACATTCAAAGGAGATTTAATACCAGTCTTTCTCAAGCTCTTCCAAAAAATGGGACAAGAAGGAACTCTACCAAATTCATTCTGTGAAGCCAATATCATTCTAATACCAAAGTCAGATAAAGATATTATGAAAAAAGAAAATTACAGGTCCATTTCCCTAATAAATACAGATGCAAACATTCTCAACAAAATACTTGCTAATGAAATCCAACAACACATTAAAAGGATTATTTAACAGGATCAAGTGAATTTTATACCAGGCATGCAAACGTGGTTCAACACAAGAAAACTGATCAGCATAATATACCACATTAATAAATCAAAGAAGAAAAATCACATGATCCTATCGATTGACACAGAAAAGACAACTGACAAAATAGAGAATCCTTTTTGATAAAAATACTACAAAAGGTAAGAATTGAAGGAAACTTTTTCAACATGATAAAGGCCATATATGAAAACCCACAGCTAACATTGTACTCAATGGTGAAAGACTGAAAGCTTTCCCATTGAAATCAGAAACAAGACGAAGATGTCCACTGTCATCACTGTTGTTCAATACCGTGTTAGAGGTCCTAGATAGAATAATCAGGCAAGAAAAAGAAATAAAACATATCCAATCAGAAAGGAAGAAGTAAAACTTTCACTAGTTGCAGATGATATGCTCATATACCTAGAAAGTCCTGAAAAATCTAAAACAAAGCTGCTATAGTTAATAAATGATTTCAGTAGAGTGTCAGGATACAAGATCAATATGCAAAAATCACTGGTGTTTCTATACACTAGAAACGTGCAATCTGAGGAAGAAGTCAGGAAAAACCTTCCATTTGCAATAGTGACAAAAGGAATCAAATATTTAGGAATAAACTAAATCAAGGAAGTAAAGCACTTGTATTCAGAAAACTACAATGCATTGTTAAAAGAAATTTTAAGACTTTTTAAAATTTGTTTCTCTCCCCTTCCCCCACTCCTGCCCCCGTTGTCTGTTCTCTGTGTCCATTTGCTGCATGTTCTTCTTTTGTCCGCTTCTGTTGTTGTCAGCGGCACAAGAATCTGTGTTTCTTTTTTTTTTTTTTTTATAATTTTTTTATTTTTTATTGACTTTGTAATAATATTACATTAAAAATATATATGTGAGGTCCCATTCAACCCCACCCCCCCACCCCCCCTCTCCCCCCCCCCCAACAACACTCGTTCCCATCATCATGACACATCCACTGGACTCGGTAAGTACATCTCTGGGCACCTCTGCACCTCATATACATTGGTTCACTTCATGGCCCATACTCTCCTCTATTCCATCAAGTGGGCCCTGTGAGGATTTACAACGTCCGGTGATTACCTCTGAAGCACCATCCAGGGCAGCTCCGCGTCCCGAAGACGCCTCCACCTCTCATCTCTTCCTGCCTTTCCCCACACCCTTTGTCCATTATGTCCACTTTTCCCAATCCAATGCCACCTCTTCTATGTGGACATTGGATTGGTTGTGTCCATTGCACCTCTATGTCAAGAGGAGGGTCAGATTCCACCTGGATGCTGGATGCAATCCTCCCATTTTCAGTTGTAATCACTCTAGGCTCCATGGTGTGGTGGTTGTCCTTCTTCAACTCCATCTTAGCTGAGTGTGGTAAGTCCAATAAATCAGATTGTAGGTGCTGGAGTCTGTTGAGGCTCAGGATCTGGCTATCACATTGTCAGTCCAGAGATTCAAATCCCCTAAATATATCTTAAACCCCAACATTAACTGCACCTCCAGCACATTAGCATGAAAGTCTTATGAAGGGAGATCCCATCTGAGTCCAGATTCATCACACATAAACACCATTTCCAAAGAGGGGCCATCTGCCCTGGTAGTTAACCCCATCGGCCATGACCATAACTCCCATGGGTCTCTTTAGCCCTCAAAGGAACCAATATCTGGGGGTTGTATCTGCTTTGTCTGTCTCTCTGACTCTGCTCAGTTGTGCATGAGGGCAAACCTTCTGCCAGCCTCCAGACTCTTTTTTAGAAACTCGTAGCCATATAAACTCATTTCTCCTTTCCATTTCCCCCTTACTTTAGGTCAAACAGCATTTTAAAGTCATAGTATTTTATGTAGATATGGATATTCTGCTGATCCGCATTGAACCTTCCGTATAAGGTCATTTTCCAGTTGCATCATCAGTTGGTAGTTGATAGTGGTCCCTCGTTGCCAGGGAGGCTCATCCCCGGGTGTCATGTCCCGCGCTGGGGGGAAGGCATTGCATTTACATGCTGAGTTTGGCTTCGAGACTGGCCACATTTGAGTAACATGAAGGCTGACAGAAGGAAATTCCCAGGCACAAAGTTGCTCTAGGCCTTGTTCTTATTTTGGGTTTATCAGCTCACAAGCATAGTCATTAGCATCTGGGGCTCACTGTTGAACCCTCACTCCCTCCTGGTCCCCACCACTGTACCTGGGAGACTGTCGCTGCTCCCCTAGGGACCACGATAGAGCACCACTGGCCAGGAACCCAGTACCCCCCCTACTGTGGTTTTTAATTGTTGCCACTATGAGTATATCCAAACTTTACCATGCACCCTGGACATATGTTCTGTACAGCTCCCTGTCAGTCATATATCACCTGTCATTGGTATCCCATTGTGTTTCTTTTTGTTGTGTCAGCTCTCCGTGTGCAGTGCCATTCCTGGGCAGGCTGAACTTTCTTTTGCGCTGGGCGGCTCTCCTTATATGGTGCACTCCTTGCGCATGGGGTTCCCCTACATGGGGGCACCCTGCATGGCACGGCACTCCTTGCGTGCATCAGCACTGCGTGTGGGCCAGCTCCACACGGGTCAAGGAGGCCCAGGGTTTGAACCGCAGACCTCTCATGTGGTAGATGGATGCCCAATCCACTGGACCAAGCCCGCTTCCCAAAAGAAATTTTAAAAGATCTAAATAACTGGATTGGAAGACTAAATATCATTAAGATGCCCATTCTTCCCAAATTGATGTACAGACTCAATGCAATCCTGATAAAAATTCCACCAGCATTTTTTAAACAAATGGAAAACACAATTTTAAATTTATTTAGAAAGGTAAGGGGTTCCAAAAAGCCAGAAACATCTTAGAAAGGAAAAGTGAAGTTGGAGGACCTGCACTTCTGGAGCTTAAATCATATTACCTAGCTACAGTGGTAAAAACAGCATGGTACTGGCAAAAAGATAAGACGCATAAACCAATGGAACCGAATTAATGGCTCAGAAACAGACCCTCACATATATGGTCAAGTGATTTTTGACAAGACTGTCAAAACCACATATGGACACATACGATAACATGGATGAATCTTGAAGACATTATGCTAAGTGAAGCTCAGGTAGAAGAAGAGTCTATTCACAAATGGTGCTGGGAGAACTCGATATCCATAGCCAAAAGAAAAAAAAGAGGACTCCTATCTCATATCTTATACAAAAATTAACTCAAAATGGATCAAAGACTAAATATAAAAGCAAGAACCATAAAGCTTCTAAAAGAAAATGTAGGAAAACATCTTTAAGAGCTGGAGGTAAGTGGTGGATTCTTAAACTTTACCCTGAAAGCATAAGTCATGAAAGAAAACATTGATAAATAGAACCTCCTCAAACTTAAACACTTTTGTGATTCAAAGGATTTCATCAAGAAGGTGAAAATGCAGCCCACTCAATGGGAGAAACTATTTGGAAACTACATATCCAATAAGGCTTTGATTTCCTTCTATATAAAGATACCATACAACTCAACAATAAAAGAACAATCCATTTAAAATTGAGCAAAAGATTTCAACAGATATTTCTCCAAATAGGAAATACAAATGGCCAAAAAGTACATGACAAAATGTTCCATATCACTAACTATTTAGGGAAATGCAAACCAAAATGACAATGAGATATCATCTCATACTGCACAGAATGGCCATTGTTAAAAAAACAGAAAACAGTAGTGCTGGAGAGGATGTGGAGAAATTGTAGGATTGTAAAATGGTGCAGCCTCTGTGAAAGACAGTTTGGTGGCTCTTCAGGGAGTTAAATATAGAACTGCCATATGACCTAGCAATTCCTCTACCAGGAATATATCCAGAAGAATGGAAAACTGTGACATGAACAGACATCTGCACACCAATGTTCATACAGGCATTACTCACAATTGCCAAAAGATGGAAACAAACCCAGGGTCCATCAACCAATGAATGGATAAACCAAATTTGTTATATATGTACGATGGAATACTATGTTGTAGTAAAGAAATGATATTGGGAACATAAATATATGGATGAATCTTGAAGACATTATGCTAAGTGAAATAAGCCAGACACAAAAGGACAAATATTGCATGGTCTCACCAGTATGAACCAAATACTAAGAATAAATGCATGGAGCTAAAACTTAGAGTATAGGTTATTAAGAGATGAGGGGAAGCGGACTTGGCCCAGTGGTTAGGACGTCCATCTACCACATGGGAGGTTCGTGGTTCAAACCCCGAGCCTCCTTGACCCCTGTGGAGCTGGCCCATGCACAGTGCTGATACGCGCAAGGAGTGCCCTGCCCACTCAGGGGTGTCCCCACATAGGGGAGCCCCACACGAAAGGAGTTCGCCCTGTGGGAAGAGCCACCCAGTGCTAAAGAGAGTTCAGCCTGCCCAGGAATGGCGCCACACACGTGGAGAGCTGACGCAGCAAGATGATGCAACATAAAGGGACACGGATTCCTGTGCTGCTGACAACAACAGAAGTGGACAAAGAAGATGCAGCAAATAGACACAAAGAACAGACAACTGGGGCGGGGGGAGAGAAGGGGAGAGAAATAAATAAATCTTTAAAAAAAAAAAAAAAGAGGTAAGAGGAAGGCTGCAAAAGAGTACCAATTAAAGTATGTGGAAGTTTTAACTTGACTATAAACGGGCAGACATGGTTAGAGTTGAGAGTAATACATTATAGTGAATAGCAGCAGGTATATAAATGGGAATGTGGCCAGAAAGGGTAGTCTAGGGATGTAAATTCAATTGAAAGAAAGCTAGAGAATAATCTAGGGACTGAATAACAGTGAACGCAGAAGTGGTTGAGAACTGTGGTACAGATGCAAGAGTGTCCATCTGAGTTAGAGCAGATGTACATCACTATTGCAGAGTGATGGGAATGTGAAGAATGGGAAAAATAAAACTGGTGTGACCTATGGACAACAGTTAACAGCAATACTATAGTATTCATGCAGCTATGCCAAAGATACCCTGCATTGATAATGGGGGAGCATAGAAAAAGTATATTCTGTGGACCATGATTGGTGGTAATAATATGATGCAATTATCTCACAATTGTAACAAGTGTTCCACCATGGTGTGGTGTTGGTGAGAGGGTGTTGTATGGGAATTACAGACTATAGTTAGTAGTACAATTTTGACATATTCTTTCATAATTTGTAAATGTTTCACAACAATGCAAGGTATTAGTGGTGGCATGATGTATGGAACCCCTAATGATGTTATCCATGTTATTATTTTAAGTTTACAACCTTTACTATACACTATACACTCATTGTTTATATATGTTCATGTATGAATAATATACTTCAGTAAAAGTTTCAAAAATTAAAAAAAAAAAACGTACTAGTAGATGCTTCAACTTCATGCTTAGAGTCATAAGATTCAAGCTCTTTAGGAAAGAAATATATTTAAAGTGGGAGGGGTGGGGGTAAGGTAGGGAGGAGAGGGCAAACCCCCTGATCAGCCAGGCATATTCCTACCCACAGTCTCTGAATTACAACTTTTTCTCACCCCCCTTAAATTACAAGTCCCATGTGAGCCATTTTCCTGGCACTCTGCAGGCTTTCTGCAAATGAGAACAACTAAGAAAGCTAAAAATATCAGTAGGCTATTGGTTCTGCTGTCATATGTAACAGATACAACATTAGAAACCAGAGGCTCCTGCTATGTGACAGTTGAACTATAAAACCCAAGAAAATGCAAGAATGTTTTGAGGGACATAAAGTCTTTTAAATTTCCGCTGAAAATATCTCAGCTTAAAACTCAAAAGCAACAAATGGCTTAGCTCTAACTCCAAAGATCTGTATTCCTTTTACTGTAAAAATATCCCGATTTTTTCTTTGGCAGGTTTCTCCAAAAAACAACAAAAACTCTCCGTTATTTTAATTAAGCCACTTAAAGCAATATGGACAATGTATTGTCCACAGTCTAAGTTATCCTTTAGGCACAACAAACTCAAGGGTCAGGCTATCTCTTGGTTTCCAAATTCATCTCTGCCATTACAAACGCCTGCCTTTTAGTTGAAATTCCTGAAGGTGTTCTCATTCCTAATCTCAACCTTTTTCACACCAATCCTTATCCAATCATCTCAAGTAGGAGTGGATCCAAGAAGGGGGATTCCAGGTGAAACTTGAGCCTCGCTTGACCCACTCCTGACGTCTGGGCTTGCTCCCCGATTAGCAGGATTCCCAGGGCCAGAACGGCTGTGGCTGGCAGCGCTGTTCCCTCTGCACTGCTCACGGCGTTAACCTTTAGGAACCCCACCCCAACCCCTGCGGCTTCGGGGATCGCGTGAGCAGACCGCGGGGTGCCTATACCTCTATCTGCTGGAACCCACGAGCCGGTAGGGGAACCTAGGTGCCTTTGTTTACTATACTATCCTGGGCGAGCCGATGAAATCCTCTAGGCCTCAGATCCACCTAGGTAAACTCGGGGCTCCGGCCAAGGCCCTCACTCGCCCGGAGTGAGAAAGCCCTGCCCCGCCCAGACTCCAGGATGAGGGCCTGAGCTGTCATCGCTTCCCCGACCCTTCCACAGAACAGGCGTCCAGAACATTCGCCCGTTCCTCCAGACCCTCCCGAGACCGACACCCGTTCCCCGCGCCAGGTCCGCGGGTTTCGCGGACCCTGGACCGCCTGGCGGGGCCGGGCCGCTCGCGGTGGGCGCCGTGGAGAGAGAGCGTCACCCTCCCCGTCTCCCCGCTTGGAGCCGGCGCCGCGCGGCCAGTGACCGGCTGGCGGGCGTCCGGGACAAAAAAGGCGAACTCCAGGCTGCCCACTGGACTCTCGTAGCGCCGAAGGACTTTAGGGCTTCACGACGGGCACCCACCCACCCCGACGTTGAGCACTTACACTTCCGGCTGCGGAGTTCGCGAGGCGGATACCCAAAAGAGGACGCCTACACTCCCGCCAGGGAAACTACATGTCCCGAAATGCACCGCTTTGCGCTGGCGCGGTGAACTCCAGGCGAGCCGCCTTTGGGCTGGGGAAGCAGGGAAATTAGGAACGATGCCCCCCTCCGCGCAGTCGCAGTGGGTTCTGGATGGCCTTCCTGGGCTGCGGCGGAGTCCGGGGACAGGAACAGGGCCCCGAAGACGGCTCGGTACCTTTCTCAAAGACACTTGGCTGGAGGAGGACGGTGGCCGCGGCCGGAGGAAGGGTGCGGGAAGCCCCGTGCGCCCTCAGCCATCCCTTATCCCCGCTGCCTCCTCGTTGCTATCTGCGCCTTCTTCTGAGTCTCCATAAGAAGTTTCCAGATTTGGCCTTCATCTTGTTTGATAAAAATGCACGCGTTTTTCTTTGGCATAACGGCAGGTAGCCGTTCGACAAATGCTCTTTCAACGCGTGCGGTGTTTGAGCACACAGCGCCTACCCTATGAGAGGGAATCTTCACAGAGCTCTTACGTACGGGGCTCATCCTTTTGGATGAGGAAACTGAGGCATGGAAAGATTAAGTGGCTTCTGCTAGAAAACGCGAATAATAAGATGGCAGTGACAGGCTTGTGAAACTAGGCGGTCTGACTCCCAGCCTCATCGTGTCTTTTTGGGTCGATGGAGTAAAGATGTTCAGCGGAGTGCAGAAGAGAGAACAAATGAGGGAGTACCCTGGGTAAGGGAAGCTTCCTGGAGGAAGTAAACTTAGTTTTGTTTTAAGCAATTTGAAGCTATTGTCAAATGTGTGTCTCATAACCTCTCTATAAGGGCATAATAATAGCCATTTCACCAAGGGAAAATGGAGACAAATGAATCTGCCCAGGGTTTTAGAGTCTGCAAGTACCAAAATGGGAATTTGAATCCAGGTAGTCCAGGCCTGGAGTCTTACCACTGAAGCCATTAAAGCAGATTCTTTTTCAAGTAGCTTCTGAGCTAAGCTTTAAGAAAAACTAATTGGCACTCGGGTCATATGGAACCAGCAAAGCCAGCAAAAGGAAGTCTAAAAGCAAATGGGGTGGAGAAGAAAAATAGCAAGTTGTTTGAACCAGCAGTTCGGGTTCCCAGTTGAAGGTGGAAAGCCAGGTTGGTGGGGCGTCGCTGGCAAAAACTGGGGCATATGGTTTCAACAACTATATACCCGACATGCTTGATAAAAATTTAGCATTTCTCTCAATCCCCAAAAGTGAGGTTGGGAAGCAGATGTGGCTCAGGTAGGTGGGTGCCTGCCTACCACATGGGAAGTCCCTGTTTCATTTCCCAATGCCTCCTAAAGAAGACAAGCTGATGTGAGAGGCTGGCCTGGCAATCTGATGCAAGAAGGGAACACAACAAAATGGCCCAGTGATGATGCACAGTAAGGAGCCACAGTGGAAGACTCAACAAGCAGGGAGCCAATGTGGCTCAAGTGATTGAGCACCTCCCTGCTACATGGGAGGTCCTGGGTTCGGTTCCTGGTGCCTCCTAAAAAAGATGAACAGGATACAGAGAGCACTCGGCAAACAGATACAAAGAGCAGACTGCAAGTGCAAACAGTGTCGGGGAAGGGGGGATAAATTTTTTTTTTAAGTGAGGTTGATTCATAACCATCTATGTTACCTTCTTGTTTTAGCTTGCTAAATGCTCCTGGGAGATATAACAGAAATGAGGTGGTTTTTACAAAGGGAATTTATTAGGTAAAAAGCTTACAGTTCTGAGGCCTTGAAAGTTCCAAATCAAGGCATCATCAGGAGATCCTTTCTTCTTGAACTACAGCTGTGAGTGATCAGGCACATGGCAGTATCCGCTAGTCTCTCCCCCCTTCCTCTGGGCCTCATTGTCTTCAGCTTTGGGTTGCTCCATCTGTGACTTTTCTGTCTCCTGAGTTTGTCAACTTCTGGAGGCTTCTCTATCTGCAGCTTCTTCCTGTGTCTGTGGCTTTTATTCCTCCATTTATAAAGGACTCCAGTAAGAGGATTAAGACCCACCCTAAGTGATCTAATCAAAAGGCAGATCCCTTAACTGAACCGAATCTAAAGGTCCCATCAACAATAGGTTTACACGCACAGGAATGGATTAACTCTAAGGACATCATCTTCTGGGGTCCACCCAGCTTCAAACTGTCACACTCCTATACTTTCAGTGATGATGGTAAACTGAATTTAATGAAAAGTTTAGGTTGTTTTTCCTCACTTTGTTTTCCTGGTATAAACCTCAGATCCCTATCTGGGTCTAGACCTGAGACTTGCGTTCGTAGCCTACAATTCCAGGTTTCTGATCTGAGGAAGGAGGCCACTCTTACCACATCTGCTCTTGGAATATGGATGGCTTTTCCCAACACTGTAATTTAACATACTCAATAACATAATTGCCAGCTTTTTTTTATTAGGCAACAGATACCTTGGATATATCTAAAGAAGCAAACCTTGTAGTTGGTTTGAAGAGTATGTGGTCGATTGACTTATGTATCTAAATTTGGACATGTCCTTAATTTGCATTCCTATGGGTGTGAACCCATTGAAAATAGGAGCTCTTCAAGATGTTATTTTTAGTTAAGGTGTGGGCCTGGTTGAATGAGGGTGTGTCTTAATCCATAGTACTGGAGGCCTTTTAAATAAAAGAAACTGGAAGGCAGAAGTCAGTGAAGGACAGGAAGAATCTGTAAGTCAGTGTAAACCAGAAGAGCTGACAAAAGGAAAGGTCATTTCTATATTATGGGAGATGGAGATACTAAGCAAGGAACTCCAAGGATTACTAGCAGCCAATACCAGAATGCCAAGACTCCATGAGAAATCAAGGCTTGCTATTTTCTTGAATTTGGACTTCACTTAGCCTCAAAATTGTGAACCAATAAATTCTGGTTAAGCCAGAACCTTATAGCAGCTCTGGCAAATGAAGACAGAGTCCTACAAGCATGGCCTGAAGAAAAGTTCCTTGTTTGAATTTTGTCTTAGTATCCTGAAGCTTGAAGCCCTGCACACAATTGCTGTGCCCTGGGGGTGGGGAGAAAAGGGTAAGCAGGGAGGCATGGGGCTACTTGATGCTATCGGATGCTACAGGCCTATATATCTTTTGTCTTTTATCACTGATTTCCTAACCTCAGCTGCTCTGGGAGACAGGACCTTGACTGCATCTTCCCTTTTGTCCCTCCTGACTGCCCACATCATGTTGAATTCTCTTATAACTTTTCACCTTATATCATGAGGTTTGGGTGTCTATTCTCTTCCCACCATATGAATTCCCTCTCTACTGTGTGAGTTCCTCCAGCACAGGGAGCCTCATTCATTTCTCTACTCCTGGGACTGGATTGAATTCATGAATGAAATTGCCTTATCTCTGTGGACTGATGGCTTCTCATCTATAAATTAAGTGGTTTGATATGAACAAGATGATCTCCAATGCATCTTCCAGGCTGGACATTCTAGGACTCCATGAACCACATGGTACAAAATATTAAGCAGTCACTCTAGCTTTTCAAAAGACACCTGCAATTAAGACAACTTCTATTTCATTAGTCTCTTTAAACATAAATGAAAATAAGTTACTGTATATAGAAGGAAACAAAATTAAGTGAAAAAAATAAGTGGTTTATAAAAGTTTAATGACTTTTTTATTATGTTTTGTACAATAACAAGAAATTTTGGTTGGTTTCATGAAAAAAAATTAAATATTGCTTTAAAGATATGTCTGCGTTATGCTAGGTACTTCATAATATTTCACTTGTTTGGTCTGGACTCTGAGCCCTTCAAGAGACTTGAGAAATGCTCTGAATTCAGACTTTCAAATACATTACATACAAGGAAAACAATAAACATAAAGTAACCCCGTAGTTCTGTTTATTTGTCACTTTAGACTCTGAATTCATGAATTAACAAATGGTCCTATGTTGATCCAGTGAGCAAGTGATTGATTTTTTTCCTTTGGCTTCTGGATAAAACAGCTGAGTTATTTATAAAATTGATTCAGTCACATACAAAACGATGAGTCATGAGAAAGAAAATCTAATGATTTGTAAATTTCTGTAGCTCAGATACTTTGAAAGATATCTTTTCCTTTTAACTTTATTTTCACTATTGGTATTAACTTAGATTGCATTTAAATTGCACAGAAAATAAAATAAGTCTTCAGCATAAAATATTGCTCCCACAAATAAGCACAAATTACTAAGATTGAAATGTCATCTGTTCTAGTTGACCTGTCAAATGATCTTCTTGAAAATTCTCAATAAAGTGTGTCTTAGATTGCCAGACTGCTATGGCAAATACCACAGAATGGATTGGCTTAAACAATAGATATTTATTGGCTCATGGTTTTGAGGCTAGAAGAAGTCCCAAATAAAGATGACAGCCAGGTTTACTTGCTCCTTCAGTTGGTGGTGTTCTGGTGCTGGATGCCAGCAAACCTTGGGGTTCCTTGGCTGGGAGCTTTGCCTCCCATCCCATGGCCATGTCTTCTTTTGTCTGCTTTTCCAGCTTTCTGTTGGTTCTACTCTGCCAACTTCTGGCTTCCAGGTTCTTCTCTTTAACAAGCCTCAATCAAAGGGATTGAGACCCACCCTCATTTAGTCAGGCCACACCTTAACTAAAATTACCATCTTCAAGAGTTCCTATTTACAGTGGTTATGGATTAAGATGAAGATCCCATCTATGATGGGGTATATAATTCAATCTGCCACAGAGAGCAATGTTTGGTTTCTTCTAAGCAATGGCAATTTTAGTTTGCTTCATTACCTAGACATCTCTTTAGGTCTGGATGTCGGAAGATGGCTTCATGTCTTTCTTGCTTATCAAGGAGACATTTTGAAACCTTCTGCACCAACATTCTCATGGACGGTGGCCTTTGATTCTTCTAGATTCAGAATTTGGCTTTTGTACTTTACGCACCAGTCCTCCACGATGTATTGGTGGTAAGGGTCGTTGGAATGTTCTTGTCTCTTGGATTTCACTGTGCTCACCAAGATAGCGACAATGATGAAGGAGAACATTCCGATCATCACCATGAGGTACAAGATGACATAGTAGAAGTTCTCAGCATCAACTTTGGCCTGCAGGGCTTCCTGCGCTGCTGTTGTGTTCCGGCGCCAGTTGTCCATATAAGTGACAAAAATCCTTTTGAAGGCATCTTCTAGCGTTTGCGTCAGATTGGATAAAGTCAGCATGTTCCCCACCTGCTGTAATTTAAATGAGAAAATAGATGATCAAAGTTAAGAAAACAGAGCCTTTCTGCATCTGATTGTCTTAAGGGAGGGATGAAAGGAGATGCAAGGGGGAGAATCCCTTGAATGAATATCTTGTTAACCTTTCAACTGATTGTTGTGTGATCATATGAGTGACTTTTCCCCCAGCTCCTGGAGGGAAAGTCTAAACACTTGCAATTTCCCAAGAGCCTTTGTTACCAATCCCTTGCTCCTTCCTACCTGTAGTTTATGTTTGCAAGATGATTCAGCTAGGGGCAGCCCCAGGATGTCTTAGGGTGGGATGGGCCAAGCCAGGGAGATCAACCAGGTGACGGGTTGGGTGTTGAGCCAGGTCTTGTCAGCCCAATCTCCTGGAAGAGGGGACTGGAGATTGAATTCAACAGTGTGGGCATTGGGTCATTCGGTCATCCCTGCCGATGAACCACTCCAAGAAAAACCCTGGATGCTGAGGCTCAGGTGGGCCTCCCTGCCTGGGAACATACATGGATGAGCCAGGAGGATGATGCATCCTTTCTCCACACGGAGAGGACACCAGAAACCTCGAGTTTGAGACCTTCCCATACCCCTCTCTATGCATCTTTTCTTTGGGGTCCTTCTTATCTGTATCCTTTAATAATAAAAAAAAAAAGTTTAGTTTTGTTTTAAAGACAAAATTTTAATACCAAAAGGAAGAAATGAAAAATTTCACCTGCAAGCAACTCATCCAGTTTGTTTTTCCAAACGAACACATTTTAAAAGCACAAATAGTATCTGTATGCTTTTTGCTGTAATAAAAACTGTACTCTTAAGTATGGTGTTTTCCTGAGTTCTGTGAGTCATTCTAGCAGATTTTTAAAATTAAGACTGGAATTAAATAGATCAAAATGTTAATAGTGTGTGGAATACTTAAACATATGTTTTTTCCCTTCTTTCTATTTTTCTCATGTTCCAAATTTTCATTAATCTGGCATTGCTTTTGTTTTTAAATAGAGCAGGAACCTCACAATAAGCCTAATGCCTTGTTCATAACAAGCATTCAACAGCCATTAACTGAATGAGGCAATGACTCACTTATGCTTCCTGTTTTTAGAGGATCGTGGGGCTTTAAGGCATAACATAGGGCAGAAGATCGCAAGGGATGTTGACAGACACTCCAATTTGTTTCATCTCCTGAGTTTAGACAGTGCTTTATCCTAAGCACCCTAAACTGATGAGTATTTATGACCATATTTGAAAGAAGTTAGGTGAGTGATGCTAAGAAACAACCAGAAAGATGGTATTTTTCAAATCCTCTCCATTTCCACAGCCACTGCCCAGACACCAACATCTCTCACCTGGCTGATAGCATGCAATGGAATACAATCCCTGGAAACCAGCTCCGGGGGGCACACCTGCCCCTCGCTGCCTACACGGCAGTCACTGGGTCCTTTTCTTTTTTCGTAGGTACTGGGGATTGAACCCAGGACCCCGGAACATGGAGGCAGGCACTCAACCACCAAGCTACATCTGCTCCCCAGTACATTTGTTTGTGTTTTTATAATGTTCTGGGGATCAAACCTGGGACCTCATACATGGGAAGCAGGCACTCAACCACTTGAGATACATCTGCTCTCCAGTGTGCTCTTTTTAAAGAGGAAAATTGAATCCTATCATTCCTTGCTTTCAAAATGATCCAATAACTCCCCATTGTTCCTAAAATAAAATCCAAAAAAATTTTTTTAAACATGACTTTCTTGGCCTGATCTGAGCTCGCCCCTGACCACCTTCCCAACTGTCCCTTGCTCATCATGATCAGGTCACAAGGGCCTTTCTCCAAGTCAACAAAACCTCTCCTGCCTCGGGGCTTTTGTGTGTTTTATTGCCTTGACTAGGAATATCTTTGCCCTTCTTTCTTTCTCCTGCTATCTCCTCAACCTGTAGGTTCCAGTTTAGCTGTCACTTCTTTTGGGAAGACTTCCCTGGCCCCTATTCTAGATTAGTTTCACCACCATAGCCTCTTCTTTTCCTTCAAATCACTCTTCACAACATGTGGTAACTATATATATATATGTGTGTGTGTGTGTATACACCCTGTGAGTTTTGTGAGTGTGTGTGAGGGTGTGCGAGTGTGTGCGTGGGTTCATAGATATGGCAAATAAGTGGAAGCACAACTGAAGAGAACATAGCTAGTAAGTGAAGCCATGCTTGGGTAAGGTCCACAAGCTCAGTAAAAGCCCAATGACCAAACAGTGGCTTTGCCTACTATGGTTCTGGAAGCAGTGCCCCTTCTCTTTCCCGTGGCTTTGCTTTCCTCCTGTGGAAAGAGAGAAGTTTCAGATCTTCTCAGTTGGGAAAGGGGCGCAAATGCACAGGTCTTTCTCCCACAAGATGTGCGTTCCCAACATTTTCCTCACTTACAAATACTGCACCTATGAGAATATATTTTCCTCAATATAATGTTTTAAATTAGATTATTCAAAGAGCTCTAAGATCTTCCTTTCCTTCTCCCCTACACACAGAGCCTAGGGGATTGGAAAGAAATTTCACAAAGAAATTTCCCCAAAGTACACCCCAAGCACGTTTTCCGAGCAACGTAACACAGATGTGCTGCTTTTTCCCCCTTAAAATAACAGAGTTCTTTGTAAAAGCATATAGGTGAATAGGTTTTAATCCTACCTAAACTTCACCCCCAACTCTTTAAACCTTAGAAAAGATGGGATCTACTCACCTTGGGGGAGGGGCAGGTCACCCTTGTTTTATCTGTCATTAGATGTCCCTTGTGGAGACCCAGGCCCCTCACCCCAAGTGCTCAGCACATAGTCACTTGTATGACCTAGACATAAGTAAAAGGTTAACATCACTCCCCAGAGGAGAAAGGACGCATAGATGTTATCAGAAACTACAATCTTCCCAAAGCAGTAAGCATCTTTGATAAACGTCTTTCCTACAAGTGTAGTGCAAACGTCTCCACATCTCACACGTTTACTTCATGTGACCCTAGCAGGAACTCTGTTCTCCTACCCTATGGAATGTCTTTGTCCTGAAACCCCTTACAGTACCCCTCATTTTTCTGTCTCTCTGTGGGGTGCTGTCTTTTCTCTAAACCTCTGCCATGGGAGAGCCTCTCTTGTGTAAGTCCCAATAAAGCTTATGCCCAACTAAGTGCCAGGTGCATTCTTTGGGCTCAGCAACCTGTGCCCTTCAGGAGCTGGGTTGTCCCATCCTCTCTCCCATAAGCTGTCATGGCTAGACTTAGAAATACGATGGGCAGAATGACTGCAGGTGTGAACGTTTTCACCTGCTGTTTCTGCCAACCCTTAGCCACATCTTCATCCAATAAAGAACCTCACAATTTTGCCAGGCCACATGATCCCTGGCTGCACCCTCTAGATAGAATTTGGTTTCCTTTTGGGAAGCCAAAATGGGAAAATGGGTAGAACACAGAGACAACTAAAAAAAGGGGAGTTTACAAAATACAGGGCTAAGTTTACAAAATAAAGGGCTGGTGGTGGAAAGGAATGGAGGGAAGTTTGGTGTGTTGAGAGGGTCCTGAGCAGCTGGGAGTAGGAGAAAACCAAGAAGCAGAAGGAGAGAACTTCCTCTGGATAGAGAACACATTGCTGTGTACCGTTCTTTCCAAGGCATTGTCAAGATTGGAACCATTTTAGTGTTTTTGGTTATGGGACAGTGATGCTTTGAAACAGCTCTGTGTGAGCAGCACATGGGCCACATGAGGCCTCACCTTCTCTTTGGGTTCCCCAAGCTGCAGAGCACTTTGTGCCCCTCAACCCACCATTCTTCCCAAATATCTCCTTCACTGCCTGTGTGCTTTTCCTGGAATCCTCACATCAGTTATTCCTTTGAGTGCAGCAAGTAAAGGTTCCCAATATTATATGGAGAGGGCAAAGGGCTCAGCCTCACTGATCGCCAACACCTTTCCAAGAACGTTTTCATCAAAGCAACTAGTTAGCTTTTCAGCCCATGTGAAAATTCTAGACCAGTGCCAGACTTTTCAGAAGCACTCACTTGTTAGTTGCCTCTCCTTCAGGCTTGGAGGGAATGGGGTTCAGGGGAGGTAGGCTCATGTTTAGCAAGACAATCCTGAGGTGTGCATCAAGGAAGCCTTAAGATTCCAGAGCCGGAATGGGAGTGGGTCCTGGGTTGCCCCACAGAAGAAGGAAAGACAATTTCTGCAGGATAAGGGGGCTGTTCGCAGACTCCAGGTGTGTTCCCTTGTACTTTTGGAAAGTCAGATCTGCTGTCACCTCATCCACAAGGCTTTCCCTGGCCTCCCCAGGTCTGGGTTAGAGATCTCTTATCTGTGCTCCTCTGCAAACTACCTTTTTTTTTTTTTTCCCTCCAAATTACCCATTTTTTTGTGCTTATTCATGTGATACTCAGTACTCCATAAGACTGGACTTATTACCACCACTTTGCAAATAAGGGATCTGATGTTTAGAGAGCATCAGTAATTTGAATCATAAATACATGAGGGTTTGAGCTGCTGGAGGGCAGGCACTGGTTTATCACCTTTGAATCCTAGAGACTGCACAGCAATTGGCACTCCACAGATCTTTAGTCAATGTTTGGTGAAGGAATGAATGAGTGAAAGAATGAATGAACAGTCCTCTCCTGTGCACTGTGGAATTCAACTGGAAACTACCAGAAGAGTAATTCTTAATTTATTTGGGTCTGGGAAGGGGGCGTGGGAGATGGGGTATAGGGGGAAGTTCCCCCCAGATTCCTTGAAAAATAAAATTCTTTGATTTTATTTTTCCCCAGAAAAGTGTACATTTGCACATATGAAGCTCCACATACAATTTTAGGGGATTCCTGGGCTTCACAAGCCCACCTAAGAGTCTCTCCAACAAAGTATCTTTGAGATGAGGGACTGTAGGCCCGAGTTTCACCAGCAGTATTTGGGTTTGTTTCCAGAAGTTGGCATGACAGCAACCCCCAGCCCCCAGCCTCTTAGACTGAGTGCCCAGCACTGCCAGGTGTTCGTTCAGCTCTTCTAATGTGGATAAATCCCCTCTGCTAATCAGATCAGGAGGTACTTTTTTTGTTGATAAGACTTAATCATAGGGCTGAAAAGGAGCTATGGAGATGAAATAAAGCGCTGACCCAGGGCCAGGTTGAAAAAGTTGAAGCCAAGGGCGGTTCACTTTTTTGAACTCTGCTGCATAGGACAAGACTGAACAGTTAGCTGTCTGTTCTGGAACCAAGGGGGGGCGGGGGAGAAATCAACAAATCACAGTGTGTGAAAAAATTTCATTGATGGACATCATGCAAAAACATATTCAAATCACAAGTCAATATTAACTTCTGATTCCTAGGAATAAGTGTTAACTGATAGCCACTGACCCTGCTTGGTTTATGTCCTTATCCCACCTCCAAGCTGAATGTTATCACAGGCATTGACTTGAGTAGCATAGAGCAGCCATTATTTATGTTCTGCTGAGCCACATGAAATCGTCATTTGTGTAGCTTGAAGTTCACAAAGATGGGCAATTTCATTTGGTTTGACCTAATACATGGGGACTTAAATTTTCAGCCATTTTCAGTAAATGGTTCTTGCTGAGTCACAGAACACGGTGGGCCACCAGAGATCATCGAGGCCAACTGGCTTGCTCATTAGACCGGTGGACTAATTATAGCCCAGAGACCTTAAAGCACCTGCCCAAGGGCTTAGGGCTAGCAAGTTGGGCAGTGCTGGGACTAGAACCCAAGTCATCCAGGCTGGCGCCGAGCACCCACTCTGCCCCAACCGAGGTGACACATTTCAATACCTCTCCATTACCACCACCTGTGACTGGTCGGTTTAACGGGATAAAAGAAATGAGACCAAGACCATGGCTTGTGCTCACACCCATCAATTAGCTGTGCCCTGTCTCCAGGCCACAGAGGGATAGTCTAATTCCAGCTGTCACTGTCAAAAATATGTGTGAATCATGACAAGGTCAATCCGGATACTACAAGGAGAGGAACACTCATTTGACCCCAGAGTCCAAAGTTCTCTTTCCTTGAAAGATGGAATTTCATTGACCTCACCTGGGCTGACAAAAGACATCAAACTCTTTCATTTTTATCACAAGAACAGCAAAAGTTATGATTACTTATATTTAGCATGAATTCCCTACAAAAGACATGGAAAAATTTCATCTAAGTCAATTGCTGAAGAAATGAATAAGGAAAACACTACCAAAAAAAAAAAAAAGTGCCCAGGCAATATGCCAGAAAAAGCATGCCTTTTATACTTTTCTGGAAAATGAAATTAAATAACTGTGGTCCTTAATTCTTCAGAAAAGCAAAGAATCAGTACTCGTGACTTACCTGTGAGATGCGTGAGCCGTGGGAGAGTCCTTGCTGCAAAGTCAGGCTGTCCTGCTGCCTGTGTGCAGGTGTCAGCAAGCTCTGCAGGACCGCACCTAAATCGCAGCCCTCTGGCCACCTTCCGGCCAGGACCAGCTAAGCCCCTGCTCACTGCGGTCTGCAGCCCTCGGCTTTTATGAACCCTGATGTTTAATCTAATCTGACATGGAAAGTTAAATACTGACTGGCAGTTGGGAATTAACCTTGGTGCCTGTCGGGCCATGCCTGCTCAGAGTCTGGCACTGTGCAGAGGTGGCACGAGTTCCCTGGTTAGGCCCCAGGGTGCCAGCCCCAGCTGGGGCAGTGCCTGGGCACACCAAGCGAGCATCTCTTCCCAGGAAGAGCAGCAGGGCAGCTCGGTGGACACGCCATTCGCTGCCAGAACTCTGCCTGTCCAGATATGAGCACAGTCTTCTCCCGATGGTTGGAGTTGGCCAAGGAGAAAGCCAGTGTGATTCCAGGCAAGTGCCCCTGTTCTGGAGACTTCCCCATGAGTCAAATTTTGTCTAAATCCCCTCTCTGGGACAACTTCAAAGTGACTGAATAGCAACACTGTTGTCTTGTAAAATAGAAATTGGTCCCAAAGGTACTGTATGGAGGGATGGAAGCAAGCCCAATAAAGTACATGGAGATCTACACAATGCTAAGCCAACTCTGCTTACCCAAAGATCCTCTATCAAGGTTGGTGTCCTCGGAATTGGGTGGGTAGAGATCAATGAAGCTAACACTACGGAGCACTGACCACATTCTTCTTCAAGTGTTCTTGTTGTCTTAACCTCAATGATCTTTGCCACAACCCAATGGAGAGGGTACAGTAAACTTTATGGTTGAGGAAATCCAGGCACAGAGAGGCCAAGAGGTCAGGATGACATAGAGGTGAAGCCAGGATCCAAACCACATCAGAATGATGCACACACAACCCAAATCTCCAGGGGCATATAGGGCAGGCCGTTCCTCAATAATAACTAGTGTTTAGCACTGGGAAAGGAAATTTCACTTTGTTATGCAATTTAATTTTCTCTTTAAATAGTGCTCCGAACAGTTTGTTTTGAAGTACACTGGGTGACAAGAGGTAGACGGCTAGGAATTAAGATCCACTACGAATTATAGTCAAGTGGAGGTGGTAGGTGTGTTCTAAAGAAATGCAAAGCTCTGTAGAACTCTGCACCAGCTTCTTATTATACTATGTGTCTTGTGGATTGACGTCATTTAACAAGACCAACAAGAAAGGAATAGTGTGATAGTCCCATTCGACTGACAATGCCTCCCTAGATGGTCTGAAAGTACCTCTGTAGAAATCCAAGCAAGACAGATTCAAATGGCAGCCTGGGAAATTCCACTGGGGACACTGCTCCACCTGCTGGTAGGACAAGGAATGGAGACCAAACTTCCTTACTCCTATATCAGCCTGGCTGTTTAACCTCAGGTCTTCAGGGGAAGAGCGTCAGAGCAGTGTGAAAGTCTACACTTTGGTAATTAAAGACAGAACTGGGAGACAGTAGATCATGGATTCTAAGAGCATGGCTTTGGAGGCTGCAAACAAGTGTCTGAGTCCCCATTCTGCTATGTGACTTTGAGGAAAATATTTAGCCTCTCTGATCCTTAGGTTCTTAATCTGGAGGATGGAAGTGTTAAGAGAAATTACTCCATTGGGTTGTCATAAAATTAAATGAAATAATAGGTATAAAGCACTTAGTTATAAAACATGGCACCTAGTAAGATACATATCCATTATGTCATTATTTTTTGAAGAAATGGGAAAGAGAGCATGGTAGCTAAAAGCAGAACTTGACCAGACCTAACCAAAGAAAGGAATGTTCTAGCACTGGTTAAAGAGGAGCTCCTTCATGCTTTATTTTTAAATTGCTCTAACCCACATTCCTACTATACAATTTGCACAATTTGAGTAAAGGGGGACCTGAAAAAATGGATGCAGAAGTAGAGGGTAAGTAGGACCCAAGTACCAGTTATAGGCTGGCGAAGATGGAGTGAGGAGAGAGTTGTTGGTTGAATGTTTCCTGTGACAAGCTGCAGCCTCCTCCATCTCTGCATAGAGGTCCATCCTGAGAATTCTTTTCACCCCTCTCCTTGGCTGCAATCCCTCTCTTCCTCTTTCTTGAGGAAAAGGGCACCAAACATTTTTACTCTACCATAGAGGCTCTCAATAGATTGCCATTCGTCAGCCCTAACAGAAGAGTAAAATGATACCTGCCCAGAAAACAAAGCACTTTAAAGCAAATGTTCCCTTTGAAAATTGAATTGCAGCCCACATCTTCACAGAGTTCCTCTGCCTACGTATGACAGATGTTTTTAAAACCCAGGGAGTTGCGTCTGCTTTTGAATTTAAAATTGCATGATTCAGCCTGTCACATCCAGCACTAACAAAACCCAAAATGCTTTCAAAAGAGAAGAGCTGAAGGAGGCTTTGTTGAGAATCAAGTCTGCCTTTTAATCTACCAGTACTGTTCTCAGGACTCCGCTGTGGACACAAAATCAACAAGCTAACAAGACTTCGCAAGCAGCACATAACTGCTAATGATGATGGGGAATGTGGAAAGTTGGGTAATTTTCTCTGGAGGTAATTTTCTTAGCCTCTATACCTAAAGCCAGTCCCCCTGATGGAATCTCCTGCATATTCTTCATCTATTGACATCCTGTTCATGGTAGGTGAAGACCTTAGCCCCTACATCTCCACATTGTCCCAATATATTTATATCACAATTTAGGGTTAAATCTACCTTTAGAGTTTGCACATTATTATGATGATATAAATATAAATATAATATAAATGATATAAATTTATTCTTTGATGAGCCAAGTAATGAATCGTGATTACATCTCCTCTCCTACATATTTTTTTGTTTTTCTTGGAGTTGATAATTATTTCATTTTTTCCATTTTTGCTTAGCTATCTTTGAACCTCCATACCCCTCAATGCCACAGAAATGCCTCCCACTACAATTTTCTACATGGTAAAACTTGTCAGATAACGAACCCATTCCATTGCTTCCTTACAGGTGTCCCTAGAGCCTCCATCCTCCTTTAACATCCTCGACCATTGCTCTCTAGAGCTGTCACCTTGGGACTTCCATTTGCCACCCCCCTAAGGATTCTCTTTGCCCCTCTCCTTGACTGGAAAGCATCTTCCTCTTGAGAAGGGCACCTAAATAGCTTTACTTCACCCTTTTGAAGCCAGAAGTTGACCTGTTTCTTATTAAACCCCTCCCAACTGGCTGAGAGTGCAAAGCGAAAATGCAGTTCAGTAAAAGCAGCTTTGTAAGACAGTCCTGAAGACTGACTTAATCCAGGAAGGAAGAATATTGTGCAGAAGTAATCCCTATTATGTTTGGGGGAAGCTAAGAAGCAATTCTGGAAACAAGGGTTCCGGCATCAAATCAGTTTGGGAGACCTTGGCTTACCAAAGGTAAAGAGGTTTCTTTAGTGGAGGAGTTTTTAGGGTCTCAAATATAATCCAAACATTGTAAACCTAGAGGAGGCGATTCTATGCAGCATTTCCCAAGTAAATGTGATGCTAGAACATCTATTTTCCACAAAGCATTTTTTCAGGACCAGGGATCAACAGCCCCAGTGTTTATCCAGAACACAGATCTGAATTGGTGGTTCTTAGCTGAAGCTGTGAATTCTAAGAACCAGATGCACACTAATCAGTGCTCGCTAGACAAATTTGCATAACACATATCCCTAAAATCTTGCATTCGGTTTCACTTTACTGCATTACGCATTTTTTTCACATAAGCAGAATTTTTAAAATGATTTGTTTTTCGTGCAAAATGTAATGTTCCAAAGGTTAGCTAATTTAAGAAAATGAGTTAAAATGGAATACAATTATACAAACAGTACAGAAAGTAACTTTATCTGCCCCCTAAATCTAATTTCAAGGGAAGGCTGCTGTCATTGTCCTTGAGTAAGTTCTTCCGATGCAGAGCAGTCTCTGACCGCACATGGCACGTGCCCTCGTGTTAAGGCGGGAGCTCGTCTTGCCCTGGTGGAACAGCTCATGCGGGAGGCCTGCGTGGAGAGGCTCGAGGCTGCTGGCGCCCGCGGAGCTTCAGCTGCACTGCTGGCAGAATGCCTGCAAGGGCGCCCTGCTGGTGGGCGTGCAGCGGGAGCAACCCCTTCCTGGAGCCCAGATACAGGATGCTCTGAGGACTGCAGGGAAGTTCATGGAAGAATGCCTTCAAGCACAAGGTGATGAGCCACTGCCTCCAAGTTTCAAGGAAACACTTTAAAAAATAATTATATATGTGTGTGTGTATGCATTTTAGTAGAGACATAGTGAACTTAGGGAACAATTGTGCATTTGTGTGGAATTCCCATACGACACCCCTCCACCAACACACTACATTATTGTGGAACATTTGTTAAGTCTTTTCACTACAATGTGTTATCATCAACTCTATCCACTTCCACACTCTTATAGTCAAGTTAATCTAAACTTCTACAGACATTAAGCATCCGTCCTCTTTTGCAGCTCTCCTCTTATCTCCTAATAACCTATATTCTAGATTTTAACTCCATGCATCATTTATTCTTCGAATTCATTTCATGTTAGTGAGATGTTGCAATATTTGTTTTAGCTTATTTCACTTAGCATCATGTCTTCAAGGTCCATCCATGTTATCCATGTTATCATATATGTCCTAACTTCATTTCTTCTTACAGTAGCACACTATTCCATCATGTTCCACCAGTTTTGTTTATCCATTTATCAGTTGATGGACACCTGGGTTGTTTCCATCTTTTGGCAAATGTGAATAACGCTGCTAGGAACGTTGGTGTGCAAATGTCTGTCTGCATCACAGTTTTCCGTTCTTCTGAATATATTCCTTGTAGAGGAATTGCTGGATCGTATGGCAGTTCTATATTTAGCTTCCTGAGCAAACACCAAACTGTTTTCCACAGAGGCTGCACCATTTTACAATCCCACCAACAGTGAAGGAGTGCTTCTATTTCTCCACATCCTCTCCAGCACTTACTGTTTTCTATTTTTAAAATATTGGCCATTCTATATGGTATAAGATGATATCTCATTGCTGTTTTGATTTGCAGTTGTCTAATAGCTAAAAAATATGGACTGCTTCATAAATTTGTGTGTCATCCATACACAGGAGCCATACTAATCTTCTCTGTATGTTCCAACTTTAGTATATGTGCTGCCGAAGTGAGCACTCAAGAAAACACTTTTTCCTAGCCAAACAACTTTCAGATATTTGAGACTTTTCCTGTGAATGGTCTGGTACTACAGCTAAAATTCTACAGAAATTGAAGCATTTTTGCTCAAATGAGGAAACTGGGTGAAAAAGTAGATTTTAAAAATAATGGCCTGGTTGTTTTGAAGTTCTTTATACTAAAACAAAAATCTTACTGCCAAATATACCAGACTACATCTCTTTTGCAAGTGAATTACCAGTGTTTCTATACCTGGAATACCACATATGCTTTATTTACTGGATGTTTAAATTTTATTTTATTTTTTTTAGGAGATACTGGGGATTGAACCCCAGGCCTTGTATATGGGAAGCAGGTACTCAACCACTGAGATATACCTGCTCCCTGGATGTTTACTTTTTAGAAAAGAAAACATGATTGTTTTTTAAAAATTGATTATTTGTAATTTGTTGTTTCTAAGATTTTTATACTGTAACAAAATTTGTTCTTGTCTCATAAATATAGTTTCTAAATGAAGATAAGCAACTGTAATATTGAGGGGAAGACTAGGCTTTACTAATCAAAGGATGTCTTGATTTTTCTAAATGAGAAGATTGTTTAATTTTTAAGCACTAAACATGGAAGCTGTTTCTGGCAAATTGTGGGGGGGAAATATTAAAGTATTATCTACCAGGTTGCCCCACCCTAAGTATGAAGCAGATTTGATCTTTGTCTTAAGTTCTTCTATTTTATGGTTGTGCTTTAAAAAATACTATTATTTCATGTTTTTAATAAATGTTTAAGGTGAGACCTACAGAACATTCAAATGGTTAAAGAACAAAATAATGTGAAAATATTATAGCCTTGAATAAATCTTAATGTCACAGTGGTTTATTTTGACGATGTGCCTTCAGTTTGACTTGGGACACTTTTTAGGAGGATTTACAATAATCTCTGAGGAGTTTGGAAATAAAAATCTGCTTACTGCACTTTGACAATGTGATAGCCAGATCCTGAGCCTCAACAGACTCCAGCACCTACAATCTGATTTATTGGACTTACCACACTCAGCTAAGATGGAGGTGAAGAAGGACAACCACCACACCATGGAGCCTAGAGTGATTACAACTGAAAATGGGAGGATTGCATCCAGCATCCAGGTGGAATCTGAGCCTCCTCTTGACATAAAGGTGCAATGGACACAACCAATCCAGTGCCCACATAGAAGAGGTGGCATTGGATTGGGAAAAGTGGACATAATGGACAAAGGGTATGGGGAAAGGCAGGAAGAGATGAGAGGTGGAGGCGTCTTCGGGACATGGAGCTGCCCTGGATGGTGCTTCAGAGGTAATCACCGGACATTGTAAATCCTCACAGGGCCTACATGATGGAATAGAGGAGAGTATGGGCCATGATGTGAACCAATGTATATGAGGTGCAGAGGTGCCCAAAGATGTACTTACCAAATCCAATGGATGTGTCATGATGATGGGAACGAGTGTTGTTGGGGGGGGGGAGAGGGGGGGTGAGGGGGTGGGGTTGAATGGGACCTCACATATATATTTTTAATGTAATATTATTACAAAGTCAATAAAAAATAAAAAAATTTAAAAAAATAAAAAAATAAAAAAATAAAAAATAAAAAGTGCATGAGTAATCATGAAAAGAGCAAAAATAAAATTTATTTGTTGAAATCTGCTTATGTAAATTGCAAAGCAGGAAAATAAATTCCTTTATTTAAATAAAAGAAAATAAAAAACAGTGAGGAAAAATACTTTGAGAAAAAATTGAATAGAAATTTTTTTAAAAAGGTGATAGAAATATATCCAAATACATCAACAATAACAATATCATTAAACATAATAAGCACATACTAAAAGACTGGGATCAGTCAGATTGAATAACAAATAAAATCTAGTTATATGCTGCCTAAAAGATACACATATAAAATAAAAGCAAATCAAAAAGCCAAAAATAAAGTTCTAAAAAATATACCAAGTAAAGGCTAACCACAGAAATCTACAAGAGCAATATTAACATCAGAAAAAGTAAAATTTCAGGTGATTGATGGAATACGAAGGGTCACTACAATTTAATAAAAGGAACAATCTGCCAAAAAGATATTAAAATCATGGGCTCAAAATACATAAAATAAAACTGGTCAATTTACAAGAAATCGAAGTAGCCACATGTGGAAGCTGGATTTCAGAAACTGATAAATCCCCCCAAATAGTAAGCATTTAGAATATTTGAATAATGAAATTAACAAGCTTCATTGAATAAATACATAAAGGGAATTCTACACCCAATTGATAGAGTACATATATCCTTTACAAGTTTCCACGGAATGTTTAAAAAATTTCCTGTGTGCTAGATCACAAATGAAGTCTCAAAAAAATTTTAAATATCAGTTTCATGTATATTAGTTTCCATGATCATAATACAATTAAGTTACAACTAACAAAAAACATATAATCAATACACCCATATATATCTGAATATTGAAGACCTTATTTTTAGTTAAGTAAGCCAGGCACAGCAGGATAAATATTACATGACCTCACTGACATGAATTAAGCAAATTGAGCAGACTCACAGAGCTAAAGTCCTTAAGATAGGCTTATAGGAGATAGAAAGGGAGTAGAGGATGGTGAGCCAATTCCCATAAGGGCAAAATCTAACAAAAGGTGGAGGGGTGTGATTGGGCAGTGGATGGGCATGACAGTGGTGCAATGACATGATTGGGTTCGATGGTGCTGGTCTGTGAGGGGGAAAGGTGGGGGGTTGGGTTGGACTATCCTTGGGGCTGGGAGGAAGGTCTAGGAAAGGTGCAGGTGAACTCTGCGGATTTGCAGGTCTGTGGTTAAACCTATAATGTTGGAAATGTTCTTTTGGGAAATATGGCAGGGAAGGGTTACTGGTGTAGGGTGTTGGATGTTGGGGGGTGGTATTTGGAATAGGGTGCACGTGGGACAGGCTTCTGTGGAATATATAACTATCCATCTTGTCATAGTGTGTTATATCAGTGGGTGGAGACCCACACATTAAACAAGAAAATCTTTCAACTCCCATCCTGGGGAGTCCTGCTATGTTCTCAATTAGAGAACATTGGCATGTCTAATAAAAGAGAATAGACCGATACGTCAAGCCTTCAATATTATTGCTAGTAACTGTGAATCTTACTCTCCAAAACTGAAACTTAATGGTTCCCATAGGTTCTGAGGGGAGGGGAAGGGAAGAATAGAATAGATGGAACATAGGGCATTTTTAGGGCATTAGAATTGTTCAGAATGATCTCGCAATAATAGATACAGGCCACTTCAAATTTTGTCAAAATCTATAAAAGTATACCATCCAAAATGTAAACCATAATGTAAACCATTGACCATGGTCAGCAGCAATACTTTAATATTTGTATATCAAGTGTAACAAAGGTACAATCCACATGTAAAATGTTATTAATAAGAGAGAAGGGGAAAGGAGGAGGGTGTTGGGTATATGGGAATCATCTGTATTCTCTATGTGACTTTTCTGTATCTGAAAGCTTCTTTGAAGATAAATGAAAGAAGACACTGGGGATATATATGAAAGAAAATGTAACTGTATATACAAGACAACAGATCTTACGGTGATGAAGGACACAATGGCTAAATTTTTTAAAACTTTATTCCAAATTTTTAAAAAATTTTTGTATTAATTGGTTATTTTTAAATTATTATTTCATTTTCTTATTAATTTTATTCAGTTATTTTGTTGGCTTCATTTTTTAAGAGGTTTTGGATCACAGAAGGGTTACAGCAGTGCTGGGGGATGATCACTGGTGCAGGGTGTCAGTGATGTGGGGACACATGGGAAGGGGTTCACCTTGGACATGCCCCTACAGCATATGGATATGTTCAAGTACTCATGGGACATTGTCTTGGTGGGCAGAGAGCCACAAAATAACCAAAAAAATATTGAATTCCCATCCTGGGAAGTTCTGCTACATTCGCTAATAAAACAGCAAGAACTCCCTGAGTGCAAGGGCAGTGCCTAGTGAAGGAAGACAGACCATTATGCCAGGCCCTTGACAATGATGATCGTACTTATGAACCTTCTCTTGTGAAATTGAAACTTAGCTTAGTATTATATACTGCTTAAGAGTTAACTCCTGAAAGATTCCTTGTTGCTCAAATGCAATGTAAAGGAAGTGGCCATCAGAGGTTCTGAGGGATTGGAGAGGGAAGAAGAGGTGTAATATGGGGCATTTTGGGAACATTGGATTTGTCCTGCACAACATTGCAGTAACTGATACAGGCCGTTGTATATTTTGTCATATCTTACAAAATTGTGTGAGACAAAGTAAAAGTTATAATGTAAACTGTAGTCCATGGTCAGGAGTAATGCTTTAATATGGGTTCATCACTTGTAACAAATGTACCACACTAATGAAGGATGTTTTTAATGTGGGAAAGTGTGAGAATGGGAGGGAGTGGGGCATATGGGACTTCCTTATTTTTTTATGTAACATTTATGTAAACTAAAGCTTCTTCAAAAATAATCATAAAAAAATTATAACAATTTCACCAATTGGTTAAAGAGGAAAACCTTATAGAAATAGTAAGGTATTGAATAGTATAGAAAATGCAATATATGAAAACTTCTGGGGCAGCTAAAGAGTTTCTTAGCAGCAAATTTATATAATTAAATGAGTTATTTTAAAAACTGATAGAAAACAAATTAAATTTAAATCTAAAAGATAAGTAAGAACTATGAAGTAAACTAAACATATGGAATAAGTGAAATTTAAAAAGAACAAATTAACAAAAGAGAAAACAAAGAAAAACAGAGAGATCAATAAAATTGAGAGTCACTCAGAAAATACCATTTGAATATTCAGATGAAATAAATAATTTTCCAGAAAAAAATACAAATTTCCAAAATTAACTCAAGAATAAGTAGAATTTTGGCATAAAAAGTAGAATCTATAAAATGTGTAAATTCAAGGACAACCACCACACCATGGAGCCTAGAGTGCCTACAACTGAAAGCGAGAGGATTGCATCCAGTATCCATGAGGAATCTGAGCCTCCTCTTGACATAGAGGTGCAATGGATACAACCAATCCAATGCCCACAGAGAAAAGGTGGCATCGGAGTGGGAAAAGTGGACATGGTGGCTAATGGGTATGGGGAATGGCAGGAAGAGATGAGATGTGGAGGCGTCTTAGGGACTTGGAGCTGCCCTGGATGGTGCTTCAGGGGCAATCACCGGACATTGTAAATCCTCACAGGGTCCACTGGATGGAATGGGGGAGAGTATGGGCCATGATGTGGACCATTGACCATGAGGTGCAGAGGTGCCCAGAGACATACTTACCAAATGCAATGGATGTGTCATGATGATGGGAATGAGTGTTGCTGGGGGGGGGGGAGTGGTGGGGTGGGGGTGGTGGGGTTGAAGGGGTCCTCATATATATATTTTTTAATGTAATATTTTTACAAAATCAATTAAAAAAATTAAAAAAATGTGTAAATTCAGTGGATGGATTTACTAGGAGGTTAGATATAGCTGAAGAGAAGATTAGTGAATTAGAAGATGTCAGTAGAAGCATAGAGAAAAAATAATGGGGAAAAAAAGGGAGTATAAGAGATACAGGGAATAGAACAAACAGAAATGCAATTGGAGTCCCGGAAGAAGAAGAGAAAGTGAATGAAAGAGAAGAAATTCTTGAAGAGATATTGATAGAGGATTTTCCACATCTGATTTTTAAAAAGGTGAGCCATGTGTGATGGTTAGGCTAATATGTCAACTCAACCAGGTAATTGTACCCAACTGTTTGGTCAAGCAAGCACTGGGCTAGTTGTAATACAAGGACATTTATGGGCTTTAGTCATCAGTGAGTTTACTGCATAGATAGCTGATTACATCTACAACCTACCAGGGTGATTGCCATCAGCAATATGTGATGCTTTATCCAATCAGTTGAATGCCTTAAAAGGCTAAGTGAACTCAGCATTCAGAGAGAATTTCCCAACTCATCTTTGAACAGCCAATGTCTCCTGAAAACTCATCAAGGACCTTCATTGGACTTCCATCAGAGCCCCTGGTTTGCAGCCTGCCTGCAGAGCCAGACTTGTGCATCCCCAAGGTCACATGAAATAATCTTATAATATCTAATAATATTTACAAATATCTCCTGTTGATTCTGTTCCCTAGAGAACCCTGACTAATACAGCTTAGTACCAGGAGTGGTTCTTGAGGAACAGAATCTTGAACATGGGATGTCTGAGGTGGTTCTGGGAGTTTTGCAATTGGGTGTCTACTCTAATTGAACTCAAGTGTACTAATGACTCCCTTTCCAATAATGAAGAGGCCACTAACAGCCCATGGCTTGAGTTGGCAATGGAGATACGCAAAATATCATGACCGGATTAGCCTACTTCCATGCTTATAAGAGGTAAGGATCTGGGTGAGAGTGTTTTCACTTAACAGAGTTTTGTGGAGTCAAAAGGTATAATGATGTTGGCTGGATCCTCCTAGATACTCTGGATACAGTTACAAAAAAAGAGATGAGGTAAGGATTTCAAATTTACAACTTAAAATGCTGCATGAAAGATATGAAAGTTTCTGCCTGAAGAGATTAACCCTGTTTTATCAAATGACAATGCAAAGGAATGCCCTGAGGTCAGTAGATTGAAAGGCATTTCTTTTTTCTTTTTTTTTTTTTTCTTTTTTTTTTTTGTTTTTTTTTTTGTTTTTTTTTTTAATTAATTTTTTTATTTTTTATTGACTTTGTAATAATATTACATTAAAAATATATATGTGAGGTCCCATTCAACCCCACCCCCTCACCCCCCCTCTCCCCCCCCCCCAACAACACTCGTTCCCATCATCATGACACATCCATTGGATTTGGTAAGTACATCTTTGGGCACCTCTGCACCTCATATACATTGGTTCACATCATGGCCCATACTCTCCTCTATTCCATCATGTAGGCCCTGTGAGGATTTACAATGTCCGGTGATTACCTCTGAAGCACCATCCAGGGCAGCTCCATGTCCCGAAGACGCCTCCACCTCTCATCTCTTCCTGCCTTTCCCCATACCCTTTGTCCATTATGTCCACTTTTCCCAATCCAATGCCACCTCTTCTATGTGGACACTGGATTGGTTGTGTCCATTGCACCTTTATGTCAAGAGGAGGCTCAGATTCCACCTGGATGCTGGATGCAATCCTCCCATTTTCAGTTGTAATCACTCTAGGCTCCATGGTGTGGTGGTTGTCCTTCTTCACCTCCATCTTAGCTGAGTGTGGTAAGTCCAATAAATCAGATTGTAGGTGCTGGAGTCTGTTGAGGCTCAGGATCTGGCTATCACATTGTCAGTCCAGAGATTCAAATCCCCTAAATATATCTTAAACCCCAACATTAACTGCACCTCCAGCACATTAGCATGAAAGTCTTATGAAGGGAGATCCCATCTGAGTCCAGATTCATCACACATAAACACCATTTCCAAAGAGGGGCCATCTGCCCTGGTAGTTAACCCCATCGGCCATGACCATAACTCCCATGGGTCTCTTTAGCCCTCAAAGGAACCAATATCTGGGGGTTGTATCTGCTTTATCTGTCTCTCTGACTCTGTGAAAGGCATTTCTAATCCTTCTCCTTACCTACCCCAATCAACCCTCTTCTCTTTGAGACCTATTACTAGACTAAAATCACAAGTCCGGGAAAGTGAAATACAGTGTGGCCCATGAGGAAGTATGCTATACTCTGAAAGAACCTCATGAGTTTTCCAACTTATATAGACAGGAATCAGGGGACTATGTCTGGGAATGGATACTAAGGGTATGGGGTAATGGTGGAAGGAATATAAAGTTGGATCAGACTGAATTTATTGATATGGGCCCACTAAGCAGAAATTCTGGATTCAGTGCTGTACCTCGAGGAGTTAGAAAGGACACTAACAGTTTGTTCGGGTGGCTGACTGAAACATGCAACAAAAGACGGCATAGCCTCTCTGAGGTTAAGATGCCAGATTTGCCCTGGTATACAGTGGAAGAGGGAATTCAAAGGCTTAGAGAGACTGGAATGCTAGAATGGATTTACCATTTAAGACCTGCCCATCAACCCCAGGAATGTCCAGAAGACACACCTTTAACCAGGACTCTGAGGAATAAATGTGTAATACTAACTCCATCTTTCCTGAAGAACTCTGTGGTTGTTCTTCCTGTAGTCCAGATATTACAGTAGGGAGGTCTGTAAAAGAATTAGAATCCTTAAACATTATGGGGATGATTAGATCTTGGGCAGGTAAGAGTCAAATATAAGCAGTTAATCGCAAAAGACAAAGCAGCCCTCAAAATGGTCTGAGTCACAAAGAGTTATGACTTGGGCTAATAGATCATGGGGTACCTAGAAGTGAAACAGGTGGGCAGTCTACTAAATTTCTTCTCAATCTGTATATGCAAAAGAGTTCTAGGTTGAAGGACCAAAATTCTAACTCAAATTACAGATGTGGAGAATCATGGCCCCTTAAATCAATTCCCAGGCTTGAGACAGTTTACAGACCCAGCGCCTCTTGAATGAGGAAAAGGCCAAGTCCCCTTGGGGAAGGATCCTGTTAAACTGCCAAAAATTTATGCTGTTAATCTTCCTCCCAGCTTCCCCCAAGGAGACCTACGGCCTTTAACCAGAGTAATTGTGCATTGGGGAAAAGGAAATGCTCAGATATTTCAGGGATTAGAACCGGCTCAGAAGTGACCTTAATTCCAGGAGACCCAAAAATGTCACTGTGGTCCACCAGTCAGAGTATGGACTTATGGAGATCAGGTGATTGATGGAGTTTTAGCTCAGGTCCATCTCACAGAGGGTCCAGTGGGTACCAGGACCCATTCTGTGGTTATTTCCCCAGTTCCAGAATGCAAAATTTGAAAAGACATACTCAGGAACTGACAGAATCCACACATTGGATCCCTGACTTGTGGAGTGAGGGCTCTTATGGTAGGAAAGGCCAAGTAGAAGCCACTAGAACTGTCTCTGCCTAGCAAAATAGTATTAATATATCAAAAGCGATACTGGATTCCTGGAGGGACTGCAGAAATTAGTGCCACTATCAAGGATTTGAAGGATGCAAGGGTGGTGATTCCCACCATACCCCCTTTCAACTCTTATTTGGCCTATGCAGAAAACAGATGGATCTTGGAGGAAGACAGTAGATTATTGTAAACTTAACCTGGTGGTGACTCCAATTGCAGTACTGTCCCAGATGTGGTATCATTGCTTAAGCAAATCAACACATTGCCTGGTAACTGATGTACAGCTGTTGATTTGGCAAATGCTTTTTTCTCAATTGCTATTATAAGGACCACCAGAAACAGTTTGCTTTCAGCTGGCAAGGCCAGCAGTATACCTTCACTGTCCTGCCTCAGGGGTACATCAACTCTCCAGCCCTATGTCATAATATTGTCTGCAGGGAACTTGATTGTCTCTCCCTCCTACAAGACATCACAGTGGTCCATTATATTGATGATATCATGTTGATAGGACCTAGTGAGCAAGAAGTAGGAAAGATGCTAGACTTATTTGTAAGGCATTTGCATGAGAGAGGATGAGGGATAAATCCTCTGTGAATTGCTAGGTTTCCAGTGGTGTGGGGTATGTCGAGATATCCCTTCTAAAGTGAAGGATAAGCTGTTTCATCTGGCCCCTCCTATGACTGAAAAAGAGGCACAACACTTGGTTTGTTCTCTTTGAATTTTGAGGACAACACATTCCTCGTTTGGTTGTTCTACTCTGGCCCATTTACAGAGTAACCTGAAAGGCTGCTAGTTTTGATTGGGTACCAGAGTAAGAGGAGGCTCTGTAACATATCCAGGCTGCTGTGCAAGCTGCAGTACCACTTAGGGCCATATGATCCAGCAGATCCAATGGTGCTGGAAGTTTCAGTGGCAGATAGAGATACTGTTTGGAGTTCTGGCAGGCCCCTATAGGAGAATCACAATGTAGAGCCTTAAGATTTTGGAGCAAAGCCCTTCCATCCTCTGCAGTTAACTACTCTCCTTTTGAAAAACAGCTTTTGGCCTGCTACTGAGCCTTAGTGGAGACTAAACACTTAACCATGGGTCATCGAGTTACCATGAGACCTGGATTGCCTATCATGAGCTGGGTATTATCTGACCCACCAAACCATAAAGTGGGGCATGCACAGCAGCCCTCCATCATAAAGTGGAAGTGGTATACACAAGATAGTGCTTGAGCAGGTACTGAAGGCACAAGTAAGTTACATGAAGAAGTAGCCCAAATACCCGTGGTCACCACCCCTGCCATGTTACCTTCTCTTTCCCAGCCCACAGCTTTGGCCTCTTGGAAAGTCTCTTACAATCAGTTGACTGAGGATGAGAAAACTTGGACCTGGTTTACAGATGGTTCTGGATAATATGCAGGTACCACCTGAAAGTGGACAGCTGCAACATTGCAGCCCCATTCTTGAAGGACAGTGGTGAGAGCAACTCCTCCCAGTGGGCAGTACTTTAAGCAGTGCACCTAGCTGTTTATTTTGCTTTAAAGAAGAAATGGCCAGAGGAGCATTTGTACACTGATTTATGGGCTGTGGCCAATGATTTGGCTGGATGGTCTGGGACTTGGAAGGAATCTGATTAGAAAATTGGTAACAAAGAGGTCTGGGGAAGAGGTATGTGGATAGACGTTTCTAGGTGGGCAAAAAACATGAAAATATTTGTGTCCCCCATGAATGCTCACCAGAAGGTGACTTCAGCAGAGTAAGATTTTAGTGATCAAGTATATAAGATGACCTGCTCCGTGGCTAATGCTCAGCCTCTTTCCCCAGCCATTCCTGTCATTGCCCAATGGGCTCAAGAACAAACGGCCATGGAGGTAGGGATGGAGGTTATGCATGGGCTCAGCAACATGGACTTCCCTTCACCAAGGCTGACATGGCTACAGCCACTGCTGAATGCCCAATCTGCCAGCAGGAGAGACCACATTCAGCCCCTGACATGGCACCATTTCCCGAGGTGATCAGCCTGCTACCTGTTGGCAGGTTGATTACATTGGATCACTGCCACCATGGAAGGGACAGCAAATTGTTTTAACTGGAATAGACACATATTTCAGATATGGGTTTGCATTTCCTGCATGCAATGGTTCTTCTAAAACTACCATCTGTGGACTTACAGAATGTCTTATATACCACCATGGCATTCCACACAGCATTGCTTCTGATCAAGGAACTCATTTCACAGCAAATGCTGTGTGGGAATGGGCACATGCCCATGGAATTCACAAGTCTTATCATGCTTCCCATCATCCTGAAGCAGGTGGATTGATGGAATGGTGAAATGGCCTTTTGAAGATTCAATTGCAGTGCAATATCTTGCAGGGCTGGGGCTTTATATGCACTAAATCAGTGTCCACTCTGTGGTACTATTTCTCCCACAGCCAGGATTCATGGGCCCAGGAATCAAGGGGTGGAAATGGGAGTGGCACCACTCACTATTACCCCTAGTGACCCAGTAGGAAAATGTTTGCTTCCTGTCCCTGCACCCTTATGCTCTGCTGGTCGACAGGTCTTAGTTCCAAAGGAAATGCTGCCACCAGGGAATACAAAAATAATTCCATTGAACTGGAAGTTAAGACTGCCACCTGACCACTTTGGGGTCCTCCTACCTCTGAATCAACAGGCAAAGAAGGAAATTACTGTACTGGCTGGGGTGATTGATCCTGACTATCAAGGGGAAATAGGACTGCATCTACACAATGTGGGTAAAGAAGAGTTTGCCTGGAATACAGGAGATCCTCTAGAGTGTCTCTTAGTACTGTTATGCCCTATATTTAAAGTCAGTGGAAAATTGCAACAACCGAATTCAAGTAGGACTAACAATGGCCTAGAATCTTCAGGAGTGATAGTTTGGGTCACCCCACCAAGCAAAAAACCACGGCTAGCTAAAGTACTTGCTGAGGGTGATGGGAACATGGAACAGGAAGTGGAAGAAGGTAGTAATAAATATGAACTTCAACCATGTGACCAGTTACAGAAATGAGGACTGTAATAGTCATGAATCTTTCTTCCTTGTTTCCGTATGAGTACAACTGTATATGCACATAAAACAAATTTCTGTTTTTTCCCCCAACTTTTTCCCTTATCATATGACAAGTTGTATTAGTTTCATGTCATAATATCTAAGGATGTCAAGTTTAAGAGTGAATATTACCCAAGGACTTACACCCTATTCTGTAGGTAATTAATGTGTTTTCTGTTGTACTCAGGAAAGTAGAACATTATTAGGCAGAAATATGGGTAGAGAGATAGAGAGAGAGAGAGAGAGAGAGAGAGAGAGAGAGAGAGATGTAAGTGTCTGTTATTGCTTTTACTTAGAGACTATGTTTGCCCAGTTGACAAGGGGTGGACTGTGATGTTTAGGCTAACGTGTCAACTCAGCCAGGTAATTGTGCCCAGTTATTTGGTCAAGCAAGCACTGAGCTAGTTGTACAAGGACATTATGGTCTTTAGTCATCAGTGATTTTACTGCATAAATGGCTGATTATATTTACATTGACAGGGGAGATTGCTGTCAACAATGAGTGATGCTTTATCCAATCAGTTGAATGCCTTAAAAGGGGAAATGATTTCAGCAGTCAGAATTTCCCAGCTCATCTTTGGACAGCAAATGTCTCCCAGAAACTCCTCAAGGATCTTCACCGAACTTTCATCAGAGCCCCTGATTTGTCGCCTGCCTGCAGAACCTGGACTTGTGCATCCCCATGGTCATGTGAGAGAATCTTATAAAATCTCATACTATTTACATATATCTCTCTTCACTCTGTTCCCTAGAGAACCCTGACTAATACACCATGGGTTACATAGTATTAAAACTTCAGGCAGAAAAAGATTTTTAAAAAAGCTCAGACAGTATTACTTCAAGGAAAGTCACATGTAGGTACATCATAAAAATGTCAAAAACCAATGATAAGGAAAAAAATATTAAAAGTGAGCAGAGGAAAGAAAGACACATAACTTTCAAAGAACCACTGATAAGACAGATAAATTATTTCTCAAAAGAAGTGACAGAATCCAAAAATGCTGAAAGAAAATAATGGTCAATCTAGAATTCTATATCCAACATCCCTCAAATATGAATAAGACTTGTACAAAAAACTAAAGCAGAGCTATACTGTAAGAAAAGTTAGAGGAAGTTATTTAGGCTGAAGGAAAATTACACTTGCATCTAAACAAAGGAATTAAGAGTGCTGGAAATGGTAAATTTGTGGGCAAATAGAAAATATTTTGGTCTCAACTTTAAATACAAAATATTAACATGTATTGTGGAGCTTATAAGAAATGAAAATGTAAAATTTTGGCAATTATAGTGCCAAGAACAGAAGGGAGAAATAGAAGTGTACATTACATGTGATACATATACTATTATTTGAAGGCACACAGTAGTAAGTTTAAAAAGCATATTGTAATTGTGGCAAGATAGCATTGGACTAATAGGCAGAGCTCAATGCTCTCACAAAAACAATGGAGAAAGAACCAAAAGCTGTTTGAGGGATCTGCTTTGGGGTTTAGCAGACCAGGCCAGTGCTATATATCTCCTAGAAGGGTGAAGGACAGAGATGAAGAAGCTGAAATGACAAATGTGAGTTACCAATCCCCCATGGCAGCTGGGAAGACACCCCTCCCCCACCCCCCAAAAAAGTTGGGGTAAAACACCTGGCTCACTCTCAGCTGTTTCAAGGGGAAAGGGAGGGGGAGGTCAGGGTGCTTTGCTTCAGTGAATTCAGCTAGCAAAGCTCACTTTGAATCTCCAATCTGGAGATTCAACACAGGAACATAGGAAAGCCCAGACCGAAATACCTCTGTGGAAAGGTGTGCTTATGAGTGTCAACTGCTGGCCAATCTGGAAATTGCATGGACAAAAACTGTTCACACTCTCTGTACCCAAGGAGAAAATCTGCTCCCCGCTAGTGAGTCCCTGGACTGACTTCGAAAACGTAAGCTGGGCAATTTTAAAGACTGAGAGCAAGTTGAACCAAATATCAAAGAAGAGCTGTGAGAAAAAAATAGGCAAGAGAAAGAAATTAGCCAACAGAGTAAATTCACCAACATATTCAGGTACTTAGACATCAGCAAAAAATTACAAGCCATACTAGGAAACAGAAAGAGATGACCCAGCCAAAGAACAAACCAAATATCCCAAAGAGAATATAGGATTTAATACAATTAATCAGTGGTAATCACACAACTCTCCTAAACCACTTCAAAGAATTTAAAGAAAATATGACTAAAGAAGACACTAGGAATGCATAAAGAATAATTTGAAGCCTGTAAAGAAAAGTAACAGACCTTATGGAAATGAAAGACATGATGGATGAGATTAAAAATACATTAGAGGCATGTAAGAGCAGAATTGAATTGCTTGAAGACAGAATTAGTGATTTTGAAGGTAGAATATCTGAATTGGAAAAGACAGGAGAACAGAAAGAGAAGAGAATGGATAAAATGGAACACTCGGGGAATTGAATGACAATGCAAAACACACAAACATTTGCATTATCATTTTCCCAGAAAGAGACAAGAATGGAAAAGGGACAGAAAGAATATTTGAGGAAATAATGACTGAAAACTTCCCAACCTTTATGAAGGACATAAATATCAATTTCCAAGAAGGACAATGCACCTCACACAGAATTAATCTAAATAGACCTACCTTGAAATACCTACTATTTAGAACAACAACTATCAGAGATAAAGGATTCTGAAAGCAGCAAGAGAAGCAAAGCATCACATATAAGGGAAACTTGATAATATTAAGTGCTGACCTGTCATCAGAAACCATGGAAGAGAGAAAAAAGTGGTATGATGTATTTAAGGTACTGAAAGAGAAAAACTGCCAGCCAAGAATTCTGTGACTGGCAAAGCCGTCCTTCAAAAACGAGGGTGAGTTCAAAGTCTTCTCAAACAATTAAAAACTGATAGATTTGCAAGTGATGCTAAAGGGGGCGCTGCAGTCTATAAGGAAAAAATAAGGGCAAGAGATTTGGTGAAGAGCTTAAAAATGAAGATTATTTGGAAGGGTAAACGAAAGGGCAAAAAGACAGACAAGAGAATGTTGTGACAACAGAGAGCCGAAGAACAAAATGGATGAAGTAAGTAATGCCTTTACAGTAATAATGTTAATGGGTTGAACTCCTCAATCAAAAGACTTAGAATGATAGAATGAATAAAAAAATAAGAGCCATTTATATGTTGTCTATAAGAGAGCCACCTCAGACATAAGGACACAACCAGGTTAAAAGTGAAAGGTGGGAAAAAGGCATTCCATGCAAATAGAAACCAGAAAAGAGCTGGAGTAGACCAGATAAATGAAAAATAGTATATGAAAAATAATTACTCAGTGCAACTGGCAAATTGTTCCTGTGATCAGTATTCTATAATTTTTTTCATACAGAAGAAATGCTTGCTTTCTTTTTTAGTATATAAGTTTTTTTGGTCTTTATTTTTTTTTTAATGTTACATTGAAAAAATATGAGGTCCCCATATACTCCCCAACCCCCTCACCCCACTCTTCCCCCCATAACAACAACCTCCTCCATCATCATGAGACATTCATTGCACTTGGTGAATACATCTCTGAGCACCGCTGCTCCTCATGGTCAATGGTCCACACCATAGCCCACACTCTCCCACAGTCCACCCAGTGGGCCATGGGAGAACATACAATGTCTGGTAGCTGCCCCACAGCACCACCCAGGACAACTCCAAGTCCCGAAAATGCCCCCACATCACATCTCTTCCCCCTACTCCCTACCCCCAGCAGCCACCATGGCCACTTTCTCCACACCAATGCCACATTTTCTTCAATTACTAATCACAATAGTTCATGAATAGAATATCAGTAAGTAATATTCTATTCATGAAACACCTGCTTTTAATTGAGGGGAACTGGAGAAGAGATATATTTTTGGATACTTCATTTCTGTTTAACCCTTTCTTATTCATACTCTGTAATTAAAATAATCTATCTCGATCAAGAATGATTTAGCATAACTATGATTGAATAAGATTTTGAGTTTCTCTGCCTCATAAAATTATGAGTTGGCAAATGGTTATTGGCTGTAATTCATTCCAATAAGATGCAAAGAATTCCCAAATAGAATTTGGTTATCAAGAAAGAATTATGGTCCAAAAGGAAATTAAATAACTAAACTAAAAATTTATTTTATTCTTAGGGATTATTATGTCTAATAGTTACAGCTGTAATTTAAAAATTAGAATTATTTTATAATTAATTTCTATTTTATTTGAATTATCATTTACATTTATAAAGGTTTGTTGTTATGCTATCTATTTTTAATAATTGATTAAATTAAATCTAACCGGGCCTTGCACTCTTTTAAAATTTGTAATTTCTTTCAATCTATTTTTCTGTTTATTTTACAATATAGGCCTTTTAACAACTTTGTAAAAAAGTCATTGATTATACACTTTGGGTAGATCATATGGTATGGGAATATACATCAATGAAACTGCTTAATAAACAAATAAATAATTGTTTCCCCGAAAAAGCATATTGTAAACTGTAAAGCAACCACTTACAAAAAGGGCATGGCTACAAAGTCAATAATGGAGATACAATGAAATTTTAAAAAATACTCACTTAATTCAAAAGAAGGCAGGTACACTCTCCAAGCCAAACTCAGCATGTAAATGCATTACCTTCCCCCCAGCATGGGACATGACTCCCAGGGATGAGCCTCCCTGGCATCAATGGATTACTACCAAGCACCAGCTGGTGATGAAACTAGAAAAAGACCTTGAATAAAAGGGAGAAATGGTAAAGACAAATGAGATTATATGGCTAAGAGACTTCACAATGAATTGGGAGGTCATCAGAGGGGTTGCACTTATGCATATCTCAGCAGGATCTCAGAGACAGCCAAAGTAGATACAGGCCAGATAGTGGTGTTCCTGAGGGCTACAGAGACACCCAGGACACCTATGGTCACAACAGATGACTCTGGAGTCCAGTGACTTGCCAGTGGGCCCTACTTTGGAGTTTGTGCTCCTGAGTGTGATAGGATTGAACTCAGATGTGATCTCTCTACACACGCCTCTCCTGTCACTTTTACTGAACCTGTGATAGGCATATGCTCAGGAGACTTGAATCTCTGAACTGTCCATGTGCCAGCTGGGCCCTGAGCCTCATCAGAGTTGCAACATCTACTCTCCGGTTCATTGGAGTTACCCAGATCAGCTAACAGGGAGGTGAGGATGGTTAATCACCACACCAGGGAACCGAGAGAGTCTACAACTGCAAGCAGGAGAATCACATCCATCAGCCATGTAGGATATAAGTCCCCTCTTGATTTAGAGGTGGAGTGGACATCACCATCCCAGGGTCCTCAGGATGGAGGAATAAAATATGGATTAGAGTGGACTTACTGGTTCTACTATAGAATTATTGTGATTCTAGCAATGGAAGAGACTGTATCATTGATATGGAGACAGTGACCATGGAAGTTGCTGAGGGCAGGGAGAGGGAAGAAGAGGTGTGATATGGGGGCATTTTCAGGACGTGGAGGTGTCCTGAATGATATTGCAGGGACAGATGCAGGACATTATATATCCTGCCATAACCCACTGAATGAACTGGGAGAGAGTAAAAACTACAATGTAAATAATAACCCATGCTGTGTAGCAGTGCTCCAAAATATATTCATGAAATGCAATGAATGTGCCACAGTGATGAAAGCGGTTGCTGATGCGGGAGGAATGCGGGAGGGTGGGGAGTAGGGAGGTATGGGAACCTCTTATATTTTTTAATGTAACATTTTGTGTAATCTATAAATCTTTTTTAAAAAGATAAAAAAAAGTTTAAATTTAAAAAAAAGAAGCAGGTAAAGAAAGAAAAAAGGAACAAAAAACAATTAGACAAACAGAAAACAAATAGCATGATGTAAATTTTAATCCACACTGATAAGTATATTCACTTTGACAAAATGCAGAGATTGTCAGACTACAATAAAAAATCTGCTTAAAAAATATACACTCTGAAGATAAATACAGGGAAGCAGACTTGGCCCAATGGATAGGGTGTCCACCTATCACGTGAGAGGTCCACAGTTCACACCCCAGGCCTCCTTGACCCATGTGGAGCTGCCCATGTGCAGGGCAGATGCGCACGAGGAGTGCCATGCCACGCAGGGTTGTCCCCCTCATAGGGAGTCCCACGCACAAGGAGTGCTCCCCGTAAAGAGAGCCACCCAGCCGACTGCCCAAGAATGGTGCTGCATGCACAGACAGCTGACACAACAAGGTGACTCAACAAAAAGAAACACAGATTCCCAGTGCCGCTGATAAGGATAGAAGTGGTCACAGAAGAACACACAGCGAATGGACACAGAGAACAGACAACTGGGGGGAGGGAAGGGAAGAGAAATAAATAAAAAATAAATATTAAAAAATAAAATAAATAAAGATAAATACACAGATAGGTTAAGTAAATGGATGGATCACGTTATATGAAGTAAATACTAATTATAAGATATATGGAGGTCTATATTAATATTGGACACAGTAGACCCCGGGATAAGGAAGATTAGAAGAGATAAATAGGGATGTTTCATGATAAAAAGGAAATGATTTCATCAGAAAGGCATAACCATGATAAATATGTGTGTACCTAATAACAGAACTTCAAATTATATGAAGCTAAATGTAACATAAATGAGAGGAGAAATAAAACAATCCAAAATTATAGATAGAGATTTCAATAATTCTCTCAGTAATCAATAAAACAAGAAGATAAAAAGTCTGTAAGGATATAGAAGACAGGAATAACATTATGGACCAATTTGAAATCATTGACATTATAGACTACTCCACTCACTGATAGCAGAATACACATTCCTTTCAAGTGTCCATGGAATGTTCAACAAGATAGTGCAAAAACCAAACATCAACAAATTGAAAAGGATGCCAATCATAGAGATGCCATTCTCCAATCACAATGGAATTAGAATAGGAATTAATAATAGAAAGATATCTGGAAATCTACCAAATAATGGGAAATTAGAGAATTCTAAATGACTCGTGATTGAAAAAGAATTCACAAAAAAAAGCTAGTAAATATTTGGAGATAAATGAAAATAAGAACGTACAAGACATCAAAATGTGTTAGATGCTGTGAAGGTAAATCTTTGAGGAAAATTTATAGCCATAAATGCCTATAGTAGAAAAGAAAAAATATCTGAAGGCATGACCTGAGTTTCTACTTGAAAATCTAGGAAGAGAGAATTAAACATAAAGTGAAAACAGGCAGTATAGAATATTGATGGAACCAAAAGCTGGTTATTTGACAAGATTAGTAAAATTGATAAAGTTTTATCTAGGCTGATCAAAAATAAAAGAGAAGGGAAGTGGACTTAGCCCAATGATAGGGCATATGCCTGCCACATGGGAGGTCTGTGGTTCAAACCCCGGGCCTCCTTGACCTGTGTGGAGCTGGCCCATGCACAGTGCTGATGTGTGCAAGGAGTGCCCTGCCACGCAGGGGTGTCCCCCGCGTAGGGGATCTCCACGCGCAAGGAGTGCGCCCCGTGGGGAGAGCCGCCCAACCCAAAGGAAAGTGCAGCCTGCCCAAGAATGGCACCGCACACATTGAGAGCTGACACAGCAAGATGATGCAACAAAAAGAAACACAGATTCCAGGTGCCGCTGATAAGCATAGAAGCGGTCACAGAAGAACACACAGTGAATGGACACAGAGAGCAGACAACTGCGGAGGGGGGAGGAAGGAGAGAGAAATAAATAAATAATAAATCTTTAAAAAATAAGAAAATAAATAAATAAAAGAGAAAAGACAAATTATTAATACTAGGAACAAAAGAGAGGACATCATTACAGATTCTACAGAAATTAAAAGAATAATCAGAGAATATTATGAATAGTTTTACGCCAGTTAATTTGACATTTTAGATTGTGACCAAATTCCTTGAAAGTCATAAACTTTAAAGCTTACACAAGAAATAACAGAAAATTTGAATAACCCTAAATATATTAACCAAATTGAACTCCTAATTCAAAACACTTCTGCAAAGAAAATCTAGGATTAGATGGCTTTTAACTTGGCTCATCAAATTTTTAGGATTTGATGAGTCTTATCAAATATTTAAGACAGAAATAATACCAATCTCTCACAAATTCTTTCAGAAAATGGAGAAAAGGTAGCTAATTTATCATGCCAGTGTAACTAATCCCAAATCTGATGATGACATAAGAAACAGATACACACACGTGTGTGTGTGTTTATATCTAAATATCCCTCAAGAACACTGATGTAAAATTCTTTACAAGTTATAGCAAATTAAATGGGGTTTTGCCCATGAGTGAAAGGATAATTTAACATTCAAATCAATCAGTGTAATTTCTGATATTAACACAATAAAGGAGAAAAAATAAATGATCATCTCAATTGATGCAGAAAAAGTATTTGAGCAAATTCAACATCTCTTCATACTCAGGAAACCAGGAATAGAAGAAAACTTCCTCAACTGGAAGAAAGCACATCTATGAAAAAATCTACAGCCATTACACTTAATGTTTGAAAAAAAATGAAACTCATCCATACATTAAGACTAACTTGAAATTGATTGTAGACCTGAACATAAAAGTTAAAACTATAAAACTTCCAGAAGAAAACTTAGGAGAAAATCTTGGCTATCTTGTAATAGAAAAAGATTTCTTAGCTAGAACAAGAAAATTATGAATCATAAAAGAAAAAAATTATATACCAGACTTCATCAATGTTAAAATATCTTATTCTTTGAAAAACATCATTAAGAAAATAAACAGGGAAACAGATGTGGCTCAACCAATTGGGCTCCCATCTACCAATAGGAGGTCCAGGTTTTGATGCCCAGTGCCTCCTGGTGAAGGCAGGATGGCCCAGGCAGCAAGCTGGCCCATGCAGAGTACTGGCACACTCGAGAATGCAGCCCCATGCAGGAGAGCTGCCCTGGGTGGGAATGCCACCCCGTGCAGGAAAGCCACCCCGCACAGGAGTGTCAGCCAATGCAGAGAACTGGCACAGCAAGCTGATGCAACAAGAGACACAGAAGAGAGAAAATAAGAAGATGAAGCAGAACAGGGAGTTGAGGTGGTGCAAGAGAGTGATCACCTCTCTCCCATTCTGGAAGTTCCCAGGATTGGTTTCTGGAGCCACCTAATGAGAACACAAGCAGACACAGAAGAACACAAGTGAATGGACAGAGAGCAGACAAGGTGGGGAAAGGCAGGGGGCAGAGAAAAATAAATAAAATAAATCTTAAAAAAAAAAAAAGACAATAAACAGCAAGTAACAGACTGAAAATGTGCTGGAATTTACAAAGAACTCCAAGGCAGTAACGCAACAAAAAATGAACAAAAGATTTGAAAATACACTTCACCAGAGAAGATATTTAATAAAACATTGGCAATAAATGCTCAATATCATTAGTCACTAGGGAAATATAAATACACCCATAATGAGATACCCCTACACACATGATAGAATGGGTAAAAATTTTAAAAACAAAAAACTGACAACACAAAGTATTGGTGAAGATGTGGAGCAACTGCAACTTTCTACAATGCTGGTGGGAATGTAAAACGGTACAACCACTTGGAAATAGTTTGTCAGATTCTCAGAAAGCTTCCCTATGACTCTGACAACCCCAATTTTGTTTATTTACCCTAGGAAAATGAGAAGAAAAACGTCCATAGAAAGCCATTTGTATGTTCATAGCAACTTTATTCATAATGGCTAAAAACTAGAAATAACCCAAATACCCATCTATAGATAAAGGGGTAAACAAATTCTGGTACTCAATAATAAAAAGGAGCAAATGAATGATACTTGCAATAAAGTGGATGAATCTCAAAAACTTTGAGCAGAAGATGTTAGACATGAAAGGAATTTTTACTCTATGATTCCATGCTGTAAAACTTTAGAAAAGCAAATGTCATCTACAGATAGAACGCATATCAGCTGTTTCTTGAGTCCAGGTGAGAAGATATTGACTGTAAAGGATTGAGAAAGAACTTTTAGGGGTGATGGAATTGTTCTCTATCTTGATTGCATCATTGGTTACCTGGGTGTACACATTAGTTACAACTCATTGAAGTGCCCACTTAAAATGGGTGCCTGTAATTTCATGTGAACCATAGCACAAAAGAGTTGATGTTTTAAAAATCCATGCAAATGTTGACTCACAAATTTATATCTCCAGCGCAGTCATTTCCTCTAAATATTTGAACATTTACTTGACATTTCCACTCAGATGTTTAATGGGCATCTTAACTTTAAATATCCCAAATAGAACTCCTAATTCTTCCCACCAAACTTGTTCCTCCCCTCCACTAAGTGGCTACCTCATTCTTCCAGTTACTTAAGCCAAAAACCTAAGAATCAACATTAGTTTCATTCTTTGCCTCACCTCAAATACCAATCCATTAGCAAATACTGTTGATTCTGCTTCCTATGAAGAAAAACGTCACCAAGTCTTGAGCATGGGATTATGAATTTGACTGCTGTGTGACACGGAACATACCAGAGCCTCAACAACCCATTCTGGACTCATTTGGAAACTATGCCTGAGCTTTTGTGTTGTAAATTAATGTAAGGGCCAATGGCAAAGAAGAGTTACAATCCATATCCTCTTTAAGAGACACCTGGTCTCAAATCTATTTTTTGTTGTAGTACTTTCTCATTGTAGCCATAATTCTAGTTCTTTCCTTTCCTGTCACTCTTACCTGGCAAGCAATAAACTCAGCTTTGTTTCTGATTGCTCTGGTAGTCTTTGACATTGATTTGACACTTCAAAACATATCCCAACTCAGTCTGACTCTCTTCAAATCCCCTTCAGTTCATTCCTGGACTGCTGTAAAGGCTTGCTCCCTGCCTTCCTGCTTTCTACTCTAGACTCCTCTCATCCATTTCCAGAGCAGTCACCTTGTCCCTTTAAGAACATAAATTGGAACATGTCATTCCCCTGCATGCAACTCTTCAGGGGTTTCCAGTCACCCTCAGAATAAAATACAGAATCTTCAGTGCAGCCCACCAGGCAGTAGAGGACCTGGTCCCTGGTCCTGTCTAATTTCAACTTCTCCTGCCTAAGCATCTGTGTTAGTTTCCTTTGGTTGCTATGATAAATCATCACATGTATAGTGGCTTAGAACAACATGAATTTATTATCTTACTGTTCTGGAGGCCAGAAGTCCAACATTGGTCTTACCAGGTTAAAATGAAGGTATTGACAGGACTACTGCCTTCTGGTGGCTTTTAGGGAAGAATGCCTTTCCTTGCCCTTTCTCAGCTTCTAGAGGCCACCTCCATTCCTCGGCTTATGGCCCTTCCTTGCGTTACTCCAATCTCTTGCTTCCACCATCATATCTGCCACTCACTCTGACCCTCCTACCTCCCTCTTTCCCTTATAAAGATCCTTGTGATGACATTGGGTCTATCCAGACACTCCACGACAATCTCCCATCTCGAAATCCTTACCTATATTGCACCTGCAAAGCTTCTATTATCTTATCCTGTAAGGTGATGGATTCATGGGTTCCAGGTGTGGACATCTCTGGGAGGTCATCATTCAGCTTCCCACAGCATCTTTGCAACAGCTCTTTCCTGTGCCTGGAATGTTCTCCCCCCGATCTTTGCATTGCTGTTTACTTTTTCACATCAAATGACATCTTCCCCAGAAATTTCCTTTCCAACCAATCCCTAATATTCACCGAAACCCCAGTCACCACTCGCCCCCTTTTATTTTCCTCATAGCATTTTTCACAATCTGTATCACACTTTAGTAGTGTGTGTATCACGCAATACTAGGCTGCCTCCTACTATTGCACAGGCTGGGCAGTGCACAGTGCAGGGAGCACCACTCTCTCAGACTTCAGTGTGAATGGTGTCTGGGCACATTCACTCATTTGAATTCTGAAGTTATCCTGTTTTATGTATTTATTTATTGGTTGGTTGGTTTTCTTGCCTTTAACTAGAACTCACACTCCCTGAGAGTAGGGAATTTGTCTGCCTTTTTCATTCTGTCATGGGAAGAACCAAAGCTCTCAATACTTCCCAAATTTGGGAAGCAGCAATGGTTCAAGCAATTGAGCTCCCATTTACTATATGGAGGACCCAGGTTCGATTCCCAAGACCTCTTGTTAAAAAAAAAAAGTGAGGATCAATACGTCCCAGATTCATGGAAAAGGTAACAATTTCAAACTCTGCCTCTGATCAACTCATCAACCCCATCTATCCACAAGGCACCAAGGTTATTCTTCCAATTAAAAAGTTACTTGGAAAAGAAACTTCTCCCCATTTTGAAAGCATTAACCGTGCTTGAAGTTTCCAAAAGGGACTCATAAAATGGGAACATTTCTTTGGCGGTATTAGTGTGATCATGACGTTTTTGTGAAAAACTGGGGCTGGCTGCAATGAGGCACACTGGCAGTTTAATGCAGCTCCACACTGGACTTCCAATTTCTCTGTGCCCAGCTTCAGAATATAAGAAGAGATGACTATTACTCTGGAGTGGATGGCATTATTTGACTGAGGACTGCTGGGATCTCCTTCTCCTCTCAGTCACAAACAAGCTTGACCATTTCTAAGAACATGGCTTCCTCATCAAGGACTCTCCAAATAAGTGGGTCTTCTTTTATTTAACAATGAAATAAAAAGCCTTGGAGGATCCTTTTGAGATGTTGCCTTAATGACAGAGCAAACCAAGGTTTGTTCGGTTTCACCCTCTTCAGATGAAGTCTTTCCCAACGTGTCCCATCCCCCCCAGCCTTGCTGGCTTCATGCCAGAAAGCAGTGGGGCTTTTAGCCACGTAAAGTCCAAGCTTCACTGTGGTCTGTTTTCTTGGACATTGCTCACGTTCAGCCAGGCCCAAAGTAAACAAAGACCGTGGCCCTGGGCCTGGTGGAGGGGCATTTTCTTTTATTTCTTTTGATGGAAAAGGATTGTAACACAGACATCAGGAGGGTGCTATGTCACCCCCACAGCCTCCAGTAGCGTTCCTCCCTCTGCGCATTACTCTGGAGTGAACCAATACCTTATGATCATATTAGGGTTATTTGATAAAGATGATTTTCAAAGAGGAAGAGAATCAAAACAACCAAGAAGCCACAACCTGCCGGCCACAGGCACGTGGGGGTTAAAACGGCTGGGAAGGATGGGGGGGCAGGTCTGGAGCTCTAGGGGCAGCTTAGGGGGCTCCGTTTCCCCCGGCAGCGATGGGAGGCCATCAGGCTCCTGTAGATCAAGCACAGACAGGTGAAAAGAGAAAGGATCTCACGAGCAAAGCTCGCTTGCCTTCTTCCAGTTTCGCCAAGGGTCAGGCCTGGTTATTTTATTTTATTTTTGGGGGGTCCCTGTTTGGGCTGTTGAGAACCAAGGCTCCTGTCGCTGCCTCCAGGGAAGCCCTTTCCAGATGTGCTCTGGACAACACTCTGCTCCCTCCCAGGGCCCTTTGTTTGGGCAGATGGTTGAGCAGGTTTTCTCTGGAACTTCTGTTTCTGATTCGAAGCAAGAAGCCCAGATGGACCGTGTCCAGGGAGAAGAGCCCCCAAGCACTTCCTGTGAACCCCACCCATCACCACAGAGCTCCAGCCCTCCTGCTCTCCCCCCAGCCCTCCTGCTCACTCGCTGCACTCAGGCTCCATCTCCAGCCAAGCACCTGCTCCTTTAAGCAGACTTTTCAAAGAATGCCGTCTCCTGGAGAGTTTAGAACAGGTGGTTCATCGCCTTCTCTTGGAGAAAACAATCTCAGATCTCTCTTGGGTTTCCAAGAGAGCAACCTGGAGGAGGCAGCACAGCCTTTCTGAGCCTCCTGGAAAGGGCTGGCCCCAGGGGACTCTGCTGTGCACTCTGGAGAATTCCTGAAGGCCACTTTCTAGGAACACTGAGGAGGCAGAGTGTCTATGATAGCCCCCTCTGCTAGGGTTAGAGAAAGCAAGTCTAAGCTCCGAGGCTGTGGTCTGCGAAATGACCACACTGTGTCCCCATCGTCCTGTCAAGCAGGCATGGCTCAGAGAACAGCAAGGTCCAGAGGTTTTCATCTCTGCAGAGGCAATAGACACCAGCCTTGGGGCACTCCGGGCAGGTGGCATCTTCTCCAGCTGTCAGCAGTCCACAACAAGACTTTGGGCTTTTTTTCTGTTTTAATTTTTATTTCAGAGATCAGTAGATACAACCACTCTATACATATTTATATTATTATTACTTTTATTTTGAAATAATTATAGATGCCCAAGAAGTTGCAAAAATCTTGCATTTACCCATATGTTCTTCCCCCAGCACCCCCCGGTGGTACCATCTTAGGTATCTATAGCACAAAATCAAGGCTAGGAAATTGACACTGATGTACTACTGTGAACTAGACCACAGGTCTTATTCAGGCTTCTCCAGTTTTTACATGCACTCCTCTGTGTGTGTCTCGGCAACCGATGCAGTTTTGTCCCATATACAGATTCTTGGAACTATCACCACAATCAGTAAGATCACCACTAACCAACTCCCTTGAGCTACCCTTTTTCAGTTGCATCCCCATCTCCCATCCCTACCCGCCGGTACCCACTGATCGGGGTTCCATCTCGATGATTCTGTCATTTTGAGGATGTCATATAAATAGGATCATGCATACTTTTGGAGATTGGCTTTTTCCACCAGCCTCATGCCCTTGAGCTCCATGAAGTTGTTGTTGTGTGTGTCAGTAGCTTGTTTCTTTCTATTCCTGAGCAGTATGCCATTGTGTGGCTGTTTAACTCTTCACCTGTTTCCAGATGTTTGCATCATGAGTACAGCTGTGATGAGCTCTCATGTATAGAGTTTTTGTGTGAGCGTAAGTTTAATTTCTCTGGGATAAAAGCTCAAGAGCTTGATTTCCGGATCATACAGCAAGTGAATGTTTACTTTGATAAGAGACTGCCAAATGAGTTTCCAGAGTTGCTGGACCTTTTCACATCCCTACCAGCTTGTTTGCTTTTGTGCCCGTGGATATTAACCCGTAAGGCTCTCGAACGGTAGTGCTAGAGGCGGCCTTGAAGAACATCTAGTCCTGTCTCTCCATGCTAGCAGGGAAGGAGTGAAGGTGCTGAGAAGCGACCTGACCGTCATTTAAATCGGTTATTACTATCTCCCCCATCTGCCCAATCTTAGGCACAACTGCATCCTCTTTATAATGTCTCTGGAAACTTGTCAAAGGCTGGGTAAGATCTAAGAGTTGTATTCAAGCCTCTGGGAAAAGTTTTGCCTTGTGCTTTGCTGACACCGAAGAGCCCAGACTCCAGCCACGCTTTCAGATTCTCACGCGGCTCTTAAAGCAACACCACATTATCGTCCCCCAGGAAATTACCAATAGCAGCAAAATTCAAGTACAGTCTGAACGCAGCCAGTTTTCCCCAACATTCCTGACAACAGCCAGCATCACTATCCAGCTACTCCCATTTATTGAGCACCTACTGGGTGCCAGACAGTGGGCGAGGCCCTTTAAGTACCACACCTCTGGCGTTCTGGCCAATCGTGCGATTGGTTACAATTAGCCCCTTGTGACAGGTGAATAAAAGGGCTACAAAATGCCGTATGCTCAGGTGGTGGATGAGGCTCAGGCAGTTGGGCCCCTGCTTCTCACATGGGAGGTCCTGGGTTCAGTTCCCAGTGCCTCCTTAAAACAAACAAAACAACCAACTCAGGGGAGCTGATGCGGCTCAGTGGTTGAGCGCTGGCTTCCCACATACAAGGTCCCAGGTTTAACCCCCAATCCCTGGTATTTCAAAAAAAAAAAACCCAAAAAACCCCCCGTACGCTCTGAGTTAAAAGTTTTAGGTTAAAGTAACCAGGTCTAGGTCATTCTTTTGTACAACCCTTCACAGTAAAAAAAAAAAAAAAAAAAAAAAAGCATAAAAATTGTTTTGATGATCAAAGTGGCTGTTCCTATCATTCCCAGAGCTTAAATGTACTAGGTGAGTCTTCCTGAATTTTTATACTGGCTCCCGGAAATACGGGTAGCTGCCACCAGGTGGCACCAAAACAGAACTTTATTGATCGCGTGGACCAGCTAGACTTCCCACAGGCCACCCAAACTGAGTCTTCTCTCATGGTACGTGCGTCCAGCTCATACAATTTCTGTGTCATTAAGCTCTTCATTAAAATAACAGACATCCCGGCTTACTTAGAAATCACTAATAACCAACATTCTTTCTAAATGGGTTACGCTCAACAAGCACAAAGTAAAGAAATACAACTAGGCAGAATATATAACCCTCTCGTTACACATCAGTCGATTCACACTGCTGCCCATTCCGACTTTGACTCTTCTATATACTGAGGCTTCTGAGAAATAAACAACAATTTCATATCCCTGCAGCAGGGACTGAAAACCACCAACTTCTTTGCAGTTCCCTGTGGAGATGAAGTTAAAATATTCCTGTAGCTTTGTTTCCTATTGGGCCTATTAGAGAATAGTTTAAGAATTGAAGCCCCCTTGTTTTGCTTGTCAATGTCCAAGTCTTCAAACCTACTAATCTCTCCCTGTTTCTTTTGATGTATGATAGAGTATTTTCTCTTTCTTCGTCTCCATGGAGAGAGCTGCATCATCTAAGCCTCAGGTCCCAGGGATGGCTTCTGACTGGAACGTTTCTTCTTCCTCCTTATCTTTTCTTTGAAGGATTAAGTAGGGTCACAACCTGTCCAGGTTTGCCGGGGAACTTTTCCTTTCTATGGGCCAGGAGCCCCCTCAGTCCCAGCAAACCAGGTCATCATAGCTTTCAGTTTGTATAAAAGCTAAATTGCATTGAATTTATGAGTAAGATTCAACTTCAACCACAGTCGCAGACTTCAGTCTCAATCACAGATCTATTATTCATTCAACAAACACACGGTAAGTAAAATTCAGCTCTTTCTGTCATCCCAGACCTATCAAAGTGACTCTCAACTTTTCCACCTTTCACCGTAGCTGTGTGGGGTCAACAACTTGTATTATACATCTTCTGAGGCCCGGAGTTCCTAACACAGGCTCTAATTCAAACCGTTGCGTCATTAAAAGTTAAGTGAAAGAACAAATGAATGCCCCTCTGTCCCTCAAGGGGATACTCTGTGGCTCCAAATATGCCACCACTTGAACCCTGCGAGCCCCTGCTTGAAGCTAAAGAAAGCACTGAGGTGGGGAGTGATGGGGAGGCAGCGGGCAGTCATGATGTCACGTGGGATCTTGGCTCAGACGAGGCCAACAGGTTTTAGAATCAGCCACAAACTTCATCATTCCTTTTTACCCTTCTGGGAATAAAATCCCCCCAAATTTGTTTTACATGAGGTTTATATTTATATTTATGAGAAGCTGGCATTTAGGAGGGCTTCATAACTTGGAAACAGTCGTAATTTTGCATCAGACCTCAAAATCTAAGAAGCGGAGGCCGTGGTTACTGGGGGGGAAGGGGGGAGGAATTTGCCTGCGAGACTTCCTCCATTCCCAAATAAGTTCTGTCTTTCTTGCCCAGTCAGACTCTCTATAAAAGGGAAAACTGGACAACAGGCAGTGGGAACGAGAGTGGGTCCTGGCAACTTTCTGTGAAACGTGTATACCACGTTGTTTACGACAGCCAGCCCCAGAATCCAAACGTAGACAGCTGTTTATGTAACGAAAATAGCTACTTTTCCAGCGATGAAGGTGGCTACGGGGAGTTGGACCCCTCTGAGCAGACATTGGCTGGAGCTGAGGCTGGAGGGGAGGGCAGGACACAGGATCCCCTGGGACACCGGGCAGGTATGAATGGTTTTTAAGGCCAGTTTTTTCTGCTCCGGTAGTCTCCCAGGATAGAGATGTCTAAGATGCATGGGAGAGAAACGGGAGCCCCAACCCAGCCTCCTTTCTTTCCTGTCAATCACCGAGGATGGAGTTCTTCATCTAAGGTGCAAGTTGAAGCAAGCACAGCATGGTGTCCTCCTAGCCGGGGGCAGCAAAGGGTCTGTGCCAGCCAGCTCCTTTCTCAGCACAGTAAATTGGAATGAAGCCCCCATCCCAGGCTAGCTGGAGAAGACTTGCTCCAACACAGGGTTTCAATCAGCCACCCACTGCCTGGGGCAACAGGGAGGCTCAACAATTCCAGGGTCTGGAGAACTCTCTGTATCCTGGACACAAATTCACCATGTCCTTCATACCTCTGGACTCCTGGCCCATGCCTGGGATCACCATCTTTCACTTCCCTCCACGAGACTCAGTCTCCAAGACTCAGTTCAAGTGTCCGGTCCTGTCCCAACGTTCTCCCTCCTCTGGGTACCATCTCATGTGGTCACCCATCTCCAGGTGTGTCCTCCCACATGGGTGGGCCCTGTCTCATCTTCTTTAAAACAGCCTTGGCCCACGGCACAGTACCTGGTGTGTTCAGTCACATTGTTAAATAGCTTATCTTTCCAAATCATGCTGTCTTAGAAAGACGACAGCTGGGAGCCAGATAGTCCAAGAACACAAGTAGAACTGTTAGGCCTCTGCGTCAAACCATACAGTTAGCTCTTGTATTATAAGGTCTGAAATTTCACGTGCTGCCCTGATCTCTTTGGGTTCTCAGGGTGCAAAGGCCTAGCTGCCCAGCTCTCACCAGATATGCCCCTAACCTGGAGGGAAAAGCACCCCTTCTGGTTGGTTCCTCCATCTGCTGGGCCAGCTGCACCCCATCTAGTGCTCAATCTAGTGGGTTTCACCTCCCTTCCAGCCCACTGACTTAACTGAACACGCCAGTCACTTCTTCCCATGGGAGGTAGGGGGCACCTTGCCCTTTGTCACTACGAAGCCTGCCTCCCATGACGCCTGCTTGTTCACTCTATCTATCCCCGAGTACAGTTCCATGTGGCCCTGTGTGGCCTCCTCTGAGGCTGCATGCTTGATTAATAAACTTCCATTTGATTTCATCTCCCCGGTGTTGGGGGTCACATGTTTGGCCATCTCAAACTATAGGGTGTGGAATCCTCCTCCACCAATGGGGTGAATAAGAAATGATTAGAGTTGCAAGCCCTCTGGTTTATTGGACTTACCCCAGCCAGCTAACAGGGAGGTGAAGAAGGTCAACCACCACACCAGAGAGCCAAGAGTGCCTACAACTGCAAACAGGAGAACTGCATCCATCATCCAAGTGGAATCTAAGCACCCTCTCGATACAGAGGTGGAGCAGACATAACCATCCCAGGATCCACAGAATGGAGGAATAGAGTATGGATTAGAGTGGACTTACTGATACTCTATTCTGGAACTAATGTGATCAGTAATGGAAGTAAATGTAGCACTGAGATGGAGAAAGTGGCCATGGTAGCTGCTGAGGGTGGGGAGTGGGAAGAAGAGATGTGATGTGGGGGCATTTTCAGGACTTGGAGTTGTCCTGAGTGGTGCTGCAGGGACAGTTACTGGACATTGTATGTCCTCCCATGGCCCACTGGGTGGACTGGGGGAGAGTGTAAACTATAATGTGGACTATTGACCATGTGGTGCAGCAGTGCTCAGAGATGTATTCACCAAGGGCAATGAATATCCCATGATGATGGAGGAGGTTGTTGTTATGGGAGTAGTGGGGTGAGGGGGTGGGGAGTATATGGGGACCTAATTTTTTTAATGTAACTTTTAAAAAAATAAAGGAAAAAAGAAGAATAGAACAACTAACTCCCCACCACCCTTAGATGGAGGCAAACATTCCCATCATGGCTTACAAGTCCAGGCATGACCGGGCCCCCCTGCCCTCTGCTCTCATCTCCAGCTGGTCCTTTCCCAGCTCTCCATGCCAGCCTCCTTTAGACTCTACTGGTACTATGTGCCTATGTGCCTCAGGGCCTTTGCACTGTTACCTCTGCTGAAGCTGCTGTCCCACCCCCCACACCCACTCTCTGCCTCATCCTACTCATAATCAGGTCTTCACGTAAATGCCACCTCCTTAGTTCCGCCTTCCCTGAAGCATCCCCCCACCCCAGTCTAGACTAAGTCCTCCTCTTGTATGTTTGCGCCTCATGCCAAGCACTGCCGTAAGCATGCTTAGGGGCAGGGCTGGGTTTGGATCCCGGGGCATCTGGCCTGCACTTACGGTCCCACGTCGCTGGGCCTCCTGCGCTTTCCCTTGTAGCATGAGGGTACTTGCTTGTTCATGCAATTATTTGTTTACTGTCTGACTTTCCTGCTTGACTCGTAGAGGGCAGGAAATCCATCTTCTCCACGGTCTCTCCAGTGCCAGCCCAGTGCCTGGTTTAATAGGAATGAATAAATAATGAATGAATGAACTAATTAATCAACCGAAGGAGGTTTAGAAGAACGTAGGAGAGAGGCCCTCGAGCAACCAGATCGGTGTCACCTTGACGCCAGACCAAGCTTGGACGCGAGCACAGCCCGCGACCAAATGGGCTTCCAGGGACAAAGGGCAACTGTTCTCTGCCCGAATCAACTGGATCTTGTAAGGCAACTGGGTCAGAGGAGGAAAGGCAACAGAAAATCCCCACAGTTACACACTCAGGGCTGTTTTCCCCTTTTCCACTGGAAAAAATAAAAAACAATGGCTCATTGCTCAGGTCTCCAGGGGCCAGTGGGTGGCTGTGACATGGAGCAGGAGGATGACAAGTTCTTGACAGTCAGAATCTCTGACCTCGATGCAGACTCAAGGAGAAAGGCCCCGTTGAAGTCACACTTGGCTGCAGAACTGCCTAGTGCAAGGAGGGGCAGCCACGGCTGCCGGGACGCGCCGGGCACACGGTGGGTATTCACAGCCTGGCGGCCACAGCCCCTCCTGATCACCCGCCCTGCCCACCCCCAGCAGCTCACAGAACTCTCTGTCTCCGTCCCTGAGTCAAGCCTGCACAGAATTAACTGTAATAATTGGCAGGTGGGCTGCTGGCTTCTGGGTTTCAATTCACCAGGGGCTCATGAAAAAAACTGGATGTTCCATTGCCGGTATTTAGCTTGGGCCCCAAGAAGCTTCAACTTTCCATGACCAGAAACAAACTGTGTGGCTGCAGCTGCCTTGGGCAAATAAGAGCTCCAGAACAACCTTGGAGAAGAGGCCCCTCCGGCCAACGCTCTGTTCCCTCCTTGGGGGAAAGAGAAGGAAACAGCCCTTGACCTGCTGCCCCTCTCAGGAGCACAAGGTAGTGTGGAAGGAAGGACTCTTTCTGGGAGCGTTGTTTTTCTGGCTGGGAGGGACCACTCATCACCTTCAGAGATTTTCCATGGGAAAAATGCCCGTGTCATCCTTTACATGAAAACCTGTAAGGATAGGAGCGCTTATTCCAATCACAACCGGACTGCCATTTTAGCAGCATCTAATGCCCCTCGTATAGGAATGATTCACAGGTGCCACTTGCACAGTGCTCGCCTGTCGTTTGCCCATGGCAGACTCCACAAAACTTTTCTACCGTGCCTTAGGGATGGACTCAGAATCCTTCTCACACTGTACCCCTAGAAAGCCTTAAATTAATAGGAGTTGGCATGAGAGTCGGAGGGTATTTGCCACTTCTTTTTTAGTAACTCAGAGTAGGCCCAAAATGGTCAGAAAATTCCTGCTAGGAGAGGAGTCCGGGCATGTCCTGCTACAGGACTTGGGGCTTTGATGCCAATTACTGCCCCAAAAGGAATCCTTACTACTGCCCTTCAAAGAGCAGGGCCACCGAGGGTGATCCTTGGGGAGGGGACCACTGGGCAAGATTTTACTGGAGACCCAGGCCCAGTGGCCCAGGACTGGGGCAGCCAATGCCAGTTGCACATCCTTTCTGCTCCTCACTCCCCACCCTTGAAGCTGGACTCCCCGTTGGCGTTTTTGCCACCTGCTAGGGCAAGGATGGAGACCGTTGTCAGCCTGAAGCCATTTCTGGCAGACAGCTGCCCCATCCCTGTCTCCCTGGCACGTGGCATTCAGTCGCTCCTTGTCCGCAGGCCTGAGTTGGGCCCTTTCTCATTGAAAGCTGGTGAGAGGTGACCGTGTGGGAAGACCCCAGCCTCCAGGGCTGGGCGAGGTCCCGGGGAGCGGCTTCTCTTGGCGTGAGGTTCCGTGGAGAAGGTCCTTCATCCCGACTCCAGGTGGCTTCAGCGACTCCTTCCTGGTTCCGTGTCCTCATGGCCCTGGGCTTCCAGCCACTGGGCTCAGCAGGGTGACCTTCCCGGACTCCCTTTCCCACGGATGCTGGAGCTGTTGCATCAGTGCCTCCGACCTCTCAGGCCACCTCTGGGAGGAGGACGCTCTGCCCTTCCAGGCTGGGTGCCGGGGCCTGGCCCCCCCACTGCTTGTGCTCCTGAGATGGCTCCCTGTGCTTTAGACTGGTCACTTCAGCTCTCCCTTTCCTCTCCTGCCAAGTGGGAATGACCGTCCACCTCCCGGGGCTGCTGTGGTGGGCAGTGACAGGGGCCGCACCAAGCGCTTGGCAGGCGGGGAGACCCCGAGGGCGCTGGCTGCCGTCAGCACTGGGGCGGCGTTGAGCTGTGTCACCCGTTCTGTGGATCACAGGCTACTTTCCAACGAACGGGGCCAGGAAAAAGAGGCCGGAGACATGAACGAGCGCGTGGGTCTGTGTGTGAGCCTGTGTGTGTGTGCGTCTATGTGTGTGTCTGTGTGAGCATGTGTGTGTCTCTGTGTACCTGCACGTCTCTGTGTGTGTGTGTATACACGTGTGTCTCTAGGTGTGCCTATGTGTCAGCATGTACGTGCATAGCATAGCAGCATGGCAAATTGAAACTCACGGTACAACCTGGATGTGCAGACAAGAAAACATGCATTTTGTCTAAATCTTATGCATCTCCCTCCTGAGTCTACTGCTGGTTTGTAGCTACAGGGAAAAGGGTCATTTTTAGTCCCATCTGCTGTATAACTTAGGTCCTAACATTTAAACAGGACTTCTGCTCAGTTTTTCTAGGGAAAAAATAAAAAGCAACAACTTCTGACTCCCTCAGCTTTCTCTTCCTGCCCCAGAGTGGCCTCTGGGAGTCTGGGGACTCACGCGGTGGCCTTGGGCCGTCTGCGCTCCTGGGTCCCTGCGCTGGCCTGCGTGGGCCTTACTGCTAGAGACGGCGCCAAAGGCCGGGGAGGGGTTGTCTCCACCACCTGCCGCTGATCCCCCAGCCCCTCTGCCTCACCTGTGAGGTCTGGCAGCCGCTTCCCTGGCCTTCCTCACGGAGCCCCGTCCCTTCTCCAGACAGACCTTCAGCTCTCCCGAGGCTCACCTTCACCACAGGTAAAGAGGGTGGCTGAGGAGAGCTGAGGTTTGGCGCCTTCTTGCTGCACCTCTGCGCCCAGGGGCGGCGGCGGCCTCCTCCCAGAGCCCCAAGAGGAGGTGGTTGAGCGAGAGCATCCTGGCGGCCCAGGTGAGGAGAGCTCAGGAGGTGGCCGCTACACCGGTCCTTGGAGGGCGAAGCTTCCCGGGGCAGGAGTCCAGTGTTCTGATGCTCTGTCACCTGGCCGTGTGAGCCCATGGGGAGGTTCTCAAGCCCTCAGGTGCTGGAGGTGACTGTGGGAGGTGAAAGCCACAGAGGAAGGTGGAGGCACCAGCACAGTGGTATTTCTACTCGACTTCGAGAAACATTTCAAATGGGCACCCCAGAGCCCATGCCATTTGCTGGCCATGAAGCCCCCGACCTGCTGCCTACCAAGTGGCCAACGTCCAGGGACCCCGACCGTCCCTCCCTGCCAGGCTCAGAAGAGATGCCATCTCTTCTGTGACGCTGATCCCCCACCTGGATCTAGACCTTGATTCCAAGGGGACTTGAAGCAGGAAGGGTGCCCTGCCCGCTCTGCAGAGAAGCGGCAGAAGCTGCCGAGCCTCTCCGGGCCACTGCGTTGCCGCGGCCCCATGATCGTCCACTCCTAATCCACCTGCCAGGGCACCGCAACATCCGGGGTGTCTGAGGGATTCTGAACGAGGGAGAGAAAGACAAAGCCTCCAGGCCCCCCGGCGGCCCCCATCAGAGCAGGAGCGATGAAAGACCAACAAAAAAGTCACAACCGTGCTCAAGAGGACACAGAGTCAAGGAAAGGACTTCCTGGAACTCAAAGAAAAAAAAATTTTTCTATTTTAAAAACTCAGGAAAAAAACTGTAAAGAGGATGATCGCTGCTGAGACGTGAAGCAGACTTCTGGGAGATCAAGTGAAAGAAATGGCTCGCCATACACAAACATAAAGAGATGGAAGCCATGAGGAAACCTAGGAGTCTCTGAAGACATAAGGAGGCGTTAGAATAACAGAAGTTCCAAAAGGAGAGAGGGGGGAAAGAACAGGCAGGGGAGAAGTAATATTTAAACAAATAACAGATGAAGATTTCTGTGACCTGACAGAGGAGTTAAGACTGTAGATGGAAAGTCCCAAGTCCTGGAAAGAATGATTTTATTTTGAAGACATACCTAGACATAACTTGGCCAAATCTTAGCATTCTAAGGATAAAGAAAACTACTTAGCAGGGTGAGAAAGAATAAAGGGACATACAGAGGGACATGTTAGCTTTTCCTTGTGATATCTTCATGGTGTTTCTCTAGTAAAAAATGAATGCTTCTTATTTTTAAATTGATGGGGGGAAAAAGTTTTATTGCCCTTTTGTATGTCCTCATTTGTTTCCAAACAAAAAGCCAGCGTTGTGGGTCCAGTATCTCGAGGCATGCCTGACCCCTGACCCAGTGTCAAACTGTCCTGTTCTTTGGGCCCTGCCTCTTCAGTTCCCCTGGGCTCCTTCTGTCTGGCAAACACTTCTTGTGCCTTTACTTTCAGCCTGGGACTGTGCTTTCCAAAAGGCCAAGATGTGCAAGGCGAGGCTTCTGCTCTCTGGGAGCATAAACAGGGCAGCGGGCTGAATGTGCTGGGCTGGGCCCAGCCTCTGGCCTTCGCTTTGTTTTGCCCTCTGCTGATTCTCAGGTTAAGTGAGAAGATGGTGAAAGATCTTGCACAATGCCTCCATTAGCCTGCCTAGGAGCCCGTCAAAGGCAGGTGGCAAAGCCAGTGTCCTTTGGTTTCCACGACCAGCCCCGGATGGCATTTCCCATGATCTAGATGAGGCTCCTTCTTTCCCCCAACATCCCACTCCCCAGACCCTCCCCTTACACCCATCCTGCACACAGCTGTCTCCCTCATCATCTGCAGCCCTGCTGTTGGGATGCCCGTGTTCTCAGCAGCACCGTCCAGATGTGAATGTTGACTCACCTCGTGGGTTTGTTTTCCAAAGGTAATGGAAAACAGGCTCCAAAGGCACGGCCACTTTGAAGCAGGGTCACCTTTGAAGCTGGGACAGGGGACGGCTTGAGGTTAAGACCCAAAGTATAAGGGGAGTCCACCAAATAGGGGGGTTCGTTCCTGCTTCCCTGGTGTCTTTCTGGTTGGAGCCATAGGCAGCTTGGAGAAGCCAACCAGAGGAAGGGTGAGGGGGAGACAGAGGGACAGCCCCTGCAAGAGGTGGCCGTGGAGGGCCATTTCCTGGAACACTGGCCTGCGGTGCTTGGGACAGCTCAGCAGGCTGTGAGAGATGCTCTCCGGGGGCTGGGAGGCCGCCATATTGGACAAAGTTGGTTTTCCAGTCAGCACCAGTAGAACGAAAACATTTGCTTGCCTGGGGGGACTAGACTGGGCAGAAGGGCAAAATGACCCGGGTGCTCCATGACTCAGCATGATGCCAGAGATACCTTTTGCCCAGGATTGTGAAAGACACGGGGCCAGCTCGCCTGCCCCCTCCCCTCCTCTCCTTGCCATATGGAGGCCCACCTCCTGACACCGCCCTTTCGTTTGTCTGGTCAGAGCCTGACCAAGGCCCGGGCCTTGGGAATCTTCCTAACCCCAAAGCTTCTTCTCAACCCACGGGTCACCCCTCCTTCCTGCCCCTTGAGGTGCAGGGAGCCAACAGGCTGGAGACCCAGAGGAGGAAATGTCATGGCGGCCCAAGGCGGCTCAAGGCCACACTGCAGAAGGCCATAGAGAAACAGGCTTTCTGTGGAGAGTATCTTCAAGGATCTGCACTCCCGCCCGGCAGACAGGAGCCCCGGCGTGCTGGCTCTGGGAGGGGCTGCCAGCTATCTGTTTAGTCTGGTACTGGCCAAACAGGCCCGCCAGGACCAGCAAGCTGCCATGTGGGGACCTCAAGGCCCCTGAGTCCATGTTTATCTTTGGGCTTGGATCCAGGATAGTGTGTCCATTTCCAAATCATAATTACAATAACAATAACCTGTCCTTGGTGAGATGCAGACTTCGGCGTCCATGTCAAGGTGCAGCAGAACAAAATGCCCTCAGAGAAGGAGACTGTGCGTAACAAGTCTGGTACTCAAAGAATGGGTTTTTTGATAAGGACCTCTAACACCTCGGTAAGAATAGAACGTGGAGACGCTGTAATCGGAAGAGATAATCAGGGAAATGACCGGAGCCTAGGGCTTTGCAAAACGGGGTGTTCCAGCTGGTTTCCCGTCCCTGGACAATGCACGGTCCGGCATTTGGATAGTCAATTATCTCCTGATGCAGAGGACTAGTTGGATCTCTTTGGTTCTGGAAATGTCCCAATGAAGCAAGAGAAAAATGGGACAAAAGGCTTTGGCAGAGGCCGAGCCATTCTCACAGCTGCAGACATGAAAGACCAGAGCAACCTCTCCCCCCGCCCCCACGTCCCCACCCCGGCACCCACATGGCCTTAGGACCCTCGGAAGCAGGGCTTAACCCCACGAAGTACGCACAAGCCCCCCCGCCGCCCCGGGAAGACCCCTGCCATGGGTCTCTCCCACCCCTTCTCTGCAACATCTCTGTCTCCCTACGAGCAAAAATATCACTGAAATAATCTTTCTGCCCCCTGGCGCCAGTCCCCAAGGCACCTAGCTGTCTTCTTCTCAGCCTTCTCCTAGAAAAAGACCAGCTTCCCAACCATCCGCTGACATTCCTGGCAGAAGTCGCCTTATTATTCTACCTGAACCAACAAACAGCAAAGCCAGCGCAGACATTCGCCTATTGGGATTGCAAAGCTTTTAATGCCATCAGTCATGTGGAAAATGTTGAGCCGCGTCTGGCAGAGTCCTGCAAGACCTTCAGGCAAACAACACAAGTCTGCCGAGAGCTTTCGGGGCCCATATGGAGGAGGAGATGCTAATAGCAAAACCAGACCCCGGCCTCCTGGACTCACGGTAACGAGGACCAGGTGACCGAGGATGAAGGAAACGACCCTGGGCATGTCAAGCCCGAGATGGCCAAAAACCCCAAATGAATGAGGCTGCAAACAAGCAAATGTAGCTGTCTAGAAGGAAGAGGATGTGGAGAAGGCGGGAGGTGTCATCAATTACTTGGGGTGCTCCGAGAGCCAAGGATTATGCTTGGAAGGACAACTTCTGGGCATCTGGAGAAGTCTTTGCTCAGCATCCTAATTGTTCTGGATAAAATCAAGCTCAATCAGACCATCCGAGCCAGGCCAGATGGAGGCAACATTGTGGAGTGTGCAAACCTGTCTTGGGCTCTGCTCTGTCCTCCTCCTGCCTCTTTTCCTGTCTTCCCTGTCTTCCCATCAGTCTATCCCCTTTCGCCTCCTTCCCACCCACAGGTTCAGGGGTCCATGGATTTGCACTATAAAGGGAATAAATTATAATTGATTATAGTTATATTTTAATAAATTGTCAGATAAAGGATTAATATTCTCGCTATGGAAACTCACAAATAGGCAGGAAGTGGAAGGGGGCAAGAGTCACAAAGACATACCCAAAATAGCTTAGGGGAGGGAGCAGTGAGGAGGGAGACTAGCTCAGCTCTGCCCCCCACTTCTTGCGGGGCCTGGGGTCGTGGCCTGCTCCTTCTTGGCCTCAGTTTTCTCCTCTGTGTAGGGAAGGCATAACTTGGGTGACTCTGAAGTTCCTTGGGTCTCCGGCAGTCCATGGGCATGAGGCAGCGGGATCGTCTCAGGAGCCACTGAGAAGTAGTTGGGCACGTTTATGGAGATAGGAAGATGCAATAACTCATCTGCTTCTCAGACCAAAGTGGTCAGGGAGGGCAACCATGGGGTTGTGCCAAGCCCTGACGATGGAGTACTGCCCTGTTGCTCTCATAGAAGTGTAGGAGCATTTTGGGGCCATATTAATGGTTTGGAAGTGCACATTCAGGAGCTTCTCCCATGTCCCTTGGGAGGCCACTGGGAAAACATGCAACCAGACCCCTCAAGTCCTAACTCATCCATGAGAGCTGGTTGCCCCTCTTCTCCTCCAGCTCTTTGTGCAAGCCCAGGTTTCACCTGGTTTTTCCCCACTCCAGGGGCACTGTCCGCACTTGAGTCTAGGCGAAAGGCTCAGCTTTTCCAGGATGAAGGAGGTCCCCTACAATTGTGCAAGGTACTGGCCCAGGGTGCTCCTTCAAATTCTTTTGAGGCAATACTGTATGTGTCATAGAGTTCAACAGTCCACTGCAGATCTTTTAGTTTGGCTTATCACAGCTACTTCTTTTCCCCACCAGCCCGTGAGCCCCCACAGAGCAAAAAGCTCGTCCTCCACGTCCACCTCGCACCAGACTAGATGACCAGTAGGCGTTTCATAACCCGTGTTGACTTGACCAGGCTAGTGGTCATGACCGCGAAGGCCATTCCTTGTTATTCATAAGTTTTGTGGGATTTTATATTTTTTTTCACATGAAAGGTATTTGGGTGTCTGGGAAATGGTTTTTAAAATAACTTTTTTATAGCTAATGAGGAATTTAAAAATATCATGGAGAACAAAAGGCTTCTTTTTAAACCCAGTCCACAGAACATCGCCACAATGGACACCCTGTTTAGTTGCTACAAAATGTTTACTTTGCTACAGATTGAATGCAGAGAGAGGGCTTTCTTGTGCCTAGATCTCAGCCTCAAAAAGAATTCCAGTCACCTCAGCTCCACTCCACACACTTCACCTAAACTATGCGCTGTGGGACGAGGTCGTGTTTGGAGCAGCTCTCTGTCGGCCCTGGTGGGGGTGAGTGGCAGGCGGCCTCTCACTGTAAACTCAGGATTTTCCATCCCAGGGTGAAGGAGATCAGTGGAGCTACTCACCATTTTGTCCTTCAGAAAAGACTTAACATTTCCTTTGGGGATGGAAGGGAGAGAGTGTAGGAAGGAGGGAGGGAGACACATTCTCTCTCCTCATAGCTTAGGGTGGAAGCTCCCGCCGTGGCCTAGCATTATGCAGTCACCTTCCCTGCTTCCAAGCGGTGGTCCAACTAGACTCAATGACCAAGCTACTGCCATGTTCACCCTTCCTTAGCCGTCACAAGATCTTAGCTGTCATAAGATCAGAAATCTGGCACTCTCACCAAGCTTCAGATTCCCTCTCTATAAGATAAGACTATTTCTCCTAGTAAGGGTCAGGCTTACAGATGACGAGGCACCTGGCTCAAGTTCTGGCATAGAGCAGGCACTCACGGAGCCATGATGGCTGTTAAAAACTGTTGTGGTCATGACTATTATTAGAGACCACTCAGTGCTTACGTGGTTCTTATAGATCCTCACCAAATGCCGCTCCTAGCATCTCTCTCCGTTGTCTGATGATGAGTACCAAAGACTTGCACGTTATTGGCAACCCTGGAAATTTCACTCACTCTGAGCCACCACGTCCAAGTCCAGGTGGCTCATTCATGGTGTTTGTGGCTCATCAACCAATTCCCTCTTCACAACTTTACATCATCACCAATTGCACAGAAAGTCAGTATCTTACAGTAGCCTTCTGCAAGACAAAGTTTCGTATAGACAAAGTCTATACAAATGACCTCCATGAGGCTACGGATCTTTGTGTCAAACTCAGAGACAAGTCAAGCATGATTTCCACCTTGCATACTCTGCTTTCTTTCACCAAAGAAGGCATTTTAGTTAAGCATTGGTTATTCTTTCTCTCTTGTACCTTCACTGTGTCACATCCTGAAGAAGTGACGCTTCCTTATGCAGGTGGGTTTCCAGGAACACCATGACCACATGAAATGATGGGTTATGCTAGTCACCAACAGTCCTGGCCATTAATCTACATTTAGTTTACTTGTCCTTGAAAATACTCGGTGTTGACCAACACCCACTTTAAACCTACAATCTGATAAAAAAGAAAATTAAAATCTCCCCAAAAGTTATCTCAAAAACCATGGAAAATTTTCAAAAAAGGGAACCTCATATTTTTTAATGTAACATTTTGTGTGATCTATGTATCTTTTAAAAATAAATAAAACATACATTAAACAAACAAACAACAAAAAACATTGACTAGGTCCCAGCCACACACTATTTTTCCACTTTGACATCCCTAAATGAAAAGACACTCCCAGCCTCAGTTTCAAGATGGTCACAGACGCTCTGCCTGGGTTCCTCTTGGGCAAACCTTTCTGCAGACACGTGGGCCCTGCGAGGTTGGCTCGCCACAGTAGCTCTTTCAGATTTCTCCCCTCTATTTAAATGAGATGGGCACAACATGCACCCAGTAAACTGTGACCCCACAGATAAATGGATGGTATTATGCTTAATTACTGTTTTCCAAGCCATCAGCCCTACTTTTAATAGAGTCTCACATTCCTGACTGGTAATTTCACCTCCAGGACTATAGACAAGGCTAGGGTCATGAGAAGTGAGCCGTCTTCATCACCACCAAACTATTGCATTTGGTCTCTGACAACCTTCACATCTGGCATCTCATCCTTCAATGGTCTCAGGAAAAGCAACATGCCTCACTCTTGGAGTCAACTTTCCCTGAACTTTCACCTAGTCTCACCTCAAAGGATTTTCTTCTTACACCTCTCTCAAGCTCTCCCTCCCTACTCACACAACCCTTTTTAACATGACCCAACTACCTTCTCTCCCCTTTTAAAAATTTATTGTGGGGGCACAGATGTGGCTCAAGCAGTTGAGCACCTACTTCCCACATGGGAGACCCTGGGTTTTGATCCCAGAGCCTCGTAGGGACAAGAAAAGAAACAAGCGAGCAAGCAAACGGAGAAGAAGCCTACTCAGTGGAGCCAATGTGTGGCTCAGTGGTTAAGCGCCAGCATCCCATATACGAGGTCCTGGGCTCAAACTCTGGTGCCTGGTAACCAAAAAAAAATATTCTTAATTTTAAAAATAGTGGTTTTATATATATGTATATATACATGCATACACATACACAACATAAAATTTGCCATGTTCACTTTTTTAAGGTGTACAATTCAGTGGCCTTAATTACATTCACAATGCTGTGCTACCATCACCTCCATCCATTACTAAAATCTTTCCATCACCCAAAACAGAAATTCTGTATCTATTTTTTTTTTTTTAAACATTTATTTATTTATTTAATTCCCCCCCCCCTCCCCTGGTTGTCTGTTCTTGGTGTCTATTTGCTGCATCTTGTTTCTTTGTCCGCTTCTGTTGTCATCAGCGGCACGGGAAGTGTGTGTGGCGCCATTCCTGGGCAGGCTGCTCTTTCTTTTCACGCTGGGCGGCTCTCCTCACAGGCGCACTCCTTGCGCGTGGGGCTCCCCCACGCGGGGGACGCCCTTGCGTGGCACGGCACTCCTTGCGCGCATCAGCGCTGCGCATGGGCCAGCTCCACACGGGTCAAGGAGGCCCGGGGTTTGAACCGCGGACCTCCCATGTGGTAAATTCTGTATCTATTAAGCAAAAACTCCCCATGCCTACCTTCTTCCCAGGCCCTGGTAAACTCTAATCTACTTTCTGTCTCTATAAATTTGAATATTTGATATATTTCATATAGACTCATACAATATTTGTCCTTTTGTGTCTGGTTTCTTTCACTTAGCATGTTTTCAAGATTCATCCATGTTATAGCACGTAGCAGAACCTGACTCCTTTTTATGGCTGCATAATATCCCACTGTACATGCATACCACATTTTGGTTATCCATTCATCTGTTGATGGACACTTGGCTTGTTTCTACCTCTTAGCTATTGTGAATAATGCTGCTATGAACATTTACGTACAAGAGCCTATCTGAGTTCCTGTTTTCGATTCTTTGGGAGTATATCCCTAGGAGCTGAATTGCTGCATCAAATGGTAATTCTATGTTTAATTTTTTGAGGACTCACCAAATTATATTTCCACAGTGTCTGCATGATTTTATATTCCCACAAGCAAAGCACAAGGGTTCTAATTATTTCACATTCTTTCCAACACTTGTTATTTTTTCCCTTTTTAAATTAATAGCCATCCTTGTGGTTGTGACACGGTATCTCATTGTCAAAACCATCTGATCTTGGTCCCACTGCCATCCACTCAGCTGACTGTTCACTGCCAAGATTCTTGATTGCAAGGTCTTCACCCCCCACCCCATCACAGAGCTACTTGTTCACTCGTGAATGTCTGAAATATCACTCTCATCCCAGCCCTCCACCAAATGAGCCTCTCAATCCTAAGGTCAAAGACTAAGCCCTGGGACAAATCCCCACTCTGGGAGGGAAGAGGGAGGATTCGTACCCAGGCCTGGCTGAAATGCTACGCCTTATGAGAAAATTACAGAATCACACACATAATTGCCCAGACAGTCAAAATGGCACTTGGAAGTCAACCACTTATTTCCTGGAGATGTCACCTCCTTTTCTTACTGTGACAAATGGCCTCTACCACCCTGTATCACCCCACCCCAATTGTGCCACCCCACCCCACCCATCTCCTAGCTCCTCTGAGAAGTCTTCTCTGCCCTTCCCCCAGTCTAAGTATGCTCTCCCCCAGCACATTTCTGCATTCATCAGGGAATCCCACTGCCAGCTTTGCACAGGCATCACTGAGCACTTACTATGGGCCAGGCTGTCATTTAGTTATTTTGTCCTCACAACACCCTAAGGGATAAGTAATACTGTTGTCTTAGTTTCTATTTCATGGAAGAGGAAATTGAGTCCCAGAAAGGATAAACTATACTTGCCCCTAGCCTCCCTTTTAGAAAGTAGCAGAGTCAGACACTTGGTTGCCAGGAGTCTGGCTCTACCCTGTGTGTTCTGTTCCCCTCTTGTTGTCTGTGTCAACTCAACCACATGCCCTCTTTCAAGGTGAGGCTCCTCCCATTTAGGGCATCTGTGGACAAGAGGGGCCTGTCCTTTTTCAGAGAGCCCCAACCAGTTCTGGAGAAGACCTTGGCATTCACGGTTGAAGCCCTCTGGCTTCCCGTTCTCCCTCCTGGACTTTGACTCTCCATACTCTTCCTCCCTGCTGTGGGTTCAATTGTGTCCCCCAAAAGATACGTTTGAGTCTGAACCCCTGGTACCTGGGTCTTGCAGGTGTAATGAAATCGAGTCATCCTGGATTAGAGTGGGCCATCAATCCAATGACTGATGTCCTTACAGGGGAGGGAGTTTTGGAGACATGGAGATAACAGAGAAACAGAGGAGACACACAGAGAAGAGGGCCATGGGATGATGGAGACAGATTGGGGTGATGCCAGTGCGAGCCAAGGAAGCCAGGATTGCCAGCAGCCACCAGAAGCTGGAAGGGACCCCTGTACTTGCCAGCAGCCAACAGAAGTTGGGGAAAGACCTTTCCCTAGAGCCTTTGGAGTGAACATGGCCCTGCTCACATGTTGACTTCTGAGACTTCTGGCCTCCAGAACTGTGGGAGAGAATAAATTTCTGTCGTTTTAAGCCACTGAGTTTGTAGTCCTTTCTTGTGGCAGGCCTAGGAAACTAAGACAGCCCCTTCCCCCAAAGCTGGCTCTGCTTGCATCCACATCTGCTGCTGACATGTCCCCACTGGAGAGGAGCCTGACTTTGTGTTCACGATATAGAAGAGAGGGGTAGTTATGTTATGGACTCTGCAGTGGAGGGCCCAGATTCAATCCTCAGCCCTCCACTTATTCACTGCGTGGTCTGGGGCTACTGACCAAACCTCTCTGTGCTTCAGATGCCTCCCCTGTAAAATGGGTATAGCAGTATCATCCTCCCATGGAGGTTGTGAAGATTAAGTAGTAAACTCTGAATAAGCATTTGACGTTGTTATGTCCATTCATATGGTCCTAAGGAAATGTCCCTTCTCTTCACCATGATCATTTATTAGGAGGCTCTCGAAGGTGGAAAATACTTGAAGAGCCAAAGAAGTACATATCTAACAGTGGAATTCCAGGCACTCTGGACGGCCGAGGGTCCTTCCCTGCACCCTCCTAATGTATCACCAAGGCAGCTGGCCATGTGCCTAACCATTTTCAGGAGACTAATTAACAGCCACATAAACTTCTTGCACAAACTGACCAATTGCCTTTCACCAGCACTGAACTTGAGGATTTAATTAGTCAGATGTGTGCAGGGGAGGTTCCTGTGCTACTAAAATTAGCTCAGCAGAAGATCTACTTCTGCAAGGCAAGGTCAACGGAGGGCTTGCTAGGCCTTGCCTGAATTCTGGGCCATGGAGTAAGGAGTAGGGAGCAGGGCAAGAGGGAACTGTGGAGGGGAAGAAGGAACAGCTCCCCATTTTCTTCCTGGCTTTCTTTTTTTGCTGTACGCAGTTTGAGTAGTTACTGGTCCAGATTGCAATGCCTTGTTTATTGATTTCACAGGCTTGCAGACCAGAACATGATGAATATCACTTTTCCACTGGGGTTAAAGTCACACAGCCAAAGAAGTGAGGCAATCATCCAGAAAACAGAACTGTTTTCGTCCAAATGTGCCATTGGAGACCCTCTGAAAAACAGGCTATTTAGGTAATTATGGAACTTAAGCTAAGACAAGGCTCTTACCTGAAATAGCTGCATAATTGCCTTAGTTCTCTAGTTTGTCCCCACAGATGTAACCTCATCAAATCGCCAGCTCACCTGAGCCAGCCCTCGCAAAGCCAGGCCATGACGGTGATATTGATGCCAGTTTCATAAAGCAAGAACTAGGTTCTGCCGAGCCCAAGGTTGCAGCCAATCCCTGGTGGTTAAAGAGTCGTGTGTAAGGACTTCTTTTGGCAAGGGGTTGGATGAATGTTTTTATGGCTATTGCCCACAACAATCCTAGGTAATGTAATTCCCACCCTGGGGACTGTCTTGGTCCCTGAACCAAGCTGGCCATCTTGGATGATTTCCCCTTGGCTGGGAGATCCCCCATCTCTTCACTGCAGGGGCTGTCCCTGGCAGGCCCGTTTCTGAGGTCAGCCATCCGGGCAGTATTGACCAAAGTGGACACCATCTTGCAAAGTCAGCGTGCCTCTTCTGAGACAACCTTTCCTGTCCCTCCCTTCCACTGGCCTCTGGCCACTCACAGCAATGAGCACATCTCTGCCTCTGCCAAGTCCTCAGTCCTCTGGAGGAGTTAGAGCTAAGGCACACTGATAACTCGGAGAGGCCTGCGCTCCTGTCTTAATTATCCCTAGGTCTAGCTCAGTTCATGGTGGACAATCCATGTTTGAAGAATGAATGGATACATTGGTCAAAACAAAAGCTCCAGCCAGCTAAATGGCTCTTGTAAAGCCAGCAGCAGATCGTGGGCGTATTTCTGGCCAGGTGCCCTTCTCTCTCTCATTCTCTCTGGAGGACATCTTTGTAGTCCTGCAGCCCTTTGTGCAACCTCCAATTTGCCTCTTTTTTTTCTCCCAGGTGAATTCCCTGTTGCAATTTCTCAATCTATAGCCTACCCATTTCCAACAAAGAGATAACAGACAGTGGTTTATGGGACATACAGATTATACACAAGAAGGAGGTACAATCGTAGGTTTGCATGGGGACTTAAAAATTTATGTAGGTATGTTGCTGGGAAAGTAAGTGAAAAATATTCCATTAGAACAAAATAAAAGAAGTTTTAGCAATGTCATGATAGAAAAATCAAGTGATTTGATCAAAAGGACATTTTTTTTCCTAGATCAGTCATTAAACATGGCTTAACAGCTAAAGCGGTAGCTTGACTCACCACCCACACTCCCAGGCACTTGCAGCATCTAGATTTTGGTCTCTAATACTCTTTACCACTAAAAAGATCCAGTGTTCCATGGAGGAAGATCTTTGGCTGGAAAAGGTTCCTGGGTTCTCAAAGGTGTTGGGATGGGGTACAAGATTAGGATATGGATCTTATCAGTTCGTCTTGTTTTAAGGGCTCCCACTAGCCAAGCTGTGACAATGTCAGTATCCAAAAAGATAAGCTATGTTAACTGGAACAAGTTGAGTCTGTAAAATCCATGTGTCTATAATGACAGAGTAAAGCAAGGTGCATCCTAATCTACGCTGTTAGGAAAGATCAGGGCTGAGGTTTAGTGACTGGAAAGCTATCTAAGAGGGGCCTTTGGGCAATTAGTGATGATCTATTTCTTGAGCTGGATGCTGGTTACACAAAGTATATCCTGTCTGTGAAAATTCCTCAAGTGGTAGACTCATAAATATTATGTGTTAAAACAAAGTAACAGGGAAGAAGATGTGGCTCAAGCAATTGGGCTCCTGTCTACCATATAGGAGGTCCAAGGTTTGATACCAGGGCCTCCTGGTGAAGGCAAGCTGGTCCATGCAGAATACCAGCCCACACAGAGTGCTGGCCAACATGCAGAGCTGATGCAGCAAAGTGAAGCAACAAAAAGAGACACAGAGGAGAGACAATAAGAGACTAAGCAAACTGGGGAGCTGAGATGGCACAAGAGAATGATCACCTCTCTCCCACTCTGAGAGGTCCCAGGATTGGTTCCTAGAGCTGCCTAATGAGAATACAAGCAGACACAGAAGAACACACAGTGAATCGACATAGAGAGCAGACAATGGAGGGAGGGATGGGAGAAATAAACAAATCTTTTAAAAAAGAAGAATGAAAAACCCCACACAATAACAAGTAAAATGAAAAAGTTATTTTACCTATTAAAAGGGCTCCTCTAATATGATAGGGTTACTTTTTCATTTATTACAATAAATTTAATATGCTTTATTAGGAATATATCTGTTTATAAAAGATAAATAAATACATTTTCTCTATCTTGGAAAGTAGAGAAAGATGAGTACAGGGAAATAAGATTGAGCCCATCCAGCTCCAATAGGAGCTAAATCATGAGCAGGAGAGAGGGCCAGCATGATCTCCAGGTAGAAAATGGATTCCTCAATTGATCAGCACTAGCAGTCATCCATACTGACCACAGAGAAAGTATGCTCCAGGCTGGTGATTTATCCAAATGTCCTAAAGAGAACTCTGTCTTCACATGCTGGATTTCTCTTCCTGGGAAGTAAAGCCTCCTAATATCCCCACTAATTAGAATGAGATGTTAGTAAGACACAAGTTTCCAATAAGGCTACAGAGCAGGTCAGTATGTAGTAATGACAGGACAATGTGTTACAGAAATACCAGCCAAATGAAATCCAAAGAAGACATCAATTCAAGAAAGAAACCACGTTCCAAGTATTAAAGCCTACCCAGAAGGCATGGACTTAAGAAGTCTGATTGACATTATGCATCACTCAAGATCCTAATAGGAAACAAGTGGCAGCAAAGTGGGGTCAGCAAGGAGGGAGTAATGACCGAGACTTGGGACAGATTTTTCAGAACCACAGTGGGTGGCACAGGAACCCAGGGCTCAAGCATTGGCTGTGCCTTGAGCTCTCCATCTATCTGACAGGACCAAGGAAAGGAGGCCTCTAGATCATGGAGTATAAGGGTCATGTGGAGATGGCCATCTTAAGAGGGGCATTGAGGGACACAGTCAACCAAGACCACCTTTCAGGGAGGGACCTGGTAGGCCAGATCATGGTGCCACTTGACTGCCTGCCTCTGATCTCTAATTGGCTGTCCTACTGGCTGGACCCAACCAGAAGGCAGAGTCTGCCTGACCCCATCCATGAATCCACACAGGTCAAGCTTGAAGAGCAGTTGGCAGGACGGAGGAAAGTCAAAGGTGGATATGGGAGGGAAAACAAGAAATAGTCAACAAACATAAGAAGCAAAGTTCTGTTATAAGAAGGAGCCCAGCTTGGAAGATCAGGGTTGAACATCCTTGAATGCTGTAACCACACCCTCTATCTTAACAACAGCCAACTGGTATGGCACCTAGAACCTCCCATCTTGCTACTTTTACTTTGGATCTGATAAATTACCATAACCTTAGTAGGCGATAGAAATTCCCATCTTGTGCAGTTGCTGTCACTTCAGGAAGGGATAAGAATAAAACTAAGTAGAGGGATAATTTTTAAAAATGATGTCCATAATACTAGTACTTCAATAATTGGTTTCAGTGTAGCTGTAATAACTCAATGATTATAATAACACTCAAATAGCATGTAAGAAAATCCAATATGTTACTTTGTTTTTAATTGAATTATTGGGAGAATTTTATTAAAGGAGTTTGTAATCACTGTTTAAATGTCAGAGAATTTTTAGAATTTGTGTATTCATGAGCTTTATTTTATTAGTTCGGTAAATGGTATTTGAGTTTTAGAAGAGCATTATTTAATAAACTTATGAAATTAATAAATTATGTATTATATCAAGTACACAACAATGAGGGTTGTTCTTTATGCGCAAAGATCTTGGATGTTTGCAAAAGCATTCACATGTTCCTAGGGACTTCATAGCACAAGGTTCAACCCCAACTCCTATCATGTCTGCAATACTTTCATTGATCAGTCTGGGGATTTCTCATCTTCACTTTCTTTAGTTGCTAGACCCATTTTTCATCCCTGAAGCATAGTCAAAGTCTTTATTATTTCCTACATTGCCATCTTGTTATTTGGGGGATGTATGTCTTGACTCTCCTACCAGACTGTAAGTGCTTTGACCAACAAGTACCTCTCCCTATATAGTATCCATTTCTCTTCCATTCTCCATTTCTCCAAGCCCAATGCTAAACAAACGCTAGGTACTCAGTACATGTTAGCTTTTTGGTTGGTTGGTTTTAAACATGGGTAGAATGACTCTGTTACCTAATAACCAGTGAACAAAATCAAAGTAACTGCCAAGGGAGCAGTTAATAGAGAGGACCCAGATATGGCCTGCTTGAAAATTTCATAACAGGCATGCTTGATCAGGACTTCCATAGCTTAAAAATACATTCTCAGATCTAGGATGATCTGTCTACACTTGCTTCATTTCACCATCACTGTCACACACAAATACCCATTCTGCACCTATGGGATTGTTTTCTCTGGGGTTCCCAAGAGGTGTAAGACATGACCTCTTCTTTCGAAGAGCCTCAAACATTAAGTTGACAGAATTCATCTCTTTTTTTAAATGTCTGATGAGTACCTACTGTGTGCTCAGCACTTTTGAACTAGTCCTGGGGATACAGTAGTGAAACAGAGGTGGAGCCTCTGTCCCAAAGAAGGTCATGGTCCAGTCAATACCTCACAAAACAACAATACTGGTTAGCAGATACTCAGGGAGAGGTGAGTGTTTGACACTAAGTGCTATAGGACTTGAGAAGGAAGGCATCACTGAGAATCATCATTAAAGAAGGGGAAGGGTGGCAGAGCATACCCTTGACGGAGGGTCTAGGTGAGGAGGAAGTGGGTGATGCATTTGTATCTTATAAGGGTGAACAACATCATCAGAGAGGTAGAATTGAGTTCTGTTTTTTGGCCATTTTACAGGAAAGGTGACATTACATTAGGAGTCACTGAGAAGAGTACAAGTATACAGAGGTGATGCAAGTAGACCAGACCTGAATGCGAGCAACCATGGAAAGAATTTTAGAGGGTCAGGGGTGGAGGACAGAGCTACAGGAAGCACAACAGTAGCAGATTAAAAGTTGTGTTTTTAGTTTGTGATAGTCCTTTCTTCTCATCAGCCCCTTATCCCATTCTATAAATGAGGTCCTTCCAAATTTAGGATTTTTAAATCTGATCCAGCTAAGGTGGGAGGGAGGGGATATGTGATGGTGGCAGTCAGCCATGGGTGGGAATGGGATGACAGAAATGCCTAAGGGACATGGGGAATCCATGAGTGAGGTGCTACTTAGCTTTAGGAATAATCATATATCACAAGGATTCCTGAAAGGGGCTGAGCTTAGGAGGGTGCTCTGAGGTCTAGTGTGAGGAGAGAAGAAGTGGAAGCTGAGCAATATGTCCAGGCAGTTGACCCAGGGACACATAGCAATTTCCCTGCATGCTCATCAGTGTTGAGATTAGCTGGGTGTTTCCCATGTGCCCTGGAGTTGCACAGAAGAAATATAAAGAAAGCCAGCTCTAACAAGGGCTCAGGGCCTGACCAGGAGGAGATCATGGTGACATGCATTGCTGAGAACAGGGACCTGACGGGAAAGCAGAGGCCTCAGTGAGCACTAGTGTGCTGAATCAATGACAAGTGGTAACCAGAAGTCAACCCCACCCCACATGAGAATCAAGGGGAAGGCAAGATCCCAGCATGGGGAGGGTTCAAGTTCACTGACAGTTAAGTTTCCACCATCTGGCAAAATGTGAACTTGAAACAGAACATGAAAATCAGTTATTTTCAAATGAAAGGAATGAACATTTCTGAGTTTATGACATGAAATTTGCACACATATTTAAGACCAAAAGGATAAAGTTGAGCCATTGATTTAATAGACACAAGATGGTAGGATGAAAACCAGGAGAGACATATGGGTGTCACAGATGTCATGGAGAAGAGATCCATGGAGCAGGATGGATTTAGGCATTTAGCCAAATGTAGGACCAAAATGAAGTAGCCTCGTCAAAAGGTATGGCCCACCCCAATCAGGATGGGTCTTAATCCTATTACTGGAGACCTTTATAAGAGAATGAAATTCAGACAGAGAGAGAGAAAGCCAGAGGAAGCAGGAAGCTGAAACAGAACCTAGAAGAGAGAGGAGAGTCCAGGAGATGCTGCTATGCACCTTGCTATGTGATAAGCTAAGAATCCAGGGTCACCAGTCCCAGAATGCCACAGTCTTGGGGAGGAAGTAGCACCTATATGATGCTTGGACATTTTCCTAGCCTCAAAACTGCAAGCTAATACATTACCATTGTTTAACCCAACCCATTTCCTGGGTATTTGCGTTAAGCACCCTAGGAAACTAAAACACTTCCTTCCTCTATTAAGGAGCGAGTCTGCATTTTCAGAGATTTCTTCTGCTCTCCCAACTACCTTTAGTGCTCTATAGTTGTCTATTGACGTATTACTGTTAAATCCAAGGAACCATAACCATTAATGGCCAAACCATAAGGAAATCTTGTCTAGTTCACGTGGGCTTGGCGAATTTAGCACTACCACACACTGCTGGGAAGGATGTGATTCTGGAGGACAACGTGGCAATATACATCGAAAATTTTGAAAATATCCTGCCTTTGACTCAGCAATCCTATTTCTAGACATTTATCCAGGAAATAATCATGGAAATGTGAAAAGATATGTAAGCAAGGAGGGATATTCATTGCTATGGTATGGATAATAGGAGAAAACAGGATACAACCTAAATGCCAAACAATAGGAGATGATTATATAAATTATGATACATTCATACAGCAGAATACTATGCATAAAATTATACATAGAATTATACTGTGGATGAATATTTAATGACATGGGGAAATGCTCACAATATGATGATGCAGGACAGAGGGTTACAATAAGATGTGATCTTTGGAACATCATTTGAATATGTATGAATCAAAAATAGAGGAGGAGGATGTAGCCTAAATGCTATCAATGCTATTTTCTAGGTGTTGAGGTTAGCGGTCATTTTAATTTTCTCCTTTGTGCTTCTTTGTGTTTTCTGAATTTTCTGCAATAAATGCAAACTGTGTCTGTAACCAGGTTTTTAAATATCATTTTCATAGAAGGTATTTTGCACACAGCCTCTCTTCATATTCCGACTCCAATTAATCCTCTAGAAATATGTTTATCAGTAAATACATAATCAACAAAAGGTCTATGTCTCTACTTGGCTCTGAATCCTTTAGAGTGTGGTTTAACGGAAGTCGTTGAAATTTAGGTGAATTTGGTCAGATGGGGTATTTTTGGTGGGGAAAGGTGAGAGAGAGGGAGGTAGTTGCACCTGACTGAAGGACAAATGGAAGAGTTCAGTTCTGGTCACCTCTCTGCCTCTAAGGCAATCAGCCTGCAACCAGTTCCAGCATAAAACCTTCTGGCCATGCCAACAGGGGCCAGTGCAGGTGTCCATGAGGGTTATGTGGCTGGTGATGTGTTTTTAAGCAAAATTAAAAAGCATTATTCCTACCTGCCAACCATGAAAATACTTTCTCTCTCAAGTGGGTTGTCAGTTTTGTCATCCAAGGATACTTGAATATGATTGTTCCCAAAGAAGGAGAAATAAAATAGGTGAACACTTTGGCTGCCACCTATCTTCTAAGATCCAATTAGTTTAAAATAATGGCTATCACACTGCAGGTGATCCTGTGTTAAGCGCTAAATGGGGAATTTAAAGACATGACGCTCCAGTTGTCAACTGCTAAGGAACAAAGAACCTCCAGGCTTAGGGGTGTACAATAACAACCATTTTGTCTTTGTTTGGATTCTGAAGTTCAAAAACGTGCACAGGGCTCAGCGGGGAGAGCTTGTCTCTCTGATCCACAATGTCTCGAGCTTCAGCCAGGGTCTGGAAGCCGCTGGAGGCACCTTCACTCACTGGGACTAGGATGTCTAAAGGCTTGGGTTTGGCTGGGGCTGTTGACCAGAGTGCCTACACATGGCTTCTCCATGTGTGGCTTCTTCACATGGTGTTTAGGTTCAAAGAGGGAGCATCTGAATGGGAGAGCCCGGAAAATGAGCATTCCAAGAGAATGCCGTATGGCCTTTTTTTTTTTTTTTTTTTTTAGGAGGTACTGGGGATTAAACCCACAGCCTGATACATAGGAAGCAGGCACTCAACCCCTGAACTACCTGTGCTCCCTCCAAATGACCTTTTCTCTCCTAGCTTCAGAGGTCACACAGCATCTCTCACAACACATCCCATGGCTACAAACAAGGCCAGCCCAGGTTCAGGGGGAGAGGAACTGAACCCCATCTCTCGATAGCAGAGTGGCAAGGTCACATTGCAGAAAAGTATACAGGATGGGAGAGATGCTGCAGCTGTCTCGGGTATAAGACCTTAAAAGGAACAGCCTGATGTTGGCAACTAGCTCCAGACATTTTAAGAATGCTTCAAAGCCATTTCTCAATTCTCCTTCCTCCATCGAGTTTATCTTTATCTCCTTATTAAATGCGATCTGCCCCTCCATTAAGTTGTAGAATTTTTGTCTACCCTGATATAAAGAAGTTTTCAATCTCTAGTATGGAAGAAAAGGAAAAAAAAGAGTAGAACTAAAACGTTACTTTTAGAGAGGGATGATGCTTGAGGGCCAGAGGAAAATGAAGTTGGTGATTCTGGAAAGGAAACCAGGGAAGGACCAGGATTCTAAAGGAGAGAAAATGAAGGGGCAGGTGGAAGGTTATCTGTGACTAGGAAAGAGTCTACTCTTCTTTTATGAAAGGAAGGAAGGGAGAAGAAGTGAGAACAGGGGGATTCCTCCAGTGTGTGAAAAAATCTCTTTCTTGAGATTATGTGCCAGGCACTGGGGACTTGAGAGAACAAAAGCACAAATGTCATGGAGCTGACTTTCTAGTGGTTTGCTTGGTCTTCTCAGCTAAAGGAGGGCTTACGCATCTTCTGAGAATGAGAGAGGAAGTGGGGAAGGCACTGAGGGTCCAGGCAACCCAGAGGGAGGAGAACCACAGTGAGCAGTGAGCTGGAAGCTCTCTGGATTTGAGGTTCTGGATCAACCATGACCTTGTGAGCAGGTGTCCATGAGCAGAGTCCTTCTGAAGTCTGGGAACAGGAACAATGGGGATCTTTAAGATGACCCTGGGTTCAAGATTAGGACAGAGGAAGGCCAACAGGGTAAGGTGTGGGTGATCTTTAAATGGTGGACTCCAGGTGAAGGCCAGTGGTACCCAGAGTGGGGAAAGGTGCTCTAGGCATGGACTCCTAGCAGAGACCTGGGGTGACAGCCTCAGAGGCCATGCCAACCAGCCAGACCTTGGAAGGCCAAAGAGAGGTCTACCTCATCATAAGATAATGTATGCCTGTGCCTCTGAGAAAATATAAGTCCCGCAAGAAGTCAAATCACACTTTAAGAATGCAGTAGAAAATTGATTTTATGCTCACCAACTGCTCTTCTAAAAGGAGTAATAAAATATGAAAATGACTTTCATAGTTGGTCCAATTATTAAAGGCCTGAAGGTAAATTAACAGCTGCAACTTAACTGAGCAGAATGTATGCCTTAATAATCTGTAGTCATATGACAAGCAATTTTTTTCCTCAAGAGCTTTATTGGAACTTCTTGGATTTCTTTTTTAGAGATGAGCAGATAGAACTGGGCTATAACAGGACATGAAACATATTGACAGGGAAGATTATTAGAATGCAGTGGTATATGGACAAAAAAGGACTAAATATATACTGAACCCCAAACTAGAGAAAAATTTTTCCGAGCCTAGAGATACTGGGTAATCAAATGAGCTCCCTGATGGATGACTTACATAAGAACTTTCAGAAATTGCTTGTTTCTGTGAAATGAGGCATACCTTCCTAAATTTTATTTCCAAACTTAAATTTGGACCTGGAATAAAATTCAATTCCTCACTCATCGTGCTATGCATCTGTTGGAAGAAAATTTGAAACAAATTTTCTATTGTACGGCAAAATTAATGCCAATTCTTCCTGATGTTTCTAATCAACATGTCTTATTTTCTTCTCCGTTCCCATAACTTATAATTATTTGTGGTACTCTCCAAACAAACCCTTCTGTTCTTCTTCTTAGAGTCGCCTTCTGGTTTTCAATTTATGTATGTGGGAATCATTTGAGGCTGGACATCATTGATCTATTACTAAGCAATTCCTTGGGACTTCAAGACCCCCTGCCATTTTTGAATATGGAGCACTTTCTCTTGGGTGCCCATGGCTCATGTAGGCTATTAAAAAAAAAAAAAAAGATTAAATTCTTCATTAGGAGGTAAACATCCAGCCACATGATTTCTTAATTTTGACTTTGAGAAAACAAATAATTGTCTCAGTGCCACCACTTCTCTCTGCTAAAATAATTTCCACAAATGCTGGAGGCCCAAAATACTTGATTCTTGCTCAGAAATCCCATCCAATAGTTTGACATTGGCACACTCCCTCATGGGCCTTCAATGCTCAGCTTCCAATCCTGCCATTCGTCCAGGTTGGCCATTCCCGGTTCTTGATCCCTTTGGGCTTGTTTAAAATATATGGGCATATTTTCAGCTTAAGAATACTGAGAACACTTCCAATACATTTTTATAAGTATTGAGGTCTGAGTTTTGGAGATCAAATTCCTCAAAGTGGGCATCATACCAGGATAGTTATGGAGAAACCAGTCAGCCCTCAGGTACATGAAATGCTTTGGCTAAAGTTTGCATCCATCATGGCAATCCCCATTCCAGAACCATCCTGCTTGCCTTCATTTCTTCCTTTATCAGAACAGGGCAAGTTCAAGGGGTAGCAGCCCCAGAACTAAGGAGCTGGGCAATTTCCACTGCTTAATTGAGGCAATTATGTGGTTGAAACGAAGACAGCAGAAAGATCCAGAAAAACACTCAGAGTGCGTTACTCCATTACATATGCCCCATTAGGTTGAAATCTCTTTTCCTCTGTGGCCACCATGGATCCAGGTGATGTGAGTTGGTAATAGCCTTTCCTATTACAATTTTTCACAGTGCCCAGTAGAGAAATGCAATTTTGTGGTCTCTTAAGCCATCCGATACCACTGTTTTTTGGCAAACAGAAAAAATGCTTCCCTGCAACACTCGTGTCTCCATCCCACTGGACTGAGTTTGCACAACTGAGAGGAAAAGACCCACAAACTCTTGATATGCAGCACAGCCCTTATTTCCATTCCATCGTCAATCTTTCTCCATCTCATCTCCACAAATTTCAAGGAGTATTGTGAAATCCCCCAAACAAAACTGATTTTAATTCACTTCAGTCAAAAACAAATAAATATATGGCACTTTGAGGGGTGAGGGAAAAGTTGTGAAATAATTGCTTTCCATCGTAGGTGGTCACGACATCCCCAGTTGAGGGATACTGTCTGGGAACTACAGTCTGAAGATTTCCCACTTCAGAGATGTCAGCATTAGGAAATGGAGGCTCCCACAGCCCAAAGGAGGGGCAAATGGAATCTGGACAGAGGATAAAGAAGGCTGCACTGTGGAAGCCATATTGGAAATTTGGCTTTGAGATGAAAAGGAAACATGTGGCGATGTGGGATGGCGTTTTAAGAAGAGAACATTCCCCAAAGATGTAACCATGGGAGTGAGAGGGGTGTTACGGGGAAAAGGCTAAAGCGAGCTTATACCCACTGTCTTAACTCAGGGGACCCCGGGACCTTCAAAAAGGAACAGGCTTTGTGAGTCCCTCAAGTTTTTTACAAACTCCAAAATATAGGAAATTAAGCCATGCCGTCCCTGTACGCTTTTTTGCTTTCTCCTTTATTTTCTTCTGTATTTAAAGCTAGATTGAAATGATTTCTAATGAGTTTTAAAAAGAAGTGGTGTACAATACAGAATATAACTTCAGAAAGGTCTGATATGAATTAAAGGCATTTTATGAAAGAAGAGGAAGACAACACCAAGAGTGTTACCAAGGCAACACGCCCCCTTATTTCACCTTCGAAAGGGTCTCCAGAACCCTGACTGGGTAAAGCCAGTTATAGCTGCAGGTCGGAAGACATCCTGCCAGGATATACCCATAAGGCACAGCAGCCGAGTCCATTTTGATTGGTTGATACCAGATAGTAACTATTTTGAATATGACATTGAGGCCTTTACACTCTCTTTGAGAGTGTTGAGGTGCAAAACAAAACAGAAGAGGGACATTTGAGTCCTAGAAAGCTGAGCTGGAACCTCTGTTGCACCACTTCCTATGGGAACTTGAGCTTCAGTGCCCTGCCTTCCTCTTTCCTTTTACCTGCCACGATACAGAACAGCTCAGGTAACTCGAACAACTCCCCTTGAACTGAGTGCCAACCGCCTTTCTTGTCCACTGCTCACTTCTCAAGGAGCTGGGAAACAACAATCGCTAACAAACAGCAATCTAGCCTGTCTCCAGAGTTTTTGCCTTTAAGCCAAACTCCCCTCTGTCAGCATTCTGCTGGCTTTGTTAGCCCACGTTCGCATTGAAATTGGCAAGGCATTGCTGCGCCCTTATAAAATATGCAGTGCCATTAAGAAGGCTATCATGTAGCTCCCTCTTATGTCTGCAGAGTATCAGTTCTTGACCGAGCATCCGGTTCCCCTTTCTATCTTTGCCCTTTCGAGTCTGATAAGGCTCGATCATCAATTATGTACTTCTCCCTCCCAGGGATGACTCCTTTACCTCTGGGCACAAAGCAAAATTCACAGCCTGAGATAGACCTGTCTCTCTGGGTCCCCAGGTTAGTTTCTTCCATAGTATCAAAGAGAATGGTAAAAGTTCAATTTGACAGCAAATTTAATATTTCATGATGATGTCCCGACATGATGCTTGCATGCTCACATTTGTTTTAAGAGTCACCTGTATTTGTGGGCACAAACATTTCTAAATGCAGAATAATTGTCTTCCCATATCTGAAGGATAATCCTGGTAAAGGGGCCCCGGATTTCAATTCTGTTGCTCCAGAACAAAGAAATGGAACCAAGGGTGGAGTCCACGGGAACAGAATTCTTCTCAGAAAATAAGGAAATTTTTTGTTGAAAGTTTTTAAGCTGCCGAAAAATGGAAACCACTTGTTTCAGACCAGTATCTGGCACTGGAAGAAGATACCCCTAACAGTATTTCAAGAGACTGGATGCCACTCATCAGGGAAGTCAAAAAAGGAGTTTGGTACCAACTGACTGCTCAGGTTCCTCCTGACTCAAAAGACACAAATGTCCCTGGGTGATCCCAACTTTGAGCAGTTGTTTTTTGCTACCGGAAAGTTGACGCACTCTCTGGAGCAGAGTAAACAAAATGCCCCTCTCCCCGTGTTTATTTCCCTTACACTTAATAGAGTTTCATTGTTTATTTGTTTGTTCACATAAACACTAGGCTTTTTGTTTTGCTTTGTTTTGTTCTCTTTCTGAAATTTAAAAGTTACAGAAAAATAAAAAGAACAACAAATTCCATATTCACATGATTTAGAATTAACTGTTAATATTTTTTAAATTAAAGATTTATTTTTTTTTATTTCTCTCCCCTTCCACACACATACCCTTCCCCCCCAGTTGTCTGCTCTCTATGTTTATTTGTTGTGTGTTCTTCTGCATCCACTTGTATTCTTGTCAGAGGCAACGGGAATCTGTGTCTCTTTGTTGTTGTGTCTCTTGTTGTCTGTGTCTCTTTGTCTCTTTGTTGCGTCATCTTGCTGTGTTAGCTCTCTGTGTGTGCAGCACCACCCTGGGCAGGCTGCACTTTTATTGTGCTGGGCAGCTCTCCTTACAGGGCACACTTCCCAAATCAGCACTGTGCTGGGCTAGTTCATCACATGGGCCAGGAGGCCCTGGGTTTGAACCCTGGACCTCCCATGTGATAGGCAGATGCTCTATCCTTCAAGCCAAATCCACTTCCCAACAACTGTTAACATTTTGACTAATCTGCTTCTTGTCAATTTTTAGAAAGAAAGTAAGAGGAAGGAAGGATGGAAGGAAGAAAGGAAGGAAGGGATGGAGGGAGGTAAGGAGGGAAAGGAAAGAAGAAAAGAAAGAAAGAAAAGATGGAAGAAAGGAAGGAAGGAAAGAAGAAAGGAAGGGAGGAAAGAAGAAAGAAAGAGAGGAAGAAAGAAAGAAAGAAAGAAAGAAAGAAAGAAAGAAAGAAAGAAAGAAAGAAAGAAAGAAAGAAAGAAAGAAAGGAAGGAAGGAAGGAAGGAAGGAAGGAAGGAAGGAAGGAAGGAAGAAAGAAAGAAAGAAAGAAAGAAAGAAAGAAAGAAAGAAAGAAAGAAAGAAAGAAAGAAAGAAAGAAAGAAAGAAAGAAAGGAGAGAGAGGAGAGAGAGGAGAGAGAGGGAGGAAGGAAGCGAGGAAGGGAGGAAAAGGAGGGGAGAGTGAGGAAAAGTGAGCTAGTAAGACATATTAGCTAATGTCTCCTAAACCACCAATTCCCCACCCATTCATTCCTTTCCACATCTCTCCAGAGACCAAACTGCTCATCTGCTTGGTGTATGTTTCATTCCATTCCATTCCTTAAATTTTTTTTTCTAAATATGTATGCATCCATTAAAAAATACACACAGAGTATGGTAGGGTTTTTTTGTTTGTTTTTTATTTTTATTTATTTATTTTTTTAGGAGATACCAGGTATTGAACCTAGGACCTTGTACGTGAGAAGCAGGCACTCAGCCACTGAGCTACACCCACTCCCCCAAAGTATGGTTTTATTTTTAAATATAGAAAGACATTATCTATATATATCATATCATTCCATATCTTAATTTTTACACTCAATATTTATAAGATACATTAATACTGATATATTTATAAATTTTATTTATTCCTTTTAATTGTTATATGGTATTCATCATAAGAAAATACCACAACTCATTTATTTATTCCTAGCTCCAGGGATGTTTCAGTCATTTTCTTTTCCTGCTATTACAAATAAGCCTGTAACAAACACCACTGTGCAGGGACCTCCTGGAAATGTGCACCATTTTGGTTAAGATATTTCCCAAAGCATAATTTCTAGGACATAGGATAGAAACACTTTCCATTTTACTAGATGTTGCCAAACTTCTTTCCAAGATGCCTCCACAAATTCACATTTCCATCAGCAATTTCTGAAAGTGCTATTTCTCCCTCCAAACTTGCCAGCAATTGAGACAGCCTGACTTCCTAATTTTATCAATACAATGTGTGGGAAATGATCTCTCTTTTTTCTTTTTATTTGCCTTCCCTGGGTAAGAGCATTTTTCCTTTTAATTATTGGCCCATCACATCTCCTTTTCTGGCAATTAATTCATTTTTTTTCCTATTCTGATTTTTCTTATTAAATGAACTTCTAGGTTTTTTTTTTTTAACCTTTTGCCAACAGAAGTTTTATGTTTTTTGTACCTAAATTTTAAATTTGAAGTAGACCAATCTATCTTTTTCCATATTGTTTGGATTTTATAAGTTCTTGTTTTTTAAAAAATCTCTACTCTAAGGTCATGTAGATATTATAATTTACTCTCTTCTAATATTATTAAAATACATTGTTCACATCTATGTCAATAATTCACCTGTATGGTGTGAGGTAGGGATCCAATTGTGTTTGTACCATTCCCCTCCACCCCATAAGATTTTTCTGGGATTGTTTCTGCCGCCCCAGAGCTAGTTGCCCTCATCTTAGTTTAATGGACTCTGTAACTCATTTCCTGAGGGCTAGAAGGTGACAAAGTAATAGAGTTTCAGTTGATTCAGCCTGTGATGCATGTGCATGTAGACCCAGAATTCTAGACATCACTTACATAGTTAAGAGTCTTGTCTGCTTGGCTGGCATGGGTCTTCCCCACACATACTCAACATCTCAATGAAAGATGTCCCCAACAAAGATGGATGGAGAGACTTGTAATCAGGTGCATGTGGATTTAAACCTCTCAACATGGGTTTTTTACTTATCATAGTGAAAAGTATCTGAACAATTCATACCATAAGCTCACCTTCAGGAATGATGGAATGGCAGGCAAAGCGATGGGTGTAAAAGCCCATCTAGAGCAGGGGACTTATTTGTCAGCCCATTTTCAACCTGGCAGGCAGGATCTGACCAATTGCATCCACATTGCTGTATTAGTTTCCTATGGCTACTATAACAATGCCATGGCCTAAAATAACACAAACTTATTATTTTACAGTTCTGGAGGTCAGGAGTCTTAAAATCAAGGTGTCAGCAGGGCTGTGTTCCTTCTGGAGGCTCCAGGGGATAATCTGTTTCCTTGCATTCTTAAGATTCTAGAGACCACCTGTGTTCCTTGGCTCTTGCCCCTTCCTCCATCTTCACCTTAGGCTGCCAGCATCACATCTCCTGTTCTGACTCTGATGCTTTGCCTCCCCCTTTTAAGGACCCTTGTGAGCAAATTGGGCCTATCCAGATAATCTAGAATAACATTCCCATTTCAAAATTTTCAATTGAATCACATTTGCAAAGTTCCTTTTGCCTTGTGAGGTCACATATTCACAGGTTCTGGGGATTGGAGCATGAACATCTTTGGGGAGAGGCATTATTCTATCTACCAGAGTTGAAAAATAGTTCAGCAGCATAATTTTGTCCCTATAAAGAGTGATATTTATTCCCCTTAATATATTGATTTAATGTCCATGATATTCATCAAAATAAGAAAGTTTATTTTGGCAGGGGGTTTCAGGCTTATTTTTCTTTTTAAAATGTATATTTTTTATTAGAGCAGTTGTAGGCTTAAAGAAAAACCATGCAGAAAGTTCAGAATTCCTATATACCACCGCCCAACAGACCCTGAGTAAAATAATTTTAAAAGAAAATAATTGCACTGTGTTTAAAATCAGCAAGTTTTAAAAGAAGGGAAGTATTGAAAGTCTTCCCATTTTTAACGCAACAGAAGAGTTTCTAAATTATTTTAAAAAGAAAACCTCCCTACTAGTCCCAGAAGTTGTTTTGTTTTTTTTTTTATAGTTTTTATGTCCTTGTTGTTAAACTTCAAAGGTGTTGTGTTGGTTAATTTTTTGTTTGGTTTGGGCCCTTTGTTGAGCTTTTTTCCACATGCAGCCGGATTCCATGTGCCAGTGTGCAAATGAGCCTGTTTCTACTTAGGAGATCTCCCCCTGCTGCCTCCAGGCACGAGTGTCCCCAACTACCCAAAATGCCTTTTTTACCTCCGATTTCTCCAGGCAACTTATGTAATCCTGGGTCAGCGAGAAACTCCAGCTCCCATGGCCCGGGACGACGAAGGCAGTTCCTTGGCTGTTCTTGGAATTGGCCCTGCCCGGCCAGCATGCTCTTGCCACCAGGGTCCTCCAGGCTCATGAGGAAAGCTGCCTATAGGCCGATCAAATGAACCCACGCCCGCAGGTTCCAGAAACCATCCTGAAGTCGCGCTCGGACCGAGCTGTCCCACGCGCAGCCAGTGTGGCGCGGCAGCGGGACGGCTGGGTGGTCTGGAGGGCAGCTGCCCTGCCGGGGCTACCCAGGGAGCGTGATTCATCAGCGCCCACCGCCTGGCCTGGCGGAAGGGCAGGGTGCTGTGAGCATCGGGATGGGTGTATCTAGAGCAGGCGTGAACTCCGAGGCTGCGCACCCATGTGCCCGCGGGCGCCTTGGTGTGCGCCTGTGGCATTTGCGCATCTGTTCTTGCCGATGCCTCTGTGCCTCTCTGTGCAGATCCCGCCTTTTTACAAAATCTCAAGAGATGGCAGACGTGGGGTCCCCCAGTTTGGCCCTCCTGCGTCTCCCAGCTCATGCTACTGACCCGAGGTGCAGGGCACCAGCTTTCCCAGCAAGCCACCCCTGCAATACTTGGGAAGGCAGGAAATGCCAGATGCTTGGGTTCCTTTCCCCCTCCGCCCTCGCCCCTCCGCAGGGGGAAGTCCCAGGTCCTCACTCGCGTTCCCCGCTCCCCAGACCCCCAGACGACAAGGCTCTCGCCTCTGTCTCCAGGGTCTAGGAGCACATCCCGCGGCCCGGCAGGGACCCCCGCTGGGGCAGGCGCTTTGGATTAGGTTGCCTGTTTTTCTCAGGGGCTTTCAGCTATTCCAAAGAAGCAGCAGAGGTAGGATCTCATTACATTCTGCAGGCTCTCCTTCGATTTAGCATTTCTGCCTAACTTTATTTTTCACAAAGAGGTTCATTCATATGCAGTAGGCGCTTGATATCCTCATGGGAGGTCGCTCTTGATTCTTCCAGAATTCCCCAACTCAAGAATGTGGAAAATGTGCGCAGGCTGCTGCCTTCTTCCCGAAGCTCATTTCCCTCGGGAGTTAAGTGTTTCGCCTGCACCTACTCACACCACAATCTAACTGCTTTTCAGCTTGTGCAAAACGTCTAGCATCAACTCCACACACGCAAAAGTGTAGTGGTTTTATAATTTCAAAAGCCTGACTTTGGAGAGGTCAAAGGGAGGAGATCAACAAATTGAGCTGAGAGGAGGACGTTGGGGGTCCTCTAGGCACAACTCATAAAGCCAAATGTCTTGTTCCCAGTAGGAGCCTCAGAGCAGAGTTGGTTCATATCGATGCCTCATTAAAATGACAAATTGCAAGTTGTTGTGGGGTTTCTGAATCACACAGGAGGACTCAAAACTTCAAGAAATTCCATAAAGGCCTTTTTTAAAGCCCCTATGAAACAGATTAATATTATCAACCAGGTCAAATCTAAGGATCGTTTCATTAGCTGGCCCGAGTCTGCATAGTAACATGACAGTATAGCCATGACAATGCTGAGAGCAGTATAAAAATTTCTGATCCGTTCCCATTTTTAAAAAACTGTACTGAGTCCCTGTTCTGTGCATTAGTCTCCATTTAGGGAGGAGGAAGCCAAAATGGAAAGTGATTATTTCCTGATGACCCTGACATTATAGCAAGACCCTTCGTGAAGAGACCACTAAAGATGCCAGAGATAGAGTTTAAGTAACGTTTTTAAAGAATATGTCACACACAGCTGGTATGGCATCAGAATAAGAAAATTCCTAGGAGGTTGGAAACCTTGAGAAAGCATCAAGACCAAGGAAAACTGATACGTTATTTGGGGAACAAAAGAAAAGTGTCCCCTGAAGAGTTCTAATAGCCAGCCAGAATTCTTGCCACCTGGCAATTTTTTTAAAGAGACAACAGGCTACAAAGACCCCAAACATCTGACAAAACACATGCAATACCTCATTTGAATCCTGGCCTCGAAGAATTTTCACAAAGCTCCAAGGAATATAAGCTCAGGATCAAAACTCACCAAACTCATGAGGGAACAAGCCACCATGAGTGAAAACCAACCAAAATCACTAACTGCAGAATCAGACCTGTGAAGATCACAGATTTGGAACGATCACACACAGACTATGAAATTATACATTTGTGTAAAAATACCTAGAGGAATAAATGAAGTGAGTCAACATCTGATGAAGAAATGAGAGACTATCCAAAAAATCAGGCAGACTGATAAAGTCTTTAAAAATATTACTAGAAATGGAAAATTGATGGGAGTGCAGCACAGAGTGACAAAGGCAGAAGATGTAAAAGCAGTTAAGAAGCATGGAGATAAAGCAAGACAGTTTAACTTATTAGATCAGAATTTCTTGAAAAGAATGTGAAAGAGGCAATAATTAAAGAGATAATCATGGAGAATTTTATAGAGTCAATGAAAGATATCAATGCTCAGATTCAGAAAGCCCAAAGAACACCAAATTAGAGGAATAAAAAGAAATCCTCATTCAGATATATCAGAAGTGGAACTATTGAACAGGACTTAGCAATCTATAGCCCACAATGGGCCAAGTCCTGACCATCAACTAAATAAAGTTTTATTGGAACATAGCCATGCCCATTTGTTGAGATGTCCATGGCTACTTTCTGGCTGCAACAGCACAGTTAAGTAGTTGTGACAGATCACATGGCCCTCAAAGCTGAAAATGTTTATGATCTGGCCCTTTATTGAAAACGTTTGCCTGCACTTGCTGTAGAACACAAAGCAAAAAGAAGATATTAAGTGATCATTCAAAGTATGGCCATCTAGCAGGATGGCGGGGATTTTACCTCAAACCTCTTACTAATGGTTTTCAAAGTGGATCCAGAACAAGGACCTGTAGCATCAGCATCCTCTGGGAACTTGTTAAAAGTACAAACTCTCGGGCTGCACAAGTTTTCTGAAAAGTTCTGATGCTTTCCTAAGTTTGAGAATCACTGCTCTTGACTAATTCAGTGGAGCAGAGAGCTCCAGCCCCAGCTGTACATTAGAATCACCTGGAAAGCTTTTTAAACATTCCAAAGGTCCCCCTCTAATAGGGCTGGAAAGGGACCCTGGGCCTTGGTATACATTTTTAAAGCTCCCCAAGGCATTCCAGTCTTCAGTCAGGTGAGACCCACTGAGTTAGGAGTTGCTGCCTTCCTTGTCTTATCACTGGTGAAATGGACATGGCGAAAGTCCAGCAAACTCCAAAACTTCATCCATGTCATCCATGGCATTCTTGATTATGCTTCTAATTAAGAGCAGGGGGGCCTGGGGGAGAGGAGGACTGCTTTCCCAAAGGGAACTGCCCTCCCTGCCTTAGCTCGCCTTCATCTTCGTCCTGGAAGAGGAGTTATTAAGCTGTGAAGTAACCAAATGCCAAGCCAGTTGAATGAACAGAGAAGCAAGATTCATGGACCATCAATGTTGGTTTTAAAAAAACAACAATTTTGGGACAATGAAGAGTTTCAGTAATGCCAAAGAAGTGAGAAGAAGGAAATGTGACTCAATGAGTTAAGAAACTTCAGCCCAGAGAGTCTCCTGCCATGTAGGTACACGGGATGGAGGCAGGTTGGAGACAGAACATAGGTGATACAGTTCTCACACATGTGGGCTACAAGAGAAGGCACACGTTCTCCTCCTAATCACCACCATGATGTTGACTTAGGCTGCTATTGACAATGATCTCCTGGGCATGATGGCTCCTGAAGATCTGACCCTTCCTCCCCAATCCACCCTCAAATACAGTGTCACTGCAAGGATAGCCCTGTTGGTGAGGAAGGCCATAGCCTGAAACCCTGGTGCACCAAATCTCTTGATCATCTCACCTTGTAGGTGAAAGAGGACTATTTAGACCAAGTCCTTCCTTGACAGAGGATTGTAAGGTTCAGGGATTGAGGAAGAAGGGGCCAGGAAAAGCTGACAACAGTGAGTCTCGTACTTCATATGAGCTCTTAAATCACCTGGGATGTTCTCCTGATGATTCTGGCTAAGGAGGACTGGGGTGGAGGCAGATGTTGCCATACTGACAAGTGTTGAGGTGAAACTGATGCTGCTAGTCCTAGGACCACACTTCGAGTAGCAAGAGTTTAAAATATGCTCCCAAGGCCAGGACCCACCAGAAAGTAATTCTCCATGTACTTCCTGCAGCCTCCAGCTGCTGGCAACAAGAACAAGGATAATATGAAGTACTCAAGATTGGTTCATACCTCAAGTGTATGAACCAATTGCTATTTCCATTTCCAGTCTCGGCAAAATTCCACTTGCCAAAAAAACAGGAATGTTGAGAGTTCATCAGGTTTTTCACTTAAAATTTCAAAATAGCATAAAGTTGAATTGCCATGAAAATAAGTGGTTTTATAATAGGAAAACCCACAAAACGGCCACAGCAATTTGCATCTTCATGGTTTATAGGCAAGAAGTCTTCAGCTTGAGTTGAGGGAGAAGTAAAATAAACAGCTGAGGTTCTTTCACCACTCACCAAGATACTTAGGCTCTTAGAAGGCTGACGTTGGAAACCACATCCTCATCCACGCTGAGTTTTCACCCACTCCCTTGGAGTTATATCTGGTGGACGTTATTGTAATGCCATTGTAAGTATTTATTTAAAGCTCGCCACATATCCATGGGGCCAGATTTGGTTCCCCATGGGAGCCTTGGATGAGGCAATTGAGAAAAATGATTGTCATGAGCAAGGCTCGGGCAGCAGGGGCAATAAGAGGTTTAGAGAAAAGCAGACCCAGAAGATAGGCAGACCCTGGGTCAGGGGAGGCCACAGGGGTCTCCAATTGGGAGCATGCCAGGAGTCAAACTCAGGGCCAAGAGTCGATCAGAAATGGAACCTTTTTGTCTAAAGCAGAGCTCAAGATGGATGCAGGAAGTGCAGGGTCCATGCATGGGATACCACTCCTGGGTCAGGGCTGAGAAATGGTCAATGTGGAAGGTGGGGTGGGGTGACAGAGCTTGAAGGCAGGTGAGGATCTAGCATGAGGCCTGGTCAGGTAGCAGCCAGGCATCCCAGGGGAAGCCAGCTGATGGGTGAACTGTCCCTGGGAGATGTAGGCACCTTCCTTGGCAGCCCTACCAAGAGCAGTTTCCTCCAGAGGCTTAAAGAAGCCCAGGCCATCATCATGTCTTAGGTTACATCCTTGAGGCATTCAACACAAACCTTGTGGGGAGGGATGCATCTGTCCCAGCTGAGCCAGAGCAGGCCATGTGCGTTATGGAGATGAGGCCACTGGCGGCTGGGAAGTCAGGTCCAGAAGTTTCCCCAAGATGCTGAAATGCAAAGGCTAAGCTTCCATGCTTTCTCCCTGGCTGTGCATTGGAATCATGTGGGAGTACTTGAAAAAATCTCAGGGCCCCATCCCATGCCGGGATATTCTGATTTAATTGGTCTGGAGAGGGTCCTTGGCAGCAGTGCTTTTTAAACGTTCTCCAAGTGATTCTAGTACACAGGCAAATCTGGGTTAAAGAGATGTGAGGAGGGAATGCAGGCAGACTATGTCTGCCTTTGTCACCCTCTCCTCTCTCTTTTTTATGGATAGACCATCCTATGAATATCTAGTGCCTCTCAGACTTTGATCTTTATTCACATTGTCGCTTTAAAGAATAACCCTTGGGTTTATGACTCTTCCATTAAATTCCTTTAAAATGCTAATTTTAGAGACAGTCACAAAAGTTATACCATACTTAAACTCTTTTTTCCCCTTTATTAAAGTTGTGGGTTTATAGAACAATCATGCATAAGACACAGGATTTCCATACACCACCCCTCCAGCCAACATCTTGCATTGGTGTGGGACATTTTTTACAATTGAGAGCATTTTTTACAAGTGTGCTAGTACTTCAAGTCGGTGGTTTAACTTAGGGTTCACTGTGTAGTATAATTCCCTGGATTATTTTTTTAAATTTATTCTGCTACCATATACAATCTAACATGTACTCTTTTAATCATAATCAGATATGTATTTCACAATGTTAATTGTGTTCACAATGGTGTGCAATCATCACCACCATCCATTACCAAAACATTTCTTTTGTACTTAAACTCTTTATCATTATTCAATCTAAAAGGGTTATGTGGGCCTAATATTTTAAAAATGAATATTACAAAAACATAATATACATCATGAGATTTTTCCCCCATGCTCATTTTTTAAAAAGTCTAACTTATTTAACAATGATTAAGCACTTACTGTATGCAAAGCACTGTCTCCAAGGGAGGGGCACAAAATAAACAGGCGATGGCAGGAGTGGGGAGAAGGAGGTGGTCGGAGCCCGCTCAGGGATGTGTGTGTTCACATCTGCCCACAGTTTTACCCTAGTGAAAGTGATTTCAGACTTCTGACCTCTAGAACTAGAACTATATAATGGCATGCTGTTTTAAGCTACAAAATTTGTGGGTGTTTGTTATAGCAACAATAGGAAACTAATACAACCTCCTTGTCTCTAGTTCCTCCCTGCCATGATATTTTGCTCTATGAGCTGCAAAACGTCCCATTCCCATCCTAGGAATGTCTTATTGTAGTGTCTAATCAGCTCCTTTTCTTCCTAATTTTTTTTGCAGTGTCCCAGCTCCTAAAAATAATAATCTTGTTCTTGCCTCACAGAGGGGAGAAAGGTGTTTTCTGGACTTGCTGGCTTTGGGTTGAACGTGGTTGATCAAACCAAGTTGTGGGGGTTCCCAGAGCTGGTGAATACCTCGGGTAGATCTCTTCTCTTTTCCTACCCTCCTCCAAGACACACCACCCACATTGACTTGCTACACTGTACTTGAGTGTTCTGCAAAGTTCTGGAATACATAACAATTCCAGCCACAGAGGTAGTCAGCAGGCTTCCCACATCCTCCCATCATGCGCACCCATTCCCATTCCATTGCTTGTCTTCATTCATTCATTCAAACCACAATCATTAACCACCTCCCAGACTAGGCTCTGGGCTGAGCTATGGGGATAAAACATTGAAAGAGACACAGCTCCTGTCTCCTGTAGTAGGGGGATGGGGAGTAAAGGGTAGCCCATGTGCTCTCATGAATGGGTAGGGTCACAGAGGAGGGTGAGCAACTGTGCTGAGAGCTAGGGACAGCTGGTCTCAGGGACAGCTGCAGAGAGGACAGGACAGTTGAGTGGGCCTTGAGGATCAGGAGGGGTCCAACAAGCAGACAGGGAGGGAAGGGGAGAGCGTTAGAGGCAGAGTCAGTAAGTACCACAGGTGTGGAGACCAATGTGGTGAGGGCCTTGGCCCAACTCAGCAATGGGAGGAGTTTGGTACGGCTGCAGCAAAGCTTTTAAAGAAGAGAGAAGAGGAGGCAGAGATGTGGCCACAACCCCTTGGAATCTGCCAAGATGACAAGAGCAGAGCTTATAAAACTGAAGTTTATTTTCCTGCACAATTTGAACTGTAGAGTGATGACCCACTGGCTGCACATTGTCTGTGAGCAACACACCATTGAGAGTATTTGTGGTGTCAATTGAGTTAATTTAGGTATCATATGTGAGATTACTTTAGGGTGATGCAGAGTTAAAGGAAAATGGGGCAGCACAACAGTTAGACCATGGGCTTTGGAGCCACATCATCATGAATTATGCTCTTCTCGCTGCATAACTTTGGGCTGCTTAGATCACCCCTCTGAGCCTGAATTTCCCCCAGTGAAAGTCATAGGTTGGCAGTAAGGATTAAATCATATAATGTTTGTAAAGTGCTTAATCCAATACCTGGAATATAATAAATACTCAAAAATAATGGTTGTTGGGAAGCAGATGTGCCTCCAGCAATTGGGCTCCCATCTACCATATGGGAGGTCCAGGGTTCAATTTCCAGGGCCTCTTGGTAAAGGCAAGCTGGCCTGCGTGGACAGCTGGCCCATGTAGAGTGCCGGTCCATGTGGAACGCTGGCCAGCATGGTGAGCTGGCCCGAGTGGAGAGCTGCCATAGCAAGATGATGTGACAAAAAGAGACACAGAGGAGAGACAATTAAACAATGCTTAAAGTGATATCATTAGTAAGAGTAAGATGGTTGAGTATACTTCATTATTTTTGCAAATTTCAGTTTTATACTTTGTGGAACAGCAAAAGTTGAGGTTCAGAGACATGGTTTAACTGGCTTCCATGACCAAGAGTTACTTCCCAAAATGCAAGATCCACATGGGAGGTGCATGTGTCTACCTGTGCTCACTGAGCCAATGCTTAATAACCAACCATGACTAGGATTTTCTTGAAATCGGACACATAAGTTCTTCTTTCCCTGATTCAATGAAATTTCCTTGCAGTTCAATCAGAAGATATCACCTTTTCAATATTTTTTAACAAACAGGTTGAAGGCTCACTGTAATCTATCCTCTGGAAGATTTTTTGAACAGGTTAGAAAATTGTTTCCATTTTTTAAGATGTGTAGATATGATTCTTATAGGTAATAGCATTACAACAATACATAGTGGTGGAAATGTTTTCAAACATCTGTTTCCCAAATGCTTTCTAGCCATAACATGGGTTACTCTTGAAAATCAGTAATTTTCTTATTCAAAGTTAAAATATTACCTTTACTTTAAAGGGATCAAACAAGCTTATCATTTTTAAAAATACCTGCCAGCTAGCAAATCACTGACAGACACACGCCAAAGAAACTGTTCGAAAATTGGCAATGCTAGTCTTACCATTAAAAGAAATTCAATAACTCATCTCTACATTCCACAACCCTTCCAAGTGTTTTACTACAGATAACCAGCAAACTTCTGTGTGGTACAAAATATCTTCATAATTACTTCCCCTTCCACTTCAGAATACTCTTTAACAATTCTCGTACATTTTAAAGATTTTTTGGTGTTTATTTTATTGCTCTGTTTTGTTTTGAAAATTAACCTCAGCAATGTAATTGTGCAGAACTTTGTACTCTTCTCTTGGGGATTGAGTCATGGCCCCCACAAAAGACATGTTCAAGGTTTAATCCTCAGTCCTGTGAGTGGGATCCCATATGTAAATAGGACTTTTAAAAAATATATATATATTTATTTATTTATTTATTTCTCTCCACTTCCCCCCGACCCCTGTTGTCTGTTCTCTGTGTCTATTTGCTGCGTCTTCTTTGTCCGCTTCTGTTGTTGTCAGCAGCACGGGAATCTGCGTTTCTTTTTGTTGCATCATCTTGCTGTGCCAGCTCTCCATGTGTGCAGCACTATTCCTGGGCAGGCTGCACTTTCTTTCGCGCTGGGTGGCTCTCCTTACGGGGCGTACTCCTTGCGCATGGGGCTCCCCTACGCGGGGGACACCCCTGTGTGGCAGGGCACTCCTTGCGCACATCAGCACTGCGCATGGGCCAGCTCCACATGGGTCAAGGAGGCCCAGGGTTTGAACTGTGGACCTCCCATGTGGTAGACGGATGCCTTAACCACTGGGCCAAGTTCGCCACCTAAATAGGACTTTTAAAGATGTTATTGTGAGTTAAAGTGTGGACTCATTTGTGGATAGGATCTTCTAAGATCCTATTTAGATGAGGCCAAATTGAATCAGGATGGGCCTTCATCCATATGAGTGGAGTCCTCAAGCAGAGGAAATTCAGACGCCGGCCAGTGAGTAGAAGCAAGAAGTCAGTAGAGGCCAGAAGTCAGTGGAAATCAAAAGGGTAGATACAAACCGGAGAGAGAGATGGCCATGTGACAGAGGATTGCCAGAATGCTACAGACTCTGGGAGAAAGCATGGCCTGTTGAGATCTTAATGTTGCACTTCTAGCCTTCAAAACCCATTGTCCAAGTCAACCCCATTCTGTGATATTTGTCATAGTAGCATGGCCAAATTAAGACATCTGTGGAGACAATTTCATAATAATTGCTTACCTGTGAAGAGAGCACTGAATGAAGGTCACCTTTGGATGTATACTCTGTAGGGTTATCCTGGGATTCTTTTTATATTTTGGTCAAACTGGCTGCCACATAAAGAGCTATGCTAATATCGTTTTCTCTTGAAATGTTGTTCTTATTACAGATGTCACTTAGCATTAAAAATATCTTCTCCAGTCCACTTTTCTTTTAAAGATTCACAAAGAAAGCAGTCCTGGGTATATTCAATGGCTGAAGCAGTTTAGCAAATTCCTTAAGCTAAGACATGCTAGAAACATCTGTACCTCAATCCAACCACACAGTAAACCTCCCACACCGTATAATTTCTCCTAGTACTTATTTCTTCAAATCTTTGTATGTGTGTGCAAGTCATCTTCCAGCAGTATTTGCTGACAAAAGAATGCATTTCAGTTCAGTCACCGTATTGTGTGCCAGGCATTATTTCTCAGCCATTGTTATCACAAGAGGAGTAACAAGTATTTCTCCCATTGAATATAACTTTTTCCCATTTCCTATTAAATAAGAAACTGAATAGAGGTTTCTAAATATTTATCATTACATTTATTGTGATTTTTGTAAAGCCTTGGATTGAGTAATGAGCAGCTTTAAACATTAAAAAAGATTATGGAGGTTTACCATTACATTCTGAATAACTAGTTTTGTTTTTGTTTTTGTTTTTATTTCTCTCCCCATCCCCCTCCCCCCCCCAATTGTCTGCTTTCTGTGTCCATTCGCTGTGACCGCTTCTATCCTTATCAGTGGCATCTGGAATCTGTGTCTCTTTTTGTTGCATCATCTTGCTGTGTCAGGTCTCTGTGTGTGGCACCATTCCTGGGCAGGCTGGACTTTCTTTCGCACTGGGCAGCTCTCCTTGTGCGTGGGGCTCCCCTACACGGGGGACACCCCTGAGTGGCAGGGCACTCCTTGAGCGCAGCAGCGCTGCGCATAAGCCAGCTCCACACAGGTCAAGGAGGCCCGGGGTTTGAACCGCGAACCTCCCATGTGGTAGGCAGACGCCCTATCCATTGGGCCAAGTCTGCTTCCCTGGATAACTAGTTTTTAAATGTTTTCCGGGTAGCCTAGGCTGCCTACCACCTTTAATTGATAGCACAAGTTGCAATAGATGTTTAGCTTGCATTTCATTGTTTATGGTAGAGGAAGAAAATCCATATTTCCAGCAGCCTTTTTTGATTTCCATTTTTGGCAACTAGTTTTTGCCCCATAATGTGTCCCGCATAAAGCTTCCATCAGGAGAAGCAGGGGCAGCCCTGACACTTTCCTTACAGTTCACTGCTACTTTCATTATTAGTATTATCCGCAACTAGCAATTTCTCTACGGGTTCATTTAAAGCCACTTGTCCACTTTGTGGTGCTTGGTATTGTTAAAACAAGATAACATAAACCATTAACTAAGAATCACAGGATGTATAACTTGCTGTAATGCCCTGAACACAAGTGAATGAAAGCAGAGGCTGCTGTCCACCTCTGCACACCAGGGAAGACCTGCTCTTTCCTCAAGATAATTCATGTGTTGGACGTGACATGAGGTCATCTGACCTAAGGAGAAAATGGAGGCCCCGGGTCATTCTATATTCTGAACGGAGCAACACTGACCTTCTTTATTATTATTTTAGATTTTTTTAAGAAGACATTCTCATCCATGTGTCTTCCCTCCTTGTGCCCCTTGAGGTGTGTGTACCCTGCTTTGGAGACCACAGTTCTACACTTGGCCCCCTTCCTTGAATAGCATTATATTAATTATTCATTCCACAAATACATGGACTAGTTAGCTATCCATCACACCCATTTCCCCTCCTTCCCAACACACAGTGACTACATTTCCTCATCCTCATTACAACATTTGTGTTCATAAGACCAAATCCTGGCCAGCAGAAGTTATCCCTACCTCTTAATCCCTGCAACTACTGCCTTGATGTCAATGACCAAAGCACAGGTAGAAGCCATTCATTGAAGACAGCAGTGTCTCCATCAGCCTGAGCCCCTGAACGACTATGTGGAGCAAACTGCCACCCTCACGTGGCATTACAGAGCAAGAAATAAACTTTAGTGGATGTAGCTCAAGTGGTTGAGCACCTGCCTCCCATGTATGAGGTCCTGGTTTCGATCCCCAGTACTTCCTAAAAACAAACAAAAACAAACAAACTAACAAAAAAAAACTCTCATTAGAAAGCGGATATAGCTCAGTGGTTGAGTGCTTGCTTCTCATGTACGAGGTCCTAGATTCAATCCCCAGACCTCCAGGAAAAAAAATATTTAGTTGCGTTAGCCTCAAATATTTTGGGGAGTTATCTGATACACAGCTAGTGTTATCTTAATTACTACACTTCGTTTGTATTAAACTTTTGATAGTCTTTGTTAAGGCTGCAAAGTTAAATACACATATCCCTGCCCTTGAGAATATGCACGTATGCAAACAATCATAACAGAGGCAGTGCAACACGCACCCTGAGCACAGCCCAAACTAAGCCCAATGAGAGTTCAAGCAAAAACAATAATTATTCCCATTAATGTGGTCGAAAAATGTTCCATGGAGATCACATTTGTGCTGAATTTTGGAGGAGAGATTAGATTTCAGTGGAGAGACCTAGAAGGAACCTTCTTAAGTAGAAGAGATGTGAGCCTCCTGGTGAAACTAGGATATTGGATGCCAGGCTGGAAGTGTTTAGGTTTGATTCTGAAGGCAACAAAGAGCCAATGAGAAGTTTTGAGATGGGGAAGATGCCATTCAAATGGTACTTTATGGAGAGCCCTCTGGCAACAGCAAAGAAGATAGCCTTGAGGTGCCACTGAAGGCCTCTGAGATTTGAGACTGATTAAGAAGCAAACACAGCAGTCAGCCTAGTATTGCAGATAGGAGCTCAGATCGCAGACTCAGACAGACCTGGGTGTGAATTCTCCACTTTTCAACTATCCTGACCTTGGGCAAGTTAATTATCTAAGTCTCTGTTTTCCCATTTGTAAAAGGTAGACAATAACAGAACATACTTCATAAGATTGATATGAGAAGTGAAATGAGATATATAAAGCATGGAGCACAGTGCCTGCCAACTAGTCAACACATGTTAAGTCGTCATTCCTATGTGTGTTCCTGAAGTGAGATAATAAGGACTTGAATTGTGTTTGTTGTGGTAGTAATAGAAAAGAAGGACTGAATGTAAGAACTATGCAAGGAAAGTAGATGAACCAAAAGTGATTCCAAAGTATGGCCTCAGTTACTTGGGAGAATGTTCTCCTTCTGGGAGGATGGCTGGTTTTGTGAAGTAAAATATCACCTAGTTTTTAGATGAGCCAAGTTCAAGGTGTGAAGGGAAAGTCAGAGACATTTGGAGACAAAGGTGAGGCAGTAAAAAGGGAGAGTTTTAAGAAGTGAAAGAAGAATACATTGTTGGAGAAAGATCCCCAATGAGAAAGGAACAGATGAGACCGAGACATAGGTGAGGCCTTATGTGTAAAGAGATGAAGACACATACCTCTCCCCTCCATCTGAGATAAGAGAGAATGAGAAGAGAAAAGCAAGGAAAGCTTGAGAAAAACTGTGGTGGGTGGAGGATAAGTTGAGTCTGTTGTTGCCACATGGTCTCCGCTCTTCTGCTTGGGGACAGATATCTCATCAAACAGCCACCACTTAACACTCATTTCCAAATCCTGTCCCTAAAGAGCTAAGTACACAAGACTCTGGGCTCAGTGCTCCACAGAGGGACTTTTTAAAGGACATTGTTTTTACAGGGATTGTTGAATGACCAACTTCCCTGGCCTTGCTGGCAGCTAGCAATAGCAAACATCCTCACCACCCTAGAACTGGAGTTTAGAATTAAAGATCCAAATAGAATTTTTTCCTCTGATGTTAATAAGCAGAATCAACCCAAAGGACAGAGTGTTTGTCAACTGGGTTCATGCTGCAATTTGCTTTCAATGATCCCACAGAAGCCATGGGAGGACTGGAAGTTGATTAGGGCAATTGGTGCTAAAAAAAAAAATGGAAGGCTGATGTAGACACTCAGAGAGTAAGCTCCTACCTCCTTACTCCTTACACCAAAGAGCTTCTCAGGTCAGAGCTTTTATTGACTTATCCTCCAGGTTTCCCAGATGCTCCCTTTAACCTGATTTTATCTTTGGACAAAGCGGTTGAGGAGACAGGGAACTGCCTAGTTGGAGAGGTACCCTCAGTAATGCCTGGCTGCTGGAGTGAGATTGAGCTTGAGCTACTCAACTTGGAAGCTTGTAAGGTAGAGACCTCCAGCTGGAAGAGGCACCTACCAGAAGACACTGGTCACATGAGAACCTTCTTAATGAAGTGAGCCTTGTTTCTGTTTCCCTGGTGGAGGTAATTTGACATGGCATTTCTTTGAATCATTTATTTATATTTTTTCTCCTTTTTTCGGCATAAAAAATTAGACAGATGGACAAAACATACTCAAAGCATTTTCTTATTATTCTTGGCAGTCTTCTGCTCCAGGCAATTGCTTAGCTTCTTTCCCTGGCTAGAATGATGCCTGCAAGTATTTAGACTGCCTTCAGGCACACAGAGGGTGGGCAAGGACCACATTTTTCCCATCAAAGTCTTCTTCCAAGCCCTAATACAAAGAAATTTTATTAAGGCCTGGACCCCACTCAGAATTTTTTTTTAATTTGATTCTTCTTGTTGGCATGAGGAGTGCATTTAAGCATGACTCTGTCCCCATAGTCTATCCTGAATCCAGACTCCTTGTTAGAAGGTTGAACCATGGAGGATGAAAATATCCTTGGTGTGGGCCATAGCTGGGGGCATGTGCAGCTGAGAAGAAAACAGATGGCAGTTGGGGGCAGACCCGAAGATGGCCATCTCCTCTCCCCACTCAGTAGAGAAGATGCCAGAGAGCACAGGGAGTAGTGGTAGCATCGTTATAGTTGAGGACTCTGGGATGATGGACCTAGGGGGCTGGCCAGGGGCTGAGTGGCCTGCTATGATTCCTAAGAGGATCAGCTTCTCTAAAGCTTAAGCCAGACTGACCACCCCACACTCCCCTCCCAGCCCAACTCCCCACTCCCCTCTAACTCCCCCAGGATCTGTAACTCTGGAATATTTGTTCTCTGTTGCTCAGGGTAGAGTTTCCAACCAGCAGACAGACTTAAGAAGGAGAGGAAAAGGGAATATAACTTGAACAAGGAGACCCTGGGAGCCCAAGGTATGATCCGAAGATCAGTAAGCCCAGGAGCAAGCATAGGGCACACGCGAACCCCGCCAGCTCCCTTTCCCACAACCTGCCTTATATCTGTGAAACTGAGGTTCCCCTTCCATTCCCCGTTATCCTTTGTCTCCACTGAGAAGAAGAATAGTGCCACAGCAGCATGTGTCTACCATTACCCCTTGGGGTACCCACTTACTACCCCTGACATTTGACCAGAGTTCCCTCATCACATCCCACACCCCAGATGGTGGGATGTGTCTTTAATGTCATGTTCCCACAGCACCCAAAGCTTATCTCCCACTTTTAAAGTCTGGGACTGTGTCTTGCCCATGGGTTTTTCAGGGGTTTAGCACAAGGTCCAACTGATAGTTCAAAAATTGTTTGTCAACCAAATGAAGATATGAATGAACAAACAAACCATGAAATAAACAATGACCTTCCTACTTCTACCTGCCCAACCCAGGTTTGAGACTGCTGTCAACAATACCCAACAAGCATTTATTGGATACCTACTGTTGTGGGTTTAACTGTGTCCCCCCAAAAGATATAATGAGGTCCTAAGTCCTGCTGCCTGTGAATGTGATCTTATTTGGAAATAGGGTCTTTCCTTGACATAATCAAGTTCAGATGGGTGTTATTATAAGGAAAGGGGAATTTGGACAAAAAGACACAGATGGAACAGTCACGAGAAAATAGAGGAAGAAATTGGAGTGATAGGACTGTAAACCAAAGAACACCCAAGGATTACCAAAAGTCACTGGAAGCTAGGAGAGAGGCACGGAACAGATTCTTCCCTAGAACCTCAAAGGACTCCTTGATTTCCAGTTTCCAACATAAGAACTGTGACTGTGAATAGATTTCTGTTGTTCTAAGTCATTCGGTTTGTGATTTGTTAAAGCAACCACAGGAAAGTAATACAGCTATTACATGACAAGTATTATACAAAACCCTGAAAATACCACTGTGAGCAAGTCTGAGCTGGGATTTCCAAGAGCCCAGTTGCTGTATCCTGTCCTGCCCTTCTTAAGCCCACTGAGTGCCAGGGTCCAGTTGGAAGGTGGACATAGTCCCTTCAGCACAGTGCTGTTTCCTTTGGCTCTCACCCCAATCTCATCTCGGTAGTTTCTCCTCTTGGGCTGTTGGTAGCTCTCTATGGTTCTCTGTGGGGTCAGAACCATTTTAGAAACATGCATTGTATTTTGGATTGTCACAATGACTTGTGGCATTCCACTGATATTTATTTGGTGGGGGCCAGGCTGCAATGCCTGGGACAGTCCCCACAGCTAAGAGTGTCCTATATCGTGCCTGATTTTCAAATGTTCTACCAGAACTTCATGTCGGTGAAACTCTGTTTATTCTGTTTTATGTATAAACACAAACAATTTTCTGGAAGTTTTCAAACAACGTTAAATTTTCCAGGAATTAAACTGCCATGTAAAACAAGGGAAGATTGTATTTTGTTTTCCATGAGCTGATCAGTATTTGGCACACCATGTCACTGGCAGCAACGCCTCTTGGCATTTGAGTCACCAGCTCAGGTCACCTGTCACAGGCTGCATTTTTTTCCTGCTGCTTTCAAAGACAGACTGCACAGAGGCCCAAGCATCCAACTGTGACATATTTTGTGCTGTGTTCCTGCCTGAGCAATTAACTATGGAATTTTCTTATCAATTACTTTTCACTTATTTATAAGTAAGAGCATTATGATACGTTGAAAATAATGTAGTGCAGGGGGATTATATGACTAATATCGTTCGTTCCAGGAAATGGAAAAAGATGTTAAATATTTGTTATTAAAAGAGAGCATTGGCTATGACGGGATTGAACAACAGTTGTATTAAGGTGCTCAAACTGAGCAGCACATATTCCTGAAAATGGACTCAAATAGCAATAATAATACAGAAGTCCAATTTGGTTTGGCAAAGGGTAAGACCATAATGGATCATTTCGGTGTCAGAAATAATCCAAGTATTAAATAGCTAACAAAAGGGAAAAAAGCAAACTTCTAACCATGGAGACTGCTTGCATTTGAGAGAATGACCATAAAGCAATTAAAGTAAAAGAATAATTTTTTAAAACCTTCTATTACACACTGGGAGAAAGCTCTTAGGAGTCTTTTTCCTATAGACAAATAGCCCCACTTATATTTGTATGGCTTTTTCCTGTTTTTGAAGCACTTCATGTATTCCATTCCATTTAATCTTACAACAATCTTGTGAGGTGGGCAAGGCAGAAAAACTTATCCTCATGGTATAGATGAGAAAACTGTGGCTTCTAGAATGATTGTCTCAAGATCAAAAAAATATTAAACCTCTTCATTAGTTAATTCTTCTGGTTGCAAGGAATAGACACCAATCTGAGTAGCTTAATAGTAATAGGGATTCCCTCCAGCTAAAGAAGCCATGAGAACTGGCATTGGGAGGGTGGGAGCCGGGGCCTTCTTGTGCAGGAGTTGAGGGTCTTTTCCACAAAGCTTTCATGAGGATGACTCTGCAGCTAACCTCCAGGATCTGAGGCTCTAATCAAATTTCAAATTCCCAAAAGAGAGAATCCTATTGGCTGGCCAGGTGTCTAACCCCATGTCAACCAGTTGTGGCAGGGTGGCAAGGTCACAGAGGATAAACAGGTACATAAGGACCCGCTCTTATGGATTAGGGGGCAACAGGGTCTAGAGATTGGAAAATCATCATGAAGCTGAACAACTCCCGAAGTACCACCCCTCGGCTGCCCAACACACACTGACCTTCCCCTGGGCTCATTTCCTAGGGCTGTTGTAACAAATGACTCCAAACTTGGTGGTTGAAACACCAGAAATATATTGCCGCACACTTTTGGAGACTAGAGTCCAAAAGTCAAGGTGTTGTGAGTGCCACGCTCCCTCTGAAAGTTCTAGGGGAGGATCTTTCCTGCCTTTTCTAGATTCTGGTGGGCCCAGGCCTTCCTAGCTGTGGCAGCATTACTCCAATGACTACTCCGCCTTCACATGCTGTCTTCTCCCTGTGTGTCTCTCTACCCCTTCATCTCTCCTTTTTTTTTTAAAAGGTACCAGGGATTGAACCCAGGACCTGATACATGGGAAGCAGGTGCTCAACCCCTGAGCTACACCCACTCCCAGTCTTCTTCTCTTCTTTATATATTTATTTATTTTTTTATTGGCAGTTTTTATTGTATTTTTGAAGATACATAGATCACAAAATTGTTACATTAAAAAATATAAAAGATTCCCACATACCCCTCCTCTTCTTTAAAGACCCCAGTCCAGTATGACCTCAAGTTAACCAATTCCATCTACAATGACCCTATTTCCAAATAAGGTGCCATTATGCACTACTGAGGCTTAGGATGCCAACATGTATTTTTTTAAATATTAAACAAGTCAATTTTATTGTTACAAATTATTAAAGCATAAATCCATCCAAAGTGTACAGTTAATGGTACTTGGTATAATCACATAGTTGTGCATTCATCACTTCAATCATTATTAGAGCATTTTCATTATTCCAATAACAATAATAATAAAAACAAAAAACAGACAAATGAACAAACAAAAAAACTCATCGCCTCTCAATCTGCTTCCCCTGCTGTACATAGCTGTTATTCTATTTCTGTCTAATTTGTGTTTATATTTTGTGAAAACAGTCTTCCATGTGCAATATCACCCATATTCATATTTTACATGAGGTTTCACTATGTTATAAAGTCACATGATATGTTTTTAGTTTTCCTTCTAGTAATATACATGTCCTAAGACTTTTCCTTTCAACCACTGTCATACCCAACTAATAGCTCTGCTAATTACAAATATTATGATGTGCTTTCACTATTTCTATTCATTTCCAAAGATTTATAACATTTTCACCAATTCTGCATAGATTAACCCTCAGCTTTCTATTCTCTACCCTCATTCTATTTTCTGGTAATCTATATACTAATTTTTTTTTAAAGATTTACTTATTTTATTTACTTCTCTCCCCTTCCCCGCCTGCGTGTTCTTCTTTGTCCACTTCTGTTGTCAGCGGTACGGGAATCTGTGTTTCTTCTTGTCGCATCATCCTGTTGCATCAGCTCTCCGTGTGTGCGGCACCATTCCTGGGCAGGCTGAACTTTCTTTCGCACTGGGGGGGCTCTCCTTATGGGCCACACTCCTTGCGCATGGGGCTCCCCTACACGGGGACACCCCTGTGTGGCACAGCACTCCTTGCGCTCATCAGCACTGCACGTGGGCCAGTGCCACACAGGTCAAGGAGGCCCATGTGGTAGATGGATGCCCTAACCACTGGGCCAAGTCCGCTTCCCTATACTAATTATTAACTCCATGTGTTTATCCAATATATTTCATTCATAATAGCTCAATCATACAGCATTTGTCCTTTTGTGTCTGGCTTGCTTCACTAAGCATTTTGTCCCCCAGGTTCATCCACAACATATCTTTTGGAGGGACACCATTCAACCCACGCATTATACATGCAAACATGCCAAGGAATAACACAATGCAGAATACACAGCCACAAGTCTCCTTACCCACTCCCCAAATGAGGCAAATGCAAGTCATGCCCAGCTAACATTGTAGAGGGATTAGCAATTTATCGAATGTGAGTCCTTCTTTTTCTATGCTCACAGATAACTCCACCTCCCAGCCTGCCTTGGAATCAGCCAGCAACTGACAGAGTTGTAGCCAGTGGCATGTGAGCAGACATGTTGGGCATCCCTTCCAGAGCCTATCCTCCTTACCCTACTCTTACTGATGCAGGCAAACACAGGGACCTTGGCTGCCGTATATGGAAAAGCCATCGTGTGGAAGAATCTATTCTTGGAGGAGAGGCACCAATGGATCAGAATAGTCATTTGGAAATTTAGAAAAGCAACAAACAAACTTCTGTGATATATGAACCCTTTTACATGCTTGGTTTCCTTTTTATAGCAGCTAATGTTATCTTAACCAATAGAAAAAGCCATGCTAAAGGCACACTGTTCAAAGTGTTCCCAAGCCCCAAGTGATGCTCACATCTCTCCTTCATTCCATTACATTGTTTTTCTCCCTATTGACACCCTACAGCCCTCAACAACAACAGCATACATTAAATAAAGGAGTAGGGAAAACAAAAGAGGAAACCATGTTAGGCATCAGTCAGAGACCTGGGTTGTACATCCAACCCTGCAACTACATCTTTTGCTCACAGTGATTCCCTTATCTGTGGCTACAACCTCTTCAACCCACAGGAGTGGGCTACTGGCAGCCCTATCCATACTGGAGGAACGTGCCTCCTCAGGGCTGACAGGCTAGGGGCAGATACCTGACCTAAATGGCGAATCGGTTTCTCCTGGGAATTTGGGATTTGAATGAGTGCAACAGAGACCAGGAGATGAGAATAAATCACATTAATAACAAACTTGTAGGGTAAAGTCTAGTAACTCCTGGGGTTGACATCAGTAGAGATAACCAGTTCCTATCTTTCTTGAGTTGACTTGTTCGGCTCTTCCAATTAACTGGGCAAATCAATCCCCCTTTATGCTTATACTTAAAAGAAAACAAATTTGCAAGTAAAAAAAAAACCTCTAATGTAGGAGTCAGTTCCAGAAGAAGAAATTTGTTGATCTCCTCAGTACCGAAAGGAGCTCTTCAGCCATTCATTCATTCATTTAAAGAATATTTACTGAGCTCTTACTATGTAACAGGCTTCCTGTGCTAGATAGTGAGGATTCAGTGAAGAGCAAAGCAGATCTGGTATCTGCCCTCCTGATGTTTACAGCCTAGAGGAGGAGGGGAGAGAGGCATTAGTTGGGTGCTCTCACTCTGGAAAATGTAATTACAAATTGAAATGAAGGAAACAGATCCATGAATGATCATAGCAAAGGATCCAGCCTGGCCTGGGAGATTGGAGGAAATGATGCTTGGGCTGAGACCTGAACACTGAGGAGGGGTCAACTCATGGGAGAAGCTGTGTAAATATTTACAGAACTCTTTGATTGGGGCCTAAATTTAAGAAGTACACCAGGAGTACCATGGAGTCTAACAAAAGTATTTTAATTTCTCTGACAGAAACAGAAAAGGTGACTCATAGAAGGTGACATTTCAGTTGAGTCCTACATCTTAAAAACAGGTTTGCAAAGAAGGAAAAAGGAGAAGAGCATTCCAAGCAGAGGGAGAAAAGCATGTGCAGAGGCATGGAGGTATCAAAGGATCAGAACAAATAGTTCTGCATGGCTAGAGCATTTAGGAGAAAAATATTTGTGGGATAAATCATCAGTGAGAAAACTACAGGGCCAGATCCTAAAGGACCTGGCATAAGCCACCCGAAAGTAGATGAATTTTATCCTGTGGGCAGCTGGGAGTCAGAGGAAGATGATCACAGGGAAGCACAATGAGCTGCGGACTTCAGAAGGTTCATCTTTTCTTGAGTTCATTCTCAAGAAGAGATTGGACCTCAGAAAGAATGGAAGCTGAGGGACCAATAAGGAGCCATGAACCACCTTCATCATCTACCAAACAATCTACCACAGGCCCGAAGCCTACCCTAACCAGAGCTTTCATGAGAGAAGGAATAGTTTGAAGAGTCTCTCAAAGTCCTCCTCTCTTTCCCAGCCCATTGCCGCCATCTTGGTTGGCCCCTCATTGCCACAGGTGTGGTTTGTTGCTACAGCCTACTAACTGGTTTCTCTGCCTGTAGATTCCCCCTTTCAACCCTGTTCCACATTTCAGCCAGCTGATTATGCAACCGGGGACACGCAGCTGATGTATCCCTCCCTGGCTCAGAGAAGTGGCTCATTTTGTCCAATTGCATAGGCCCTTGCCTCCAGGATCAAGCCACACCTCTCTCCCCACCAATTCTCTAAAGCTGACTCTCTGCTCAGCATTTTATAAACATTATCTTTAATCCTCCCCACACAAGGTAAGCATTATTATCCCTATTTTACAGCCTTGAAGAAGTAAAGTTGGAAAGGTCACAAGTTAATAAAGTAGGAAATCACATTTTGAATCCAGGTCTGTCTGGTTCCAAAGCCCATAGCCTTTTCATTCAGCCATATGATCTCTAAGCCAAGTAGCCTGGGTTATGAGACCGTGCTTCCCAAACTGTGCCCCTGAGTCCCAATATCACAAAAACTGAGCCAAATTATTGTTCACATAAAATTTGAAAAAGGTTTTTTCAAACCACAGAAAATCATCAGATTTTCTTAATTGTATGTATGCATCCTCTGTAAGTTTTTCAGTTTTTTAGTGACTGCTGCCACTTGTCTAAATTAGATTTTTGTATAAACTAAAAGTCCACGCGGCGGACTTGGCCCAGTGATTAGGGTGTCCGTCTACTACATGGGAGGTCCGCGGTTCAAACCCCGGGCCTCCTTGACCCGTGTGGAGCTGGCCCATGCACAGTGCTGATGCGCGCAAGGAGTGCCCTGCCACGCAGAGGTGTCCCCCGCGTAGGGGAGCCCCACGCGCAAGGAGTGCACCCCGTAAGGAGAGCCGCCCAGCGCGAAAGAAAGTGCAGCCTGCCCAGGAATGGCGCCGCACACATGGAGAGCTGACACAACAAGATGACAGCAACAAAAAGAAACACAGATTCCCATACCACTGACAACAACAGAAGCGGACAAAGAAGATGCAGCAAATAGACACAGAGAACAGACAACCGGGGTGGGGGAGAAGGGGAGAGAAATAAATAAATAAATAAATAAATCTTTTTTTAAAAAGTCCCCACTAATTATCTAGTTATTTTAATCACCTCTGCCTCCTAAATAGATTAGAAATCCAGCTGGCTAAATACATAGCTAGTGGGAAGAGAGGGAAATGAGACTAGAGAGGTTAGTTGGGGTGGATACATGGAAGGCTCTGAAAGCCTGCCCAAGAAGCCACGGGCCTTACTCTCTGGGGTTGCCCTAGCAAATTATCACAAACTGCATGGTTTAAAACAACAGAAATTATTTTTTCCATGTTCCGGGGGGCCAGAAGTCTGAAATCAAGGTTTTGGCAAGGTCACACTCCTTCCTAACGCTTTGGGGAAGGAGTCCTCCTTGCCTCTCCCAGCTCCTACTGGCTCCTGTCGCCCATTCACCTTCTTCCTTGTGTGTCTGTGTTGTTTCTTTTATAAGGACACCAGTCATTGGATTTAGAGTCCTTCCTAAATCTAGGGCAACGTCATCTCAAAATCCTAAACTTATTCTGAAAAGACCCCGTTTCCAAAAAGAAAAGGTCACATTCGGAGGGCTAGGACTCTGTCGTATTTTCTCAGGACAGGGTGACACGTTAGCGCAGACATCGTGGGTGGCTTTCAAACAGGGGAAAGGCCCAAGGACAGCTGTGGGGCAGGAAAGATGAGAGCCGAGCTTCTCAAAATCCCCCAGGCCGTGCTCGCTTCAGCAGCACATATACTAAAATTGGAACGATACAGAGAAGATTAGCATGGCCCCTGCGCAAGGATGACACGCAAATTGGTGAAGCGTTCCATATTTTTACCTCATATTTTTTGAATGTAACTTTAAAAAAAATAAAATAAAATAAAAGCTGGTATTTAGCAAAGATCTGAATAAAACAATAAATGTTCTTTTCCTATGTAAAAAAAAAAAAAAAATCCCCCAGGCCACACCCCAGACCCACAGCCAGGGCCTCTGGGCAGGGGACTCATCTCATTGATCAATCCGACTTTAATGCTAGTAGACAATTGAGAATAAGGAGATTAGAAGGATGAGAATTTGGAGACAAAGAAATCAGTTAGGTGGCCATGGAGGTTCCCCAGAAGAGAGGCAGTGAGGGCAGGATCTCCAGAGCATGAACCGAGGAAGCGCGAGAGCTGGGAGAGGTAGACAGCAACTCCCAGAGGTGGACAGCGACAGTGAAGGAAGAGGGGCAGATGAAATTCAACCCCAGGATTTCTGACCAGGGCCATGGGAAGGATGGTGGTGCCACCAGCAAAAACAAGCAAGAAGGGGACAAAAAGCAGTTTGGGGGAAGATAACAAATGTTTGTGTGGGGCCACTTGGAAATGGAGGTGCTGACACGACATCCAAGTGTGCAGGGAAATGATGCCATCAGTAGATCCTGCTGTGGCATCGTCCATCTATGGCTGGCTCGCACATTTGGAAATAGCCGATGATAATGAGAGTCGAGCCAGGGGTCAGGTCTTCTGGGAATCAATTAGCTTTCTCTGCGTGTGGCCACAGATGACATCCCTCGCTCAACAGCCATTTGCAGATATGGGCCATCCGTCACCCAAAAGTGGGGAGAGATGGGAGAGGAGGATGAAGGGACCATGACAGATGCAGCCTCACTACCTGATAACCAGCCCAAAGCTCTGGTCCTGCCAGGGCCACCTGACAACAGCATCTACCAGAAGGTACCGCGTTATTCTTATCCCTGAGCCCTGGTTGATGTCTAGATGGGTTGCCGTGGCTGAGATCACTCACCAGCAGTTAACTTTCAAAGGCAGCTTCAAAATCCTCGCAGCTGCCTTCTAAACCCTGGCCAAGTGTATTTGACTGGAAAGTCATTCAGGGGCAAAAACCAGGAGTAATTTCAAGGATACCTTTTAAGACCAAAAGAAGGCCTTTGAGAGTTGAGAGTCTCTGTAGATCCAAGTTTCCCAGGGCCTTTCATCCACACATCAACATTCACAGGACGCACGGAAGGTGGGACGGCCTCATCTGAAAGGCTAATCATCACGCCTTTTCTTTTGCCTCTCGTTTAGCTCACGGTCTGCCAAGGGAAATACCACTGCCAGAAATGCATTGAGAGGTTGTTGGTGAAAACCAACCGTCTCCATCGTTGCAAATGATTCAAGGAGGTTGATGTCACACTGGTGCACACACTGTTCACCCTCAGGCAAGCTCCAGGCTAAAACCCTTTGGAGGCCACAGATGGGGCAAGAAATATCATAAGCGCTCCCAGCCTGCTCCTGTGACCTTAGGAACAGAGCCGCAGTGCGCGGCTCTCCTAAGCCCTGAGAAGTTCTCAGAGAAGCTGGGGGAAATGCCTCCAGGTCTTCCTGTCTGTCTCAGGGACCTCTGAGAGCCAGCACCACCATCTTAGTTCTCCGGAGCTGCCATCACAAAGTACCACAAACCAGTTGGCTTCAAACAACAGAAACGTATTCTCTCACAGTTCTGAAGCCAGAGGTCTGAAATCAAGGGGTCAGCAGAGCCATGCTTCCTCTGAAGCCTGTGGGGTTCCATAGTAGCTTGCTGACAACTCATGGGATTTCTTGGCTGTGGCCTAATGACCTTGCCTCGGTGACATGGCCATCTTCTCTGTCCAAATTTCCTCTTCTTATAGGACCCCAGTCATAATGGATAAGGGCCCACCCTAACCCAGCTTGGCCTCATCTTAACTAGTAACATCTTCAAAGATCCGATTTCCAAAGAGGGCCACATCCACAGGTCCGGGGTGAGGACTTGAACAGGTCTTGGGACCTGTTGAACAGTCCCCGTTTACCAAACCCAACTCATCGCAAAGAGAGCAAGTGGCTCGACTCCGCCAGCAGCTCTCGGGTCCAAGCCCATTTGGGTCTCTGGTCTTTGTCCCCATACGGGTCTCCAGGACACCGAGGGGAACAAGGTTGTATTTCCCTTGCTTCCCACACCCAGTCGCAAACTCTTGGATTGAATGTTTCCTTCTTGGAATTCCCCATCCAGCTCCACAGTCCCCAAGAGGGCGAGGAAGAATGCAGAGGGCAGCCGATTGGCACTTGTGTTATTTACAGATTTTTCAGGATGTAGATTCTTCAGGAAAATTCAGGACAATTCATGCTGACATAGTCACCCACCACGTAGCGGGTGCTCAGTACAAGTCCGTCCCTTCGCGTTCCTTGTCCACGAGCCAGCCTATCCGCCATTGCAGTCATCACGAGCTGAGGTGAACGTTCATCACAGTCAATGGCTTCTGGTTCTAGTAGACTATACATTGGAAGGACATTTTAAAAATTAATTTCTGGTGGGTCCCAGCCCTCACGCATTCAGAAGCCCCATCTCCCTTTTTCATGGGGAGTGGGAGGGGGCAATCTCCAAGTGCGTTTAACTCTGAGTACAGATCAGCTGCTCTGGCTTGTAACTCCCCAGACTTCAGAGAAGAAGCTTTCACAAAGGAGTCACACACACCCCCGGATCCTGTTACTGTTGGGGAATCCCAAGTACTGGATCCAGGCCTGTTCCCGGAGGCCCTGGCTAGAGGGTGCTGGAGGCTTCGTGCCACCATTTGAGGAGAATCGTGGTGGCACTCACAGTGGATGAGCTGAAACACGGGAAATCCACTCTAAACGAAAAGAAGACACCGACGCCCACTTCCAACAGAAGCGCCGCTGTTTGGGAGGGTTGAGAGGTCAGGCCAAAGGAGGCCCGGATGAGGAGGGCGGGCGGAGAAGGTGGCACCGGAGCTGAGGCTTGAAGGGACAAGAGGAGGAGGCAGGAAGGCAAGAGGGAGGGCCCGGAGGTGGAGGCAGAGCCTGGAGGAGGACAGGATCCCTGTAGGAGCCAGGTGTGCTCAAGGCTCCCAGAGGGAGGCCCTGTGCTGAGCCAAGCAGAGGTGGGTTTTCCGAAAGGCAGATCAAGGGGAAGCGGTGTGAACATGACAGCTCCCAGAAGGAGCCGGGAGCCGCTGCGGGGAGTGCTGGGGAGGAACGTGCCTGCAGCCAGCAGAGGCCAGCCTGTTCTCAGCACCTCTCCTGCCTCTGAACCGAAGCCCGGCGCCACTTTTTGGCAGGCACCGAACTCGCTCTCTCCGCTGTCAGCATTATTGCTTTCCAGGAATCTCCTGTTTTTTCAAAGTATTTTTGCCAAGATGTGCTAGTTTTGCAAGCCCCGCGGCCCCTCTCCCTCCTCCTTGTCGCTCTGATGAAACCATTCATCTTTCAGCCCCCAGCAGAGCAGCCCCGCCCCGCCCCGCCCTCTCCCCCAGCTCACTGCAGGGTCTGGCTGAGAACCAAGAGTCCTGGAGGCAAAAGAAAGGCACGTCTGTCGCAACCAGAACTGGTGACTTGGGGGGACTGCGGTATTCCCACCTCCCGGCAGAGACAGCTGCACATGAGCAGATACTCCCAAGGGGCATGAACATCTCCAAGGCAGACCCTGTGTTTTATGCTTTGACGTGAATTAAGAGCCAGGGGCCCTTTCTCAAATATTTGCTCAAGGATCATATTTTAAACCACGCTGATCAGTGATTCCTGCCCCACCTAAATTAATCAAGGCGGTAAATATTTATTCGAATTCCCATTTATTAGGCCAAGAGGCCTGTGGGTTGCCTGTGGAGAAAGTGCTTTAGGCTTGTCAGTGCTGGTAACTGGAAATCATGTTAACCTGGCCTTGCAAATAAACTGTGAATTTTACCAGCCCGTGGCTATATCTCATCAACCCGAGAACAAACATCTTAAGGTGGGAGGATATGTTATTAACATTTATCAAGCTATGGGCCAGGCACTGTTCTAAAGGTTTTGTATGAGTTAATGTGTGTAATCTGAAAATAGCTTCCATTTTGCCAGGAAAAAGGTTTACATTTAAACTACCCATGACTATAGTGGGTCTCCACGGCTATACTCCATGGTATTGTTCTACCACAAATATTGGGTGATCACAAACTGTTGTCCTCGGCCTGAGCACTAAACCCAAATTGTTCTACTCCAGTGTCCCTGCAAAATCAACTAATCCTGGATTTGGTCACCTGCAGATGGTAGAGCATTCCCGGCTAACGGCAGAGCCTTCAGTGAGCTGCCACCCCCAGACGTGACATGGGCCTCTCCAGCAGCCTCGTCTGGGCAGGAACCAGGGAGTAAGGCCGGACCACTTTGTCCCCATTCTATTTAGCCAGCCCTGGAGAAATGGCCTCCACAGCACCCAGCATGCAGCTTTGGGGGAAATAGAAATGTGATCCAGCAATAAAATTCTATAGGAATTTAGAGAGCAAAATGACTGCCAAAAGACCCAAATGGCATTGATGTGCTTTTCAAGAAGGCCTGTCCCCCACTCTGTCCCCTACTTCTGGTGTGATGGAGACATATACAACTGTAAAGCCAAGCCACGTCAAAGACAGAAAGGTATATTTGAAGTCATTTATTTCTATAATTGCTCATTGTTAATTGAAAAATGCAGGTATTTCACAATAGCTCATTGTTAATTGAAAAACGTTCATTAAATTTGCTGACTGTATTGTTATAATTTTCAAAGTAAAAAGTTTCATGAAAAAAAAAACATTTTGAATTGTTTTTTACTTTGGAAACTTTCTTCAAACCAGATCGTCCTTGGAAACCCAACACATGAAGCAGACTCCAGCAGGGCTCTCTGTGTGAAGAATAAGACATCCATACCTGCCTACTCCCCAGCTCAGAGACCTCTTGGCATGGCACTCCAAGCTGGGCTGTCATCTTCTCTGCTGTACTTTCCCATGTGCCTGCTGCCTGCCTTGCCGCTGTCACTGAAGAGCCCAACTTGGAAGTAGAAAGGAGTCACATGGCTTTCCCACATGGTTGTCTCATTGAGAAAGATGCCACTGAGGTCATTTACAGTGGGGTCTCACAGTAGTCCAGGTCTCTGAGCTCAAGACTCACTTGCCCACATCTGAGTTTATAGCATCTCCATGATCTTTACTTACAGACCCACCACGATCTTTCCTGCCACTCCCTGATCAGCCCTCTTCCAGGAAGCATCTTAGCAGGGGATCCTGCCCAAGCGATTGCTACAAAAGGCACAAGAAAAATCACACCCAAGCCCCCCTTTCCCTGTAGCTTATCAAGTGGGGCATGTGGAAGCTTGTAGGATGGAGACACCAGGCAGCTGAGATGTAGAAGCATAAAGATCTTCACAGGGGATGAATGCCCTTAGCTTGTGCTTTGAGGGGTGAATGCAAGAACATAATTTATTTTAATAGCAGTAGAACATATCTACTCTCTCTCTCTCTCTCTCTCTATATATATATATACACACATATTATATATATATATATATATTTTTTATATCTATTATGCATCAAATAGCTATAACTATAATAGAGTTCTCTTTATACTGGAACTTGGAGAGGTAACTTGCCCTAGATCAGATGACATAACTAATATGTGGCAAAGACAAGATAAAAATCAGGATATTGCCTTCCTCTGCCTCCTTTCTTCTCTTACATCTTTACCCTCATTCCCCACTTCCCGGTGCCCTATGCCAGTCTCTCCATTCCTTTAGCACGTTAATTCACCAGTATTTATTAAGTAAATGACTGTGTTCCTGGGCTCTAAGAATATGAAAATGAACGGGGCACACAAGGCCTCTTCTTCAGAGAGTTACTGTGGGGAAACTGGTAACCAAATAAGCAAACACAATGAAATTATATTTTGGGATAACCTCCATGAAGGAAATCAATAGGATGCTGAGATGGAGAATAACTGACTTCCTTCTCCTCGTTTCGGAGTCGCCCCTGTGCCCGTCCCAATCCCAGACCAACAAACCCTTGATGTGGCCCAGTCCTCTTGCCCCCACTCAGTATCGCCTCATGCTTTCCCTGTTCCCTTAGGCTTGTGATAACCTTGACAATGTAGTCGCCAGGAATACTGATGACTTAATATATTGCTTCCCCTTAGTAGTAGCCAGGACCTACTCATTCGACTAGGTGCCCTAAACACAAATCACAGTGTCAAATACAAAATAAAACAAGACTTGCTAATGAGAGCCCTTATTTGAAAGGATTAGCGGAAAGGGGAAGAGACTATTGCAATTGGGAGAACTCTCTGACCTTAATGTCAGCAAGCATCTCGAGTTAGGCCAAAAGGGATTTTCTTTTATAGAGAGGAAAGAATCAGGTGTAGGGAAGTGAAATGAAAGGTTGGTGTGATCAGATAATAGATTCAAGAACATTTTGTGTTGAAACAGCCTATTTCTGGGAGGTGGCTTGGAAGAAGGAAAAAAGCCTAACCAACATTTGGTTAATAAACATTTGTCTCAACAGATGGGGGGGGGCGAGCAGTTCAGCTAATTGTTTATGATGCAATGAGTGAATTTGGAGGGTCTATGTCCAGCCTTGTCATGGGGAAACAAAGAAGCATTCATGAGTTGTACCTAAGTTGTATGAGGGCAGTTTTTCTTTACAGTAAGCTGTTTTTGAGAACACGAAGGTTGGGAAGATGTTTTACACTTGCTATTTTTCAGGACCACTGGGCTCAGGTCAACATTTAACATTGTCAACAAGGGGCCAGACAAGGAAGGGAAATGAGCAGCTAAGGCAGGAGTTCTTAACCGTTTTTATTCCATGGACCTCTTTGCCAGTCCAGTGAAAACCATGGACCCCTTACTAAGTCCACATTACACTGTGTATTATTTAATAAATATATCAAATCTACACCAACACATCTCAACAAGAATAATGTTTTTGAATTTCAATTCAAGCTCACAGACCCCTTGTTAAGAACCCCTGAAGGGATTCAAGAAGAGGTAAAAGGCCAACGAATGTAGACAATATTTAGCTCCATCTGAGTTGAAGATACATAGTATTGCAGGCCAAATGAGGCCAAGATCTTCTAATTCATTAAGAAAAGCTAGAAATCTAGAATTGTATGGAAAATCAATTGGCAAGTCAGAAAAAAATTTAAACTTCCAACTACGCTTGTTGAAACGCAACTGCTGAGCCATCTATAACAAGAGGTCCGGGCAGGATTTGTTCATCCTATTGCTTGCCATCACTCCACCCCAGAATTCCTGACTGGATTTTATACGCAAGGAACAACAGTCAAATAAAAGAAAGAGCAAGAAAGTGGTTACCAAATAATGACTGGAGAAGCCCCCAGTGTCTCCCTTTTCTAAGTAAACTCAGCCGGAGCATTGGGCCTACGATACTCTCACCCTCCTCCCTTGAGAAGAGATGTCCATGCCCAAGAGGGGCCCTTCTTTCCTCTATCCATCCAGCTGTGGGACAGATGAGAAGGGCGGAACTCCCTGGAGGAAGTGCTGAAGGAAAGAGGAAGTGCTGAGGGGAAACAGGAAGTAAAACAAAACACAGGCCCCATGGAATGTTAAGGGGAAGGAATGTCTTCAGCAAGTAAAAGATTGACCCCCCAACCCTTCTATGGAACTGTGGGAAAAGGGATTTAGTGTAATTCTTTCTTCCACCTTGGAGGGAAGATGAGACTCTAATAGTGAGAATTTCAGCACCCTGGCCTGCTGGTGGGGGTGACCACTACCAGCTAGGGAAAAATGGAAACCTAAAATAGAGCCCAGGGACCAGCCAGCTTCTTTCCCTTAGACTTGGACAGCACTAACCATGAACAGAAGCATTGGTCAGGCCATTGCTCCAGGGAAGCTTACTAGAGGGTGGGATCAGTGTCAGAAATGTTTCATGGGGGAGAATACAAATGCACGGTGGCTTCCAATTTATTCACATGACAATCAAGAAGATCAGCGAAGCTATTCTTTCTCTATAACTCCATCAGATGTTCCTCATGAGCCCGCACCCTGTGGGGCAGTAGAAACAACTAAGACTGGCCCATTAACAAGAATTCAGACTTTTCCAATTTAAATTGTCTTCTTTCAATGTAAACAGTCAGCTTGTTCAAATTCAATTCCCTATAAGGCTGGTTTTAATCATCTCTTTAGGCCAATTCAGATTTCCTCCCTTGTTGCCCTGATATTTTCCAATATGTCAGCTAAGTGTTTGGAGGAAAGGTGGGGCTTCATGACTTTGAAGAGTCAGGGGACGGCATCTCTAAGCCTCACTACTGGAAAACTCCCCAGGCAGATTTTTTAAATCTAACTTCCTATGCCCCTTCAATGCTACACCGTAGTCGAAAACAGCTGGTGAAGGCTAATCTTTGGTGCTCCTTCTCCCTGACCCCAATGAATTGAAGTGTCTTCCCAGACTGGTGTAGGGGCAGCCTATGAGACATTCTGCTCCTCAAGTCCTAAGTTGTTTCCCTCAGTTTACCTAACAGCTCCTCTGCCTTCCCATCAACACTGGGAAGGAGATAGTAGAACTGGAGCTTGTTCTCTTGCCTCCTCTATTGTCACTTTTCTGTGCCATTATGGAACTGGCCAAGAGTAGGGCTTCTCCCATAAGTCTGAAGCTGCCCCTAATATACCCAGGGAAGTGTGCCCCTCTATGTTTTGGGATCCCCATCTCTGTCTGGATGTTTCCATGGCCCCATGGAATGGGAGGATGTGGGCAAGATCCCTGATACCTGATCCTGTCATTTTCGCTCTTCTTTCTTCTCCCCACTCACATTTCCTCAAATCTAGGTAGAGTATTCTTCATCCTCTTCCTTCCTGTATCTTTTCCCTACCCAAGAGCAGTAGGCTTCAAAGCCTAGCTGTCACAGCTGAAGCCTATCTCCTCTGTAATTATACAAAAATTCTAGATGAGTCCAATCTTGGTTCTTAATATGCTAAAGAAATTTAAAAGTCCTCTCCCAGCATCCCCTCCAAAGAAAGTCTGGCTTTCAATATTATTGTCTTGCTGAAAAATCCCATTTTGAATGTCAGAAACTTCTTTTTCTTCACATTCTGACATAACAATTCTGGTTCTTTCCCAATCTCCCTTGAGGGCGAACGGATGGCTCATACTGCTTAAGGAGAACTGGGAGCCAGTTCTGCCCACAAAAATGGAAAAGTAAAGGCCATTAGTAGTTGTGACACACACAGACCAACTATTACTCTTAGTATTAAACTTATTACTAAGCCTTAATCAATGCCTCAGCCTGATTTGCTCCTGTTCCCAGAAGAGTAGCACCAGTACTTCAGTGGATGGGATTGGGTCTAACAGAAGCCCAATGCCTGCTCCACCTCATGTTTCCCCTGGATGTTGATGCATCCTTGCCTTTCCTCCTCCCCAGTGCTATTAATACAACAATCACAGGACCCTACACCACTGAGAACCAGACACTTCTGCCTCTGACAGAAATATGACGGGTAAGTTTGTGCCTTTTCAAGGTCAGAGAGAGACAAATGGGACTCAGCTTAGTGCTTTTACAAAGTTACCAACTTATGACTGATTTCCTTTGCCAAGTGATGGAAGGGTTTCCAGACTAACTGCCACAACTCTCCTATAGACTCTGTAGCGGAGGAGGAACAATTTTATGGATGTCAATGCCCTTTGTATGAAGGGTGCCACTAGGAAAAGTCAAGGAAAACCAGAGAAGCACAGCACAAGTACAAAGCATGTGAAAGGATTGTTTTCATTCACCATCCTATTAAAGAGGCAATTCAAAAGGACAAAATTATTGTTATTTTTTATGATGTCCTGCCTTCATGTGGCAAGTTAATATTCAACAGACTATCACATCTGCTCTCTCCCTTCATCCTCTCAAAGCCCCTTTAGGGGAAACAATAAGTCCCATCATCCTCTTTGACAGATGCGTCAGCCTCTGGGGCACAAAGAAGTTGCTTAAGATACTCAAGGTGATCTGCTCCAAATACACCCTGATGACTCCCAGATCAGGCTCTTTCCTCCTTGCAATGAAGAAGCAGTTAGGCATAAATCTTCACAAGAAGGCAGAAAGTTGAGTGGAGCTACCGAATGGTTTAAGGAGGGGCAGTGTGGGCCTATAGATTTGTACTGGACTTGGAAAAAAAAAAACCAGATAACTGGATTCTCATCCTGGCTCGGTCACTAGGTGGGTGTGTGACTTTGAAGAAGTCACTGAGCCTCTCTCAACCTTAGTTTCCTAGCCCATAAAATAGGAATAATAATAATAACAATATCTGCTCTCTTCAACTCTCAGAATGGTTGAAAGCATCAAATGAGCACCCAGGGGTGCTGTACCTACGGAGGGATTTTATGACAACCAGCCTTCTAAGGTGGTGCTAGGACTGAATGCTGAGAGCAGCAATGTGCCAGGCTCCTGCTTTGCCTAATCTCAACTTAAATACCAATCCTGGTATCTCTACTTCTTCCTCTTAAGAAAGAAAGGGACAACATTGTGAGCATCAGGAAGGTATGGATTAGTCCTTTGATTCTTGCTTACAGATGACAGGAGGAAAGAACATGGCATACACATGGTGGAGGGCACAGGCTATTGAGATGTATTAGAAGGACAATTTTACAAAGCTCTTTGGCCTTCTTTTCTCTTGGATCTTCACAACAACCATGTAAGGAGGTAAGTAGGACAAAAAGCATCATGAGGATATGGAGTCTAAAGAAAGGAGTTGACAGTGGTGTGACTGTGGTCACATGGTGTTAGATTCAAGTATCTTCAGAATTGGAGTCAGTTCTCCTGGGAATCTTGTAGTCTTTCTTCTTGCCATGGTATGAAATTTGGGTCTGAAATTTTCAGCACTTGAAGCAAAAGACTTGAGAAACTTGAACAAAGGCATCTTTCTGAAATACAGCAATAGTTGCCGTTAATATTCCTTGAGTACCTATTATTTATGAAGTGTTGTATCAATTTGCAGGTACCTATTGAGGCCTGTTAGGGACTTAGCATTGTGCTAGGACCCAAGAGGGATGTTGAGGTAAAGTGGTGGATGACGCGAAAGGTCTATGAATCTGTTGGTAGGAACAAGAAAAATACTTGAAACAACTGTGAATGATGCAGGCCAGAACCCAAACTAGTGCAGGGAATGGCCCACACTGGGCTCTTAATGGACATAATGAAATAATGGATGATTGGATTAATTAATGATTGAATTGAAATGATGACATATTAAGTAAGAGGAAAGAGAACAAAGTTCCAGACCCAGGAATATGCAAGATAAGTACGGTATAGTGGTGGGCTGGCAAATGTTCAACAATCACCCCCTTCCGGGTGGAAGAGAAGTTGAGAATGGAAGAAAAGCCCTAATTTGTATCACTTGCCGATTTCCAAAGAATAAATACTCCCAGCATGGCTGATTGATTTCAAGCTACCAACATGACATCACTGAATGCAGAGTTGGGAAGAAATGAGCAGGAGCCACACAATTATGAAGTATTTCAAGCATAGTTACATCAACAGAAGTAACCTCAGAAGCACAGATAATAGACAAGTAATTAGAAAATTGTGTTTTACATATGTATTAACCTGTTAGATATTATTTAATTGTAACTTTATGCAATTAACTTTTAATAACAGCTGTGTTTAACAATCAGCTTGTGAACCTCCTGAAAATTTAACAACCAGCTCTAGCAAGCCAGGACAAAATAGCTCCAGCACATTCTTGCATGCACGTAGAACAGGGTAACTAGTCTCTTAGAATGGTTCGTGTTGGAGATTAGAGGGAAATAAAGGTCACTTCATGGAACCAGATTATAAAGACAAGGAACCTGGTGTAGACTGAATGCAGTGGGAAGTTGAAAGCCACTGAAGATCCTCAAGTGAGGCAGTAAGGTGCCATGATGTTTGAGGGAGTATGAGAGGAATGTACAGGATGAGAAGGCTGTGAGAGAGTTCAACTTGAAGGCTGCAAGACGAGAGGAGCTTGAACCAGCACACACAGCTGGGTGTCTGGATTTGGGGAGATGGGGAAGGACCGGTCAACAGGCATGAGGTAGGTCTGGGTGACTGGGGCTAGGGTTGAAGCTGAGAGAACTAACTAACCTGAGAAAGCTGGGAAGAGAGATGATTTCTTGTACCAGCTGGATGGGAAGCAAAACCATAGCAGTGGAAATGTCTAGTGGACAACTGTGAGGAGACATGGGAATGAGGTTTGGGGGAGAGAAATGTGATGGAAGATGTCAGTTTAGGGGTTTCAGCCCAGAGGTGGAGAAGAATCCTTGAGATGATGAGTTTTCTGGAGGAATACACATGGAAAGCAAGGTCTGAGCTTTGGTGCACACTCTCATTTGGAAGGTAGGAGGAGGAAGAGCCACAGAAGATTCTAGATAAGGAATCATTGAAGATTAGGAGAACCAGAGAACAGGGTCACAGATACCAGGAGGGAGCTGTTTCCAAAATAGATGCTGAGTAGGCTGCAATAGGAAAAAAAAAAGTTCTCCTTCCTCAGGAAGAAAAATACCAGTAATGGAATTTAAGTCCACCCCATGAAGAGAAATAAATTCCTCTGTTTCAAGCTGAAGCTGTTTTCTTGGCCTGGGTTATCTGGAAAATGCCTCAATATTGTACCTCACTTTGCTTTTGTAGACAAAGTCTCTTTGTTTCGAAGTTAGAGGTTCCCAGGCAGTCAGAATAAATGTAGGTTAGGAAATCTCACCATGCTAAACCAGTTTTGGAAATAACAGACAACCTCTAGTAGTCAGCAATGATTAAAAGGCTGAATTAATAAGCAACTAGAGGTAGAACACAACATATGCAGGCTGAGAAACTTTTTTCTAGCCCAGGGATATGAAATTACCATTTATGAAGCAGCCCAGTGACTGCGTTGATTCTAGTTGCTTCTTTCGAGAAGGATTCCCCATGAAACCTAAAAGTACAAGTCTTGTCCCCTTAGAGGAAATCTTTTTAAAATGTCCAATTTCAATAAAGTATCAAAACAGCAGTCTTCTTAGAGGAATGTGCTGTACATGTCCATTATCTGTTATGAATGCCAGAGATGTCAACATGCGCTCTTTAGGGAATATTATATAAATAACGAGCTCTTTTAAAAATGCGAAAGCCAGTTCAATAGCGTTTTCATTGCTTTTATTTTGGATTATGGTTATTGAGAGGAAAAACAGAGCTCAAGCAGAGCAGAGAAAGATTATACTCTGCTTAAAATAACATTTTCAACAGAAAGAACAAAAACAAAGCTTACTCCACAGGTTGATTTCCAAATTTTAGTAATTCCAGCAATTATTTTACATCATAAAGTGCTGAAAATAATAGAAAGGACATTTACATTCTCCTTTTATTTTTGCAATGGATCTCATCATTTTTTTCCTTTGATGTAATCCTATATATTTGCTCTCTCTTTTGTCTCTAACCTTTTAAAAGAACAATCAATGTCCCTAAATGTTTAGTGGGGTTTTTTTTTTCATTCTTGAAGTTGAATGATAAAAATGCTTCTTGACTTTTTATGACATATATTAAAAGCTCCTACATGTTTCTGCACCAGGGTTTAATTAGCAGATTTTTCTGATTCCATCTCCTTAGCTACATGGAATTATGCTGCAATCAGGAAAACAACAGGAGAAATGATTAAAATGACAAAACTCTTTGTTGGCAGGGCTTTGGGGAAGCAGGCACACTTACTTTGCTGGTGGCACCATAAACTGGAAAAAAAATCTTTAAGAGCAGTTTTGCAATATGTGACGAGTCATAAAAATTATCCTACTCTCTGACCTGGTAGGGCCTCTTGGGGAAAATGTCCCAAAGAATAATTCCAAGGAAACAAACATATTTGTAAGAAGATGTTTCAAGCCTTGCCATATATTAAAATGAATAACTGGGTAACAGCCCAAGTGCTCAACTATGAGGAAATGGTTTAGGCAGACTGTGCTCTATTAATACGATGGAATATTAAATGGCCACTAGGAATGACAATTATAGAGATGATTATGAAATCTGGAGAAGTATTATGCAAAATCATTTAAACAAAAAGAGTAGAAAATAGAGTAACATACAGAGTAAAAGGTAAAAATCTTTCTATGAAAGAGGGTGTAAGTAACAAGTCATATAGGAAGCTAGTCTCTGGGTTTCCTGACCATTTATTGAACTTGCCCTTTGGATGGGCCTGTTTGACTCTGTCTTCAGTTTACTAAATCCTACATCTCTCAACCTGTAGAGGGCTCAAACCCTAGAGAGATATCCCCCCCAGAGGGGAGAGGCAATATCAAAAGACCAAGGGAAAAGAAGAGGCATACATAGCTTAAAAACACTGCAGTGCTTTGTCCCATTGTTTTCGTGTGTGTGTGTGTGTGTGTGTGTGTGAGAGAGAGAGAAATTATGCTTAATTTAATTTTAACCTCAAATAATATTTTTAAAGGATGTGAGCTTTGTATGTTTATCAAAAGAAGGGACAGGGGCTTAAAAAGGTTGAGAAATAGTTAAGCTCCCTCTTTCAATTTGCTTAGGTATTTACTCAACTGATTTAATGGCATTTGAATTGAATCTCCAGATTCTCCCATTGGAATATTCCATCTTGAAGCAGTCTCTCCCACTGTAATTATTCTGAGATACAATTATCATTTTTATTTTTGGACAGGTTGAGTTTGAGGTATTTGGGGGCATGCACATGGGTGGTCAGATACATGTGTCTAATGCTGTAGAGAGAACTTTGATAATTGTCTTTCCAGCAATTTGCCAAGGAAGAGACAAATGGGTTGATGTTCTGCCTCAAAGAGAAGGCAGTTCACTTAGAGAAAAAACTTTTAATGTTCAGAGGTAAAATTTATAAAGGGAAATAGACTAAATTCAGGACCAAATAGCCTCATTGAGCATGTGGCTGAAAAAGCATCATTAGCTAGTGATATATAATTTCGATGGAACTTTGGCCATGTCCATGAACACCAGGTCCTCTCCTGTACCTGGGCTCTGAACCAATCCCTTGACTCCTCAGAGCCCAGCTTCATCAGGATTCCATCAGCATCCAGCACTTCCATTGCCTTCTGCAGTGGCTCCAGTCTAAATGAAATCTATACTAGGTCCTTCATTCTCCCTTTGAACAGTGGGGTGCCGGTAGATGTTTAATAACTAGCTTTTTGAGGGCAAACAACCCTGGTTCGTAGTCTTTGCCATTCGCCAGGTATAATACTCCCACTATAGCCACTTTCAAACTACCAACATCATGCCACAGAGTTGAGAAGAGATGCGAGTAGCGCGCAGTTATGTAGAATTTACCCCATACAGATACAATAGCCAAAAATAACCTCAAGAGCGTAGATTATAGTAAAATGCCATAGAAGAATTAGGAAGTGATGAGTTTTGAATATTTGTTACCCTTTTAAAATGAAATATATTTAATTGTAAGCTTACAAAATTTAATGTTTAATAATAATTGTGTTGAACAACCAGCTCACAAAATCCCTGCAAATTTAACAATTGGTTCTTGGAAGCCAGCTCCAGCACAGCAGCACATCTCTCCACTGAAATTTGGACCATAAAACTCTTGTGCCAAAGGGTTTCTTCATTGTTTGTCATGGCTCTTCTTGACTCTTTCTCCTCCCATCGTTCTAAGACAGCACACTGTTCTGGATTTTCTTTGGCATTTCTCGTATGCCTTCTCCATCTCCTGCTTTCACTTCCTCTCTCTCCCCAGCCCCTCTGCATGATTTTATCCCAGGTTTTCATTCTTGTATCTCTTCCTAATCTTGCTAAGTGATTTCATTCACAATCAACACATGAATGATTCCAGAATGTCTCTAGAATCTGCTCTCAAAATCTTGACTTTTTCCCAGGTTCAAGATGGTCCACGGACATCTCCACCTTCATACCTTTTCCTACCTCTTGGCCCAAATTTGATAAGATAATAAGACCTACCCCTTAACCTCTTCAATTTCCTTCGAATGGAAACCCTCCAATCTCTCCCCACAGGCACTGCCCTAATTTGGGTAATTATCACCTATGACTTCTGGTTTCTGACCTGGTCTCCCTGTTAGGGGTCTTGCCTCATCTGCCTTCCACTTTTTCTCTGGAACTTTCCAAAACACTAAACTCATCACGCCTTGCTGAATACCTAGTGGGGTACTTTAGCTTATGCCTGTGGGATAAATCCCTATACCAGGAAACAAATTTTCTTTGTTATTTACCACATGTGAAGTGCTTGCTGAATACACACACGCACACACATGAGCATACACTCATGCACACACAAGCATGCATGTGGAGTTTATTTCTCTATCTGATATAACTACAGAAAGGATTTCATTATCCTCCCATCAACGTGGTGAATTCACATTATTTTTCACTTTCTACAGACCCTGGACACTTTCACAATCTGACTGAAACTTGCTCACTGCAGCTTCCTCTCCTGTCCGCCTGCCACCACACTCATTCATCACCCTTCTCTCTCCTGTCTTAGACAGTTTCATGCCTTTGAACACTGGCTCAAGTTTTCCTCTGTTCCAGGGATATGTTTCCTTCACTTTCTCAGTCTGAGAAATGGCAGTTTAGATGCCACCTTCGCAGGGAAGCCTTCCTCCCTCTAACCTTCACCCTCATCCTTTGCCCCAGGAAATCTCTCCCTTCTTGGCACTTCCTTTGTGCATAACAAATTTTTGTTACACACCTACCATGCATCAGGAACTATTCCAGACATGGGGGATCAAGCAATGAATAAAACTAAGTCCCTGCCCCACTGGGGTGGGTATTCTGGTGGGAAGACAGAGACCACGAATACATAAATAACTTAAAATAAAATAGCAATGCATGCTGGGACAAAAATAACACAAGGAGTGGGTTGGGAGGAGAGGTTCCAGTTAGGGTAAGGGCTCCCCCCGTCCTTCTCCTCCCCAAAGCAGGGGACAATCACAGCACATTCCGTAAAGTATTATAGTTAGCATCTGTGTCTACATTCAGCTCTCCCATTAATGGGTGAGCAATAAGGACAGGGGTTGTGTCTTATTTATCTTTGTCCCATATCACCTAGCATGGAAGTGTTTATTAAATAAATAAACACGTGAATGGCATTTTGTACAGTTAGAAACAATTCGTTTAGAGGCACAGTATCCAATCAATGTTTCAGATTTCAGAAAAATCTTCTGATATCTTGGTAGAATATCCTGGTGACTCAATAAAATGCCTAATTTTGGAGCGATTCATATCAACCCACCTGAGGGGCTCAGACTTTTCCTGTTCATTTTTTTTCCCCTGGCGAGCATGGTACCACATCTAGCCATTTGCCAGGGAGGTGAGATTGCATCCGACTTCCTGGTTTTGGAAAGCTTGAGTGCTGATTCTGGGTTGGAAGCAACTCAGTTCCAGGGATAGCATTGCTAGCACCCTTGCTAAAGTTAATTTATTTCTCCATCTATACCATTCATGAATCGACCCATTTATACTCACAGAAAAAAAGAGGTGGCTGCTCCAACTTTGCAGCATAAAAGACAGGAAAGCAGGTGGCTTTTTTTAGGGAGGTGCACAAAGCGACACCCAAAGGCAAGACCCATTCATGAGCCATCAGGCGTGTTGTTTGCTCTCTCACAGAATTTGGGCAGTAGATGGAGGGGAGGGGCACTGTTTGGGTGGGAAAACAGCACATAGCCTTTATTACTAGTATCAGTATTAAAAAGGACAAGAGGAAATAATATTTCAAGGCCTACCTCTGGGGTTTTAACCTTATGTTTTATCTGCTTGTTTCAGTGAATTCAGATTTTCATGTGCATTTGTGGATGCATATGTATTTTATTTTTTATACAGTCTACCTTGCTACTGAAAGGATTTGGGGCAGTTTATAAAATCACTTAAAATATAATAAGATTGCATCATAAAAAGAGTGATAAAATTTTTGTATGTAGTCTTTACTTAAAATGAGATAGACGTATTGTACTACATCCTTCCTGCGGAGATTTGCTTTTAAAAATAATAATAATTAAATTCTTCTGTGGGTGCCTAAGGCTCCAAAGAGAAGAATGATGTTAACAGAAGCCCAGGGTAACACCCCTGGGAATGGGGAAGATCATTGTCCACATTTCAAGCACATTTTTATACAAATGAAAGGGAACTGCTTTCTGTAGGATGCCCAGTTGTAAATGTTTTCATTTCTCAACCTTGGTGTCAGGACCTCCCAACTCATGCGCATATGCAGCCTGGAAAGTCTCCAGTAATTGCTGTGGTGGGCAGAGGAGGTGGGGTGGAGGACCAAGAGGTTAGAACATTACTCATTTTATTTCATGTTGCACTGTTAGGAGGATGAGTGGAGGCAGGAAAAGAAAAAGAAAAGAAGAGAAACAATAGAGGATGGCACAGTACCATAAGGCTGAAAGGTTGGGAGCCGCGGTTGATCCAGGGGAAGAGGTAAGTGTGTGGAGCTGGCCTCACGTCCGCCTGGGTCCCAGCCCTGGTGCCTGACTAGCTGTGTGACTTTGGACAGTCACTTGTCTCCTTTGGATCCAACTCTGCAAGGTGTTGATTTTACTTAGACCCCTTCTTGAAGTCAGGGAGCCAAACCAGGAGGCCTCTTGAGAAAATTCCCTTTTGGTTTTAAGAAGTTCTCAGGGGGGATAGTGGAGAATCGTCGCCCTTGCTGGGGGCAGGCCTGGGAAAGGTTCACTTCCCTCATCCCAGGCAGGCCTGTGTGGCTCAGGTCAGAAGTGGGCCTCCAGGTCCTGCCCTCATCCTCCATGAGCACATCAAGTCTTTGCCCTAAATAGCCCAGTCCTGAAAAGGTTAGTGATGGAAGAATTTGTGTGCCTTTTTCGGACATCTGCTTTTCCCTCCTTAGTGGTTTACAGATCCACCTTCCTAACTTCGGGCCATGGTGTTAGTTCTTGTGAAAAGGAGGACTAGGGCCCTAAAGTGTGATGTGTTGCTTCCCTTTAGTACAAACGAGTATCATTGGAGCAAAGAGCCCTCACCAATCTCTGCCTTTATCCCCTAATTTTCTATAAAGGATTGTTTTCAAACTTATTGGCAAAGGGTTCCATAAGCTCTCTAGACCCACATGAAAAGTTGAAAACAAGTAAATTAAACACATCACAGCAAGGAACAATTAAACCCATTGTAGTTTATTTCCTGGAAAAGGAGCCTGAAGTAGCTTGACTTTTCCGACAGTCAACTTGAGAAAAGCAAGGACTTTGTCTCTATGGCTGTGGCGCATCCGTGGAGGATGGCCACCATTACACTCCACCGTGGGTCTCCAGAAATCCAGAGAAGACAAGACATGACAGCAGACCTCCATCGCCATGGAAGACGTGGTTAGACGATGCCTTGGAGGAGGCCTGGAAACCACAAACATGTGGATCCAACTATATAATGTGGGTCCAGATGGATGAATGAGAAGTTGGAACAACACCCAGGGAGAGGACCTAGCTAGGTAGCCACCCACGCACATTTTCTATGCATGTACTCTTTCCTGGTCCCAGTGCTCAGCTCTCCAAGGGCAGGCCTGAGGCTTGAGAGGAAAATAAATGAAACAACCAAGCTAGAAAGGTCCTTTTTCACTCTCTTCCCATCTACTTCCAGTTTAAGAAATTTACATGGTCAGACTCACTAGATTCTTTTTTTTTTAAGGTTTATTTTTTATTTATTTCTCTCCCCTCCCCCCCGAAGTGATCTGTTCTCTGTGTCCATTTGCTGCATGTTCTTGTTTTGTCCACTTATGTAGTTGTCAGTGGCACGGGAATCTGTGTTTCTTTTTGTTGCGTCATCTTGCTGCGTCAACCCTCCATGTGTGCAGCACCATTTCTGGGCAGGCTGAACTTTCTTTCTCACTGGGCGGCTCTCCTTATAGGGTGCACTCTTTGCGCATGGGGATCCCCTACACGGGGGACACCCCTGTGTGGCAGGGCACTCCTTGCGCACATCAGCACTGCGCATGGGCCAGCTCCACACAGGTCAAGGAGGCCCGGGGTTTGAACCGCAGACCTCCCATGTGGTAGGCAGATGCCCTATGCATGGTCCTAGTCCGCTTCCCTCACCAGATTCTGCTTCTATTTTTACTCAACATTCCTTTGGGACTTAGGAACTCAGTAAATACTGTAGATTTTCACTTTATTTTACAGTGCTTCCAATAGTTCTTAAGTTTTTTCAGGTGTTTATGTTTCTTCCCATCTAGAAGAAACACAACAGAGGCTCCATGGGATTTTGCTGATAAATGTGATAATCAACTCCTTGAAGATAGGAACCATTTCATTCTTTTATTTATGGATTCAACCAATATTTATTGAGCATGCCTCACATATCAGGCAATGGTCTGGTCCTTGGATTTATAGTGATGAACAAAATTGGCATGCTCCCAGCCTTCACAGAATATGGAATCTAAAGGGAGGGAGAAGAATTAAATTCACATTCACCACAATAAATATAAAACTACACCCAGGTGTCATGAAGAAGAAGAATGGGGTACAATTAGATTGGAACGGGGTCAGGAGAGAATTCATTGAGCAAGTGACATGAAAGATGAGGAGGTCTTAGGCAGGAGCTGCTTTGGAAGAAACACTTGTGTGGCCAGATCCCAATGCAAGGTGAGAATGGTGGAGTGAGGCTGCTTGGGCTTGGGTAAGTGGGGACTACATCATGAAGGTTGCTGCCCAGAGCATGCAAAAGATTTAAATTCTACACAAAGTGAAGTGGGAAGTAATTGAAGAGCTTGGGGCAGAAGAGCAAACTAACTTACTTTCTACTTAGGGAAGTCCACTCCGGCTGCAGGAGAGGAGGCAACAGAAGGGCCTGGTCTCCAATAGATGTGGGAAGAGCAGCAGGAGAGTAACAAGGACTCCAGGTGAGAACTATTGGTGTGGACAGTCTGCAGGCGGGGATAGAAGGTGGAACCAACAGACTCAGGATGGAGTGAGATTTGCTGGGGTTAACTGGGTGGAGGCTCTGTTTCCTTCTAGAAGAGGCATACAGTGGAGAAGCAGGTTTGAGGGGATGGTCCGGAGGTCTGCTTTGGAAGTACTAATGTTGAGGGACCTGTAAAATTCCCAGTGGTGCTTACAAGGAGGCAGTTAGATATGAGCTTCCTGGAGTTCAGAGAGGTTGAGGCAGCTTTCTCCAGAAGGCCTAATAGAGCTCTGCCTTAGTTTCCTAGGGATGGTGTAACAAAGTACCACAACCTGGGTGGCTTAAAACAACAGAAAAATATTCTCTCACGGTTCTGGAGGTCAGAAGTGTGAAATCAAGGTGTCGGTTGGGCCCTGTTCCCTCAGAAACCTATAGGGAAGACTCCTTCTTTGTTTCTTCTAGAACCTTGGTGTTCCTTGACTTGTAAATGCATCATTCCAATCTCTGACTCAGTCTTCACAGGGCTTCCTCTCTTGCATCTTTCTGTGCCCAAGTTTCCTTCTTCTTATAAGGACACCAGACATGTTGGCTTAGGGTCCACCCCAATCCCGGTCAGCCTCATCTTAATTAATTGCATTGGCAACAACCCTGTTTCCAAATGAAGTCATGTGCACAGGTACAGAGCATTAGGTCTTCAATGTATCTTTCTGGGGGGATACAATTCAACCCACAACTGGTTTTGCATGCAGTGGGTGGCCCTAATATTTGGTTGTTGACCTTCAAAAACAACCACAGGGCCCTGAACACTAGATTGAATCTGCCATTTACCCAGAGGCCCTGATAGCCCTCATCTCAGGAAGGCCCAATGGTCACTGCACAACATTCTGAAGATGTTAAAATCCAACCATAAACACTCCAGCCGACAGGGCTCCAAAAGAGTTAAATGCATAGTTAGTAAGTATCAAAATTACTCTATTTATCCTCAAGCTTCCTCCCATATTAAAGTTCATATGCCAAAGTCCCAGTATAATAAAATCTGGATTAAGCTGTTATAGAGCTTAATGGGGCCAAGTCCCTATGCCAAGTCTCAGCTAATACATTTTAAATGAAAACACACCAGCAAGATTTAGAACAAGGGTCAGGAATCATAAAATAAATACCACAAAATAATTCCCCATTGTGAAATGGCGGGTGTCTTGCCCCTGGGAGGCTGAAATCTCTCCTGAATTAAACCATCTTTTCACTTGGACACAATTAGCAAGCAGTTTGCAGGCTGTTCTCTTACCTTTAGAGAGGGAAAAGAAGAAGAAAACTCAGAAAGAGAAGCCAGGACTTTGTCTACCTCCATATCTAAGCTTGGCTCTAAGCATTGTCTAAATATTATTGCTCTGGTTTGAGGGAAGAAACAGATCAACCTATGACCAGGAAGGAGTAGAGGCTTAGTGTCAGGGAATGAAGAGCGTGCCCGGCCAAGCAAAATCCAGAACCTTCTAGAAATGCAGATCTCTGGGGATGCCCTTATTCTCTGAGGGCCACAGGAGTAGATTAAGTTCCTTTCCCATCCATGTCCCCTAAAAACAGACTCATTATGAATCCTGCCAGAGAACTTGGTTCTCCTCTCAGGAAAGGCAGCCTCTGCTACAGATGTTTTTTGCTATGGTGAGAGTTAAGGCTGGTCCTGTTGTCACCTGTGGAGCTTGCCCTCTCTGCCCCCCTCGTCTTTTTCCAATCTCCACAGGCACTTGTATTCCTAGCTAATGCTAAGAGAGCACTAGCTCTAGAAAGGCTAAGCGTCTTGGTCTTCAGCTGCAGAGAGGCACTGCCCTGCAGCCAAGCACAGACAGGGGCAGGGGGCCATGATTAAACTCCAGAAGAGGACCTCGTTCAGAGTCTGTCCAGACTGGACAGGAGCCTCCTCAGGAAGGCCTTGAGTTCCATGTATTTCTCAAAGGGAGGAAGATGGGCATCAGGCAGGATAAGTCCTTGTTGAGAATGACTGTCCTGGATCTTGCCAACTTTTAGCCTCCCTGCTCAGCCCCCTCATGCTCGTCCCAGCAGTATGGTGACTAATGAAAATGCTGCCCTTACATTTCCAAAGACTCCCCTAAAGGGGATGGTACCACCCCCTGATGAAAACCACTACTTGGGCAATCTCCAAGATGGAAGGAGTTAGGAACCTGGGACTGTATCCATTCTCTACCTGAGTTATACCCAGACCTTGGACAATCAACACAAAGTGATGCTCTGCTGCATTACTAGCAATGTCATCTGGAAGCTATTTCCAGCCTCACTGGTCCCCAAATTAAACCAAGATGTTGTCTCCCATGGGTCATCTGGATCTCTTACAGCCCTCAAAGCTGACTCCCATGTTGTGCTTCCTACTCAGCTGTCTTTGGGGCTGGCCTGTGTTCCCAGGTGGACAGAGAAGAGGCCAGCAGTGTTGCCACCTTCATCCACTTCTTTGGACAGCACTTGTCACCCTCCCCCATGTTGAGGTTCCTTCTCCCCCTCCCAAAATGTTTGGTGGCACCAGTTTCTTTACACTGGGACCCAGGAAGAACCATTACCAATCAGTGCTCCAATGGCCTTTAATGTGTTTTGACTGTGGGAACATGTCAATGTGCAAACCATTTAATTCTGTCAGCAAAGCATCCAAGAATGTTTGTCGGGTTACACAGCTGGTGGCTCAACTAATTGTGACAGATATTTCGCTGCCGCTAGACTCAGGCTGGAATAAATGTGGCCACACATCTGAACTGAATGTTCCTGAGACCATGTTTCCCGACTCTTCTATGTCAAAAGCAGCATTATCTACCACGAAATGGGGGTTTTGACCTTGATAAACAGTGATGTCAAAGAGCGAAGTGATGGCTCAGCTTAAAAATATTGGTCTTAAAACCATAGGTGACCCCAAACAGTCAAGGCAGATGAGGAAAGAGAACACTTTCTTGAAGGTTTACCCACTGAAGCATTTATGAAATTCAAAGTTAACTGTAGGGGCACAAGAGCTGCAAGAGCACACTCATGGCCCAGCATGGGTGCCTCCCAACCTCGAAGTCAGGCAAATGGACCATCGCAGCCCCAGGCCAAAACATTAGTATCACTTACCCTAATTAAATCCACTCCAAAGGGGGGCCTGGGGCACAGCTGTAATGACTTGCAAGAACCTTTGGAAAGCCTGCCAGCTTGTAGCCACCATGTCTGGCTCAGAGAAAATAAACAGCAATCGACTTCTTGGCCCAGAATATAAACCTAAACGTTTAAGGGAGCTGTTTTCCAAGGTTGGATCTGTGTTTTTCTTCATTATAATATATAAAAATTTTTTTTCATTTTCATGCACATTGCTACTACTGGCCTCCAGGCAGCTCTGCTCTGCCAAGAGGAGGGAAACTATGAGAAAAGCTTTTTTTTAACAATTCCAAACTAACTTGAAACAGAAAGTACTAGAAATCTAGACAGTAGTTGGCCAAAAGAAAAGAAAAAGGGAGATGCGGGCTTTGGGAGCCTGAGTAGAGAGACACTGCAGAAGAAGAATATCTAGCACTCAAAAATTTAATCATAATGGGATGGGGATTAGGGAAATAGAAGCAACAGTAAAGGACAAGACCACATTTCAAGGTTGAGGTCTGGAAGAATGCTAGAACCTTCTATGGATTTGGGGTGTCTACACAGGCCGGCGCTTTTTAATGACCCCTTCCCTGCCCATGTCCAAGTTCAAAAGAGCATGATTTAATGTGTCACTTGGCTAAGTTATGTGTCCAGTTGTTGGGTTAAACACTTGCCTGGTTATTATTGTGGAGGTATTTTGTAGATGGGATTAGCTTCTAAAAAATCAATTGACTTGAAGTAAAGGAGACCATCATCAGCAATGCAGGTGGGCCTCATTCAATCATTTGGAGGCCTTAAAAAGTGAAGAAATGTGTCTTCTAGAATCAGAAGAAATTCTGCCTCAAGAGCATACTGCCTCTACTGCTCCCTGGCCTTCCCTACAGACCCAGATTGAGGACTTCAGTATCTCTCCTGAAATTTCCAGCCTCCAGTCTGATCTATAGATCCAGACTTGCCAGTCCCCACAAATGCATGAGCCAATTCCTATTCTCTTTATATATATAAATACATATATATATATATATATATCACATATGTCTTACTGGTTCTGTTTCTCTAGAGAACTCTAACTAACATACCATGAAAAGATGAAAAGGTATTATATCTGCCATTTCACCAATTCAGAGCTTCCTCCAAGCTGTTTCTTACCTTCCAAACTCTTCATTCTCCTCTAATCTCACAGAACTCCATCCTGTGGTTTTTCTACCTGGCTTCTCCTTGTTTTGCCTCTGCAAACAGTGACACTTTTGAGTAGCGTGGCTGACTTTGATTTGTCTTCATCCCCAAACTCATTTTCTATGATCCATTCCCCACCCCCTCCATACATATTGCCGGTCCAGCCCAGGCACTGAAACTCTCAGAAGGTGAAGCCCACTTTGCTCTTGACCTAAATTTAGGGTCCACTACATACTGAGCTGACCAAGGCCCCAGTTTCCTAAGCAAGGAGGGACAATGGGAAGACAGTAAGGACAAAAAGGGACCCAGCAATGGAGAATACGAAAGTTTACTTTCATACATGGTTAGTGTAAAGTGGTGGTAAACCAGAGTGGAGATGACCACAGGGCACTTAGAAATTAGGTGTGGAACTCAAGAGAGAAGTCAGGGCCAGAGATAAAGTTTAAGAGTTGAAAGTGTGAAGGTTAAAACTGAGACCATGGTGATGCTTTGTGTGAACTACTTAAATTTCCATTCCCACGTACAAATGTATCCACATTCACACCCCCCTTACCATCTTTACCTCTCATCTCTATTTTCAAGATGAATCCCTCCTCTAGTCTTAACTTCATTATTTTCCTTCTCCTTAGGAGTCTTGTTTCAACAAGTAGGTAACCCCTTTCCCGCATCTTCAACTGTCCTTTATTACTTAGCTCTTAACCTTTTGTCTGCAAACATGTTCAAATCTCCCTTATCTTTAAATGAACAACAAATTAGCTAACAAACTAAAAAATCCCCTCCTCTGACCCTGACTTTCCCTCCAGCTACTGCCTTGTCTCTATGTTCTTGGCTTTTCCAAGCTGCCAGGAAGAGGAATGGATACTGTCTTCACTTCCTCATTTCCCATCAACTGCTCTCTTGCCAGAGTCACCAGTAATCTCCATGTCTTCAAGTCCAATGGATATTTTTCAGTCCTTCTCTTATTTGATGCTTCTTATTGGATATAACTTTAATGTAGTTGTTCTTTGGAATTCTCTGCTCCCCTGACCTCCATGACTCCTCTTTCCTAGTAATCCTTATTCACTGACCTTTTCTCTTTGCCTTTCTTCAAGAGCTCTTCCTCTTCTGGCCCCATCACAAGGGTATTTGCCAAGATTTAGCATTGGACCACAGCTCCACTATCTCTGCATATGCCCCATGGCCAATCTCTGTCATAGACTTAATTAATTCTAATTGAATTCCATTATGACCAGAAAATATAATCCATACAGTCCTCTTTTAAATTATTGTGACATGTTTTTTGCCCAGCATATGATCTAGTATAGTAAATATTCCATATGCAAATGAAAAGAAAGCACATTCAGTGATTGTTGGGGAGTTTTCTATATTCATTAATTAGATCATATTTTCTTATCTGCTATTCAAATCTTCTATATTCTTACTAATTTTCTTGTTTTATCAATTATAGAGAAAGGAGTGTTGATGTCTCCAACTATAATTATGGATTCAGGGAAACGGACTTTGGCCCAGTGGTTAGGGTGTCCGTCTACCACATGGGAGGCCCGCGGTTCAAGCCCCGGGCCTCCTTGACCCGTGTGGAGCTGGCCATGCGCAGTGCTGATGCGCGCAAGGAGTGCCGCGCCACGCAGGGTGTCCCCCGCGTAGGGTGTCCCCCGCGTAGGGGAGCCTCACGCGCAAGGAGTGCACCCATAAGGAGAGCCGCCCAGCGCGAAGGAGGGAGCAGCCTGCCCAGGAATGGCGCCGCCCACACTTCCCGTGCCGCTGACGACAACAGAAGCGGACAAAGAAACAAGAAACAAGAAACAAGACGCAGCAAAAAGACACAGAAAACAGACAACCGGGGGAGGGGAGGGGAATTAAAGAAATAAAAATAAATCTTTAAAAAAATAATAATAATAATTATGGATTCGTCTATTTCTCCTTTCGCTTCTGTCAGTTTTTGCATCACATTATATATTTTGATGCTCTGTTACTGACGCAAACACATTTAGGATTATTATATCTTCTTAGTAAAAGGATCATGTTATCATTACAAATTGTCCCTGCCTATACTAGGTAATATTCCTTCTAAAATTTAATTGCCCAATATTATGGTAAATTTAATTATGTACCCTAATTTAGACAAATTCTTCATTTTGATCTGCATTCCTGTGGATGCGAAATCACTGTAAAGGACCTCTTGACTATGTTATTTTTAGTTTTGATACTGCTCAATGAATGAAGGCGGGTTTAACCTGGATTACTGGAGTCCTTTATAAGGAGAAAGAATTCATAGTCAGTGAAAATCACAGGAAGGAGCCAGAAGCCAGAAATCAACAGAACCCAGAAGAGAAAGAAAAGAAAGGAGAAGACAGTGTCAGGGAACGAGAGACAGAAATACAGGCAAAGAATCCCAAGGATTGCTGACAACCAGTACCAAAATATAACATAACAGACTTTGAGGAGAAAGCATCACCTGGCTGATGCCTCAGTTTTAGACTTCTCCTATCCTCAAACCATTAACCAATAAATTCCCATCGTTTAAGCCAATCCATTGTGTGGTATTTGTTATAGCAGCTTGGTGAACTAAAACAGATATAAATATAGCCATTCAACTTTCTTTCAAACAGTGTTAGCATAATTCCTTTTTTCATCCTTTAACTTTTAACTTCTCTGTATATTTATATATGAAGAGGGGTTTTTAAACTTTTTATTCTGAAATAATTTCAAACTAACATGAAATTTGAAAAAAATAATACTAACCCTGTACAGAGAACTCCAACCTAACTCCACTCCTTCCTCTGATACCCAGATCCACCAATTTTAACCTTTTGCGAACTTTGCTATATCATTCTCTCTATCCATCCACCTATCATCTACCTATCTATCTATTATCTATCTATTATATATTTTCTGAACATCTGAGAGCAGGTTGCATACATCAGAATCCTTGAACACATACTTCCACGTACATTTCCTATGAATAAGATATTCACTTAAGTAATCACCATAGGTGCAGTAATCAACATAAAGGACATAAATTTTACATTCTACATTCCACTTTTTTTTTTATGTCCCAAAAATGTTCTTTTGAACCTTTTCTCCTCTACTCTGATAGCCCACACAGTATCATGTATTGCATTTAATTGTCATTATCTTTTTAGTTTATCGTTCCTTTTTTAATTGTGGAAGCATATACAACATAAATAGTCCCACCCAACCCCTCCCAAGCACACCATTCAGTGGGATTCATCACATTCACAATGTTGCAGCACCCTCAGCACCATCCATTGCTAGAGCTTTCCCTTCACCCCAAACAGAAACTCTGCACTAGTTTTCCATTAACTCTCCATTATCCCTGCCTCTCACCCCTGGTAACCAACTTACTGTCTCTATGTATTAGCATATTCTCTGATATTTTATTTGTGATTACCATGGGGATTAAATTTAACATCTTAAATCAGAAACAATCTCATTGGCCTTAATAGCAACATAACTTCAATAGCACACATAAACCGTGTTTCTGTATCTCTGTCACTGACTTTAATGTAGTTCTTGTCACAAATTACGTATTTCTATATATTAGTCCAAACCGTTGATTTAGCCTTACATTTAATGCATTTGTCTTTCAGATACTGTAGGGGGGAAAAGTAGAGTTGCAAATCAAAAATATAATATTACTGGTATTAATAGTTACCCATGTCATTATCTTTACTGGAGAGCTTTATTTCTTCATGTAGCTTTAGTCAATTGTCAAGTGGTTTCACCCTGCAGACTTCCCTGTTACTAAAGAGAGTTCTGTTAGGGCCAGCCATATGGTAGCAAAGTCCCTCAATCTGAGCATGTCTTCAAGGCTCCCTCATTTTTGAAAGACCATTTTGCTTGATACAGAGTTCTTGCTTTGCAAATTTTTTGCTTTCAGCACTTTAAATATGTCTTTCCACTGTCTTAATGCCTTCATGGTTTCTGATAATAAATCAACATTTAATCTTATTGTGGCTCCCTTGTATGTGACATGTTGTTTCTCTCTTACAGCTTTCAGAATTCTCTCTTAATGTTTGGCATACACCAGTTTGATTGTAAAATGATGTCATATAGAGCTATTTGGGTATATTCTACTTGGAGTTAATTGAGTATCTTAGATGTGAATATTCTTGTCTTTCATTAAATTTGGGGAGTTTTGAGCCATTATTTCTTTGAATTTTCTCTCTGCCCCTTCTTTTTTCTTCTCCTTCTGGGATTCCCACAATGTATATATTGGTACACTTGATGGTACATCACAAGTTCCTCAGACTCTGATCACTTTTCTTCATTCTTTCCTCTTTCTGCTCATACACATGGATGACTTCTATTGTCTTATCTTCAAGCTCTCTGATTCTTTTTTTCTGCCAGCTCCATGCTGCTGTTGACCCCTTCTAGGGAATTTTTAATTTCTGTTACTACAGTCCTCTGTTCTGTTTGGTTCCTTTTCCTAATTTCCATCTCGCTACTGATAGTCTTTTTGGGTTCATCTACTGTTTTCCTTTAGCTCTTTGAACATATTTAGGACCATTGTTTAAAAAGTCTTTGTCTGGAATGTCCCATGTCGGATACTCTTCATTGACAGTTTCTAATACTTTAATCTCTTTGCCTGGGCCATAGCTTCCTGTTCCTTTGTATGTTTTGTACTCTTTTTTGAAACCTGCATATTTTGATATTTATTGTGTTATCAATGGAATTTAGACTCAGGTCTTAAGTTTGTGTCCAGCTAATATTATGTCAGAAGTTTCCTTGAATACCAGGACCTAACAAACAAAAGTTAAAAAAGGAAAAATAGAAAACACCTTTCCTAGTCTTTGCAGATGAATCTGTGCTGATACTCTCCTTCAGAGTTTATCTATATAATGAGTTTACAGAATAGTTCCAGGCCAATGTGTAGGGACCTCCCTGGTCCTTTCCACACATGAGTCTTTCTTGGGCATATGTGTTTGACCATAGGAATTCCCCTATTTACACCCTTCTAAATGTCCACTCTTCCCCAAGAAACAGTTTCCTCTTAGTCTCAGGCACTGCACAGTATGTCCTACAGGCATCAATCCCTTGCTCCAGGCAGCCACTTGGCTGCTCTCCCAGAGCCTTTCGAAGAGAGCTCTGTGAGCCACCTTCTACACACAAGGCAAGTTCTGGGATAGTGAATCCCTTGGGCCACCACCAGACATATTAGGCCAGACATATGTGCTCCAGGTATATGCTCCCTCTAGTACTGCGAGCAGGAATCTACACTGGGAGAGAGAGAGATGGCTCTGTGCCAGTATGACAATCTCTGCCTTTTTATTAGAGTTTTAGATCATTTATATTTAATTTAATTAGTCATAAGGTAGGACCTTAGTTTAGCATTCTCCTGTTTGCCTGCTTTTTATGCTTTTCTTCCCTCCTTTCCTGCCTTCTTATGAGAGGTTTTTTTTTATCCTTTTTATCTCCATTACTGTTGAGGACTCAAAAGTTAGAAATAAAATACAGCAAAAATATGTGGGAACAGACATCAGATTGGCTAGTTGCTTTTCAATGGGAAAAGGAGAGAATTCCTCTCAGATGGCACCTATTTTCACAAAGATGAATGAGTAGAGAACATCAGCAGAGGATGTGTGTGCATGCATGTAATAAGTATTGTAACAAAAAGAGTTATAGATCACAGCATTTGGAGTTAAAGGTTAATTCCAGATCAGGAAATCAGAGATATCTTCCTAGAATTAGAATCATTTGAAATGGGTCTTGAAAAATAGGTAGAATTTGAGAAAATAGACATGCATACATTGACAAATATCTATAGAGAGATTATGATCACCCATGACCTATGTTAAATGCTGAATATTGTGCCATGAACAGGTTCACTGCCCTCAGGGAGCTGCTAGTCAAAGTGGGAGAGAGTTTTCCAGACAGAAGGAAAGTGGGAGTTGGGGAGGGGGGTAATTAATGAAAAATTAGTGTAAATAGGCAGATGATAGCCAATTTATGAAGGGCTTTAGGAAGCCTAAGGAAAAAAAGAGTTGCTGAAGATTTTCAGGGCTTTAATGTAGACTATTCAACAGAGTTTATCTACCACAGGAGGCCAGGAGGCCAGACAACAGAGGGCAGGGTATCACATCCATAAAAGATTGTAAATGGAAACTTCTGATAGTATCTTCAAAGAGCTTATACAGCTAGTCATAATAATACACTTAGAGAATTGAGAGAAGACAAGTTTAAACTTATATCCTAATATAGGTCCATACAACCTATAGTGCCTATGAAATTATTTATTTTTAAATCCTGTCATTATCTTGTGAACAAGACAACTACGTTAAACTTAGATTATTGTGTTAAGACCAATAATTTGTTAAATGCCAAAATTTAAAGTATTCTATCATTTAAGGAACCCTCAATTGCATATTATACATACATTGAGTAGATATGTATGAGTGTGTTTGTGTATGTGCTTGTGTATGTGTAATATGTACCAGAATGCTTAAGAGAATGGAAGCAATAAAGACTCAAGCCCTGAGAGGCTCTGCTTGGAAACACAGCATTATTACCTTTCATGAACTGATAATAGCTTTCTTGTTTTTGACTGGCTTACAGTAATCCTTTCTGATATGTTAAGAAGCATCAGCTGATCAAACAGATGGTAAATTATACAGTTTTTTATTAATGTCAATTCTGGTCTTAACACATTAGCAATGGTCACATATTGTATCTCATTCTGCCTTTGCAGGCACTCTGTACCAATTAATAGAATTTATTTCCAGTCCATTGACATTTTAAAAGTCTTTCAAAGTAAACAACTTGATACAATTTAATTACAATGCTTTGAAATTCTGCTAAGATTAATAGAGTTAAGGAAGAACACACATAAAAGTCTTGACAGACACAAAGTGAGTACTAAATAAAACTGTCACAATGGAAATAAAAGGTACCTATCTGAATTTCAATTAGCACTGAGAAATAAACCCCATATGCAGACAAAATAAGAACACACATTAAACAATGTTGACATTAGAAACTAATGTCCCCAAAACACATGAATCCATATCCTTCATTGTCTGCCTTAGTCACAGGGCCAGGCTAACACATGAACAGAGTATTTGAGCATCTATATGGTATTTTGTGACAAAGTTACAAATGTTTCCTGATTAAGAAATTTCCATGGTTATTCTTCCATTAATGATTTATATTTTCAGCTAAATATTAACCTGTTGTGGAAACTGATGTAGCTCAGTGGTTGAGCACCAACTTCCCACATACAAGGTCCTGGGTTCAATCCCTGGTACTTCCTTAAAAAAATAAAATTAACCTGTTTATTCTTCTTTTATAAAATCCAAATTCCTCTGCGTAGGAATTTGCCCAACCATGAGCAGCCACACCCAAATCTGAAAGAGAACAAAATATATCACCTAGTGTGATGGTTAGGTTAATGTGTCAACTCCATCAGATAACGGTGCCCAGTTGTTTGATCAAGCAAGCACTGGGCTAATTGTAATGCAAGGGCATTTCATAGACTTTAATCATCAGTGAGTTGATTACACAGATGACAGTTTACATCTACACAAGCAACTGAGGAGATTACCATCAGCAATTAGTGACACCTCATCCAAGCAGTAGAAGGCCTTAAAAAGAGAAGTGATTTCAGCATTCACAGAGATAATTCCCATCTCTACTTCAGATAACCAGTGTCTCCTTGGGAACTCAGTGAGGATCTTCATCGGAGTCCCTGGCTTGTGCATACCCACAGTCACATGAGACAAGTTTATAAAATCTCATGCCAGTTACAGATATCTCCTGTTCATGCTGTTTCCCTAGAGAACCCTTAGCAATGCATCCAGAGGTTCTGGAGTTATAGTTGGATATAATAATTTGGACTTTAATGTGGACTGTCTCTTAATTCTCTATGGGGAGAGGAGATATGTTCTAACTTGAGTGTGATATATATAAATATTGTTAGGAAGAGATATATTTTGACTGTGTGGAAAGAAGGATTTGTGTGTGCTGTGGGACCAAGGGATGGAAAGCTGGTGTGCATCTCTTCTTTTCACCCGCCCAATATTCTCATTTCCTTTGGTGAACTGCTCCTCTTCCACACCGATCATGTGATTGTAGATGAATTGCTAATCCCAACATTCCAACACCATCTCTTGGCAGAGGAGTGGGTCACTGACATAGTCCCTGATGATCATCGTACTCCATTATTGCAAACATAGGGCTGGTCCCAGCGTGAGCCCTTCCCTGGTATTTTTTTTCAATTTAAGCTGGAGTAAACTTATTTAGGAGGTCAGGAGATCCCAGGATGGAACGTAGTAACTTTGGAGTCTGTAAGACTAGAGGCAAAAAGAAGTACTCATAAGCACAGCACTGTACTCAACCTGATAAAGCTCACCAGAGGGTGACTGCAGCAGAGGAAGATTTTCATAATCAAGTGGAGGAGATGACCCATTCTGTGGATACTGGCCATTCCTGTCATTGCCCAATGGGCTCATGAACAAAGTGTTCATGGTGGTAGGGATGGAGGTTATGTATGGGCTCAGTGACATGGCCTTCTCCTCACCAAGGCCAACCTGGCTTCAGCCACTGCTGAGTGCCCAATCTGCCAGTAGCGGAGACCCACACTCAGTCCCCAATATGGCACCATTTCCCAAGGGAATCAGCCTGCTACCTGGTGGCAGGATGATTACCTTGGACCACCTCCATCATGTTCTAACTGGAATAGCAACATTCTCCAGGTATGAGTTTGCCTTCCCTGCATGCAATGCTTCTGCCAAAACTACCATCCATAGATTTATAGAATTCCTTATCCACAGTCATGGTATTCCACACAGCATTGCTTCTGATCAAGGAACACACCTCACAGCAAATAATGTGTAGAATGAGCACATGCTCATGGAACCCACTGGTCTTACCACACCCATTAACCTGAAGTAGCTGGATTGATAGAATGATGGAATGGTCTTTTGAAGGCTCAATTACAGTGTCAAGTAGGTAGCAATACTTTGCAGGGCTGGGGCAATGTTCTCCAGGAGGCTGTGCATGCTCTGATTCATCATCCACTCAATGGTGCTGTTTCTCTCTTAGCCAGGATTCATGGGTCCAGGAATCAAGGGGTGGAGATGGGACTGGCACCACTCATTATTACCCCTAGTGATAAACTAGAAAAAAATTTTGCTTCCTGTCCCTGAAACCTTAAGCCTGCTGGTCTATAGGCCTTAGTTCTGAAAGGATGATACTTCCACCAGGAGACACAACAAAAATTCCATTGAACTGGAAGTTAAGACTGCCACCTAAATCAACAGGCAAAGAAGAAAATTACTATACTGGCTGGGGTGATGGATCCTGACTATCAAAGGGAAATAGGACTGCAACTACGCAATTGAGGTAAAGAAAAATTTGTGTGGACTACAGGAGATCCCCTAGAGTGTAACTTAGTACTACCATGACCCATGATGAAAGTCAATGGAAAATTGCAACATCCCAATCCAGGCAGGACTACCAATTGCCCGGAAACTTCAGGAATGAAGGCGTGGGTCACCCCACCAGACAAAGAGCCATGGCAGCTAAGTGATGGCTGAGGGTAAAGAGAACATGGAATGTTAATGGGATAAGGTAGTGATACAAAAAGGGGGACTGTAATGGTTATGAATATTTTTTCCTTGTTTTGTTATGAGTATATTTGTATATGTACATAAAATATTTTTGTTTTCTTCCTGTCTTATCCCCTTGTCATATAGGTTATATTAGTTTCATGTCATAATATTTAAGTTATAGGACATCAAGTTTAAGAATGAATATTACCAAAGAACTGGCACCCTATTTGGGAGAGATTTATTGCATTTCAAGTTGTACACAGGGCTGTTGAGTATTATTAGGCAAAAATATATATATCTTTTATTGTTGCTATTTAGAGATTAAATATGGCTGCCACATTGACAAGGGATGGACTATGATGGTTAGACTCATGTGTCTACTTGGCCAGATAATGGTGCCCAGTTCTTTAGTGAAGCAAACACTGGCCTAATTGTTATTGTGAGGACATTTTGTGGATTTGTATCATTAGTAAATTGATTGCATCTATGGCTAATTACATCTACAATCAACTGAGAAGATTGTCTTGAGCAAGGGGAAAGACATCTCATCCAATCCACTGAAGGACTTTAAAGGAGAAGTGATGATTTCAGCAGACAGAAGAGAGAATTTCCACCTCTACTTCAGCCAGCCAGCTTCTTCTAGAGAATTCATTGAAGACCCTCATCAGAATTTCTGGCTTGTAGGCTGCCCTACCGAATTTGGACTTACCCATCTCCACAATCACATGAAACAATTTTATAAAATTTCATGATATTTACAGATATCTCTTCCTGGTTCTGATTCCCTAGAGAACCCTAATACAACCCCAAAGCATCAACTTAGGGCTACATTGACTCCAGGAAAAATAAGTAATCGAGACATAATTCAGTGGCATGGGAAGAGGGATAAACTTGTGAAGAGGGAAAAGGTGTATTACTCCAAGAAGAATGGCAAAAATGAGCCAGAACACAACCAGAATCTTCTACAGAGCCACAGGTATGGATAGTCTCATGATGCTGCTGTGTACTAAGTGAGAGCAATGCTAGCATGTAGCTGTGTAGACAGGGTGTGCAGAAATCAGAAAAACTGTGAACTTCATTCCAGGACGAACAGTCAAGACACACTGGAAAAAAAAAAACAAAGAAAGGGGGAAAGAGAGTTTAATAGAGTGGTTTCCAGAAATTTCTTCTCTCACATTTCTGGAGGGCATATGTTTGAAATGAATGTAAGCTCTAGGAGGGGATCCTTCCTGACCTCTCCCAGTTTCTGGTGACTTCCAGTGTGTTGGCCTATGACTATATAAATCCAAGCTCTGCCTTCTTCTCCACACAGTCTTCTCTTTCCTGTGTCTGTGTCTTCCCCTCTCTCTCTCTCTTTTTTTAATTAGGCAAGTTATGGGTTTACAGAACAATTATGCATAAAATACAGGATTCCCATACACCACCCTATTATTTTTTTTAAAAGATTTATTTTTTATTTATTTCTCTCCCCTTCCCCTGGCCGCCCCCCCCCCCAGTTGTCTGTTCTCTGTATCCATTCGCTGTGTGTTCTTCTGTGTCTGCTTCTATCTTATCAGCGGCACCAGGAATCTGTCCTTTTTGTTGCGTCATTTTGCTGTGTCAGCTCTCCATGTGTGCGGCACCATTCTTGGGCAGGCTGCACTTTCTCTCACTCTGGGCGGCTCTCCTTACAGGGCCCACTCCTTGCTCATGGGGCTCCCCTACACAGGGGACACCCCTGCGTGGCAGGGCACTCCTTGTGCGCATCAGCACTGCACATGGGCCAGCTCCACACGGGTCAAGGAGGCCCGGGGTCTGAACCATGTGGTAAGCAGACGCCCTATCCATTGGGCCAAGTCCGCTTCCTGTCACCACCCTATTATTAACACCTTGCATTGATGTGGTACATTTGTTACAACTGATGAAAGCACATCTTTCTAATGGTACTACTAACTATAGCCTATGGTGTAACTTAGGTTTCACTGTGTTGCACAGTCCCATGGATTTTTAAGAAATGGTATTCTAGTACCATATATACAACCTAACATTCCCCCTTTTCTTCCTGCCTCTTATAAGGATACTTGTCATTGGATTTAGGCTCTGCCTGGGTAATCCAGGGTAATCCCGCCTCAAGTCTGCCTGCCTTAACGTATTTATGTCTTTGCAGATCCTTTTTTTCAAATAAGGTCATATTCACAGGGTCTGGGATGTGGATCTTTTTATTCCGGTGTGGGGGGTGGGGCATGATTATTCCATTCACTCCGTAAGACTTAGAAAAAAGGGATGAAATAACGACCGCTCATTAAGCATGCAAAACAAATCCCCCACGCAGTATGGCTTGACATTTGATGGTAAACAGGCTCTTGCACACGTTTGGCACAAGCTGGAGCGTGAAAACTTTGTTCTTCATGGATTTCAACTCTGGGCTGCGCATCTGAAAGAAACACAGGCCCAGGCACCACCCAGCCCCACTGATGCAAATCTCCAGGGGACGGGGCCTGGGGGTCAGTATTTTCAAAGATTTCCTGAGTATTTTCTCAGCCCTGGCTAGGTGAACGGAGGCCTTTCCAGACATTTTTTGATGAGCCCCAAGTCCAGCCCGGGAGCAAGCAGAAGAAAACCTTGGCCCTTTCCAAGGCCACTGGCCTAAACGGAAGTCCTCCGCCAGACGGCCAGGCATCTCCCAGCATTCAGGGCCAAGGCAGCTGCCCTCCCAGAGCAGGGGGCGTCAACAGCATAACGGAGTGGGCCATCGCTGTTGTCCCTGTCCTCACAGTCTCCCAGGCATGTGCACACTCGCTCCCACACATCATTTCCTGATGAAAAGTGGCTCACACCTCTTTCCGTATGTGAGATTCTCCTCCCCCAGGGGGATATCCAGGGGATAGCGAATCCCTGTTGGAAACAGCCTAGCTTTCCCGAAGGTTCTCTCCCCGGTGAAAAGCACATCTTTACTGAATCGAACTATTTCTCTTCTCATTTTTTTATACATGAAGAGCTAGGGCAGATGAGAAAGACGAGAACCAGCTAATTAGACTTATACCGAAAGGAAAGCAAGATCTGCACTTACCTCAAGGAAACATACACTTCCGGGCAGATCATGAAAAGTTGTAAAGCATGGAACACAATTATACTTCCGTTTTTAAAATAACTCTCTCTGTTGCACAGGTAGCATCAGAGGAAGGCCCAATTAAGCAGAAATGAAGCCAAACTGGCTTTGTCTTTGAAAGGGAACAAGTAACTCACTGTCCTGTGATGGCTCCTTGGGTGCATTGAAATGTTCATTCAAAATGACCACTCTGCCTCACATCCATTAGCCGAGAAGCTACAGGCAATAACTGAGAGGACAAAGCCCCATTGTTGAGAATAAGGAAAAGAGTATTGGATACTTTTCAAGGTTGTCATTCTGGCTTAGTGAAAAAGAAAAGTGAAGAGAAAGTCAAAACACTCCCAGGTTCCTGCCGAATTTGAGTCGGTGGAAGGAGAGGAGGACCACAGCAGAGTTCTGTCAGATGTGGTGATGTGAGACTAAAACGTTCCCAGATCATCACATAAAGAACATTATGCTCCTTTTTCTCCTCTCAGAATCACTGCCTACCGAAAGGTACTCAAAGAATAAATGATCCATTTCTGGAAGAAGAGAAAAAAAAGGGAAAACAGTACCAGCAAGCCACGCTGTGGTAGTCATTAGCTCTGCCTCCCAGATTTTTCTGGATCTTCTCTTGGCCCGACAGTAGAAGTGTGGGTCCCTTGCCCTTAAGGTAGGTTACGACCTTGTCAGAATTGAACTTGCCCCCTTACCCCACGCAGCACTGAGAACAGGCAGGGGGAAGTCTTAAAGAGATGAAAATATGTGTTCTAATAAAGAGGGTGAGGGCTTCTTTTTGTTTTATTACATATTTTTCTACATCGTTTCAACACTTTTTTGAGAACTCTCTGAAGGGGTGTTTAGCCCCTCAGTTCTCCTTCACCACACAATCCCTCCTGAGCACAGAAATGTTTCCTCTGTGGCACTCAAGAAACGGGGATCTGGGAGGTACACAGGGGCCCAGAAGCCAGGCGGGGAGCTTGAGGGGACTCTCTTAGGACCTTCTTTTGCTTGTGCAGGTCCCAGATCGGGAAGGTTCCTTCAATCCCTCTGAACCCAAACATAACTACGTTGATGGAATCCTTCAGATTGGCCAAGACTGGACCCATCCGAGAGCCTCAGGGAATACCTGTGGAAGGAGCTAGTGTCCCAGATGCTTCTTGTATTAGTTATCTATTGCTGTGTAACAAATGACCCCCAAACTTAGCAGGTGAAAACAACCAACATTTATTATCTCACAATTTCTGAGTTAGAAATCCAGATGTGGCTTAGATGAGTGCCTCTGGCTCAAGACCTCTAAGAGGTTGCAGCTGAGCTGTCAGCCTGGGCTATGGTTTGATCTGAAGGCTCGACCGAGGTGGGAAGGGCAGATTTCAAGCTCACTGATTTGGTTGTTAGCAAGCCTCACTGGCTCACATGTGCTCCACGGGGCTGTCTTACAACATGGCAAGGTGAGTGGTCCAAGAGAGAGTCTCTAGCTAACTTACATCCCATCACTTCTGCCCTCTTCTATTTGTTAAAGCGAGTCAATAAGTCCAGGCCACACTCAGGGAAAGGGAAGGACACCAGGAGGCAGGGATATCTGGGGGCCATGGCAGAGGCAGCCTATCCCACTCCACCCCCCATTCACCCCATAAATAAAGTGGTGCTGACACCCCATCCAGAGGCCAACCCCTCTGCCCCCCAGACTCACAAAAGACATTTTGTGATCAAATACTCCACAAGAAGAATCACCTGGGAACCTCCCATCAGAATCCACCCCCACTTCTAACACACACCAACTTGACATGATGGATTTGTTCAGGAAAAATAAAGTATAATGGTTAAGAGTGTGGGCCCTGGTGCCAATGACTCTGGATTTGAATCTTGATTCTGCCCCTTAATTATTGTGTGACCTTGGCCAAGTTACTTAACCTCTCTGTGCCTCAGTTTTCTCACCTGTAAAACGGGACCCATCTCACAGGATTATAATGAGGATTTAGAACAGTGTTTCCCACGTAGGAAACTCTCAATAAATGTTAGTAGTTTGTTCACATCGTTGCAAATAAAAACAGAAAATATACCTTGGAAAAGGGGTAGGGACTAATCATTTTGCCCAAACTCAAACCTCAGCAGCCATCGACTTTTTAAATATAGTGTTTAAGGATTTTTCAAAATGGAAAACATTTTTCCAAGGAAGGCCAAGTTCCATCTACTGCATGTTAACACTCAGCCATCACAGCTTTGCTTGGGCCATCACGACCCACAAAAGCGAAACACAATAATGTGCTTTGTGTGTGTGCCTCCTGATCTGCAAAACAGATGCAGCCTGGAGCGTCTCCACGCGAGGCCGCCTGCAGGAGGAATGAGCCTTACAGCTGGCATGGGGCTCTGCGTTCCCCATGGAAGGGATCCCCGTAAATCAGGCAGCGGATTCCAATCCCAAAACCCTCAGCAGAGGGGCTCTGGGCCAAAAGCTTCTAGTCTGATAATTCATGACTTTTCATCTATTTAGGCCTGTAAAAAAAAAAAACAACAGGACTATTGCTATTTATTATTTCATATAATAACACATTATATGAAACACAATTGGTTACAGCTAGAGTAATGATGATATTAAAAGTGATTTCTCATTCATGTCTGAGTATCTGTCTCCTGTTTCCATCGCTTGGTGATTTAGAAAACAAGAAGAATCGCAGATTAGGGCAAATGTCTCCCTGTGGACTGCACTCCTAGAGAGAAAGCCAAGCAAGGTAGAATAGCCAAGCCAAGAGCTGTTAGGAACTGGGATGGACAAGGAGACATCCACAGCTTCCCTGGCCCTCATTCGGCCACGCTGACCCTTTGAAAGCACCAAGAACCAGGAGCTGCCTCCTGGCAGACCCTCCCCCCTGCAGGGGTCATGAGCCCCATGAGTTCCGGATCACAGGCCCCACTGCACCCCAAAGCTTTGCCTCTTGGGGTCATAAACACATTCACTGTGCCTGCTTTTCATTCTGCCCCAGGAATATGTTCTCCTATTTGTCCTCTTGTTCCCTGCTTCCCAGACTTGGGTGTGTGCAAAACAGCTCGATGGCCTGAAAAAAAAAAAAAAAAAAGATATCAGATTGAGGCCCATTCCATCTGCTCACCATGGGAGCTGGACAAAATCATTTCCCGTCCTGGAACTCCAGGCTTCTTGTCTGTTCAGGGAGGAGGAAAGCTGAGCAGCTGGTGATCCTTGGGGATCGTTTTAGGTCCACGTTTTCCGGTTCTATGAGCAGACAGTGGTAAGTTAAAAAATAAAAGCTCCAGCTGCCCCCCAGTCATCAGAGAGTCAAGTGTCCGTGCAGGAGTTTGGGGGCCAGGTCCGATACTCCTATTGGAAGTCATCCTCTCCGGCTTGCCCACCCCACAGGCCCAGGCCCCCTGAGCCCCTCTTCCCAGCGGTTAGGAGTTCGAGCTTGGAGAGTTTTTAGAAGATCCCATGGGGAGTGGGGCAGGGGGGGGGCAGACAGCTGGTCAGCAAAAAATAAATGGGTAAATAAAAATCATCTTCCCCTGTGTCAAATAATAAATAGCAAACAGTAACTGATATTATACATAACAAATAAATAAAAGGATACATAGATAAAATGAAATCTTCTGGCAGGGAGTGTGCTCCACAGTGAAGCTTAAATCTGTGTGTGTGTGTGTGTATAGCTGGATCCACTTGTTTGACCATTGACGCCAAGGATAAAAGGTTTTTGTTTGGGGTCAAAAAAGACCATCACTATTAAAGGACATTTAGGGAACATTGGTGAAATTCAAATATGCACTATACATTCTATATCAGCATTGTGTCAGGGCTCACATTTCTGAATTGAATAATTGCCTTGTGAGTCTGAAAATGAGTGTGCTTATTCTTAGCATTCAGGTGATGAAGGATCATGATGTCAGCAACTTCGTCTCAACAAACACTATTCTTAAATAACAGTGTTGAACGTATATCATAACAGGCTATATACTAAATTTCTAAATTGGATGTAAAAGTAGTACATATAAACATGTATAAAATGAATTAAACAGGAGACAGCCCGCACGGGGGGCCCATCGGGGGCAATGTTAACCATCGGTGCATGGAGGAGAAGGGAAGACATCTGTCCGTTGCAATATTTTTGCAACTTTTGGGTAGGCTAGACAATTTTCAGAAGTTAAAAACAAAAGGAAACTTTCTTTTTTTTAATAAAGCGTCTAGAGATGTTTTTGCAGCGCTTGCAAAGACAGGTGGCGCCTGTTTCTAACTCAGCTCCAGGACCCTCTTGGGTTTCAGCACATTCCAGGGAGCGCCAAAAGGCTGAGCCCGCCCCGCAGCTGCGTTTCCCCAGGGACACCCAACCCGCTCTCCCAAAACCCACGGTCCGCGGGGAGCAAGGAGCCGGGGCGCCCTTACCGGGCAGGGCAGGAAGTCGCGGGCTGGCATCTAATCTGACGCCCTCAAGCTCCCACTCGGCCTGCTCCTCCCGCAAGCCTCCTTCCACTCTCCCTCCTTCCTCTCTCCCAGCCCCAGCGCTGGCCTACCTTCCTTACCTGCCTGAGGGGGAGGTGGCCGCAACAGGTGAGGCTGCCCATGGCCGTGGCCCCTCCCACCGTGGCTCGAGCCAGCGTGACCCGCAGGCCGCACCAGGTCCTGGTCAACGCTGCGCAGGTTTGGGGGGAAGGGAGGAGGGGTTAGGTCGCTGCAGGTATTTCTTTTTTTTTTTTTTAAAGATTTATTTTATTTATTTCTCTCCCCTCCACGCCCCCCCCCCCTTGTCTGTTTTCTTATGCCCATTTGCTGTGTGTTCTTCTGTGTCCGCTTGCATTCTTGTCAGCGGCACCAGGAATCTGTGTCCCTTTTTGTTGTGTCATCTTGCTGCATCAGCTCTCCGTGTGTGTGGGACCACTTTCTTTGCTCTGGGCGGCTCTCCTTACGGGGTGCACTCCTTGCGCGTGGGGCTCCCCTACGCGGGGGACACCCCTGTGTGGCAGGGCACTCCTTGTGTGCATCAGCACTGCGCATGGGCCAGCTCCACACGGGTCAAGGAGGCCCGGGGTTTGAACCCTGGACCTCCCATGTGGTAGGCGGACGCTCTATCAATTGAGCCAAATCCGCTTCCCCGCAGGTATTTCTAATGGCATTGCCTTCTCTCGGATTGTCACCATTGCCCCCATAAAGAAGCATCATTAGGGTCGTGAAGCCATGGGAACCGACTGCCATGCTTGCAAGGGGGAGGGTGTCCCCGCCACCTCGGATGGGGTGGGCGGTGGTGGGCTGCCCACAAGGGGAAGCCTGGGAAGGACAAGTCACCCCTGGCCTGGCTCTTTCCAAATATTTTTGCTCCCTTGGCCAAGGCAGCAGCCCTAGGGGGCTGCAGTCGGGCCCCCTGCCCCATCCGCAGCTGCTTGGCTTCCTTCTCCTCCACTTCCCCCGATTTGCAGGTGGCCTGTGAGTTCTTTTTGGTCTACACTAGCCAAGAAAGGGCCAAGCAAGGGCTCCACTTCCTAATCCGCCTGCGCCTCTTGCCCAGAGCAGCCTCCTCCCCAGAGCGCCGGGGCCTTCCCACGCACGCTTTTCTTTGGCCAGGGAGGACCAGTGGTTCCCCAGGAGCCCACAAGAGGGAGACGCTTTCTCTGCCAAAGCCAGCAGCGGGCAGCCCCGCGCCCCGACCCCCCCCCCCCCCCCAGACAATTGCTGGGAAAAGGGAGAAATCGTTTAAGAAGTCGTGAATGTGGGAAGTCAGCAGAGCACCCCTCCCTAGAACAGCACCAGGGAAAAAATCCTTTCCACTACCTTCTCTGCCGTTCTCCACCTAGAGATGAAGTTTCAAAGACAGCCAGCCCTTGAGGTTAATTACTGGATCCCTCCCAGATTTCAAAGTTCTCCCCTTTCCATTTTTGTGCCTCAAAATGTCCCTATTGGACCCGGCTTCTGGCTTCCTTTTCTGCTTCCCCCTCTCCCTTCATTTCCTCTCTTTACACAGAAGCATCCCACTGATGTGCTAATCAATGTCTGGAAGAGAATCGCCACCAACGCCTGTCACCACTCTGCCCCATTCTCCCTTTCTTGGACCTCAGCTTTTCTTCCCTACCTCCATCCAGCTTGCCTGGGTTGGAGCCCCAACGCCCCCATCCACCCTCCCACCCTGCCAGGGAGCCTTCTACTCCCCACCCCTACCCTAAGGAAAGGCATGCCCAGATGCCACTGCGGGGGTGGAGACGCTGCCTCTCGCCCCTTCCCCACCCCAGGCACTTGGCACGTGTGCTCTGTACACGGTAGGTGCCATCATCTTATACCCATGACCTTTCCTGTCCACCTCAGAGGCTGGCTGTGAAGCTTACAGGGGAAAGTGTTCATCAAGGCACCTTGAACTGAAGAAGCTGTCAATAAAGGTAGTGTGGTTATTAATTCCATCTTCCCACCCAAGGCTTGATGTCCCTAAACTCCAAGATCATCTGGGGTCCAGAGTCCTCTAAAAGCCCAGTCCTGCTGCCACTGCCCCTGCCTTTAGCATCAGCATTTGCTTAATTTTTAAAATAGTTTTCCAAAAAGCTTTTTATTTGGAGATAATTGTAGATTCACACACAGGCGTAAGATATAATACAGACAGATCCCTTCAACCAGTTTCCTCCAATGATAAAAAAAATCTTGCATAAATATAGTACAAAATCACAACCAGGAAATTGGCATTGATAAAACTCACCACTCTTCTCCCAGTTTCACCAGTTCCACATGGGCCCATTTGCGTGTGCATTTAGTTCTATGCAGTTGCGTCATATGTATAGACACACGTAACTTCCTCCATGGTCAAATGCACCACAGTTTTACCACAAAGATACTTTGTGTTACCCTCCTCTTTCCCTCCCCTTCCCTAATGGCTGGCACCACTAATTGGTTCTCTGTGTTTATAATTTTCTCAATTCAATAGCCTCAGATAAAGGGAATCACACAGTATCAAATTTTGGAGATTGGCTTTCTACACTCAGTATAATGTTCCTGAGATCCATCCAAAAAATAGATCAATAGTGCCTGTCTATTGCTTGAATGGTGGCCCTATGTCCATGTCCTAACTCCTGGAACCTATGAATGTGACCTTACCTGGAAAAAGGGTCTTTGCCAGTGTAATTAAGTCAAGGATCTCAGGATGACATCATCCTAGATTATCTGGGTGGACCCTAAATCCAGTGACAAGTGTCCTTAGAAGAGACACATACACAGGGGAGGAGGACATGTGAAGATGGAGGCAGAGTCTGGAGTGAGGCAGCCCCAAGCCACGGGACCCTGGAGCCACCGGACAGAAAGGCCTGGAAGGAGCCTCCCCCAGGGACTTGAGGGGACCCCTCCTGCCACACCTGGATTTCAGACTTCTGCTCTCTGAAACCCTGAGCGAATAAATTCCTGTTGTTTTAAGCCACCACTTTTGTGGTAATTTGTCACAGCAGTCCTAAGAAACCAGGACAAATGTCTAAGATGGTAATTTCAGAGCCAAATAATGAGTATGTTCAGTTTTGCAAGAAGCCACTGAACACTTTTCCAGAGTGGCTGCACCATTGTACATTCCCACCAGCAATGTGACTGTGATTCAGTTTCTCCACATCCTCTCCAGCATTTGGTGTTATTGATGTTTTTCACTTTTAACCATTTCAGTAGGTATGTAGTGATACCTCATTCTGGTCTCAATTTTCATTTTCCTAATAGCTAATGAGACTGAATTTCATTTCACAAGCTTACTTGCTATCTTATGTCTTCTTCAGTGAAATATCTGTTCATGTCCTTTTGCCCATTTTTTGACTTGGTTGTTTTGTGGTTTCTTTCACTGTTGAGTTTGGAGAGTTCTTTATAGATTTTGGATTCAAATCCTTTGTTGGATATGTGGTTTGCAAATATTTTCTCCTGGCTGAAGCTCACCTTCTTCATCATTTTCACAGGGTCTTCCATAGAGCAAAAGCTTTACTTTAATGAGGTCAAATATATCAATTTTCCTTTTTATGGATCATGCTTTTGTTATCAAGTCTAGGAACTCTCCATCTAACTCTAGTTCCTGAAGATTTTCTTCTGTGCTTTTTCCTAAAGGCTTTATAGTTTTACATTTTCCATTGAAGTCAATGATCCATTTTGAGTTAATTTTTATATAAAGTGCAAAATTTGGGTCAAGGTTCCATTTTTTTTGCCTATGGATGACCAACTGCTCCAGCATCGTCTGTTGAAAAGGCTATTCTTCGTCCCTTGAATTGTTTTTTTACCTTTGTCAAAAATCAGTTTGGGGTATTTGTATAAGTATTCACTTGACGTTTGTCTCATCTTTTTTTTTGTAATTTTAGAAACGCCACTGCCTGGTACAATGCAAAAGGCTGGCACATCTGGAGTCTCCGAGACCCCTGGGTAGATAGGGGGTCACTGGTATAAGGAGCTCAGCTAAAACTCCCACCCAGCTTCAAAACAACAGATTAAAGGTCTGTGGCAAATGGCATCTTTGCTTAAGGAAGTGAGAATTCAAGATGTTATGAAAGTGGGAAACAGCAGCAGAACAGGTCACTTTCCAAGGAAGTGGCAAAATGTGGGTAAATTTCATTTTCCCTCCCATACAGCGATGAGCTGCAGTGAAGCCAGGGAGGAGAAGGGCAAAGATGGCTAGTAAAACCACATGGATGTGAGATGCAGTTTTTCCCTGGTAACAGCCAGCATGGATTCTACACAGAATCTTGCAGCTCAGTAAGGCATTTCTTTTCTAACATACTGCCCTTCTTCATTTTGATTCTTCTGGGAAATGTCAGAATCTAGTTTCCCCTTGATAACCTCATTAGAGCTGAGTGTCCAGTGGAGCCAAGAACCAAGACTCTTGCTCTGAACCAAGAATTGAGACTCTTCACTTCTCTTCTGCTACCCCACTCTTACCAAGTCTGGCCTTCGGGACCCATGTCTGCCTAAAAATCCACAGAGTGGGGAAGGTGGAGGGAACATTATAATGGGAACCCCCAGAATGTGAGTGAATTTTTATTCCAGGTTTGCACCGAGGGGCCAGGCCTTTTAGACCAGAGCCTTCTCTTTGTACTGCAGGCACAAACTCGAGAATCAGAACTCAGGATTTTTTTAAATGTCAAAAATTAGAACAATTTCTCAAAAGCAGGATTTAGTTCTTTACAATTCCCTACCCGGGCCAGCTCTCTGAACCACCTTAAGAAACCCTGAGCTGCCATCTGCGTGCCTCAGAATCTCCTAGGAACAAAGGCTATTCAAGCGGTTGCACTTGGAGCAGCTTTGCAGCTTTCCAAGAGAAGATCTCACTGCCTCTTCCTGGACTCAAGCAGCAGGAGTGCCCAGTGACTGGCGTTCTTGGGGCAAAAGCTTTGAGAACGTTGCAGAACAAAAAAGAACACATGACAAAGCAATCAGTCCTTTTGACCCCCACCTTCCAGATGTGTGCAAGAAGAACATCTGGGGGAGGACTCTTGTCTCAAAGTCATCCCATCTTGCTGTTTGCCAGGCAGTCATAATGAGACGGCCACAAGCACACCACATAGTTAATAAGTGGCATAAATAACCATGTACATTTCAAGCTGTGAATCTGAACCTTGACAAGATTTTCTAATCCAGCAGAGGTTAGCATTCACTGACTCTGCACAGAATCTTCTTTTTGCAGATCTTTTGAGAAGGAGCTATGTACCCAGTAAGCATGTTTTTCTCCACCGGAGATTATAGTCATTCCATGTCAATTAACTGCATTCCAAAGAAAACAGGAGGAACTTTAAATAAAGATTCTGAGGTTTTGGCATGAGGCAGAGAAGATATGAAGGGGCCTTGTAAATTGGTGTTACTAATACGTCGACTTTGCCCTTGGATTCTGAACAGCAGACAGAAACAAGACGTGTGATTTTTTTAAAAAAGGAAGCCATAGCGTTGCTAGAGTTTTCACATGTCCAGCTTCATGGACGATGCCCAGGCTGATTTTAATGTCTTTGTTACACTGAGTAGCACTGGTTCAGCTGCCTCTTCAGGGACTGCTCCCTCTCAGCCCAACTCCTCATCACGGAACACGCCTGCACACTACAGCAAGCCATTCTGGTCACGGAGTCCTCAAGGCCTCTTGTCTTTTTTTAATTCAGGTTATTTTCACATGACATAAAACAACCATTTTAAGGTGACCATTTTAGTGGCATTAATTACATTCACAGTGTCACACAACCATCCTCTCTCTCTAATTCCAAAACATTTTCATCACCCCAAACACAAAACCCTGGACCCATTAGTTTTCACTCCCCATCACCCCCTCTCCCAAGTCCCCAGCAACCACCAGTCTGCTTTCTCTGGCTATAGATTTACCTATTCCGGATATCTTGTATAAATGGACTCCTCGGATATGTTACCTTTTTGTGCCTGGCTTTTTTCACTTAGCACTTCTTCAAGGTTCATCCATATTGTCGCATGTATCAGCACTTCATTCCATTTGAGGCTGAATAATATTGCTTTGTCCACCCATATTGTTTATCCATTCCTCTGCTGATGGACATTTGGATTGTTTCTGTCATTAGACTATTGTGGATAATGCTGCTATGGACATTTGTGGACAAGTTTTTGTTTGGACATATGTTTTCATTTCTCTTGGGTGTAAACCTAAGAGTGGACTTGCTGGGTCACATAGCAATTTGTATTTAACTTTTTGAGGACTCACCAAACTGGTTTCCCCCTTCTTGCTTTTGAGTGCAGTTATGACTTCACTTAAAACTATGTCTTCCCTACTACAAGGGAGAAAACCTGGCTGGTGGCCCATCTTCATATTGGAGTCCACTACACTCATCTTCTGCAGAACTCCAAGACTTCTCACCCTTCCCTGGTGCCTCCCAGGTGTGAATGGTGGTGGGGGAAGGGGAGGAAGGAAGCTCTATCAAGGCAGTGGTCTCTGGGAAAAAGTACATAGACATCTCCCCACACCCCAGTCCCTGCCCCCTTGGTGAGTCCCTCGGTGAGTGGGGACTCAGAGAAATTGTGCCACAGGGAAGGGAGGTTGCAGATTTGAAGCGCCAGGAAGTAAACACACAGGAGAAGACACAGAGGAATAGAGACAGCTCCACAGACACGGCAGAGGCCCCGAAAGAGAGAGAAGCCATTCCCTGGAGAGTATTCAGCTGGCCTTGTGGAGGGAGCAGAGCAGCTGAGCCCAGAGAGGAATGAACCCTGGGAGAGAGAAGAGACTTATCCCACCCTACGGCTGATATTGGAAGAAGCTGGAACCACAGAGCCTTAAGGGGAAGAGGAGGAAGCCTGAACCCTGGCAGACGTCGGCAGCCATCTTGCTCCAACACGTTGCCATAGACTTTGGTGAGGGAAATAACTTACACTTTATGACCTGGTAACTGTAAGCGTCTACCCCAAATAAATACCCTTTATAAACACCAACAGATTACTGTTATTTTGCATCAGCACCACTTTGGTTGACTAACACACCCACACACAGGATCTGAAGCCTCCTGAGGAGCTAAGGGAGTCCCACACCTAAGAATCATGGCCTCTTCTGGACAGCATGTGTTGAGGAGCAAACTGCCAGCACCCAGTTAAGTGGATTTATAGTAACCCAATCAATTCTCATAAAAATCAAAAAGGGAGTTTTAGGATGACTAGGGAAAAAACTGATTGGAAATAATACTGACCATACAAGCCTGGGGAGAAAAAGAAGAGGTGGAGCTGACATGTCTCCCAGCCCCCATACAAGCAAGATTTTCCTCAGTTTTGTTACAAAATAAACACACCAGTGAGTTGATCACATCTGACAAGAAGTCGGCCCCAAACTGTTCATGATGAACAAGAAATCTACTTGAAATGGGTATTTCTAGCCACTATTGTTACCAATGAACCTCAAATCTATAACTGTCTTATGTAGTGAGATATTAACTAATGTTAATACAAAGCCACCCCAATTAAGGACAGTTAAAATATTGTTTATTTCATCCTGTTCCTCCTTTTTAAGCTTAATTTTATGGATGTTTTATAATCTACATAGTGCATACTTTCTGGGGAGTATGTGCCCACCAACTTTTTACTAAGGGGGTCACACAATTGGAAGATTTTGGAAATACTGATTAAAAGCAGGGACTGCAGACAGATGCAGCACATCAGCCACCCCTAAAATAGGAGGTGCAGGAGCCCCTGTGTCTGGTCATCAGCTAGACACAGAGGCCATTGACATGAGAGACATTGTGGACAGGAAATGCCTTTAGGGACAAAGGAACAAAGTGGTCAGTCCATTAGTCAGTGTTCTCCAGAGAAACAGAACCAACAGAAGATATGTATATGTTAGTGTGCAAATACATTTTTTGCCCCATATATGTAAATATAAAGAGATTTATTATAGGAATTGGCTCATGCAACCATGGGAATTGGCAAATCCAAATTCCATATGGCAGGCCCCAAGCTGGAAACTCTAATGAAGGCAAAATTGAGTTCCCCGGAAAAAGCTGGCTGGCTAAAGTAGATACAGGAACTCTTCTTTCTGATGGCTGAAATCCTCAATTTTGGCTTAAAGACCCCCACCTGATCTTATGAGGGGAGCCCCTCATTGTTAAAGGCAGTTCTGTTGTTGATTGTAGATGCAATCAGCCTTTGATGCAGTCAACTATCTGTAGATTAGATGCAAATCCATCCTCAAAATTCCCTCACAGGAACCTGTGTAGCTCAGTGGTTGAGCACTGGCTTCCCACATACGAGGTCCTGGGTTCAATCCCTGCTTCAGTACCTAAAAAAAAAAAAAAAAAAAATTCCCTCTCAGTATCAGGCCAGAGCTTACTTGACCAAACAACTGGACACCATCACCTAGCCGAGTTGACACGTGAACTTAACCATCAACTCAGGCCAGGGAAAGGCCCCAGCTCCTACAAAGGTGCTGGAAGAGCAGTCCAATATGCCGAGTAAGAAATGGCAACACAGAGCCAGAGAGGAGTTCCCACATGAACAGATGTGCAGTTTGCTGCACAAGAAGAGGAAGGAGCCAGTTCTGGACTTTGCAGGGTAACAGAGATTTCCAGCAGGCAGAGAATTTGGCAGGATGGCTTCCGCCAACCTGTTGCAGTGAAGGGGAAAAAAAACAGACTCGGACAGGGGCAACAGAGGTGACTTTTTAATATTATTCAAGGTTTCTGAGGAGACACGTTATTTGAGCACCTTAGGCACCATAGGCACTACAAATCCCAGCACAGAATTAACCCTTGAAGTGCGGGAGTTTAAGCACCCAGGGTTGACAGGATAGGAAGACGGGGGCTGTAGGTAGTCAACCCCCTTCCAGAAACCACATCCCTTGATCATCTTCCTCTCCTCTGCCACCTTCTTATTCTGAAGCTCCCCAGCTTCCCCCAAAGCAGAAATGGGTGAGAAAGAGCCATCAAAACAGGACGTTCCAAATTAAGGAGGAGGTTAGATGAAGGTTCTTAGCCAAGGGATGTAGGAGAAATGAGGAATTTTCAGGAAGGGGGGTGGGATATTCATAGGACTGGGGGTAGTAGAGGAATGTGTGAGAAATGGGGGTGGGGGGGACACAGTGATACCCACATAGGACACCCAGAGGGTAAGCAGTGAACCCCACCCCCACCCTTCTTCTTGCATACAGGAATGAATCAGCAGGATGAGAAGCACAACCTCCAAGTTTATACGGCCACTTTGACGCAGAATATTTAAATATATTGACACTGTGAACCTAAAGTCAAGAGCAGGCAGAAGCTTCTTTGTGGCGTTCTAAAGTTTTGCTCAGCCAAGGAAGGAAGGGCCCATCCTGCCCAGTGGTGGAGAAAGGGCCCATCCTCTCCAACGGGGGCCTAAGTAAACTTGAGTAACACGGATGGGCAGCCAAAGGGCATCCCACGTGCCAAGTCCCCACCCAACCAACCAGCAAGACAGACTGTCCCGATCATTTTATCCCTGGTGGAGTTGAAATATGGGAGTCAGACTCCAGAACAGGCAGGCTTTTGCTGGTGACCCAAGAGGAACTTACAATTTTAGCACATTTCTGTGGAGCACGAACGTCCAAAGTGGCCTGAGTTCCCTGGAAGTTATGTCTACTGTTCCAACATGCCCCAGGCCTTCCCCGAGTGGCTGCCTGATCCTGCTGAGGAACCAGCAGGATAGGAGGAAGGTGGCGTGGGCTTTGCCCTGTGAGCACAGAGAGCTGCGTGCCAGGTGCACTCAGAGCTGAATCAGGCTTTACCTCGTAGAGGAACCACAAGTGCTCTTAGAACAGATTACCTGGGCCATGCGAGCAGGAGGGGCGAGGCTCATAAGAATGTACCGGAAGACTGGCCGCCTTTCTGCCCAGCTGCTCCTAAAACAGCAGGCCTTAGACTTTCCCTGGCTCAGTGTCCTGGGTTGGACAACCTTCTCCAACTTCTCCCTGCCATGCAGCTGTATTTGAGTTCGGAGGGGGTGGGGGCAGGGATGGTACCCGTGTCTGCTGCTCCCCTGACCATTGCCAACAGCACAATAGATGAGGCTTCCCTTGGATGGCATCTCCTTTGTCCTCAAGGAGACGTCCTTCCTGGGGGGACCACAGAAGCCTCAGATGCTGCAGGTTCAGCCCCACACATTCAGGGCCAGACTAGGACAAAGGAGCCTCTGGAGGTAGAGCAACGGGACCTGTATACCTGGCTTCTTCTCCAGGCCCAGCCCTGTCTGGGGTGATGTGGAAAGAAATATTTATACTAAAGGACTTGAGCTGAAGGAAGATTTCACCACCTCTTATCTCTCATGCTTTAGAAAAACCACCAGCCTCTAATTGACAAGGGACTCCATGGCGCCTTGTCTGTGGCTCATTCCTCTTGGGAGCCCCCTCTTCTCAGAGCTGTGTCTTGGTTTCTCGGGCACTTCTCACATCCTTTCAGTGTCCCAGAGGAAAACAAGGTTCTCATGGACATGCCATATCCCTAGTAAGGGTCTCTGAGCTTTCCAAGTGCTCAAAACTTGAAGCTGGCATCACTCCATGTTCCATCTAGGTGATGGACAGCTCTCAATTCTAGACCTTCAGTCAAACACCATGAGACCCTCAGCTTGGGGGAGCCCTGCAGACCTTCCCAACCATCCAATCCAGGGACTGAGCAGTCACACTGAGCCCCAGCCCAAAGTGGCTGTGCTCAATTTGCTAACACTGGTGGCCACATCATTATAAGACCTAAATTTTCAACTGCCCCATTGACATCTTTGAGCCTCCGGGGGCCTCAAATGCTTAGCCATGAGTTCCCCTGCTTTCCCCAGATATGCCCCCACCCAGTGGAAAAGGCTCCCCACTGGGCTAGTTCCTCCATCAGCTGGACTAGCTGTTCCCCACCCAGTTCTCAACCTAACAGGATGCAGATCCCTGCCAGCCTGCAGAATTATCCACACAAGCCAATTGCATCCTCCTGCAAGAGTCAGAGGGCACCCCATCCTCTTGTCACTACACAGCCTGCCTTCCACAGCCCCTGCAGGTTCACTCTACTCCCAAGCACAGTCTCCCGGGGCCTGCGTGGCATGCAGTGTCCTCCCCCAGGCTGTGAGTATCTGTGACCAACCAACTGCATCAGTGTCATCTGTCCTGAGTTGGGTTCTTGCGGATGGCCATCTTGTAGTATTGGGGGGGGGGGCGGATCCCTCCTTCGCCAGAGTGAACAGGGGGTGAGCAGACCACCCAGCCCTAGAAAGTCCTGCTCTTCTATTCATTGCCCCAGCACACCCTGGACTCCTGCACTCTCCAGAAGGAATTCCTTCAAGGGAAGGAATTCCCAGGCCCACACACCGAACCACGGCACAGTTCTATTAGGCCCAAGCACTCATCCGTCTCTGAGGAACCACTGTGGTGCATTCACCATTCGAACTCCTGCTTCCTAAGTGTAAACCTAGAGTGGGAGCCTCTGAGCCCCTCCAGCCTGCCCCTCACATTGTCCCACACTTTTTCCTAACCTCTTGCTTGTAACTGGCAAATTCCCTGTACTCTCAGTCATTTCTTTGAGTGTTCCTTCCAACTCGTTGCCTGAACTTTGTGAGTCTCAACACTGGCTATACATAAAGATTCCCCAAAGAGATTTACAAAGAAGATTCTACTGCTCAGGCAGGCCTGCCCATGGAATTTGCAGAGCCTACTACAAAATGAAAAGGCAAAGCTTTTGTTCAAAAATGACTAAGGATTTCAAGATAGCAACCTCAGAGCATTAAACCAAGGGTGGGGCCTTCGAGCACGAGGACATGTATGACTGCAAGGCCCTGTGTGACAGCACGGCCCTGTGTGATGGGCACTTTCCCCAAAGATTCAGATGTAAATAGCCTAATAAGTCCTTGAGAACCACGGCAACTTGCAGGCCCCTCAAATGGAAGCTGTTTACTTCTGGTGCTCTCTACCCTGTGAGTTGGGAGTGGGACTTCCCCACCTCCCTCCAGCTCCTGTCTTCTCTTACCCTTTTCTTCATGGTCACACATCTTGAAAAAATTGCTTTTCACTTCTCACTCACTCCTCATCCCATTCTCTACCCCACCCCTTCAATGAAACAGTTCTTGGTAAGGTCTCCAATTACCTCCATTTTAAACAAAATGGCCCCATTCGGTCCACGTCTCCCTTGACCTCTCAGTATCACTGGCGCTGGTTGGCCACCCCAGAGATGTCCTCACCCTGACATGCACTCACCCACTGGCTCTGTCACACCACCTTTGTTTCCTGTTTCTTTTTTTTTTTTTTTAAAGATTTATTTTTTATTTATTTAATTCCCCTCCCCTCCCCCGGTTGTCTGTTTTCTGTGTCTTATTGCTGCGTCTTGTTTCTTTGTCCGCTTCTGTTGTCGTCAGCGGCACGGGAAGTGTGGGCGGCGCCATTCCTGGGCAGGCTGCTCTTTCTTTCACGCTGGGCGGCTTCCTTACAGGGCGCACTCCTTGCGCGTGGGGCTCCCCTACATGGGGACACCCCTGTGTGACACGGCACTCCTTGCGCGCATCAGCACTGCGCATGGGCCAGCTCCACACGGGTCAAGGAGGCCCGGGGCTTGAACCGCGGACCTCCCATGTGGTAGATGGACGCCCTAACCACTGGGCCAAAGTCCGTTTCCCTGTTTCCTGTTTCTTCCCATCCTCAGTCGCCTATGTTTCTTCCTCCTCTACATAACTATGCCATGTTGCCATCTTTGAGGCTCTATTCTAGGCCTTCTTCTTTTCTCTCTCTACCCTCTATTCCTGGATAACATCACCTATTCCTGTCACTGAAAATATCCAATAAATGCTGGCCCACTTTACCTCCAACTGCCTGAAGTATCCATGGCTGATTTCTCTCTCATGTTAAACAAGTGTCCTGGGCTGATATAATCGTGCCATCACCTTGGGAACCAGGCTCCTTCTGTCTTGTTGCTCTGCTCAGATGAAGGGTATTGCCTTCATCTGCATGGACCAAGGTAACTCCCTACCATGTCTACAATCCAGACTGCAGGAAGAGGGAAAGTGGCAGGGAGAGGCTAGCCCCTTCCCTTTAAGGATGGGACCCAGGTGTTGCCTGCAGCACTTCCACATGCATCTCATTGACCAGATCTTGGAGAAATGGCCACACGTAGCTCCAAGAAAGACCGGAACACGTAAGCTTTATGCTGGATGGCCACATGCCCCTTGAAACAACTATGACTATGTGCGGTGGCTTGCTCGGTCGGTAGAGGTGGGGTCTGGCTGCGGACGAGGGGTCGGTCCAGCTCTGGACGAGGGGTCGGTCCCACTTGGGACGAGGGGTCGGTCCGGCAGCAGACGAGGGGTCGGTCTCACAGGGGTTGCGCGGTTCGGCTGACGGGGTCGCCCGGCGAAGCAGGCGACGAAGGGGTCGCCCAGAGAAGCAGGCGACGAACTGGGGACAAGGGAGGCCAGGCCCTTGTCGGGGGTTCTCAGGACTGGAGGGCGCACGGCAGAAGAACTACCGCGGAGACAAGGTAAACACGCAAGTCCACTTTATTGAGGGAGAGGCAACAGTTTTATAGGGGCTGGGGAAGGCTGATTGGTCGAAGCCACGCCCTGTTCTGATTGGTTGCCGGCGAAAGGTCAGTGGGCGGTACTGGACGGGGGAGGGGTGGTGGTTAGGGATTGGCTGTCGCTGTTGCTGGGGGAAGGGGCAGGGTTTAGGGATTGGTGGCTGCTCTTGCTGGGGTGGAGGGCAGACTTGAGTTTCCCGCCCACGCCCGGCTGTTGCTGCTGTCGGGGGGAGGGAAAAGGGCAGACTGGATTTTTCCGCCCACGCCTGGCTGTTGCTGCTGTCAGGGGAGGGGAAAAGGGCAGACTGGAATTTTCCGCCCTGCGCCTGCGCAGGGAGAAAAAAGGCATTGTGTGGCGCTATCTGGGAGGAGGGGCGGCCACGGAAGCATGGCTGCCGAGAAGGGGAGACCCGAGGGCACTCTGCGCCCATGCCGAGCTCCCTTCAGGGGTGGTGGTGAGTCCGACCAGCCACCCTATTATGGGGGCAGCGACTTGGCCTGCCGCGGCTGCTCCCCCACCAGGCCAGCAAACCACACTTCAGCCCGAGGGGTGACCGCAACTATGGGAGAAGGGGAAACTGAGAGACAAATAGCAGAACTGGCTACAGGGACCAGGTAGATTTGCCAACTTTTTATTCTTTCAAATAAGGAGAGTTTTTTAGCAACCTACCATCTATTGCCACCATTTCATAAAAGAAAAGACATTTCAAGCACCAAAACTGGAGAAAAATAACCTCAAAATAGAATACAGTCTTGTAAATTAGATAAATTTAGATTTATGGAAGGAAACACCAAAGCATCCTCATTTTTCTCATTTTCCTTGAAATAGCACAGTGGTTAGGCCTCTCTCTTCTGACCTGACTTAGCAGTCATGATTAAGAGGTGGTTTTTAGAGTGCTGCAAGCACCATCCTTATTTCCTTAAGCCTCTTGATTTAGGGGACAGCTATGATAGCCACCAGTGTCATTTGATTCCCAGCTCCCATCAGGTACTGGAAATCCAAGCCTTCAGTTCCTCAAGTCCCCCTGTCTCCTGTTCCCAAGGAGTTCTAGGTCTTGTGTAGTTAGAGTTTACTCCTCTGCCCTTTCCCCCTATTCCAGGGCAGGACCTAACAGGAAGCCTGGCCACACTGCCACTGCCACCTCCAAGAATGCTCCAGACAGGGCAGTCTTCCCAGCAAGATGATGCCCCTTTCTGGCCAGGCTTGAAGGGTCATATCTTCTCCCAACAGTGTTGCCTCTTTCCACCACACATCCTATGTCAGTTTGAAGCTTTTGTGACTCCCACAGATCATGTTCTTGGAGCTAATCCTTTCCTGTGAGTGTGGGAACTTTCATTGGATAAATTCAGGTGGGGGCCTTTGATAAGAAGACTTCAGTGAGGCGTGACCCAGGGAGGGTCTCAGCCTTCTTGCTGGAGTCCTTTATAAATGGGAGAAACATGCAGAGACACACAGAGAAAGAGAGCTGCCATTTGACCCTGCCATGGGTGAGAAGACTCCAGGACCACCTATGGCCACAGAAAGAGAGAGAAACCCCAAGGGGCTGAGAGAGAGGTTGGAGGCTGGACGCAGCAGAGCAGTCCAAAGTTCAAGAGACCTAGCCTGGGAATTGATGAGCCATATGCCTGATCACCCACAGTTGAGCTTGGGGAGAAAGTGAGTCTGGAGGAGAGAGAGAGACAGAGAGACCAGCCGCCATTGTGCCTTGCCACATGGCTGGAGTCCCAGATCTGCCAGCAGCTGACCTTTGGTGATGATGCCTTGATTGGATGTTTTCACAGCCTCAGAACTGTAAGGTTTTACCGTAATAAATTCCCATTATAAAAGCCAACCCATTTCTGGTATTTTTGCACTGGCAGTCTTTAGCAAACTAAAACCCATCCCTTCCATTTAGGAACGTGGAACATGCCCTCAGGAGACTAGCCCAGGACCCTTAAAGGCTGTTAGGCATCGCCACATCTATCTCTTGCTTGCTCCCATGGGACAAGTCAGCATTTTATCTCTGACTTCTTTTTTATCTTTTTTTTCAAAGATTTATTTTTTATTTATTTCTCCTTCCTCCCCCCCCCCCCCCCCCCCCGGTGTCTGTTCTTTGTGTCCATTCGCTGTGTGTTCTTCTGTGTCTGCTTGCATTCTTCTCAGCGGCACTGGGAATCTGTGTCTCTTTTTTTGTTGCATCATCTTGCTGTGTCAGCTCTCCACGTGTGCAGTGCCACTCCTGGGCAGTCTGCACTTTCTTTGCTCTGGGCGGCTCCCTTACAGGGTGCACTCCTTGCGCATGGGGCTTCCTTATGTGGAGGACACCCCTGCGTGGCACGGCACTCCTTGCGTGCATCAGCACTGCGCATGGGCCAGCTCACCACATGGGTCAGGAAGCCCTGGGTTTGAACCCTGGACCTGGCATGTGGCAGGCAGATGCTCTATCAGTTGAGCCAAATCTGCTTCACTCTGACTTACTTTAAACTGAGTCTCTCCCAAGATTTTTCTTCCTTTTTATGTCAGGAGAGTCATCCCCACACCCTCCTCCAGTCCCCTCAGCAATTCTCCAGGGAGGGAGGGGAGTCTTATGCAAAAAGGACTTCTGGTCACCTGCCCTGATATCCCAGAATCCCCCAGGAGGTCACACAGACCAGGTCACGAAATGGACATGGCTCAGGGCAGAGGAGACCTCTTTTCTGACCTTCCACTTGCAGGTTACGTTCTGGGGGCTCAGGGCACGTACCCAGCTGGGCTATAGGAAAGGAAACCCTGGGCGAGTTGGTTTCTGACCTACTTTTCTTGCATTCTGCCTTCTGAAAATGAAATGTTTTACTCACACATAAAAAGCCCTTCATTGCATATTCCCGAGTCCTAAAAACTAAGCTGTTATTGTTTAATCAAGAATTCCAACAACCTTCTTTTTTTTTTCATTTAGACATTGCTAGATTCAAATCCTAGAATCTCTGTGCAGTGGGGGGGGGGGGGGGGGGGGCGGGATTAGAGCTCCTATGATCCTATGATTCCTTTAAGGGTTCAGGAAGCCGAGGCCCAGAGAGGTGAAATGACTTCCTCTGTCACACAGCAGCCGGCCCCAGAGCCCAGGACACCCAACTCCACACACTCAGCCACAATGGGGGGCCGGGCCCGGGAAAGTGCAGCTGGGGCTTGAAGAAGGAGACTCTTGGATCACGCAGGCACTGTGGTCATCTCCCCTTTGCCCCACGCTCTGTAGTCTCGGTTTGCCCCCCCCCCCCCCACGTCAAATGGAGTTAATAAGCAGAAAGAAATTGCACCGGAAACCCTCGTGGGAGGGCTCTTGGCGATTCGTTCAGACAATTTTCCTGTGTTTACAGCAGAGTGCATCCTAGATGCAAAGCCAGCAGCGTTTGCTCTGCTTTGTTTATTTTAACCTAGAAGGGAAATTAGTGGCAAAGAAACGTTTTGATAATGAATGGAAAGTTAGTCATGACATTTTTGAGGGGGAAAAATATAAATAAACTCTTTTTAAATAAGAGCAGTCTCAATGGACAGCAGAAGGGTTCATGAGTCTCAGTCAGTTTTAAGAGATATTTGGGGCGCCTGGATTGGCTACTGTGGGTTTCTGTTTCTCCCAGGCACACAGTAAGAGCCTTCAGGGGCGGGCTGCACACGCTCATGCTCTCCTAAAGAGATCTTCATTGATGGGAAGGTTTTAAAATATTTGGGATCGAATCTCAGAACTTTACAGAACACGAACGTATCTATTTCAAAACAACCTGGGGTTTTTCGGTGTCAGCTTTGGCCTAGTAAATTTCCATTGCGGGCATTGCCATACAGCCTTTTCATTCCAGCCCAACTCACTTCAAGTGGCATGATTTGATTAAGCATTGCTTCACTTTTAATTGCATGCTAAGGCTCCAGGGCATCATTTGTTGGGTGGCCCTGAGTGAGCTGGACTGGAGGTAGAAAGGCATATAAATTTTAAAAGGTTTGTGCCTGACCTTGTCCTCCAATATAATTCCTAATGGTGCCCGGAAAGATTTCTCATTATTAGGAGCTGGCCTGCCTTTGCTAGTGGTGATTTGCTGGTGGAGGCGCAGCGCATGCTGGGAAGAGGTTATATCCAAGGAGCCACCGACGTCTCATAAAGGAGACGTGCTGAAAAGCAAGGAGGCTATCACGCTGCACCTGGCTAGACTCCACCTCACCGCCTGGGACAGTATATCCCTGAGCTGCCCATTGACCACGTCTATTACCACGGTCTTTTAGAAAAAAAGTTTGTTTAGCAATTGTAAAACATCTTGACGTCTAAGCGCCGTTTACTCCCCTGTAAAATGAAGTAATGATACAACCTCACCGAGTCTGGAGGGTTGAAGGTAGTAGAAACATCGTGGGTCAAGTCCTGGAATATGGTAGCAACTCCATGAATGGTATTTGTAGTTGGCGCCCTTGGTCGCCACTGGTTTATCATCCCCATCTTGCTTTGGAAAAGAAGCCCCGTTTTGTTCAGCTATCCACCCTGCTCCCACGCAGCTGTGGGCTCCAGGCAGGGCTTCCAGGAGAGACCGGAAGGGCCCAAGAGTCCTCCATTTGTAAGGGCCTGTGATTTCCTCAGTGTGAGCTTAAGACACAGTGATCTCACCAGACACCAATGGAAGCCTACAGTTTGAGGTCCAATGAGGTGGGCATAGGAAAGTCCTCTCTTCTGAAAGAAACCCACAGGAAGAGAGCATCTGCCTCATTCAGGATCTTGTGTCCCAACCTGACTCTCGAATTCCAGCCGCCATCTTGAAATAGCTGGAGGCTGAGATCCATGCCAGAGAGGGCAGAGCAGAGAAGGGGAAAGAGCCAGGGTCCTGGTTAAAATGGCAAATTTTTTGTTATATATTTTTTACCATAATAAGAAAAGAGAAGAAACAAAAAAAAATATTATTACCAACCAGCATGCAGAGTTGGAGCAGATATCCTCCAGTACATACCAGTATGGCCACAAGAGATGATAAAAGAGTGAAATATTGTACAATGAATAGTAATTAGGAACTTCCCCTAAGGTGCCTTTCTGCTGTCCCAGGCACCCAGTTCCTCTTCAGAACCTCCCAGACCTCTCAGAAACTAAAGGGTTAACACAGGTATGACCGAAGCCAGGCTCCTGGACTGGAGTCTTTCTGACAGGTCAGTGCCCCTGCCAAACCATTTGTTAAATTGATTATCATGTCTGTTTATAACGTGTGCACATATCCTTAATTTTACGATGTTTATCTCAGAGCTGATAATATTCTAACTACTTTGTGTGTTAATTTCAGACACACAAAGTAGTTTTACTTAATTATTTAATTAGCTTTATTTAATGAGCCACACATTTTAGTAACAATTTTCTATGTTTTCATAGTTTCTGCTTTTCTTTTTGCAAAAAAATAACGTACTACTTACTCATCAGAAACCAGCAATAGACAACCAGCAAGATGGTGGCAAAGTAAGGGGCTCCTAGAGTAGGCTCCTGCTACAGGGCAGTTAGTAAACACCCAGAGTTCTCTGGAGCTAGCTGAAACACCTTTTTGAGGGCTCCAGGAGACCAGAAGAGCATCCTGACACATCCTTGAAGGAATGGAAGGATGAGACTACCCATCTGCAGAGAAGACTCCTAAGTAGAGTGCTCCATGCCCCAGAGACAGGTGTTCATCCTCCACTGGAGGCACAAGCCACCTCAGGAGCTGTTCCGTGGAATTGGAAGCTCTACTTCCCAAAAACAGGAGGAAGAGACGGTTGGGCACCAATTTCAGCTACTGATGAGTAAATTCAGTGGGCTACAGTACAATCCTAAGAATAGCTAAAGTTTGAGTCTGTACAAGTCAGAAAGAGGCCAGTAGCCATCATCTTAACTCTGCGCCTGGCACGAGGGGAAGCAAGGTGGACTGAAAATCCCAGTGCTGATGGGGACCGGTTTCTTTCCATCCAGGTCAGATTGCAGCTCTAGCCTAAGCCCCAGCACCACCTCCAGCACGGAGGAAACTGTGGGGACCTGCGCCAGCCTCTCCAGAAAATTACCAGCCAAGCTGTGGAGGCCAGAGATTATCCTACTCTAGTGAGCCACCCCAGGAGCTATTCTATGGCTGGAATTGGAAGCTCCATTTCCCAAAAACAGGGGAGGAGGAGACAGCTGGCTGCCGATTTTGGCTACTGATTGGTAGACTCAGTGGCTAAGATATAACCCTGGGAACAGCTAGGGTGTGAATCAGCCCAAGTCAGAAAAAGGCCAGTGGCCACCATTTTGGTTCCACCCCCAGCCAGAGGGGAAGCCAGGACCAAAAATCACAGTGACGGAGGTAGGAACCGGTATCTTTTACCAGATTGGTCTGCAGCCCTAGCCTAGGCTTCAGCCCCATCTCTGGCAGGGAGGAGGCTGGCAGGCCCTGCACCAGCCTATCCAGGTAACTGCAGGTACCTTTGGCTGGCACAGACTGAAAATTGGATGTCTACCAGGGCAACTGTGGTCATCTGGGACTGGCACTGCATAGATTGCTGCCCATACCTGCAGCTCCATCCCGGCCCCAGGCAGGGGGAAAAGGGGTGTGAAAGCTTCATCAGTGTCTCTGGGCAATACAGTCTAAACCTGCCATGACTTGGATTATTCCACACAGCTGTGACTGTCCCTACCCCTGGCAAAGGAGAAAGTTGGGAGAAACTTCACTGGTCCCTGGCACAATGAGGGCAGTTTGAGCCTCCACAGCTTTAGCACTAATTACAACCCTGGCTCCTACTGCATAACCAGCAAGGGTAAAAGAGCAGGAAGCCCTAAACTAATGAGAAAAACTGCACCCAGAATAAATACTCTAGTAAGGCAGATGCCAAGACACCAACAAAAATTTACAATCCACACCAAGAAACAGGAAGCTATGGCCCAGTTAATGGAATAAGATAAGCCACCAGATGACATAAAAGTTGAGACAACTAATCATAGATGTTCAAACAAATCTCCTTAATAAATTCAATGAGATGACTAAAGAGATTAAGGATATTAAGAAGACACTGGATGAGCACAAAAAAGAATTTGAAAGCATACACAGAAAAATAGCAGATTTTATGGTGAAAGGTACAATCAATGAAATTAAAAAAACATTGGAATCATATAATACCAGATTTGAGGAGGCAGAAGAAAGGATTGGTGAGCTTGAAGAAATGGCCTCTGAAAGTGAAAATACAAAAGAAGAGATGAAGAAAAAAATGGAAAAATTGAACAAGGTCTCAGGGAACTAAATGACAGCAAAAGGCATGCAAACATGTGTTTCATGGGTGTTCCAGAAAGAGAAGAGAAGGGAAAAGGGGCAGAAGAAATATTTGAAGAAATAATGGTAGAAAATTTCCGAACCCTATTGAAGGACATAAATATCCATGTCCAAGAAGCACAACATACTACCATCTGAAAAAATCCAAATAGACCAATTCTGAGACACATACTCATCAGAATGTTAAATGCCAAAGACAAAGAGAATTCTGAGAACAGCAAGAGAAAAGCAGTGTATAATCTATAGGGGATACCAGTAAGATTAAGTGCTGATTTCTCACCAGAAGCAATGGAGGCAAGAAAACAGTGGTCTGATATATTTAAGATACTACAAGAGAAAAACTTCCAGCCAAGAATCTTATATCCAGCAAGACTGTCTTTCAAAAATGAGGGCAAGATTAGGATATTCACAGATAAACAGAAACTGAGAGAATTTCTAAGCAAGAGACTGGGTTTTCAGGATACAAAAGGGTGTGCTAGAGCCTAAAAAGAAAAGACAGTAGAGAGAGGCTTGGGAGAGAGTCTAGAAATGAAGATTATATCAGTAAAAGTAACTAAAAATGTCAAAAGAGTGGTGAAAATAAAATATGACAGATAAAACTCAAATAGGAAAAACTTAACCAACTATGTAAAGCCCTTGTATTCAGAAAACTGCAACTCAATTGTTAAAAGAAATCAAAAAAGGCCTAAATAACTGGAAAAACATGCTCATCGATTGGAAGACTAAATATCACTAAGATGTCAATGCTACGCAAATTGATATACAGATTTCAATGCAATCCTGATAAAAATTCCACCAGCATTAAAAAAAAAATTGAAAACACGATCCTCAGGTTTATTTGGAAGGGTTTATTTGGAATAGCCAAAAACATCATAAAAAGGAAATGCGAACCCTCATCTCCAGACTTTAATTCATATTACCTAGCTATTGTGGTAAAAACAGCATGGTACTGGCATAAAGCCAGACACATAGACCAATGGAACCAAATTGATGGTTCAGAAACAGGCCCTTACATGTATGGTCAAGTAATTTTTGACTAGCCTGTCAAACCCACCCAGCTCAGGCAGAACAGTCCATTCAACAAATGGTGATGAAAGAACTGGGTATTCTTCCCAAAAGAAGGAAAGAGGACCCTATCTCACGCCTTATCCAAAAATTAACTCAAAAATGGATCAAAAACTTAAAATCAAAAACAAGAACCATAAAACTTCTGGAAGAAATTGTAGGAAAATATCTTCAAGACTTGGTGGTAGGTCATGGATTCTTAAAGGAGATAAGAGGAAGACTGAGAAGGACTACTGATGTTTAATGTATCTAGAAGTTTTAATTAGATTTACTGTAAAAGTGTGGAAATGTGTAGAGTGAATAGTAACACATAGTGAGTAACAGCTAGCTTATAAATGGGGATGAGGCTGAAAATGGTAGTTTAGGTATGTAAATGCCAATTGACAGAATGCTAGAGAATATAGGAAATTAATAGCACAGTAAACCAAGAGATGGATGAGAATTGTGGCTGATGGTACAGATGCAAGAGCAAGGTGTGGGGAATGTGGAGAAGCATGGGAAAAATACAGCTGGAGTGACCTATGGACTGTGGTTAGCAGTAAAAATATAATATTCTTGCATCTATGCAAAAGATGTACTGTGTTGATAAAGAGGCAGGATGGAAAATGTGGGTCAAACGTCCACTATGGACATGGTAATAATCAGATGATATTATCTTATCTGTAGAAAATGTTCCACCACAGTGTGGTGTGTTGATGGAGGGGTGTTGTTCTGCCAAACTGTTCTATAAGTTTACAACTTCTGTCATAAAAAACATATATTTAAAAAATAATAATAGGGTGGGTTGAGGGAAAAACACACCAAATGCAAGATAAGGACTATGATTAGTAGTAAGATTTTGACAATATTCTTTCATAATTTGTAACAGACATCTCACAACAATGCAAGGTGTTGGTGGATGTTGATGTATGAGGCCCCTGCATGATGTTATGCATGTTTGCTTTATAAGTTCACAACTTTTACTATACACTTAATTGTTTACATATGTTCATAGAAAAATGATATAAAGATAATAATAATAGGATTAGTTGGGGGGAAAATACTTTGGTTAGTAGTCATATGTTGACAGTGCTCTTTAATCATTAGTTAAAAATGTTTAACAGCAATGCAAGTTATTGGTGGTAGGGTGACTTATGAGAGTCCTGTATGATGTTATATATGTTTGTTTTGTAAGCTCACAACTATTATTATACACTTATGGTTTACATATGTTTATTATGTATGAGCGATATACTTCAATAAATTAATAAAAAACAACAATAAATGTTAAATCAAGAAGAGTTCAGTGTAGGTACTTTGCATCAAGCAGTAGGGCAGTACCCACTGTCCTTTATTTCCCCCTCCCCAACCTCTGACCCCTGCCTGGTTTCCACTTAGAATCCCCAAAGCCACTCAAGCACCACATTCCTCAAAAGCAAGCAGCATCTGACCTGAATATCAATACCAAATTGTTGGCCTTGACCTTTAGCGGTACTTGAGGAGGAAGGGTGGCAGATAGCAGCATATCTGTCTCTGGGGATGCCAGGCAGAGAGAATAGATTTGGGGGCTCCTTAGTTTTGTTCACCACATGGTACTTCCACTGCTGCTAAGACTAGAATTGCTGCAGCAGTTTTGGAGAGAGGTTCAACTTTGTCCATCAAAGGTTTAATTGCACAAACATTTGGCCCAGCATTTATCCTATAGACTTCCTCACTCACTACCAAAGAAGGTTTCTGGGGGAGCGGATGTAAGTTGAGCACCTACTTCCCATGTATGAGGTCCCAGATTTAATCCCCGGTAACTCCTGAAAAAAAAAAAAAAAGATGGGGGGTCTTAAGAGAAGCCAATAATTTATAGGAAATCCACAAACAGCGGCAGGAAACATGAGTTTGAATACAGAAAGATAGTCAAGATGTATTGATAAGTGGAAAAAAAATCTGCAGAATGGATATACTATGGTCTCTTTGTGCTAAAAAAGAAAAAAAAATTTCCGTTTCTATGCAGATAACCTTTCTGGAAAGGGTAGATAAGAAACTGTGGGCAGTGGTGATTATGAGAGTGGATAGTACAGTAGGAAGGGTTGACTGGTTGAGGTATTTTTTCTTCCCACTTTACAGCCTTCTGTAGTGTTTTAACTTTTTACCGTGAGTAATAATAATTTTTAAAGCTCTTTTTTCTGATATTTTATGCCAGGTCTAGGCAAAACAATAGATACAGATCACTGAGCCAGTCAAGTGCCCTCAAGCTTTGGGTGGGTAATTTACATGTCAGGGACTTGCCCACAGAATGATTTCCACTTTAGCAGTCAAGGTCACTTCTGGGCAATCTCCAACTTTTCCACAGAAGTACAGAACAAACATGTAACCTGGAGGAAGAAGGAAATTGGTCTAAACCTCAGCCTCAAGCAAAATATGTTGAATGTCTATACCATCTTAAAAATTCAGCAAATTCTGAATTTTACTCCATAATATAGTTCTGTTTGATTTATAGTAATAATAATAAAAATAATAATTCACTCCAGATTTTATTCAGGTCACAATATTGGTAAATAAATCCCTCACTCTCAGTTCAAACATAAAAATTCTGGATAAAATATAGCAAGAAATAAACTTCATTCATAGACACATTCAAAGGCAAGAAAAGCTGGAGTGATGATGGGCACTCAAGATAAAGGACTCATGGGAAAATAGGATTTGATCTAGGCCAGAAGGTGCAGATTTAATGTCCACATGGAAGCAGAGTCTGTGCTGGATCCAGTGCACAGAGCAAGAACTGGGCCACAACCTAGGGCTAGGATTCACAAAAGGTTTTCCTAGACTTGAAATAAGAAACAAAGACTAGAAACATTCTGCCCAGCAGCCTGAAAAGCAGCAGGGAAGCTTGCAATCTACATGGACTAGGAGGAGGAAAAAGAGGAAAACACTAGAAACACCCAGGCCAACACTGGGAGTATTGTGAATTCACACCACCTGCTAATCAGAGTGGCCCCAAACAACAAGATCAATATAAGCAAAGCAGGTGTAGCTCAGTGACTGAGCACCTGCTTTGCAGGTATGAGGTCCCAGGTTCAATCCCCGGTACCTCTTAAACAAATACCACCATCCCAGGGCCCACAGGTTCGAGGAATAAAATAGGGATTAGAGTAGACTTACAGGTATTCTACTATAGAACTATTGTGACTCTAGCAATGAAAGAAATTGTATCATTGATATGGAGACAGTGGCCAACAGGAGTTGCTGAGGGCAGGGAGAGGGAAGAAGGGATGTGATGTGGGGGCATGTAAGGGACTCGGAGTTGTCCTGAGTGATATTGCAGGGACAGATGCAGGACATTATATATCCTGCCATAAGCCACTGAATGGACTGGGGGAGAGTGTAAAATGTAAACTATAATCCATGTGGTGCAGCAGTGCTCCACAATGTATTCACCAAATGCAACGAATGTGCCACGATGATGCAAAAGGTTGTTGATGTGGAGGGTGGGTGGGGCAAGGGTAGTGTGGGGTATATGGGATCCTCTTATATTTTTTAATGTGATTTTTGTGATCTATGTATCTTTTTTAAAAAAAGACAATTAAAAATAAATAAATAAAACCAAAAAAACAAAATCAATATAAATAATAGTTTGGCACCAAAGAAATCCCTAAGTGCCCTGGAAAAGGAAAATATAAAACTGTTTTCTAGAGTTGGTCTCCAAATTCAGGGTATAGGGACCTCCCATAAAAATATGAAGAGAAACAGAAAGAGCAAATTCCCTAACGAAATGAATCACCATGAGGGAGAATCCGAAGATGCGATAAATGGGGAAAATTGCATATAAAAATCCAAAGATAATAGGACAGCATAAAAGACATGCGTAAGTTAAAAAAGATAAAGGAAGAAATAAAAACTGTAAGAACAGAGTGAAAACAGAACAGGGATATTTGCCAACGGGCCAGATGGAAATTTCAGAAAGGAAACATAAACTTTTCATTGGAAATGCAAATGTGTATTGAATAGTCTATTTGCCGTTGATGAGAAGAATATTAATGAACTGGAAGATTAGAGGAAATTACTCAACATGCAACTCAGAAGAACAAAGAGATGGAAAATATGAGAGAGAAGAAACATGAACAGTTGAATGGGAAGAACCAACATATATCTAAGAGGAGGTCCAATACAGTGAAGAAGGAATTGAGCATGATTCAGAGGTAATGACTGAGAATGATTCAATACTGAAGTAGGATATGAACCCTCAATCAAAGAATACCAAAACCTGAGAAGGATAATTAAAAATAAAGTTAGCAAGGCTAAAGGAGAATTAAATGAAATAATAAACTACTGAAAATAGAGAGCATCTTCTTTTCAAATTACCACAGAAGAAATCTCAAAAATCCCCAAAGATAATAATAGAACAGAAAACATTCTTTATCACAATGTAGAAATTAATGTCAAAAACCAGAAAACGAGAAGCCCTTACTATCTGTTTAAACACTCTTTTAAACAACTGCTGAGTCAAAGAGAAAAAAAACAAACTGATATCCCTGAATAACAGAAGGTGGTAAACAGGAAGACGCTGCCATCAGTACCTATGGCAACAAAGCTAACGCAGTGCTTGGTGAAAATGTGTAGCCTTGTATACTTTTATTAGTAAACAGAAAGTATAAAAATAAGATAATTAAGCAACATAAGAAGGGAATTAGGAAAAACAATATAATACGTGGATGGTAAGATAGCTGAAGAAATAAATTAGTTTATTAATACATGGTAATAATATATTATTCAAAAGCTCTTTCTTTGAAAAACAGTAAAATATATTAACTTCTGGCTAGTCAAAGCAAGAGGAAGGAAAAAACGCAAATATGTAAAATGAGATATAATAAATCCAAACAGCAGAGAAACTATGGAAACTAAATAATTCACGTAGAATTCCTTTTTCCAATACTATAAAATAAATTTTCAAATAAATTTGGAAACACAGATGAAAAGGACAATATTCTGGAACTGAGCTTGCCAGTACAGCAGCTATTAGTGACACGATTATTGAGCACTTGACACTTGCTAGTCTAAAGTGAGATGGGCCTAAGTGAAAATGCACACCAGATTATGAAGACTTCCAAAGGAAAAAAAAAAATAGCTCATTAATATTTTAATTGATTACCCATTGTAATTTTTTGCCTAAATAAAATATTGTTAAAATTGATTTTACCAGGAAGCGGATGTGGCTCAACCAATTGGGCTCCCATCTACCATATGGGATGCCCTGGGTTCGCTTTCCAGGGCCTCCTTGTGAAGGTAAGCTGGCCCGTACCCGTGGAGAGCTGACGGTCTGCGCCCGGGCAGAGCTAACAGCCACACCCAAAGAGAGCTGGCACAGCAAGATGATGCAACAAAGAGAGACAAGCAGACACAGAAGAACATGCAGCGAATGGACACAGAGCAGACAGCAAGCAAGCAGCAAGGGGGGCATAAATAAATAAATTTTTAAAAGTAATTTTACTTATTTTTTTAAACTCAAATATAGCTATTAGAAATTTTTAAATTATGTATGTGGTTTATATTAGTTGATTCTGGATATTGCTTCAAAAGAAAACATAATTTGTTGAAATTGACTCCAGAAGAAATAGAAAATATAATAGAAAATATTCATAGAAAAATAAAAGTCTGTCCAAAAGCTTCTCTCTGCCGATAAAAGCACCAGACCAAGACAAATGCCCATGAAAAAGCAGTAATTCCAATGGCATTTAAACTGTGCCATAGAACTTTTAAGAGAAAAGTTTTCAAATGCCTGTTATGAAGTAAACATAATACTAAACCTGTTTAAAAATTGCACCTAAAACACCTACCAGAAATTCATTTCAGTTACAGACATTGAAGCAAAAAACAAAACAACAGTGTAGTAAACTAAATAAAATATCAGCAAACCAGGGGACTTGGGCTTCCAGGTAGAATCCAGTAGTAGGTTAGGAAGATCAACACTCTCTGTAACAACAACCAAAATCACTTAAATTTGAAATAATCATATTTTAAAGACAGTGGAGAATTATGGAATCAACAAGGACTAGATAAAAAGTCCAGAGAAGTCATAGTGCTTCCTAGATGAGCTGATAACCACCAGCTGGATGGGGGGCTAATGATCAGTTTGACTCAGAGTGTCTCTACATGGGGAGGAAAACTAGCAGAGTTGTTAGCTATTATAATGATTGGAAATTAGAAAAGACCAAAACGCCAGGCTAATTTTCCCCCATGAGATATTTGCTATGTTCTAAGGTGGTGCAGAATGCTGGAGGGTGGGCCAGAAAGGAAGAGTGAAATAAATATCCTGCAGGTTTGTAGGCACTTAGGAAACAAAGTCCCATAAGAGGAAGAGGGCCCTCAAGAAACCTTACTGGTAGAAGATACCCAGAAGATATCTTCTGAAGCCTTTATGGGAAAAAACAAACAAACAAACAAACAACGGACAAATGTGTCAAAAAAATAATTAGAATCCATGAAGATAAGCAAATGGACATTCTAAAACTGAAATACAATATCTGATATTCAGAGCTCATTGGTTTTTTTTTTTTTATTTTTTTTATTTTTTATTGACTTTGTAATAATATTACATTAAAAATATATATGTGAGGTCCCATTCAACCCCACCCCCCCACCCCCCCTCTCCCCCCCCCCCAACAACACTCGCTCCCATCATCATGACACATCCATTGGATTTGGTAAGTACATCTTTGGGCACCTCTGCACCTCATATACATTGGTTCACATCACAGAGCTCATTGGTTTTGACAAAATAAAACTGTATAGAGCAGAAGATTAGTAAACTCCAAAATATAATAGATCAATAGAAATATCCAATAAAGCACAGAGAGAAAAATGAATAGAAAGAAAAGAATATCTCATAAATGATAATGTGTGATACAGTCAAAAGATCCAATATATGTATAGTTGGAGTTGCAGAAAGAGAAGATACAGAAATAAGGGCAGAGCAATGTTTGAAGAGATAATTGCCAAGAATATTCTAATATTAATGTAAAATATCAATTTACTGATGTGGAGTCTAAGTGAACCCCAAGGCAGATAAATAAAAAGTAAACTATGTAAGACACATCCTACTTAAACACGTGAAGATCTAAAACAAAGAGAAAATCTTAAAGGCAGCTAGAGAAAAAAAAAATGTGCATTACCTTCATGGGAGCAATAGTAAAACTGATGGTCAACTTTTCAACAGAAACCATGGAAGCCAGAACACAACAGGATGATATCTTTAAAGTGCTGAAAGGAAGAGAAAAAAAAATCAAACTAGAATTCCATATCCAGCAACAAGATTTTTCAAATATGAAGGCAAAGTAATATTTTCTGGGGCAAAACGGCTGAGTGAATTCATCCTCAGTGCTTACCTGAAATACTAAAGATATTTTTTCAAGCTGAAGGAAAATGTTCCCAGGTGGAAACACAGAACTTTAAAACAAAGAGCACCAGAAAGAATAAATAAATGGGAAAAGAGAAAATAATATTTTCTGTTTGAAAGGGAAAAAAACTATAATCTTTTGTGAGCTTTATAACACATATAGAAGTAAAATGATATGACAACAATAACCCAAAGTGTGGGAGAGAGGAAATAAATGGACTTAAACTGTTGCAAGGTTATTGCATTATTAATTAAGAGGTAAAAACACCAATTTAAGTTGGAAGGTTATCAGTTAGGGATGAATTTGAAATCTTCAGGACAACCACACAATAAAGTATAATTTAAAAGCTAATAGAAAAGAAAAGGCATAGAAAGACATGATTAACCCTCAAAAAGGCAGGAAATGAGGAACAAAGGAACAGAACAGATGGGACAAATAGAAAATAAATAGCAAGATAGGAGGACTTAATGTAATTATGTCGGTAATTACTTAATAGTTAAATACAAAGCACTCCAATTAAAAGAAAAAGTTGTCAGACTAAATAAAGATTTGAGTCCCAAGTGTATGATGTTTGCAATAAATAAAAAGAAAAACCACAGGCCAATTCTCTCATGAACAAAGACATAAAAATGCTAAACAAAAAGTTAGCAAATTGAATCCAACATTATAAAAAAGAATAATACACTATGATCAAATGGAGTTCATTCCAGGTTTGCAATGGGCCTTTTCATCCTGCTTACAGAATAAAGGAGAAAACCAATACGATTATCTCAACAGATAAAGATCTTGGTAAAATGCAACAACCATTCATTAAAAATAGCAACGCCCTCAGCAAACTAGAAATAAAAGGCGTGATGGTTAGTTTTACATGTCAGCTTGGCTAGATTTTGGTGCTCAGTTGCTTGGTCAAACACTAAATGTTATATGTTTTATAGGTGTTTTGTAGGTGTAATTACAGTCATATAACCAGTTAACTTCAAATAAAGGAGATTACCCTTAATAATATGGATGGGACTTATCCAAGCAATTAGAGGTCTTACGAGTGAAAACTGAGAAGGAATTTTGCCTCAAGACAACAACATCAACTCCTGTCTGAACGTCCATATGCTGGTCAGCCTTGCAGATTTCAGACTCGAGAGTACATCAGCTCTTGCCTGAGTTTCTATCCTACCAGCATGCCCTATAGATTTCAGACTTGCCAGCCCCCACAATTGTATTGGCAAGCCCATACATATATGTTATTAGTTATGTTTCTCTGGAGAATTCTGACTGATACAGAAAGAAACTTCTTAAATCTGATAAATAGTATTTTAAAATATATAACTAACATCATTAATGGTGAAATAATGCTTTTCTCCATAGGTGAGAAATAAAGGCAGTATTGCCACTTAGTTTCAACATTTTGAATATAACAGAAAGTCCCAAAACAGATTTTATATATAGACATGGTCAACTGATTTAAAGTGAAGGTGCCACTGTAATTCAGTGAGGAGAAGATATTATTGTGCATCGAAACACATCCCACAAAAAGATATGTCCAAGTCCTAACCCCTTGTCCAGAAATGTGAACTCATTTGTAAACAGACCCTCTGAAGATCCTATTAAGGTGAGGTAAAAACTGATGCAGGGTGCCTGGGCCTTAATCCAATGTCTGGAGACCTTATAAGTAAGGAGTGAGGAAGAGAAAGGAGGAGGCAGGTGGCCATGTGACCGAGGCAGAGATTGAGTTATGGACAACCAGCAAGCCACCACTTAAACCTACAACTTCAGAGAAAGCATGGCCAGCTGATACCTTCGTTTTGGACTTTACCTTCCAAAACTGGGAGATAACAAATTCCTATTGTTTAAGCCAATCAGTCTATGGTATTTTTTATAGCAGATCTGGCAAACTAAAACAATGATCTTTTCAATCAGGGGTGTTGGGGCAACTAGATATCCACACAGAAAGAAATGAACCCTGACCCTTATCTCACACCACGCACAAAAGTTAATTAAAAATGAATCATAGGCCTAAATGAGAAAGATAAAACAAGAAGAAAACATGTCTTTATGATTGTGAGGTGGTCAAAAATTTCTCAAACAGGACACGAAGGCATTAAGCACAAAAGGAAAAATCGCCAAATTGGGCTTCATTAAAATTAAGACCCAGGTGTCCATCAACAGAAGAATGGATAATCAAACTGTGGTTTGTCCACATGATGGAATATTATGCAGCTGTAAGAAGGAATGAAATCGTAAAGCATATGACAACGTGGATGAACCTGGAGGATGTTATGTTGAGCGAAGAAGCCAGACACAAAAGGGCAAAGACTGTATGATTGCATTACTATGAACCAAATATATGGTGTAACATATTGTATGATTCAAAACAAAATTGATAGGTATCCAGTACATTTAATTGAGAAATGTATGTTTCTATTCAACTGTGTTTTCTTTTTAGTTTTTAATTATTTATATTTTCAATTAGTAAATGTGCAAAGTAAAGTTTAAAAAAAATTAAGAGTCTCAGGTCATCCAAAGATACAATTAAGAAAATGAAAAGGCAAACCACAAATGTTTATCTGACATAGCGCTTGTACTCACCATACACACACACACATACACAAACACATTTATTTTAAAGATTTTTTTAAAAAATTTCTCTCCCCTTCCCCGCCCTCCCCCCCCACCCATTGTCTGCTCTCTGTGTCCATTCACTGTACATTCCCCTGTGTCTGCCTATACTCTTGCTAATGGCACTGGGAATCTGTGTCTCTTTTTGTTGCATCATCTTGCTGCATCACCTCTCCGTGTGTGCAGTGCCACTCCTGGGCAGGCTGCACTTTTTTTGCACTGGGCAGTTTTCCTTATGGGGCGCACTTCTTGTGCGTGGGGCTCCCCTATTCGGGGGACACCACTGCATGGCACGGCACTCCTTGCGCGCATCAGCACTGTGTGTGGGCCAGCTCATCACATGGGTCAGGAGGCCCTGGGTTTGAACCCTGGACCTCCCATGTGGTAGGTGGACACTCTATCCGTTGAGCCAAATCCACTTCCTTATATATATTTAAATTGCTAAATTCAATAAGAAAAAGATAAGCAACCCAATTAAAAATTGTGCAAAATACATGAACAGAATTTCACAAAAAAGGATATCCAAAAGGAAAGATACATGAGAAGTTGCTTTATATTATTAAATCATAGGAAAATGCTAATTAAAGTTACAATGGGACACCACTACCCGTCTACCAGAGAGGTGAATCTACAATACCACGTGTTTTTGAGAATGTAGAATTCTCATACAGTGTTGATAAGAATATGAAATGGTAGAACCACTGCTGGAAAACTGTTCAGCAGTTTCTTATAAAATCAAACATTCTCCTACTCTCTAACCCAGCACTTTCACTCCTAGTTTATGTTGTAGAGAAATGAAGCATATGAACACCAAATATTTATACAAGAATGTTCAGAGCAGCTTTATTCATAATAGCCAAAAACTGGAAACAATTCAAATGTCCAAAAACAGGTATACAAGGTAAACAAACTGTGGTATAGTCATAAAATGCAAAATTATTAAAAAAAGAAACTACTGGTGCACGCAGCAACCTGAACTAATCGAATAACAGTGAACAAAAGAATCTAAAAAAAGAGAGAACAATAATATGATTCTATTTACATAAGTGAGATAAACAAACCAACCACAGATAAATATACAGTTACAGAAGTCAGATGGTGGGAAATGACTGGAAAAGGTCATAAGAGAGTCCTTGGGGAGTTGAAAATATATCTTTATCTTGTTGGTTGTTACATATATATGTTCACACAGCCATATGTATTATGTATATATTCATCAAGTTGTACGCTTCATATTCATTCACTTTGTATATACTTAAGATTCATGGCAGCGGACTTGGCCCAGTCGTTAGAGCATCTGCCTATCACATGGGAGGTCCACGGCTCAAACTCTGAGCCTCCTTGACCCGTGTGGAGCTGGCCCATGCGCAGTGCTGATGCGCACAAGGAGTGCCCTGCCACGCAGGGGTGTCCCCCACATAGAGGAGCCCCACGCACAAGGAGTGCGCCCCGTAAGGAGAGCCCCCCAGTGCGAAAGAAAGTGCAGCCTGCCCAGGAATGGTGCTGCACACACGGAGAGCTGACACAACAAGATGACACAACAAAAAGAAACACAGATTCCTGTGCCACTGACAACAACAGAAGCAGACAAAGAAGACGCAGCAAATAGACACAGAGAACAGACAACCGGGGTGGGGGGAAGGGGAGAGAAATAAATAAATCTTAAAAAAAAAAAAAAGATTCATGCAATTTGTTACCAGTTAAAAAGTTGGCAAATATATTAGCAAACAGAATTCATCACCAGGTGAAAACAATAATATATATTATGATAAAAGGATTTTTTTTCAGGAATGCAAGTATAGTTCTTAATTAGGAAATCTATTAGCATAATTCAGAATATTAATATTTCAAAGAAGGAAATTCTGTAATTATGTCCATACATGTTCAAAATAAATCAACACATTTGACATTCATTCTTGATTTTTCAAAACCAATAACATAGGAATAGACAGAAACCTCCTAAACATAATAAAATATATATATGAAATTTCATCCTCAAAAGCAGCAAAATACTTAATGGAGAAATACTAGAAAGTCTTACCCATAAAGCAGGAATGAGACCAATTTGCACACTGTCATGCTATTACTTCATTTTGTACAAGAGCCACAATTTTGTATAAGCCAACACAATTAGAAAAAGAGTAGAATTGAAGGTATATCAATTGGGTAAAAATAGGTAAAATTATCACTATTTGGAAGTGATTTGGTATACTTGGAAACCCCAAGAAAATGACTACAATCAATGAGATAATTCAGTAGCATGGTAGGAAATATAAATTTAATATAAAGAAATCAATAGTATTTTTTTATAAAAGCAAAATCAGTTAGGTGACAAAATAGAAGAAAAGATCTCATTGCAGGACAAGAGCAATAAAAAGACAAAATATTCAAAAAGAAGCTTAACAAGAAACATTCAAGACTTTTATAAAGTAAATTTTAAACATTCCTGAGAGACACAAAATGATCTTGAATAAATGAAGAGACATACCATATTCTTAGATAGGAAGACTTAATCTCATAGAATTGACAATTCTCCTTATCTTAAATTATAAATGTTAATTCATAAACATTATTCCAATGAAAATACCAAAAGAAATTTTTATCTATACAAGGTGATTCTTAATTTCATATGGAAAAATAATCAAGAATAGCCTGAGTGATTCTTTGAGAAGATTAACAGAAAATACGCAAATGTATGCATGGACCATAATTAGTGGCCATAGTCTGATGATATTATCTCATAATCTGTAATAAATATCCCACAACGGCATGGTGTGTTGGTGAAGGGGTGTTGTAAGGTAATTCCAAACATGTACATGATTGTTTTGTATGTTCACAACTTTTCTAATAAAAATAAATTTTAAAAAAACTAGTAGCCTGGCTAATTCAATAAAGAAGATGAATGAGAAGGAATAGCCATACCATATATTAAAATATATTTTACATATTAATTTAAACATTGTATACTAGAGCATGATTGATCAGACTGACAAATGGAATACAATTTGAAAATTCAGAAAAATAACCAAATACATGCAGAAATTCTGTTCTTGATGAAGATGGCATCTCAATATATGGGGAAAAGATGGACTATCCAATAAGCAGTAGTAATAAAAAAACATTTTGTATATACACTTCACATCTATGGTAGAAGAAATTATAACTCTATCAAAGATTTTGAGAGTAAAAAGGTCAAAGCACAACGTAAGACGGCGGCCGTGGGCGGGAGTGGCTACACAGTGGTAGGTACTGCGTGGTGCCGCTGAGGAACAAATGAAGATCAGCCTGACAAGAGCTCTTCTGACAGAAGAGAAGAAAGGAGAAGAAAACATAGGTGGTGTAGAGTGCTTTCAAATCAAAGATAATGATTTCTCCTATAGACCCAACATGATTTCATTTTTCTACATGAAAATGAAGTTAAAGTAGCAGTTCCAGCCCCTGATAAAACTTTAGAGTTGGAAGAGTTAAGAGAATCAAATAAAAGACAATTCAAACCTGAATTACAAGCAGGGGAAATCACTGTACCTGGGTATAAGGATTCTGGGCCTCTTGGTGATATCCCTTCTTCTGAGACAAAAGTTCTGTTTTCATGGAAATTCAAGACGCTGGCTTAGAAGCCGCTCCTAGAGGAAATGTTTTACCTAAAAACTAGTCATGACGTTTTTAGAGTTTTCATATAAACCATTCGCTCTGTTTCTTTAAAATATTTATATATCATATCATTTTTGTTGGCTCCATATCTGTCCAGTTATAGCAGACCTTAATAGAGCAGATTCATTCAGGACCAGACATGAATTGAATTAAAAACAAAAGCAGTTTAAGCAACCATAGAGACTAGACCCTTCTCTGATGAGTCCTTTAAATCGGAGGCGACTAAGGTAAATGTATTCGTTTCCTATTGAAGCTGTCACAAATTACCACAAATTTAGTGGCGTAAAACATTACGATTGTATTGTCTTACATTTTGTAGGTCAGAAATCCGACATGAGTCTGACCTAAGCTAAACTCACAACATTTGCAGGACTGTACCCCTTTCTGGAGGCTCAAGGGAGAAATCCATTTCTTGCTCATTCATTTGTTGGCAGAATTCAGTAGGACTGAGGCTCCTATTTCCTTGCTGTCACCCGAAGGACATGCCTACCTCCTAGAAGGCGCCACATTCCTTGGTTTATGGCGCCTTTCCTTCATCTTCAAACCAACAACAGCCGGTCAACAGCAGGTCTCTTGCTTTGACTCTCCTGAATCTTGCATCATCCTATCTCTCTGCCTGATCCTTTACATTGTACTTCTGCTTTTAAGGGCCCATTTGATTACACTGAGCCGACATAGATAATCTAGGATAATCTTGCTATTGTAAGGTCTTTAAACTTGATTCCATCTATAAAGTTCATTTTGCCATATAACTTAATGTATACAGGAGTAACATTAGGGATTAGGGGATGGACATCTTTGGGGGGCCATTTTTCTCTCTACCAAAGTAAATCATGTTTCTAGGAGGAGAACAAGAATTTTGAAATGCTTAAGACTAAAGGTGGGAAGCAGACGTGGCTCAACGAATAGAGTGTCCGTCTACCATATGGAGGGTCCAGGGTTCGATCCCCAGGGCCTCCTGACCCATGTGATGAGCTGGCCCATGTGCAGTGCTGATGTGCGCAAGGAGTGCCGTGCCATGCAGGGGTGTCCCCCACGTAGGGGTGCCCCATGTGCAAGGAGTGCACCCCGCACGGAGAGCTGCCCTGTGTGTAAAAAGCACAGCCCACCCAGGAGTGGCGCCACACATGTGGAGAGCTGACGCAGCAAGATGACACACCAAAAAAGAGACGCAGATTCCCAGTGCCACCTGATAATGCAAGTGGACACAGAAGAATACACAGCAAATGGACACAGAGAGCAGACAATGGGGCAAAGGGGAGAGAAATAAATAAAATAAAATCTTTAAAAAAATAAAAAGACCAAAGGTTTAGTCTTAACTAAGAGACTAAAGGTTCAATTCTTTGTTCAATTCCAGCTTTAATTCCCCTCCTTTCCCAATTGGGAAAGATGGCTGGAATCCAAGTGTAAGAGTTATTTTATTATAGTGATAACTCAGATGTGCTGTAATTTATATTTTTTTGTCGTTGTTGTTGTTGTTGTTTTTTATTTATTTATTTAATTTCCCCCCCCTCCCCTGGTTGTCTGTTCTTGGTGTCTATTTGCTGCGTCTTGTTTCTTTGTCCGCTTCTGTTGTCGTCAGCGGCATGGGAAGTGTGGGCGGCGCCATTCCTGGGCAGGCTGCTCTTTCTTTTCACGCTGGGCGGCTTTCCTCACGGGCGCACTCCTTGCACGTGGGGCTCCCCCACGCGGGGGACACCCTTGCGTGGCACGGCACTCCTTGCGCGCATCAGCACTGCGCACGGCCAGCTCCACACGGGTCAAGGAGGCCTGGGGTTTGAACCGCAGACCTCCCATATGGTAGATGGATGCCCTAACCACTGGGCCAAAATTCGTTTCCGTAATTTATATTTTGTAAATAAATTATTCACAAGCTTTGATACTTTGATGTAAGTTGTGTTTACAAAATTGCCAATATTTGAGTGTTTTTAACTACCAAAAACACAGTAATTTTGTACAGTTTAACTTAATAACCATAATTTAAAATACACCTTACATTAACTATACCTCATAATTGATGGGTATATAACTGGTTCTTTTAACATATTAGAGATCTAATGTTTAGGATGAAGAATTTTTGTCAACAATACATTATATAACTTTATTATTTAAAATAACTTATCTTGTGTTGTAGTTTCCTCATTGCTCAAGAAAACACCATCCAATGGGTTGCCTTAAACAATGGAAATTTATTGGTTCACGGTTTTAAAACTAGGAGACAGTTAAATCAAGTCTTCATCAAGGTGATGCTTTCTTCCCAAAGAGTAGCATCCCGGGGTTAGCTATGGGCGACGCTTGGTCCTTGGCTCTCTTGTCACATGGCAATGCACATGGCGATCTTTCCTGGCCTCTTCCTTCTCTTGCGGCTTCTGTTGGCTTTCAGCTTCTGGTTGCTCCCTCTGTGCTTTTCTCTGTCTGAATTCTATTTTTAAAGGGCTCCAGTAATCCCATTAAGGCCCATCCTAATTGAGGTGGGTCATATCTTAGGTGAAGTAGCCTCATCAAAAAGTCCTACTTAGAATGGCTTATGCCCACAAGAATGGATTAACTTTTCCTGGGGTACCTAGCTCCAAACCGCCATGCCTTGATTAAGAGCATTTCCAAATCATAAGTATTTGGGTCTTTCCCCATTTTTGTATGACTTTCTCAGTCTCAGCTTTTGTTGAATAATAAAAGCACATTTTCCCCACTATATGTATATATAGGAGAGACTACTAATTTCCCAACCCAATGTCTTTCTCTGATTATTTGTAACAGAATCTCAGAATTCAATAATGGTCCCAGCTTTCTTGCAGATACATTGGCCATAGGATGAAATTCTGGCCAGTGAATGGAGTTAGAAGTGTTGAGTGATGCTTCTGAGAAGTTTCCTTAAACGGAAGGTGTAAAAGGAAGTGGGCAAGTTCATTTCTTTCTTCCTGTTGCAAACATGGAAAGTGGATGTGATGACTAGAGCAGCAGTAGGCTTTTTGGACCATAAAATAACCTTGGAAACAGAAGCCAAGAATAGCAGAGTAAAAAGAAAGAAGATTGGGTCCTGATATTATGACAGTGCCATATCAGCCCTGGACTGCTGTGAATAAATGGTTAATCTTTCTTTTTCTCCCTGGTAAAATGACCTTTTAACACTCTTTCTCTGAGAGACTATCCAGACAAGATAATTATGGAATGGCAGCTGTGATACCAGATAATGTTGTGTATGATTAAAAACAAGGGCACAGGTATAGCTCAGTGGTTGAGCACCTGCCTCCCACATATGAGGTCCCGATTTCAACCCCTGGTACCTCCAAAAAAAAAAAATAAATGACCCCTTATTGGTGATCTGTATCTGGACTGGGGAGACTGTGAAAACAACCATAAACGTTCTTTGGAAAGAATAGGCTTTGGGCTTCCCTAAGTGCAGAGTTCCTTATTGCAAAGGTCCCTGGCAGCTATGCACATGAGCTGTTTCAAGAGATCAAGTTCCTACAAAACATGCAGCTTCTAAATCAGAGTGGCTTCTGCACCCAAATCATCTCATTCCCTTACACCTGAGGTGACACTTGGGAGACCAGAGAAAAGATACCTTCCTCTGAAAACAAACCTCAGGCTGCCACGCTGTGTTTCCTGTTGTGTGTGCTACAGTGTTATGTGAGCCTGGCGCCAGTGGGTCCCACAAGGCTCACTGGGTCCTGTGAGCCTGAATGTCATCAAATCTATGGCCACTGCCGCTATGAAGGCAGAGAGGCCATCACAACTGCCTGTCTCCGACCTTCTTTTACATGAGAAAGAAATAAACATCTACATTTTTAAAACCACTCTGTAGAAGTCTAACTTAATCCTCACTGGTAAATTATGCATCTTAGAAAACAGGAAAAATATAGAAAAGTATAAAGAAGTAAAGTGGAAAATCCTTGAGATGTGTAATTTTGCAAAAGAAACTGATCTGGCCAATAGCATAGTTTTACCTTAAATTGAAGAGGAAAATAGTCTTAAATTCCGAAGAGAGCACGATGTGTCTTAGCTCCCTACCTGTTAATAAGAAAAAATGCCTGGAATTTAGTTTCTTTTTAAAAAGGCGAAACCTTTTTAAACTTTTATAAAAATACTATAACAAAAATGGGAGAATGAGGAAGCCCTTGCTAACTATGACTCAAAATCCAAAAGTCACAAGATAAATGATTGACAATTTCATCTACATGAAAATCAAAACTTTTGCCTGGCAAAATCACCAAACAAAATTTTTTAAACAGCCTAAGTAAAGTAAATGACAAAATGAGAAACAATATTTGTGACTCATATTACCAAGGGCTAATTTCCCTCATCTACAAAAAATTCATGCAAATTGATCAAATAAAAGACAAACAAAATGACAGAAAAATGGGCAGTGGATACGGATAGTTTACAGGAAACATAAGAAAATATGCTCAAAATCAATCATAAGAAAAATGTAAATTAAATCCATATTGATCTTTTTTTTTAATCTGAGTGACAAAAACCCCGAAGTTTGAGAATAAATTCTATTGGCGAGCTCTGTCTCTCATACAGTGCTAGTGGGAGCATAAATCAGTACAGCCCCTGCAGAAGGGGATTTGGCAACATCTGTCCACTGTAGAGAAGCATTTACCCTTTGACTCAGCAATTCCACTTCTGGGAATTTACCTTCTACATAAACATAATCATGTGTTAAAGGAAGAATTGCAAATATATCCATGACAGCACAGTTTGAAAGCAAAAAAAAACAAAAACAAAAAACAAAAACAACCAAAATCAACTTAAATATCCATTTATAGGGATTCTTCAGGCACAATTTTTATTTCAGTGATATTAAGCATCGGTAAAGAAGAATAGAGAAATGCTTTTTGTTCCATTATGAGAAGATCTCCAAGCTACATTACCTGAAAACAGTGGAACACTGTATTGTACACTACCAATCATGCAGAAAAAGAATTGGGAGTGGGGAAGAGTCTATACTCAATTTGCCTACAGGTATCTCTAGAAGGATCTGCAGTAAATGAATAACTGTGGCTACTTCTATGGAGCAGCAGGTGAGAGCTGAGCAGAAGGGAAAAGGACACCTTTCACTACGTAACATTTTATACTTTTTGTTTTATTAACCAATGTATGTATTGCTTATTCAAAATGTAAAATAAAACGTTTAACTCTGAGAAGGCGCGCTACTAGAGCACAAGGTCTTCTCTCTCTCCGTCTTGCCCCCCAAGCAGCCTGGCTCCTGCTGAGCTGAGCGGCGAGCATATGTGGTTGTCTTGGTTTCCCAGAGCCCGGGGTGGCCTCAGCCAAGTCCCGGCGGGTTAGAGGACTTGCCCAGGCCTGTCCAGCCAGGCGAAAGGCAGCTCTAGAGCTGGAAGCCCAGGACTGAGACTGAGTGACTAAGTCCTGTGCTTTCAGAACGGAGCCCGGGGCCCCAGGTGAGGAGGCAGGTGCCCAGGTGAGGAGGCATCACCCTTCTGGATGCCTCTGAAGAGACCCACCATCTCCACACTCTTGAGCAGATGACAGGGAGCTCAGAGCTGGCAGCCGATTGTTCTAAAGATGCTGAATGGCAAGACACAGTGGGATTTTCTGAACTGACTCCCGCAAATTTATCAAACATAGCGGGGATCCCGAGGTCTCAGGCAGGATGACAAAACCGGGGAAGGAAACTGGCCTCCTGAGCGTCGCACACCTGCCCTGGTCCCAGGACCCTTGTCTGGCCCATTAAAGAAGCAGAGGCCAAGGTCTGCACACAGAGTCCATTTATTACTTTTCTGGGGGGGGGGGGGAAACAGTTCATACAGAGCAGGTGAGAGCCATTTACTTCTTCAGGAGGCCTTTCATCACCACGTGGCTGGAGGACGCACCTGACCAGCCACGGGGCGCTCTGGGCTTACTCAGCTTCCCGCACGCTCTCTGTCCACAAACGACTGGGCACCTGCTACGACCCAGGCGCAATCCCCGGCGCCCCTCAGCTTCCAAAGCCCCCAGCCCCTCCTTCCTCCAGGCCCCTCCGGGCAATTCCGCAATCGTTGCAAACTGCCTGGTCCTGGTCCCTAATCGCTTGTTTATTTATTCATTTGTCTGTTTCCTTCCTATGGTGGTAACACACATACAACCCACCCTTTCTCACTTCAACCACGGTCAGGTCTACCATCCAGCCATGCTAATCACATCCACAATGTTGCGCTACCCTCACGCCAGCCTCACAGCAACTTTTCCATCCCCCCAAACGGGAGCTTGGTATTCGTTCCGCATCAGCTCCGCCTTGCTCATTGCCTCTCGCAGCTCCATTTTCTTCACACCGAGATCATGGCCTCCTGGAAACCACGGCTGGGTTGTACTTCCTTTTGCTCTCCGGAGCCTCCAGTGCGGGGTCGCACGCAGAGCCAGGCTTTCCGTACGTGCTTGCTGGTGGCTTGCCCGTATCCAGGCCACAAAGGAAGCTCCTTTCCAACCAGGTCAGACCCAGATGGACCCTTGTGCCTCCCGCCGGCTGTCCTCGCCATTCACCATAAAAGCCAGCCCTCTCAGTCACCTTCCAGCCCCCGAGACCTACCCATTCCCTGCTCTCCCCCCAACCCCGGGCCTCCAAGGTTCTTCCCCCAGAAATCCATAGGGCTCAAGCCTTACCCTCCTTCAGATTTCTGCTCCTACACTGCCTTCTCTTTGAGGCCTTCCATTGCTACCTTTTAAAAATCACCCACCTCCCCCCAAGCCCTTTCCTGCTTTATTTTTCTCCATCGTACTTACCACCTAAAATACTTGATATTTTTCTCATTTACTTGGCTAATTATCTGCCTCTTCCAATGAGTACATAAATCTAGAAGAGCTGGGGTTTTGTGTGTTGCTCAGCGCTTTATCTGCAGGCATGGAACAGGCCTGGGCTGGTACTAAGTAAGTGCTCAGTAAATATTTAGCTGACTACAGGAATAAATATATGGCTTCATTTAGCTGTGGCCGATGGTCGATGTTAATTCAGCTATCAAGACATCGCTTAGATATTGTTCATTTATGTGGATAAAAAAAACCACTTCCTTAATTTCTTTGCAAACAGCTTCACAGACAACCTTTCATTTTTGTTTTCGTCTCACAAATGACTGTCCTTGGTAGCTGGGGCCGGCTTTCATATTTTCTGCATTTTCCCGAGGTGAAAACTAAGACTCTGAGAAGTCAGGAGATTTCCCCAGGACCTTCTGCAGGCCACTAACCTATCCCGGGTGCTTGTCTTTTTCCACGTTTTCCTCCGGAAACCTCCAGCTTTTTGACCGGTGGTGGCGCCCTCTGCCCCTTCTGTTCCACGGGGAAACAAGCTCGTTCTTTCTGAAGCTTCATTCTTGGCTCTAAAAAGAAAACCCTGTATTTTTCCCTTTCCTTCTCTCCCTCCCCTCCCCCGAGAGCTCCCGGGCTCCTTTCCCTCTACCTCCAACCTCGGAGAGAGACGTTGTATTTCTCTCGGGGCAGCGGTGGTCAAGGTCGCAGCCTCCATTTGGGGCCGTGTTCCCCTTGCAAGGAACAGCAAAAGACTGGCTTCTTGAAGGAAGGGGCAGGCGTTGTTAAGAATCAGGAGGAATGAAAAGGGAGAACGATCTTAGCACAAGCGCGCCCCGCAGTCCTCGCCTCGGGCTGGCAGCCAGGCCCGGGCGCCCCGTCTCGGCCCGGCCCTCGCCTCCCCACCGCCTCGCCCCCCGCGCGCCCTCGAGGCCGAGCAAGTGGCCCGGCGCGGCGGCCGCGTGCGGGTGTACCCGCTCGTTGGATCTGCCCAGGGTCTTCCACAGCGCTGCTTCATTATCCACCTCTGCTAGCTCACAACCCTTTGCTCTCCAGGACCCACTGGCGACTTCTAAAATGGGCTCCCTTGGTCATCGGTGGAGGGATCTGGAAAGGTGACCCATTCCTTAATTCCCCAGCACCCACTGAGCTGCAAAAAAAAAGCCCCGTGAAGGAACTTGAGGGGAGCGGGGGGTCCATTCCAGGCAGGATCCACAGCCTGGGCGGGGGTCCATGCCACGCGCGCGTACAAGGGGGAAATGCCACCCCCTCCCCAGGTCGCTGCCATCGCCTGCTCCTCTTTGCTTTGCTGCAAGACCTTTTCTCTCCCACTGGGGGAGAGGACGAGGCAAAACAAACACTTCTCGCGCAGGGACTCCCAGAAAGTCGCGGAGGCAGCGGGGTGGTTTTGATGGACCCCCTCCCCGCCTCCGACGAGCCCGGGCCCCCGGCTTGGCCCACCTGGGGCGGCGGGGTTCGGGGCGCGGGATCGCGCGGGGGCCGCCGCCGAGGGCGCCGCGGCCGAGCGCATGGAATTTTCCACCGCGCGCAGAGGCAGGAAACCCGCCTGCCACTGGCCGAGCGGGGGTGTCTGGGCCCGCGTGGGTGCGGAGATGAGATTAGCCGAGGCAGCCTCCTCGGTGGGCTTTGCAGCATTCTGCTTAACCAGGGCGGCGGGTGGGGGGGGGGGGTGGGGAGAGGGGGGCCGCGGAGGGAGGGGCGAGCTGGAGGAACCCGCCTCTGTTTCCTACCCCAGCTCGACTTGAAACGCCTTTGGAAGGGACCTTCCTCCCAGCCCCCTGCCCAGAAAATGCTCCAGGGGATGGCCAGAGGGTAGACTTCAGGATTTACAGCTTCATAGTAAGACTGTGCCTGGAGAGAAGAGAAGACCAAAAGAGAAACAGATACAGGAGAGCACAGTGAATGGACACAGACCGCAAAAACAAACAAACAAACAAAAAAACCAGCAGGGCAGGGGAGGGGGAAGGGAAGAGAAAAAAAAAACCTCCTAGAAACCGCTGGAAAATAAGCTTCCCAATGCTAAAGCTCTGCCCCTCCTCCACCTGCCAATGCCACCCCCTCCCCATCAAGCCAGGAGCGGAGGCCAGGCTTGTTCTCTCCCCTGCTGGCCCAGTGTTTCGCCCTTGGAGATGCACCTGCCACCAGCAGAGTCTTGCCTGACAGCGACTTTCACAGAGTCTCCAATCAAATCGCAACCTCAGAACAAAACGGGCGTTTCCCCAGAGGTCAATCAAGAAAGGCAGACCTGGAAGGACAATTAGAAATAGGAAGAGGGGATCTTTCAGGTCTGTAGGGACATCGGCATGAAATCCCCCCACCGACATTAAAATGCGAGGCAAGGCAGAGACCCAGGAAGTTAAAGAAGGGACCTGGGCTGAAATGGTTGACTCCCCGGGATGTATGGGGGAGCTAGGCCTGGTGGTTTATGATTGCAAAGAGTCCCCTTGTTTTGGTTTCTCCTGAAGCTTCTAGCATCGAGAAGCTCCTTTCTGAGTCTATCGTAAACTCTGCCACCGAGGCCGGCTCTGGGCCTCCATGGATGTTTGATGAATGAACGGGGCACCGGGAAAGTCCAGCTCCGGAGGCAGAACCCGCCAGACCCAGGGGACGGCCCCAGAGCTCAGGAGCTCAGCTCACAGGCCAGGCTGGAGGTGCGTCCTGAACGGCCCATCTTGTTCCCGCAGGAGTTGAAAGTCCTGTCAAACAGGGACCCCTGAGAGGGAACCTTTTGGCAAATTGCAGCAAAAGGGAGGGCTGTGTGGTGCCAAGTTTAAAGCGAATTAGGACATGCCGTGCTGGTCTGCGGCGACCCCGACTCGACTTATGTCACAACAACCATGGTGGGACCATGCTCACCAGAGACAGCCTCTGGGGGCCTTCACCTGTTGCGGTGTGCCCGGGTGAGGCCCGGGTCTGTGGACGGTCCCCCGTGCAGCCAGGTCTGTGACAGCTTCATGGGGATCAGCGGGCACCCCTGAAGCCCAGCTCCCAGCAGCCTCGGGACTCCAGGGGGAGCAGGTCACCGAGCCCCAGGAAAGATGAAGGACTGGAGGCGGGCTCCACTGGAATGCCCAAGGCGCGTTCCTTTTCCCCTCCCTTCCAGGATTGCTGAAATTTTTTGCCTTGGATAACAGCCAACTTCGTTAAATGTATTAAGCAATTAGGTGCATTTAGCAACTAGAGTTAATAACTGATATCAGGTGTTTCTTGATTTTTAAATATAAGCAATACCTGTTCATCGCAGAAAATGTTTAAACACCATTAGGCAAAGGAAAAAAATTGTTTTTCAATTTTAAGCACCCCAACATTCAGAGCTACTGCCCTTAAATTGTTTAATTTCGATTTACATTGCTTTCATAAGACGCGCACACATACGGGCCCCTGTGAGCTCCTTAGGGGTGGAGGGAGACAGGGAGGTTGACACCAAATGCAAGGATGCAGGTGGCCAGGGCAGACAGTGGACAACGAGGAGGGAAGCCCGGCCGCCGGCAGCCCCAGCCTGTCCCTGGGCCACCGCTCCACCCCGTGGAAGGATGTCAGCCTCCTCTTCTCTCTGGAAAGCCACAGGACTGAGGTGTAGGTAGGACGGGTCTTCCCAGCCAGACTAGCACAGGGAGGTGGCCTTGTGGGCTGGTGGCGTCCTCTCAGCGGGCACCTGCAGCAGAGATGGGCCGGGCACTGTCTGCAAGCACCTCTCCTGGTGATGGGAACCCAGAGCTTGAGGGATCCTACCGCTGACCCATGGCAAACACCCTAAAGACCCTCAGAGAGAACTGGGAGAAACTGAGGAAGAAGGTGCTGCCATTGCATAAATGAGGCCCACCACGCAGGGACCTTTGAGTAATTACGGTGAATGTGCCTTCATTTGTTCCAAAGATTGGTGAAGCCTGGGGACATTAGATTTTAGATATTTTTTAATATAAAATTGGATCGTATCATAATTCAAGGAGTAAACTTGTCTTTGCTCAACAAGATCTTGCGAGCATTTTTTTCTGTAGACAAGGAAGGGACGACAGTGTTCATTTTCAAACTGCATTCTATAGTTTTAAGGAATTCCAGAGTCCTTTGAAGATGTCTATGGGGCCCCCAAAGAGGGGAGAACAGATATGGCAGGCGGAAGTCTCCCTCCAAATTAAGAGTCCTCACCCGTGGTTGACACAGAATAGCTCTGAACAGTTCTATACACTGGGATTCCGTGCCAGCCAGACCACACACACAAAAAAAAGGTGGGGGAGGGCTCCTCTACTAGAAATCGTTTGAAACCATAGTACTACATGATTTTTTTATGCAGCATAGCATTTCATGGTGCAGATAAATGATAATTTATTCATCAAGCCTCTATTTTTGGACATTTAGGTTGTATTGATGTTAGGAGTTCTGTTCAATTCAGCTGCAAAATATCCAGCTTCTGAAAGACAGGGGCTTAAAAGCAAATTAGGATTTTGTTTTTCTCATGGACTGAAAAGTCAGGAGGGAAGCAGAGCTGAACTTCGTTTGTGGGTCATCTCTAAGACCTCATCAGCGGTCCAGGCGGGTAAAGGGTGAAGGGCAGAGGTCAGAGGGCACAGGCAATTTTCCCGGAGATGCCTCCCAGTGACTTCTGCTTACATCTCATTGGCCGTCCCTACCTGCAAAGAGTCTAGAAAATGTTTTTAGCTGGGAAGATTGCTTCCTTCTCCATCCCCAAATGGGATTCTGTTAGTAAAGGGAGAAAGGAAGTTTAGAGAAACATATGAACTGGTGTCATCAACATCCATTTTGCCACATCACAACCTAAATTTTTCTTTAAGATAAAATAGTAGAAATGAAATTATTTTAAAGAAGGTGGATTGTTGTAAGATTTCTGCCCTTTAGAAACATTGTACTAATTTGTACTCCCACCAGCAGTGGCTAAAGTCTCTATTAATCAACAATATTGGTATAATCTCTTTATTTTTCATCTTTGCTAATTCAGGAAGTGAGAAAAGATTTTCATGATTGTTTTCCTTGTTTTAAAAATATGTTTTTAAATGTAGGATTGTCCTGTTTTGATTCACATGGCTGTGACGTGAACACTCTAGCAGGGAGCCTCTTAAATTTTAATGTGCACACAAATGACCTGGGATCTTATTAAAATGCAGATTCTGCCGCAGTCAGTCTGGGGCGCCTGACAACCTGCAATTCTAACAAGCTCCCAGATGAGGCAGGTGCTGCTGGTCCAGGGATCACACTCTGCCCAGCCAACTCCTAGGGACCCCACTGGTGAAAGTTCATTCAAAGACAGAATGTGCCTGTACCGTTGAATGGAAACTGCCCTCTTTCCTGGAGAAGATCAGCCTGCACACAGAGGCAGGAAAGGCTAGAAAACCAGCGTGGATTTGACCCTGAACCCAAACCACTCCACATATGCTGCTGCAGATGATTCATTTAGTCCTGCTCAGTTCAACACGAGAGTTCTAGGTGACCTGGGAGGCCCCTGCAGAAACTGAGGGCCGCCTTCAACAGGTTAAAATCAGCAGGGAAAGAGAGCCATGCAGCTCCACAGTGACGGTCCAAACTCTAAGTGTGGGTGCCTGGGGGCCTCAGAGGGTCTGGGGGGGAGGGAGGGGTGCCCGGCAGGGGGGACCCCAGGCACCCAGTTCTTATCCTGCCAGAATCCAGCCCCACCGATGTGGCCAGGTCTGATGGACCCCATGCTAAGGGGATTTTCTCTTATCTCCAAATCCGCTTGGTCTGCTCTGCAGAGCTCTGAAGCTTTGAGATTGCCCACTTCATCTGTGCCCAGCCTCCGCCTTCTAACTTCTCTGGGTCTTTCTTTTTAAAGCGTGTCTCCCATAAACATTATGGTAGTGTTGAGACAGGGCCCTGGCCTGCCAAGGAGGATTGGTTTGGTTGCGTAGAGAAGGGACATGGCATTTCTGGGGATTAGGAAGTCCCTAAGGATTACAAGATGAAAGAGTTTTTTTTACCACCACTCAAGGAGCTGTTTAATCAGCGGGAAAATGGAATAGGGAAGAAAACAAGTCCACAGATTAGAAGTTGAGATCTGGGGACAGCTCCTGTGGCGCTGTGTTTCCCACCCCTCCTCCACCCCCACCCCTCACCCACGCGCCCAGGTCAGCAGGGCCCAGGCCCTTTCAGCCTGGGGAGGGTGTTTGAGCTGGGCCAGGGAGTGGGTGAATATGTGTGTGTGTGTGTGTGTGTCCACCTTCCGGGCAGCGCTTGTTTCCCTCACAGCAGGGCAGCAACCGTGAAACACCCTCTCAGGGCCACAGACACTCTCCTTTGGCCCCCAGCCTCATGGGAATATCACAGCACTGCCTAAGGAGAACGACCTGGGGACCAGAAAGCCCCACGTACACAGACAGGAAACAGCTTTTGTCTCTCTAGTTCAGTGGTTCTTAACTCTGGCTGTACATTCGAAGCACCCAGCTGGGAGGTTTTTGGTTTGGTTTGGTTTTAAATGCCCAGGTACCACCCCAAGGCAATTCTATTTCATGCATCTTGAGGGGAGCTGGGCATTGGTATTTTTTTTTTAAGGAGATTTTTATCTGTGTCAATATTTTTAAATAAGTCTAATGTGCAATCAGGGTTCAGAGCCCCTTGGAGGCTGGAAAGGCCCTGGGCAGGGGAGGACCAGGCAGAGAGCCACCTGTTGGTACAGTCAGGGAGGTTATCGTGCTGCATGCCCCCATGACAGCAGGGCTGGGGGGCTGCTAAGAGCAAAGCTGACCAGCAGTGCCAGGACCCATCGGCCGCTGGCGAATGGCGCGGGGCCTGCGGATCCTGCAGCTCCCTGGGGGAGTGGACTGTGGCTACAAAGCCCCGACCCGGGCCCTGTTGCCCCTCTGCAAAGAATTAGGCCCAAACTGCAACATGACTTGATACCTGTCTCCAAGGTCAATGTGAATGAATAGGGCCCTTTGCTTGGTTTCCTCCCCCAGTGCAATGCTTCTGTCATCTCCATGTTCCTCCTCGACTCAGAGTACATTGTCCAGCACTATGGAAACCAGCCTGTCCGTGGGTTTAATGGAAATATACCATTTTCATGAGAAATGAAGTTTCTGGTTCAGCCTTCCTTGCAGCAGTTACTCAACCAGCAGAGACAAAAGAGTGCTTTTCAGAGTATGGGAAAACTACCTATTATTCATTAGAGAGAAGCCAGTGGGAGCTGGGAGCTCTGGACGGTAGGCAGAACTGGAGAGTGCCTGCCTCGTTTTTTAAGTGGAAAATGTTCCTTTCTTCTTTGTGACTCCCAGCACTTAGCTCACAGTGTGGCGCCTCAAAACCGGACCTCCGGGAAGTGACACTGTTCTGGGACGAAGAGGTTGGAAGAGACAGAGGTTTTCATTCAAAGTATGAGAACTTTTTAAAATAAATCCCATCCAGTTGTCTGATCCAAGGACCCTTTCCCTATCTTCCCTGTCTCCAGGTAGGAATCTGCTAGATTTCTTTAATTACAAACAAGGCTCCCTTCTTGCAAGGACCAATCCTGCAGGCTCCCCATCTTTGCAGTATCAGTCCCAGCCCCTCCTTCCTATCCATCCTTCCCTGCCCCCGGCTTCTTGGCTCCTGCAGAAGCACAGGTAGGTGGGTGGTGTGAGCTGCATGCCTCAAGTGGAAAAGACCTAACTAAAGGCAAATGCACATTTCCTCCTTCCATTTTCTGCCAACACTTAAACCCAAGAATGCTTGCGAGTGGCTGGTTGGAGAACAGGGAAGATCAGAGGATGGTGTAGGTTCTTGTGGCTCCTGAAATCCAGAGTGTAAATTCCTCCCTGCTGCTTGTAAACAGCAGAAAGCCACAGCGGCCTCCTTCTAAACTTCTGACAGCTTGATAAGAGAAGTAAAAGAGCTGTAAGCATTGCTCAACCCATCTTCCCTTCACTTTCAATGAACAAAACTTATTTATAGAGGAGCGGATGTGGCTCAAGCAGTTGAGCTCCTCTCCCCACACAGGAGATCCCCATGCCTCCTAAAAAACAAAGAAACAACAAGCCAAACAAAGGAAGAAACCAACTCAAGGGAGCCGATGTGGTTGAGCGCTGGCTTCCCACATACGAGGTTGTGGGTTTGATTCCCAGTCCCCAGTACCTAAAAAACAATAACAACAAAAAATGTATACACAGTCAGGACACATCTTTAATTTTAAGAGCTCAATCACCACCCTGAACTGCATTAATGGACATTGGAAAGACAACAGTGGATGGGAGAGGACACTTTCTTCATTAGCCCTGAGTCCAAATCCCCAAGGTCAATTCCAGACCTGTTTCTTATAAGCTGTGATTTTTAGGTTATTCATTCTCTCTGCGGCTGCTTCTGTTGCCAGTTTGGTAAAACAAGGATAACAAAAGAGACAGCATATGCAAGTACACGACACATAGCAAGCACCAAAATATTAGTTTTGAAAGCAAAAATCACTTTCAAAAATTTTAATTTGCCATTTGCATTTAATGTCCTGTATTATTTTAGGCAAAAGGGAATGTTGCACATAAAGCACAGGAGGAAAAAAGATGTGCAATAGTATCAAGAAAATAAGGGACCAAAGGGTGACACAGACCATGTTAGCATAACCTTTGTCTTAAATGAGTAGACCCAGGATCTGCAGGCCTTCAAGAGATGGCAGAACTACTACATTGCGGCCCATCCCCTCCAAGTGAAACTGCTCTTTTATTTTTCTCAGGAGGTTTGTGAGCCCATATTGACTTTGGAACCTAACAGTGGGGTGGCTGTGGACTTTGAGATTATGGCCATGTTTCACATTATATGCATGAGTGTTGGATGATAGCGAAACCTAATACAATTGGGACCTGATACCATCATCCACCAAAAAAAAAAAAAACAAAACCCAACTCTTTCCCCATTTACAAACCAAGTTGGAAAACCTCTCTAACAGTTGGTTTTGGTTTTTAAGGCACAAAAATGGCTGAAAAGCTGGTTTGTTGGTCCAGATAAGTCCTGAGCCAATCTGGCACCTCATTGCAGTCTTGGTCCCTCTTCCAGCAGGTGGGTGGGGTTAACAGTGTCCTCCTGGCAGCTGAAATGGACAAGAAAGTGGCATAATGGCTAAAGAAAACTTGGATGGTACAGCAAGCAACAGGGGGGCTGGGCCAGACGAGACGGCTGGGGACCAGCATAAAATTCTGACAGAGTGTCAGATATTTGGGGTTTGGCAAACCCTAAGAGGACTGCTGCCAAGCCCCATTTCCCCCTGCCTCCCTGGCATATTTCAAGGGAAATTAAATCCACATGTTTCTGATTTGCTGATACTTAAAGCTCATCCAAAGGTGGTTTTGCAAGAGTGGTTTGGACAGGAGGAGCCTAGAGAAACTTTAATTGTTATTGTAATTTTTCATTTTGAAATGCAGACCTGTACACTTACATAATAAATGCCATACCTCCGAACCACCACCTCAGGTTGCCTTACCAAAACGTTTTGTCCTGGACGCACCAGAGACAGATTCTTGCAGTCAACTGTAGGAGAGAAACAGTGGCTTTAACATATAACCTGGAAATGCATCTTGAAAATGGCAATGTTAATTGTCCCCTTTTGACTAGGCTACACTTAAGAAACGCCAAAGCTAGTTTTAAAAAAATATGTGCACAGTATGGTGGAGACTGTTGACACCCCTCCAACTGGACACTCAGGATGATGCTAAGAGATCCTACTGGAAAAGGTCAACATGAACTCCCGGGACCAGCACGGACAGGGTCCTGGCTGGGGCCAAGGATATGTTCCAGCTGTTTGTATAGATGGTAGCTGCAAAAATACGGGAGAGATGGAGTGCAAGCAGGATTTGGAGTTTACTGGGGACCGGGCAATCCTCAAAATGTAAGTGGGCAGTTTCTGGATGGCAGACAACCCAAACAGTAGAACTGCAGGCAGCTAACATAGCATTTGAGCAAAGAGCCAAAACATAGAAAAACTCATATTGGAATGGATCACAAGTCTGTCATCAAAGGCATGACAGAATGGACTGGAAACTGGAAGGAAAGTGGATGGACAAGGACCTCCTGAAGAGATGTTGTCAACAGAAAAGATTTTGAGAAGATTAATCAAGCTTTCCAAGGAATGTATACTCAGTGGAAGTGTGTTCCTGGTCACCAAGGCATCAAAGGCAATGTAGAAGCTCATATTTTGGCCACAGAAGGATCTAGAAAATAAGACAATTTTCATCATAGGTGATAACCTGCCCTCTTGGAGTTATGTCTGCTGGTGGCAATTTCCAAAGATGTCTTCCCATTCTCCCAGGAGGATTGCCATATGAAACTTGTCTTCTCACCCTTACTTGTTTCTACCTTTTTCTACCATTGATATTATTCAACCCAATTGTCAGGTAAAATATAATAAAAGCAAACTTCCTGCTTAAATGTATATAAACACACAATATGGATTGAGTCTACAGATTTCATTATCTCCTCAGACTGTGGCCCAGCAATGAAAATCTGAATTCAAGGTGAGGTCCGCAGTAGGTCCTGGGAGCCCAGGTCCAAAGACGTGGAGTACAGAACCTCAGGAACAAGTGGCCATCACAACACCTGTCTTGCAGAATGTCCTTAAATGTCCTGAGTGAAACCTACACAAGCAGCAACCAAATTCTGCTTCAAGGAAACAGAAGCACATTATACACTTTGAAAGAATCAGTACTTCTGGCCATGCCACCCCCCAGCCCAGACACATGTTGGCTAGAGAGATCCCATACTAGGAGTCAGCAGTTTTGGTTTCTCCCATCCTCGCTTGAACAGGGCACAGGCCATCCCTGAAAATCCCCTCAGAGGATCCTCCTCCGCTTTGGAGGAGTCTCTGGGTTATCTTGACAGAACTGGTTGCTTTTCTTGGAGGCTGACCCATTCCTTTTCCCAGCCTTGGGAACTCAACTATTTAATTGACAGTTTACATTTTGATCTTCGCCCTTGGAAACCCCAGCCCCTCTTCAGGATCTGATCCATGCTAAGTGTGCGTTAAATGTTTGATGAACGTCAATGACGGCTGAGAAAGAGAAGTGGAAAACAACCATTATCCCAATGACGCTCTCTGCTCTGGCTGTTGGCTTCTCTCTGCATGTGCAACACTCCTTGCTCACTCTTGCTCCTGAACTTTCATATCCACCCCCATCCCCCATCCAGGTAACCCTGCTCATCAAATTCTCAGTATCGATACCCCTTCTGCTGGAAGACTTCTTCTTTCTAGCCCAGCTTGGGGTACTGCCCTGTGTGAAGAGTGCCCCTCCCTCCTCTGCATACTGGATAAATGTCCATACTTAAGTCAGTACAAGGTCACCGGCATTGTCTGCTTTCCCAGCAGTCTGCTGGCTCCTGGAGGCCAGAGCCCACACCTGTCTCCTTCCTACGTCTCCGCCATGGCCAGCATTAAGGAAGCAAGAATTTGGCATTGGCTCCCTAGTTGATGTCTCACCTTGGCCCCCGCAGGAGGGCCCAGTTCTGTGAACTGTTCAAACTTCAAGCCCTTAAACTGGTATCAGACATTTTGAAACCGGTATCCACTCGTCTGGTAAAGGGGGAAAAAAAAAAGAGAAAGCTTAAAATTGACGTTGAAATACAGTGACCGTTTAATACACTGTCCAAACTTGGGACATTTTCTGAGAATGAAAGGGCGTGCTATTAAGGATCTTGCAGGGTCAACAGGTGTAAAGCAGGGCTGACTCAGGCAGGCAAGCAGAAGTAAGGCCACCCTCTGTGGCTAGGCGCATTCCCCAGCGGTCACACACAAGGATGTGTTTTTCCTGCACTTCAAATCCCTCTTTGTTTGTGTTCCCCAGCGAGGGCCAGTGTGTTTTATACACAGTGGCAGCAAGACGAGGGGATTAGCTGTCTTCCAGCTGTAGTTAATTCACTGTTGCCACTTACCACATGCAAGCCCAATCTCAGCAATTAATTTGGCCAGGTCAGATCAGGGCCTCTTTACACCTGTCCCCTGTTTAATTAGGTTCTCATCTCCTGCAGGGAGTTGGAGGCACTGGGGCCAATTACCTAAGGAAGGAATTAGGAGGACAGAGTCACCTCCAGGCATCACCACCATGCCTGGGCAACGTCTCGGGGACAGCATCAGCCCTCCCGTCTAGAAATTCATCTTAACAACTGTGATCCCCCCAGCATAGCGGGAGAAATGATCCCCTTTTTTGTTACAGGCTTCTTTCATCTCTTCCCAAGGGTAGCCAGTGTTCCCAGGGGTGCTTCTTTCTGAGGTCGTTGCTGGACAGGAGTCAGCCAGTTAAGGTTTCCTGGCTAATCGATGGACTCTGTTACAATTTATCAGGATAATGAGGTGGGGAACGAAAGCATACTTTTTTCCCCCTTCCTGATATTTAAGCCTCTTTTCTTCCTTTTAAAAGATGACCCAACACTAATGAGAAATGAGTCACTTATTGTTGGGGTGCAAACAGAGAGATAAATGACATCACTAATTAAGTCTCAAGCCCTTTTTGATATAATGGAGCCATTTGTCAGGCAATATTATTCAATTAATTAATTTCATTAGGGCTACCACACTTCCCCCAAATTCAGCCATTCAACCATCAGCTCCAGTAATTTATATGGTACAAAAATAGAATGGCTAATAAAGGCATGTGAGTCCAAAAGGTTATTTTATATCATCACAAGAAGACTGGCTAGAAGCATTTGGTTTGTAAAGTGTAAAATGGCCACAGCCAACCATGCAACTCTTCCCACCATAGAATGAACAAATGTTCTTGGTATTAAGAAATAAGAAGTTCAAATGTCTAAAAGAAAAAAGGAGGAAATAGGTTTGGTCCATCTCACCTTCTTAGGCCATCTCAGAGGCCATTGCAAGGCCATCTGTGGCAGGGAGGGCAAGGAGTCAGGGGACACCAAATGTGCAGCAGAAAACAATGAGGCTGTGTGGTCAGGTTCTCTGTCCTTTCTTTCCTCTCTTTTGTCAGTGGTCAGAGGAGAATCCTGACCCCTTCTATGCCCATCCATCTCTGGATGCTCAAAGTTCAAGTTAATCCTCTCTCTGGCCAACTTCAGGCTAATAAATAAACACACAGCTTTGTTAATTCCCTAACTCTCCTCTGCTCTTTTTGTCAACTCATGCCAAATTGTCTCAGAATTCCTTACTTCTCTCCTAGTGGAAAATTTGCCTTCAAAAAAAAAGAGAAGGGAACACTCTGGAACCACGTCTGCCTAAAGGAATTAGTATCACCAACTTCTAAAGACAAAGGCCAGCGATGCCTTCAGAATCTCAACAAATGCCCATTTTCCTCTTCTCTCGGCCTCCGAATCACCCTTTCCTTCAACCACCACCATTTAACCTCAATAAAATAAACTTCTGTGTCTCATTTATTGTTTGATTCTGCTGTCATTAGCTCTTGAACCCACAGAAGCCTTGTGATCTGCTCTTTTTCCTTGTGGCGCAGCAGTATTTCAACTACATTCAGGATTAAATATGCTCTTCTGTGCTGCTGTGGACACCTGCCTACCATTCTGAGGAGCATAGCACACATTCCAAACAGCTGACTTCCAAAGGCTGCTGCATAATCTGTTTCTGAGTTGGGTGACTGCCTACACAGCTCCAGCCCCTGTTCTCGCTGCTCGGATCATCAAGTCAGCTTTTGTCTCCTCAGCCCATGCTTTGGACTGGAGTGTGACTCAACAGAGAAGGCCCCCAAAGCCAGTGAGTCAGGGTGAGAAGGGTCGGGACTGGGGTCATGCTTCTCAAACTTGAGTCAGCATCAGAGTCATCTGAAAGTCACATTTAAACAGATGGCTGAAGATCTGTGGTTGGACTCGAGAACCTGCATTTCGAACTTTCTTCCTAGAAAACCATTTATCTTCTGAAAAAGATGGTCTCATTTGGGGACCACTCCATGAGAACTGGCCTACTCACATAGAGAGGTACAGAGCGATGACAAGATTTCGGAAGCTCAAATGTCCAGCTGCAAAACCTTGTTGGCCCAAAGCCCACCATTCCCTGGGATAGATGGATCCCAATAGAAGTGAAGCAGCCTTCCCAGGGCCCCTTCTACCTTTACCTGTGGGCAGAGACCACACCCTAGAGTGAGATTAACAGTTTCCTTGAAATAGGTCAACATCGCTTGCAATTTTATAATTAGATCTGGAAATAATGCAGAGGTCTCCTGAGATTGTGGGATTTCTGAATGTTTATGAAAATGGTCTTTTCTGCTTCTCAGCACAAGTCACACATCATCGCAGATGTTCAGCAGGCTTGACACGGCTTGGGCATCCTTCCCTACTGTTCTTCACCAAAGCCTCAGATACTCATGAATTTGTCAGAGCTGGGCGGGGAGCTGACAGCTCTACTTCTAAACTGCTGTGATTCCAATGGTCATCTGGTTCAGTGTTTCCCAAACTTCCCTTTCATCAGTTTCGTGCATGGCAAAGTGTGGGTTCCTCTCAGAGAGCAGAGCCTAAAACAAAGGCTTTTGTGCAGGGATCTTGTTTTGAGGGTGATCTCAGCAGACAGGAGTGGAGGGCTAGAAGGAGTGAAGCAGGGAAGGGGCCAGGATGAGAGGAAGAAGTTACACAATCTTCCTGGGCTCCTGTGGGAACCTTCTAAGATGAAGTATAGAAGAAACCTCAGAGTTTTCATCCTGAGAGAAATTAAAGGGGAGCACTAACCCATAGACACCCATCCCCTTTTGGATGAAGGTGGTCCCACCAGTGCTAACTCCTTCACACTGTGCACAAATACTAGTCACTGTGTCAAAAAAGCCCAGAGTGAGCAGCGAGAAGCACCACACAGCTGAAACTTAGCGCTTTTCTGGTCACACCTGCCTAAAGCAGGTAACTGCAGCAATGGCTGGGGTCAAAGGTGGGCCAGAAGGTGGGAGACACACAGAAAAGGTGTCCAGCACTGTGGGCTATGAAAAAGAAGAAACTGGGAGTAAAATTTTATATTTTTGTCAACATATACATTTCATGTTAGTATAACCTTTAATATTCAATATATTTAAAAATTTAACCAACTATGACAGCACAAAACTTCTTGCTTGGGTGCCTAAAATCCATAAACCATATAATGTGTCTACATGGCCTATTTCTCAACCTTCCACCATTTCTGCAACCAAAAAAAAAAAAAAAAGGATCTAGGAAAAAGTGACTAAATAAATTTCAGGATAACCATTTCGAGGCCACCAGATACAAGAGGGAAGTCAATAAAAGTTATTCTGTATCAGCTGTTGGGTGCTCGGGTTAACATACAGATTGAAATTAACCAGGAGTTGGGCATCAAAAGTTGCTTTCATGCCTTTCACCTTTGTCTGAAATTTAAACTTTGTACTTAACAATAATCAACCGGCTGCTATTTGTAAGCACTTGTGGGCACAATCCATCTGTTCCCTATAAATGAACATCAAAACTTGTAATTGTCACTATCATCTTTTCTTTCTGAAACTTTGGGTTTCCCAGACCCAGGGGCATCTTCCGAGGGACAGATTTTAATGAGATAAACCACCTCTTTAGAGAAAGTTGAGATTATGATGAGGCAATTTACTGATTAACACGAATGTCAACTGTGGGGCCAGTGCTTTTTAGTCTAGTCTTTCAAAGATGGTCCATTCAGGATATACACCAAACAACACATGGCTAAGAAGAAAAGCTTTCGAAGATGGACGGGTAAAAATCATCCTGCCAAAGGGTTCAGCGCGCAAAAGGGAGGTCAACTCGCGAGCGTGCGCATTTGAGCCGCTCTCCCTGCTGCGCATGCTCATGGGATACCCACTCAGGGCCCCTGCAATTGTTCTGCTTTGAAGGGGGGAAAGTGTCTAAACGCAGGCTGGAAACTCTTTTATCACTGCCAATCTCAAAAATAGGCAAAAGTAGAGAAACTACTCTAAGGAGCCCCTTAATGCCTCACCTAGCTGAAACAATTGCATGGCTGATCTTAAATCCTTTACAAACTGGTTTTTTTAAAATAAAAATCTTTAGGCATCATTTCTGCTCCTAAAGACTGGAAACCTCGGAAGGTTTTCATGACCCCCTGAGGGCTTGTGACCTGCTGGCCCTCGGGTCACTGACCCCGTTCAAGACTCCCTTTATAGGAGGGAAAGCGCCCCTTCTCCCGTCCTCTCTGGCTCTCTTAAGCTTGCAGCAAATTGGGGGACTCTGTCTATGATTTCAGCAATGGAGACACATAATCCCTGTGTTCGAGGATGGAATTTTCCAGTGCGGGAAGCGGGAGAAAGCGAACAGAGGGAATATTGCCATGAGCAAAGGCTCCTCAACACAGCATCTCCAGCTGAGCTACAAAGCAACTGCCGCGCTTGGATGACAAGTGAGAGAGCCTGACAATCCGGGGATTGTTCTCCCTCTCCCAGCGATCCACCGCTTGCTCGCGCGTCCATTGGCTGTGCTGCGCCGCGCAGCTCCGCAAAGGGGGCAGGGCCTGCTCTTGGCCGGGAGACCAGGGCCCCACACCAGGGCTGCAGCCGCCGGAACCTTTTCTCTCGAAACAAAGAGGGGGTGAGCAGGGAGGCTTACTCACCTTATCTCGTTCGTTCTCCACGAACCCCAAACTAGCAGCGTGGATCAACTTCTTGCCTTTTGTCCAATTACCTCCCTACTACTCCAGAAAAACAACATAGGCCTGCCAAGAATCTGCAATCTCCTGAATCTCAAATAGCTTATCCAGTGGCCCCCTCCAAGGAATTGTTGATTCCTATACAAGAAAATTGGAATGAGAGTCAGGAGTCCAAGTAAGGATTTGGTTATTTTTACCACTTAGTCTACACTTTGGAAAGGATGGGAAATCTATTTTTGACATCAGCTATTGGGCTTCAGAAACATCAGCCCATAAAGCATACCTAATTTAAACAATAATTCCAAATTTTACTTAACTTTAGGGTTTTTTGTTTTCCTTTTAACTACTGCTCCAACACATGCACACACACGTTCTATTTCCTTGATATATAAGAGCTAACGTTTTGGGATAGTTAAAGAAATGTATACCAATACCTCCATTTCCATATGTTTTAAAATAATCTTGTTTTAAAATAATAAACAGGAGTGACCAAGTGAGAAGTTGGATTGCCTCATTCAGATGGCGTTGTTTCTAAAATGGAAGGTGGCTCTCAGCACAAATCGTGGTTAAAGAAGGAACTCCTTGAGAGGAGGGAAAATGAAATGGAAAGGGGCGAGGGAAAAGGAAAGAAACCACACGGTAGTTTTAGAATATTACAGTGGGCGGATGGCTGGTGACACAACCGTGAGGCTGAAGGCAGAGATCAAGCCTGAAGCTCACCAAGGCCTCTAGAAAACGAATAAAGCTCGCAATGTTGCTGACAACCTAATCACCACATTGGCATACAGGCACTGAATTGACTTCTCCACGAGGGGCGATTGCCTGCTTGAAGAGAAAGCCAAGAATAGGCTTTCATTGTACGTAAAGAGAATGTAGAGGGATATAATACTAATAGCCATGGAAGCATTTAGAATCCGAAGTTTAGCTTGTCTTTAAGTGAAAAAGAGGAAAACAGAAAAACAGGAAGCCACACCATTTTACCAAAATGCTTCCAACCCTGAAAGAATAGAGTTGTTTTTTAACCTTAACTCATTACAAAGGCAAAAAAAAAAAAAGTTATTTGTCTTCAGAGGTTTTGTTTCTTATTGCTTAGCCAAAGTAAAATAAAATCTAGAAAAAGAGAGCAGCCTCACCTGCCCTCCTCTCCTTTATTAACTGCCCACCGTCTCTCACTTCCTGGAGCCTTTGGCAGATGCTTCCTTACGCCACCATTTTATCTTCTTCTCACCATTTGGGAGCAGGTCTTCTCTTCCTTAGGAGCTACCTGAGCTATCTGACCTATCATTTAGGAGCTTAGTCAGTGCCGTTGAATGACTGAAATGCACTTAGTAATTTAGAGTTCAATCATATCTGTTGAATTAACTTCCCCTTAAGAAAATAGGTAAGATGGTAGTGAAAGAAAAGTCACAGTTGTAGGTTTGTAGCTAACTTCATTAGTCATGGAAATTTAGGTAATACAAATTTTAAACTAAAAGAAAACTGAGTTAGAAACCCTCAAGGGTGATCAACTGTGCCCATCTGCCTAGGACCACCCCCAATTTTAGTTCAGTACCTCAGTCTTGGGCACTCGGGGAATATTGGTCCAGCTGTAGGCTACGGGTGACCATCAGAGATGGAAATCCAAATGGTGACTTAGTTGGAGAGCAGCGTGATTTGACACAAATGTACATCCACACCCTTACCATTAGGCTCCATCTCAGCACTCTGCTTCTTTCCTTCACTGCACTTAAAATAATGCAATTATTTTTCTGTGTATTCAGCTTTTGCCTTTCCTCCCAACTCAACATAAGCCTCCATGTGGGCAGGAGCAGGGATTTCATCTGGCTTATTTCCCACCATAACAGAAGATGTGCCCAGACACATCTTGAGTGAGTGTTGAATTCTTCCTCGAGTCACAAAATCTGAAATGATTCCTAAATTTCACTGACTCTAAGCACAGATTTTTTTACCATCTAACATCTCTGACATCTGATGTATCTGGATCAAAGGTGTCTCTCCAGAGCCACCAGCCAAGTGACAGTCATGACATCACTGTGGTTACCTTCTCACAGGCATCAACTTGGTCGCAGCTGTTCATGTTCTTGTCCCTTCAACTGAGGAATGTGCATGTGTTAGTTTAATGTGCTACTTTAATTGCTGTAATATCCTCAGAATGATTTCATTATGATTCAGGATTAAAATGACAAGTCATTTTGCACTCCGACAGTTATGGAAGCCATGACGTAGGATGTAAATGCAATATGAGTGAAGAACATTTGCCATGGAAGGAATGATCATGAGTCCATGTTTTCTTGCAAAGGAAACTACCTAGTGATTTAGAATCCCTTGAAAGGAGATACCCACCAATCAGGCAAGCTGAGTTACTTGCTATTCCTGAGTTTTTTGTTTAATTGCCAATTCCCCCAGAAGAGATGAAGATTAATTTCAAAGGGATCTGATGCAATTGATACATTTGTTACTCAGGACTGTCATTAAGGCATTGGTTGCAGTCTATTGGAAGTGGTTTTCCTTTCTTATTGGCGTATAAAATAATGGTAGCTGTTATAATTCAGGGCCTCTTAGACCTGGTAAAATAAGGAATTCTTCCTTCCCAGTCTTTCATTCAGGTCTGTGGAAAAAGCCTCCACAAAGCCTTCCCAGACACCACCAAGGAGGTTGCTGGTAACAACAGGGTCAGGAACGTGTAGCACTCATGCCATCTGTACAGCTGGCCGGGACCCACTGGGGACTGAGTTCTTGACGGGTCCCTACTCCAGGCTGGGGGTGAGATTGGTCCTCTGATTCCAACACCAACTTTAGTTGCAGCTCCCCTTCAATTTTCCCTTAGAGTGAGGGATGCATAACATTGTGAATGTGATTAAATCCACTGAACTGTGGGCGAGGGAGTGGTTGAGATGGGACGTTCATGTGATGTGTGCTTCCATAGTTCTTAAAAAGAGACAATAACTAAATTCAGTGCATGATTCTAAACCAGAGGAGAAAATACCCTAAGGACCTTATGAAGGACATATGAAAAACTGGAATATAGACTGTAAGCTTGATATTAATGTTAAATTTCTTGAACTTGGTAACTGTACTTGGAGTGGTTATATAAGTGAATATCCTTGTTCGTAGGAAAAGTACACGTAATTATTAAGTGTTCAAGGAGCAAGATGTAGACAATTTATTCTCAAATGTTTAGAAAATAGAGGAATGGAGAGAGAGATAATAGGAAGAAAGAGAGAAAGAGGAAGGGAGGGAGGGAAAGGAAGAAAAGAGAATGAGAAAGGAAAGAAGGGAGGAAGAGGGAAGGAGAAAGAAGGAAGGAAGGGTAAATGTGGGGAAATGCTAAAAGTAGGAGGATCTGGGTATCTGGTTGGAAGGGTATATTGGAGCTCTCTGTATGGGTTTTGTATTATTTTTTTAACTGTCCTACAAGTTTGAAATGATTTCAAAACAAAAGTTTATTAAAATGACTTGCCATTGGTGCCCCCTCATGCAGAGAACCTGGCACTTGTTCAGTTCTGCCCTCCCCCGGGTTTCACGCTGATTCTGAGTTTTGCCCTTTGTACAGGGTTTCATCTGTATCTCAGCACAGCCCTCATCAAGTACTGCCACACGGGGCCTGCAAAAAAAATCTCAAACATTTTTTCCAATGTGAACTTTTCTGACAGTTATCCACCATCTTTGGTGAAACAGCAGCATAATTCAGGAGAAAAGATTTGTGTATTTAAATGTGTTCCCTCTACAGGAGGAAACCAGGGGACACTCAGAAACAGGGCAGGTACCACAATATAAGACAAAACTTGGCCAATGTCCCAGCAGGAGGTATAGCTAAGGGAGTCATTAAGGAGAGTCCAGGGAAGCGGACTTGACCCAGTGGTTAGGGCGTCCGTCTACCACATGGAGGTCCACGATTCAAACCCCAGGCCTCCTTGACCCGTGTGGAGCGGGCCCATGTGCAGTGCTGATGCGTGCAAGGAGTGCCCTGCCACGCAGGGGTGTCCCCCGCATAGGGGAGCCCCACGCGCAAGGAGTGCACCCCGTAAGGAGAGCCGCCCAGCACGAAAGAAAGTTCAGCCTGCCGAGGAATGGCACCACATACACACAGAGAGCTGATGCAGCAAGATGACGCAACAAAGAGAAACACAGATTCCCGTGCCGCTGACAACAACAGAAGCGGACAAAGAAGACAGCAGCAAATAGACACAGAGAACAGACAACTGGGGCGGGGGGGGGGGGGGGAAGGGGAGAGAAAGAAAGAAAGAAAGAAATCTTAAAAAAAAAAAAAGGAGAGTCCAGTTCATAATTATCAGCAGAGATTACATGTGGGTTAAGGAAAATGTGTCCATATTTTTAGTCTTTAGAGTCTGTCACGACATTGTGATGTGTTTAAATAATTTCATAGTTTGTTCATTCATCATTCCTTTATTCACCAAATAATTGAGTGCCTACTCTATGGCAGTCCATGCTACTAAGCAAGGGGCAGAGAAGAATCAATAAAAAAAACACGATTCCTACACCATTTATAGTATAGAACTGGGTTTTTAACCTGGGACCCAGAGACTCACCTCTAAGGGGTTCAAAATTAGAACTCAGGGCTCCATAAACTTGCAAGAGAAATAAATACAACATTTCTCTTCACTATTGCTTTGTTTTCTGTCACTCAAGTTTTATCTTTTTGAGATTTAATCAGATGGAATCATAAAGTACATAGAACTTTTGAGATCGGCATCTATCACTTGAGATTCATCCAAGTTGTGTTGTCAATAGTTCATTCCTTTTTATTGTTGAGTTCAATGGTATTTCACTGTGGGGATGTACTACAATTTACTGACCTATTCACCCAATGAAGGACATTTGGGTTGTTTCCAGTTGTGGTGATTATGAATATAAAAGCTGTTAAAACATTCACGTACAAATTTTTATGTGAATGTAAGTTTTCAATTCACTTGGATAAGTACCTAGGAGTGGGATGGCTGGGTCGTATGTTAAGATAAGGATGGGTTTAACTTTATAAAAACCTTCTGAATGGTTTTCCAGGGTGGTTGTGCAATCTCATATTCCCACCAGCAATGTATGGGAGTTCCCATTGCATCTCGTGGTTGTGAGCACTTGGTATTGTCAGCATTTTAAAATTGTAGCTATTCTAATAGCTGTATAGTTACATCTCATCATGGCTTTAACTTGCATTTCCCTGATAGCCAATGACAATGAACATCTTTTTACGTGCTTATTTGCCATCTATATCATCTCTTTGTTGAAGTGTCTTTTCAAGTCTTTTGTCTTTTTTTTGAAAGATTTATTTCATTTATTTCTTTATTCCCCTCCCTATTGTTTGTGCTCCCTGTCTGCTCTCTCAGTCAGTCAGTCTGTTTGTTGTGTGCTGTGTCTACTCATCTTTTCTTTTTGGAGGCACCATGAACCAAACCCAGGACCTCCCATGTGGTTGGCAGGCAACCAAATGCTTGAACCTCATCTACATATCCACATCCCTGCCTTCTTTTTAATATCATAATATTGTCTTCACTAACTTCTAACCCCTATAGATTATTTTCTTTCTGTTGAATTTGGGAGTTATTTATATATTCTGTATACAAGTCTTTGTTAAAATGTGATTTGCAAATTATTTTCCCAGGCTATGGCTTATCTTTTCATTCTCTGGCAAGTGTCTTTTGAAGAACAGAGGTTCTTAATTTTGATGGAGTCCAACTTATCAATGTTATCTTTTTTGGTGTCATATCTAAGAACTATTTGGCTAAAATCATAAATATTTCTCCTATGTTTTCTTCTAAAGTATTAAAATTTTACACTTTATATGTAGATTTATGATCTATTTTGAGTTAAAGTTTTTAAAGGTTATGAGGTTTAGGTCAAGATTTTTGTCTGTTTTTTGTTTTGTTTTGTTTTGTATATGAATATCCAGTTGTTCCAACATTACCTGTTGAAAAGATTACCCTTTTTCCATTGCATTGCTTTTGCACCTTTGTTAAAACTCAGGTGTCCATGTTTATATGGATATAATGGATCTAATTCTGGATGTTTTATTCTGTTCCATTGATATATATATCTTTCTCTGACTTAAAGATAGTCTTAGTTAATCTATCTCTATCATAAGTCTTAAAATTGGGTACTGTGATTCTTCCCACTTTATGCTTCTTTTTCAAAATTGTTTTGGCTATTCTAGTTCCTTTGCCCGTCCATATAAATTTTTAAATTACCTTGACTCTATCCACAAAAATATTCTTCTGAGATCTTGATTGGAATTATATTAACCCCATAAATCAATCTGGGAAGAACTGACATCTTTGCTATGCTGAATCTCTTAGTCCACGAACATGGTATGTCCCAGTGATTTAGGTTTTCTTTCATTTTTTCACCAGTGCTTTGTAGTTTTTAGTATGCAAATCCTATACTTGTTGATAGGTTTATATTAAATGTTTTATTTCCAGAGCTTTTGTAAATTGTATTTTTAATTTCAGTTTCTGAAGTTCACTTCTAGCATACAAAGATATGAATGATATTTGTATATTGACCTTGTATCCTGCAACCTTGCTAAACTCACCTATTATAAACTCAACTGTAGCAGTTTGATATTGTTTATGAATTCCAAAATAGATATTGGATTATGATTGTGAACTGGTCTGATCATCTGGGCATATTAGATTGTACTGGATTCACTTTTACTTGATTGAGTTGTGATTAGGGCTTTGATTGGGCGAAGACCAGAAAAACAGAGAAAACCACACGGCAGAGGAGGGAGGTTAGAGTTTTGATATTAGAGCCTGGGACATAAACATGCATGAAGCAGATATGTGAGGAAAGAGAGAAGTTTCCATTAGACATGGACAGAGGCCCCAGGAAGACAGGAGCTGTTCACCTGATAGTCTACAGCTGACCTTGTGGAAAGACCCAAGCCGCTGACCCCTCAAAGAGGGGAGCCTTGGGAGAGAGACAAGACTTATCCCAGCCTACAGCTGGTATTGAAAGAAGCTGGAACTGCAGAGCCTTAAAAGGAAGAGGAAACCTGAACCCTTGCAGACTTCGGCAGCCGTCTTTCTCCAACAGGTGGCAACAGACCTTGGTGAGGGAAGTATCTTACATTTTATGGCCAGGAAACTGTAAGCTTCTACCCCAAATAAATACCCTTTATAAAAGCCAACAGATTTCTGGTACTTTGCATCAGTACCTCTTTGGCTGACTAGTACACTCACTTATAGGAATCTGTAAACAACTTTTTGAGATTGTTGTCCCTAGCACATCCCTCTCTCTAGTACTTCCAGTTCTCAGAGGATCAACCTTTTGGTCCTCTGGCTAGAAATCTGGGGCTTTGTTTAATCCACTCTGCCACACACTTCCCACAACTTCATCTGCACTCAGACCCAAGTGGTTGGAAGGCAAAGAGAAAAAAAAAAAAAGAAATTGCAAACTTTCCCCACTTTTATATTCTTCCTGAGAGTTTTAGGCTCCTGAGGCTTTGTACCACCACCACCATAGGATTGCTTGGGGCCTGGGCATGAGATAATGGAAAAAATGGACCAAAAAAAAAAAAAAAAACCACACACACACACAAAACAAGGGATTTCTCCACATCCTCTGAGTATTGGGAGACTTCCTTCCTGATCACTCAAACCAGAACTAGGGACTTCTCCTAGGTCTCTCTCTATCAGTGCCAATGCCCACTTCTGGGCTTGGGGTTACACTGAATTCAGGCTGGGTGGTTTGGAGGAGGAAAATATGGTAACTGAACACCAGTTCAATGGTAGTTCAAATTCTGTCATCTTCCCCAATTCACTATCTACTATTTGCTTTTCAGAGTCCTCAAATAGCAGTCCGTCCAGGTTTTATAGCAGTATTCACTGCAGGACAAAGTGGAATGTGCTTACTCCATCTTGCCTGGAACCAGAACCCAATAGGTTTTACTTTATGCATTTAAAAACATGATTCTGAGATAAGATCCATGGGTTTCATCAACTATCAAAGGGGTCCATGGCACAGAAAGGACCCTTGGTCTAAAGGAAGGAGCAAGCACAGCAATAATCACTTGCAAACAAGCATTACATATGCTCAGAAGATGCAGCCAAAGTCTTTGGAAGCCCTTAAAGACATCTAAGCCAGTCTGGGATCAGCAAAGGCTTTCCAGTGTGCAAAGAAGGAAAAGTGTACCTTCACAAGCCAGAAAAGAACCAGAACATCAAAGTGTGAGTCATGGGAAACGGACTTTGGCCCAGTGGTTAGGGCGTCCGTCTACCATATGGGAGGTCCACGGTTCAAACCCCGGGCCTCCTTGACCCGTGTGGAGCTGGCCATGCGCAGTGCTGATGCGCGCAAGGAGTGCCGTGCCACGCAAGGGTGTCCCCCGCGTGGGGGAGCCCCACGCGCTAGGAGTGCGCCCGTGAGGAAAGCCGCCCAGCATGAAAAGAAAGTGCAGCCTGCCCAGGAATGGCGACGCCCACACTTCCCGTGCCGCTGACGACAACAGAAGCGGACAAAGAAACAAGATGCAGCAAATAGACACCAAGAACAGACAACCAGGAGAGGGGGGGAAATTAAATAAATAAATAAATCTTTAAAAAAAAAAAAAAGTGTGAGTCATAACAAGTAACTCAGAATGGCCAGGACACAAATTTCTGTTGGCTCTTGAGGCCACAACATATGCACAGAAGAGAATTACGTTTTATTAGTTAGCATTGGCAAACCATTATATTGAAGGAAAGTCTAAGTCCACTGGATACCATCACTTGGTGATATCCATCTCAAAATCCAATTCCAGACCTCCATCTCTGTTCTATACATAGACTCTGGTATGTAGCCATTGAACATTTGAATAAGGAATCTATTCATTTTGTGTGCTTGGCAACAAATTCTGCTGAGGATACATATACTATTGGGTAGCTATTTTAAAATGATATTTCAGAAATTGAAAATTCAATAAGAAGACTGAAGGAAAATACAAACTTAAAGAAAAATGATAAAATAGCCAAAGGAAGATTTCCATTTCCATTATTATAAACTAAAAGAGCAATAACAGATAACTTATATCTTACAATAATGCATTTCTTCATGGTTTTTGAAACATTCAAATTTGTCAGAGCTTGTGGCAGAGCATGGAAAAATATGGGGAAACGGACTTTGGCCCAGTGGTTAGGGCGTCCGTCTACCACATGGGAGGCCCGCGGTTCAAGCCCCGGGCCTCCTTGACCCGTGTGGAGCTGGCCATGCGCAGTGCTGATACGCGCAAGGAGTGCCGCGCCACGCAGGGTGTCCCCCGCGTAGGGGAGCCCCACGCGCAAGGAGTGCACCCATAAGGAGAGCCGCCCAGCGCGAAGGAGGGAGCAGCCTGCCCAGGAATGGCGCCGCCCACACTTCCCGTGACGACAACAGAAGCGGACAAAGAAACAAGAAACAAGACACAGCAAAAAGACACAGAAAACAGACAACCGGGGGAGGGGAGGGGAATTAAATAAAATAAAATAAAAAAAAAAAAAATATGATGAAACAGAGAAACTATATTAAGACGCAAAAAAAAAAAAAATTTTTTTAAGGAATTAAATTCCCAAGGAAGGTAAATCCAACATGCAATGCTACAGACTCAAATCCCTAAAGATAAATATACCCAGGCCTGTCATGAGAAACCCAGTGGCTTTTCCTTGGAAACTATGGAATTCATTTGTTCTCCATGCAGTAGGAGGTTTTAGGAAAAAAGCCCATGTATTCTCACCAATAGAGTTAGAGTTGTTTATAAAATATATGACTCACTAAGGATGGAATAACAATAAAAAGATAGTTCATTTGATTTATCTTAAGAAAGCATTTAATTCCATCCCATGCAACACAGTTTGCTTGAAAATTAAAATGGAGAAGAATAAATTGGGGAGAGCTTCACTTAGACACTCCACAAGCCTTCCTTGAACATCAACTATGGGCCAAGCCTGCACTAAGCTTTAGGGGTGCAAAGATTATTGTAGCCCAGTGAAGAAGCTGGCTTGTGAAGAAGCAGACCCAGGGACAAATAATTGTACCCAGAACACATAGCAGGTTGATGAGCAAGTGTGTGGGCACATAAGCAGAGCACAGAGGGAGAAGAGAAGTGATTCCAGGAAGGATAAACTCAACTTCAAAGACCACCAACACTTGCAACAGTGTTCAACATCCATTTTCCCCTCCCCTGTTGCAAGTATCTCTGGACATGGCTCCTCGGGAAATGGAGATTGGCTGTCACTGTGGGCCCCAAGGGGAGGGGAAAATGGATGTTGAGTGGATGGAACCAAGGTAAATATGGGGGCAAGAGAGGAGTTTCGCAAGAGTACACAAGGATGGATATAAAACATGTAATATTACACCAAAAACATATAGGGGACGACAGACTAATAATGTAAACCATAATGTAAAACATAGGATAACTAAAAATTTAGAAAACTGTATACCCTAAAGTATGGACCACAACGTAAGCACAGATGTCACCTTGTTTGAAAGCTATTGTCTCGGAGTCTGTACATCAGTTTCAGTAACTATGATATGAATAAGTTAAAAGATTATCGCTGTGGAAGGGAAAAGGTTTTATGGTGGATGTGTGGGAGTACTGTATATTGTATATATGAATTACTGTGATCTAGGGCTCTTGTGAAGAGAAGCTCAATAATTAGGAAAAAAAAAGAAAAAGATAGGATGTAGAATTTTTCAAATCAATATGTAGTCTATATCTAACCTTTAAACTCATCGCTATATTCCATTTTACTAGTAATGGAACCTGACATTATATTGGGCTTCACTTTTCAGGAAGTTTTGGATCACAGAGTGGTTCAACAATGGCAGCAGAGGAATACTGGTATGGGATGTTATTGACAGGCAATATATGGTTGACAGGGAGTTATACAGGGCATATGTCCAGGGTGCATGGTAATGTTTGGATATACTCATAGTGGAAACAATTAAAAACAACAGCTGGGGGGGTACTGGGTTACTGGCCGGGGGCGGGGGGGGGGGGCTCTGTTGTGGTCCCTAGGGGAGCAGCAGCAGCCCCCCAGGTGCAACGGTAAGGACCAGGAAGGAATGAGGGTCCAACAGTGAGCCCCTGATACTAATGATAATGCTTGTGAGCCTATACACCTGAAATAAGAACAAGGCCTAGAGCAGCACTGTGCCTAGGAGTTTCCTCCTGACAGCCTTCATGCTACTCAAATGTGACCAGACTTGAAGCCAAACTCAGCATGTAAATGCAATGCCTTCCCCCAGCGTGGGAATGACACCTGGGGATGAGCCTCCCTGGCACCGAGGGATAACTACCAAGTATCAGCTGATGATGCAACTAGAAAATGACCTTGAATTAAAGGCTCAATGCGGACCAGCAGAATATCCCTGTCTACATATAATAACAGGAGTTAAAAATGCTGTTTGACCTAAATTAAGGGGGAAATGGAAAGGACAAATGAGTTTATATGGCTATGAGTCTCTAAAAAAGAGTCTGGAGGTTGTCAGAAGGATTGCCCTTATGCACACCTGAGCAGAGTCTCAGAGATAGATAAAGTAGATACAACCCCAGGTATTGGTCCTTTTGAGTCTCAGAGACAGATAAAGTAGATACAACCCCAGGTATTGGTCCTTTTGAGGGCTAAAGAGACCCACAGTTTCTATGGTCATGGCAGATGGGGTACACTGCCATGTCAGGTGGCCCTTCTTTGGAGCTGGTGTTTCTGCGTGATGGAGCTGGACTCAGATGGGATCTCTTTTCACAAGTCTTTCATACTACTTTACTGGAATTGTAGTTGGTGCTGGGGCTTAAGATATATCTAGGGGATTTGAATCTCTGGACTGACAATATGATAGCCAGGCCCTGACCTCAACAGACTTCAGCTCCTACACTCTGATTTATTGGACTTACTCCACTCAGCTAACATGGAGTTGAAGAATGTCAACCACCACACCATGGAGCCTAGAGTGCCTACAACTGAAAGCAGGAGGATTGCATCCAATATCCATGTGGAATCTAAACCCCCTCTTGACATAGATGTGGAATGGACACAACCAAGCCAAGGTCCACAGGAAGGAGGAATACAGTAAGGATCAGAGTGGACTTAATGATATTCTATTCATGAACTATTGTGGTTAATAATCGAGAAAATGTGACATTGATGTGGAAAAAGTGGTCATGGTGGCTGCTGGGTGCGGGGAATGGGAGGAAGAGAAGAGATGTGGAGGCATCCTTGGGACTTGGAGTTGTCCTGGGTGGTGCCCCAGGGACAATTGCCGGATGTTGTATGTCCTCCCATGGCCCACTGGGTGGAACGTGGGAAAGTGTGTGCTATGGTGTGGAACACGGGACATGGGGTGCAGCGATGCCCAGAGATGTACTCACCAGATACAATGGATGTGACATGATGATGGGGGAGAGTGTTATTGGGGGGAGAGTGGTGGGGTGGGGGCGGTGGGGGCGAATGGGGACCTCATATTTTTTTAATGTAATATTTTTTTAAAAAATGAATAAATTGAGTAGAATTTGGAAGAAAGGAAAAAAAAAAAAAAAAGACCACCAACACTGCTACTGTCTCTAGAAACTGGAGTCACCTTGGGACTGGCCAGACTGAAAGGTCATCTGGGGTCAGCCTCAGAGTCTGAAGCTGCCCCTTTACCCAGATAGTCTCTCCATCAAGATGTTTTGGATCCTTTTGTCTTCTAGGTGTAAACCATTCCGAAGCATTCAGCATTAAATGTGCTGAGTACTAACAGTTTATGTTAATCCCTCAGCCTTGAACTTTCTCAGGAGGGTATCCGTAAACAAGCAAAATGCCAAGGGTAATTTGTGCTAAGGTATAAATCTATTCATGGAGCCTGTAACATGGGCCACCAGATCAGAATAACATTATCATATAATCAGACCTCAAATGTAAATGGTAGATTTTGCTTACTAATATTATCCTAAGATTTGCCCAGTCCTAAATGAAAAGAGAAAAGAAAAGGGAATACAAATGATACAGGGAATGATTCAGGAAAATTGGAGTTCTCCACTTGAAATGAACAGAGTTTGCCACCAAAATAGATGCTTATTTTGATATCCAGAGAAAAATATACATTAAAATCCTTATCATTTTATGGTAGGTACTATTTATTTCAATTCATCAAATATGTATATAGTGTCTGTGCTGCCATTACAAGGATACATTGAACTTCTGAGCTCAGACTCTGGAATAAGGCCATGGGGTTTACATCCCAGAGCCTTCAGCTGTTTAACTTTGGGCCATGGTGGACGCCAAACTATAATTTATCTGAATTGGCTTATCATGGGGTTTTGTTGTCCAGTTCCAATGTTTTTTTCCAAGCCAGTGGATCATCTCACCTCCCACCCTTTGAAGACTACAAGTAGAAGACACTGGTTGACATCTTGATGGACTCTTCCTTATGGGCTGTGACTGGATGTTGGTTAGGTTCCCACTGATTACCCCAGCTGCTCCTAAGGGTTGTACAGCATCTTCCTAAGGCAGCCAAGATCTGCTCCTCCCCCTGCCTTACCCCATCACCATCCCCAACCTCACTCCCAACCCCCTGTCCCCAGTTTCTCGTAGCATCCAAAGATCTGCTCTCTCTTTGAAGTCGAGAAATCTCCCAGGGGATGGCTAGAGTCCTCTGAAATTGGGGCAGACGTAGGCCCTAAGGAAGGCTACCTTCTGTTCTTCCTTGAAACATGGTATGTATCCATCAGCACTAACTTCCCCCAGCCTCAAAAACCCCAAATTTACCCTGACCTAAATCTGAAGTTCAGAGCAAGAGTTCTTAAATTTTAATGTGAACACCAGTCACCTGGGGGATCTTTTTAAAAGGTAGACTCTGATTTACTAGGTCTGAGATGGGGCCTGAGGTTCTGCATTTCTAACAAGCTCCCAGGTGATAGTGCTGCTACTGGTGGCCCAGACAGCCCTTTGAGGAGAGTTTAGAGCTCATCATGGAACCCTTCATTGTCTGAAGTCAAATGACTAAGAGATTCAGCAATGCTCTCCAGAGACCGACATGGTGTACATCAAGCCTATGGAATGTATTTGATGCCTCCCTGCTCTGTGCTTCTATGACCACAGACAATCTGGGTTCCCTGTAGGACCTAGAAATCAATATGCAAAGGAATCCCTTAAAACAATACAACAAATACATCAACTGCAGCTAAGTGACTTATCAGCTCAGCATTTTCTTGGGCATGTTCAACTAATTTGGCTATCTTCCACATTAACCCATTTTGTTTTTATTTTCTTAATTGTTTCACCCTTTTCTTCCCCAGACTCCTGTATCACATAGACATATAGTAAGCGTTCAAACATGTTAGTTAATATTAGTTGTGATGGCTTGAAGTATGTTCTTAAAGTTCATCCATTCCTGTGGGTGTGGGCCCATTGTAACTAGGATCTTTTGGTGAGTAGGATCTTAAGATGTGACCCCACCTCATTCAGGATGGGTCTTAATCCTCTTACTGAAGTCCTTTATAAATGAGATGAATAAAGAAAGAAAAGAAGAAAAAGCCACAAAAAGAAGATGAAAGTAATGAAATACAAAAGAGAAGGGAAAAACCAACAGACATTGCCATATGCCTTGCCATGTGATACAGGAGTCCAGGATCACTAGTAGCTGGTCTTCGGGGAGAAAGCATCACCGGATGATGTCTTGATTTGGACATTTTTCTCAGCCTTGAAACTGTAATTCTGTAAACTAATAAATTCCCATTGTTAAAAGCCAACCCATTATATAGTATCTGTATTTTGGCAGCCTAGCAAACTAAAACGCAAGTCAAAGGGTGACAGGGGAGGTGTTTACCTTATATACCTCCAGGTCCCATCTGCAGAAATTATTATTTAATTGGTATCATTTTCAAACTCCCAAAGTGATTCTAATTTACAGCTAAGGGGTGAGAACTACTTTCTGCCCCAAACTACAACTTCCTACAACCCAAGTCAAAGGAGTAGAAAAGAAGAGCAGACTTATTTTTCTACCTCAAACCCACCTGCCTGCCATTTGCATGGGGAATAGTTGCACCAAGTATCTGGCTTAGAAGTGATCCCAGGAAAGGCCACCCCTCCAAGGAGGGGAGAGCTCATCTGCTGAGCAAAGGAGCAGCCTGACAAAGCACGTGAGAGCTGCTGAGCCCTCTTCCCCAGATCTGAGATGTCAAATCCCTAAACTGGAACCCAGACAGGCAGATAAAAATGAAGTTAGCTCCAAGGAAATCTGGGCCAAGTAGCCAGCTCAAAATGGAACCTTAATAAAGGTTTTGAATGGAATTAAATTAAGTTAAATTGCCCCTAAATGGATTAAAACCAAATGAGTTGAATTTGGAGGCTGTCACCTCTGCTTTCAATGACCATCTACTAATTCCCATTACTCTCCCCACCATGTCTGCTGACAAAACATCTGAAAAAGAAATCCACACGCAATAAAGTGATTCTCTGAAATTCACCTATATTAGAATCACCTGGAGAACTTTTAAAAACATTTTTGCTGAGGCCCAACCCCCAGAGTTTCTGATTTACAGGTTTGGGATGGAGCCCAAAAATTTGTGTTTCAAACAAGTCACCAGGTGATGCTGATGCTGCTGATTCAGGGACCACACTTTGAAAAACAAGGTCCTATTGTATTAGAACCTTAATGATAATTTTCAAAAGGGACTAGGGAGAAGGCAATGAGTAACTGAGGAAATTACTCATGGTGATGATGTAATGGAGAGGAAAGAATAAATTATTGGAGAGACCTGGTCAACCCCAGCATGGCATGTATTAGCTGAGAGACTGTGGAACCTCATTGACCATCTCTGAATCTCAGTCTTCTCATCTATGAAGCATAAAAGTGGGAATTTTGAGAGGATGGTGACCCAAGGACATTACTGGTAGCCTGATCTTCTTGGGAGCAAAAGGGACTATACTTCAAGACAACATACAGGAAAATAAATGTTGAAGTGCATTTAAGGAGCTTAGTGCTTGCAGGCAGATGGCCAGGGCTAACAATCCAAAAAAAATGGCTGCTGTAGAAGTACAGTGACAGATTGAAGCTGAAGAGAATTTTTTTGAAGTCATAAAATTCTTAAGAAGATATGAGGAGATATTTCAAAAGAACCATCACATAATTAAAATGAGTTGGGCTTCACATTTTAAAATTCAATTGATGAAAGGAATAAGGGAATGGACTTGCTGGAAACCAATTTACTGATCGGAATGATCAAAGAGAGAAACTACCTTAGAATGTGTGGCAAAAATTCAAAGGGATGAAAATCATGAATGAAAATAGAAGCGCCAGGGAGGACAGAGCCAAGAACATTGGATATTAAGACATAATTGTCTATTGAACACTGAATATTCTGAGTTCCAGAAAAATGTGGGATATGGACAAGCAAAACTATAAAACAAATAGAAGAATACCCCTATGTTCTGAATAAAGACTAATTTTTGGATCAGAAAGTAAACTCTTACATGCTATAATGGGTTGAATTGAATCCCCCCAAAAGATATGTTGAAATTCTAACCGCCTAGTCCCTCAGAATGTGACCTGTGACCTATTTTTAAATAGATATTGCAGGTGGAATTAGTGAAATTAAGATGAGGCTCACTGGAGTAAGGTGGGCCCTTGATCCAATATGGCCAGTGGCCTTATAAGAAGAGGACAAAAGACACAGAGACACACAAGATAGGAGGCCATGTGGAGACAGAAGCAGAGACTGGACCAAGGCTCCTACAAGCCATGGAACCACCTGGAGGTGGGAAGAGGCAAGGAAGGGTTCTTCCCTCGAGTGGTAGGAAAAAGCATGGCCCTATAGACACCTTGATTTCAGATGTCTGGCCTCCAGAACAATGGGAGGATAAATTTCTGTTGTTTTACGCCACCCATTTTGCAGTCATTCATTACAGCATTCACAGGAAATGAGGACAAGTACCTAGTTAAGACCAGGAAGAGTAATTTGAAAACAATAAAAAGTATCACACCTGGACAGAATCTGGTGGAATTCCCGAACTCCAGCTGCCAGACAACAAGAACTAATTATTTATAAAGGAAAGAGAGTGCAAATGGCACCAGAATTCCAAGTTGGCAGGGTCAGGTCTAAGGCTTTTGGAAGATAAGGTTCTGACTCTAGATTTCTGTGCTTGGCCAACATTGTTCCTATGGGAAGACTGGGTAGGACTTGTGGCTTGCAAGGACTTGAGTTTAAGTATACTATTCACATTCCATTTTTGAGAAAATGACTCAGGAGAATTCTGGCTGAAGGAAAATCAAATCAGAGAAAAGAAATACAAGTGAACTTCTATTACCAGTGAGAATGTGGCAAGGTGAGGAGGAAGAATTAAAAAACAAATTCTTGACTAGGAAAAATAAGGAAAGCAAAAAAGAGGAGGCAAGAGAAAACCTTAATAAATAGTAAACAGATTAAAAAAATAAGATGTCAGTCATTTCAATAAATATGACCACATTAAACTCTTCTGTTAAATGACAAATATTCAGAGTTTTAAAGCAATGTTTGTTATATGCTATTTATGAGAAACATACACACACAAAATTATAAAGAATGCTTGAAAAGAAAAGAATGGAAAAATATGTCAAGCCACAATAAACAAAATGAAAGGATGGAGACAATATTAACAGCAGATAAAGTGGAATTCAAAACAATAGCTTTAACTGGGACAAAAAGGCATCTTTTATAATGATAAAAGGAACATGCCAAAGAGAAAATGAGCCATGAATGATTACATATTCCTTAATGGCATAGTTTCTAAATATAGAGAGTAAAGCCTTTAAAAAATAAAAGAAAATGATGAATCCACGATCATTGTAGGGTACATTAACAAAGCTCTCTTTGAAATTCACATATCAAGTTGTCAAACAAGAAGGGAAGATTTGGAGAAACTGAATAGCAACTACCACACTGGATCTCACAGATCTATGTAGAACTTTAGATTAAAGGTAGAAAACAAATTCTCTTCCAACAATTTCGTAAAAATGGACCGTGACTAAGCCACAAAGAAAATAGTAAAAATATAGACATTGTGTGCAATGCAGAAGAATGAGATGATGTACAAAGGTGTCTTGTTCCAAACAAATGGAAATATAGAATAAATACAACAAAGGAAAGCCGTTACATAACTGAGCTAAAAACCAAATGGGGGACCCAGAAACACAGGGCAAACAAAAAGTAGTGAAGAGTGGCTAAAGTCTGAAAATCAGTCCACAGGCCTATCGGAGTCAAACATAGGGCTGGGATTCTCGGGTCCATTCAGGAAGTAGTGCCCAGGCCACCAGCCACGTGAGGCTGGGAGCTGAACCAGAGCTGCTGACCTAAAACCAGGGGGCACCAAGAGCTACTTGGCTAGGACTTCCCAACTGGCCCAGGAAGCTGGCCTCATGTCTGAGCTCTGGATGGAAAGAGTTACCCAGGAATAATTGGAATGAATGAACGAATGGTAGTTGGAATGATGAATGAATATATTACATGAATAGTTGGCATGAATGAACGAATGTATATATTCTATGAGTAGTTAGAATGAATGAATGTATTTCAAACTCAGTGGGACCCCAAAGATTCTAGTTCTGAGAAACATACCCAGACAAAATTACTAAGAAAGATTGAAAAGAAAGGGATGGAAAAATATATCAAGAAACAAGAACTCAGAGCTATCCCCACATTCAGTATTGAGGTGCAGGTACAAAACCACTTCTGCCCAAATCTTTTACCTTGGTTCCACATAAGACCTACAGACAACTGTACATGTCTACAAGCCCAGCAGAAGAAAAGCAGAGAAGCATATGCCCTCTGACATCCTGAGGGAGATGGCCTGCTTCTGAAAATATCACCATGCCACCAGCTATGGGGCAGGCTTCACACATTTCAGAAACTGTAAGAAAGCAGACTAGAGTATAGGAAAAAGGCCAGGCTTTAGAGACAGAAGAGTTGGGGGACATTTTGAAAATATATTGTATGTCTTTAAACTCAGCTTCTTTGTCTGAATGGGGGGTGATAGCTATTTTCGTAGGTTATCATGAGACTCAAATGAGATGTGGAATAGTAGCTGTAATAAACAAATGAGTATTATTATCGAGATGTTTAGGTATCAGTAGGTCTCTTGATTTGAAGTAAAAATTGTCCCAGTGAGATATAATGTTAAGGGAGAAACGCAACTTGCAAAAGAGTGAGTACAGTGTGTATTACCATTTATATGAAAAAAAATACCATACCTTCACCAGTGTTCATAAACAAATAGAATATCTCTCATAGAATGTCTGAGAAACCTAGTGTGGTTGCCTTCAAGATTATTAGGTGGATGAAAGGCAGAGGAGAGAAGAAAACTTTGTTTTCCCTTCTGTAATTTTAGAATCTTGTTCATGTGGAGAAAAAATAAAATGTTAAAAATTTTAACGAAGTGAAACAACTTGTCTCAGTGTTGTTTTTGTCTGTTTTTATTTGTTTTTGTTTAAACATCTTGCTAGGATTCCTAAAAACATTCCGGTCAGCAGACGTGCCTGCCGGGATGAGGAAAGTCTCTGAGTAATACTCTGTTGTATATGACTGAATGTTACGAATAATATTCTGTTGTATATGACTGAATGTTCTGTTGTACATGACTGAAGAATATTCTGTTGTCGGTATATCCCACATTTGGTCTACCATTCTTCTGTTGATGGACATTGGGTGGTTTCCACCTTTGAGCTATCATGAATAATGCTGCTATGAACATCTGTGTACAAATTTGCTTGTAGACACGTTTCCATTTCTCTTAGTTCTATACCTGAGAGTGGCATTGCTGGATCCTATGGCTAAACTTCTGAGGAACTGTCAGACTGTTTTTCAAAGCAGATGTACTGTTTAATATTCCTACCTGCAGTTTATCAGGGTTTCCTAATCTTTCCATATCTTTAAGGTCCTTTCAAAAGTAACTGGTGAGAAATAGAATGACAGAAAAGTAGAATCATTAGCATCCCCACCCCTTTTCTTTTTAATTTTTTTTATTTTTAAAGATGCATAAAATTACATAAATGTTATATAAAAAATATAGGGGATTCCCATATGCCACACCCTCTCCCCTTCCCACACCTTCCCATATCAACATCTTTCATCAGTGTGGCACATTTGTTACAACTGATGAACCCATATTGAAGCACTGCTACTAACTGCAGACTATAGTTTACATTATAGTTTATACTCTGCCCCACACAGTTTTATGGGTTATGACAAAATGTATAATGGCCTGTATCCATAATTGCAATGTCATACAGGACAATTCCAGTGTCCCGAAAATGCCCCCATGTTACACCTATTCTTCCCTCTCCCTCCTGTCAGAACCTAGGCCTTTATAGCAATGATAAATGTTCTTCCATTGTGAAAACAGTAAGTCTATAATAGAATAATAATGTCTACTTTAGTCCATTTTTCTTTTCCCAGTCTTGAGGATTTGGGGATGGTGATGCCCACTCTGTCTCTGAGAAAGGGCTTAGGTCCCATGGGGCAGATGGGTGAAACTGTCTTGCTTACAGCTGCAGACACTGTTTCTTGGGATGGGCATTGTCTATCACCATCTCCTTGTTAGTTGCCCTGGGTCCCACTCCTTTTTAGGAGAACGTCAAATTGCTAAAAGTCTGCTTTTATTGGGAAAGATCCCTTTTATTCGTGCAACTTGAACTGGAAACAATAGAGTTTGATCAAAGCCTTGCTCCTAAGTCATGGGGATTTCAGGCAAGACAAGCTACTTCTCCTTGGGATTCCATTTCCTCTCTTAAAAATTAAGACAGAGGCATAAGCATCATATTAAAGTGCCTACTGTATCCAATACAGTAGGAAATGTTAAGAAATGGGGACTCCAACCTAAGAATTGAGAACACATAACAAAACTTTGCATGATCTTTTTCAAGGCTGTATGAGCAATTAGGGAACCCCTGGTTTCCAAAGGATAGGGTTTTCCTGTCCTCTTTTCAGGCCTAAGAAGACAAAGACCAAAGTGGTAGATGAATAACTGTAACCAGACTACCTAGAGTTAAGCAATGTTTTCAACTGTTTGGATTGAAAGACAGAGGAGAGCAAAGTGAACAGAATGCTCAAACTTCCAGATCACTCTCTCTGCCACAGTGCAGAGAATCATCAACAATGGAAGAAATGGACTTTGAATGTTGTTTTAGTTTGCTAAGCTGCTCAAAACAGACACCATGAAATGTGTTGGCTTTAACAATGGGAATTTATTAGCTTACAAGCGTACAGTTTTTAGGTTGGAAAAAATGTCCAAATCAAGACATCATCAGGCAATGTTTCCTTCCCAAAGACTGACTGCTGGTGATCGTAGACTCCTCTGTTACGTGGCAAGGCACATGGCAGTGTCCGCTAGTCTCTTCCTTCTCCTTCAAGTTTCCTTGCTTTCCATTTTCTTGTTTCCGTGGCTTTTTCTCTTTCTCTCCCCATAATCAATCCCATTTATAAAGGACTCCCGTAAGAAGATTAAGACCCACCCTGGGCCACACCTTAACTCAAGTAATGAAAAGGCCCTACTTACAAAAGATTTGCAGCCACAGGAATGGATTGGTTTAAGAACATGATTTTCTAGGGTACATACAATTTTAAACCACCACAAGTGTGATGCATGGGGCTGGCTATATCTTGAATCTTATATCCATTTAAAATGGTCCATACTGAGAGTTCTTTTGAGTGTAAAATGTAATTCTGTTGGTCACAGGCAAAAACTCATTAAGGTACAGGATGACAAATAGGATGCTATTTCTTTTTTCCCCCACAATCAACTACAGGGGGAGGGGGTGGGAAGAAAACCAAAACAGTGGAGTATTCTTTAATGTGTTGCTTCCCCTATGAAACTCCAAATGCAAGGCTAGAGAGTAATAAAAGTAAGTCTGCCATAATGCGACTATAAATAAGCTTTATTACTCCATCTGAGAAAGAAAAAAGGGGGGTAGATATTGTGTGCCTCTTCCCTTTCAAAACCAAACCATAATCAAAGGCAAACAGGCTCAAAAACACAACAGAGATAAAACTGGAATTTGCAGCTGTGATAGAAGATGCTTGGAGAGAAATAACCCCCACACACAAAGAGCATGCAGAAGCTTGATGCTTCGTTTTATTTGGGAGGCACCTATGAGAAGCTCACAGCCCTGCACAGGACTCTTGAGTGGAGACCCCAAGTACCCCAGAATTGGCATCAGACTAGCAGCCCTCAGGGGAGGGGTGTTGGGGAGTGGAGTTCAGTAACCTGAAAATCTCCATCCTCCATTAAAGTACAGCCCTGCAGGTTCAAAGGCCTCGGGCACTGTTTGCTTTTCACTGCTTGAGAAGGTCTCTCAGTGCCTCCGCAGCTTTCCCCACCTGTGGACCCTTGTGAGACAGAGGAGACTGTTTTCCGAATGAGATGTCAACACCATATGCACAAGTGGTGGAGGTTTACCTATGTCCCTTGGGTATAAGGTCCTTGGGGGGACCTTGGGGCCTGGAAGGCAGCCACTTTGTGCGGACATTGCCCATTAAGCCATCCAAATAAACTTCTGATAGTCGGGCCCCTTGCGGCGGGTTCCTTCCTTCTTCTGTGCCTCTCATACTGGGGATCACTGGCTTGATGCGCAGTGGCAGTGCCTCTGGAGGCCACTTTCCCCCTCAGCCCGTCCCCCTCAGCTCTGCAGCATCCCCACCAGAAAATATTCCCCTGCCCCATTCCCCTTGCCATCCTCTCCCTTCCCACGTTGCAGCATGGCTAAGGCTTGGCTCTCCTCCAAGCCCTCCACTTCCCTCTGGGCTTAACAGGGGTGTGTTGTCATTATGGAGGAGCTTGAAATCCCCACAGGTGGCCCCTCCAGTTCCCAATAACTCCTGGGGAACACTGCCATAACTCCTCCACTCACTCCAATCGTGCCACTTCAGCCACCTTCGCCTGCCATCGTGCCTTGTCTTCCTCAGAATTCCTCCACCTCTGAAATTTTAACCTCCAGTTGGGCACTTGTGGCCTTCAGGGTTTTTGTTTCGGCATCCCAGCCATTACAGCAGAGTTCCCGCCTTTCCAGCCGCAGTAGACTTCACCCACACCTTCTCCTGCTGACCTTGCTCTCCTCAGCTAGCTGTTGAGTTTGGAAAACTCCAGGGACCTATCCTTCACCAAGGGTCATTAATTACATCAGGCCCCACGCCTCCTTCTCCTTCAAGGATTGATCGCATAGTTATCGTGTACAAATGAGAAATCAGTGGCATGCTCTTAAAGCTCATGCTATGATTTTACCTTTCTTTCCTGGCAAAATATTACTTTCGAAAAAGTTAAACACATGACTCTCATAGAAATATAAAATGAGCATGTGTCAAAAATGTATTTAATTTACTGTATTAGTTTCTTGAGGCTGCCATAACAAAGTACCACACACTGGGGTTTAAAGCAACAGAAATGTGTTCTCTCAGTTCTGCAGGTCAGAAGTCCAAAATCAAGGTACCAGCAGGGCTCCCTTGACCTGTGGTTGCATCATTCTAACCGCCCCTTCGTCTTTACATCATGTCTTCACTGTGTATGTGTCTTCTCCTTTGTGTATCTCTTACAGGGACATTTGTCATTGGATTCAGAGCCCACCTGGATAATTCAGCATGATCTTCTCATCTCCAGTTCTCTTTTCCAAACAAAGTCACATTCACAAGCTCCAGGGATCAGGACATGGACATATCCCTCTGGGGTCACCAGTCAGGCCACTACATTCATTAGTGAGCAAACAATAGGATAGCAAAGATGCTTCAAAGAGAATTTGTGGAACTTGGTATTTACAGGCACTTAAAACATAAATGAATGTTAAAATATGATTGCTAGGTCCTTACAAAATGGGTTAATTTCCTATGGAGGCATAAAAACCATAACCTTTGGGGTTATCTTTTCTGAAGAACAGAAGTTGACAAGTTGACATGTAACTTTACAATTATGTGGACTTATCAGCTAGTAAACAATAAAGTCAAACACAAGCATGTTCTCCACAAGAATTAAATAATCCTTGGGGGACTCTGTCCAACAATGCCCAAGTATGGCATTGAAAATACATGCCCCTTTACCTTCTTTCTAAGTTTTTGGATAATTTTTCTTTGCAATCCCTAAAGAAAGAAAAATTCTCAACTAATTGTCTCAAAATCCCCAAATTTATCCTTTCCCAAACCTAAGAAAAAGAAAAGAAAAAAGAAAACCATAAATGTATCCCTTACACTCCACTGGACTCTTAATGACAAAAGAATGAGCATCATGGCATGGTAGAATTTCAGGCAGCATGACTCAGCAGTGGGAATGGGATTTTGGCACACCTCCAGTCACACAGATGGCCACCCACTCTCCCAAAACCAGTCCTGGCCGATAATATAGACACTTGCAGTTCCAACACAGGTCATTCGGGAATGCATTAGGTGAGCTGACATCTTCATCAAGACCTCACAGGATTGGAAACTCAAGGAACGTGCCAGGCAGCCTGCCTTGGGAAAGTCTTTCTTCAATCTTCTAAGACTGATGGCACTTCCTATATTTAGTCCCCTTGGAACTGAAAATGCCCACTGCCAGCACCCACTGGGGTTCAACCAGCCCCTCGAGCAAGGAGCTCTTCTTCACGTTCTCTCTTAATCAGTTTAGGGCCATTTCTCCTAGTTCTGTCCTCTGCAAAAAAAATGGTTAACAATTGACCCATGTCATTTAAAATGGTTTCACTTACATATAGGACATTTTTAAACCACAATTTCTTTTACACTAAATAATCCAAATCGTTATCCATTTCTTAATTCTGTTATTAAGTTTGCCTCACTGAGCCCTCTCAGGTCTCTCCTAAGACCTGAAAGAGCTTAATGAGGCCCCCAGAGGCAAGGACTTCAGACCAGAACTAGCTTCCAAATCATTTTAACTTTTTCCAAATAAAAGCCTGGCATTGCCCACACATGTGCAGTGTGGCTACTGTGATGCTGCTCTAAGTTGTTCCTAACATTATTTTGCTTGTCCAGTCTTTCTTCATTATCACTGGAAATATTTTTAGGTGTTTCTGGGCCATGGTCACTGTTCTAAAAATGTAGAAATTATAGAAGAAAATAAAAATTGCCTATAATCACATTCCTCAGCAATAACTACTGCTCATATATTGGCTTAGTATTTTGGCCTTTTCTCTTGATAATTTTTTTTTTTTTTAAGATAAAGAGGATCAAAGTGCACTGTGTTCTCCTGTAAGCTGCTTTTTACACACAACAATATACATGGGCAGTCCGCAGTCCTGCACGCTCCTCCACACAGGCCAGTCTCCCTCTCCTTGACCTTGGGTCCCAGCGTTGGACTGCCTCAATCGCTACCAGCCCAACACAAAAGCAGCACCTCGTCCCAGAACCAGTCCTTGGCAGAAGTTCAGACTGGTATCAGAGGCAAAGTGAAATGAATCCACCGATGAGCTAATGAGGGGGGAAGACAAGCAGGTGCTCAGATAGGAAGGCTGGGGTTTAGGTCTTTATGGAAATTTGGCCCCCTCCTCTGAGTCCAGCCAGGCTTCTCCAAGGTACCTTCTTCAGGGCACCCTGCCTGCCAGCGGGTTTACAGAGCTGCAAAGGTGTGGGCCTCAACTAAGTGGGCAGCGGCACATCATTATGACCAAAGGAGTGGTTTGGTGTCCTAGGCTCGCTTGCTTCATGCCTACCCTGTCCTTCCCCAGTGCTGGCTGGTTTCCTTCCAAATTGGTACAAACCAAATGATGCTTCTGTGCTCAAGAATATGCAAAGAGCCAGGCATCGACTTTCTATTATCCTGATAATATACAGATCCATCTGTGTCTTGTCCTGTCCTTATAGAGCTGCTTCTCCTTTTTGGTGCCAATCTGTTTTATTTTCATATTAAGTGTATTGATCTTAAATATCATTAGGCATAGTTTAAATTTCACTTATTCCCATTGATATGTCAAATATTTTCTCATGTTGGTTTTTAATGGTGGCAATAGTAAATCTATACACAACATATTTCAATAGTCTCCTACTGTAGAACATTGAGGCAGTTTCCAATTTTGCTATCTTTTTAAAAAACAATTTGATGAACTTCCTTGTACCTTAACTCAGCACGCAATCATGACTAAAGTGCTAGGTCACAGGGTAAGCATTTTTATGGCTTTTGCTACCCACTGCAATTCACTCTTGGCGGTTTGTGATTTTATATCTGTGAGTGTATTTCCCCAACCATTTTTATCCAGTTTTTGGCCAAGCCTTTTGCCACCTGGAAGAGATGGAAGGGCTGCTGGAACTGGCTTTCTTAGAACAAGGTTTCCCAGACTAGGACACTTCATCTTTAGATTTACAATTTTCCCTTGGTAAACACTCTGTGCCAGGCACTGTCAGAGCTCAGGATACAAGAGTAAATCAGACAAATAAAATTCACATGTCGATGGATCTTTACATTCCAGTGGGGGAGACAGATAGTACCAAAAAAGTAAATGAAACATATCAGATGGTAAAATAAGTTCAGTGGTGGAAAATGCAGAAGGACAAAGGGGGTGGGGAGAGCAGGGGCATGGGTACATTTCTGGTCAATTGGTCCAGGAAGGCCCCACTGACCACGTCATGAAGAAGAGGTGGTGCCCTGTACCCTTAAGATCCTGTTCTCTGGAGCCAAACTCTCTGGTCTTGACCTGTCAACTAGCTGTGTGACCTTGAGCCTTGGGCAAGTTGCTTACCTCCTCTGTTCCTCAGTTTCTTCTTTGTAAAATGAGGGACGTCCATACCCATGGCTTGGGGTGGTTAAAAGGATTAAATTAAGCAAATGTGTTAATGCTTATAAGTACTTGGAACTGGGTCTGGCACATTATAAATGCTGTATGCGTGTTTGTGACATAAAGGGAGGTGGAGCATTCAGACAGAGGACATCAGATCATGTCAGTGCAAAGGGCATGGGGTAGAAGTGTGCCTGGAGAGCCGGTATAATTAAAACAAAGTGGGAAGTGGCGGAGTTCAAGGTAAGATGAGGAATCCTGGTGCGGCCAAGTCAGGCCTGGTTTTACAGGCCACTGGGAGCCCTTGGAGGCCTTTGGCCTTTACACCCTGAGAAATGGGGGTGTTTGGTGGGTTTGGACAAGGGAGTCAGACCAGGAGGGAATTAAAAGGAGAAGCAGGAAACCCCATGAAGTGGTGTAGTGAGCTGAAGCGTGCCATGTCCACTCGGTACTCAGAATGTGACCTTACTTGAAAACAGAGTCTTTACAGATGTAATTAGTTAAGCTTCTTGAGATGAAATCACCCTGGATTTAGGGTGGGTCCTAAATCCTATGTCTGGTGTCCTTGTAAGAGGAGATGACATGGAGAGGCACAAACAGGGAAGAAGTCTGGTGATGATGGAGGCAGACACTGCAATGAGACCACCACAAGCTAAGGAACGCCAGGAGCCAGCAGGAGCTGGAAGAAGCGGAGGCATTCGCCCCTAGAGCCTGCCGACACCTGCTCTTTGGACTTTGAGCCTCCACAACTGTGAGAGAATATATTTCTATTGTTTTAAGCCACCCATTTTGTGATTCTTTGTTGTAGTAGCCCTAGGAAGCTAGGACAGGAGGGTCCTCTGTGGTCTAGGAGAGAGATGATGCAGTTTGGACCATGGCGGTGGCAGTGGAGGTGGTGAGAAGTGGTTGGTTTCAGATGTATTTTGAAGGTGAGACAACAGGGATTTGCTTAGGGGACTGGATAGCTAAAGTGTAGGGAAGTAAAGAGACTAGGTTGATTCTAAGAGTTTGGGCTCAAGCCAGGGGAAGGTGAGAAGACTTGAGGAAGAGCAGGCTTGGGAGGGAAGTAGGGGCTTTGTTTGGAACACGGTAGGCTTCCAAGGGAAGATGCCAAGTAGGCCATTGGAGATAGCCAGGTATTGCTCTGGAGAGAGATCCAGGCTGGGGACAAAACTCGGGCAGTGTCAGGATATCGAAATGATGTTCAAAGCCAGGAGGCTAGAGAGAAGGAGTGTAGACCGAGAAAGAGACCTGGGGCTGAGCCCTGGACCCACCAACATTAAGAGTTCGGAAAATGAGGAAGAACCAGCAAGAAGGCCACAAAGGTGCAGTCCCAAAAAGTAGAGTCTGTGGGGTCCCAAAAGCCAAGAAGGCATTTCAAGAGCAAGAGAGTGAGCAATTGCATTAAAACTGCTGATGAGAAAGTAAAATGAGCACTGGGAGCCTTGGCAAGAAGGATTGGGAGGGAAAGTCTGAGGCAAGTGAGTTCACATCAATAAAAAAAGATGGAGTTTCTTAGCTTTTCTTTCATCTTTATTTTCATTAAAGAGATGAAAAGAGGAATATAGATAACTCTTCGGGGTAGTTTTGCTAGGAAGAAATGACAGCATGTTTTTGAGAGGGGAAATTGGATGATGCGGGATGGAGGAGGAAGAGCCGCTGGAGCGATGCCCCCAAGCAGGCATGAGGGGAGAGGACTTTGGGCACAAGATGGCATGAGCCCTCTGCAGCACTGTGGGCAGATCATCCAGGAGGGCAGTTGGAGGAGATGGTTACAGATTCAAGGAGGACTATAGATGTGGTCTGAGAATTGGTGGAAACTTTCTTCTGATCACCTTAATGTCTCAGTAAAATAGGAAGCAAGGTCATCAGCCGATTATGAAATGGGACCAAAAGGTACCAAGAGAGGAGAAGGAAAGGGATATTTTCCTGGGAAGGTTGGGATTCAGTGGACCAGGATTGCTGACTTGCCTGGAGCACCAAGGGCTCACATATGACCCGTGGTCATGACGTTAGAGACCAGTCAGCAGAGTTGTTTTCCTCCTGCACAGGGCGGGAGAAGAGTTGGCTATTACCAGAGAGAGAGGGTCAAGAGAGGTGAGGGAGTGATTGTGTCATGAGGGCCGTAAAGGCAAAGCAGATGAGACCTAACGAAAAGACCGTAGGATCTGTAGGGCCCAGTGGGGTAGAGAGAAAGAACTGTTGCAGCACAAAAGGGGGTGAGCTGAGAAGAGTGGGATGCTTGAAATTGCAATTTTGGAGGCCATAGGTACCGACTGTGGCAAGATCTAAGCTCTAATTAGGGAGCAAGTGATAAAGTGAGATAGATGGAAGGTCATTTAAGGACAGGAGGTCAGGTAATTGAAATCACTTGGAATCATGCAAGATTGTATTGGGAAGAGTGATGGAGGGTCAGGAGCTGAAATCTTCAAGGACTACTAGGAGGTGGCCTGGGGTCCTCCAATGACTGATTGTGCCCAATAGCTTAGCCTGATGGCCTGAGACTCAAGTCCAGGGGTTTCAGAAGGGCAGGAGAGGCAATGGTTTGGATGGAGCAAAGAGGTGCAAAGCAGACATTTGCCCTAACCCGAGGCCTAGTGGGAAGGGGTCACGGGAGAGAAAGCAGCGACCATGGACCGGTGACAGGGGAAGCAAGGTTTCAGGGGAATCGGAGCAAGAAGAGGAAGGAAACATTTAGAGAGGACACTGAGGAGACGGGAGACTTTGCTGCTGCCTGTTAGTTCCAGGCAGCAAAGAGAAAAAGTTTCCAGACTAGAGAGGGACTCGGGTTAAGAGATGGAATGTACTGAGCTGAATGAGGGTTGGATGGCCGAGAGTGAGGAACTATCTAGAAGTTCTGGGTTTTCCATGGTGACTCCCCAAGACAGGCATAAAAGGCATCATAAGATTAGTCCCAAAATTCTCAAGACTAAACTGCTGGGGCTCCCTCTTCACTCCTGCCAATGGCAGGGTTAGGCCAGGGCAAGGGGGTCTCAGCCCCGCTTCTGAATTGCACTTCCATAGTAAGCACTGTCCTTCTGTTTTCTTAGGTTAGAAAAATGACACAAAACACAAGGGAAATTAGCAAACTATATAAACAGGCAGTTAATGGGGGAAAAAGCAAAACAAAACAAAACAAAACAGAATGACCATTAACATGAAAATAAGCACAGGCTTTTTAATAATAGAGAAAATGTAACTTAAAAAAAAAAGACACCTTTTGACACTCATGAAGACAGCAAAGTTTTTAAAAAACCTGTTGTCACGTGTTGGGGAGATATTTGAAAACAGGAACTCGAAAATCTTGCTGGCAGGTGTGTGAATTGGTACAATGATTTTGGAGAGAAATTTGTCAATAACTAATAACGATGAAAATGAAAACATTCAATGAGCAAGTGTATCCAACATCTAAGTATATATCCTAGTGAACTCTCATATGCCCCCAGGAGACATTGGCCAGTTAAGTTCATTGCTGTTGTGCTTGAAACACTGTACAACTGGAAATGCCCATCAGTGAGTGAGTGGACAACTGTGCTATGGTCACATGCTGGCATACTACTCAATAGTGAAAAAAAAAAATCAATGAATTAGGTCTATATACACATAAACACATGAGAGATCCCAAAAAGATAATGTTGGATGAAAAAAGCATGCTACTAAGGTCTACATACCTTGAATTCACATCATTAATTAAAACCCCACCAAGCCATATTCTAAATTAAAATTGTATATATATGTAGTCAAAGTATAAAACATGGATGTAAATGATACACCCTGACTTTAGAATGCTGGTACAAAGAGGGACTTCAACTGGAGCATCATGTTTTATTTCTAACATTCTATTTCTTTAAAATAAAAGATCTAAAGGAAATATGGCAAAAACACAGTATCTATCCAATCTGGGTGTTAGGTACCTTGGGTTTGTTATATTATCTTAATGTATATTTGAATGTTTCTGGTTTATCAATTCACGTGCAAATTTTAGGAAAGAAAGAAATCTGAACAGTGCTCTAAGACAGCGTTACACATCACCAAAACAGAGATTTAGCCCCAAGACCATTTCTTTATGATTAGACAGGATAAGGGAGTACTTTACTTAACCTCATTTAACAACTTAATATTATTCTTTTTAGATCTGGTAAGAATTATATGGAAGAGGAACAACTAGTTGCTTTCAAAATATTTATTGTAACTGCTAATCTTACAAATTTGGCGTCTTTAAAAATTCCTTGTGGATTTGCTTTGTCAACAGCCCTTTATGGTTGTTTTAAAGGTAATTAAAATGTATTTGATTCCAAGAGGATTATGAAAATCCTTGAGCTGTCCTGGAACCTTAAGTGGGGGTTGCTGCTATCCCTTTCCATCACCTTCACATCCCCCAAGTCTGCCTGCTCCCAAGGCTGGAGGTCAAATGGAGGACATGGCCAGGGTTTCCTCTTTTGGCCACACTGCCACCCTCCTCTACTAAGATACTTTCTAAGTGTTCCTTTCAAAGGCCCCCTGACACAGGTAGGTGTACCTCCCTTGCTGGATGGGAGCTGGTGGAGAATGAAAGTATGCATGGATGGGAAGCAGACTTGGCCCAGTGGATAGGGCATCCATCTACCACATGGGAGGTCCACGGTTCAAACCCTGGGCCTCCTTGACCCGTGTGGAGCCGGTCCATGCGCAGTGCTGATGCGCGCAAGGAGTGCCGTGCCACGCAGGGGTGTCCCCGCCTAGGGGAGCCCCATGTGCAAGGAGTGCACCCCATAAGGACAGCCACCCAGCTCGAAAGGAAGTGCAGCCTGCCCAGGAATGGCACCGCACATGGAGAGCTGACAAACAAGATGATGCAACAAAAAAAAGAAACACAGATTCCCATGCCGCTGACAACAACAGAAGTGGACAAAGAAGAACACACAGCAAAATGGACACAGAGAGCAGACAATGGGGGGGGGGTTGGAGGGGGAAGGGGAGAGAAATAAATAAATGTTAAAAAAAAAAAGTATGCATGGATGAGAAGGGAGGCAGGAGGTTGGAAGACAAACTAAGACCCAAGCAAACTAAGACAAATCTCCCTGAATGTGGTTAGAAGTTGGGAGAATTATAGAAGGATGTCAAAAAGTCCTCAGCAAAAAAATAAAGGGCACAACCCAGAGGTAAATACAAGTTAGAGGTTGATACCACCATAGGGGAGTGGGTTAGTGCAGTGGTTGAGTGCCTGCTTCCCATATATGAAGTCCTGGGTTCAATCCCTGGTATCTCCTTTAAAAAAAAAAAGTGATGCCATCTTCCACGAAGAAGGGCTTGCATTTTGGGATCCATTCGGGCAAACAGTGCTACATCCAATTAGCTCAAGATCAGTTTTGTGGAAACAATGGAGTCTCCCACTGCTTTGGTCAGAAAGGTCAATAGCCCACTTGGCATAACCCTTCCTTGGGCACTATCCGCTGAACAAAGCATCCTTGTCTCTTCTAGTCACAGAAAAACCCTCAGGGTAAATCTTCTCTGGGCAAAGTGATGAAATCACATTTCCTTCCCCAGAGCAGCCACCACTTTGTGCCAGTGTTCCAGGGAAAAGGAGTCAGATCTAACACCAGACACCAACACCGCCCCCTCGGCCACCAAAACGACCCGAGTGCTTAGGCGATGTGGGTCGGAACCAGGGACTCGCCTTCCGCGAAACTCCTCGGTCCAGGGGCGGGAGCTGGGAGTGTGCAGGCTTTTCTGGATGTTGCTGCTGTTCCTGCAAATGTAACGTTGACTTCTGGAGTTGTGGTGCAGGTATCCAAAAACCAGACTTCGCCACCTCCGAGGGGCTCCTTGTCTCACAACACTGCTCTCCTTCTGTGGGCTAACAAAATGCCTTTTGCCTGTATCTGGCTCTAAACCCACGTCCCTTAAAGCTGCATTTGTTTTCAGAGAGCAAAAAGAATGCTGGCAATCCGAGCCCCTCGCATGACTGTGCTGACCTCGGGGCTCCTTTTGCTGTTTTCTTGTGATGAAGTACAGGGCCTACTCTGTTTAGAATTTGAGTGATAGTCAGCCCCATGAACCTACTGGCAGGTTATAAAAACAACAGCTGCGCTTATCAGAGGATGAAAAGAAATGTGCAAGGCAGAAGCCTCTGGGAGAGTTCTTTTAACCCTTCCCCATCTCTCGAGCCTACCGACTTCCGGCTCCCTGAATCACTTTGTGCACCACTGAAGTAAAGTGGGGAGAAAAAAGCTCTGTGGGAGACTACGGAGCAGGGAGAAACTGGCCAAGAGGACACCTGGACTCCAGCATTTTCTAATGTTCTCAGGATCTCCTCTGAGGACCTGAGAGGACAACCACCCCCAAGGAGTGGCAGCTCCACCCGCGCCCTCCTACAGGCCGGGGCGCTGGCCTAGAGGACAAGGCAGCAGCACCAGGCTCCCCTCAGAGGGTGCTAAGGCTGCGGCTGTGGGAATCAGCAGCACCCCGTCCCTCAGCCTGAGGCAGGCCCAGAGCGGGCTTCGGGCCACAGAGGTGGAGGTCCCACCCCCCCACATTCCCTTTGTGGTCTTGCTCAAGCTGTCTATTTTCTGACGCTCAGGGGCCTCATCTGTAAAACGGGGTTAGCCCTCGTCTGGTAGGGTATGTCCTAGGGCGGCTATAGCAAAGCAGGAGGCTGAAAGCACCAGCTGTGCTCCCTCAGGTCAGCGGTTCAAACCTCTCCCGGCTCCTGGCGGTGGCCAGCAGTCCTCGGTGCCTTCCTCAGTCCCCACCCGTGTCTCCACTTGGCCTTCTCTCCATTCTTCTTCTCCTTCTATAAGGACACCAGCCATACTGATCAGGGCCCTTCTAATCCAGGTTGGCCTCATCTTAATGTATTTCCACCTGCAACGACCCCATTTCCAGGTAAGATCCCATTCTAAGGTACTGGGGGTTTGGACTTCAGCATGTCTTTTGGGGATGCAATTCAATCTGTCACAAGGTAGGAGGAAAGCGTCCAAATTGAGTTTTTGTTGAAGGCACTGTGCTGTACCCCTCAGGCGTGTTGGGGCAGAAGACGACTCTTCCAGGTGCAACGAGGAGGTGCAGTTCAGGCTTCCAACACTCCTCTGATCTCCTAAGCAAATATTTCATTTCAGGCGAAACAAGTTTGGTCTTTTGGCAAAATTCTAAAAGGCTCACTTGGGCTTAATGGCCCTTCCTTGATTCGCCATGGTACAGGACTTGGTTTTCCCCAAGATGGCAGCTGAATGATTGCTACCATGGTCTGAAAATGTCACCAGGGAGCACCTTCCAAGGCACTGCTGAGAATAGCTTCTCTACCTGCCATCCTGGCTGTCAGGTCTGACCTGTGGCCACGACCTTTGGGCTCGGGCACCACTAACTTCCAGAGGCATGCCTGTCACAGGGCACCCCTGGGCCTCCTTTCCAGACCTCTGGGGACTCAAGTGAGCAGTTTCTTCCTGGCAGGTAGCAGTGAGCTGGATGGGGAAAAAAAAACATCTTTCAGGAAAGAATGAAGAAGTGAGGAGTAACCTTCTGCCTTGGACAGAAGAAGCAGAGCGCAGAGTGAGGAGGGACATCCCTCGTCAACCTGACTACTGCATCACAAATGGCAGTTCAGCCTTGTGGCCGTAACTCGGCGCTTTTCCACACGCCTGCTCAGGCACTGATGGGAAGTGCTTTTCATCTACAAGTGCAAGTATGGTGTCCTAAAGCACAGCTGGGTCTAGCCAAGATCAAGGGTTGGATAAAAATCAAGTGCTTCTGCCAGATCGATTCTGTCTAAAGTGGACAAGAAATTGTCAGGCGATGGGAGATGTGGCTCGAGCAGTTGAGCGCCTGCTTCCCACATGGGAGGTCCCGGTGCCTCCTAAAGAAACTTGAAACAAACAAGCAAAACAAACATAAAAACCATCCTGACTCAGGGAAGCCAATGTGGCTCAGTAGTTGAGCACCAGCTTCCCACATACAAATTCTCAGGTTCAATCCCCAGAATTCATCAGGCTACAAATCCAAGGATGACGCTGGTTGCGAGGATGTGAGCTCAGAGGGAGCGTTCTAGATTTGCTGCTTCCCCTACGGACCCAGGATCTTGTGCTCAGGACTGACTTGTCTTCAGCAGACAGGTATCCTGTTCTAACTCCCAGGGGCCCTCTGGTCTCCCGCACCTGCCCAACCCCCTTTGCCTCCACTGTCCTCCTTCACAGGGCCTCAGGGCCTCTGCATGGGCTGTGATCTCAGCCGGCAGTGCCCGACTGGCTCTTCATCTCTTTAGTTTTCCGCTTGAAGGTCACATCCCAATGCCATCTTCTTACAGCCCGGAGCTTCCTTCTGCTCTTTGCCCACTCGGCACCATACTCACTTGGCTGCCCTCCTAGCCAGGCAATCCCTCCACAGGGGCAGAGACCATCCTTGTTCATGGCTGCACTTCCACTAAACAAGCAGGCCATCAAAACAGCACTTCTGGCCACCACAGCCCCCACAGGACCCAACAGACTCCTGGCTCTGGAAGTCACCTGCACACGTGCCCTGCAGAAACACCTGGCATTCTGACCTGTCAGGGGGCGAGGTCCCTGCTGTGAATCAGCAGCTCGGAGGGGATGGGCAGTGCTTTGTTTTAGTTTCCAAGAAAAACACTGGCACACGTGCAGCAGTCCGACTCAGCCAGCGTCCTCCTGAACACTCCTAAACTATGCTGCACGATTCCAAGCACTTGTATGACCTGGGATGCCCAATGGGTCAATTGTCTTCCCAGGGATTGGCAAATGTGGGGAAAACAAGTTACCAGTGCCACACCATGGAGATACTACAATGACCCAAATGGGAAGAGGTTACCCCGGACACCCAGGTGCCTCGCTGAACTTGTATGAGGTGGGAAAGCCCAGAGAGCGTCAGCGTCCTCAGTTCAAGGTGCCAGCTGATAACTCGGAAGCTGTGGGGTCACGGTTAAATGACTTTGAGCCTGGCTTCTCGTCCAAGAGGGACCCAATGCTCCCTCAGAACTGTGAGGACTAAATGAGGCAGCACAGGTCATGGCCTGTGGTGTGTAAGTAATAAACGTTAAGCGCCAATCGAAGGTATGCTGCGACACAAACTATTTGGCAGAAGAGTCTGTGCTCTTTTGAGTCCCGTGAGCCTTAACTTTCAGGAAAATTCCTAATGAAACAGGAAGTCTGTTCTCCCAGACAATCTCCACTTTACTCCTCTCCTTTCCATTCTGTAGTTTTTTGTTTGTTTGTTTGTTTGTTTTTTCTGTAGTTCTTAATGACTCTCTTTACTGAACTACTGCTCTTCCAGGAGATGTTGATAGCTTTTGGCCTCTGGAGGAAGTTGAAGCTGCACATTGTCTGGACTCTTAAGTATAAGCAAAGTGGCAGGACTGAGCCCCCAAGGCAAAGCACCAGAGGGAGCAGTGCTGGCCAAGGAGTTAGGAGGCTGGGGTCTTCCTGGCTGAAAGGGCACCACCTTTCAGTCTTGCCATGGTCCAAATGAGGGAGAGGCCAGATCTCGGGCCCCATCCTTCTTTAAGACAGGCTGACTGTATTAGGTTCATGTAACCAGAGATTCTTAGTAACCAACACTTCCCCTATGTGCTGTGAGGCTTTGCCATCGAGGCTGGTGACAGACACCCTGTGCAGGCCACTCTGAGGACAAATGACTTTTTCCCTTCGAACTGACAATGGCAACAGGTAGCTCCTGGGAAGGCCAGTCTATTTCTTCCAATTCACCAGCAGTGAAGAGAGGGATGAAATGAGTATCCAGGAAAAAGCCTCAGTTTCACCACTCACAGAAGTCACCCCACTTCCAGGGACCCTGAGTCCTCAGCTTCCTTGGCCTGGGGCAAATTGCATTTGGGACCTTTTTAAGGCCTTTAAAACATACACACACAACAAACCAGATATTTGCATTCCGATGTCCACAGCATTATTCACAAACGCTAAAAGATGGAAACCTAAATGCCCATCAATCAGTGAATGTATAAACAAAATGTGGTATATGTATTAGTGGAATACCATTCTGCTCTAAGAAGAAATGAACTTGGGATGCATGTGACAACATGGATGAACCTCAAGGATATTATGTTGAGTGAAATATGCCAGACACAAAAGGACGAGTATTGGATAGACCCACTGATGTGAACTAAATACGATGAGTAAACTTACGGAGTTAACCCACAGAGAATAGGATGGCAGGAGAGAGAACATGGGTTAATGGGGAGCTGACACTGAATTCATGTAGCTTGTTTAATAAGGCCGATTGTAAATATGTGGCAATGGACAGAGGTGATGATAGCACATTATAACACTGCCGATTAATAAATGTGATTGGGGCTGAAAGGGGTAGTCTAGGGAGGTTAATTTTAACTGAAAGACAGCTAGGGAGGCTAAATTTAATTGAAAGACATCTAGAGTATAATCTAGAGACTGTTTAATAGTGATTTTGGTGATAGATGAGAACTGTGGTTAATAATATAAATACAAGAATGTTCTCCTACAAAGTGTTATAAGAATGATACATGGGGAAAATACAACTAATGTAACTTACAGACTATGGTTAAAAGTAATACTGCAATTAAAAAAAAAATTCTCCTTGTGCTCATTTTAATATTTTTTCGGATGTATATGGGAAGCAGGAACTCAACCACTGAGCTCCTCTATATTTTACCTGCTCCCCTGTAATATATTTATAGCAAAGGCAAAGAAGGTACCCTATCAATGCTAAAGGTAAAAAAGAAAATAAATATAAATATGAATATGATTAAGCATTTTTAACTTCATTATCAAGGAGACTTTGGTCATGTCATTTAACCAATTTGTTCCCATTTTTGTATCTCTCTGAACATTGGAGAAACAATTGAGTTTGTTTTTAGGATTAAATGTGATAAATGTGCCTGGACAGATTTTTTTTAGAGTAATTCTCCCATAATTTGTTAAGCTGCATTTTGCCTGTTATTTAATTTTTGAGGTTTAAGTGAAGTTTATTATTTAAAAAAAAACAAAAAACAAAACCAGGTAGCACTTACTGATTCCAAGATTCCTGTATAAATTTAGGCCCACAGAACAGATCTTCTGGAACTAACCACGAATGAAATTTCCATGAGGGTTTCTAGATCAGTTTTCCAGTGGGTTGAAGGAATAAGAGTTTCAAGCAAATTAGAGCATACAGGTTATGTGCCTTTCTTTAATTCAGCATGCTCTTTAGACAGCCTAGCTGCAGACGATGCCAGCACACTGGACACTGTCTTCTTCTCTTCTTCAGGCTTTTCAGTAGGAGAGCAGACCCCATTTCTGTGCTGAGTATTGCATATCTCTTTATATGGATTATGCTAAGGTTACCAGAGAAAATGCATGACACTCAATTAAGTCTGAATTTGATAAATAATGAGTATACCCCAAAGAAATATTTGGGACATACTTCCACTGAAAAATAATTTATCTGAAATTCAAATTTGACTGGGCATCCTTCATTTTTATTTGCCAAACCTTGGAAACCTAATTATAGTCTTTTCAAGCCAATGAAGACTATTTGGTTTTTGGAGAGTCTCAAAAGTATTAATAAGCCCAACCTCTCCCCCAACGACAACAACAAAAAAACCACACAAAGAAACTCAAAACAAAACTTTTTTATTTCTGATACATGTGTTAAGAAAAGATATTTATAAGCATCAAGCAAAAAAAAGAGAGAAAGAAAAAAACTGAAAGAGAATGTGTCTTCTTCCAAGTCTCCCTAATTAAGAGCTCAGCACGCCATGGGCCGCAGAGCCACCAGCTCCTCAGGCAGCTCAAAAGCCACTGGTTGCTACTCCTCAGGGCAGGTAGAGACTGAGGGGAGAAGGAGCCAAGTCCACACATGGCAACTTCCTTAAAGAGGCCGGCCTAGGGCTGAGGGACAGTGGAGGCAGCAGGAGCCAATGGCAAAGGGATGACAGAAGCATGCCCGGGCACTACTGCCACCACAAAGGAAACGTTACTGATTCTATGAAATGCCCAGTGGTCAAGGAGCACCCCCACCACACTCCCAGTCTCTGGGCCTTGGCTGGAGGGCGGGTAGCCCTTCCCACATGCTGCCAGCGTCCCCAGTGAGACTGGGCCTGCACAGCCTCAGGCAGGGCACCGTACTGTGTAGGTGAAGACACAAAACACTTCCCTGAGGTTTTAAAAGTCCATTTATTATCCTGATCAAAAGTCACTCAAAATAATACAGTGGCTTTAAAATTTTATTTTTGCACAGCTATACAGTGTGAATGACTAGCTCACCATCCATGGCAGTTTTAAATAAGTTTAACTCTATAAAATTACTGTTGTAAGGCAAAAAGTCCTCATTGCCACATCAAATTATTAATGAAAACAGAATCAAGAATGATGTGCTGGTGACACAGACTGTGGAGTGGCTTGAAACAAGTTGCTCCTCACCTCTCATAGCACAGGGATCAAGGAGCTAAAAACATCTTAGAAGAATCAAATGACACCTGCAACACACTCCCATATAAAGGACCAGCTAATAAACAATTAATGCAAGACATTCAAAAGTGAATCCTCTTACTTCTTCTTCTTTGTGTAATACAATTTTTCTTCCAGTGGGACTGGGACCATCCCTTCACACTCTCTTACTTCCTTAGTGAGCGGGTGCTTGACAATATTTGGTCGGATCACATCAGTGTCTCGAGACAAATGATCCAGCATGCTTTCCACAACTGTTGTTGGTGCATAAAAATCCACCAAGAAATACCTGCAATAAAATTTAAAAATTACAAATTCCTGCATTCTGAAATACAAGTCCACTCTTCTGGTCAATGTTTTCATTTTACTCTTCCCCAGAAAACATCAACTCCATACAAACACACACCTTTGTTAAAAGACACTACTAGGGAAGCGTATGTGGCTCAAATGACTGGGCTCCCACCTACCACCAGGGAGGTTGCTGGTTCAGATCCCAGCGTCTCCTAAAGAAGACAGCAAACTGGTGTGATGAGCAGGCATGGCAAGCTGATACAAGAGACACAACAAAGCAAGGAACAGAGATTCCTGGTGCCTCCTAAAGAAGACAGCGAGCTAGTGCAACAAGACAATACAACAAGAGATGGAGGGAGGAAAAAACATGATGCAATTAAGCACCTTCCTCTCACATCGGAGGCCCTTGGGTTCAGCTCCTAATGCCTCCTAAATGAAACAAGGAAAATGAACAGATCCAGCAAGTGAAAAACAATAGGGGGGGAATTAATTAATTAATTTTTAAAAGACACTACTAGCTCACCAGCCTACACAGATGTGTAGTAGGAGGCCCAGTCTCCCTCTTCCAATGGTCTGTCCCATTATATTCTTGCGAAAGTGTGAATCCAAACAAATTTTGGGCAGCAAAGAATTGTGACATTACATAGAGGGGGAAGTATTAGAAAGTATGGTAGAATTATGGGTACAAGAACAGAATTTTCTAACCCAGTGACAAGGCTTACTTTTAAAAATCATTAGTTGAGGCTTTGGGAGAACATCCAGGCACTGTGTGTCTTCTCATTTGCCAAAGGATTTTACAGGTGGCCTAATGCACCTACAAGACACAGTAAGTACCCTTAGCCACACCACACAAACAAGGAAGAAGATTAGCAAAGTTATCCTGCACATTCAAGAACTAACAAGGAACAAAAAGAAAATTATTTGAAAGAATTTAACATTAATTTACTCAGATCAGACAAATGCAGATGGGGCATCCCACATAGTTCCTTGGTCTTAGAAAAGAGTAAGCGCTTCAGCAGCAGCCACCTGGATGAGGACACAAAGGAAGAAGCACCTTCTTCCATGCCCAACCCTCCTCACAGTTCTAAAACTTTATGCCACCCTTGTACTGTCCCATAGCACTTTATCACCACCGACAAATCTACAGTATCTATCTGACAGTGGGAGTGTTAGCATGAAAGGTGAGAATTCTCACAGAAGGCAGGAAAAACCAAAATGAAAATGGAAAAAACAGCAAGGATAGAAGTCATAGAAAAAGTATGGCATTTTTGTATAATTCTAGACAAGAGGGGTTCAAACTCTTAAGAAAAAACTTTCCCTGAGCATTCACTCTTAGCCAAGCCTAGGGAGAAAGCCATTCAATAAACAAATAATTAAAAGCACAGAAAAATACCATGCAAACACTCATCAAAAGAAAGCTCAAGAGGCTACTGTCATCGAGACAAAGTAGACTTACCAGAAAGAGAAATACTCAAATCCACAATTAAAGTTGGAGCCCTCACAACTCCTCCCTCAGTCATGAAGAGAACTTGTAGGCATAAAATCAGCAAGAATACAGAAAAAGCAAAAAACGCCACCAAGCAACTGGATCTAACTGAACCTCTACAGAACTCTCCACTCAACTACAGCAGAATATACATTTTTCTCAAGGGCACACAGAACATTTACCAAGACCCACCAGATTCTGGGCCATATAGCAAGTCTCAACAGATCTAAAGGGATTCAAGTCATAAAGAAAGACCTTGGAAAAACCCCCAAGTTCTAGGAAACTAGCACTTACCTTGACAACCTATGTGCCAAATAAGAAATCAAAAGGAAATTAGAAAGTACTTTGAACTGCATGAAAATGAGAACATAATATAACCAAATTTTGGGGATGGTACTATAATAGTACTTGTGAGAAGATTTATAGCATTGAACACCTATGTAAGAAAACTTAGAAAGACCTCAAAATCAATGACCTCAGCTTCCAAACTTAAGAAACTGAAAAAAAGAGCAAATTAAATCTAAAACAAGACAAAAAAGAAAATAACGAAGATCACAGCAGAAACCAATGAAACAGAAAACAGAAAAATAGAGAACATCTATTGGATTAAAAGTCAGTTCATTGGGGAGTAGACATAGCTCAGTGGTTGAGCACCTACTTCCCATGTACAAGGTCCCAGGCTCAATCCCCAGTACCTCCTAAAACAAACAAACAAAAGACTCAGGTATCTATGAGAAAATATCAAAAATCTAACAAAAAAAGTCAGTTCATTGAGAAGATCAACAAAATTAGTAATGCTTCTAGCCAGACTGATGAGTGAGAAGACACAAATTACCAGTATCAGGAATGAGAGAAGTGAAATCACTGCAGATTTTATAGATATTAAAGAGATAATAAAAGAATATTATTGTTAAAGATTGAGTCATGCCCCCCACAAGAGACATGCGCAAGTCCTCTAGTCCTGTGGATGTGAACCCTTGAAGACATGAATTAGTTAAGAAGTGGCCTCATTTGTGAATAGTATCTTCAAAGATCCCATTGAGATAAGAGGAGATTGAATCAGGATGGGCCTTACTTCAGTATGACTGGAGTCTATAATTCCCGAGGCAAAGGAAACTGGACACAGAAGTAGCACCTAGAAGTCAGCAAAAACCAGAGTAACAGCCAGCAGGAGAGCGAGCACACCATGTGACAGGGGACTGCCGAAGAAAGCCCGCCCTGCCAATATCTTGATGTTGAACTTCTAGCCTCCAAAACTATGAAACAATAGATTCTAATGTTTAAGTCAACCCATTGTGTGGTATTTGTTATAGCAGCCCTGGAAAACTAAGACTATGATAAACAATTTTATGCAGTAAATTTGATGACTTAACTTTCCCACAAAGAAAAGCCCTGGCCCAGGGGGTTCACTGATGAATACTACCAAACATTTAAAGGAAAAACACCAGTACTGACACAAACAAGTTCAAAAAATAGAAAAGAACAGAACACTTCTCAATTTAGTCAATGGAGCCAGCATTACCCTGATACCAAAAGCAGACATTAGAAGAAAGAAACAGACCAACAGCTCTCATGAACACAGATTTTTAAAATTCTAAATAAAATTTTAGCAAATCAATTACTATAATATATAAAAAGGATATGTCATGACCAAGTAGAGTTTATCCCAGGTAGGCAAAGTTGGCCTACCATTCAAAAACTAATTTATTTCATCACATTAATAAACTAAAAAAAGAAAAACCATATAATCATTTCAACAGATACAGAAAAAAAAGCATTTAACAAAATCCAATATCCATTCCTAATAAAACCTCTCAGCAAACTAGCAATACAAGGACCTTCCTCAATCTTATAAAAGGCATCTATGTAAAACCTACAACTAACATCATACTTACTAGTTAACCTGCTGAACGTTTTCCCCCTAAGACTGGGGGCAAGACAAGAATGTCCACTCTTACTACTTCTAGACAACACTGTACTGGAGGTTCAATTCAATAAGGCAAGAAAAAGGCGATAAAGAAAAAGAAATAAAAGGCATCCAAATTGGTAAGGAAGAAGTAAAACTGCATTTGCAGATGACATGATTGTGTATAAAGAAAATACAAAGAAATTTATTAAAAAGACAGTAGAACTGGACTGGGAGAGAATGTAAACTACAACATAAACTATAATGCACGGTGTGCAGCAATTCTATAAAATGTGCTCCTCAAATGCAATGAATGTACCACACTAATAAAAGAAGTTGTCAATGTGGGAGGAATGGGAAGTGTGTGGAGTGGGGTATATGGGAATCTCTTATATTTTTAATGTAATATTTTGTGTGATCTATGTATTTTTAAAAAAGATAATAAAAAATTTAAAAAAGATAGAATAAGTGAGTTTATTAGCAAGGTTGCAGGATACAAGATCAATATGTAAAACTCAAATTAATATTTCTAGTACTTACAACAAGCAATCTGATCCTGAAATTAAAAATTAAATACTTGGGAATAAATCTGACAAAAGGTATGCAAGACCTGTATGCTAGAAACTACAAAACACTACTGAGAGAAAGTAAAGATATAAATGCAGAGACATATCTTGTTCACGGGTCAGAAGATTCAAAGTTAATCAGATATCAATTCTCCCCAGTTTGGTCTATAAATTCAATGGACTCCTCATTACAATCCCAAAAAACTTTTTTGTTATAAATGAACAAACTGATTCTAAAGTTCATATGGAAATGCAAAAGACTTAGAAAAGCCAAAACCTTGACAGAGAACGAAAGAGTTGAAGGACTAACGCTACCCTAATTTCAAGACTTACAAAGCTGCAGTCATCAAGACAGTCTGAGTACTGGCATAAAGACAAATGGCTCAACAGAACAGAATAGCGTTCAGAGAATCCAGAAATAGTCCTATACTATATGCACAACTGATTTTCAACAAAGGTTCAAAGTGGACAGGGAATAGTCTATTCAACAAATGGTGCTGGAACAACTGATACCATACGCAAAAAAACAAACTTCAATCCATACCTCATGCCATCTACAAAAATTATCTCAAAAAGGATTGTGGATCTAAATGTAAAATCTTAAACTATATAACCTCCTCAAGAAAAATTAAAAAGTCCTCTTCAAAAGATACCCTTAAGACAATAAAAAGACAAACCACAAAATGAACAGAGTTGAAAGCAACACATTATAACAACTAACACTGTTGATTTATAAATGTGATTGTGACTGAAAGGGGTAGTCTGTGGAAGTAAATGTCAACTGAAAAGAAAATAGAGAATAATCCAGGGAATGTATAAGAGATTTAGGTGGTGGATGAAGATTGTGGTTAGCAGTATACTATAAGAATGCTTTTCTTTTACAAAGTGCTAAGAATATGGTGATGCATGGGAAAATTACAACTAATGTAACTTACAGATGATAATTTACAGTAATACTGTGATATTTTGCAGCAATGGCAAGAAGATATTTTTTCATACCAAGGGACAACAATGGTAGGGTATAAGGGGTATGGGATTCTTCCTTTTGGAGTAATGAAAACATTCTAAAATTGAGGTGATGACAGCCACAACTCTGTGATGAAGATGAGAACCACTGAGTATACACTTTGAATGGATTGTACAAAGCATGGGAGTGTATAATCCAGGAGTGGAAGACAGGAATGTTTTCTCCTGAGCGATAGCAAATACATAATACTAATATAAAGTGTTAAATTGAGTGGGTTGGAGGAAAAAATATATAAAATGTAAGATATGGGCTATAGTTAGCAGTAATATTTTGAAGATGCTCTTTCATCATTTGTAACAAATGTTTCACAACAATGCAAGGTGATGGTGATGGGGAAATGTATAAGAGACTGGTATGATGATATGCATGTTTGTTTTGTAAATTCTCAAATTTGACTATACAGTTATTGTTTATATATGTTCATGTATGAATTATACACTTCAGTAAAATTTTATTTTAAAAAAAGACTAAACATAATATTGAAAATCATATCTCCTCTATATTTTTTATTTAACATTTATGTAATCTAAGGCTTCTTTAAAAAGAAAAGAAAATCATATGTCTGGATAAAGAACATGTACCCAGAATAAAGAACTCTCAAAATTTGATAAGAAAACAAATGTGTAAAAAATGGGCATAAAAAATGAACACATATTTCATCAAAGATACATGACAGCAATTAAGGACATGAAAAGATGCTTAACACCATTTAGTCATTAAAGAAAAACAATTAAAACCACGGGGATACTATTAGAATGGCTACTATAAAATAAACACTGGCCATACCAAGTGTTGGTGGGAACAGAGGACTGGCACTTTCATATGCTGCTGATGGGAATGCAAAACAATACAACCACTTTGGAAAACAGTTTGGCAGTTTCTTAAAAAGTTAAACATACACCTGCTATTATAATCAAGTCATTCTACACATACAGATTTATCCAAGAGACATTAAATCATGTGTCCATACAATGACTTCTATACCAAAGTTCATAGCAGCGTATTTTTAACAACTACAAACCAGAAACAATCATCCATCAAAATGAGAAATGATAAATCAACTGCAGTATATTCATATAATTCTATTCAGCAATAAAAAGGAATAAATTACTCTCTTGCCTTTGCCCTGTCCCACTGCCTGTCCCAGTGCCTCTTCCTGCCTTCTGTGCCCTGCTCTCACCATATTCCCCCCTACCATGATGAACAACACGCAAAAAAAAAACCCTGGGCATTTATCATCTATAATGTGGAATCGTACTCTATAAATCAGCCCTCTCCATCACTCTTTGGCCCCTTCCTCTCTACCTGGGACCCATGATCTGTTACTTTCTCCCATTTCTCTTCCCTCCCTACCTTAATAAATTACTGGCCTGTTTTTTTTTTTTTTAAAAAAAGGAATAATGTATAGATAAGTACTATTGATGAATCTCAAAGTAATGATTCTCAGAATAGTGGTAGAAACTGGAGTTAAAGAATATATCCTGTCTGATCTCATCTACAGTGCAATTCTAGAAAGTATAAACTAATCTATCTACTGAAAGATTACTGGTTGTCCTGGGATAGCGAAACAGGTGGAAGGAGGGATTGTGCAAAAGGAATTTTTCAAGGTGATGAATATGTTTATTATCTTGACTGTGGTGAAGTTCCATGGATTTAGACATATATATATATATATATGTCAAGTCTTATTGAATGGCACACTTTAAATATGTGTACTTTATTGTATGCCAATTTTACCTCTATAAAACTGTTAAAGGTTACTTAGGAGGCTGAATGGGCAAGGCATGGTAAATGACTTGATACAGGGAAGGAAGGCAATGAAGGAGCAATTACAGCTGATGAAGACTCCCAGACTTTCTTGATAAATGTTCCCATCCACTATCCAGCAAACTTCTTGAGGCAGCAACTTGGACATTTGTAAAGAAACCAAATCTGGCCAAATTCTCCACAGCTTAATTTGCTTGTCTATTTCTACACCATACAGCAGGCACTAGGGTTGCAATCATCCAAATCATGAACTGCTCATTCGTTCAACATTTGACTATTGACTGCTTATTATGAGCAAGGCTCTGGATTGGAGCCTACAAAATAAATATGCTCAACCTCAAATCACCTCCTCCTGGACAGCCATCAGCCCCTTTCCCCCATCCCCACCAAATTTTTAATTTCATTCTGGCCATCTGCTAGCCAGGGCACCCAACAAAGCTCCCAGCATTCCTTTTTCACCCATTTATCCATTCACTCAGTCTTTTTTTTTTTGGAGGTATTGGGGATTGAACCCAGGACCTCATACATGGGAAGCAAGCGCTCAACCACCTGAGCTACATCTGCTCTCCTCACTGTTTCTTTTCACTCATGAAAACGTCTTTCCAAACTACCATGGGTTATCATTATGGATTGCACCCTGTCTGCCAATATTCCCAGCTTACTTAAATTGTAGAGCAGGTTTTCTCTGAACACATACACGTTTTCTCTGAGCATCTCTTACTCTACCCACTGTCTAGTTCCCTTAGGAAAATCATCCTTTCTCGCTTTATTCCACTACAGACCTGTGCTGATGGCTTGGGGCTGGTGAAGCGCTGTTTACTACACAGGATAACAGGGAGCGGAGAGCTGCTAAGCACCTGACCACTGGAGGCACTCGGGACCGCAGCCCCTCCCCTCGGCCAGCCCTGCACGGCTCCGGGCCCCTCCCTCCAGCACTTCCACAAGCAACTCCTACTCACCCTTCCTCACAGTCAAGAATTCAAGTTAGTAAAATACCATGTGTGGGGTTGTTTTGGTTTGAATTATGAGAGCGTTAACAGCACTGCTTTCTTCCAGTTTCTATTCAGCTGCACCACAGGCTTAGGAAGACTTTTTGTTGCCTAGACCAGAAATCTAAACATGTTTCTGAAAAAAGCATGTTTACACTTGCCAACAACCAATTCAACCATCCCCAAATCAGTTCTCAAGCAACCTGTCAACTGTGTTCTCCATACACCAGAACTCACCAAATCGTCCCTAGACATACACCCAAAGCTATGGATACCATTTTGTGATAAGGGCAAACAGGAAACCCATGGATGGAAACTAGAAGCTAGACATATGAGAAACCTCGCATTTTAGAACTTAAAAAGAAATGTCTTACACAGCACTTTCCAAGTTTCAAAGCGTTTTCAACTTAAGGAGTTTCTGAGGAAAAGGACAGAGGGGAAATGGAGGTCCCACTCATGTGGCAATTCAGGAAATGGTGGAAGAAGTGGTGTCGAAGGTTGGTTTGGATCCAGCAGCCTTCTCTCCAGCAACAATTACTAAGACTAGGAGTTCTCAAAGCACTTCCTACCTTTGAGTCTTACAGTCTAATGTGGGTAAGAGAGACTCAGAATTATAACGCAGGACACAAGACGCCACAGACAGCTTTTGGAGCACCAATGGGTCACAGAATCATAGAAAGCAAGTGCTGGAAAAGACCACATGGATAATACAATCCAACCCCTTCAGGGTGGTTATGAGGTAACTGAAGCCCAGAGAGGACCTCATCTGCCAAGGGGTCACAAAATGAAAGGCAGGCTCAGGACCCCAGACTGCACAGTGCCTCTCTCTATCACATGTCTTGTTCACTAGCACTGAGCTTTCTGGAAGCCCCAGGCCTGCAAATTCTGAGTGATCTCTGGCTATTGGAGGTTCCCCATTGCTCCCCAGATCCCTTGGGCCTTTCGTACTCTAGATACCGCTCTGCCTTCCCTCCACCAAGCATGACACTCTCCTCCCAACCAAACCCACCCAAGAGCACTGGCCAAAATACCCTTGGGTTTATGTCCACAACCACAACTTGTGACAATATTTCATATGCATCACTGTGAAGATCTGTGCCTGGGGCTCATGTGGACAAAAACCACTTCCACCCCCATCTCCTGATTACACCATGGAAATTTCCATGAAAAGGAAACACTACCAAAGCATAGAAAGGGGGAAGTGGCTGATAGATGGGGAGATCTTACTGAATTCACCACTCTCTGTTAAAAGCTGAACTCCTAATGCTCCCAATTCTGCTCTCAGGGAACCAAGCTGTACCTCTCCCTCCCCCACATGAGGGAACCAGGTCAAAGACCAAGATAAACTCAAACTCTGTCTGCAGCGGTGGCCCAAGTACACAGGTACATTTATGGCTGTCCCATACAGAAGGGCCTTGACCCTTTTCTGACTGCTTCCAGTATATACTCTTGTGTTCTCACCTATTTACCTTGGGGCAAACTGAACTGGTCAATCAACATCTACTATAGGCTCCAGGCTGTGTGTGCCTCATCTTTTTAACCTCCTTCTAGAGGACAAGGCTGTGTGTGCCTCACCTTTTTCAACTTCTGATGTCTTCCAGCTGGGAAGGGAGGCCACATGCACAGAAAAAACTATCCCCCAGAGAGCCCCAAAAGAGAGTCAGCACAAACAAGCAGCAGATACAAGGACTCCTGTGCTAGTAGAGACCCAGGCTTCCGCACCTGCACAAGCCTCCCACCCTGCTGTGGACACCCAGCCCTGCTGCTGGCTCTCCAAACCACCAAGACCTGACAAAGGAGAGTGGGACTTTCTACAGCCGTGACAGCAGAGTGTAGCTCCACAGTGCCATTTTCATAAATGAAGATAGTGAGGCCCATAACAACCTATGTGGGTTATGGGCCTAGACAACTTCTGATGCCTGCAAGGATCCCTTTCCCACAACAGCACAGGCTTAGGACAGGCCTGTAAAGAACTCCTGAGACCTGTTTCCTCTATCCCGTTGAAGGCTGCCAGGGAGAAACCATCCGCAAACCCAGATGAGCTGATGCTCCAGGGAGGCGCCAGAAGGGGAGATCCAAGGTCACTTGAGGAACCGGACAGCCGTTCTTCCCCACCTTCATCCTGGCCCTATGTTGGCTTCTTCCCTTCATCACGGGCAGAATCAAAACACAAGACCAGGGAGCGATGGAGCTCAAGTGACTGAGCACCTGCTTCCCAAGTATGAGGTCCCAGGTTCAATCCCCAGTGCCTCCAAAAAACAAACATATAAATTAAAAAACCAACTCTCAATGGAGAGGCGATACAGCCCAGTGTTTGAGCACCTGCTTCCCATGTATGAGGCCCTGGGTTCAATCACTAGCACCTCCTAAAATACACAAACAACCCCACAGGACCAGAGGTCCTAACACACGTGGACTCTTATCTCCATCCTCTCAATAAGCTCCCACTCAGGGTAGAAGAGTTCAGAATTACAACTGCACTGAAACTGCCCAGACATACCAAAAGGCTGACATTCCAATAAGAAAAAAAATAGTTTTCCAAAAATCCAGCTCAATCATCTAAAATCTAAATATCATATCATACATCTCAAACACCTCCAACCATGTGCTACAGGAGCTCAAGTAAAGTGGTGGTTTTTCAGACCGGGAAGCCAGGGCTGACGTAAGCATTACCATCACCTTAATTACAAAGCCCAGCAACATTTATATTTTAAGGTGTTTTCCCATGTGTGGTTCTAATTATAGAATCACATCATCTACACAGGTTGGCGTCAGTTTTACCTGAGCATCTTTCTCTTCTATTAAAAAACACTTAACTTTTATGCAACATCAACTACAGAAGTACAAGTAAGAAGATGATTGATACCAGGCAGGAAGAAGAGGCACAAGCTGGAGGAAGAGCCAAGTATTTTGTAGGTAGAACCTGACTACATGGTCTTCAAGGGGGATAATTTGCCTGTCTCTGTATTTCTTACAATGCTCTTATACTACAAAACCCTACACTACAATACCTGAAACCCCAGAAAAATGGCTTCTCTTGGACAGTGCCTAATACTGGAAAATGAGGGTCCCAAGAACACTCCACCCAGAGCAGTAGTTTCATGAGCGGAAAACACCAGCAGCTCTCAGTGTCCCTTCTGTCCCGCCCCTCTAGGGTTCCACTCACATCACGTGCAGACACAAAGCTATGCAGACTTCCTGGGGCTGCCAGTCCCAAACTAGTAGGGAATGTGTCTTCCTGTAATGCTTCTAAATGTCAAGAGCATGCTTTTTTATTTCACTTCTGTCTGAACCCAATCGTTTTCCTAAAAAGAGACCTGCTTGAATTTGGGCTATAGGCTTTGTCTCTGTCTCAGACATAGCCACACTCACATAAACCCTCCCCTTCTCCCTAGCAGACAAGTGGAAATTTCCACCCAAGCGCTCAGTGGCTCCCAGGGTGGGGGAGGGATCTGCAGCCCTGAAGCATCCTTCAGCCTCTGAAGAAAGCAAGCCAGCTCCGTTTGAATGTCAGTTCCTAGACTATACAGATACAACCTTGCTGGGTGCAGGCTTCACCGAGGCAAGAGAGTCATTCACCTTCAAGACAAGGCACCCTTTCATGGCAATGTCCCATGTCTTTTTACATCTGCTGGGTCTGATTCTTACAAATCTTGGGACTCTGCTACTACAAAAGAAGCCTCCAAGGCCACAGCAGTCCTGCCTTGTAACTTACACACAGGAAGGGGGTCAGGATGCTGTCCTTGACTTAATGCTAGCAGAAGAGCACGAGAACATGGAAATGTTCACAATGGGGAAAAACACGGAAGAGAATCAGTCTCCTCCAGGAGGGTGCCAGCTCTCCTGGAGTAGGCTGCAAGCACATTTGGGACTTGCTCAGTAAAATTCCACTGATTTATCATAGGGCCAGTTATTTTTAACATTCTGCTTACCCGTAAATAGAAGCCTATTTTATATGTAGGCCAGCAGATCTTTACTATAAAAGCACCTATCCAAATTTTAAAGCAGATGAGAACGGGGAAGAAGGGGCAAAAGAGGCAAGAAAAAATCCTTTTTATCAGGCTGGCGTTGAACAAGTTGGCCTGATATACTGCAGTAAAATCACCTGGTAAAAACAGAACAAAAAACCTTCTGGGGCATCCTGGGGCAAACAAGCACAAGCCCAACCCAGGAATATGGACCACAGTTTCTTCAACAGCTCACTCTCCTGCACAGAAAATCAACCTCAGTCTCCGTCCAGTCCAGTTTAAGGAAAGAGAGCCTTAAACTAGGATGTGCAATCCTGGAGAAGGATGTTCAAGTGGTTCTGGCAAAGGATGACTGAAACCAAGACTGAGTAACACGCCTGCCCCTTTTTAGGAAGGTTCTAAGTAAGCAGAAGGGAGCAGTGGGAAGAGATGCTAATGTAACATCCTCTTCTTTGGGGCCCCACGGAAGGTGGGGACAAAATACTACACACCAACCTGACCTTTCCCACAGAGCTGATGAGGTAGGCAAGTGAAGTAAGAAAGGGGAGATCATCTAGGGACCCACAAGAGACCAAAGCCAACCCAGAGCTGGGAATGGACCCCAGGCCTTAGAGACCTCCTCTGGGTAGGTCCCCAAAGGCTTTCAGACACCACCCCGTGATGACAGATGGTGAGCAGGGCCAGAAGCTTCCATCGGTAAAGCCTGGTCCTGAAGACCCAACTCTTCAACCACCCCAACCTGGCCTGAGCAGCAGCAGAGGCATCTGGTCAAATCCTGTCCCTAAACACCCATCATGGACTTAAGAGACTTCCCTTGGGAAATTAATAAATGACAGGTGTCAGAGATACCTTGCCTGTCCATGAGAAGGGTGCCCTGACTCAGGCTCTACTCTGCTGTCAAGAAGAACACAGAAACAGCATTTTTAAAACAAGTTTTGAAATGGTACTCAGCTGTACATAAATGGCTCGCCCAATTCTACTGACCTGCACCAATTTTAGGTTTCTGCGGACTGGCCTGGGAACCTAACCATTAAGTTGTTCCATTGGGAAAATAGGTTCCCAGTTATAAACAACAGACTTACAGACAAACTTCTGGAACATAACCAGTTTCTAGAGTGGGGACTGACCAAAGAATTTGGAACATAATAAGTGTATTTTAATTTTTGGTGTAAACTGGTAATATACTTAATATAGTAATAAATACCAGGTACTACTTCCAAAGCCTAACCCCCTCCTCTGAGAAGACTCCCCAGATAACCCTGAAGTAGGAGGATCCTTCCTCCCTAGGCCCTTTTATACCTCCTGTTCTTCTGGGTCTCCTTGGCATGTAAGTCACAGGGAGATGGATCTAGAGGACATAAAGACAGGAAAACTCAGTAGCTGTCACCCAGTATGATGGGAAATAACTGCAACAGAAGTGCCTGGGGCTCAACCCGCCTGGCACTCACTCCCTGGTCATGCTGGCCCCTTTGCACATCCTAGTAGCATTATGCAGTCAAGTCCCTATCAGACCAGAAACAACTTGTGACCAGGAACCACAACGATCACCTGAATCACCAAGACCTACGAATACCACTAGGACACACTTCTCCCTGTGAAGTGTTAAAGCAATAAACACAGATTACCAACAGAACCACAATGCGCCAGGGATTCTCTAAGTCCTCTGAGAGATTCATTCATTAGCTGGCTAAAAAGGATTTCAAATCAGTGCCACGCCAAAATTAGATATATCCCATGACCTCCAGGGCTACTGTAAAAGAGTCACAACTTTTAATGCCAAATTTGTAACTGCCAAGTCTACTCTATTCCTTCACAACCACTTCAAAACAGTGAGCCTTCCCAGTACCCAGATTAATGTCTGGTACATGAGCCACTCGTAAATGTCTGTAACACCTTTCTGTGGTTATGTATAACATATAAAAAGTTTTTGCTGAATGAACAAAATGCCTGGTACAAACATGGCCAGGGCCAATGACTATGGGCCGAAGCCAAGAGACTATCAGACTAACCTCAAGTTCCATAATGCCCATTTCTGACACACCACACAATTCCAAATCTTTATCCAAATAACCCCAAAACACATTAGTCCCTCATATCTTCATTTACCAAAAGTCATCATGGTCTCGTCACCCTCAACCCCCAAGATAGCTCCCTCATCTGTTTGCTTGTTGTTGTTGGGTTGTTTTGTCTGCTTGTTGTCTGTTTTTCTTCTTTAGGAGGCACTGGGAACTGAGCCTGGGAACTCCCATGTGGGAGGCAGGCACTCCACTGCTTGAGCCACATTCTCTCCCTGTGCATTTTTTTTTCTCCCTCATTGTCTGTTCTTCTGTTTTTTGGGTTTTTGTTTGCTTGTTGTCTGCTTGTCTTCTTTAGGAGCCACCAGGAACTGAACCTGGGACCTCCCACGTGGGAGGGGTATGCCCAGCTGCTCGAGCCACATTTGTTCCCCATGGTCTCTTCTTATTGGGTCTCATAAAAATAAAGTACCATGGTCAAAATAAGATTGGGAAATGCAGATATCTTATTGAAGGGCTGCTCACCATTTATATGTCAGTGAGTGTTCTGAGTCCCTAAAAGGGATTCAATTATGCAAGATTTCCCACATCTAACTGATCACAGACACACAGCCCTTCTGCATTTCGGTGGAACATCTCCATGAAACTAGTGTGTCAGAAATCATACTTTGGAAAATAACTGCCTTCAACAAATGAATATCAGACAGTGATATTCCAGGAAAAAACACTTAAAATATGAACATCCCCCACTGACTGGGACCACCTTTCTGACTACATGTAATGCACATGTATAATTACACTTTAGGAATGTTGCCTCTCTGTGCTAAGGAGTCTACACTTAACTACATTACTCTTTTTTTTTTTTTTTTAAGACTTATTTTATTTATTCCCATCCTCTCATTTTGCACTTGCTATCTGTTCTCTTCTTTTTTTCAGGAGGCACTGGGAACTGAACCCGGGACCTCCCATGTGAGAAGGAGGCACCCAATCACTTGAGCCACCTCTGCTCTCTGCTTGATGTCTCCCTCATTGTGTTTCTTCACTGTGTCTCTTTGCTGTGTCATCTTGTTGTGCCAGCTCACTGTGCCAGCCCATCACATCAGCTCACTGTCTTGCTCATCTTCTTTAGGAGGCACCAGGAACCAACCTGGGGACTTCCCATGTGGTAGGCAGGTGCCCACCTGCTTGAGCCACATCCACTTCCCTCTACATTATTTTAGGAACAGAAATAAAATCAGCAAATATAAACAAACTAAGTGACTACAACACAGCCCTTGTTAGGGCTGTGTACCTTGTCAGCAATCCAGGCTGTTGTTGTGAGCAGTTCTGGCTTAGTCCCGGGTGGATCCTTCCACGAAACAGAAATAGCACCACACCCACTGCTCCCCACCCTAATACTGTGCAAGAGGTCTGCAAACCAAATGTGCTAATGCCATGGTTCTCAAAGTGTGGTCCTCGACCAAGCAGCATCAGCATTACTTGGGCACTTGTTAGAAATGCAGATTCTAGGATGCTGGTTGTGCCAGCCCTCAACAAAGTCAAATCCTCTACTTGGGAAAAGGGCAGAAAGAAGCACCCCTACTGAAAATCCACACAAACACCAAGGGAATGAGGACACTGCCACAAGAAGAGGAAGCTAACTTATCTCTGTGTTTGGTGCCTACCAACAGAGAACCTGGCTAATCATTCTTGGCCAATGAATATGCTGCTCTTTGAACAAAAAAGCAAAAGGGTTCATAGCTTAGCTGTCAGAACCCATTTTTAGTTTAAAAAAAAAAAAACAAGAAAGAAATGTTACACACATGCACACATACACACACAACCTCCATCCCTCATTGTTATTTTGATCGTGGAAGAAGGCTAGCCACAGTAAATTCCATGTTGCCTAGCAACACCTCAGGCACTCTCTTAAAAGGCACTCTCAAAAAGCTAAACACAAACACAAAATAAGGTGAAGCAATCAGAAGATGCCACTGACAGCAGGTGCCTCATCTCAGCAGCAGGTCTTGATGCAGTAGGAAAGCCCTCAGGCCCCTGCACGCTTCACCCTCAAAGGATCACCAGCACCTGAGGGGCTAAGAGCAGCATTCTCACAACATGCAGGAGGGTCTACAGAGCGCCTATGCAGAGACGATACTCCTTGATGCCTGGGACAATGCAACCAGGATGAGTCCCCAAGGACGTGGGAAGTACAGATGATATATGACTTGTTCAAAGTCATACAGACAGAGCTCATGAGTCTTCTCCCAATTCTGGACTTTTTCTATTAGGCTAAAAACGACTTCCCATCTTCTCCATTGCCTACTTCTGGAAAACCCAACAATATGAAAAGACTCATCCTCTATAAGAGAAACCATGGATGTAAAAAGACACCATTAGGGTTTAGAGAAGCTTTAAACCAACTCAACAAACTGGTCTCAAAGCATTTCTATGGAGATAGCTATTACTATAGAATCAAATCCTTGGCATATGTTTCAGGAAGTTGATAGGGGGCTGTGGGAAGAAAAAAGGTCCATTAGAGAAAAATTGTGATTTATTAGGTAGAGCAGGTAGTAAACCCTTTTCCTCTTGCAGATTAGGATCTGGTTATAAACATTAGCCATAAGAAACAAACTGTGCTTATTAGCTACAACCTACATATTTACAAAGAATGCCTTCAGCATGTGGACAACACATTGCTTACGGTGGCATTTTACTGAAGACAAAAGTTAGAGAAATGCCAGGGGAAAAAGGTGTGTAGGTTAACAAGAAAAGTTTTCTGCTATTGAGACCTCATATACTTGTAGCTCCTAGCACAGCCTATATGTTTGTCTTCTGGTCAAAGTTTAACAAGTGCCAGTATAACTGCCTCCCTTCTGCGCGTGGCATCCCCAGGACACACGCCGCACCCCACTGGGCACACTCAGGATCTGTGAGGCTGTAGGGAGTTCTAGGATGGATTGTATTCTTGACTGAACCCATCAAAGACATTTCTGGTGATTCCTAAAGAAACCTACCCTCCTCGGCTGTGCCGCTGATTATGGGAGGAGATCTTATAAGGAAGCGCTCGCTCGCCCAGGTTTTCCAGGTTCCTCACTATGGCTCCTCTGTCCATCAGGGCTTCAATCGTGCGTTTCAAAGCTGCAGCGGTCTCTGGCTGTTTGGTGTATTCGTTTTTAAAGAGAAGCAGAAAACACATCAGAATCATTATAACAAGAAAGATGAAATGTGGGCAGTTCCGATTCTAACAGCTCTATTGGTAGAGATCTTTGGTAGAAGCAACAGAAACTGTCTTTGGCTAATTTAATATTTAAATTTTTTTTTTAAAAAAGGCATATATTGTAAGGATATGAGATAGCTCACAGATATGGAGGAAAATCTGAAGAGCCAGGCTTCAGAGGGTTCAGGGACCTGAGCAGCTCCAGGGATCTGGGAGGCAGCAACTACTGAGTAGCTTCTTTACAGCTCTTCGGCCAGGATGGATCCATGTCAATCACTGTCAGGCCTTGTGTCCTATGACTCAAACTTCAAATTCCAGGGGAGAGCATCCTACCAGCAGGACATCTTGATTGACCATCCCACCAAAACCATACCCATTGGGAAAAAGCGTTTGTTCCCCAAAGTAAACTTGGGAGACTGTAACCAAAAGGGTGGAAAAGCTGATGTAGCAGTTTGATATGGTTATGTATTCCAAAAATAGATACTGGATTATGCTTGTAATCTGATCTGTACCTGGGCATGATTGAGTTCTGATTAGTGCACCCCACCAAGGGGTGGGGACTCACAGATAAAAGGCATGGAAAAGAACAGAGTTGGGGGCTTTTTGACATTGGAGTTTGATGCTGAAGCCTTAAGCTGGAGCCCTGGAAAGTAAGCTCACAGAGGAAAAAGAAGCAAGACCCAGAAAGAGAAATGCTGAGCCCAAGAAAAAGAAGCCTGAGGAAGGGAGGAAACCAGGAAGCCTGAACCCTCATAGATGTTGGCAGTCATCTTGCCCCAACACATGGAAACAGACTTTGGTGAGAGAAGTAACTTATGCCTGGTATCTGTAAGCTCCTACCCCAAATAAATACCCTTTATGAAAACCAACCAGTTTCTGGTATTTTGCATCAGCACCTCTTTGTCTGACTAATACCAATGAGTAAGACCCAATCTGTGCCCTCATGGAGCTTACATTCTATGAAGGGATTGACACAAAATCACAGATAAGGAAGGATGTACAGAATGACATGGGGGACCCAAGGGCTCATGGAAGAAGGACCTATATCCAGTTGGGAGACAGATTTCATTGAGAAAAGTTTATTTGAGAGGATCCCTGAAAAATGATGGAGAGGGAAAGAAAGAAAGAAACCAGACACTAAGGCAACAGGTAGGCATCCAATTAGATAAAGTACAGGGTAAAGGAGGATGAGAAATAAGATTGCAGGTTGGTTGGATATAAATATATAATTAATAGGTATCTGTTATTAAAAAACAAAACACAAACAATTTAAAATTCTTTCAGAGATAAACTTTCAGTGATTTTCCTTCTGGCAAGAAGGAAAAGACACTTTACAAGGATAAACTTAAGATACAACTGATACAATATGGAAGGTGAGAGAGAGATGTAGCCAAAGGTACAAAATAAAGGCTGAAAGAATGGTGGTGTCAGGAAAAGCTGAAGGGAAAGCTGGAGAAGCTGGTTGGGAACAACACAAGATGAGTTTCATTTGGGACATGCTCCCAAATCATGAAGATGAAGTTTCCCTAGCTTCATCTCCCAAGATGTAAATCTTAAGCCCAACAGGTAGGTTTGAAATACAAGAGTTACCTGCAGAGAGAGAAAAGGATCGATGACAGAAACTTGGGGGACACAAGAAAACTGGAAATCAGAGAAGCAGATAAGGGTGTAGTAAAAAAGAACATGGATAATCAGCAGCCAGCTCTGTCACAGGAACTAAGAGGCAGTCTCCAGAATGGCAGGGAAGATGGAGATGAGGAAAAAGTCAAGTATGGTGGCTTCAAGGTCACTTAGCAAGGTGGGCCCAAAGCCAGGCTTCACAGTATCTGTGGAGGAGGTGTGATAGCAAAGAAGAGGTGGGAAGAAGGCCAGAGCTGGAGGAGCAAATAAGGGTAGCAAAGGTTTCTTAGGAGAGAGAAAACATGAGCAAGTTAGTAGTTAAAGAGGAATGAACTAGTCAAGAGGATATGAAGATTTAAAAAATAACCTTGTATGATGACATGCATGTCTGTTTTGAAAATTCATAAGTTTTACTATAAATTTATTGTGTTTGTTCATGTATGAATGATAAACTTCAGTAAAATTTATTCAAAAAAATAAGAATGACATCTATTAATTTATTATGTAACTGCTATATGCTGAACATCGGTCTAGTGTTTTATTTTTACATATTTAATCATCACTTCTTGCCTCCCCACCCCCACCCCACAAAAAAGCAAAGAAGGTTTACATATTTGGAAAGCGGGGCCCTGAATGACGGCATGGCTTTTAGAACACATGGCGGCCAGTGAGTGGAAGAGCCTGGCTCAAGGGTACAGGAAAGCTGACGAAGCAAAGTCAGGGGAGGAGGTCAAATGCACACCTGGACAAGGGGGTAAAGGCCACTGCTACTCAGAGATATTAACTGAAGGTGTGCAAAACATATTTTGAGGTGCAGGAGGAAATTTCAGAAAAAACTACCTTCCAGTGGCTCATTTTGGATCAAATGAAAAGAAAATTTCAAAACATGTTTACATGTTCGTTACGATAAACAAAGGAAATTTACTGAATTCATATAAACATTCTCTGACAGACACTGCTAAAATGCTGTGACTGCACTAAGTTTATGTTTTTACTTTCATCTTGTAGCCCACTTAGGCATTTAAACAATTCCTTTAAAAGGTTATGCTTATTTATGTATATTTAACCAACCTCAGTTCGAACCAGTAATTTCCTAAAAACAGCAAAACGGGGGTCAAAATCTCTTCCCCTTACCAGTGACTGGATAAAAAGTCTATGGCAACTTTTCCTTATGACTGTATACAAACATATTTTTATACAGCACTCGCCAACATGAAGACTAAATTCTTCCCACATTTTATTAGTTAACAGACATTTTCATATTTCTGCAGAAGCCTCATTACTAACAGCAGGATAACACTTCATTTCATTAAAAACATTTGTTTCTTGACCAGGCATTACATCAGTTAACTTATTTATGATGAGATGGACGAACACTCTATCCAAATAAAGAATGGGAAGGTCTAAAAAAACAAACAAACAAAAAAACCCAAATCTGATTGTTTAGCTACCCAAAGGATAATTTTTTTTTTTAAGGTGGTACCGGGATTGAATCCAAGACCTTGTACATATGACGTAAACTTCTGTTAAAGTGTCTAGAACAATAACCTTTATGGGCTTTTTAAAGGTCCACAAAACTGCTCTACTATTTTTTGCCATCGAACATATTTGAGACAATTTATCATAAATATGGTATAATTACTGAACAAAGACTTCAAGACTTTAGAAGGGAGGATAAGGGATAAGAAGAGCCAACATACACAGAATGCGTTACAAAAACCTGTTTCTTTTTTTAAAGCCACTATTACTCGTTTGCTCCATGAAAGTAAAAATATTCCAAATTTTAAAAATAATGTTGGATTAAATACTATAGATTTATAGCTTAGATTTCTCAAGTAGTCATTTAATACTGTAAAGGCCAGAGAACCCTAAGAGTAACTAAAGTATATAAGTGAAAAGTACCCATGAATATGATATAAATTATCCAATCATCTTTACAAGAAAAAGTTATAGAAAAAAAATTAAAATATTTATAGGGAAAGGGAACCATTTCAAAATAATGTGAAAGGCCCAAGTCATTAAAAATGAAAATATTTCAATAAAGTCAGGAAAAAAGTCAGCACATAGTGGATATCCGTGATCTTATACAAAAGAAAAAAGTACTTATGAAAAAAAGTCTGGATGAATATACAACAAAAGGTTACTGCTATTAATGTTCCCTAGGTGGTAAGATGAAAGGAGTTCACCTTCTCTTTTTTATAACTTTATTATCTGATTTCTTTTACGATGTGCAACGAGCAGGTGTTTTAGAAAAAAATCGCCTCTTTGGACAAATGCAGTTTTTTTTGTTTTTTTAAGAAGAGTTTCTTCCCTTAAGTATATGCCAACTGGTATCTTACTATAGATGCCATAACTTGGGAATTCTACATTAAAGCCCTGCATCCAGGTCTGAACATTTATGGACTCCACATCCACATAGGTTTGTTTTTGTTTTCTTTTTTAAAGAATTATTTATTTATTTATTTTTTCCCTCCTCCCCCTTCCCGGTTGTCTGTTCTCTGTGTCTATTTGCTGCGTCTTCTTTGTCCGCTTCTGTTGTTGTCAGCGGCACGGGAATCTGTGTTTCTTTTTGCTGCGTCATCTTGTGTCGACTCTCCATGTATGGCGCTATTCCTGGGCAGGCTGAACTTTCTTTTGCGCTGGGTGGCTCTCCTTACCAGGCGCACTCCTTGCGCGTGGGGCTCCCCTACGCAGGGGACACCCCTGCATGGCACAGCACTCCTGGCATGCATCAGCACTGCGCATGGGCCAGCTCCACACGGGTCAAGGAGGCCCGGGGTTTGAACCGCGGACCTCCCATGTGGTAGACAGACGCCCTAACCACTGGGCCAAGTCCGCCGCCCACATAGGTTTTTAAATAACATAATAATCAGGGAGCTAAAAATGGACAACTTTTACAGGTGGATAGAGCCCTGCAAGCTAGTACTTCAAGCAACACTACTGGTTTGTGCAACTGGTTGCTCTATCTCTTGGGGAACCAGGAGAAAACTAGAATTTAGAAGTCAGGAGCCCAGAGATCACTGGTCCTAGAATCAGAGCAGACCAGAGAGATGTGACAGGACAAGGCTAAATGTGGCCCTGACATTCGATGAAATCAATGTAATGAGGAAAATAAAAGGAACCTGCCCATTTTTCGGTCATGCAGCCAGGACTGAGATTCTTTGAAACCTGGGAAATCTAACATGAAAATGTATTCTTGGGGTATGTAATGGAAATAAAAAGAACCCAGGGGAAGAATGGGAGAAAAAACAGAGAAGCAAAAGTTAGCATACTCAATGACTTATTGTGAGCTTAGAACACTAATAAAATGTAAACAGTGAAACAGAATCATGGCTCTTCTCGGCGAGGTAACACACGGCTGAACATGCAAGTGTAAAGGTGGTAAGGAAGAAGAACTGTCAAGTAACTTCCACTGCAGGGTGGGCAGAAGGCCTTAAGCTCATAAACTAGACTTACCTGAAGTGCAACAGATGTCCAAGGGACCTCTGCAGCTGGCTGACTCTGAGACCTGAAGACCAGTACAGGTATCAAAAGGCTATAAATGAATACATTTAAAGATCCAATCCACACAGTGAGAAGGAAGTGATAAATTAAATGAGATCTAACTTTGTACTGATTTATTAGTTATCAGTTATGTACCTAGGTTAACAGTAAATCTGTGTAGGTCAATTATAATGCAATGTTGCTCCTTAATTTATTCAACTGAGACACTTCCAAAGTCTCAAGCAAAGAATATCATCAGTTATCATTAAAGGACAAATTTGGGGGCTCAACTGCACACAACAAATGATCCCTTTCATGATTTAGGTAAGACAAAGGAAAAAGCTAGACTTACCAAGGCACTCTTCTAATGCTTCTAATGTCCCTAGAGAGACATAAATATTGATGCCTGTGCCTCACCCTCAGATATTTAGATTAATTGGCCTGTGACTTCACAAAATCCCAGGCACTAGGATATTTTAGAGCTCCTGAGATGCAAACAAAGGTGAGACATACTGTAATAGGGAGACACCTGCCCGGTTTCTTCTCATCATCCCCAAGATGAATGCCTCTGGCTGAACTACAGTTTCTAAAAGATTCTCAGCAATGATCTCCTCCAACTCTAATTCAAGGAACGTAAAAGCTCTACTTCCTTACAGTAATAATAAGTCCTCACTGACTGTGCAATGGGTAAAGGATCATCCAACAGGTGACTTCTTGTGGTGACTATGACTGTGACTGCATCAGCTAGAAACAAAGCCAAAATTAGGGTACCCAAACATGCTATTCTGAGGGCACTCCAAACCCCACAAAACCTGTACAGGGAGGTTTCCATTTCTATCCTCCCCATCCCCCTCCAGATGAATAAAAGATGGGAAGAAGATTGGCAGGAGTCCTGGTTACTATGGCAGCAAGCAAATGAAATGCCAAAGCCCGTGAACCTGCTAGTGAGCAGAAATCAGGTACACACTATCGAGCTCCGTCTTGTCGACTGCTCTCCTTCATGCACAATTCAGTTCCCTGCCTTCCCATTATATTTTGACCTCTTCCTAGAGTATAAAGGGACTGCATTGGACGGCCAGCGAAGTAAGATGCAATAAAGCATTTTTTTTTCTTTAGGTGGTACCAAGGATTGAACTCTGAACCTCATACTTGGCAAAGCAGATACTCAACCACTGAGGTACACCTCCTCTGCCTGCAAAAAGGATTTTAATAGGAGAGACAAAAGGTTGACAAGAAAATTCTATTTAGGTCCTGTAAACCTTCTGAACATCAGTGAAAAGGCTTAGCAAAATATCAGTTTCTTAAAAAAATATATACATCGATGGGCTTCGGAAAGAGTCAGATTTGCATTCGTTGCTGAAAAACAGTCAAAAAGTCCACCAACCTGGCCATCAGAATTCAAGTAATGGGAGGAAGGCACTTTATGAACTGGGCATTTGCTCTACACTGAAGAGCAGGAAGGAGAAAAGAGAAACAGAGGAATTAAAGGGATAAAACCTCCAAGATTCAGATATAACCTAGAAGAAGTAGCTTTTCTTGGTATTTTCTCTCATTATTCCTAAATTCATCCTACTACCCAGACTAAACCCCCTCACGGTTGCAACTTCCTCACACTTTTACTAGATGGTGAGGATAGAATCTTGCCAACAGTATGCACTCAATAAATGGATAGTTGAGAGATATAAGTTGCTAACTGTATTTAATTCAACTAGAAAGGCAGAAAGGACTGCCCAAGTCAAATTTCAAGAAATAAGATCTTCATTGCAAAGAAGGAAACCATTTGTGGTTTGGTTTGTTTTGTTTTGTTTTTGAAAGACCAAGATGCCTAATGAAGCATCTATTAGTCAAAAACAGACAGGCACAGTCAAGGAACTGGAGATAGGCAGGTAAAAGACAGGAGGGAAAAAAAAACATACAGTCAGAAACACTTAAAAGTGCATCCAAACTTGGGAGGTAAAACAATGGAAGCTCAATTCCTAGAGTGTATAGAGATATTACTATAACAGAAGCAAAACCCAGGAGAAAAAAGCTACAAAAATCTCTGTCAATGAGTTAGCAAGCCCCACAAGAGACAAGAGGACTTTACAAAGGTCTGCCCTAGAGTGTGACAGTGAGATTTCAAATTAGAACCAGAAGGGGAACAAATCCCAAGGGAACACAAGGGACCAGTGGTCCTCATTTTGTTGTAATTATTTCTTATTACTACATTAGTACTGTCTACTGAAGTACTGTACTCACATTGGAGAGTACATTTGAAAAGAAATATGAACTGCCTCAAAATTGTCCAAAATGGCCAAAGACCAAGACGTGAAGAGTCTGAAATCTGTGCTGTACACCCCAGAGAATGGAGAACGTTAAGTCTGATTTGAGAAGACTTAGATACAGCATATTTATCTTCAAATACTCAAAGGGAAGAAAAGATGACATTTAAGAGGCAGAACTTGGACTACTGAATGAAAGAAGCAGATTTGGGATCAATAAGAAAATCCTTTAAAATCAAAACTTTCTGAAAATGGGATGTACTTTTGGGGGAAATGAAATGTTATATTTCTTGTGGGTGGTGGTTACATGGGTGTTTGCTCATAGTTATTCACTATACTCTATATGTCAGACTAAGAATGTGTATTACATTTCATAAATTTTTAAAATGCTTATGGGATTCATGCATTGTACAGAAGAATCAACTAGATGGCTCATAAGACCCCTTCAAAATGTGAACAATCGTCACAGTTTTATACTTGGAGAGATCAAAAGAATTTGGGAACTCCAGTTGGGCTTCTGGGTCAACATGTTCTTTCAGCCAAGGGCAAAAATGGGCAACAGACTTTGAAATTTTAATCTTGAAATTTTAATCTTTAATCTTCAAATCTTAGTGAAGAATGGGATACCAAGACTTCCAGGTAAGTTGGAGTATACAACACAAGCATCTAACTGTGCTCCTGAACATCCACACTAGAGCTACTGTAAAGGGAGCTTTTTTAAAAAAAGGCTTAACCCACAAGAATGAAGAGGAGAGAAAAACCTACTACTACTACAACTACTAAAAGGGGATTTCTGAAAAGGGATAGCTCTGCAAGAAATAAGAGACAAAAGAAGGAGGGGCAACAGCAACATTTCGGAAGGAAGAAGACAGAGAAAAGCACCAACAGGAAAAACCCAAAAATCATCTTATTTACATTGCAGAATTCCACAAAAGACTTGAGAACTGGCAATACCGGGCATCTCTGAAAGTAGGGGTGAAGTGGGAGACTAGCCTTACAAGCAAAGAAAATTTGGACCCAATAGTAGGATTGAGAAGAAATAGGAGAGAGATTGACCTGTGATGGAGGACTGACAGCAACCCACCACCAGAAAAAACCCCACTGACTTCTGAGAAAACATGACCTGCCAATGCCTTGATTTTGGACTTCTAACCTCCAAAACTGAAAGAGACTAAGTTCCTGCTGTTTAAGCCAACCAGTCTGTATTATTTGTTATAGCAGCCCTGGCAAACTAAGCAAGCGTTATCATACCAAAAAGGAGATTAAATTAAAAATGCATGCAATTGCTGAGAGCCCTATGCTCTGGTCCCATTTAGCTACCACAATGATGGCAGCCAGACCCATGATCCTCTAGTGAAAAACTAAAGAATTTTCTCTGGGGAATCTGACCTTTCCTGGAGATACTGCCAGTGTTATCCAGCAAACAATGAGGACAAACCACCAGACAAGGAAGCCAAAAGCTCCACCTACACCTTCAGAGATTCCAAACAGCAATTTTAGTCCACTCTCCTAAACATGAACAGACAAAGAAGGGTGAGCAGGCCATCAGAGAAAAGTCTTTAATGTAAGAACAACACACACAGAAAAAAATGGTTATCCTGGAATAACTCAGAGATAAGGCAGGAGAAGAAAACCTCAGCATCTTCAGAGATAGGAAGATAGGGCATCTGTGAAACAAGAACATGAGACTTAAAGCCAGAGAAAAATTAAGGGAACAAAAGAGCTCTTAAAAATTAAAAAACTGATAGCAGAAATTCAAAAGATACTTTTTCTCAACAAAACAGTTGGAAGATACAATTTGGGAACTCTCCTACAAAGAGCAGACAGACAGATGGAAAATTTAAAAGGCTGTATGAAGCCAAGTGTACCAATCCAAGAGGTCCAAGAGCTGAACAAAAGGGGTTCCAAAAAGAACAGAGAATCATCAACATCCTCAAGCTGAAAGTCACTGAGTTGCCCAACTGAAAAGACCAACTGAGGGACCAGTAGAATGAAAGAGAAACTTTTATCAAAGACACATAACTGTGAAATTTCAGAATACAGGGCCTGGAAGCTAGAATAAAAATGATGGCATATTTTCAAATTTCTGAAGGAAAATGCTTTCTTACCTAGAACTCTATGTTCAGTCAAACTTTCAAACAAATATGAGATGGAATGAAGGCATTTTTAGACAGGGAATCTCTCTTTCTGGCGAAGCCACAGCAAGCGTGGATGGAATAAACATCAGAAAATGCTGTAAGGTGGGTCAAGCGATGTTTCCATAGGCAGATACAATGGGCACTTTTCAGCTTTTCAGCTCTTTAAGGAATCTGAATTCAAACCTTTTGAAAGGTTTAAGAAAGGGAGTGTTTTAAAAAGCAGACAGCAGATGAAATGGAGTTCAAGAGGCAGGGAGACCAGTTGGACAGTTGTTGCTGTGAACCAAGTAAATGATGATAGCAGCTCAGACTAAAGTGATGGCAATGAGAACGGAGAGAAAGAGGCCGAGAGAGATGCAAATGAGGAATGAGTATGTCCCAGAGTCTTGAAAATGACACGTAGTAATTGCTTTTCTGGGGGATCTAGCTTAAGAAATTAATCCTAAACACAAACGAGGATTTGTTCACAAAGATGTTCACTGCAGCAATGCCAGGAAAAGAGGCACTCAAATAGTTGCTGCAAAAAGGTATAGGAAACACTGGGGAAATGATGGCATGGCCAGATAATGGAGAAAAAAAAAAAGCTGTTAAAATTTGCCTTTAAAGCTCTTATACTGAAAAAGGAAAAGCTTATGATATAACACTACGTGGGGGGAACATTAAGACCAACTAGAGGGAAACAGACTTGGCCCAGTGGTTAGGGTGTCCATCTACCACATGGGAGGTCCGCGGTTCAAACCCTGGGCCTCCTTGACCCGTGTGGAGCTGGCCCATGCGCAGCGCTGATGCGCCAAGGAGTGCCCTGCCACGCAGGGGTGTCCCCCGTGTAGGGGAGCCCCACACACAAGGAGTGCGCCCGTAAGGAGAGCCGCCCAGCATGAAAGAAAGTGCAGCCTGCCCAGGAACGGCACCGCCCACACTTCCCATGCCGCTGACGACAACAGAAGCGGACAAAGAAACAAGACGCAGCAAATAGAGAACAGACAAGGGGGGGGGGAGAATTGCTGGCGGGCGGCCCGCCGCAGGCGGCGGGGTTCGGTTGGCTCCGGGAGAGCTGCCGGGGGGCCGGGGGCCCTTTGAGCCGGCAGCGGGTGGCTCAAGGTGTGGTGGGGACGCGCAGCGCGGTGGAAGAACGCTACAGAGACGAGGGCTGTGCGCAGGTCTACTTTATTGAGGAAGTGCACTTGGTTATATAGGGTTGGGTGAGGGAGGGGTTAGTGCTGGGGCGGGCTAGCTACAGGGTGGTGGTGGATAGGTGGGTAAAGGCAGATGGCTATGAGGTAAGCAGTGGCTAAGGAGGGAGGCAGATTATATGTTGGCAATGTGGGCGGGACTGGCGGGAAGAACAGCAGCAGCTGGAGCGGGAAGATAACAATGGCTAGGAGGAGGGGTGAGGGGAGGCAGCAGCACAAGCTGCTGCTAAAAAGGGCTATAGAGCAAGGAGGTTACTAATGGCCGGCGGCAGGAACAATTGCTCTCTTTTTGTTTTTGTGGAGGGGGGAATGGGGAGGGGAAGAGGTGGTTTTGGCCGTACACCGAGGTCGAAGGAGCTCTCGCAATCGGGCAGGCATGACCATTGAGGGGGGGCGGGTGGTGCGGCCCAAAATCCCCTCTGCACAGAGGGCGGTACACCCATACCTGTGGGTCAGGCGGACGGCACTGGGCCCTAGTGCGTGTCCGTCTTGCCATCTCCAGCGAACGGGCTCCTGACTGGGTGACTGGCGGGACGATGGAGACATAGGGGTAGTTGGGGAGAGGGCAGGGAGGCAAGGAGGGCGACGACTGGGGTGTGGGCTGGTGTAGACGGGCAAGGTAGTATTGGTGGTGGGCGGAGAAGGCCAGAACGGATGCAGGCGGACGGCTGGGCAAGTCCGGAAGCGCTCTGGGTGGTTTCTGAAAAACAAAGGAGGAAAGAGAGGGGGTTTATAGGGGGGTGGTACGGGCTGTGCGGGTGCGGCCTGCACGACGCGGAGGGTTTTCGCTGGTGGCAAGGCGTTGGTAGTGAACTTGCACGAAGGAGCTGAAGACTGCGTTTGTATGGTCTTTGGCGAGACAGACTATCCTTCGGACAGCCCAAGGCCCCACTGTAAGGGCCAAAATGAGGACAATGAGAGGGCCTAAAAGGGGGAGAAGGTATGGGAGGAGAGTGTGGAGAAGATTAGGAAAATAGTTTGCATTTTCTCGTTCTCGGCGGCGCTTGTCAAGTCCCTCTTGGACCTTTCTTAGATTGTCTTCGGCTAGGCCGGTGGAATTGGCGTAGATGCAGCATTCTTCTCCAAGGGCGGCGCATAGGCCCCCTTCTTTGATAAGGAGAAGGTCAAGGCCACGACGGTTTTGGAGGACCACTTCAGAGTGGGAGTTGAGGGAGTCTTTGAGGTATTTGACTGCATCTCGGAGGTAGGTGATGTCTTCATCAACGGCTTGTCTGAGCGAGGAAAGGGCAGAGGACTGTGTGGCGAGGGCAGCGATGCCAGTGCCTGCCCCTGCAAGGCCTAGGATGGTACCCACTGTAAGGATGGCAGTGATAGGTTCTCTTTTTTGGACATGGACGGGGAACTCGCGCCGTTGCAGGGAGGAGAAGAATTCGTCGTCACTGTGGAAAAGAACTCGAGGGGCTAGGAAGATGAGTAGGCAAGTTTCATTGGTGGCGTTGAGCGTAAAGACACTGACGCAGGGGGTTAGTCCGGTGGAGGTGCAAAGCCATTGGGAGGTGTTATGTGGGATTAAAAATTTGGCGAGAGCGTGGGGAGAGGAATAGTCGGAGCAGGCGCTCGGTAGGGGATGGGGACCTTGACGAGAATGTACACAGTGTCCGGTGGAGGAAACAGATTGAAAGGTTAAGGGGATGAAGGGGGCATTCCAGTTGCATTCGGCAGGATTCTCATTGGCGGTTTCGGTGAAGGAGAGATTGGTAGCGATAGGTTCATAGAGAGGAAGAGAGGGGGAGAGACAGAGCCAACAGTTTCAAGTTAGGTTGGGGTGAGACGCGTTTAGAGAGGCATATGCGGCATTGATTAGTTTAATGAAGGGCAAGCGAGGCATAGGGGCATGGGAGCTGAGGGAGGTGCTGGCAGGGGGGGTGTCAGATGGAGGGGGAGAAGGAAGTTGAGCCTTAGGGGGGTCAAGAACTTGATTTGGGCTGATAGCAGGGGAACGTGCTGAGGTGGTTGTATGGCGCTTTTGTATGGTGAAGAGGCTGCCGTGGTCATGACCGTGTGCATATAGGCGAGCTCCCCACGTGCGGCCAGTCAACCATTGATCATCATTGGGATTTTTGATTGAAAATGTGATGCTGGCGGACAGGTTGGTTTGTAGGGGGGTGGTGCTTGAGAGAAAGAGATGGGGATCTTTGTTTGGGGCTCCGGACCAGCCGTAAGCTATTGTCTCGCAGCCCCAGGAGGGGCAGAAGAAACTTGTCGGATCTTGGCAGTCAAGAGTGGAAGCAGGGCAGATATAGAAACCAGTGGCGGATGAGACTATAGTCTCCTCACGAGTGGGGCCAAGTTTTTCGCAATTGACAAAGGAGCGCAGGTTTGCTGCTTGATGCTTGGGCTGGAAGCCAGCGAGCTGACAAAAGGGCAGGGTAAAGGAGGGGGCGCCTACGGTCACATTGAAGGAGATGAATTTGTCAAACTGAGAAAGAGTCCAGTTGAAAGGTTGGTAATTCAGGTTGGCGGTAGTGGAGGAGGCGAGGGAAAGCATTATGATGAGGATGTGAAGGAGGATGGAAGTATTCTGGGCAGGGGGAGTGGTAGATGATGCCTGGGCACGGGCAAGCCGGAGGAGGCGAAGTATCTGCGGCTGGTGGGGATCCTCAGGGCTATTGATGGTTAACTGGTTCATGCGATGGGCAAGGAGGCGGCAGCGGCGGCGTTCACGGCGGGTGAGCCGAGGAGTAGGCTCTGGGCTGGGCGCTGATGGGCGGTCAGGTGAGTCTGAAGGCGAGGCAGTGGGCAGCATCTGCAAAGATAAGAAGGGGAGAATGGGAGGGGAAGGAGGAGGAGAGAGGGAAGGAGTTTGACTCTCATCTAAGGCACAGGGGCGTTGCTGGTGGGGTCGGGATCCCCGGTTGGGAGGTTATTCGGATCGCAAGGAGTGAAGGGTTTGATAAGTCGGCCCGGGACCCAAATAGGTTGTGGCTCTGATTCTGGGAAGACACAGGCGAATCCACGTCCTTGGGTTAGGAGCGGTGCAGGCCCGTTCCACTTGGTTGTGAGCGGGTCGCGCCAAAGAACGAGAGGCGTGGGGGTGGGCCGAAAGGAAGGCCCCCAGTGCTTGTGGACAGGCGATAGTCCTTCAGAGTCAAAGGTCATTAAATTGTGCTGGATGAGCATCTGTGTAACAGTCTCACGGGGGGTGAGGCGAGGTTGCGCGTTTCTGATTTTCTGGATGAGGCTTTTGAGGGATTGATGGGCGCGTTCAACGAGCCCTTGTCCTTGTGGGTTGTACGGAATGCCGAAGTGATGGGTGATATTGTAAAGCTTAAGGAAGCTGGCAAAGGCGGTGCTCCGATAGGCGGGGCCGTTATCAGTTTTTAGGTCCCATGGCACACCCATGAAAAGGATGGCTTCCCTGAGCGCTGGATGGAATACTTGGCCGACTCTCCAGGGAGGGCAGTGGCATAACAAAGGTGTGAAAAGGTATCTATTGCAACGTGGAGGTATTTCCATCAGCCAAATTGCGGGACATGGGTAACGTCGAGCTGCCATCTGGAGTTAGGACGCAGCCCACGGGGATTAACTCCTTGGGGCTGAAGCGGGCCCAGGGGCAACAAGGGGGCGCACGAGCGACAAGCACGCACCAGATGCTTGCAGGTTTCAATAGGCAAATCTGGAAGAAGTCGGTGTAAGGCGGGTGCTCCAAAGTGGAAGCGCGCATGTAATGCTTTGGCTTGGTTGATAAGGTCTCCAGCTATGGTGGCCGGGGCCACTGTGTGAAGGAAGATTGCTTGGACTGCTTGGTCGGCTAGGTGATTGCCGTGGGCCAGAGGGCTGGGGAGGCCAGAGTGGCTCCTAATGTGGGCAATAAACCAGGGGTGTCGGCGCTCTTCAAGCAGACCTTGAAGGGTAAGGAGAGCCGTGTTGATGGAGTCTGGGCTGGAACTGATGGGTGCTAGGAACGCTGAAAAGGCGAGAACTTGGCAAACTTGCAGGCAATAAAGGCTGTCAGTGAAGATGTTTACTGGGCGGTCGGCAAGGAGGCGGAGGGCTAGGGTGACAGCTCGGAGCTCGGCGACCTGCACGGAGGACTGATGGGGGTGGGCATGACAGCAGGGCTGAGAGCGGTTGGGGCAGTAAATAATTACTGCAAGTTTGCGTTTGGAGGCATCTGTAAAGGCAACGGTAACGTTGGGAAGAGGCTTTGAGGATGGGAATGGGAAGTGGTTAGGCGCTGCTATGGGGAGCAGGCGTAGGCCTTGGAGGAGCCGGTGTTGCGGGAAGTGGTTGTCGAAAGTTCCTGAAAACATAAGGAGAAGCGCCTGCATGTCGGGGGATTCTCTGAGGAGGAGGCTAACTTGTTGAGCCGTGAGAGGCCAGACAACAGAGTCAGGCTGGCGGCCAAAGTGGTGGGTGGCACGCTCGACAAGAGCCGTGGCAAGCTGGATGAAGAGAAGCGATTGCGGGCTGATTTTCCGAAGCTTGCTCTTGGCTAAATGGGCCCAGAGAAGCGGTCCATCCTGCCAGAGGAGGCCAGTGGGGGTACCTCGCGTGGGAAGGACTAGGCCCAGCAATGGCTTGTCGGGGTTGAATCGCTGTAATTCGCAATTCTGGAGGGCATCATTGACGTACCCGATTGCATCACTCGCTTCTTGGGTGAGATGAATTCTTTTCGAAGGCGCCTGCGAGGGAGGGCCATTGGTGCATAAAAGTCTGTATAAAGGTTGTAACTGGTCCGTGGTAACTGGCAGAGCTGGGCGGAGCCAGTTGATTTGGCCGCAGAGCTGCTGGAGCTCATGGAGTGTTAAAGTCATTGGAACATTGATCATTGGCGCTTGGGGGGTCACAGTCTCTGAGATCTCGAAGCCTAGAAACTGGAATGGAGGGTGTGTAGCTACCTTCTCTTGGTTGACGGTGAGGCCAATGTGTTGGAGGTTTGTGAGCAATTGGGTGACGACGGAACGCAAGTTTGACTCTTCTGGGTGAGCTACAAGGAGATCGTCCATGTAATGAACAATGGTGGCTTGGGAGCTGAGAGGCTCTACTGCTGTATGCACAAACAGTTGGCAAATGGCCGGGCTGTTCTTCATGCCCTGGGGGAGGACTTTCCATTGAAATCGCTGGGCGGGCCTCTGGTGGTTGGGCTGAGGCACCGTGAATGCAAACTTTGGGCGGTCATCAGGGTGAAGAGGAATGGAGAAGAAACAGTCTTTGATGTCAAGGACAGCTATGTGCCAATGTCGCGGGATAGCTGAAGGGTGTGGCATACCAGGCTGCGGGGAGCCCATTGGCTTGATGTGTTTATTGAGCTCACGCAGGTCATGAAGGAGCCGTGGCTTGCCGGACTTCTTGATGATGAAGAAGATAGGAGTGTTGTATGGGCTGATGGAGTGTTCAATGTGACCAGCACGGAGCTGCTCATCTACGAGGCCTTGAAGAACAGCGAGCTTTGGGACAGTCAAAGGCCATTGCTCCACCCAAATGGGTTCCTCTGTGTCCCATTGCAGAGGAACGGGTGCGGGGGGTTGAACGCGAGCAACGGCCGAAACTATTGGGGGGACGGCGATGACTGAGATGTGGAGAGGACAGCCCCTGTTTGGTGGAGAATGTCGCGGCCCCACAGGATTTGGGAAACTTCTTTAAGGATGAGTGGACGGAAGAAGCCTTGCTGTCCTTCAGTGTCTTGCCAAGAGATGTCTCTGGCTGCTTGCTTGGACGTGGACTGGCCGGTGGCCCCGATGACGAGAGGCCCGTCGACGAGTGGAATGCCTTCAGCCTGGTCTAGCGGTATGCAGGAGATTTCTGCACCGGTGTCAAGAAGTCCGGTCATCCATTTTCCATTTACACAGACAGTGAGGAGAGGCTTCTCTGCGGGCGTGATGGGGACGGACTATTGGATGTTTACGGGCGTGGCTGGTGACGAGTTGGCACGCTGGCGTTGGGGGGGGCCTCTTGGTGGCGGGGCTGAGGCTTGCCCCCACGCCCGTTTAAAGGTTGGCGATTGGGGTTGGTGGCACGGCAGTCGCGGGCCCAATGGTACCCCTTGCCACAGCGTGGGCAGGGGGTAGACAGCAGACGAGGAGCGCGCGCTGTGGCTGGCGGGCCTGGAGGCTCGGGTACAGGGTGACTGATCGGACGGTTGGTACACCCTCTAGCGTAGTGGCCGAGTTCCCCGCAGCGGAAGCATTGGTTGGAGGCTTGAACTGCGGCGACAACAGCGGCGGCCATGGCAGAGGCCTGGCTGGAAACGCCGGAGCAGGCAAGGACCCAGTCGTGGAGGGGCTTATCGCGCAGCGGGCGGATGATAGCTTTGCATGCGGGGTTAGCGCCCTCTTGTAGGAGGTCCTTGATGAAAGATGTTTGGGCCTGAGCTCCGATGACCTTACGCTCGGCGGCTGCTTGCACACGGGCAACAAAGTCATTGAAAGGCTCCTCAGGTTTCTGGAAGAGCTTAGTTAGGGGCTCCGGAGCGGAGGCAGCGCAGGAGCGGAAAGCCCTGAGTGCGCACTCCCGAAGCTGGACGAAGAAGCCGGGCGGGAGGCCTATATAGGCTTGAGGCTGGGTGAAACGGCCGTGGCCGAGGAAGGCGTTGGCCGGGAAGGTGATGCCAGCACGCGCGTTTTCGGCGATCTGTGTCTCGCAGAATGAGCCAAAATGGGCGCGCCAATCAACAAACTGGCCGGGCGTTAGTGTGCCCCGAGCAAGGGTGATCCAATCATAGGGGACACAGCGGGGGACGGCCATGCGTTCAAGAATGTCCTGCGCGTGAGGGCTGGCCAACCCGTCCTCCTTAATGGCTGTTCTAAGGGCCTGCATATCTTTGGGTGAGAAGGGGATCCAAATCTGTGGGTTGGCTGGGCTCCGAACGGGGTTCAGGGGGAACATGTCGGCAAGCGGGGCAGTAGGAGGGCGGAGAAAAGCACCGTCAGCGTCTGGTTGAGGCATGTTAGGGTGATCGCCAGGATCCTCGTCGTCACCGTTAAAGGGAGAGTGAGGAGTAGCCCACGGGGAGACTGTTCCCGGATAGAGGTAAGTTGGCAGCTGGCTAGCGTAAGATGGCGGCTGGTGAACGTAAGATGGCGGCACGGCCGGAAAGGGAGGGCAGTTGTAAGGCGAGTTCCGAGAAGAAGCAGGAAGGGGCGGGGCGGTGGACTGGTCCCTTCTTCCGGCTGGAGCTGGCCAAGATGGCGGAGCAGCCGCGTCACTTCCGGGCACAGGTAAAGATGGCGGTGCAGCCCTATCCGGTGGTGGTAAAGATGGCGCCGAAGGAGCTTCCGGCTTAGCGGAAGATGGCGGCCATGCATTTTCCGGGGCGGGACCGGATATTGACTGAACAGGAAGAGGCGGGCAGAGGCGGGAGGAGGGCAGAGGCGAAGAAGAAGGAGGAAGTGCGCCATGTTTATCAGGCGCGGCGGGAGACTTCCTTTGTTTGGAGGAGGAAGAAGGCGGAAGTTCGCCATCTTGCTCAGCGTCTGAGTCAGAGGCGGCGGGGGGGTCTAGCTTGAGGGCGGCCTCGAGCTGAGCGGAGAGAGAGCGGGTTTCGCAGTCATCGGGCGGGTCAGGGCCAGTGGGGGGGGGGCTCCTCGGACGGAGCGCAGACAAGTGACTCGGCGGGAGACGGGACGCCCTGCAGGCAGGCGCGGATAGCGACCAAGGCTGGGATGAGTCCGGGGGGAAATTGCTTACGCTCATGTTCCATGGCAGAGGCAACACGGGCAATAAGAGTCTCATAAGTCTTAGGGCTCCATAGAGTACAAGTGGCGAGCCACGGATTGAAAGAAAGAAGTCCCAGTACCGCTGCAGCTGCCGAACCGAGACTCGAACGTTATTAGTCTCTAGGAGGGCGGCGAGTGCGCGGACCTGGGGAACTTGTCGGGACGAGAGGGAGGCTCCCATCTTTGAGCGACAGGGGGGGGTGAGAGACGCCGGAGAGTCCCTACCTTGAGCGGCGGCGTGGGGGGACGGCGACGGGCCCCACGTTGGGTGCCAACTGCTGGCGGGCGGCCCGCCGGGGTTCGGTTGGCTCAGGGAGAGCTGCCGGGGGGCGGGGGGCCCTTTGAGCCGGCAGCGGGCGGCTCAAGGTGTGGTGGGGACGCGCAGCGCGGTGGAAGAACGCTACGGAGACGAGGGCTGTGTGCAGGTCTACTTTATTGAAGAAGTGCACTTGGTTATATAGGGTTGGGTGAGGGAGGGGTTAGTGCTGGGGCGGGCTAGCTACAGGGTGGTGGTGGATAGGTGGGTAAAGGCGGATGGCTATGAGGTAAGCAGTGGCTAAGGAGGGAGGCAGATTATATGTTGGCAATGTGGGCGGGACTGGCGGGAAGAACAGCAGCGGCTGGAGCGGGAAGATAACAATGGCTAGGAGGAGGGGTGAGGGGAGGCAGCAGCACAAGCTGCTGCTAAAAAGGGCTATAGAGCAAGGAGGTTACTAATGGCCGGCGGCAGGAACAGAGAATTAAATAAATAAATCTTTTTTAAAAATTAAAAAAAAACAAAAGCACCACCAATTGATTTTTAGAAATGTGGCATGGCTTAATTCTTGTTGCATCCTAAAACTTCTGAACATAATTTCCAATGGTATCAGGAAGGACTCAAGTGATTTAGAACATCAAAAAAAGACTCAGTAGAAGGTGGAGCATGAGACCATTACCCACAGATAACATCAGGCCAGAGACTCTCCCACTTTGAGCAAGGCAAGTCACAATACTAAAACAAAAGTGAGTTGTACCAACCTCAGGTTTAAAAAAAAAAATTTTTTTCCTAGTTCTGTGTGCTGAAAAGTCCCAAAAGTAGTGACACCCCAGTGCAATGAGTATCCCCAGAGCTAGGTATCTAAATAAAATTCCCTAAAAATGGCTGATTTCTGAACTGGGGCAAGGAAAAGGGCAAGAACTGCTCAGAAAGTAATGGAAACATGTCATAAAGGACAAAGGAACTAGTTTAAAGGGGGTCCCACTGGAAATAGTACAGCAAAATGACAATAATGGATTGTAATTCAATGAATAAAATAATCCGCGAGTTCATATCAATGATTTATGGGGAAAAGGAGCTTTTGCTTTCAGTATGGATAAAAAAAGTTTAAAAAATCATCATTCTGCACCATTATAGTAATAACTTAAGAATTAGCAGATTGAACCAGGCAGTCAAGTTTGATGAGGAATAGGCTTATTACATCATCTAAGTATCTCCCCACAAATAACTTATTATAAAAGGTCCCCACAGACAACTTATTATAAAAGGAAGAAATAGTAACCAGACAGTGGAGAACCCTGGTAAACTCCACTTTAACTAAGTGATCAAGGTTTAACTAATGTCACCAATAGTGGGACAAACCAACATAACATGCCTCTTGAGGTGAAGCTTTGAGGACTAATCACTACTTAGTTTGTACTCATGCCCAAAATGCATAATCGGAATCTAAAACCAAATTGAGAAGAAACCTTCACAATACAAGTGGCCTTTACTCTTCAAAAAAACATCAATGCCATAAAAGTCAAAGGCTATGGAACTGCTCCAGATTAAAGGAGACAAGAAAGCAATAGACTGGCTTTTGGACTTAAAAAAAAAAAGTGCTAAAATGGGACATTAAAGTCTTTATAAGTGTTTTTATCAGTTACTTTCCTGATTTTTATAATTATATTGTGGTTGAGTGACTATCCTTGTCGTAAGGAATATATCCCAAAGTACTAAGGAGTAGAGGGGAATGATGCCTACCACTTAAGTCTCAAAAAGTTCAGAAAAAAATATTTTGCATTGATTAGAGAATGATAAAGCAAATGACACAAAATGTTAGCTATGGGTGAAATTATTATCCCTAACTTCTTCATATTATTCTTATAACTTTCCTATAAATTTCAAATTTGTAATTTCAATCATAAACCTCACTTCAAAAGAGACAATTCTCAAAGAATAAATCTACAAAATAGAGGAGAATGAGAACAAAGGCACTCTCCCATTTTGAGAGTTACATCTTTTGACAGGGGGGCAAAACCTAAGAGAAAGACATGTTTAATTCATTCCTGATAAACAAAGTCTATTTTAGAGGTGAAGAGAGGGAGGTATAGAAGGCAAAAAACTTAAGAATATTTTTACTTCCTCAATGTTTTGTATATAACACAACTCTCGGTCAATACCTGCGAGTTCCTGTTTACAAGGGTACAAACTGCAATAAGCAATAGGGCAAACTCAGCGGAAACCACTCATGAGCTGAAAAGGAGATGAAGTGAGAGAACCTCTTCAGCTCTGATACAGCACAGCACAGAATACTGTCCATTTTTGAGGCGAGATGTGTTCACACTGAAAATACTCAGTCGATGTAAATTTTTCATTTTATTCAAAGTTGGTACAGAAGTGCTAACATTTCCATAAAATAATTACTGTACTTCAGTTACAAGACAAAATACCACAGAAAAGAATGTACTTTGCAAGAAATGTAGTTCATCTTAAGTTTCCAAATACTTTTGAAGGCTAATGCAGCAGCTGGCAAAATAACACACAATACACAAAGAACAGTGTATTTTATTTTACACTGGGTCAGTAATGAAAACTGACAGCTCTTGAGCATATTTGCTTCATTTTTTGAACAGCAATAACACTTTAAAAACACATTAAACCAAGGTCATACATGTCTACAATTTTAAAAACCAGATTGCATACAGGTTAGAATAGTCAAGTTAGAATTGTCATGAATGATTAACAATCCTAAATCCACAATTTCACTATATTCCGTTCAATATGGAAGTAACCTGGTCCATACCAAATTCTACTTTCTGCTTGCAACTAAAACATCGTATAATGAGATGGACCCAATTAACCAAACTTAAATAAAAAAATGCTGTGGTCAATGGAAGGTAAATTGGAAATCAGTTTACAATTCAAAAAAACCTCACCAATAAAATCAATTTTCAATTTTCAACAGCTTCATTTATAATCACATTGGTCTACAATGCATGATAACTAACTAAAATGATACAGCTATACAATACACCTCCCCAGTGTATTGACTGGTCTCTCACAGAAAATCTGAACAAAGCATAACAGGTAGACCACTAGGAAAAACATTTTTAACATACACATCTTTTTAAAATGCATTAATACTTACATATCAAAATTACTAGATAAAAGTAGCAGTACTCTGCTGACATTTGGCTTAAAAATGAATGAATGAAGCAATTTCACAGGATATTAGAAAAGGAACCATTTTTCTTCTTGAAGAAGACTACTAACTTTTTGCACAGCAACTATTTTTTATATCCACCTCATTAAAAGAAAAAAAAAAGCACTGAGAAGCATAGCACAGTTCATGTGACTGCCAACATCAGCTGGACAAGAGAAAACGGAATGTCCAAGCAAAGACTAGGTCAATTCCTACTCTACATGTGAACTCTGTCGGCAATCTATAAACTGAAACGATGATGGGGGAAAGCAGAACAGATTCCACACCATCACCTGACACACTAATGTAATATGTCATTATTAAAAATAATAATAAAGCTCTTGCATTTTAACAACCCCACAGAAAAGTCCATGAGCAAAAGACGTGTTGATCTGTTCACCAACTTAAAAGTTAAGAGATCTCACAGTGAAATTCAAAAGTTCTAATTATACATATTTACACTGCTAGGACTATTTTTCACCCAGGCTAATTAAAGCCGTTTTCCATGAAATTATAAATGAAATAAAAGATACTTGCCAAAGGAATCTTTAAAAGCATTCTTTCTTAGAAGTTCTCTCAAACTATTAACATTTAAAGATGCAAAAAGCAGATACAAATGCTTTGTATTATCACATATTGCTAAGCCAAGAAGATACCTCAAACGTCTCCTTTTTCCTGCATTTCTGGTATCCCTGCTCCCCCCCCCTACACCTCTTCTCTCTCGCCTAAGGTTTAACTTCTAAAAGAATGCGTAGGTATATAGCTGACTAGCTTTTTGCTGGGAAGACCTCTCCCTCAAAGAGTCACATATCACAGGAGTCTACACACCAGCTATAATCTTCATTCTGAACATATTACTGAGTTGACCAAGTCTTTCCCTATGAAGATAAATATACAGAATACAGGAGAATGGCAATGAAGGTAGTCCCTTCTCTCCCATCCTAAAGTTTCATCTCTTGACATAAGGGCAAATCCCAAGAGAAAGATGTATTTAATTCATTCCTAATAAGCATGGGCTATTTCAGAGATGGAAGGAGTGAAGGTAGGATAAAGACAAGGCTGAGAGGAAGAAAACATTTTCTTCTTTCACACACACACTCAAAGACTTCATCTCATCTAGTCTTGGAGAGGGTAATAAACCAGGCAAAAGAATCTTTTAGACTCTTACTGCCACTGTGAAAACAGAGTAGTTCATTTGGCAGGGCTGTCTCAGAATTAGTTTGATGCTAAAATTCTTGGATCCAATTCTCCATTATTAAATAAAATGAAACATAAGTATATGAAAATAATGACAACTTCACTTTTCACAGGCAAACCTATACAAAAATTAAAGACAGTAGTATTTGCCCCAGTAAAATGTGGAATTGTTTTCTGAGCATTTTTGATGGGAGATATTATTTCCTAAAGATTTAGGATAAGAACAACTCCAGTGGCTCTACAGCTGGAAGCAGTTGTTTGTCAACAAACTATTCAAACAAAAACCTAGTCAACAAACCGTTCAAACAAAAACCTAGATATATCCCTTTCTTTAGTTCCACAAACCCCAAATATAATTGCAGCATTCTAGACATTTGTATTCTCTCCCTCCACCAAAGTGGTACAAACTTATTCAGATTATCACATTGGAGCGTTTTATCATAGAGGACCCAAAATCTAGTCAGATACCTCTTTGCTTAGGACTTTCAATACTGTGGTCCTCACTATCACAACCCCGAGACAAACATCTGGCAGGCTTTAAGACTGGCACTTGTGGAATACTGAGAATACTAAGTCTTGTGCTTTGTTTGGAGATACACGTGTGTGACCACACTTTTGTGCTTTCTATGGACCTTTAGCTTTTTCCCTATCATGGAATATAAATTGTTCTCACAAATATGTTCTCAGATATGTCTATGAACCCTGCACTGGACAAGCAATAAAGTTAAAATATACTCACAGAATTAACCCAAGAAGCTTTAAATTTTTAAAGATATGAAAGAAATACAGACAAATAAATAATATTGAAGCTATAACACAAATATAGAGAGTAGCTGGTTTCCTTGAACCTAAATAAAGGATGCATGTAAGTAAATATTTTTTTTTTGCTTCCTTCACTAGTTAAAACAAATTTTAAAAGAATAGTAACACGAGTTTTTATCAAAAAAGGGAAAGGTGCAAGACTTAGCAGAGTCAATATTATTAACCAGAAGGCACTAATCAAAACACATAAATTTCATAAGCTGATTATATTATAAATTGGCCTTGACTAATTTAGAATTTCAATAACAGCAGTGAGCCTAATACCAAGTTCCAATTGTTACAACAAAAAATGAGCTATAAAGGAACACTCCACTTACAGAAGTCTCAGATACACTGAAAAACTATCTAGACTAGTTGTTCCAGAGCAAGAAAAAAAACTTAACATTCCTTTTCAATACTCCTTTATCCAGTAACACTAGGGAGCAAGATAATGCCAAGGTAAACAGAGCCTCCAATTAGGTTGTAGATACTGGTCATCTTTTGTTGCTGAAATCACTAAAATATGTATTTCCCTTATTGACAGAATTCACCAAATGTAAACTAGGCCAGGGTGGGGATAGAAGGGCAGGTGCTGTCATTATTTAGGACACCCATTCTGGTACAGTGCTTTACTGAAGAGGGCAAAGTCAATGATCCTACACTAAGAAGAAACCCAGGCCCCGTGTTTTGTCTTGGCTTGCTTTCAGCTGCCTACTATATTCTAGAAGCCCTCTTCAAAAATGCTATGAATCCAGGTAACCAAACTTAGCGAGTTGTTACATAAAGTAAGGTTAAAGTCAACAGCCTCAGAGTATGATCCACTCCTAAAGTAAAGTGCATGAGATCAGTAATGATACAGACATCAAACCTTTTTTATTTCTGAGTACAAGACTGTATGCCAATGGTTAAGATTATTGGCTACCAGAAATTAGGTGCAAACCCAGAACAAAAACCTAAATCTCACCTTTTGTAAAGGTTTCCATCTCTAGATGGAAATGGAAAACACAAATTACATCAATTCTCACAATATTCCTTTAAAGGTAAATCAGTAGTTCAAACCCTTATCCCCAGAATTGGAGAGTCACTTATAGAAAAAAAACAAAAACATTTTCATATGACTAAATAAATAGTATTGTGGGACTCCGTGCCAGCAAAGCTTATTAATTACTTTGAACCTTAGATAAAGCCTGTCCTAGGACTCACAGTGGCTGAACAACTACAGTTTTCCAGAGGGGAGTCTGACAAAAATCATGCCAAATTAAGAGAAGTGACCTCAATAGAGGAAATGGGGTTTGCAGCCCAGAGTTAAGCCAACCAAGCCTCTCTCTCAAAAGTAACTCTTCTTCTGCAATGCAGGCTCATAGCTAGTAAGGACAAAAGAGTATCTCTAGATGCCAACTAACCAATTCTAACTTTTTGTCTTTCTTTACTTGCAAGAGTAAGCCTTTTGGGGACCAGAACAAACTCCACCGCCTTTCTGAATTATTATGTTACCATCATTTCCAAGGGATACATGAATTTTAACTACTGAGCTCTCCATAATTTTTCAAAAACCAGTTTTGAGAATAAAATACTGTTATCAGTGCTCTAATAATGTTCAATACCAAGTAAGTCTGAGAAAATCATTCTTGAGAATTAACATTTAAAGCTAATAGCAATTTAGTGTATTTAAACATAATTATATTTAATGACACATTATTTGGATCTAAGTCCTCAATACTGGGGGCAAAGCAGCACTTTTGATATACCACAGCAATAAACTTGAAAAGTGAATTAAGCTGCCAAAAGACCAAAGAATTTCAAAGTACTGAAAGAAAGAATAAGTGAAGAACTAAATAGCAATGTGAGGGAAAACAAATACAGGAAAAGACCAGTCTCCCCAAACAGCAGGTCATACGCATATAAAAATATATCCTATTTGTAAAACCTGTTCTAATGTCAACACTGAAATGACTTCAGCAAGTTAACACCTTCCTAATGAGAAATTTTATGAATAATGAATCCTAAACACATTTTTTCTAGTAAATTATCACTATCAAATATCAGTCATTTTAAACTCAAATGTGTGAATAAATTCGTTCTTCATTGTATTTGATGTCAAACCATGGTTTAATAGGCTAATTCACTGGTACCCTAGTCTATATGAAGATGTTTAAACTAGCTGACAGCCAAGATTCTTTGAGTTCTAGAATCTAATGAATATGATTCTAAGTCTTTAATTTTTAAGCTATTTGTCCTTTACTAACTTGTTAGCGTCTATGCCACTCAGGTACTTCTCAGCATCTCACTTAATAGTTTTTCTGATTTCTTAGGAAAGCTTTGTTCTGGCTAGTCTCTGTGGTCATAGTCTCAAAAGGGGTGGTTTTGTATGTATTTTCTCCCAACCCAAACCTAGGGAATGGGGGAAATATCACCATACTAGATATCCATGTGGTTCTTTCCAACCATCATCTCATGGATGAAAATGCAACTGGGAAGTAAAGTATAAGAGAAGAAGGTAAGCATAATACTGCCAAGTGGGAACACTAAGGACTTGACCTTTTAACAGCTAACAATATAGCGGTTTCCTGGGGGTGGGGTGGGGGGTGGAGGTGGGGATGTGTGTAAAGACTGTTAATAACCCATAGGCTGCATTAAATGATATTTAAAGAGAGAGGAGAAAGATCTATGCACCCAGAATAGGAAAGAAAGTAATGAATCGAGAAGGTAGCAACTTAAAGACTCTAACCACCTTAGATAAGACTTTTTACCCCCACTTGGCCTCAAGTTAGTGAACTAACAATGATTCTAATTCTTAAAATGGAGAGAGATATGTCCCTGCAAATTTTTTAAGGTACAGCTATTGTGACCCTGGTCAGCCTCTCTGTGCAAAAAGCCAAGTGAAAAGGAAGATCTGGGGGATCAGATCTACTGAATTTAAGCTGAAGGACACAGCCCCATTGCTACTGCTTGATGTTTCTCTAACTTTAAGGAAAAAGAGTGATAACCCTCACAAGGGAGACTGACTGGCTCCAGTTTCAAAAGCTTACTGTGGTGGTATGGCTGGATAAAATACTCTGAGATGAAAAGGAAAATCAAAGATACCACAAAGGAGTCAATGATCTTTCTGTATACCAGAGTAATAAGTCTGTCCTTCTCATCAAAACATGTGACTAAGGTTGCCCATGACCACAAAAATCTAAGAACTGAGGAATGCCATTAACAACTGATGAGGCACTATTTTTCTCCACCTTTGAAAACCAACATCTTCACCTCATTTTCACTTTTGGATGAGTCAATATCACTCTTAGTCAATCGAACCTTAGCTTGAGCTAATATAAAAATAAATACATGTTTATGTCTAGGTATCAAATGCCATCATTAAAGACCCATTTAATTAGTGTAAAGTATGAACATTTTGCTAGCTTAAGACAGACTACGTATCATTCCAGAAACAATCATTCTAATGAAATATAGACTGAAGACTTCAATCAGCAATTCACATACTTATTCAAGCACATTCTCTATTACTGGGAAGCAGTAAAAAAGACAAGCTTTAGGGACTTCAGCCTAAATAAAGTGATGTTTATACTGGCAAGAATAAACAATCCTAATGGATTTGCTAATAGTCATTCCTTATTAACAGACATCAGTACTCTAAACTTGACCTACTTCTATATACATACAAAGAGACACAAGATGATGTATTTTATGTATCTTACTAAGACAATAGCAGAGAGAAGGTAGGGGGACACTAATATTCCAAACTAGTAGGACTCAACATTAAATAAACGGGGAAAAAATACACATAAACACCCCTTATTCATTTATGCTGGATATAGAAGGGTAGGAAGGCTGCCCAGGCAATACACCAATCCCCACTGCTAAGTTACACAGGAATGTATTCAGAGTCAAAAAAAAATTTTAATTACCCTAATTCAGTAGTAATTGAAAAATCCTAGATCTTATATCCCAAATACCAAAAGGTTATCTCACAGGAAGAACAGTCTAATGGACAAACCATGAGTCTAGATTTAGAAATGTGGGGTGTTCTTTCCAAACAGACTTTTTAACTCCGGACAGTTCACAGCCTCAGCCTCCATATAAGAAAAGGATGGTTCCTATCTATTTGGACCCCAGGTTATAAACCTGAAGAACAAAACTAAGATATAAAATTTGACAAGGCACTCTAAGCTCTTCAGAAACACATGCTATACATTTTCATCTACAGACTCAGTCCATCAGAAAGCCTCCTGGAGATGGGAAGACATTGTGCTACCCAGTAATTTCTAAAATAAACCTTGGACTAATCAAGTCCATCAGAATGAAATAGTTTGCAGACTACAAAAAATTTAAAGTTATTAGGACTGAGTTTTGATTCAAAATCTACAAAAATCTATAAAAGTAATAATATTCCCTAAAGAATTACAAGCTTAATAAAAAGCATGCAATTTAAAAAGTACTGGAGATTAAAGAAAAGAAAGTAGATACATTAATTAGCTTCCTTCATTTTCAGGAAGGACAAAGGACAGTACTGAGCATAAATGGACACAGAACTACATAACCTATAGCCTCTCTCTAATGTCTTTTGGACCCTGAACTCACTAAGGGGAATTGGCCTGTGAAAAATAGATTCCCATCCACGGAAGTTGCAACTGGGTACCAAGTCAAGGCAGCAGCTCCTCTAATTACCAAGTCCTATAATGTCCTCCATAATATACACTACTATTTCCAGAAAGTTTTGTTCATTGCACCTCTTGAACATGCTATCTATTCAATAGAAAGACTCAAGTGACAATTGATCGATGAACGGGGCAAAGCATGCAAAGCTTGTCACTGATGACCAGTTTGCAATGAAACATCTTTATGCTCCAAGCCATATAACTTTTTAAGCAGAAATGTAGAGGCCACGTACAATGGTAAGTCTTTTGAGAAAAAAATAAATCAGGAAAAAAAATGTATCAAGGATACAATATGACATCAAAACTAAATTTTCCCTCTAAAAACCCAACCTAATCAAGTATGGCACCCCAGAACAAAGGCAGTGTCAATTTTTCAAGTGACAGGACGTTACTTCCAACTGGGTCCACTTGGGAAGGCTCTTGGCTACTTGGCTAACAAAGAATGTCACCAAATGACAAGAGCAATGCTGGAAAGAATTACAAGTCATCAAATCATCAACTATTTAGCTAAGTTGATCAAACACTGCTTGGGAATTGCTAATTCCCAAACTCAATGAACCACCTTATTTCGGTCAATAAGGTAGGGATCAATGATAGTGTTTACTTCATTTTCTCCCTCATAATCATTTAACAATATAATCATGTGACTTTACAAAGACAGACTTGGTGGTCATGGGGGTATGGTTCAACTCAAGCTTGGGTCAAAGGCGGGGGGGAACTGGAACAAAGTTTTTCCCAACATTCCACAGATTGCCAATACAAGAATAGCTACAGAAAAACATTCTTCCTTTCTTTTGGCAATCAAAATGTACAGGCTCACACTAACAAAATCAACCTGGCAAACTAATTAACTTGTCCTGACATAAGTACCACACAAGCACATTAGATTTTTCAGCACATAATAGACTGTATAATGTCTAAGAATTCCTTTTTTTTTCTATGTTAATAGGGATTACACAGCAGAGGAAAAACTTAGAAATGAGCAAGTCTTCTACACTTCAGGATTAGATGTAGGTCTACCAAGATTTGGCAGTGCAGACAGGAGACCTATTCGTGTTATCCTAACATATATTCTGCTCTAAGTATTCTATGAGAATAGCTGGTCTCTCCTTACTTTGGTATGGAAAAATTTAAACCACATTTGCACAATTCAGTCTGCTAAACAAGTTTTGCTTCCTTTAAGCTGAAGAAGATTTACTTTCATCCATCTCTGGGAAAACAAAGTCTTGAAATAGATGATTTTCTGCTAAGTAAAATTTGGCTAAAACCTATAGCGTAAACAATGCCTGAGAGATGCAACAGTTACATAATTTTTTTCAAAGACCAGTATTTTCTTAAGTTAGTGTCTCACCACATCCTTAGAAGTTCATAAGGAAAAATAAACAAACATGAAAATTCCAAGTGAACATACAGCAAAAAGTCCAATGTTCAGTATTAGTTTAACTTGTGGAGTCTCTTCCAACATTTGTAAACAAACAGCCTCCTCATCCATCAGGTCTCTGAGACTCCTCTTGCTGAGGCTCTTACTTTTAAAGCCACAAAACCAGTCTATGAACTTCCAGTATCGACCTCCATCCTCTGCTTCTTTCTGTCTCTCTTTCTCACCCATGAGAGCTGCTTGTCCATTGGAATAAGCATCTACTGGCGTTTCTGCCTCTGAATGACCTAAGGAAGCCACTGGGTTCCCCTCTTCTCTGCAGGTAACCAACAGATTAACATCTTCAGGTTGAAGGCCCTTAATGCTGTCTTCAGATTTCCCACTGGGGATGATGTGGTTGATGGCCTCACTATTCTCACTGCATCTCAGAATGTTCTTCTCTTGCATTTTATACGGTTCATCTTTCGGGGTGCAGTTCTCTTTAACAACCAGACTCTTCTTTGACCAAAAGGTGGTGGTGCGAATCTGTTCCTTTGTGGGAGGTGGCGTGAGAAGGCTGACAATTATAGTAATAAGTCCTGTGACCCAAAACAAGGCCGTGGCCACATACATGTAATGGATGTCTTTGATGAAGCTTGGCCTGTTATCAGGTTGGTCACATTCTGGGGCACGGTAGGTAAAGGCCAGTATTAAACGAACTGCTCCAAGAACAAAGCCAGCCATTCCACCATAGAAAGCCCCCTGTTCATTACAGCGCTTCCAGAAAATTGCCAGAAGGAACAGGGCTGCAACTGGGGGTGTCAGGTAATCTGCGACCTCCTGAATGTAAAGATACATCTGGCCTCCTTGCATCTCCACAATGATCGGCACCCATGCAATGCTGATCACCACCATAAAAGCCACAAATATCCTCCCGACAATCATTAGTTCCCGGGAGCTTGCACTTTTGCGGATGAGTTTGTACACGTCAAGAGTGAATATGGTACTGGCACTGTTAAAGATAGAGTCCAAGTCACTCATCAGAGCTGCAATCATCACCGCCATCATTAGGCCCCGGAGGCCCACAGGAACCAATTTCATCACCAGGCGTGGGTAGGCAATATTGGAACAACCAGCTCGGCTTCCACACACTTGCAAGCAGTGCTCTGGGTTGATGCAAGCTATGTCATCAGCAAACAGTATCCTGGAGATCATTCCTGGAACCACTATGATAAACATTGGCAGAAGCTTCAAGAAACCAGCCATAAGAGTAGAGCCTTTGGCATGAGCAATGTTTTTGGCGGCTAGGACCCTCTGCACGATGACTTGGTCAGCACACCAGTACCACACTGAAGCTGGAGTCTGCCCAAGAACAAATCCAGGCCAAGGAACATCTTCATCTGATGGATCTCGCAACATTTTCAGGGCATCTTTCTTAGGGTGGACATTACAAGAATTTGTGTTGGAAAGGTTGTATGTCAACAAGATGGAGGGGACATTAGGTGAGGCCAACATGTACCTTCTCTTAACTTCCTCAAACCCACCAATCTCCATTATACTAATAATCATAAGTGTGAGTGCCCCAATAATCATAAGCAGAGCCTGCAGAGTGTCTGTGTAGATGACTGCAACAAGGCCTCCGGTGACAGTCAGCAAGGCAGTCATGCCAATGAGCAGGATGACAGACACGTAAAGGTTCCAACCCAAAGACTCTTGGATGAACAGGGCACCTGAATACAGATCCACTGAGAGTTTGGTGAAGATATAAAGAAGTAGAGACAAGGCTGCAAAATAGACCTGAATCCTATGGCCACCAAATCGCTTGGACAAGTATTCGGGCATGGTGTATACCCCTGACCGGATGTAAATTGGGATGAAAACCCATCCCAGAAGTTGCAAAAGCAGTAAGGCATTGAATTCCCATGCGCCCACTGCAAATCCACTTGCAGCTCCAGATCCTGCCAGCCCAATGAAGTGCTCACTCCCAATATTGCTCACAAATAGCGAGGCACCGATAGCTACCCAAGTCATAGAGCGCCCCGCCAGGAAGTATCCACTCACGGTGCTTCTATTAGATTTCCACATGGCAAAAAAACCAATGCACATGACCAGGATAAAATACAGAGCCACTATGGCAATGTCTGCTGTCTCCAGTACAGCCCGCATTTTGGTAACTTTGTGAATAAAAGCTTCCAATGACAGAAGTGTCCAGTTTTTATTTACTTATTAGTACCCCCAGCCAAGTCTGTAAACCACACGTGAACTGGACTACAAAGCAATACAGCAGGTCAAAGTCTTTGTCCTTTGGTTTGCTGTCTTGATGGTGGTGGCTGTGATAAACTTTGAAGGAGACAGTTTAAATTTTCCTCCGCTTCTTAATTGGGATTGAGAACTTAGCTCGTACTCTTAATCCACTCTCCAAAAGACCATCAGCATTTACTCAGGTGCTGGAGGAGAAATTCTGAGTTGCAGCTAAGTCTAGTGAAGCCTACTGTACCAACCCTGCAAGGCAGCAAAGACAAAAGACAAAGATTGAATTAGAGGAGGGTCTCACCAAGCGATGAGGAAACTTTCAGTCTAGCAAACACACGGCGTAACAAGACATTATAAGGAGAAAACAGAATCTTTTTAAGTACACTTCAGTTCCACAGAAAAAAGAACAGTCTATGGTATTACAGTGAATACTTAAAAATCATTAAGAATATTTATATTTCAAACTAAGGAAAAAATTAATCAACCTCATAACTAAGTGGTGTAATTGCTCCAGAGACTACAAACAGCTGACTATGATACTGGCCTTTCTTGTCTTACTGTGATGGTCTCAGTTTGGAATAGGGACCAAGATCTTAAAGCACTAAGAATACTTCCGGCGGTGGGGAAAGGAGAGAACACTAATTATTAATAGTAAGGTTACCAAAATGAGTCTTCAAATACTACTACAAATCCCAAGAGTAAAGTAATGCACTTTAACGCCAATTAGAGTCCTTCCTATGTGGCAGGTCATGTTTATTACTAGGTGCTATCATCCACCCCCAGGAAATTTAAACACAGATAACCAAGGATGGCTTAGTCTGGGTAAACCTATTGCTGCAAAACTTTCCTAAATTCCCACTGCACATGTACATCTGTGTTTGCTCTCTTACAGTAACCTAGTACTTAGAGGAGAATGACTCCTGCCTAGAAGGGAAACAAGACATTCCACACAAGACACTAAAAACATACAACCTACAAAATACCCCTAAAATTGTGTTCTTCACTCTATTTAGGAGGAAGATGCTGAAAGAAGAGAAGGGTATATTTTTAACAAATTAATTTCTTTCCTTTTATTAAGCAATATATCCAAGAGAACCTCAGAGAGTATAAAGACACTGACTCAAGGTTTCATTTTGTTGAGTATTTTTTCTTCTAAATGTTTTTTGTTGAAAGGTACTGAACAGGGCAGGAAGAGGGGGAAAATGTTTTCTGCAAGACTAAAAGATAATCTGATTATTATTTTACCTCCCAAACCTAAATGGAATAGACATTTGTCAAGAATTAGGTGACAAGTCATCGTCAGTAAATCAATCATGGATATTTTTCAGCTCTGGATTAAGATAATTCCTCCACTTGGGAAAAAAAAAAAAGTATCTGAAATCAAATTCACTAATTTGATGGTTTTCTCCTGGAAAAGAGACAAATTCTGAATTTTTAAAATTAATTATAAAGGTAGCTAATAGATCAATATAAAAAACATTTTGTTCCCCAAACTAAGACAACCACACCTTAACTTCTAAGTGATTTCTCCATTTGTAATAAGGCAACCTCAGAGTAAAATGGTTTTCTATGCTTGAAAAACCAACTGTTGTTTGGTGAACCTAGACATTTTCCTTTAAAAATCAATAATAAATATAAATCCTATAAATGATACTGTATCATGCCACCTCTTTTCAAAACTGTTCGATAGGCCATAATACCAAAAACTTAGAATGCCATGCACATCTCCCACAGGAAAAAAATAAATGTCCTACCAAATTAGGTTATTAGATCTAACTCATAAAGCTGCCTTATACATCTGTTTTTAGCCCTTTTTTAAGCACAAAACACTGCAAGTATAAAACATTGCAATAATGTTAAGAAAATTTATTAAAATCCTTCCTCCTAAAAGTCAGTGTCAGTTATGACTAGAATAAATAAAATTACCACAGACAAAAGCACAAAAAAACACTACACTGGGATCTGTATCACTTCATACCAGCCAAATCCTAACATAAGTCATATTTCTATGACCACCTTCCCCACCCCAAAAATTCTCAAGTTTTTACAAAAACACTTCAACATTACTTAAGAATTGCCTAAATTTTAAATCAAACCTAATTAGAATGACTAATAAATACTGATCATTTAAAAGGGTACCTATATTGTTTCAGAGTGAAGGTCAGGTCCTCAATTAGCAGAAACTCTACCCTCCCAGAGCTCCCCCTGCCTCCCAGCCTCCAAGTCACTTGGTTCAAGTTATAGACTGGCCCAGGCTCACGGCTCACAGCTCAGAAGGGCCCTTCGTATGTCTCATTTCTCAATGGCAGTGACTGACACAAGAAGGGACAGAAAGATAACCAGGGGTTCTTTGCTTTGAGGGAAGGGGGTCTGCAAGGGGGATGTCTGCTGTCTGCAGCAGCTTATTTGTTCAGAGAACAAACTGCTCCTTCCTCCATTACCAGGGAAGCACTACCACATCAGGCTTCTCTATTAGCATTGTTTTCATTGTCAAATATGATTTATGCAAGGCTCTTATCTAAGACAAAGTCTACTCCGGTTGAATATTCAGACTGGATGAAATATCCATGCTAGGTCTAACCCCTAACTTCACTCAAAGAGCAGGTAAGCGAAAAAGAAAGACACCTTCTGCCCACAAGAAAGGTATCCCTCTTCAGACCCCTCAAAAGCCACTGCTGGCAGTCCCTTCCTCATTTACTGGATAGCTGCCTTTGTGCAGTTTTAAAATTTTTCCATTTGAAATAACCAAAAAAACCATCCAGACACCAGCACCTGTTAAGACTGGAAAGGAAAAACAAAACAAAAACAAAAATAGGTCAAGTTCACACGTAGAAAGATATAAAGGTAATACAACGCAAATAAATTTCATCCACTAGTCATGACAGAGATTATCAATCATGAACTTCAGCCTTTTAGGAGTTAAACTGTACATCCCCTAGAAATGGCTCCAAATACAATATACAATATAAATTGTATATAGTTTTATTTCTTTCTTTTAAAGTATTTCAACAAAAACACAATGAACACTGCCTAGAGCTTTCATTTTTAGAAAGAATATACACTGATTTTTTTTCCTACAGCTCAAATGGAGAATTTTAATTTATATTTTCATATTTCTAGGACTAAGCCCCTTAAAGTGAGAAATTTGGGACAAATAATAAAATAATTAAAATTATGACAAGTATGTGGGTTGGTTCTTCGGTATTGTACTACTTAAGAAAACAAGTATTTCCACAATGAGAGTAATATGCCTAGAATGCATAAACAACGGTTTTTTAATGGCCATGGGAAGATTTTGACAAACCTCAACCACGAGGGTGCTTTGAACACAGCAGATAATCCCCCCAAAGGGGTAACTTCTTTCTTAAAAAGTAATGTTTTATTGATAATTTTGCAGAATTAGAATATAATTTTGGTACAGTTTCATGTATTTGGATGAATTAATTATGACTGAAGAATTAATTACACCTTTGGTAATATCTAAGGCAACTTATCTTCCAAATCAGAATACTATTCTGGGACATTCTGGACACCTCCATAGAACTAAACAGGGAACAAGGAAAAAAAATCCTAAACTCAGTCAAAGCTTTAAAAGTCATAGTAAATTCAATGAGGCAGCTGGGTTAACTAAGGCTAGAAAAATGTGGTGACCCTAAAACTGACCAAACTGGCTTTGGAGCCAGTTTAAAAACCACACACTCGAGAGAATCTGTACAGGCCCATCCCAGCACTCTGGCAAGAGCAGACTTGACCATTCATGTTCATACTCTGACCCAAGGAAAACATTCACCTTCCCAGCTAGCAACTTAAGGGTTACAGAGCACACAGAGACCTCTGCAAACATGACTGTCTGGAGTTATATATCACCCTTCTATAATCTACCAAAAACAAAGAAAAGACAGGGGCATACCCAAGGCTTGGTTTTCTCCCTAATTCACCCCAGAGTGGATATACAGAGCTCTCACTACACCAGATTTTATACTTCTGTAAGGAGAAGGGTGTGGAGTACAAAAAGCAGACAAGCTTTGAAAGGCTGGGTTCCAAGCTGCCACTTTTTCAATGCACGATCTTAGTGCCTGCCAACTTAACCTGAGTCTCAAGTGCCTCACTTGTAAACCACCAGCTAATTCCTAATGGCTTAATACTGAATAAACAACCTATAGAAAGTTTATAATATTGTCCAGCACAACAATTTACATGGATTATAGTGATACTGGCTTCTCTCATATTAAACTCTCAACTATGTCAGGTATATTATGAGCTTTACAAAAGTTATTTTTATATAGAAAAACTAGCTAAAATAATTTTATTAAATATGCAGCTTTGTTGCAAGTTTTAAAGAGGCTCCAAACCACATGACCAACTATCAGCTATTTAAATGATTTAATTCAAATAAAATATGAAAATTTTAGTAGCAATTTATATTCTACTTACAAACTTCTCATAAATGTTTCCATTTCTCATCTTAACTCAAGGTCCAATAAAGCATATTACACTAAGAAATAGATTCATGATGCTTCATATGGAATATATACATACTCATACAAGACCTTTCTCAAACCCTTGCCTTCTTTAAATATGTTGACCGATAATGAGATTAGTTATTTACAACACTTAAAAACAAAGCAAGTTTTCATAAGGCAACAGACATGAACTCTAGCTAATTTTAAACTACAAACTGAGCTGAAGACAACACTACAAGTAACTGGATGTAACAGTCCTATGACATTAAGGAATTTGTCCTTAAATTTCTTTAACAAAACATTTCCGTCATACCTACAACCTTGGCTATTCAAGTTTTTAAAAGTACACAAGAATTGCATATTATACATAATTGTTCTGTAAACCCACAACTTCTCTAATAAAGAAGAAAAAAAAAGGTACATAAGAAGTCTGTGAAACCCTGACTGGACTTGGTTTTCAACCTGTACGCTGAGGATTTCCATTTTCTCACGTATCATCACAGGAGTGAAAGGTGGGGCAGAGTAAACCAACCAGCCCAGCTCTACTTTACCAGTTTCTCACATGGAGATAAGAGGTAATAAGGGATGGCTTCCCATTTAAGCAAATCATTTCTTCAAATGCAATCTTTGTAGCCTAGATAAGTTTATAAGCCACAGGGATTTAACATTTCATCCATATACACTTCTCCTTTTCTCCAAGAAATACTCATTTTCACCTCTGGATGAAAAGATATTCCTTTATTACAAGATAAAACAATAACAATTAATTGAAAATATTAATCAACACCAACCATGTTTAAAAATTGTGCTTGCAGAGAAAATACTCCAGATGAATTTCTAACAAAATAAACTGCCAAAAGCACTATGATAAAATCCACCTGAAGTATTTATGTATGATCAAAATGTAAACAGATATATGTATGGAGAATATGAAGAGATGAAAAACAAAAGAAGTCCCAGGCACAGGCCAATCCAGTAAGCAAAGCCTGTTGACTCTACCTTAAAAATATATCCAGATTCTGACCACTTACCTCAACTATTAGGTCCCTGGTCCAAATCACCATACCATCTCTTCCAGATAACTGTCTCCAAGCCTCTGCCCTTGGCCAGTTGCAGGGCATTAACACAGCAAGCAATCACCCCTCCATGCACAATGTTCCAAAGAAGCATCTAGGCGTGGACATTGTCTGTTCCTTCTGCAAGGAAGGCCACTCCCTCTTCTCCTTTATGTTTTTGCTCAAAAATAATCCTGACCATCTTAATTCCTCCTTACCCTGATTTAGTTTTATTTCCATAGCACTCGCCATTTTCTAATACTATAAATCTTATTTATGTTTATTCTGTCTCCCCAATACCTTAATACATGAGAACAGACTCTTACTGGAGTTGTTCACTGATGTGGCCCCAATGCCTAGTTCACCACTGTCTTGCACACTGGAGGTACTCAACTGTCTGTTAAATAAATGAACTACATATTAACACCTAAGCACCTGATCAAGAGTGCTAAACTTTCCAACCATCATACACAACCACCAACAGTGTTTTGCCTTTTAAGCTATGAGACGGCAGATTAAAAAGGCCAAAATGGAGTAAAGTGTTTCCTCCTCACCAGTGATCAGTAATGTCAAAAAGCTCTAATTGAGAGTGCATGAAAAGGCAACAAAACAAATCAGACTAGGCAAGAAGGCCCTTTGTTCAGATAAAAAATCTTAATGGTAACGATCTGTCTCTAGAGACACCATACTTACCCAACCTACCCATCTCACAAGATGGTCTGTAACATAAATTGCACTATTTCAGATTGTGTTCTGGGCTTCACCACTATAATTGTCAACACCCACAGCACAGTATGCAGTGATAGGTGCAGTTCTCTCCTACACTGTGGTTGTGTCCATGTAGTCAAAGGATAGATCAATGTGGACAAGCAGCACTTCCCTTCTGCTCACCCTGTACAAGTTCAAGCATCCTGCTGCTAATTTATGAAGAACCTCTCATTTTTCCACCTCTCCATTACACTTATTCCCATAAAACTGCAGGACGTTACTTCCATAACTAGCACACACCATGAACCTGGCACTATTTCTACACTGTACATACTAACTCATCTAATCCTCATAAAAATCCCAGGAGACAGGCACATTAATTATTGCCAACTTAAAGATAAGGAAATTGAGGACATTTTAGCGGATCACTACAGCTATTCAGGAACATCCTCTCTGGAGTAAAGATTAGGAACAGCATCCTTTTACACTTTCAGGAAGATATTCATAAAAAAAAAAAGCTAGAAATAAACACAAGTCAGAAAAAATCCAGCTAACTGATACAGAAGGAAAAATGAAATTAGAAAACCACTTGCAAACCTGGATTGGATCTAGTAATAATTATCAGTATACTAAAACCTTAAGCATAGGGTTGATGGAGATTTTTAGAATGAATGGGTGAAGCTGGCAATAGCTGCACCCTCCGAGGATTAGTCTTGTCTCTAAACACAGCTATTAGGTGCCTCCTCAAGTGATGTTACACCCAGCACCACTTAAGTACTCCTGCAAAACAAAAGCTACATCTAATCAAATTTCTACCTCCAGTTTATAGAAAATACCTAAAATAGAGGAATACTTAAAACTCCAGGAAGTGATCAGCCAAAGCCAGAATGTGGGGATATTGAGGACAAATGACTCAGTTTCTTCAATAATGGCTTGGAAAAAAGGGAAGGAAGGGGAAGCTATTAGGGAGTCAGAGGCCATCAAGTAAGTATAATCTGGGGACCTTGTTTGGATTCAGATTCAACTGTAAAGTTTCTTGTTACACTTTATGGAATATGAAAACTGTCAGGGTATTAGAACAGATTCTAATCATGAGGAAGCAATTAGACAAATTCAAATTGAAGTACAGTCTACAGAATTTCCATAGTACTCACTACCATCTAACACTATAAAACTTCTTTCTTTATTCTGTCACCCCACCACCATAATATAAACTCCATGAGAACAGACTCCTATCTGAATTGTTTGCTGACTTGGCCCCAGTGTCTAGGTCACTGTCTTGCAACACTGGAGGTGGCTCAAATGTTTGTTAAAATAATTACATATTAACACCTAAAACACCTGATCAAGAGTGCTAAACTTCTCAACTACCCTACACAACCATCAAGAGTAGTTTTTTTTTTTTTAAGCTATAAGAGGGCAGATTAATAAGTGGGTCTGGACTCTTCAAAGTGCCACAGTTATTAAAGACAAAGGTTTTTAAGAACTGTTCGTGATCAAAGAAGGCTGAACAATGACTAAATGTGTGGTCTTTAAGTGAATCTTGGATTAAAAAACTAAAGGCTATTACTGAAATACAAGGGAAAATCTGAATATAAAATGAATTTCATAATAGTGTTATATCAAGTTCATTGAGTACAGCAATTATATTGTAGTTAGGAGGGCAAGTGCCCTTATTCCTACTCATGTCAAAATGACTCCAACACTCAAACTGTGCCAATAAAGATAAAGCAAATACGGCAAATTTTAACAACTGGCGAAAAGTATTCAGTGTTAAAATGAACTATTCTTGTAACTCTTCCAAAGGCTTGAAATTTTAAGATAAAGAAAATATAATAAACTACTCAAAAAAAAAAAAAAAGTGCCTATAGGTAGAGATGATGCAAGAGCCAGAAAAGTACTGATTGATTAAGGTTGGGTTATGGGTATAATGTGAGATTCATTAAGCAATTTACTTTTGCACAGGCCTCCGTCTCTGGGTCTTAATTCTCATCTACAAAATGGGAAAAAATATATACACCTCAAGGTAATTATGTCATTAAGGTAGATTATGAGATAAAAGTCTTGTGGGGGGAAAAATGAAACATTTAAACAACTGCTATGCACTGTCAGTTATTTCTGGAAACACATGAAACCCGTCCATAAAGCAAGGAGAGCCTGTTGATACAGCTCCTCTAAGCCCTCCACACTCACTCCTTCCTGCTCTCCAGTCCTGAGACAACAGTCATGGCTCATAGCCTCACTTCATTTAAGTCTCTGCCTTCCCTGGGCACCTTATATAAAATGGAACTTGTTCCCTCTTAGCCAGCTTTGTTTTTCTTCAGAGCTTTCACTAGTTTGTCTTCCTTACTGGAACATAAGCTCCATATTCTCCAGACACAAATGCTTGTACCTAGCAGACACTCAAATCAATGTGGAATATATATTTCCTTCCATCTAAAGGAACTTGAACTATACTATCACTGTAGGGTGCGTTTTGTATAAATACATGGATCAAAAACATGGCTTCTAGTTTGGGATTCCTTTAGAATAATACTAACTTGACTACCAAGCTGTATGACCCTGGCCATCTGCTTCCGATTCTTCATTTGTAAATGGGAGATAACACCAATCTATAAAATAGCTGAGGATTAAGTTAAAAAAAAAAAAAAAAAAAAAGGAAAACACACCATCTCTGCTTAAACCAGCTATCAATTATGAAGTTTAGAGAGGTAGAATATGTGTCAAAGACATTAAATCAGGTCATCAAACTGTTTCACTATAGTTATGTTCTTCCTATTCTCATCCAACTTCAGTTCCAATTTTATGTTCCTACAAGAACCAATATCAAAAAGTTTCTCTTCATTTCCCCATGCAACTGAGACCAAAGTATAAACACAAGCTGCTTCCTGGCAGACTGGAGACCCATTATCACAGGAGACCAAGTCACAGAAAATTCTAACACTGGGATGCTTCATCAGATACCATTTTGGTTAGAAAATAAAAGGGAAACTTTATAATTTTCTCTAAGGTTTGAAGATATAAAGAGTTTTAGAAGTAAATAGCAGGACCACAAATAGGTTACTTTAACAGGATTTGGATAGACTGGAATAAATTTTGCCCCCAAAAAACCCTAAGAAGTGAACGTGAAACAGAGGCATGTTGTTTTTGATTACCAATGCAGCCCATTGGTAATTCTCTTTAAGTTCAAGGACAGGACAAGTAGATTGGTATAAAAGTTGAGTGAAACAGGATCAGAACTATTTTTCTAGTGATTTCATTCTAATCAGGTAAGGTATTTAGTAAAGAAAACAGCATTAATGGGAACTTTTTCTTCACTTTTAAACTTCTAATACACAGAGTGAATTTTTAAGAACTCCTGCCCCTTAGTCCACATGTGAGAATGGCACTCCTATTCTGGACTCTGTCTGATGGACATAAACTTTCCCTGATGGAAATTTGGTATCTCAGGTTTTTAAGATCGTGTACTTCATACACTTGCTTTCTCATGTGACTGCCAACAAAACAAAAGGCAAGCAATATATCAGCAAAAGAATGACAGATCAAAACAAGCTACTATGGGGCCATAAACTGACTTGATGGAACATCAAAGTCCATCTTTCCAGTAATATGCCTGGCAAAGGCCCTACTCCCAAACTTGGCTTTTCACTCAGCAATGTAAACTCACCTTAAATGTGATTCAAAACAAGTAATGAAGAGGTATTTTCTATTCATGAATCACACACAAAACATTGAGCACAAAAACAAAATGAGGCATATATCTGAGACTGACTCTCCACCCTGTAACAGAAGGAATGCACATGGGTTCCCAAATATATTCCCAAAAACAAACACATGCACAGCTAAAGTCTGATTTTAATAAGTTTTCTCAAAGTGACCTCATCTACAGCAATCTCGCTGCCCTTGCATTTCTTCACCCAACATAAAAACTAAAGCATTTAATAGCCTGCATAGGGGTCAAGGAGAACTTTTTTAAAAACTGAAATCTAAACCAAGACAAAACCAGGAATCCTTGATTCTGGGTCAGAAGAGGGTGAATTCTACCATTACCATCTAAAAAGCAAAGAGGTGCCACTTTATAAGCATAGGAGCCTCTAAGTAGAAAAGGTTTGTTAAACCTACACTTTTGCTTGCAATTTCATCTCTAAGCGCTCATCTGCACCAACCACTTCTGAAGTCTTCTCAAACTGGTTAGGGACTCCCTTGTTAGAGTGCTGTAATAGTAAAAAAAAAAAAAAAAAGTGCCAATCCTGAAAGAAAAAATGGGGGGAAGGAAGGAGCAAAACAAATCAATTGTACCCTGGGCAGAGAAGTAGAGGAGGTCATACCAGATCTGAGTTTTCTTATTTGCAATTTGCTCTTTTGTATTTGCGGTGGGAGTAGGGAAACAAGACAAAAAAGGAAAGTTAATCAATAATATGGCCATTCTACAGAAATTAAGAAGGGTCAAAAATACTGTATCATTCCCTTGGTCTAAAAGAACATTTAAAATATTTTCATGCTAATACTACATTCCAAGGATCATAGGTAATATAAATTAATCTGAACTTCATAGATATAGCCTGAGCAAAAAATGTCATATTCCAGACAAAGCAGTCTTTGCCTGGAAGCAGTATTTCATATCCCTAAGATATTAGCACAATGGGTGCATATTAAATTGTACTGATGGATGTTCTTAAAATAAGCAATCACTCAGTCAAAGAAAAAGTAGACAGTGAACAGCAATTTCTGACAGTTTACATGTTACGGTATCTCCGGTCTTTGTACAGCTCTGAAATCTGTACGTACCTTTTGGCCTAAATGGGTATATATAATCTAACAAATTGATTTACATTCAAGAACTGAACATGCTTGCCCTTTACCAAGTAGCTATTGGTCCTACTGTAAAGCAATGACCAATTAACAAGGTGTGTTTTGTATGTGAGCAGGAATTTCTGAAACCTAAATGCTAAAAGTTCAGAGGACATCTAAAGCCAATTATATAAATCAAAAGTCACAAAATGGTGGCCGACAGGCCATATCTGACCCACAGATGCATTTCATTTGGTCCATGGTGCTTAAATGTTTAAATTAACTGCCAGTATCTTAAAAGAAATCACACTGCCTCTAAAAATCTAGATTTTCTAGTTGTGAGTGGAGTAGGACAGAGGCAGAGCCAACAAAACCAGGCCAACACTCCTAGTGGTGGTAATAGGCTGAAGGGGAATGACACCAGTTTGACACAGACTCCATCCCAACCCTTTTCATCATGAATCAAAGCATTCCCAACCATTACAAAGCACTCTAAGGCTGAGGACAAGCATTCATACTTACCTACTTTTAGATGCCAGCTAAAAAAATTCAACACACAACCTATTCTTAAGGCAACTTGGTTATATAGCTTTTATGAATACACTTATACTTCACAATGTCATCTCCCAAACACAGGAAGAAAATTCTTTTAAAAGTTACCAGCATTATTCTTCTTGGTCACATTCTTATTTCTTCATTCATCTGCTACGCGCATGCGAGCACACTCTCTCCCCCCAAGTCTGTTTCATATGGTGTCCAATTCCCTCCAAATTCCCATTATTCAGCTTTAGAGTACTTTGGAGTAAAAAACAATAATACTCAGGTACAAGAAAGTCACAACAAATTAAGACTGAAATAAAGTTGGGTTTATAAGAACGACAGCAAAGCATATATGCAAAAAAAAAAAAAAAAAACACTTATTTTCTTGTGAAATACCTTATTTTGAACTTGTTTGATTCCAGGTACTCCTGGCTTACAACACTAAGAAATCAGTTAAGTGTGTTAATGAAAAAGATACATTCCAACATACGCTATAATGTAAAATAATGTTTTATTTGCATCTTTATAAAAGTCTTTGCCTATAGGAATGGAACAAATGCCTTAAAATCACCTAGTACAGTTTTGTAATGCCTTGCTGCACCAAAAATGAAAAATAAAATACTAAGTAAAAATACCTTGTAGCAGAAGAAACTGATGGGACTATTCTACCGAAAAGGGGCCACCCAACATTTACTGCCTCAAATCTCCTTAACACTAAGCCTATCTACAGTAATTCTGTTCTTTAGATTTTCCCATACATTCTTCACTTTTACCAGTCTTCTCACCTAATCACAGAAGTTTTACTAAGTTTCAGTCATACATGGATGAACGGTAGAGGATAAGAACACAAAGCCCAAGTGCAAACTTTATTTCTTGATGAGGAGTCCCAGAGCACACAAGGCAACCTATGATCTGTTGAACAAACTGCTAAACAAATGGCATACAACTGTCTGGCAAAGAAGTCAATCTTCTAGGTTGGTAGAGTTCATGGAATCCCCTCATACAATCTACATCTCACAGATGCAAAAGCTCAGCCTTGTTTAATTAGCATGCAAACTATTATGTAGTAGGACTAATTAAAATATTTTCTGAGCAAATGCTATATTCCAGATTTGACTCAGTTTCAGATTCTGACAATTTAAACTTACATATAATCAGTTCATCCTTTTATTCAATCAATAAAGTGGAAATAATGGAAAGCTTAGGCAATGAAGTTCATTAACTTGCCTGAGATCACAAAGCTATTGACACATTGAACACCTACTACCTGCAAGGCGATGTCACCACTTTATCTTCAAAGACCCTCCAACGTAGGTATTATACAGATGAGGGACTGAGACTCCAAAGAGGTTAAGTAACTTGTCCAAGATCCTCAGGCAGTAGGTGTCAGGAACCAAAACCAGGTCAGTCTGCCTCTAAAACTCTTTCTGGTTTCCCAATGCCAGCTTTGTTTATCCCGCCATAGTGCAACCAGTAGCTTCATTCAGGAACTTAATTTTTCTATTCATTTAGAAACCAAAAATGACAGTGCTTACTGAAACAGAAGCCTTTGAACACAAAAACAATCCTATCCAATAGTAGGTAAAAAAAAAAGGGAGGGGGGGATTAAAGCTAAAATGGGAAATCAAAAAATCATACATACCTACCTTAAGCATCTTAATTTTAACACATAAATGTATATTCATTTGCCAATCTTAATATGGGGTCAGAGCACTTGGAGAATGGGATCGATGACTGCACGTTCCTTGCTGACAGAAGTTCCTTCTGTTCGATCTGAACCACATCTACAAATGTATCATCTATAATTCCCAGTTCCAGTTTTTCCAGTTTGATTCAATAAAGTGGTAAGCTTTAAGAGACCCATGTAAATCAGTCTACACACAGCATCATTCCAGACTACTGGTACTCTTCCCCCCAAACCTTTACCGTTACTTCAGCTACACCTATTTCCACAGCATTATTTCAGTGACTCACCTTTATCAAGTTTTCCCAAAGCATCCAACTTGGTTATCACAGGGGAAAGTCTGCAGTCATTTCATCAGTTTATATATTTAATTATAAGAAGATTACCTGCCATAAATAAAAGTCTTGGAAACTAGCACAACTTTTGGTAAGCATATAACTCACCCAATGTGGGGAAAGCACATTGACTAGAAAGCAGCCTACCACAAGTGGTCAACATGCTATATACCAAAAAACTGCTTTTGGAGAGATGAGAGTGTGAGTCCCACAAGACAATTAAGTGAGCTCAATCATATGTACACACAGCAGGGTGCAGAAATGAAAGAGATTTGACCCTTAAGAATTGTAATCTAGCAAAGAAGAAAAGACACATTCACCAATCAACTAGACAAAAGTAGCAAGTATTCCACAGGAGAGACAGAAAAACCTCATGCAAGTTCAGAGGAAGGTAAGTATGTATTCCTTAACAGGACAAGTTCTCAAATATTAATGTACTGAATGAGTTAAAATGAACTTTCACAGGGGTGCTGTGGTTAGGTGGAAAGGGAAGACAATCCAAGCAGAAAAGCAGAGACAGAGACACTAATATGAGGAAAATATGAGGAAATGCTGTTCATAGGCATCCACAGCATCTCTATTTACTCAGCATATGGATGGAGAATGGAAGAAACTGAGAAATGAGGCCGGAATAACAGACTGGAGTCAGATCAAAAGTGGCGAGGGATGGTAGCCTTCCTTCTGAATGTCTGAGAGGTGTGCTGTAATTGGGCAAGTGTTGACGCAACCAACAATTATAGGAAGGCACTGAAGCCATCAGAAAGGGATCACTACATTACCTAAGCCTGCCTTGTTAAAAATGCATCTCCATTCAATTCCTTATAGCAAAGGAGATCATTTACTGGTGCACTCCTGGAAGCCTATGTATGAGCACAAACTATCCCCTCAGCAGTTCACTGGAGGGATAGCTGATTAACTGTAACAGAGTCCAAGCAAGAATTAGAAGTTCGGTTAGGGCACAGAAGAAATTCTAAGGAACTGAGATTGCAGGACTGCAAGTGGGTTTGTTGTGCCGCAGGTCACAGAAGTAGAGATTTACCTACCCCAAAAGTTTTGAACCAAAAGGACAGCCAGAGGCCAGAACCATTAGAAAAGAGAATAGAAGACGCCAAAGTTGTCGGCTTGCTACAAAAAAATGGCAGATCATCCATTCTAAGGTCAAAGGTATAGTATAAAGAGTAAGAGCAGAAAAGACAAAAGGAGAAATGTCAGAAAACAGCACCAAAAGAAAAGAAATGGTGAACCTAGGAAATGATGTCTGCACACTCTAAATCTTAAGTTGGCAAATTTCTTCTATAAAAGACCAGATAGTAATATCAACAAATGAGCATGGCTATGTTCCAGTATAACTTTAATCATGAACTCTCAAATTTGAATTTCATACAATTTTTACATGTCATAAAATATCATCCTGCTTTTGACTTTTTTCTACCCAATTATTTAACAATGTAAAATCCCTTCTTGGCTCAAAGGCCATAAAAAACAGGTGTCAGATCTGATTTGGCCTACAACAGAGTTTGCCAACCCTGGCTCTAGCTTATAGCAATAATGACAAGAAGCCTGGATGTATCTGTCCTTTTCGAAACTTCTGAGGACAGTTTTCCCTTTAGATTATTTGTTAACTTACCAGACATTCATTTAACTAAATCCTTCAATTTGACTCTCTTAAATAAGAGAAAATTACATGTGTTGATATGATTCCTGTTGGTTAAAAATATTGCCTTCTACTAATAAGAGGTAGTCCTTATCTTGAATAGGTAAAATCCTAAGAATATTAGAAATGGACTCTAATACAAAGCCAGTAACTAAGTGTACTAAGGGAAGTATGATAAGTAAACTCCAACAGTGTTTTATACAAAGTGAGTAATCACACCACATTGTTTTGTCATGCCCTCTCCATCTTTCCTTCTACCTTGATGTTAAAGCACATTTTTAAATTCCAGGGGGGGGTTTTTGATGAGTTATACTTGTACCACAAACACATAAATGCACTCAATGAAAACAGCACTTTAGGATCTGCCCTTCACTGACGACTGTCAAACTCATAGTTTTCTTTAAAGTGATTTTACAGCCTAAAAATTTATTCCATAGCAGTCTGCTTATAAATACCAGGCATAACCTAGATTTTAAAAACCTATAAACATCAGTACTGAATTTGTGAGTCATGAATTACCAGTGGGGGGGTGAGTGAAGAATGTCAACTTGTGATGAGGAGTCTTCATACATACAAACCATGTCTTGTGAGGAAGGACTCCTGACCCCCAAGCCACTCCTTGTGCTTTAGCTGTAGCTCAGGGGCAGGAACAGGACTCCTTCTTCAATCACTTGCTGCGGCAATAAGCTGTAACCCAAGAAAACTTTAATACCAAATAAAGTATAACATTGCCCAAAAGGCTTAGTCTTTTGTTACTAGATACCTATTTTTAAATTGTCTGACTAAAAGCACACAAAACACAAAAAGTGATATTATTAAAGATACAAGGTAAGCTGTACAGGGAGGGCCCATGAAAAGGAAAAAAGACTGACTTGGCCTTCTAACAGGTAGAACTTACGGTCACCTAGCACATGAGAGCAGAAACGTCACTATTTCCTAGTTCTTAAAGGTTGCTAAGATAACCAAGCTACAAGGGCCTAGGGTTGCCAGTCCCATACATGAGCTGCTCATGAGCATCCTAGTTCTCCAAAAGATGGCTACTATGCAAACATTTTCTAGGTATTACTTTCAGAAAATCCTAACATGGATACAACTCCACAACAAATACAAAACTTGTGCCAGGTTTTCTAATCAAAAAGGGTGACTGAAGAGAATTAGAGAAGAGTCTTCATCACACCATCAGAAAACCTGCTCTTTGCTTCATAGGAGCTGGATTGTGACTACTTTTATAAAACCCAAGTCATAAATTAAGGTGAGATATACCTACAAAGAACTATCTCAAAAAGTTATCTTAAAATATAAAATATACTCTGCTTTTCAATAGAATTAAAAATAAAATGGGAGGCATCCAAAAAATAGCAACATTTGAATCTTGAAGAACTTTAGATTTGCAAAGTAGGGTATCTATTTCCTTATCAATGAAAAATATATTCAAGATATATATTTATGATATTTTACTGTATACATATACATTAACAATTAAGCTAAACATTATCTAAACCATTAATCTTTAATTCTTCATGTAAAAATTCCTGAGATTTTAGGTAAAAAATTTTCTCCCAGGGTTTTCACAATTCTATATATGCCAACCCTGATCATCATCTGGGCAAATGGATTAAGACAAGATAATTAAACTATTCCTACACTAAATCCAAAGAATATAGGTGTAATGCAGGATTTCCAAGGCTTTCCCATATAACAAGTGGCTTAACCACTCATGCATTGGCAATTCAGTCTCTTACCTAACTGAAATTAAACTACCAATATTCAATACTTATGCTTTCTTTAAAATCTAATTTCAAAATGAAATCAAAGGGTGTCAGCCATTTTCCAGATTCTCAGAGTGACAAAGGACCACAGAAATCAGTGGCAGACCTTACTAACCAAATGCATGATCCCTCTTCTAGCTTCTTTAAAGTTTCCACTGAGTGTTGGTAGTGAGGGGGTGTGGGGAGCAGGATGGAGATGGAAAAAACTCACTCTCTCACAGGTAGTAGCTTTTTCAGTTGTTAGAAAAGGTCTTCCTCATAATGTGATGAAGACTGCCTAGAAATCTGCAGCCAGTAGCCTTTCCTCTACAGCTATGTCCTTCCACCTTACAGCCTTTGGATAGTTTTCCAAAAGTGAAGAGAACTCTTCTGATGCTACCTGATCAGGCCAATGTATAACAGGACTTTCATCATTCATATTCTGGAGACTCTTCTATAAACATGGTCTCAGACTAGAATAGCAAGTACCAGTTCAAATGGCTTTAATCATCACCTTTAAAGGTTAAGTTTCACAACTTATTTCATAATTTAACCATACTTTTACCTACCCTTCATGCTAAATTAAAAGTAGGGAGAAAATAGAAGACTTCTATATACCTAGATTAAAATAAAATGCAAGCTAAATGGTTCCTGCACATACATTTTTTATTGGGAGTTGTCTGCATTCATAAATGAAATCAGCAGGTTAAGAAACTCCCAATTTTCAAACTGAGAAAAAAGCACTGGAACTTTTAAGTAACTGATTAACACTCAAGTGTATAAACTGAAGACTCTTATGTCCTATGCCCTGAAATCTGACTCAGAGGGGACTCCCGGAAGTGATCTTGCTACAACGCAGTGGGTCTCCACAAGAGATGCTATGGGAGCCTCAACTCAGTATCCATATTTTAAATTTAAGAGCTCTGTATGCTGTATGTTAAGGGAGGGAGGTAGGAGTCAAAGGAAATAAAATAATGGGGGCAAGGGGTTGTCTCCAAAGAGACTAGGAATGCTGCTCAGGCTGAATATATAGAGTACCACTGAGAAGAAAGAGGAAAACAGTTCAGAGAATCCAAGAAACTGCAACTTTCATCTCTCCAGGAAAAGCTGTCTCTTTAACGTGGCTCTCTGACATTTCCTCAATTCCAAAACACAAATCATTTGAGATAGGGAGAAAATAGTTCACCACTTTAAAGGGGTTCACTTTAAGATGGAATACATTTCAGAATCAAAAAATACGAAAAATATGCAACTCATAACTGAGGAGTTAGGACAGCCCTTGTGCAGGAGAATCACTAGCTGCAGCAGACTAGACTAAGGCTTCCCCTGGGCCTGCTAAAGGTATACAAACTCACACTGGTATTTTATATTAAATAAACCTAGTGTTAACTTTTCCATTCTTTTCCCCCCAGTTATTGATCCTCTTTTAGAATCCAATTTTCCTAAAATGAAAATGAGTTGTCAAAAACTAAGAAGTGTTTGTGCTTGTTACACATTCACAATCTCTTCAGAGTAACTAAATGAAGTTACTCTCCATTTAGGCCAAGGATCTCAACATAACCTCCCCGTTGTTTAACAACGTTCTATCTATTGCTATGAGGGCCTCCCCCTCCCAGGGGGAGGAGTTCACCTTGATGATGTGCTTTCTAAGGGTTTTTTTCCCTTACCCTCTTGCCAGGTTACCAAGGAAGGTGTAGAATTATTATTTTAATCAAACTGCACTACCTGGAGCAGTGAAGTAGAATAAAAAAATATATATGCTCCACTCCTAAAAACTGTGAATCCTGGTTGTCACGGGGCACAATAAAAATACAAATAACATGGTAATGGAAGTACATTTAACCAATATACTTGCAGCCACGTTAAGAGTGGACTTGGCAGCTTTGCCAAAAACGAGATGGGTGTGGAGTTTTCACCTCAAAAATTCTGTGTAATGAGTAAATATGATGCCTACACGGTGACTATCTATGATCACCCAAGATAAAACAAAAGAAAAAAATTCCAATAACCACTTTTCCCAAGTTCTAGAACATCTGAAAAGCACAGGTTAAAGGGAGGGCTTAAACAATTTCCCCTTAATTAAAAATGTTCCCTTTTCAATAATGTACTTTTCCTTTCTTTGTTCCTATCCCATTTAAGCAGTTTATTCCACTAAAGAAAAAAGGGGGTGGGGGTGGGGATAACAAAAAGGCTAAACAATACTATCTTAACTTCTTAAAATTCAGGGAGAGAAAGCTTGGGGAGCAGGATAGAGCTGGCCAGACGCTCTGGATATGAGCTGAGGCGCTGGTGCCCTTTTCCAGGTTGCAGTGGACAAGGCAGTAACAGACCCTTCCCTCAATTTCCTAACGCTTCCTGATCGTTTATTTTTTCAATGGATCCCGGATCATGATCCCAGGCTTACGATGAACCAAACTTGGCAACAGTTACTCTTCAAAATTGACCCAAAGCCCGATTCAAACCAAAAAAAAAAAAAGTGCCCACATCCGCAGCGCCGTGGGAAGCTATGCTTCCAAAGTTCAGACACAATAGTGATTTTTATTATTCCTGGGGGAAAAAAAATACAAAAACATAGACCACACTCCACGTTACCGAATTCAAAGAAGAATGGGGATTTCGGCGACGGCTTGAGGAGTGCCAGACCCAGAACGGAGGTCGAAGAGCTGCCCTCGGGGCCGCGGGGCCCTGTCCTTGGCCACACCATCACCAGGTTCGCTTATCATCCCTCGGGACCTGAAATCCCCTACCTCAAGATCAAGCAAAAGCAGGGGCGGGGAGGGGTTGGGGCGGGTAGCGAAACGCTTCTTCCGAAGGCGCCTGAAAGGCCACAACGTGGATGAATGAAACCGTTTGGGGCACCCGGAGCAGGATTTTTCACTGAAGTCAGAAAAAGAGAAGTCAAAGATTTTTTTTAAACGTCAGAACGGTTATTAGCGACCGTGGCACAGACGACTGCAGAGACAGGCTTTGGAGGAACGCTTTATTGAGCGCGGACGGTTCCGGGGCGGCCGGCGGGCGCTAGAGCCGAGGCGGGAGGCGGCGGTGCCGGCGACAAGGCAGCTTCACCCGGGGCGGGAGCGGGGCCGGCCGGGCGGGAGCGCGTGTCGTCCAGAGCCGCGCGCGCCGCGAACCTTCCAGGCACTCCCGCGGCCCGGGCCGCCCCGCCCCCCGGCCGGCCGCGTGCGAGGCTCCCCTCCCGCGCCCGCGCGCCCGCGCGCAGGCACACCCCCGCCGCCCGCGCGCCCCTCGGCGCGGACGCCCGCCCGCCCCCGCGACCAGGCCCGGGGTCCCGCGGCCCGGGCACGCGGGAAGGGGGCGGCGGCGCGCGGCCTAGAGGCTGCGGAGGACACCGGCGCGGGAAGGAGGGCTCTGAGGGAAGGTCACTTACCCGCTGCATGGCTTTCAGGATCAAAGCCAGCTCGTAGCGGGGCATGCCCGGACACACGGCGCAACAGCGCCAGGGACGCAAGGACAGGGCGGACGCGGGAGGGCCGGGCGAGCTGCTAGGCCGGAAGGCTGCGGGGCGGCGAAAGCGCGCTCGGGCCGCGCGAGCCCAGCTTAAAGGTTCTGGCAGCTGCGCAGACGGGCGCCACGCCCCCTCGGCGTGCCACGCCCCCTGCGCGGGCAATGGCCGCGGCCGGCCCGCCCCCTTCCTGAGGAGGCCTTGCCGCGCACTGCCCCCAGCGGGCACCCCCTGGATTGGCCCTCGAAGGCCGCGGGTCCCCTCGCGACTCCTCCCCTGCCCCCACTCCCAGCTACCAAGGGCTCTTGAGCCGGTTGGAACTTTCCATGCCTTTCGCCTCATCCCGGGCGAGAGTGCTCGTGGGCGCCCCTCGCCGGTGGCTCCCCGGCTCCAGGACCCTCCAGGGGACCGAGCGGCTCCGCGTGGGGGCGCGGCCTGGCCAAGGGTTCTCCCCCGACCACCGCGGCGCTCCGGCGTCCCAGAGCGTGGCCCGTTCAGGCGGCGCCCTCCGCCCCTCGGGCCTGATGCCGAAAGCCCGCCCGGCCCCCCGGCGCGCATTCCCGGGGCCGCGGCGCGCGGGTTCGAGGCTGACTCCGACCCTTGCCAGTTGCTCGACCTTGGGCGCGCGCCTCTGCGGAAAATGGGGCTGTGGGCGGCACCTACTTCCCAGGGCCATTGTGCATTTTGAGCGAGTTAAAGCAAGCAACGTTAAAGCAGCAAGAAGGATGGCGGGCTCGTGCATATGCTGCTGTGCGAACCGGGCCTGGGTGGCCCAAGTGGTGTTGACAAGGGCAGCTTAATACTTTGGCTCAAACCGATATTCTTTACATTCTTGTTCAGCGTGCGTGTAGGGCATCTAGAGGACCGGCTGAGTACGTGGAAGGCCACTTAGCAGCCCCTGTGAGCGTGCCTAGAAGAAAAGAGGTCTCATCCTGCACTCCCCGACTCCCCCAAATGTGTCCTCTCGCTCCAGCCCCTGACGCTGCTCTCCCTGGCTCTGAGTTGTTGCTAAACGCAGTTTTTTCCATCTCCATTCTTTTTGAGATTTGAGTCCTTTGCAACTGAAACCCTCAGTCCCCACCCCCACCCCCACCCCCACTTGCCCCTTTAAAGGGGTCTGAAATGATATCATTTTTTAAAAATATTTATTTTATTTATTTCTCTCCTTCCCCCCCCTGCCCCTCCCCGCCCCAGTTGTCTGTTCTCTGTGTCTATTTGCTGTGTCCTCTTCTTTGTCCACTTCTGTTGTTGTCAGCAGCTCGGGAGTCTTTCTTTTTGTTGTGTCATCTTGTGTCAGCTCTCTGTGTGCGGCGCCATTCCTGGGCAGGCTGCACTTTCTTTCGCCCTGGGCGGCTCTCCTTACGAGGCGCACTCCTTGTGTGTGGGGCTCCCCTACGTGGAGACACCCCTGCGAGACACGGTACTCCTTGCGTGCATCAGTACTGCGCATGGGCCAGCTCCACATGGGTTAAGGAGGCCTGGGGTGTGAACCGCGGACCTCCCATGTGGTAGACAGACACCCTAACCACTGGGCCAAGTCCGCTTCCCTGACATGATACCATTTTAAACTTTAAAGGGCTTTAATATAGAAGCACGTATTGAGCACGCGATATGTGCCAAGCTCAGGCTTTTACGTGTGACTTATAAAAGTCTCAAAACAGCTCTGTAAAGCAAACACTCACTAACCCCACTAGAGCAATTAAGCCGATGTCACAAGTAAGAGAAACAAAATTTGGCCCAATACTAAAGGAGCACCCATACTCTTAGCTGTGCTGCTCTGCTCCTGGCCTTTGGTTCTAGTACTATACAGATCAAAATGCTGATATTAGTGGATCACCCATGTATTCCACATAAACAGAGTAGAGAGCCCCATGGTCACCTCATGGAGAGAGCCTTAACCATTCTGTATTTCCTACCGTCAGTTCCACACACACACACAGAAGAGGATAATTTGGCCGTAGCTCTTCTGTCATAGCTGGGTTTTAACACTTTTATTCTTGGAGTTTCTCTACAGCTGGTGTTTCTCCAACGAGAAACCAGGAGGGTATTAATCCAAAGTACCTGGTTAGTGTCAACTAACTTGCCCTTTGGTTAAAAAGAATAGCATGTGATAAGTGAATAACAGAAGGAATCCAGGAATTCCTGGACCTTCCGAAGTGAGTTCTTGATTTTCTTTTAGCTGGTCCCTACTTGAATTGCCCCACCTGTTGTCAACCACATGTCCCAATTCGGGAATGAGAAGATCTGGACCCAGCAGTAATAAGAGAAGCCAAAACCCACAGCTATACCTGGAGCTGACTTCGACATGGAACATTTCCCCTCGGAAGCTTCCATTTTTCCTCCTGAAGCCGAGGGATGAGTGAGGTCTGTGCATTTCCTCCACTCCTTCCTGTAAGCCCACAAGAGGTATACGGAAATTAGCCTGAATCAGAGTCAGCACCCCCAAACCCTTCTGATCTGGTGGCCCGCCCACGGGCTCATTCCATTCCTTCTTAAAGAGAGAGGGAGGGCAGCTACCCTAATTTTTCTCCTTTAACCTCTTCTTAGAAACCACAGAGCCAGCGTGCTGGTGGCTTCAATAAAAAAATTTTCTTCAGAATTAAAATCATGAGGCATGCAGCTGCAAATTTAGTGTCTTCTTACTGTAAAGACAAACTTAAATTAACCAGAAAGATTGTTTAAACTTTATGCTATATATAGTCAGCATTTAGAATTATAAAACATTACTGTATTTAATGTATTAATAAAAATAGTCTGTAACTCTACAATCTCCAAAACATTTTATAAGGTATATAAATTCATTAACTAGAAATTTTTACTAATTCTCAAGTTTGTTTTTGTTTTGTTTTTTGAAGCAGGGAGTGGGATGCAGAGAGAATGAGAAAGAAAATAAGGAAAAGAAGTTGAAATCCAGTCCTATTTCAAAAAAGGAACTTCAGGGTATGCCTGTGTGCAAGGCACTGCTCTAAGTGCTTTGCATGTTATTAACATTTAATTCTCACCACAAAGATAGATATTATCAGCCCCCCATTATCCAGATGAAGAAAATGAGGTTTACAGTCGCTCAGTAACTTGCTGTGAATCGAACAAAACCCAAACCTACACACTTAACCCAAGGCCACTCCACACTTCAGTGGTCTGCTAGCCAGTTCTAAGTGAGCATGGTTCGCCTGTAGCCATCAGTCAGTCAACAAACTTTTACTGAGGCCCTGCTAGGTGTGCTCCCCTTGGGGGCTGCAGTTTCCCTCTCCCAACACCAGGGTAACTGGTCCTCCCTCGAACCCCCTAACGCTCTTTGCACAGGTTTCTTGCTTCTGCCCTCAAACATACATAGGATTCTCCAAGCTAGGGGGCGGGGAAAGGCCTTATCTTGACCACGTTGCCCTCTCAATGTCACTCATCTTTCTTTTTACAGTCACATTTCTCCGACTGCCCACCCCAACTGCACTTCCCTCCCCGCTGTGATCACTCCCGGCTCACCACTGGCCTCTTATTCACCTACCCAGTGGCCATTTCCAAGACGTCGTTCTCAGGGACCCCTGTGCAGTCTTGAGGTCTCTCCTGTGGCACCCATGACCCTGCTTGCTTGGGGGAACCCTGTCTCCTTGGTCCCCTTGTCTGGCTCCTTTTTCCCTCCCTGCTGCCACAGAAGGTAGCTGTTTTCCAAAGCAGGGAGAAAGGCGAGATCCTCCCAGCACCTGAGTCCCTGACATTGGGGTTTAGCGCTGGAGAATGGTGAACTGACCTTTTCTCCAGGTTCCCTGCCCGAGGTACAGGCAGGAAGTATGGGACATGTATAAAATGCACTCTCCCGGTCTACAGAAAAGGAGTCTGATAAAGAAGCAAGGTAAATTATTTATTTCAGGCCATTCAGCCCGGGGGCTGGCACAACTCAGAGAAAAAAATTCTCGTCCTATCTATGTTACGCGCAATGATGCTATGTCATTGTCCCTAACGAATACAGCCAAGGTGAGCGACATCCTTTTGCACTCTGAGAGGGGAGTTCTAGTTACCCCTGGGAAGAGGTAAGATAAACAAAAATTTTAAAAACACGTAATTCTGCTTATGTAACACCTCATATCCCTCAGGGAATGAAGAAATGCGACTGTTTCCCACTAATGGAGAAAATAATCCTGTAATAGCAGCAAGTCATTTTCTAAGCTGTCAGTCATCGCGCTCCTCAGCCCACCCTCTTGTTCCAGAGCTCACTCCACCTCTCCCCTCTCCCTTCACTAAGAGGTCCTGACCACGTGCTCCCAGGGCCTGGGCCTGCAAAAGCCCAGCTCCTCTCCCTGGTTGCTCAGGGCACATTTTTGTTCCTCAGTCACAGCATTTCAAACTTATGTTCAAACTTATTTTGTTTTTAGATGTGTTACCTGCCACTCCACTGGGTATTTCCTCAGCTTCCTCCCTGCCTCCGTCACTGTTTCAGACCCCTTTGGCCTTGCTGACGCACCGCTGATTGTTTTTTTCATCTCAGTAAGCCTCTCCACACTTCCTACACTGCTTTATACCCATCTAATTCAGGGAGCTTGCACCTGCTATGGATTGTGTTCCTTGCAGAATGAAATACTCTGTGATGCAGCTCGATTCTGAGATCAGGCATTCGGGGGGTCCTTTAAACTTTTTCTTTCTCTTCCAATCCATCAGATTCCAAATTATTATTTTTAATTTTCTAATTTTCAACAACTAGGATCAAATTTTGGCTCCACCGATGTTGAAAAAAAAAGTAAAGCAAATCTTGGCCAACGTAATGGGGTGTGATGTATGTAATGGGGTGTGATGTGCTTTCTCCTCTGCCTCATCATCCTCTGGGGGAAAGAAAAGATGTTCATGCGAGATGCTCTCTTGAACCACAATATCTTTTTATTTCAGGAAGAAATGCTTAATATGTAGTTTTTTCTTTTGTCTATTTTTTATTGTTTTTTGTTTTACTTTCTTTTTTCCTTTTATTTGTTTTTCCTTTATACATATATATATAGTTTTAACTCTGTGACCTTAGAAAGACAAAATACTTCCTACATTTTCACTTCCAGAAGAGTTTGATTTTCTCCTAACATTACTGTAAAGTGATGCCAATAGCCAATGGCAGACCCACGAGTGTTCTTAGTGTTAGATGTCAGTAATGTCAGAGGCATTCAACAGCTTTAATCACACACAGAGGGGGTTTAGATTTAGCAAAAGAACATAGACTCAAGCCCAAGTGGACCATCCCTTCCCCAGTGAGGAGCTCAACAGGCGATGGGAGGACCCAGCAAAATAAACGCAGACCTGGGGGAGAGGGGGCCCAGGGCGAGGTGGTCGGGGTCAGGTAGGGCCCTCTGGGCATGTGAAGGCCTTTTAAGGCTGGGGACACAGGGATGGATGGTGATCAGGCCTGAATGGATTCTAGGGGTGCAAGTGTATGTATGTGGATGGGCTCCGGGAACAAGGGGGCGGGCCAATGGGGTGGAGGTGAGAGGTGGGGGTGGGTAGCACAGGTTGAAAGAAGGGTCATGGGAGGGAATCTGTAGGACACGATTGACTGAGTGGTGAGGGGCAGCCAGCCACTGTCAACGATGGCTCCTGGGTTTCCTCTCCAAGAAACATTCTGGACTGACTTTCCTTCGCCCTGGACAAGCCCATATTTGGTCCTTCCTCAGTTCCTAACTTGTAAGGATTGTATTCAATTTATAAGAATTTGGGACAATTCAATTTATTCGTATTTTTTCCTCTGGATGTTTCCTTGTCATAAATCCTTATAGCAAGATTATCATCTTCTGATGAGCTGAAGTGATATCTTTTGTTACTCTACAGATTCTCTGCATTCAGGGCTAGTCCCAAAGCCTGCACATTGTCCCCCCAAATGATCTGGCCACCCAGAGAGTATTGATAGATGTGGCTCAAGCAGTTGTGTGCCTGCCTACCACATGGGAGGTCCCAGGATTGGTTCCCGGTGCCCCCTAAAGAAGACAAAGAAGACACGTCGGGGTGGCATGGCGAGTTAACACAAGATGACGTATCAAAGAGACACAAGGGAAAACACAACAAGCAGGAGCAGATGTGGCTCAAGCAATTGGATGCCTCGCTCCCATATGGAAGGTCCTGGGTTCAGTTCCCAGTGCCTTCTAAAAGAATGAGCTGACACAGAGAGCACACAATAAGCAGACATAGGGAAGCGGATTTGGCTCAACTGATAGAGCATCCACCTACCACATGGGAGGTCTGCGGTTCAAACCCCGGGCCTCCTTGACCCGTGTGGAGCTGGCCATGCGCAGTGCTGATGTGTGCAAGGAGTGCCCTGCCGTGCAGGTGTGTCCCCCGCATAGGGGTGCCCCACGTGCAAGGAGTGCACCCCATAAGGAGAGCCGCCCGGCACAAAAAAGTGCAGCCTGTCCAGGAGTGGCGCCACACACTCTGAGAGCTGACGCAGCAAGATGATGCACCAAAAAGAGAGACAGAATCCGGTGCCACTGACAAGAATAGAAGCAGACAAAAAAAAACACATAGTGAATAGACACAGAGAACAGACAATTGGTGGGGGGGGGGGGGGGTGGAGAGGGGGGAGAAATAAACTTAAAAATTTAAAAATCTTTTTAAAAAAAGTAGACACAAAGAGCAGACCGTGAGCCCTGACAACTGGAGGAAGGGGGGATAAATAAAATAAATCTTTGAAAAAAAGTGTTGATAGGTGAGTGTCAGGCTGCCACTGGACCACACTTCCTGGTTAGAAGGTAAACACTCGAATTTCACCTCAACCATCCCACCGCCCTGTTGTGCTGTCAGAGGTCACCTGGCTCCATTAATCCCAGAAGGGAAAAATGCCCTCCTTACAATCAGACAGGTTAGAAAAGGTTAGAGATTTAGTAGCAGGATCAAAGCCCGTGGATGCTAGATTGCACCCAATTGTTCTGCAGCTCACATCAGGTTTGCCTCTAATCTGGAATTCATTGGCCTTTGCTTTCACTAAGGAGGAAGATGACAGGTAGGTAATGCACATTGAACTCAGAGGAGATTTGCACAGAGAACATATTCAGAAAGCAAAGGGGCATTGGCAGTAAAGAAAGTATCAGGTATCAGGTAGGAGGCCACAGCCCTCAAAACCAACTACAATGAAGATTTTATAGTTTAGACTGTATCAGGTCAGGGTATAGTATTTCAGTCTTAGATTAAGTTGCTCATATTTTAAAAAAATAATACAACGGCAACAATAGCAGCAGTTATCTATGCTGCTGGAAAAAAAAAAATCCCTGAGGTGCAATTAAAATTATAAGGCAATTGGAAGCAATCAGAAGATACCTGCCATCTGATCTGTGCAATAAATCATCTTGAACTTTCAGCCTTAGGTTTACATAGCCTTAGGAGACTATGCTGGAAATACCTTGGGAATTTAGCTTCCTGATTGAATTAGGAAGTCCATAACTGATCTAATATTAAATACATAATCACTAAGAACATTTGAAATTGCCAAATTAAGCAGGTGCACCTCTATAACATTACTGCAAAAGGAACAAGTCACTTTAGTGTTGAAGAATCATTACATATAGTGCGATTATTAAGTGATTCCTACAAAGGGTTAACTTTTTGCCATGAACAGTTATTTGCCAATAGTTATTTTCTTGCCTTGCTCCTAAGTGTATTGAATCTAAATGAGCCAACCTTGAGGACCAGGAATGACAACTTCTCCTCCTTTAGATATTTTCCTGGTCAACATGAGAGAGCAACCAGCTAGAAGACTCGCCTTGGGTTATGAATGAGAAACTGATTAAGCCATGACAAGCCGCTGGATGCAGCATCAGCAAAGCCAGGGTGTCATCTGGCAGAATCGCCCTGGTAGGTGGGATGAGGTGGAGCACAGCCTCCAGCCTCAAGGGGGGCCTCTTGACTCTACTTTTGTTTGGCCTCAAACCCAAACCCTGGGTAAGTGCCACATGCAACCCACTAAGGCCAGGAACCCTTCCACCCCCCACTTCACCACCACTCACCTGTCACTGTGAGCCCCTCTTCCATGCCAAGCCCAAAGGATCTTCCTGAAAAGGCACATCTGAGCCGGTCACTGCCCAGCTTAAATACTTCAATGACTCCCCATTGCCCTTGGAGTAAAGTCCAAACTCCTCTGCAGGGTTTACGAGACCCTCCTTCTGTAGGTGCCCCCCGCCTGTCCAGCTCTATCCCTCTCACCCACTACACCACGTTTGCCCATCTGGAGCTCCACAGAGGAGAGGCTTTCCCCCGGACTTTTGCCCTCTGCCTGCCACACACCCCATTCCTTTCTCCCGGCCTACTCCTATTCCCTCCTTTTTTATTATACTCTACACTGTGATATGCAGACAGAGATTGTGTAAAACACAGAGTTTAAAGAATAATGATTCAGCAAACATTCTAGAATACCACGTCCCAGAATCCTCTTCTGTGCTTCTCTAGAAACACAACACTTCTCCTACCCTTTCTTGTTTTTCTTTATAGTCTTATCATTTATGTGTGCATTCCCTAAGCAATAGCCTATTTCTGACTGTTTTTGAATGTTATATTTGTGCCTGGCTCTTTCTTTCAGCATTACATCTATGAGATTCATCCAAGTCTTGGAATGTAGCTGTAGTTCATTTATTTGCATGGCTGATACTGGTCTATTGGACAAATAAACCACTGTTTGTCCATTGTACTGTTTATCGACCTGAGTTATCTTCTTTGGGGGGAGGGAGGTTGTGCTATTACAAATAGCTGGGAACGTCCTTGTTTGTGTAGAATGCTTCTATCTATGTGTCCACATAGGATAACTTCCCTGGGGTCTGTACCTATGATGAGATAGTGCTACCTCCAAAGCTATGCAAAACTTCAACTCTTCTAGATAAGCCAGTTGGTTTCCAAAGTGGTGGTACCAGTTGGCCCGTCCATCAGCAAGTGTATGAGAAGACCCGGCCAGGTGTCCTTCATTTGCATTCCTCTAGCACCTGCGCTGACTCCATCACCACACTAATCACACCTTGTTGCAGGCACCTGACAGGCATAAAAATGTGCTGCGTAGTTCCTCTGCTGCGGGGAGGGTAATGGACTAACAGCCCCAGCTGCTCTCCCTCCAGATCCACTGTCCCCTGAGTACAGAGGCCACTGGTCGCTCAGGCTGCTTCCACCCGATGACAGAGCACAACAGAGGTATGAGTACAGGCTTGTTTTGAAACACTTAGGATTCTTCTGGTGGGTGAGGCTAACTCCAGGACACCAGAACAGCCTGACTAAACCTTTCTTGGAATGGCAACAGAGTGCTAGAGTCTTCCTACCCAATCCCCCTCCTTGTCCCCTCTCCTTCCCAAGTGTCACCTGGGCACTGCTGTCTGAAGGCTCTCCCCACCTTCTCTGGTCCCCTCCCTTTATCCTTCACAGGCATGTCCCCCAACAATCTTGCCTGTTTAATCCCATCTAGGCACCTTCTTGGAGAACTCAAACTAACACTGTGCAATTTCCTCTCTGCTTTATGGTATTCCCAATTAATATGTAAATTCTGAGAAAAGAAATTGTTGTTCCCCTGGATCCTAACAGGGGAACTGGAACATGGTGGTTGCTCAGAAAATATCGGAGAAGTAATGAATAAATAAGTAAATGAGATGCCCACTTCTGTGCTCTGTACCAGCATGTTTCTGGTGTCATCTCAAAGGCAGAAAAATAAGAAAACTGCTTAGTTCAACCCTGGTACCTCCCTCCTTTCCCTGCCAAGCCACAGTCAGCAGCTCCTGCTTAGAAGGTGTGGCCAGTGTGCAGTGATGCCCAAAGGAGCAGAAATTTCATGGTCTTTCCGTGAGGGAAAAGTAAAATCTCTTGTTAGGTCATTGGCTTAGGAATACGCCCCAATGGCTTCCTCCTTCTGTAATTCTGAAGCCTCTGGCCATAACCCATTTGGACTTGTGGTAGACAGCCCCTAAAATGGATCCCCATTATCCCCATCTCCTGGTATTATACTTTGTCTGAATCTCTCTTCTTGAGTGTGAGTAGGATTTGGAGACTTGCTTCTGACAAATAGAATACTACACAAGTGAGAGGATGTCACTTCTGATTTAGGTTATAAAAATACTGTGGCTTGTGTCTTATAGGTTTGCACAGTTTCTCTCTCTTGCTTGCTTTCTCTTTTCCTTGCCCTCTTTCTCTCTTTCAGATCCCTCACTCTGGGGAAAGCAGGCTGCCATGTTGTAAGCAAACTTTGGAGAGTCCCATGTGGCAAGGAACTTATGTCCTCAGTCAAAAGCCGTGAGAGTGAAGTTTTTGGAAGTGGATCCTCTTCCAGTTAAGCCTTGAGATGACTGCAGCCTTGTCAACATGTTGATTAAAACCTCATGAGAGACCCAAAGCCAGAACCTCTCAGCTAAGCTACTCCCAGACTCCTGATGCACAGAAACTGTGAGTTAAGAAATGTTTGTTGTTTTTAGTTGCTAACTTTGGAGTAATCTGTCACATGGCACTAATACTGTGTCTCACTGCAGAGCAGAATTGAATGTCTACTTTTGAAGTCCCTCTTTGAGGAACAAGTCTATGTTGGGGTCCATAATTCAACCTGCCACAGATGTTCTTGTTCCACTTTGCTCAAGTCTGAAGGGAATCATCGATCATTTCCACACCAAACTTGGATCCATCAGAAAGTGTCTCTCAGGCAGAGTGGCCGTTAGGAGCAGATAGTTCCTTATGAAATGTTTATTCAGTTTTTATTTCGCCCCAGCTTTCCTTCATAAATGAGGATCATAACTTTGCAGTGGATACAGCCATTCAACTCTCAAATAGAATGAAATTCCAAAAAGGGGTGTTGGTGGTTTGTCTTCCTAGTTTGTCCTCTTTTGAGAACATTGTATGGATAGGGAATGGTATTGCTGAAAAGTATATCCTGAAGACTCTCCTCTCTAGAAAGAGGGCTCTTAAGGTATTTTCAAAGCAACTTGATCCCTGACTGTGCCTAACCAGGTCAAGTTTAAATCTTATTACCCTAACAGCCATCTTCTCCCTGTGGGTTTCACTGGATTCCCTCACTGGTATGGTGCACATCCCATCAAAACATGGCTGCATGGTCTTTGACTCTCCTGAGGTTGGATGGGCTTGTGATGCCTTGACCAATAGGAAGCAGAAGGGACATGATGTGATCTCCAAGGCTTAGCCATAAAAGGCTCTGCAGCAGTTGCCTTGTCTCTGGAGACACTTGCTCCTATAGTTTGAGCTGCCACGTAAAACCGACTACCCTGAAATGACCACACTTGACAGGCCACATACTTGACAGGCCACGTGTGCACCCTAGTCCACAGCTCCTGAATTCATCCTGTAGCTGTGCCAGCCCAGGTGCCAGACATATGAGTAAAGAAGCCATCTTGGAAGTAGATTCGGTAGTCCAGCTGTTCTTGCATCCAGCTGTTTGGGTCATTCCAGCTGAGGCGCAAGACATGAACAGAGAAGAACCATCCCATCGTGTTCTTTCTAAATTCCAGATTGTTTTAGTCTGCTAGGCTGCCAAAATGCAATATACCAAAAGAGGGTTGGCTTTTAAAATGGGGATTTATTAGGCTGTAAGCTTACAGTTTCAAGAGGGCAAAATGTCCAAATCAGGGCCTCATCAGGGGATGCTTGTTCTCTGAAGACTGGCTGCTGGTGATCCTGGACTCCTCTTTCATTTGGCAAGATGCATGGCGGCGGCTGCTGGTCTTTCCCTTCTCTTTTGGGTTTCGTTGCTTTCAGCTTCTGGCTTCCTTTGGCTTTCTCTGTCAGCTTCTGTGGGTTTCTCTCTGTTTTGTGGCTCACCCTGAGTCACGGCTTATTGAAGTAATGTAATCAAAAGGTCCCACCTACTATAGGCTCACACCCACTGGAATGGATCAGTTCTAGAGATATGATTTTTCTGGGGTCCATAAAAGCCTCAAACTACCACACTGATCCATAGAATCCTCCAGCATAATCAAATGGTGGTGGTTTTCTGTCACAAGTTTTGGGGTGCTTTGTTACACACCAATAGATAACTGGAACACACTGCTATACAGTATGTTGGAACACATACTGTATAGATTCACCTATCCCCCTCTTTCTAGTCCTGACCTAGGTGTAAATAAATAACAATATACCTTTATAAAGGATTCATGTGACATTCATTTTCATTTCAGAACAAATTCTAGGCTAGTCATCTCCACCTTACTATCCTTTTGCCTCAGTCATAGAATGGAAAAAAACAGTGGTTTTGAATCACAAGACCTAAGTTTAGTCCTTATGTGTGTGGCACTGGCTATGTCATTCAATCTCTCTGCATCTTAAGTTCTTTATCTGTTAAGTAGGAATGATAAAACCTAACTGTTGGGGAGTGGGTGTAGTCCAATGATTGAGTGCCTGCTTCCCATGTACAAGGTCCTGTATAAACAAACAAACTCTGTTTTCATTTGCTAAAACCTGCCATAAACAATATAATCAAAATGGGTTGGCCTTTACAATGGGGATTTACTACCTTATAAGCTTACAGTTCTGAGGTGAGAAACGTATCCAAATCAAGGCATCAAGTGATGCACTCTCCCTGAAGACAAGCCACTCGTGATCCTAGACGCCCATCTCATGACAGGGCACAATGGCAGTGTCTGCTGTCTCTCCCTTCTCCTCAAGGTCTTGTTGATTTCTGCTTCTGGCTTCCTCCGGCTTTCTCTCTGTTCCTGTGGTCTTTCTCTGCTCCTGGTGCTTTTTCTCTTTTGGGTTCCATTGATTTCAGCTTCTGGCTTCCAGGACTTTCTCTCTGTGCTTCTGTGTTCTGTATTCATCCCATTTATAAAGGACTCCAGTAAGAGGATTAAGACCCACTCTGGGTCCTGCCCTTTGAAGTAATCTAATCAAAAGACCCTTAACTGAAGTAATCTAAGGGTCCCACTTAAAATAGGTTTACACCCAGAGGGACAGATTAGCTCTAAGGACTTTGTCCTTTCTGGGTTCCATCCAGCATCAACCCATCTCACTAACATACTGATATGATTGTTCTATGCAAGAAATTATGAAAGAGCAAACTCTTATTGAGTGCTATTGTACATACATTTTTGAATCAACAAATTTGTTCCTCACATATGTCCAGTGGGCAATACTGTTATCATCCTTATGTTTATATAGGAGTCAACCAAGCCACAAAGAGCTTGCCCAAAATGATACAGCTAGTAAGTGATGGGGCCAGGATTTTCACACAAGCATCTGACTCCAGAGACTATGCTGTGAACACAACTTTCTATACCTATGGTTGAAAGCACGTCCTCCAAAACATTATAGGAATATAAACCATGTAGTGGCATTGGCATAAAGATAGACACAATGATATTTAAAACAGAATGGAATAGAGTCTAGAAATAGACACATCCACTTACCATCAACTGAGTTTTAACAGAGGTAAAAAGGCAATTGAGTGGAAAAAGGATAGTCTTTCCAACAAATGATTTTGTCCATATGCAAAAAAACCCCACCTTGATCCATATCTCACCATATGCAAAACAATTCAAAATCAATCATAGACAAATTTAAAACCTAAACCTATGAAACTTCTAGAAGGAGAAAATCTTTGTGACCCTTGGTTAAACAAAGATTTCCTTGTTACAATACCAAAAGCACAATCCATTAGAGAAAATATCGATAAATGGGAATTCACCCAATTTAGTAACTTCTACTCCTAAAAAGATACAGTTAAGAGACAAGCAATGGGAGAGCAGATGTAGTTCAAATGGTTGAGTGCCTGCTTCCCATGTATGAGGTACTGGGTTCAATCCTGGTACCTCCCCAAAAAACAAAAAACAAAAAAAAAACATGCTATGGAGTAAGAGAAAATATTTGCAGATTACATGTTTGATAAAGGACTTAAATCTAGTATATATAAAGATACTGAAAACCCTACAAGAAAGGAACCCAATGAAAAAAACAGACAAAACATTTTAACAAACCCTTCATCAAAGAAGATACATGGATGGCAAATAAGCACATGAAAATGTGCTCAACATCTTAGTAAAGAGGAATATGCAAACTAAAACCAAAATGGGACACCACTACACACCTATTATAATGACTAAAATTAAAAAGACTCACAAGACTATTGTTGGTGAGAATATGGACCAACTGCAACTCTCATATACTGCTGATAGGAATGTAAAATGGTATAACCATTTTGGCAGTTTCCTAAAAAGTTATACATAGACCTACCATGTGACCCAGCCATTTTACTCCTAGGAATTTACCTAAGATAAGTGAAATCATATAAAGACCTACATATATATTTATAGCAGCTTTATTTGTAATAGCCCCAAACTGGAAACAACTCAGATGGCCATCAATGTGTGAGTGGATAAATAAATTGAGATGTGTTCCATACAATGTGATACTACTCAATAATAAAAAAGGACTGGACTTTTGGTATATGCAACAACATGGATGAACCTCAAAATAATTATGCTGAGTGAAGGAAGCCAGAAATTTAGCTTATATAAAATTCTGTAATTTATGGTGACAGAAAGCAAGTCAGTGATTTGGTGGGGTGAAGCACAGACAAAGCACAGAGACTACAAAGGGGCACAAGAAAACTTTGGCGATTATGGGTATATTCATTATCTCAACTGTGGCACTAGTTTTGACATATGTCAAAACTTATCAAATTGTATGTATTATATATGTACAGTTTCTTGTATATTAATTATACTCAAAAAAGATGTAAAAAATGTAAATTATGCATCTTAGTATGCTCTGAAGAAAGTCATTTAGATTATTGTCTGATGTACAACTATCCTCATCTTTCCCTGTTCCATTTCCCAAATTCCCAAATTCTGGTATGCAAATCAATTCAGAAAAAATAAAAGTCCGTGTAAGAATTTTGTTAAGTTCTACAGGAGATGCAAAGATGTACAGAAAACAGTTCATGTCCTTAAGAAGTTATCATCTGTGTAGAAAGAGAAGATGTAAGTATGTTTAAAGTTAAATTGTCAAACAAGATTTAAATATCACTTCTGAAAAATAGAAAACATATAAAAAAGAGAAGGTTATCTGCCTAATGAAGAATACATGCAAACATTTCCAAAGAGAGGTTCCTTTGGGTGGGGACGGTTCAGGAATGTTTCATGTATGATGTGGGATTTGAGCTGGAATGTGAAGAATGGATAACATTTGGATAAACAGGAGGAGGGAATAACAAATAAACAAAAGATGTTTTGGGTAGAGTCAGAGGATGGTGACATTGAGTAAATAAGTTTGATGGCAGAACAGTGTTTGTGTAGGAGAATCACAGGACTTAACTGTACAAAAATGGGGCCAGAGTTGGAGGATCTTGAGCACTAGGCAGAGTCTAAACTCCCCAGCCTTTATTTCATCTTGACTTGATGAAGAACTTGTGACATAGTGAAGCTTTTCATCACTGAAATTGTCCAGAGGAAAGTGTATGAGCACATATGATGGACAAGGTTTCTCCCAGTCCTGAGACACCAGTCACAGATTCATTGGCTTCGAGAGCATCATTAGAGGTAGCAGTGGACATAGGTATGATAGCATCCTTGCTCCTCTTGAAGGTGGTGCCTGACTCCCATACCACAGTCAACAGGACCAGATCTTCCCCCTAGCCCAGATGCGTTCAGCCAGGGGTAGAAAGATGATCCAGGCTCAGCCAATCTGACTCCTTCCCATGACTTTGAATCTGAGTGAATGACAGAGACATGAGGAAGAGTTCAAGGTCATTCATCATGCCAACCAGACCATCCTGCTCCATGGCTAGGGCTGAGCTTCCCACTAACCAGTCCCCCAGAGCACTCTTGGCTCCTTGTCAATCCCCCAGTGTCTGATCAGTTATGTGATTTCCCTAAATATCACTATAATAATTTCCTTTTTGCTTAAGACAGTCAGAGTCTATTTCTGTTCCTTGCAACCAAGAACACTAACTGACTACAACTCTTTGGAACTTAGTACTTCAGTTCCTCATTACAACCTTTCAGCCTCATTTAGTTTAACCCCTTGGACCTAATCTATCTGTTCCTCCACATGGGTTATTTGCGTATCTGAAAAGAGCTCTCTGGCCTGTCCTTAGCCTTCTCTTACTTTGGCTAACTGCACCATATTCCTTTGGCCACTTCTTATCTCACATGTGCTGAATTGCTCCTCCAGCCTGGACCCTTTTCCCAAGGGTGCTCAGTGTCTACATCCAGATTTTTGTGATTTTTTTCACAGTGGGTCATAAGAAGCTTTTCATGATTTTTTGAGTAGATGACATCACCCACAAGTCATTTAGGAAGTTTTGTTCAGGATGAATTGGAGAGGGGAAAAGCGGTTACCAGAAGGCAATCATTTAGAGATGAGGAGATAACGGTTGTAACTCAAATGGTTCCTGTAGGAATTAAATGAAAGAAGAGACGCAAAAGGCTTTATGCAAAAGAACCAAAACTGATCTTAGAGGGCTAAGATGTAAACTCTAATCCCTGGTAGAATGAGGGTATCAGAATCAGGAAGTCCAGAAAGAGATATCAATGAAATAAGGTCAGGGGCTTGATTGAGTTTGGTATCCAACAAGGAACAGTAGAACCTTCCAATACAGAAGGGCATTGGAAGTGTAGGGGAGAGTATGGCTAACGATGATAATGAATGTGCACCCATGAAGAGGAGCCAAAGAGATATGAGAACTCCAGAAAAGTTCTAAAGAAAGGAAAGCACATTTATATACCTTCTCAGCAGATGTCCCTTGTCACTTTATAGTTAGGTCCTAGTTTTCCCATTATATATTAGAACAATGCAAAGATGATTATTACAGATAACCATCAACAACTGCAAAGTTTTTTTTTATATTTCCTCAAGAGCATTTAAAAATTTGTTCCTTTCAGGTAGTTTTAATCAAAACAATTTCCTAGGCCTGAGAAGCCTATGTGTATCTCTAGTCCTAACTGGATCCACTATATTAAAAAGTCAGAACTTGTCTCAAGAAGGCAAGATCATCACTACTCAATTAGAAGGAGATATTTGAAGACTTGTCCCCCAGTCCATTTACAACATAAAGACAGAGAGATCCTGTTAAAAAATAAAAAAATAAAAAATAAAACACGGCAGATGACATGGTTTCTATGTTCCAAATCTTCCTCTGGTTTTCAGCATAAAATCAAAACCTTTATCATGGTCTCCAAACAACTGAACATCATAACCTAGCCAAATTGACACATAAAATTAACCATCACACAGACCCTTGGTGTACATATAATCCCCCTAGCCACCCAGAGATCATCTGAGAATCCCCTTCAGTTGACACTCTGATTAACCTTGCTTAGGCCAGTGGTCCATGCTTGAGTCAATCAGGCAGGACTGAAAGATAAGGTTGAATCATAAGACTATGGTTGCCCATAGCCACCTCTGAACTCTGTAGATTAGGTGTATAGGTGGGAAGAAATGGTTTGCAGCAAAGGGAAAAAAAGGAAACCAGCTCAATAGATATCTTCTCTATCCATGTGCATGGAGGTTTGTCATAAGGAAAGAGAAATTTAGAACTGTAACAGTGAGGTCTACAATACTGTGACAGACTGGAAACATAAGATAATGGGGTTCGAGAAGAAACAGGGCATTCCTCAAGGCTTTTTATTTCTAAGCAGGAGAAACCCATCCAAAGACTTAAGCATGCTGCTTTAGATTTTAATATCTGAGGGAGAATTTTATGAGCACGGGACCTCTTACAGTTACTTGTTTTAATTAATATTCAATTTGATAAAGTTGTAATGGTTTAAAACCTAGGCCTTCTGTAAGCCTTTATGCTTAACTCACAAATATTCATTTTATATATCTAGTAATTTTTGTATTAAAGAAGATCCATCACTTTCATTTTTTCTTTGATTAATGTGGAATTTTCTCTTACGTTCAAAATGCTGAATCCCCCTAAATGAACCTATTTACAAAGTTATTATTTAACATCCTAAAACATTTTAAGTGCATTTAAAAGGAAAATATGTCTGATTCTCTAAGCCACTTCAACCACCTGAAATGGCAAACTTCTAAACCTGACAAAGGAGTGATTTCCAAGCCTTTGAACAATTACTGAAATTTAATAAATCTAGTAAATCAAATTTTTTTGAGAGTCATGGTAGATAACTGCCAACTGTTTCCTCATGTTAATTCTTTCCTTTTTCCTTTTAGTGAAGCCCCTGAGTCTTAGCTAGACACATATCCACCTAACTAGAGACATATTTCCCAGGCTCCCATGCAGCTAGCTGTAACCATGTGACTAAGTGTGGCAGTTTGAAGCTGAATGTACCCCAGACAAACACATTCCTAAACTGAGTACATTCCTGTGGGTGTGAACCCATTGCAAGTAGGACCTTTACTTAACTGAAGTTATTTCAGTTAAGGTGTGACCCACCTTAATCAGGACAGGTCTTAATCCTACTACTGGAGTCCTTCATACAAGAATGAAATTCAGACAGAGAGAGAGAAAGCCACAGGAAGCAAGATGCTGAAATAGAACCCAGAGTAGAAGGAAAGGACCAGGAGACGCCACCATGCACCTTTCCATGTGACAAGCTAAGGACCAAGAGTCACCAGCAGCCATCCCCAGAATGCCACATTCTTGGGGAAAAAGCATCACTTTGATGATGCCTTAATTTGGAAATTTTCCTGGCCTCAAAGCCATAAGATAATCAGTTTCCATCATTTAAGCCCAACCATTTCATGGTATTTAGTGGTATAGCCTAGGAAACTAAAACCCTAAGTTTGGGCCAATGTGATGTGAGCAGATATGACGTGGGCAACAGCCAGGTCTTCTCCTTAAATCACTTGCTCTCTTCTTTCCCACTCCCCTCAGATGTGGTGGTAAGCCAATATCAACTATGCTAATGGGGATAACACACAATGGCATAGCAGAGTCAAAAGAGAGAAGGAAGACTTGCTATGACGAAGTTGCCTGGCCCCCAGCTCTGGACCACTCACTACTGGACTGTAAGATGAGAGTGAAATAAAATTCTGCCTTCTTTTAGCCTCCATAATTTGGGGTTAGACGGTATCCCAAAAATACAACTTTCAAATACCACCTACAAACTTAATTAATTAAATCCTTGCTTTAGTTTGCTAAAGGCTGCCAATGCAAAAATACTAGAAATGGGAATTTATTAGGGTAAATTCTTACAGTTCTGAGGCTGTAAAAATGTCCAAATCAAGACATCATCAGAGATGCTGTCTCACCAAATGTCAGTTGCTCTGCCGATCCTGGACTCATCCTGGTGGCAAGGCAAAATGGCAGCCAGTCTGTGCCTTCTCCTCAAGGCTCACTTTCTTCCTGAGCTCAGCTGTGGGCAACCAGGCATATGGCTCATCTCTCCCGGGGCCTTGTCTCTTCTCTTCAGCTTCTGGCTGCTCTGCTGATTCCAGCCGCAGGCCTCTCTCTCAGCCTTTTGGGTATTCTCTGCCTTTCTGTGGCTGTAGGTGATCCTGGAATCCTCTCTCACACAGCAGGGTAAAAGCTTATAGTTCTTCTCTCTGCTTTGTCTACATGTGTCTCCCATTTCTAAGGGCCCTAGCAAAAGAGCCAATACCCACCCTGGGTCACACCTTACTGAAGTACTCCAATCAAAGGCCCCCAACTGAGTTCAATCCCGTTAAAGAGTCCCAACTCACAGGAATGATTAGCTCCAAGAATATGATCTTTTCTGGTATTCACAAAAGCTTCAAGCTGTCATAATCCTCTTTAATGTTTCAAATTAAAATCACATGTCTAATAAGCCAGATTCTCTAAAAATTTAGATTTTCTTCAATGTTTCAAACTCCTTAAATAACACACATATTATAATGATGATTAAAAATTTATACATATATCTATGACCAAGTGATTTTTGACAGGCATGCCAAGTACATTAAATGGGGTAAGAAGAGCCTCTTCAAAAAACAGTGCTGGAAAAACTCCCTGTCAATGTGCAAAAAAAAAAAAAGAAATGGGGGAGGATGGTTGTGGCTCAACCAGTTGGGCACCCACTTACCACATGCAAGGTCCTGGGTTTGAGTCCCAGTACCTCCTTTTCTTTTTTAATATGTATTTTATTTTTCAAAGAGATACATAGATTACACAAAACGTTACACACAAAAATATAAAGGATTCCCATATGCCCTACTCCTGACACCTCCCACCCTTCCCCATATTAACAACTTCTTTCATTAGTGTGGTACATTCATTTCAGTTGTTGAACACATTTGGAGCTTTGCCACTAAGCATGGATTATAGTTTACATTGTAGTTCGTATTCTTTTCTGGTCCTTTCTGTAGGTTATGGCCAGATATATAATGGCCCATATCTGTCTTTGTGGTATCATTTGGGACAATTCCAAGTCCCCAAAATCCTCCCATATTATACCTCTTTTTCCCTCTCCTTGCCTTCAGCACCTCCAGTGGCCACTGTCTCCACATCAATGATAGACTGTCTTCCATTGCTAGAATCACAATAAGTCTATAGTAGAATACCAGTAAGTCCACTCTCGTCCATAGTTTATTCTCCATTCCTGAGGTGATGGTGATGCCCAGTCCACCTCTAATGGAGAAGGGGCTTTGATCCCATACAGCTGAAGGATGCAACCCTTTTGCTTGCAGTTCTAGTCTCTCTCGTTCCTTGATGTGGTGGTTGTCCATCCTCACCTGCTCGTTGGCTGTCCTGGGTGAGTTTAATGAACTGGAGAGTAGGTTTTGCAACTCCACTGCAGCTCAGGGCCCAGCTGGCAGATGGACAGTCCAAAGATTCAAGCTTCTTGGACATCTACCAACTCCAGCACCAAATATAGATTCAAATAGAAGGGACAGAAGAGGCACGTGTAGAGAAGTCACATCTGAGTCCAACTCTATCACCCAGTGCCTCCTAAAGAAGCCAAGGCAGATGCTTGTACCCACCGCAATGAGAGCTAGACATTGCATCCCGCCACAAGAACTAGATGCTACACCCCACAACAATGAGCAGATGCCAAAATAAGAAGATGCCATAAGCCAGCAGATGCCACAACCCATGGGGAACGGATGTGGCTCAGGTCATTGGGCATTCATCTCCCATGCGGTAGGTCCCAGGTTAGGTTCCCAGTGCTTGGAGAAGGTGAGCAAACAATGAGCAGACAGAAAAAAAATATGGGCATAATTTTTAAAAAATAATAAATAAATAAAGTAAAATCTTTTTAAAAAAGAAGTTGGACCCCTACCTCACACCATATATATTCAAAAAATATCTCTAAATGAATCAAAGACCATAAAACCATAAAACTCTTAGAAGAGAACATAGGGAGAAACCTTCATAACCTTGGATTTGGTAGTGATTTCTTAGATACAATTCAGTTGGGCTATCCCTAAATAGGATCTTAGAAGATCCTATTCACAAAAGAGTCTACCTCCTGACTTGCCTTAACATATACGAAGATAATATTTACAAATAGCTCATATCTACACGAACATGGATTAAGATTAAGAACTTGGTTTTCCTTGGGATCCATAATTCAGTCTACCACAAGTGGGTATTATCCCTATTTGTTATATCATAAATATTCAGCCTTCTGTTCTAAAACTACACCACTGGTCAGTGATTGAACAAACTACACACCCACATTTGTCTGCCTCTAACAGTCCCCTCAGACTTCCTCCATATTATATCTCAGTCTAGGCATTTCTTCATGCACATATACAATTATTCCTAAAATAATTGTCAGCTAGTGCTTGACACACTGTGAGCAAATGAGAAAACAAAGGTAAGTAAGGAGCAGCCTTCTAAGGAGGTTATATTCTATTTGGAGACATCTAAGTAAACAGATGCAGGCAGGTGCTAGAATCATCATATTTCTTTTCTTCTTATTCTAAATTAGATACTCTGGTTTGGCTCCAATCTACCAAACCTGGCAAGTGATTTTATTTCAGTCATGATTTTGCACCTGAGATGCTCATCCTCCACCCACATGTGTTACACCCAGACGTGGGGGCTCCATCCCTCCATGCCAGGCATGGGTGTGAGTCTGTTAATTCACTCACCATGGACTGGTCATTCTTTGTGACCAGAGCTGGTGGCCAAAAACACACCAGTTTCTGCCTCTTGGAGCTTACCATCTGGTGTGAACATTGGAGTCCCTTGATCAGATTATTTTAGCCGAAGGATGGATAGTGGGTCTTGGGAAGGCCAGTCAGCAGTTCTCGCAATTGTCCAGGAAAGCGATGCCTGCAGTTTGGTCTGGGGTGTGGTGGGGGAGATGGTGAGAAGTGAATAGAACTGAGAAAAAAATCAAAGGTAAAACCAGCAAGCCCTGATAGTTGAAGGGATGTGGAGGGTGAGGGAGAGGAAGGTATGGACAGTGACTCCTGGGCTCCAGTTTTATGTAATTCAGTGGTCACTGGTGACATTTAAGGTGATAACATTTGGGGCAAGGCAATGTCTCGTTAAGAATGTGGCCTTCGGATGGGTCAGCTGGGTTCCATTCCAAGAGCAACTTCAGACAAGTCAGTAAACTCTTTATCAGTTTCTTATCTGAGAATGTGGAAAACAGTAGCCCTACCTCACAGGGCTGTGGTGAAGATGAAGTGAACTTAGAGACGTGAGAAAACATTTGAAACAAATCCTGGTCAAAGAGTATTGGCCCTTAGTACATAATGGGTTTGGGGTGCCTTTAAGACATCACCAGAAAGCAAGCACCCCAGAGCAGGAACTTGCGGTCTCAATCTCTGTTGGCCTCTGGCCCCAGATCAATGCCTGACTCATAGAGGGCACTCGAGATAAGTGTCGGCAGAATAAGGTAGGGATTTCAGCTAGTCAGTACACAGTTCCCTCTGAGCCTGCCGTGTCAGCGAGTGAGTCCCTTGTGGGATGGTGTGACAGTCTGCATTTCTTTTATGAACCCCCAAAAGAAAAAGATTAAGTTTTTGAACTAATCCATTCCTGTGGTGTGGGGCCTTCTGATTGGTCTATATCAGTAAGGCATGAGTCAGCTTGGTCGCCGCTCTCTTGCTGGGTCTGATATAAACGGAGACACAGAGAGACACACACACACACAGGAAAAGGGAGCTCTGCCATTTTTGACCCTGCCATGTGCGAGGAAGACTTGAGGATGGCTAGCAGCCAAAACTGGAGTACGAAGTCCCCAAGAGGCTGGGCCAGTGGAACAGCCGGGGGGTGGGAAGAGCCCTGCCATACGCCTGATCACCACGTGGCAGCACGCCAGGATCACCAGCAGCTGACTTTGGGGAGGAAGCATCTATGATGGTGTCTTAATCTGGACATTTCATGGCCTCGGAACGGTCAGCTTTTACCCCAAACAAATCCCCTTCATAAAAGTCAGTCCATTTCTGGTACTTCGCATGGGCAGCCCTGTGGCCAACTAAGAGGAAAACTTAGGCCAGGTTGAGTCCCTCTGGAGGGAGACTAGAGGGAAGAGGGAGGCTGCAGGAACTTCAGGTGGAAACCTGGAGGCTTGAGCAACTCCAACCTTGGGGCTGCGAGTACCATCCAGGACACAGGTCACTGCCATTTCCACCCCCATGGCTTCTTCCCCAGGAGCATCGTCCTCCCCAGGACACCTGAAACACCAACATCCTAGGGAGGCTCAAAATACAGAAGCCTTAGGAAAAGTACTGGCCTCACATCCCAAGGTAGGGTGAGAAAAAGAGGCGTTCTCTCCACGTCTACAACTGTGCAGGGCATGACACTCTTGGTGGTTTTTCTCCCTAAAGATTCACCCTGCACAGGGTCAACTCTAACACATTGTGCGAAGGGCTCGGACCCCAGTTTTTGGAACCTGCTGGCTGTCCCATTGCTGCACCCCTAATTCCCTGCGTGGCCCAGTACTGCCCACACCCCCATCAGCAGACCTCCCGGGTACGGGTGACTTGCCCCAAAGCACTGTCAGGAAGGTCACCTCACCACAGCCGGTAGGCCTTCTTGCGTCGGCGCTGTGAGGCCAGTCCCCTGGCGGTGAAGGCATTATGTACCTGTGACCTGGAAGTCCGCTCTCAGCATGCCATGCCTTGTTGGAGATTTGGGCCCAAAGGGTATCAGGAATGAAAGAAAGAGAAACAGAGAGCTGGGATCAGGGGTCTGCGAGTAGAGACTCATCAGACAACTTTACTGTTTACAAGGGGCTCTCTATATACCCTAGTTCTATTTACTACAAAAGGTATGTGCTCATCTTTTCTTTCAGCCTTTAACAGCTTCATCCCGTTTGCTGGGAACACGTAATTACTGCATTCCTTAGGTTGCAAGCATAGCCATGGAGACAGCACATCTCTCCTTGTGAGGCCACTGTGCCTCAGTTTCCAATAATGCCTAGCCCCGGGGACTCTGGTAGTGGGAGCTGAGTGCCCTCCTCCCACCCCACCCCCGCCGTGAGATCCCCCAAACCCTCCCCTCTGCCTTCCTAACCAGCGTCAAGGGCAAACCACGGGTAACAGGTCTCTTGTGCTTTCTGGTAGCTTCCTGCTTTTTAACAGATCATTCCTGCTCCTTCTCTGTTAAGCTTTAAAGACAGCATTTATTTGTTTTTGCAAATTGTAAATGTCAAGGCCCCAGGACTTAGCCCCACGGGCTCCACCCCACACACTGCCCGCCCACCCCAGGAGGGGTCTGCTTGCTGGTGGAGGCCTTGCCAGAGACTGTGGCCCCCTGCCGTGAACCTCTCCCAGTCACTGGATGAACCCCAGGGAGAGAGATTTCTCCCAATCACTAAGTAATGCCTAGTCTGGGAGAGTCCGAGGACCTTGGTGTTAAGATGGGGACGGCTGGAGAAGAGAAGGTAGTTGTCAAGTCGGGTTTCAGGCTTTATGAATTTTTCCACATTATAAGATCAATTGCAGAGAACTTGGGAAATGGGGGGCAAAGATGCCCATAATTTCAGAGTCCAAACACAGCCTCTGTTAGCACCTTAGCGGTTTCTTCCCAGACTTCCCATGTATATGTCTTTTATTTACATAGTTTTAATCCTACTCTACCTATCATTTCATGTTCTATTTTTCCCTTGATGGCTAATCATGAGCATTTTCGTGTTCTTAACTAACCGTCATAACCATTACTTAAAACCACTGCATTAGGGTCCATCCAAGGAAATTCTGTTGTCCACCTAACATCCCCCTGCCCTTGAACGGTTCCATTTACAGTTTTTCACTCTTCATTTCTATAACTAATTCCAAAATGAACATCTTCATGCATGAGCTTTATCTGCATTTAGAAAAGTTTCCTTTGGTTGGCCTCTGTCTTAGTTTCCTAGGGGCTGCCGGAGCACAAGTTCCACCAACTAGACGGCTTCAAGCAAGGAAGTGTATTGCCTCACAGCTCTAGAGGCTCCAAATGCAAAGTCAAGGTGTGGGCAGAGCAGTGCTCCCTCTGAAACCGTCCTTGCCTCTCCTAGCTTCTGGTACTTGCCCACAGTGATGGTGATCCTTGGCTTGCAGATGAACTGCTACAGTCTCTGCCTCTTAACTTCATGTGTTCTTGCTGCCGAAAACCGCAGGTTCAGCGCCAGATGTGCACTGAAATCAATATAATGGCACCTGTGCTTCAGAGAGCGGCAGGGCTTAAGGCAAGCTCAGCCGGTTTTGGAGATGGAGCCCCTCAATGCAAATCTGTTTCTCCGAGGAGTCTAAAGGGTTTAGGGTTTTTGTGGACTCAAACAAGGAGAAGTGGAGTTGTTACCATTACGATAACAAATAGTGAAGCTAAAATGGACCATTATAAAAACAAATAGAAACAACCATAGTGTCCATGTAAAGGCACGGAAAGTAACCATCACAGCAACAGGTATAAACACTGGAGTCAGGGGTTACAGTCTTCTCCCAGGTGTCTGTCTGTCTCTGTGTCCAAATGTCCTCTCCTTTAAGGATACCAGTTATACTGAACTACGGCCAACCCTAATTCAGTTTGGCCTCTCCTAACCACATCTCACAGACCCTACTTCCAAGTAAGGTCACATTCATGGGACTGTGCGTTAGGACTTGAACATATCTTCTGGAGGGACACACTTCAACCCATGACAGCTTCTCAAAGTAGAATTTCTTGAATCATCGATGGCTCCTTAAGCTGATTGCCACACTGTATTTCCAAAGGGGAGCGGGCACCAGCAGTGTCGAGCAGGTCTCTGGTTAGAATCAGAACTAGGGGAAACTGAGGCCTAAACAACAAGGACCCTATCTCCTCAGCACCCAGGAAATTACAATAAAACTACCCCAAGGCCTAGGGTAAGTGGTCAAAGGATCTCAGGAAAGGAGATGGCTGGAAACGTCTGATGTATATGGGAACCTATGCCAAAAGAAAGTGAATAACAATTCTAGACATGTAATGTGTACCCAGATCTCCCTCCATCTGTGCCTTTTCAGACAGCTGATGGCCCAAGGGCAATAAAACAGAGACAGGGTGGGTGGAGAATTATGCCAAAGTACAAGGGAATGCCAGGATCCCAGGGGCAAAATATTTAAAGGAGAAGCTCTGATGTCCAGGGAGGTGGCACAAGAAGTTACTCAAAGGCAGACACTGCCCCATCCCACTGGTTCCTGGAAGCCACTCCACCCTGTACCCCAACCAGGGCACCATATAAAAGGGGAGTTCCAGCACCCTCACTGCTTAGTTCCGGGACGCCTGCCTCAGCCCTTTCTTCCTCCTCATCCTATCCTGGGTTTTATCCCTTCAGTGTACCCCCTTATTGGTCATTATGCATGGCACCAATTTTGCCAAATGACAAGGTCCTTTTGACTATGACACTGACTCTCCTAAACCATCACTCTGCTTCCACTACCACCCACCGGCCAGCTTTGGGTAACCTCTGCCAACTCTTTCCATGTCAGTGTCCACTGGGAGCCCTTCCTTTCTGAGCCCTCCTCTCACCCTATCTTGTGTCAAGCACTCCTCAGACCCTCGTGGCACCCATATTTTTTTCCAGCTAAAATCTTTCTCTTAGGTTCCAGACCCATATTCTAGCTGACACCTCTACCTGTAGGCTCCAAATGCTCCTGGGACTCAGGAGTCCACCTGAACTCAGAATCACCCCTTTAGTTCCATGCCTCCTCCAGCACCCCTCTCCATCCCTCATCTCCATCATGACCAGGAGGACCTGGTCAAAATTCTTGGCTGGTCCTTCTTTCCTCATTTCCTCCCTCCCTCCCTTCCTCCCTCCCTCCCTCCCTCCCTCCCTCCCTCCCTCCCTCCCTCCCTCCCTCCCTTCCTTCCTCCCTTCCTTCTTTCCTTCCTTCCTTCTTTTTTCTTCTTTCCTTCTCTTTTTATTTTATTGTTTTTGTTTATTTTTAGTTATATATCCCATGCATGATGCCACCAAACACCCAGACCTTATGCAGAAACGTGCAGACCTCCCAGATTTTACTTTACTTCTTACCACCCATCCTATCAGTCACCAAGTTTACCTCCCACATAGCTCTCAAATCTATCCCTTTCTCCAGATCCCCAAAATGTTCCCCTACAGGCCCCTCTTCACCTGCCTCATGGACCTGAATCTTCTCTCTTCCACTCTGTAGCTCCCAGAGGGTCTTTCTCAAACGTCAGTCAGGTCCCTTCCCTATTTCAAACCCTAAACTGGCTCCTGGGGCAAGAGGTGCTACAGGATAACATTAAAAATCCCTTCATTCATTCACTCATTCAACAAATATTGACCGAGAGCCTACTATTTATAGGCTAGCCCTGAGTACACATTGGTTAATAAAGCAGAGATCCATGATATTTAAGACAATGCGATATTCAAAGTCAGCTGTGAATTGCCTCTCCAGGACATCCCCAGTTTAATTTCTCCCAACACCTTACACCATTCAGTTGTACCCATGACCTTGCAGTTTCCCACAGCACCATACTCCCATGCCTTTGACAATTTGCTTCTCTGGTCTTGTATATTGTTCCCACATTCTTTCTTTGGATAATTATTATTTGTTCTTCCCAACTCAGCTCCATTCTCAGCTCCTCTTGAAAATCTTCCCTAAATCCACCCCACTTCCTTTCAGATTTACCAGTATTCTTATTGCAGGGTTTTATGCAAGGGAGAGAGATGATCTAATTTACACTTTTAAAGGAGTACTTTAAAAGTGGAGGATGGATTGCCAGAGTAGGAGAAGAGGCAGGAGACCATGCCAGAGGCTGTTGCAGTGGAAAGATGAAGCCTCTGACTCCATGTATCTGAAAGCAGATCCTGTAAGTGTTCCTGTGATTTACTGACACTCGCCACTGCAGAGACCAGGTTTAGAAGACTGTCTTCTGGATATGAAAAGCCCATGTGTGCTCTATGGAGTGTGTGCAAATACGCCCACATTCGCCACAGTTTGCAGGAATTATACATGTGTCCTACATCAAGTTCTTCCAAGTCTATTACATCTTCATAGCTGTTCACAGCCGGTTATTGTTTCCTTCCCTTTCTCTTGCTCCCTGTCTGTCTCCTTGGGTTTCATTTCCATCACCAAGTCTATCAGATTCCTCCATAAGGTTTCATCAACATCTCTCCTACAGTTTTCCAGAGTTCTTACACACTACTCAGTCATTATTATACTTAAGACCTAAACCTCTGAAGAACTAAGTAAATAAAAACCTATACAATTCTTAGATTAGGTAACCAAACAATCAGAAATGCACATGACACATACAGTCATGATCAACCAGTCACCTGTTAGTAGTGAAGATTTTATATTTGTCAGGGTGAGGTTTTTATATGATCATTGAAGGTTTGCCTACTCAGTGGCTGGACTGAAACATGAAAACTACAACCAACTTTATGTTAGAGAACACAGTTCATAATATAGATATTTGTTGAATAAATGAATGAACCAATTCTTCAGACTAATGCAACTCCAAGAGTGGAAGTAGAAAAGAAGCATATGGAGAACATTCTATTTGAAGCTGCTCATCTCTATCATGACCAGGATGGCCTGGTCAAAATTCCTGACTGGTCCCTTCCTTCCTTCCTTCCTTCCTTCCTTCCTTCCTTCCTTCCTTCCTTCCTTCCTTCCTTCCTTCCTTCCTTCCTTCCTTCCTTCCTCCCTCCCTCCCTCCCTCCCTCCCTCCCTCCCTCCCTCCCTCCCTCCCTCCCTCCTTCTTTCCTTATCTTTTTCTTCCTTCCTTCCTTCCTTACCTTTTTCTTCCTTCCTTCCTTCCTTACCTTTTTCTTCTGTTGTTTTTGTTTATTTTTAGTTATATAAATACCCCTCAACAAATTACCCATCCCCCTTCCTGGAGGTAAACACTATTTTTAGATTGTTGCAGATACTTTTGAAATTATTTGTAAACATTTCTGTGCATCTATGACTAGATATGTAAATATATGTAGCATTGTTTTGTTTTGATATAAGTGTATTAGATTGTATGCATCACTCTGTAAATTGTTTTGTTTTCCCAATGATAATGGCATGTCTTCAAAACCTTTTCATGTAACTATATGTAAATCTACCTCATTTTTTGAAACTGCTACTCAGCATTCATAATTTGCATGTACTGTATATTTAACCATTCTTTCCTCTCTTTTTATAGTCTTTTGTTTATGTGTGTGTGCTTGTATGTATGACATAAAGCAAAAATATGAAAAGAGAAAAAGCAAAAATGTGTAACTCAATGATTTATCCCAAAATGATCCTCAATACAGCCAGGTCAAGAAATAGAATATTACCAGCACCCCAGAAATCCCCTCGTGTCCCAGTCACCACCCCATCCTTCTCTGACAAAGGCAGCCACTACCCTGGCTATAGAAGTCACTTCTCTGAATTTTTCTAAATAAATCCAGGATGGGTTTTAATCCTATTAGTGGAGTCCTTTATAAATAAGGGGAATACAGAGAAAGCAAAAGCCACAGAAGTAAGACGCTGAAATCAATGAAACCCAGAAGAGAAGGGAATGACCCGCAGACAACCAACTGCCTTTCCATGTGACAGAGGAGCCATGGATCACCAGCAGAAAGCATTGCCTTGATGATGCCTTGATTTGGACATTTTCCCAGCCTTAAAACCATGAGCAAATAAATTCCCATTGTTAACCTGCCCTATATCATGCTTTGAGCAGCCTAGGGAACTAAAACAGAATTTGGTACCAGGAGAGTGGGGTGCTGCTATTGCAAATGCCAAAAACGTGGACATAGCTTTGGGATAGGGTAATAGAGGCTGAAAGAATTGTGAGGCACTTGGTAGAGAAATCCTAAGGCTGCTTCAAAGAAACTGTTGATAGAAGTACGGATTCTAAAGGTGCTCTGATAACACCTTAGAAGGAAATGGTGAATATGTTATTAGAAACTGGAGGAAAGGCAATCCTGCTCTAAAGTGGCAGAGAACTTGGAGAAATTGAGTCCTGATCTAAAATAGAAGGTGGAATTTGAAAGTGATGAAGTTGGATATTTAGCTGAGGAAATTTCCAAGTTAAATGTGGAAGGTACAGCCTGGTGTCTCCTTGAAACTTATAGTGAAATGAGAGACACAGAAGCTGAGAACTGAAGTCCTAGGTCGAAAGAAACCAAAAATTGATGGTTTGGAAAATTCTGAGCTTCAGAAAGCAAGTCCCAAGAGAACAGTGCTCCATGTGAGGGTTTAACTGAATATGCATTCAATCAATCAATTCAGCGCAAGTCAGAACTGGAGGTGCAGCCATCCAGGAAGGATCTGTGGAAAGTCTTACTGTCTGATGACTTGAACCCCCGTGTACTACATATAAAAGGAACAAGTTTCTTGTGCAATTTGTAGGAACAAAACCTAGAAGAGAAGAAAGAGACCAGCAGTCGTCATCATGTGCTTTACCATGTATCAGAGGAGGCAAGGATCCTTTTAGTTTTCTATGAGAAAGTCCAAGTCAAGGTGTCATCAAGATGATGCTTTCCTCCTGAAGGCTGATGTTATGGGCCTGGCTGCTGGCAATCCTTGATCCTTGGCTTCTCTGACACATGGCAAGTCACACGGTGGTCTCTCCTTGCCTCGCTGTTCTCTTCTGGGTGCCACTGACTTTCAGCTTCTTGCTTCCTGTGTTTTTCTCTCTATCTGTCTACATTTCATTCTACTTATAAAGCTCTCCATTAATAGGATTAAGATTCATCAAAAACAAACAAAAATCCTGATTGAGGTGGGCCACACCTTAACTGAAGTAACCTCATCAAAATGTCTGCTTACAATGGGTTCATACCCCAGGAATGGATTAAGCTGAAGAACTTGTCTTCCTGGCATACATAAAGCTCCACCCTAACACACATGCCAACCCTTGAATAATAAAAGGACTTTACTCTTTTTACACCAGCTTCCATTATAGTCTCAATGGTCCTAAAAATTAAGGTGTGAGTTTAATATGCTTATATAGTGAAAGTGAAACTATGAATTTACAGTTCATTTTTTTAAAAACGAGAGAGGAAATAAGAAAAATGAAACTCAATAAAAGAAAAGTACTTTTAACTGGAACTAATAAAAGCCCCAACATTTTACTATTAACTCCAATGACTATTTTCCAGAGATGATGCACCATGGACTAAACTGAAAGACTGCTTTAGGAATCACTACACAATTCTCCACTGCACAAGCCTAGTGAAATGAAAGGGGTGAACCCATTTAGAGAGCCATTGGAGAAGAATAAATATAAAGACATTGGAAACAATGCAGAAAACATGAGAGAACTTTCTAAAAGATTTGAATCTCATTCCTCACTAATATTAGCAAAGATTTTACATTCATAAAGCAAGCTACTATGAAAATGGAGCAGATATCTTAGAAAATTTTTTGAAGTATGTAAAAAATAACTTTAATGGAGACCCTGAATAAGAAAATGAACACTTCTGAGAACTGAATGTATAACTAAAACATTTTTCAAAGAATGCAAACCAAAAATAAGGACATTTTAAGATGAAGATGAGATAGGAGAAGGCTCATAAAAAGCCAGCCACTTAAGTGAATTCTAGTAGACAATATTTCAGTTGGAGGAGAAGCAATAATCCAATGAATAACAAAGGAAAATATCCTTCTGCTAAGACTTGCTTATTTACATCAAGAAGCTCCAGTAAACACCAAGCAGGAATATTAAAAAGAAGACAGTCATGTAAACATCTTGTGGTAAAATTTCTGAATCTTAAAGATGAAAAGAAAACCCTATGTGCTTCCAAAAAAAATGAAAGATTATGTGTTGAGAATTTATATTGAAATTCTCATCAGCAATTTCAAATGCTAGAAGAATGGAATAACACATTTTCATTTTCATTCATCTCAAAAGATTTTGAATTTCTCATTATTATTTAGGACTATTTTGTTTAATTTATATATATTTGTTTAATTTTTATCTATTTGTGAATTTCCCAAGTTTCCATTTGTTATTGATGTCTAATTTCCTTCCATTGCAAGCAGGTAACATGCTTTGTAGAATTTCAGTCTTTTTAAAACCATTGAGACTTGTTTTTTGGCCTAACACATGGTTTATATTGGAGAATGTTCCTTGTGCACCTAAGAAGAATGTGTTGTCGAGTAGAGTATTATATAGATGTCTGTTATATCTAGTTGATTTATAATGTGCTTTTAAGTCTTATATTTCCTTGCTGATCTTCTGTCTAGTTGTTCTATCCATTACTTAACGTGGGGTATGAAGCTTCCAAGTATTATTGTTGAATTGTTTATTTCTCCCTTTGGTTTTGTCAGTTTTTTCTTCACATATTTTGAAGCTCTGTTGTTAGATGCATGGTCATTTTAAATTGTTATATGTTCTTGATGGAATGACCCTTTTCATTATTATAAAATGTTCTTCTTTGACTCTAGCAACAATTTTTGTCTTAAAGTCTATTTTGGTGTTAATAACCACCCAACTCTCTATTGGTTACTATTTGCATGGTGCATTTTTTCCATCCTTTCACTTTCAACTAATTTGTGTCTGTGGACTAAAATGAGCATATACTTGGGTTTTTTTTTAACCCATGCTGCCAATCTCTGCCTTTTTATTGGAAATTTTAATCCATGTACATACAATGTAATTACTCATATGAGTGTGCCATTTTTATTTGCCATTTTTCTAATTGTTTTCCATACGTCACATGTCTTTTTTCCCCTATTCCTCCTTTACTACATTCATCTGTGTTAAATAGATATTTTATAGTGTACTGTTTTATTCCCTTGTGTTTTGTTTACTATAGTTACATATACATACACATGCATACATACATACATACAGAGAGAGAGAGAGAGATTTTCTTAGGGGTTTCCCCTGAGGTTAAATTTGACATCTTAATTTATAACAATCTAAGTTTGATTAATACCAACTTAATTATGAAATATATAAACCTTTTGCTCTTAGATAGCTCCATCTCTGTCTTTTTCATGCTGTATTTTCATCCATTTGCATCTTTATACATTGTGTGCTCATGAACACAGATTTATAATTATTGTTTAGTGAAGTTGTCTTTTATATCATATAAAAGAAAAAAGAAATGTAAACAAAAATACATTTATATTTTCTTTTATATTTCCCATGTAGTTACTTTCGTTGGTGTGCTTTACTTTGTTATGTCAATTCAAATTACTGTCTAATGTCCTTTCATTTCAGACTGAAAGATACCCTTTAGTATTGCTTATACAGCAGGTCTATTAGCAAACAATTCTATCAATTTTTGTTTTTCTGGTACTATCTTAATTTCTTGCTCATTTTTGAAGAGTAATTTTGCTGGAGAGCGATTTTTTAAAGATCTATTTTATTTATTTATTTATTTATTCTCACCCCCCTCATTGTTTGCACTTGCTGTGTCTGTTCATCTTCCTTGTCTCTTTAGGAGGCACTGGGAACTGAACCTGAGACCTCTGGTGTGGGAAGGAGGCACCTAATTGCTTGAGCCACCTCTGTTCCCTGCTTAGTTGTGTCTGTCATTGTGTTTTTCTTCTTGTGTCCCTTGTTACATTAGCTTGCCACACCTGCCCATTGTGCCAGCTCTCTGTCTTCTTTAGGAGGCACTAGGAACCGAACCGGGGACCTCCTATGTGGTAGGTGGGAGCCCAGTCACTTGAGCCATATCTGCTTCCCTGGAGATAGATTTTTTGATTTATAGGTTTTTTTTTCCCTTCAGTTATTTGAAATATGTCATCCCTCTGCCTTCTGGCCTCTAGGGCTTATAATGATCCCTTGTATATGATAAGCATCTTTCTCTTGTTTTCAAGAGTCTTTCTTTGTCTTTTGACAGTTTGAATATGACATGTCTAGATATGGGTCTCTTTGAGTTTATCCTATTTGGAGTTTGTTGAGCTTCTTGGATTTGCAGATAAATGTTTTTCATCAGATATCATAAGTTTTAGGCCATTATTTCTTTAAAGATTCTTTCTTCTCCTTTCTCTCCCTCCTCTCCTTCTAGGGCTTACATTATGCATATGTTGGTACACTTGATGGTGTCCTATAGGTCTCTGAGGCACTATTCATTTTTCTTCTTTTTTCTTTCTGTTCCTTAGATTGGATTAAGTTTCAAGTTTGCTGATTCAAGTTTGTTGATTCTTTTGCCTGGTAAATCTGGTGTTGAGCCACTCTAGTGAATTTTTTCTTTTCAGTTATTGTCCTTTCCAATTTCAGAATTTCTATTGTTTTTTTTTTAAACATAATTTCTATCTCTTTCTTGATATTCTCCATTGGATGAGGCATTGTTTCATACTTTCATTTTAGTTTTTTTAACATATTTTAAATAGCTGATTTAAAGTCTTTGTCTCATAAGTCTAATGTGTTTGCCTCCTCAGAACAGTTTCTACTCATGTCTCCTTTATTCCTGTGTATGGGCCATACTTTCTTGTTTATTTGCATGTCTCGTAATTTTTTGTAGAGAAGTGCACATTTTATTTTATTTTTTTTAAGATTTATTTTATTTGTTTCTCTTCCCCGTTCCCCCCATTGTCTGCTCTCTGTATCCATTTGCTGTGTGTTCTTCTGTGTCTGCTTGTATTCTCATTAGGGTGCCCTGGGAACTGATCCTGGGACCTTCCAGAGTGGGAGAAGGGTGATTACTCTCTTGCACCACCTCAGCTCCCCTGTTCTGCTATGTCTTATTATTTTCTCTCCTCTGTGTCTCTTGTTGCATCTTCTTGCTGCGCCAGCTCTCCACATCAGCCAGCGCTCCTGCATGGAGTGGCCTTCCTGTGATGGGTGGTGTTCCCACGCAGGGTGACTCTCCTGCACAGGGCTGCATTCTCACATGGGTCAGCACTCTGCATGGGCCAGTTTGCCACATGGATCACCTTGCCCTCACCAGGATGCCCTGGGCTTTGAACCCCAGACTTCCTGTATGGTAGCCAAGAGTCCAATTGGTTGAGCCACACCATTTCCCATTAAATAATATAATGTAGCAACTCTGGAAATCACATTCTCTGCCCTCCACAGGATTTGTTTTTGTTGCTCTTTGTTGTTGTTATTGCTGTTTGTTCACTCATTAACTTTGCTGAACTAATTTGGTAAAGTATGCATTCTTTGTTTAGTGTGGCCACTGAAGTTTGTGATTGGTTAGCTTAGTGGTCAGCTAAAGATGTAATAAATATTTCCTTATATTCCTGGAACCAGTGTCTACCAGTCTTTGCCAAGGAGCACAGCAAGCATTTTAGGACTTGCCTTTGACACTCAGCCAAGCACTTTACAACTCCCTCTTAGCCCTCACTTCTTGCTTCTGCAGAATTTTATGGTTAGCCAGAAGTGAGAGCTTGGGGCCTTCTCATATCTTTGTGAAAATATGAACAATTTTGAGTATGCACACAGCCCTACATGTGTGGCCTACTAAATACCCTGGAATGTGTCTAAGATTTTCGAAGTTCTCTCTGGGTTTCTCATTCTTTAGAGTTTTCCTTAGACTTTTTGGCTAGCCTGTTGTTTCCCCCAGCTGTTATCTACCACCTCAGGCAGCCACAATGTCCAATAATTGCCTCTGATTGTTTTCAACAAACACCTCTAAGGTAAAGGCTGCTTATACTGGGTGAGCTCCAAGTCAGACCAAATAAAAACAGCCTTACAAGTGGAGTCTTCCAGAGAAGCCCAAGACGGATCAAATAATGACAATTCTCTAGTTAAAGGACTTTAAAGGAATACCAATTGTGTTCTGTTCTGTCTACTAGCTGCCAGGTTAGCCTGGTTTTCCCTGTGATTTCAGGCTCCTATTGATTTTTGGATAGAGGTATGAGAATAGAGCAAATTAAACTGCCACCCACAAAATTCTCTGTTCTTACCAAGATTTGGCTGTTTTTCTTGGACAAATGCTCCCCAGATTTCTGCAAGCCTTTGGTTAATTTCCAGAGTTCTGTAAAAAGCCAATTTTGACTTTTTTTTTTTTCCCCTCTATTCTCATTGTTTTGATGGAGGAGAGAATCTTTGGAGGTACTAACTCCACCACGTTTACTGACATGGTTGAATATAAATTTCATGGAGACTTTTCATGCAACTAGAGCTACACTGTCCAATGTAGTAGCCATTAGCCATGTGGTTAGTATGAATTGTGATGTGCTGTAAGTGTAAAATACAAACTGAATTTTTGAAGGCTTAGTACCTAATAAAAACAATATACCACATCTCCTTAATAGTTACTATAATGAATATACATTGAAATAATATTTGAACATGTTCAATTAAGTAATATATATATTATTAAAAACAATTTCACTTTTTTTTACCTTTTTAAAAGAATGCAATAAGAAGAATTCAAAGATGATCTCCAATGAGTCACACCTTTTGTGGCTACTAGAAACTTTTTATTACATACAAGGCTTTCATAATACTTGTTATTGGATAGAACTGTCCCATAGGGAAAAAAAATGACAAAGGAAACTATTAATCTGGTCAAATAAAATCCATTAAAGGTAAGCGGATGTGGCTCAACTGATAGAGCATCTGTCTACCATATGGAGGGTCCAGGATTCTCTCCCCAGGGCCTCCTGACCCCTGTGGTAAGCTGGCACATGCGCAGCACTGCCGTGCATAAGGAGTGCAGTGCCACATAGGGGTGCCCCATGAGCAAGGAGTGTGCCCCACAAGGAGAGCCACCCTGCATGAAAAAAAAAAAACACAGCCTGCCCTGGAGTGGCGCCACACACAAGGATAGCTGGCACAGGAAGATGACGCAACAAAAAATAGACGCAATTTCCCAGTTCCACCAGATAATGCAAGCAGACACAGAAAAACACATAGCGAATGACACAGAGAGCAGACAATGAGGGGGAAGGGGAGAGATATAAATAAAATAAATCTTTAAAAAATAAATAAAATCCATTAAAGATTAGAGTAAACAACAAAAAGAAAAGTAAAAATATATATAAAATATGATTATAGGAATAAGACAGAAGTTATTTGTTATGTTCTATATAATAGAATATTCAGATGTTGTAAAGATGAGAAGTTGTCTTAGACTGGCTCCTGGGAAACAGAATATAAGATGGATGTTTGCAAGGTAGAGTTTTATTGGGAAATGCCCTCAGGTATCACACCTGTGAGGAAGTAAGGGCATCAGGAAGGGACAGAAGAAGAAGTTAAGCTGAGATGCTATTAAAACAGGGATCTCGATTGATCCCACAAGAAATGTTGGAGCTAGAAGTCTCTTTGGAGTAGGGCCAAGCCCTTATACTCTTCATTGACCTCTCTTTAGATGCAAATTGATCCAGAAAGAATGTGTAACTGGCTATTTCCTAGGGAAGGACTCAGCCGTGAGCTGTCACCAGTCAACACTCCTGGAAGCTGTTTACAGGTGACAGTCTTAACTGGGAAGAGGAATCTGTGGAGCATACCACACCATCCATCACAGATGTTATCTGCTATATTTAAGTAAAAAGAAGACAAATTATAGATACTATGGTTAATATAATAAACATTAAAATATGCTTATACATAGGCATTAGAAAGTTTCAAAAAGGTACATATCAAATCATCAACGGAGATTCTTTGGGGAAGATTGAGGGGAAAGTTTGAGCAGTGCCTGGATGGGGAGAATTTGCACTTTCAGGGGTTCTAATTTTTCTTTTTCTTTTTTTTTTTTTTTTACAATGATCACATATTACTAGGGTAGAAAAGTATAAAAACTGGTGAGAGATTTCCAGTATGGGTATGTCCTATGGTGATCATTTGTATTTCAGGGTTTGGAACTTCTGAATTATAATTTTTTTAAAAACTTTCCTTCCATCATCTCAAGACTTTTTACAAGTAGACAACAAGCCTCTGACTCTGGACAATTCTGACATTGAAGAGAATGATCCACTCAGCTAAATGGTACCTGTCTCACTATACAAACTTCATTTTTTTTAAACCACATGCTTGCTTATTTTACCTGGTTGAAGTAATCCAGTGACTTTCTTGGTACCAAAAAAAAAGCAGGCATTAATTCTAGTGCTTGTATCATGTCAACAGTGTGTCTTCTCAAAACTTGGTTACCTCAATCACATGAACAAAGGTAGTGGTTAGGGATCCCTTTTATACTGAAAGAATAATGGGGACTTTTCTAGGCAAGGGAAGGCCTTCCACCACCTAGTTGGGTGGTAATTTCTTTTAATTGCCCCATAAACTAAGATGACAACTATTTAACAGTCAGTATACCAAATGCCAACTAATTAAAATGGATGCAGGTCCTTGGGGAGGTTGGGAAGTATCTTGGCAGGGTTGTTTGGCAACAAGCGTGAAAGTAGTTCAATATTTCAATCAGTTGAGTTGTACGCGCTAAATATTGGTCTTGACAACAGGTGCAAATGCAGGACATGGGTGGGTGTGTGTCTGGGGGTGGGTGACCAGGGAACATGGTCAGTAAAGCTTGTTGAATGGCTGCAGATTCAAAATGGCCTAGTGACACTTCTAAGTTAAATTCTGGAACATGTCAGCTAGGATACGAAAGCAAATTGTAGCCATTCAACTCTGACTCACCCACTTCCTTCCCGTGATCCAACCTGAGTCACTAGCATCTGGAGATTTATCAAAACTCTTTTCTACAGGCAAGATGGAGGCACACAAAATAAAGGAAGAACAGTCTGCTCTTGATTGCAAGTCCGTATGTGTACAGCAGTCTCCTCCAAAACACCAGGAGTGGGAGGCAGGAAAAGGTTGGTGGGTTTTTTATTACACTTTAAAATGCCACCGGACTTGTGGTAAACTGAAACATTGTTTTAAGGAATTGTAGGTATTTCCAGGCAGGAGAAATATGAGACCAGTTTGATCAAGGTAATGTTGACTTTAATTTTAACTATTCCTTGAGCAGAAATGTAGACAAATGTATGCTCCACAAACCACCTAGCCAGAAGCAAAGCACTAAAGATTTAGGGTATGCTGTTCCATTTTATTAAAATGTGAAGAAAGTCATGAGCCATATTTTCTATCTCATCTGACCTATGCCATTAGGCCCCTTTATAGGTAAAATCAGGTGATGAGCCTCTCTCAGTTCCAGTCCCCTCACTGGACCCAACCTTCTCCCTGGGCTCAGCCTCCCCACTGGGTCCAGTCTCCCCACTGAGTACAACTTCCCCACTGGGTTCAACTGCCCCACTGGGCACAACCTCCGCAGTGGATACAACCTCCTCATTGTGTACAATCTCCTTACCGGGTGCCATTTTCTGCCAAAGCCAAGTTCCCTCTTATGCTGCCTGTTTTAGTTGCCTTGGCTACTCAAACAAATACCAGTGCAATGGGCTCACTTAAACAATGAGAATTTATTAGCCCATGGCTTTGAGGCTAAAAGAAAGTCCAAATCAAAGCATCTTCAAGGTGATGCTTTCTTCCCAAAGACTGGTGTTCTAGGGCTCGCTGTCAGTGCTTCTTGGTCCTTGGGTCCTCTGTCACATGGCAATGCACATGGCAGCCACTCCTGGTCTCTCCATTCCCTTCCGGTTTCTGTTGAATTTCAGCTTCTTGCTTCCTGTGCTTTTTCTCTATGTGTCTAAATTTCATTTTGCTTATAGCAAACTCCAGTAATAGGATGAAGACCCATCCTGATGGAGGTGGGCCACACCTTAACTGAAGTCACCTCATCTACCCAGAGGGATGGATTAAGTATAAGAACATGTTTTTCTGGAGTACGTAGTTCCAAACCATCACACACCTGAATTGTTGCTACCCAACCCACCAAGAGCAATAAGCACTCATGTCTATATGACCTTGAAAGTTTACAAAGCACTTTGATCCACATTACCTCCTTTGATTCCACCCCTGCTCTGGGGCATCCTCCACTTTACAGATGAGGAAAGGGGACTCAGTGAGGGTAAATGACTTGGTTCATGTGCTCATCTGTCCTTTGTCACAATGCTGTGCTGCACCGTGTTTCTCACAGGCTCTTGACTTCTGTGCTAATTGCTCAACCTGAAGAGGACCAGGCATGAATCTGGAACACATGCTCCTGGCACATTCCAGAGCTACAGGGTGAGGATTCCTTGGGTGCCTACCTTGGAATGAGGTGGGAAAATGTAAGTATCTGGAAGCAGTTGCCCCTCTGTTGCCCTACCTACTTTCCGTATACATGAGAAGATAAATAAATTAGATGATGTACGCTGAGCATGTATTGTCGTGCCTGACGTAACAAATGGCTGGTGTTGTTATGAATCCAATAGAGAAGGATACTTTGGTGGAGAAGTCTCTGCTTCCATCGAAAACCTGATACACACCAAGGCTTTCATGCCAAATTGAGTGAACGGAGCAGTTCAACCTCTAGCTCGGCAGTGAGCCTGAGGACTTGCACAAATAGCTCCCATGCCTCCCATGAGGTCTCCATCTCTGTGCAGACTCATTCTAAACCTGCAGAGGACCAGACATGTGCCTGGACCACATGCTGCACTCACATTCCAGAGCCATTAGGATGCTCGGCAGGAAGACGACTTGCGGAAAGAGGGCTTCCAGGCCAACATCTGCTAGGCCCAGCATGGGAGCCCCCTCCTGTTATTGCCAAGGAGACCATGAGCGAACTTGATTCCAGGACAAACAATGGATTGGTCTGGCCCCATTGATATTGCACAAGACAATTCTCCTTGTCCCCAAAGGGTAACAAATGACAGTGGGTCTTGAGTTCTCAAACATTCTCAGTATGCCCAGTGCTCCCCAGATGTGTATCAGGGTTTATGTAGATATAAACCCAGCTAGAAATGCAGTTTCAAATGATGTGCCAGAAACCACAAATCTAACACAGGCTCCTTACAGAAGGAAGCCTGCTTGGAAGGATTCATGCTGTACGAGGTATCACTACCCAGGTATTATAAATAGAAAGAGATAGAAATGTTTTAGCAAGCTGATGAACCAGTTTGTTTTTAAAGATCCATGCCATGAAAAAGTTTTAGAATCATGGTGGATAAACCAGCTGACTCCCAAATTCCAGATCCTCTTTCAGGTGCCAAACTTGGCTCACCAAGATTACCTCTGGAAAACAATCGCTCCTGTGTTCATAAGCTTAACCTCAAAAGGTTTCTGGAATCTAGAGGGATCAGGATTGGAAGTGGCCCTGGCAAATTTTCTTTAAAAAACAAAAGCAAAAATGACAAAACAAGTAACTCCCATCCCCCCCAAAAAAGAAAAACAGATCCAGCAGGATACCCCCCTCCTCCTCCTTTGAGTGTTTTATCAACTACTGCAGTGGACGTCCTCCGAGCTACTGGTGTTTTCTTACTTAGAGGAGCAAGAAAATTCCATTGACTTAAGAATAATATGGTTGACTGCCCCACACAGGAAAGGCATCCAGCATGCTGTGTGCTTGTTCTTTGTGTCGCCTTCAGGACCCTGAGGTCTAGACTCGCTGGCTCCTGCTTCTGAGTCGGGTCGGCTGAGTTTCTGGGATTGTGACTCCCACCCACAGAGAAAGTACAGTGTGTGCTAATGGGAGCCCAGGGACAGAGAGAATTTAGAAGGGAATGGGCGAGACTGGTCAGGTAAGCTATTTCTTTAGCATGAAAAGAATATTGAGGGGGGAAAAACAAAACCCAGGCATAACTGCACTTGAGCTCATGCTGAGGATTCTGGAAATACAATCAGGGTTTGGAATCATCCGGAAAGGACCTATGAATTGGCTCCCACCAATGCCTTGTGAATGACCTCGCCTTTCTGTTGAAAGGTGGGGAGAGAGGGAAGGTCTCATGCGTTGTTGGCAAGACTGTCAAATGGTACAACCACTTGGGAAAACTGGGACTTGTGTATACAGTTAAACATACCTGCTCTATGCCCCAGCAGTTCTATTCCTAGTTATTCACCCCAGAGAAATGAGAATGTGTGTCCACACAAGGAGTTGTATAAGAATGTTTCTAGCAGCTTTATTCAAAATAGCCCCAAACAATAAACCCCAATGCATCAATAGGTGAATGGATAAATTCTGATATACCCATGCAAGGAAATTATTTTAGTTTCTTTCTGCCACCATTACAAATCATCACAAACTTAGAGGCTTAAAACCACACAAATTTATTCTCTTACAGTTGTGGAGATCAGAAGTCCAAAGTGGGTCTAACCAAGCTGATATCAAAGTGTAGGTAGGGCTGATTCCTTCTGGAAGCTCTATCTCCTCACCTTTTCCAGCTTCTAGTGGCTGCCTGTGCTCCTGGCTTGTGGACCCTTCAAAGTCCATCACACCAAACTCTGCTTCTGTCATCACATTGCCTTTTCCTACTCTTTAGTTGAATCCCCCTCTGGGTCTTACTGATAAGGACATTTGTAATTATATTTAGGGCCCACTTTGGTAATCCAGAATAATCTCCCCATCTCAAGATCCTTAATTATCACATCTGCAAGCTCCCTTTTACCTTATAAGGTAACATTCGCAGCATCTAGGGATCAGGACCTGGGTAACTTTGAGGACATGGTTCATCCAGCCACAGGAATATACTGCTGAGGAAAAAAAAGGAATGTACTGCTCACTTAAATGAAATAATTAGAATATTCAAAGTCATAGAGTCAGAAATGAGAGTCCAGGTTACCAGGGGCAGGGTGGGGTTAGGGTAATGGAGAACAAATGGTTAATGGTTTCAGAGTTTCTGTTCAGGGTAATGGAAAAGTTTTGGTAATGGGTGGTGGTTTTGGGAGCACAACCTTGTGAATGTAATTAACACCACTGAATTGTACACTTGAAAGTGGTCAAAATGGGGAATTTTATATTGGATCTACATTACCAAACACACACACACACACAAAGGAATGAGCTGCTGATACATACAACATGAATAAATATCAAAATCATTATACTGAGTGAAAGAAGCCAAGCAGGGGACATCTGTATAGTTCCATTAATATGAAATTCTAGAACAGGTGAAACTCATCTATTTTGATAGAAACCAGAAGAGTGGTTGCCTGGGAGTAGGCAAGATTAACTGAAAAAGGGACATAGAGAACTTTCTGGGGTGATGAAAATGACCTATATTTTATCGGAGAGGTATATTTTTATCAAAACTCATCAACTTAAAAGTCAGTCACTTAATACCTGTGCATTTAATTGTAAGTAAATTATTCTATAATGGGAAATATATATATTGGACAGGAGGGGGAAGGGGGGCATGGGGAGTAAATAATAAAAAAGAGAAACAGGGAGCAGGGAAAGAAAAGCAAAGCCCAGTCTACAGCAGGGAGCACATTTTCCTCCCTCAACATCACCAGTACAAGCTCCCTGGCATGGAAGGATCTGGTCCAAACAGGAGTGCCTGGAATCTAACCTGCCTGAAGTCAGCTACCCATCCCACTTCTAGCATTTTAGGGGCCTAGGGCCATTAGTGCACCTTAGATAAATTTACAAGTCAAGATGCCAGTTGAGAAATCTAAAACATATTGACACTTCCCTCCACCCTCCAAAGTGAGAAAATAACCATATTCTTTAGCATATCAACTGTTTTCACTTTTTGCATTCCCTTCTAGAATTTATACCTATTCCTATATATTTTTTTAAGATTTTTGTTGTCATAGAAGAGGGATCACACATCGTCTGCCTTTTTAATTTACCATCACACAAAAACATTTTCCCATTTTGCTAGAGAGCCTTCATAAATATCTTGACCTTTGGATAGAATTTCACCGAGTTGACTGAAGTCCCATAATTCACTTAGCCTTTTCATTCTTGTTGGACACTTCGGCTATTTCATTTATTTTTTTCTCTGGGAAAAAAAATGGAGCACCAATTAATTTCATACACATAATTTTGTTCTTCTTTTGAATTACTTGAGAAGTGAATATTGACATAAGAAATCAAGAAGAGGAGAAGAATGCAAGGAGTAACCCCCCAGCATAGATTTTAGATGAGAACCATCAGCTCTAAAGCCCAAATTTTACAGATGAAGAAACTGAGGCACATTTGAAGGGGCATGCCTGAGACCTCACTGTGACAGAATTGCAGAGCTGGGGCTCAAACTCAAGGCTTCAGAATGAGTGGCAGAATTCTTGAATTCAAACAAAAGACACACAACCCAGGCTCTTTGCTTCTACCACACAGCAAATGCTAACAAGAACAAATGTCTCCTGGCTAAACTTGTCATAAAATGGTACTCCCAGGTCAATTGTGAGAGAAGTAACAAACTAAAAAGAACACTTGGTCAGAACCTATAATGTCAGCATGAGATTAGACTTTAAGCTTAACCCCTTAGCTCAGCTAAAAAAAGAAATACTTCATCTAACAAATAAAGAGCATTTTTCCCTTGTTTTTTATGTTTCTAGGAGATGCTCTGAGTACAAAGGAGTTAAAATAAGAGTTTGTTGGCTCTCAACTGACTCCACCAAGAGAAGGTAACCCTGCCATAGAGCATATCAAATAGAAAAGAATCAAAAAATCATTTGCCATGTGCTTTACATGATTTTCTGTAAAAAATCACTCACCTTCTTCATTATGTTTTCCATTAAAACATGGGTTTCTAGAATATTCATCACTTGGATGGTAGAGAATTGATAGGGAATAGCTTGACCTATAACATGCTAAAAGGAAGAGGAAAAAGAGTAGGAGACCAACTATTTGAAATGTGCTATTTACGTGCCAAGCAAAAAACCAGACGCTCTGCATATGCTCTGTTGTGGATTGTTATTCTCAACAAGTAGGACTCAGAGGCTCGAATAGGTTAATGAACTTGAACATCAATGTCAATATTCCAGTCCAGCACTGTCTGAAACTGACTCATGGATTTTCAGCTCTACTGGGAAGATCAGGTCAAACTCTTTTCAACAAATATTTATGTGCTACACACTATATATCAAATTCTGTTTGCTAGATAACAACGGTGTAAAAATAAATAAGAGAAATACTTCCATTGAGTAGTTCACAATCTAGTGGGGGAAAACAGAAGCTACCACTTATAGTAGGTCCTAAATAAATATTTGATAAGTGAAGGCATGAAGCATCCTAGAGAGGTTCTCAAAGCAAGTCATGTCCATGTGGCGAGTCAATGACAAACCTTTGAAAAAGCTGCTTGACATCGTTGGATTCTTCCTTGTTTCTTACAGAGTGTGAAGATCATGCAAAAATTCAGTCTTAACTCTGAGACAAGAAGTATTTTGATTCCATTTTCCTACTGGGGTTACAAAGTAAGATGAAGCAAGGTGAGTCTATTGAAAATCAGCCAGCTGGTTGTGCTCTACCTCATCCTCCAAAATGAAATATAATAATCTATATAAGTGTAAGAGCTTGTTTGACTGATGTAATTAAATCCGTGGTTTCTGAATGAGGATATGTTTGGTTGTAGATAACAAAACAAAAAACAACAACAACAAAAAAAACAATTTACCAATTCAAAAACTCTTGACAATAGGAAAAAATTCTCTCTCATTTTCAAAAAATCTAGAGAAATGACAGCCTCTGGGATGATTAAATCAGCTGCTTAATGATATCACAAAAGACCTGGGGCTTAAATTTGTAATTACGTTAAGTTTATAACATATTGTAGTGGCTTAGAGCTCTGTACCCCAGAAAAGCTTGTTCTTGAACTTAATCCATTCCAGTGGGCGTGAGCCCCTGTAAATAGGACATTTTGATGAGGTTACTTGAGTATAGACCAGGGGAATTAGGGTGGACTTTAATCCTATTACTGAAGCCCTTATAGGGAAGGTCACAGAGAAAAAGAAAGCCACACAGAGCAGCCAGAAGCAGGGAGCCAACAGAACCAAGAAGAGAAAAGAAAAGCAAAGGACCAAGGATTGCCTGAAGCCAGCCGCAGAACACCATAGTCCTCTGGGAGAAAGCATTGCCTTGATGACACCTTAATTTTGGACTTCTCCTAGACTCCAAACTGTGAGCCAATAAATCCTTATTGTTTAAGCCAACCCACTGCATGGTATTCAGTTTGACAGTAAGGAATTTATATTATATGCACAATATAAATTTTCCCTTGTACCAGGTATACAACTCAGTGGTGGTAATTACATTTACAGTGTTGTGCTACCATCACCACTATCCATTACCCAAGCTTTTTCATCACCCAAAACAGAAACTCTTTACCAAGTAAGCATTGACTTCCCATATCCTTTCCCATCCCTGCCCCTGATAAACTGTATTCTAATTTCTGACTTTATGAATTTGCATATTCTAATTATTTCATGTATGTGAGATCATACACTATTCTTCCTTTTGTGTCTGACTTACCTCACTCAACATGATGTCTTTTCAAGATTCATCCATGTTGTAGCATGTGTCAGAATGTCATTACTTTTTATGGCTGAATTAATATTCCATTATATACATATCACATTTTGTTTATCCATTCTTCCATTGATGAACATTTGCGCTGCTTCCTCTTTTGGCAACTGGGCACAATGCTGCTATGACCTTTGGTGTAAAGACATCGGTTTGAGTCCCTGCTTTCAATTCTTTGGGTTATATACCTAGAAGTGGGATTGTCAGGTTATATGGCAATTCTATACTTAACTTTCTAAGAAACTTCCAAACTGTTTTCCACAGTGGCTACACCACTTTGCATTCCTACCACTAATGTACGAGTGTTCCTATTTCTCTACATCCTCACCAATCCTTGTTATTTTCCCTTTTTTTTCAATAGTAGCCATTCTAGTAGGTATGAAATAGTATCTCACTGTGGCTTTGATTTGCATTTCCATAATGATGTTAAGCATCTTTTCATGTGCTTATTGGCCATTTGTACATCTTCTTTGGAAAAATGTCTACTCAGGTCCTTCACCACTATTTTAATTGGATTATTTGTCTTTTTGTTGTTGAGCTGTAGGAGTTCTTCATATTCTGGATAGTAAATCCTTATCACATATATGGTTTGCAAATACTTTCTCCCAGTCTATGGGTTGTCTACTCACTTTCTTGATAATCTACTGCTCATCAGATTAAATGTCCTCATGGTTATACCATGGCTGCCATAATTCCAGGTATCACATGTTAGGGCAGAGACCTGCTGTAGGTTAACCAATTCCATTTCTTGTACCTGGGTACATAGGGAAACTACATTTCCCAGCTTCCCTGCTCTTTGTGAGGATATACAACCAGATTCTGGTCAATGGGATGTGGATTAAAGGGATATGTCTGGCTAAAAAATCCCGTGTGCAATGGACCACTCTCTTATGTCCTTTTCTGCTATGATAAAGGGACCAATTAATGGATCCAGCAGCAGCCCAAGGTGTAAGGAACCTACATCCCTGAGTCTGCACTTGAGGGAGAACTGACCAGGGAAGTCACCTGACCCACTGAGTAAGAAACAAACATATTTATTTGAGCCACTGAAATCTTGGGCTCCCTTGTTATAATAGTAGGCACCAGTTAAGTATCCTAACACCACACAGACTTGCCAATATACAGCAGAAGGAGAGAGGTGGTAGCTTCCTTGTATCTATTTTAAAGAAAAGGGAAGCTTTTCCAGAAGACCCCACTACCTTTCCTCTCATCTCATTGGCCAGAACTGGGCCACAAGCTTATCCTGAATCACTTCTGACAGAGGGATAGCAATTACCTTGGCCAGATGCTCCAGTCAAGATTTACACGTGAGCTAGAAATGGGGTCCTCTTCCCTGGGTGGTGGATTCCTAATCCTGGCACTCATGAGCAAGGAAAGGGGAGAGGGTAGGAGAGGCGATCATGCCTCTAGGCCCCACTTCTGCCCAGGCCTTCTGTGGCTGCCCAGCCATCCTTCTGCATTTCCCTCGTCAGCTCTCCCATTCCGCCCAGTGGCTTCTCACTTCTCAGACCTCTCAAGGGACCCGCCCTGTCTCACGCTCAGGATGGCCCTGTGCTCCAGCTCCCCACAAACCCTGCAGCAAGAATTCCTTTGGCTTCCTGCAGACAAAGCTCAAGGCCCTCCTGCGATTTCACCTGTGCCTCCTGACTCTGTTCTCTGGGTCCCGCACTCACCTGTTCTCAAGGAGCTCTCACTGACAGGCTTCCCTTTTCTGTACTTCAGAAAATATTTCCCTCTCAAGTGGCTGTTTCCTACTGGCACTTAAATATCACACCCTCGTATTAAAAACAAAATCTCATTGACAACTTCCAGTGGCTGCCTCCTTCCTTTCTTAACCAGAGTTTTTGAAGAGTCCCTTTCACTCATTGTCCGTTTCTTGCCCCCGTAGCTCCCATGCTTTCTGATGGAGGCCTGCCCTCACCTCTGCCCGGAAGTCACTCTCCCCATGGCTTCTTTATGACTTCCTTGTTGATAAACCTGACAAGCACTGTCCCTTCCACATCTAACTTGACCTGCCAGCATTCCAGCTTTCCTGGAGACACCCTCCATGCCTGGTCTTCCTTGGACCACTCTGAAACTTTTTCCTCAATTTTCTTCTGGGTCTTCTTGCCCTGTGTCCATCCTGACATGCTTAGTGTCCCTCAAGGCTGGCCCCAGGCCCCCCCCTCTCCTCACTTCCGTGTAATAATCCCACCCCCCCCTTGTGGCTTCAATTTCCATTTATAGACTGACCCATACTCACTATCCTCACAGCATGCACGGAGCACAGAAACACTCCCCAAGCATGTTCAATTGAAGGGGCTACCTTGAAAACTCATCATGTTCACCCCAATCCTGCTTCTCTGTCTTCCTCATCTCAGTGAAGGGCACAGGTTCTCTTGAGCCTGCCCCCTCCCCTGATCATGGAGTCTTCCCAGAGTCTTCCCCTCCCTCGTTGCTCAGTCAAGGCCTGTCAACTCTGCTCCCAGTACCTCCTTCCTGCATGGTCACAGTCCTAGTTCAGGTCAGCACTATCTGGAAGAGCTTCATCACGGGCCCCTGCCCCCAGCCCTGTGGAAACTCAGATCTTACAGTCGCCTCTGCCTTAGTCAGCCAAAGGGGTGCTGATGCAAAGTACCAGCCATCTTTTGGCTTTTATAAAAGTATTTATTTGGGGTCAAAGCTTACAGTCACAAGGCCCTGAAGAGCCCAACTCAAGGCACCATAAGAGGTACTTTCTCACCCAAAGACATTGGCTACGTGTTGGAACAAGATGGCGGGCGATGTCTGCGAGGGGTCAGCCTCCCTCTTCCTCTTAAGGCTCTGTGGTCCCAGCTTCTTCCGATCTCAACTGTAGGCTGGCATAGGGCTCGTCTCTCTTCCCAGGGCTCATTTCTTTCTGGACTCAGCTGCTCTGTTCTCTTCACAAGGTTAGCTATAGACTATCAGGCTCATCTCTCTTCCCAGGGCCTCTGCCGTGTCTAATGGAGCCTTCTCTCTTTCCTCATGTATCTGCTTCCCTGTGTGTTTACTTTCATGAGAGCATCTGTTTTATCCCCAAGGGGACTGGGACTCAACATGGAGTCACACTCTAGTGATGTGGTTGAATCAGAGCCCTAATTTAACATAATTTAATCAGATGTCTCAGCTGAATCTAATACAATCAAGGAGTTATCACTCCAGAGGAACCCACCAGTTTACAAATATAATGGATATTTCTTTTTGGAATTCATAAATAATATCAAACTGCTACACTCTCCTTAATGCCCTCAGAATAAAGTCCAAACACTTTAATCTGGCTTACAAGACCCTTCACAATCTGGTCCTACCTATCCTGCCCCCTCGCCTGTCTGTATCCCTCCAAACTGCAGTTTGCAACTGGTGCTCTTGCCTCCTGCTCTTTGCTTAGGCCACCTCCTCCACCTGGAACATTCTCTCCTGCCCTCTTGGCTTGCCAGATCACACTTATGTTTCACATACATTCATTCAACAGTATCTGTTGAGTGCCTACCATTGGCCACAAACTGGTCTAGGCCCTGGGCAGACAGTGGGGAAGAAAGCAAAGAACATTTAACCTCATGAGCTTATATTTAAACAAGCCAGTGGACATATATAGGGTGGCAGGTGGTGATAAATGCTGTAAAGAAAAATAAAGCAGGGGGGGGGGGGCGGCGGTATAAATGTTTAAATAAGGACATACAGGAGGGTGGGGATAAATTTTTCAAGAAAGTTGACACGAGAATCCTTGCCGAGATGTTTCAGCTTGGCTTGGCTATCACTTCCTCTTGGAAGTGGTTTTTGACTATTTCCGGGTCTGGGTGAAGTGCCCTTCTTATGAACTTCCTTAGCAGTCTATATTTCCCCATCATAGCATTTAACATGCTATCGTGTAATTTCCTGTTTTCTTGTGAATAACACTTGTAACATCTGTGAGGGCAGAAGCTGAGTCTAATTTACTGTTAGGTCACCAGCTCCTTGTAGGTATCCCATATATGTTTGCTGAAAAGATAAATGAATTAACAAGGTACATTATTTGAAAGTCATATAAATAGTTTATAGTGTATTTATGGTAATGAGCATTTTACAAAGCACTCTCCCACTCACTGCCTCAATTGCGATAGGCAGGTATAGTCACCCCCCTTTTAGCACGTGCTCAGAAAGGTTACATTTCTCACCCAGGGTGTCACGGTAAGAGGCAAACCGGGCTTGATCCAGCACACTTTTCCCCACTGCATTCCTGAATCACCTTGAGTGAAGACTCAAGGGCATTGCCATCCTCAGCCAATCAGTCTTCAACTTTTAACATGGAAAGCCCCTCTGCTTCTCCCTGGCTCCCATATTTCTCTCTCTCCAGAAAGCTTCCATCAAATTCTAAAGCCAACATGTAAATCCAAAAGTAAAAGTTTCTGGAATTCCTTGATGCAATCTACCACCTGCTTGCCTGTGTTCTATTTTCCAGAACATTCACTTGCCTTTCTTTAAGGACACAGTTCACACAGCCATTCAGACAACCACAGAGCAAAAATCAATGGAATTACTTTTCTCTCTGACACTTTTGAGTTGATGTCGCCTTTATGAGGTGTTAATTAAAACACATGGGGCTCGTAAAGGCTGCAAGCAAAACTTCAAGCAGGGTCATCTCACAATAATAATAATATTAGTTAATCAATCAATTGCTAATAATTTATCCATTGCCTGCTCCCCCTCCCCCATCCCGGTTGATAAATGTCATTCCATTTAGAAAGATGAGCCAAGAAGGGGACAGGGCAGCTCACTGTTCAACAAATCTCTATTATGCTGGGAAGGGTAGGCCCAGTCAGAGTATTCTGGCCGAGCAGGATTTAAGGGCGCGGTGGAGAAGTGAACCTAAGCTCTTCTCACTTGGGGAGGTAAAGTGAGTTGCCGACTTGGTTGGACAGTTCTTGGTAGTTTTCCACTGGCTGCTGACAAGTTCTTACCCTCTTTGGCTCTTTGTCACTTGGTCCCATAAAAACGCCCACTGCAGGGAACTTGAGTGCTTGCTCAGGCCACCCACCAACCCCATGGCATGTGGCGACCAGGGTTAGAAGTTCACATACTCTTTCTTTCTGCATAAACATCTCGAAGAAGGCCAAATGGCTGTCCATGCCGTGTGCATTCTGTACTGATGGTCTCCTTCCAGTCTCGGGGTGCAGGGGAAAGTTATCTGTTGTGCTGGAGAGCAGATTATAAGAGGAGGAGGCAGAGCAGTAAAAGTGGGCCTGCAGGCTTTGAAATGAGCTGCTTTGTCATTGAAGGACTTATTTCCGCCTGCAATGCTTCTTTGCAGTTGAATAGATACTGCAAAGGATAAACACATTTATCTTTCTTGGGGAAAAAAAATGTTTTCTCAGGAAGCTGGAAAATTCTATTATAAGTATGAAAAAGGAGACAAAAAAAAAAAATAAGTAACCCCCTAATTCTAATAACTTGGTGTTATTAGATTGGATCACACACTTTCACCTCTATCACTGATTCACTCTCGAGCTTGTGCAGTCCACGTGCTGCTCCCCTTTCTTTTCCCGAGAGAAGCAGCTCCTGCCTTTCCTTACTATCCTCCAATTCAGATCATTCAAACAGCCTGACTCCTCTGTAAAGATGACTTTAATCATGACCAAAAAACATTTTACTTGCAACACAGAACCAAGAGAAAAGAAAAATACTTTCTGCGATCATTTTTCCTTTTGGTTTTCGAAGAGTGAGGACTTTTTTCACTTAAAAGAAAGTCATAAAGTTGTCTCAGGACGCACTCCATGTAGATGAGAAAAGAATGCTTTTTTTTTCCCCTTTAAATCACGGAATGGGGAATGGCATCAATACAATCCTCTACTGTGTCTTTTCAGAAGTCTTTTTCCAGAACATGGTTTTGACACCTAATAAAAGTAAAATGTTTTAAGTTATGGGTTGCTGTTCAGAAAGGTATCCCTTTACCTCAACTGTTACAAAGAGAAACAAATGAGTAAAATAAATCTGAATATCAGCAAGGACTGAACCCAACTGAATTCTCTTCTTTCTCAGCTGCAGATTAATCCAAAGCATTGGGCTGAATTATCATTCCTGGAGATTGTGGACCAAAGTGTATGAAGTATAAGTTTCCTCTCCAGCTGGGAGGTGCCGGCTGTGGTTAAGAGAGTGCCTTGGAGTTAGAGAAAGCAGGATTCAAATCCAGATTAAGTCAGCACCTATTTGTGTGCTCTTGAGCAGTTAACTCAGCTTTTTTAAACCTGAGTTTCCTCTTCCATAAAAGGGGGATAATACCACTGCCTCATCCATCATAGGGCTGTGAAAAGGATTAGAAGATCAAATGCTTAGAGATACAATATGCACAGCATGGCACCTGTTACCTTTTAATCAATTGTTAAAAGATAATCACCATTACTATTACCTAATGGAAACTTCCAGAAAAATGAGTAACCACTGCACAGCACACAATTTTTTCCTCATGTGTGCTAGGACTTGGAGCTGGAGCATACAGTTTAAGCCTGTCCACTGTGGGCTCAAAACTGGGCTGAACAATAGTCACAAAGTGAGCTAGCAAACTCTCACAGCGTCGTGGCATGGCTCTCAGGCACAGGGGCAGGGGTGTCACCTGCTCTTTTCCCATGATCAGAAAATTGAAAACATGGCTTGATAAATGGAGAATGCTTGGATCACCCTGGCCTAGCCTTGAGAGGTGGTCAAGCATGCATAAAACTTATAATGGTTTTGTTTTGTTTTATTTTTTAAAGATTTATTTATTTCTCTCCACTCCCCCACCCCCCTTGTCTGCTCTCCATGTCCATTCGCTGTGTGTTCTTCTGTGTCTGCCTGGACTCTTGTCAAGTGGCACCAGGAAACTGTGTCGCTTTTTTTGTTGCATCATCTTGCTGCATCAGCTCTCCGTGTGTGCGGCGCCACTCCTGGGTGGGCTGCGCTTTTTTCACGTAGGGCGGCTCTCCTTGCAGGGCGCACTCCTTGCGCATGGGACACCCCCATGCAGGGGACAGCCCTGCGTGGCAGGGCACTCCTTGAGCATGGCAGCACTGCACGTGGGCCAGCTCACCACATGGGTCAGGAGGCCCTGAGGATCGAACCCTGGACCCTCCATATGGTGGGCAGACGCTCTATCAGTTGAGCCACAACCACCTCCCTATAATGGTTTTATCTTATTTTGAAAGACAAACACATCAAATTCAGTTGTTTAAGTTAAGTCATTTTCATATGGGAAAAAAAAATTTGCCTCCCATTAGAGAGCCAAAATTTGTACAGTAGTCATTTGGGGAATAGATTTTTTAATACAATTTAAACCTAAAGTCAGCTTTGAGTAGGAAAGCTACTTAATAGACAGACAGACAGATAGATAGATGCATGCATACATACATGGATACATGTATACATAGATAACAGATATAGATAGATTGATGGATTGACAGATAGAAGGATAAATAGAATAATATGGCAAGTGTGGCGAAATGTTAAAAGCTGGTGGAGCTGGGTATCTGGTGAGGGACATATTGGAGTTCTCTGTATGGATTTTGTATTATTTTTGCAACCATCTTGTAATTTTGATATTTTTCAAAATAAGTTTTTAAAAAGTAACAAAAACAAAGCTACTTCAATGACTTTTTAAAAGAAACGTCCTTGAGACTGGAGATCTTACTTTTTCCCTGAAATACCTTGCTGCAAATGGGTCAGGGGTCTAAAGACAGAAGTTATCATCAGTTTCTGAAATGATAGGAATGGGCGGTGCCCCCAAGGGGAGATAGAAATGAACCCAGAGGAGGAGTAAATCCTGAGCCATTCTAGTAACAACTGTGCCAACAGGTCGATGGGCATGGCTCTCTCTCCTTGCCAGCTCTACCCCATGTAAGAGGCTGCAAGGGTTCTGACCCTGAGCAAGGCACAGCACTGTGATTCAGGAGACCTGAGTTCAAATTCACTCATTCATTAACTATTCACAAGAACCTATTAGACCCCGACTGGGGCCAAACTAACAGGTCAAGTCCAGGGCCATGTGACCTTGGGAAAGTCCATTGATTCTTCCCTATTAGGCTGTCTCAGGGCTACTGGATGCACCTAAACCAAAGGAAAGTTCATGACTTCTGTACTTTGCTTTCTTCTAAAAGAAGGTCTTAGGTCTCTCTGGAGTGGCTCAGTTTCATCCTACTTAACTTCCAGAAGAAGGACCATTTGTTAGGTGCACCATCACATGGGAAAGCCCCTCTGTGGTGGGGACTCCTAGCTTGAGGATCCTTCTGGAAGGTCAAGCAGATATGGCTGTCATTTGGAGGCCATGCTAATGCATTTTGATGAGCATGAACCACTGTTTTTTGTCTTTGTTTTCTGCAGGAGACACCTCACCTCTGGTGCTAGGGCCTGCACCAAGCCACCAAGGGCTAGGTGATCCCAAGGCCCCAATCATTGGCCATTTCCTTCTGAAGTGCAATGTCATTTGCAGGACAGCTGTGGCTGTGGCCCCAGGAGCCAGCCTGCCCACAGTCACTTCCATGGCTGTGCCTTTGCAACCTGTGTAATTACAGCCTCTTCTGAAACTCTCTCCTAAGAATAAGCTGATGCTCCAAAGACAACATGCCCCAAGAGGAAGACCAGCTGTTGCTGCTGTGCTCTGCTCGCCGGCATTTGCTGGGCCAGACCCTGTGCCTGGCATTCCACACACATTTTCCTTAATTGCCAAAAGGTCTCTGGAGGTGGGTCCTTTGGGCATCACCACCCCCAATTTGCATATGAAGCAACTGAGCCTCACTACGGTTGAGTCACTTGCTCCAAGTCAAAAGCCAGAATTCAAACTCAGACTCCCATATAGCCATTCATCTGAGCAGCACTCCTGAGTTATGGACCTTAAGAAAAAGAGATAGTCTGGAACCCTGACCAAAGGCTCCTGATACACCTCCCCAGCTGGAAGCCTCTCTCCACCATCAAATCACTGTGGAGCTAAGGCATGCCTCACCAGCTCTGTCATGCCTCACCGGGCAGCACTTTCTTCAGACTGTGGAGTAAGTAGAGTCATTTGCACTTCATTTGTTTTGTTTGCCCCTGAGTCTAGCCCTAGGTCTTGCCCAAATTTGGCATTGGTAAAATATGTGTGTTTAAAAAATTAATGGAGGGAAGTGGACTGGGCCCAATAGATAGGGCATCTGCCTACCACATGGGAGGTCCAAGGTTCAAACCCCGGGCCTCCTTGACCCATGTGGAGCTGGCCCACGCGCAGTGCTGATGCACGCATGGAGTGCCCTGCCACACAGGGGTGTCCCCCGCGTAGGGGAGCTCCACATGTAAGGAATGTGCTCCTCAAGGAAAGCTGCCCAGGGCAAAAAAAGTGCAGCCTGCCCAGGAATGGCGCTGCACACACAGAGAGCTGGCACAGCAAGATGACACAGCAAAAAGAGACACAGATTCCCTGTTGCCGCTGACAAGAATACAAGTGGACACAGAAGAACACACAGCGAATGGACATAGAGAGCAGACAACTGGGGGTGGGGGGGTAAGGAAGGGGATAGAAATAAATAAAAAATAAATCTTTAAAAAAAATTAATGGAGGGATCAAAAATGGCCAGGCTGAGCATATATAGCACTCAGATCCTGGTTTCTAGTGTTCTCCAACAAAAGGATCCAGGGCTCCTTGGAGAAATGGTTGATTCTAGGACTGGGACAGGAAAGATGAGCCTGGAAAATCTTGTAGTGCCAGAAAATGAGGAACTGTCAACAGAAGGAGAGAGAGAGAGAGAAGAAGGAGGAGGGAGGGGAGGGAGGGAGGGAGGGAGGGAGGAAGGAAGGAAGGAAGGAAGGAAGGAAGGAAGGAAGGAAGGAAGGAAGGAAGGAAGGAAGGAAGGAAGGAAGGAAGGAAGGAAATGATGGGGATATGTCAAAGGGACACAGGAGCCATTTGAAAGAGTTCCTCTTGGCCTAAGCTGGAACAATTTGACCAAAAAAATTAAATACTATTGGATTGTAACCTAAAGTATAAAATAAATATTCATGAGTCCATAGTGATAGAAATAAATGATTGAATAAATAAATAAATGGAGGAGAAATGACAATTCTCCCATGCAGAAGAATTCCAAATAATTTATGAAGTTACTCCACCCTCATGGAGGTGAAACATATTTCCCATTCCTTAAGGGTGAGCTGTACACAGTGACTTCCTTCCAAAGAGTACACTATGGAAAGGGGAAAACCCAACAAACCCTACTTCAGTTGGCAGTCAAGGTCAACATCAATTGTGATTAACATATTTCTAGTATGGACCCTTGACATGATTTGATGAAAATAGCACTTGACCTCTGTATTCCTCCCCACAATTCATAACCCCAGTTAAATCATGAGAAAAACATCAGAAAAATCCAAGTTGAGAAGCATTCTACAATACTTGATCAACGCACCTTGAAACAGTCAAGGTTATTAAAATCAAGGAAAGTCTGAGAAACTATCACAGCCAAGAAGAGCATAAGGAGATTGATAGCTAAATTCAATGTGGTATCCTGGATGGAATCCTGGAACAGAATGAGGACATTAGGAAAAAAACGAGGAAACCTGAACAAAATATGGACTTTAGCTAATAATAATGTATCAGTATTGGTCCATTAATTGTAACAAATGTACTATGTGAATATAAAATATTCATCGTAGGAGAAAGTGGGTATTGGGTGTATGGGAATGCTCTGTACTATCTTTGCAATGTTTCTGTAAATTGGAAACTGTTCTAAAATTAAAGTAGTTTTTTTTGTTTGTTAAAAAAAAAAAAGGTCAGGTCATGCCATTAAGTAAGTGAGATTCCAGAACAGCTACTGTCTGTAGAAGGGGTAGGGAGAGAGTAGCTATGGAAAATGGCCTGAGGAAAGCCATTCTCAACATGGGTTGTCTTTCCATAAAGGAGGCATATTGTAGCTAAATTGTCACTGCTATGTTTTCTTTGCCCATGGTAAGGTCAGCATATCTGCTAAGTTGTATAAGTTAGTTCAACTCTCCAAACGTGTCAGCTTTTCCTTGGGAAGAACAAGTAGGGCTTAATAGTCTCCAACCCAGTTTTGCAAGACTGTTCCCAAGGTGAATTTCTTCTGAAAGGGTGTGATCTTCTTAGAGGTTCAAAGGGCATCTATTTCCATCTCTAACCTCTAGCAACAGTACCACAGTGCCTCAGGCAGGTGGATAGCCAAGCTTCGCACTTTCTGATAAAGGTCTGTTCTTAACTTTATCTGAATTTTGATGATCATGGTTCACCACTCTCCAGCAAATAAATGGTCCAGATAAAAAGATACTCTGAAGTAAGTGATCCAAGGTGATGGGCTAAAGTTCCCATAATTCATTGAATTCCATGTTTGACAGTAAGCATCCATTCCTGCTCCGTCCCCGATGGGGCAATGTGCAGGTCAAATCCATTCCTCCTTCTCCTGCACTCATCTTAGGTGTCGCTGACCTCTGCAGATTGGGTTTTAAGGCTTCCAGATGAGGTTGGCCAAGGAGAGCACTGGCAGGAGATTGGAGGTTCGAGAGAAGGGAGAAATGGTTGTATCACTTAGCTGCATAAAAAGGGCTCACTTTCTTTTTAGATTTGCAATCTAGTGGATTGTCTGTGATGCATCACATTCTGGTTTAATGCTTATTCAATAATTACATCGATTCCCTTTCTCTTCTACCTTTGTGGAGAGGTTTTCTGGGTTGGAAAATATTTTGTTGTAACTTATATTTTCCCAATAGTATCTCCCCTAACACTAATAAAATTTTTGGTTACACACTTTCAAGACTCTCCATGGTCACAAAGTGAAAGAAGCAACATTCTTCTTTGGTCATTCTGTTGCCTTAGTGGGGTCATCCTGGTATTTCCAGGTTAGTTAGGCACACTGCAAAAAAAGAGAGTTTTCATGGATAAAGGATTCCTTTGTTCCTAAGAAGATGCTGTGCCTTTGTTTAATAGTGGTGTTTTATTCATTTGGTCTTGTAGATGAGAGACTGAATATACAAATGGACAATGACCAGGGAACTCTGACTGGAAGTAACCAGACCAGGAAAGTCTGGCTCACTACCTGAACAACCAGTCCAGAAAACTGGCCATTATCTAAGACAAACATCCCAGGAGTTCAAACCACAATCCTGGTAATAACCCAAGATAGGTAGGACTTGACTGATAACAGTTTCCCTAATTTTTGCCTGTGCTTCCAACTTAGGACCAACTGGAAAAGGTGAAATATGCTCTTATAACCAACCACCTAAGCTGCCCTACTTCCGGTTAACTGCCTCCAGTTGCCCCACTCTAAGAGCCTCCAATCACCTGAAGTTAGCCCTTTTTTCACTGTAAAGCTTTCCCACTCCTCTGTCTGCTTTTGAGTCTCTGCCAAATGCAAGTGATGGTAGCTGACTCTCTTACTATAGCAAGTACTGAATAGTCTCTGTTTGTTCTCCTTTGGGTGTTCATTTATCACCACATTTACTTCATGTAGTCACTAAATGCAGTGGTTTGGGACACTCTGGAGAGCTAGGGTTGTTTTGCAATAATTAAGGACTATTTGAAGTTCATTTGTTACTTATATTTTATTTCTTTTCTTTATTGGTTTTTTTTTTGGGGGGGGGCATTAATTTGTTTTCATCACTGTCCAAGGTAAGAGAATCTGCCAAAGCGACCCAAATAACCATAAAATTTAAAGCTAAAATATTCACTTTGCCCTTCAACAAGCATTTTGGGTCCACCCAAATTCACTGGAAATTGATCGATGCTCTAACCCACTCCTTGCTATATAGATCTAATGCCCGTGTCCTTCTTGCAAAAACATCCTTCTAATGCATGTTCCAGAAAGCATGTTCTTTGAGGTCAGGCAACTGAGACTCTCTTAGGGGATGCTGTATGCACAAATCAGTGTGGAATACCTAAGTACATAATATTCTGTAGTGTCAAATTGTGAACAGTTAAGTTTCACTGAATTGTGTTTCTATCACTGGAAACCTGTTTGGCTTCAGAGAAATGAGAAACTCAACAAAATAGTGTTACTGTTTTTCTTTTGCTTTTATCAACATGTTGCAATCATGTATAATTGAAGGACAATTTCTTCCCAGAAGATACACAGAAACAAGTGCTTAGAAATACTGTTCTTGGGCAGATAATAACTGGTAACTGCAAAAGGAAAAGATACAAGGCTCCAGGAACAAAAGCAAAGCCTTAAAGTAGCCCCTGTCTTTTGTGACCCAAACCTTCCCTGAAGTAGACGAGTAATTAAACAAGTTCACATGGGCATCAGCAAAATAAATCAATCTTAGTCCCTGCCACAATTTTCTGTGATAGTATAAGATAGATGAGGGATTTTTCACCAACTTTGGGGTACATCAGGATTGCCTACAAGCATGGTTCAGTGAATGTTCTTGGCTCTAGCTCCCATATATTTCTAAAGTGGTCAGGGGCCCAGAAATTTGAAATTGAAACAGATCCCTTGATTTGGATGCAGGGGTTATCCAGACCATGCTTTTGGCAGAAAACACAGCTCCAACCCTTGAAGATGATACATTTTTTGCCTTAAAGCAAATTTCACTTTTTTTTTTAGATTTTATTTTTTTATTTCTCCCCACCCCCTCATTATTTGCACTTGCTGTGTCTGTTCGTTGTGTGCTTGTCTTCCTTTTAGGAGGCAACAGGAACCAAACCTGAGGCCTCCCGTGTGGGAGGGAAGTGCCTAATTGCTTGAGCCACCTACATACCCTGCTTTGTTATGTCTCTCATTATGTTTTTCCTCCTTGTGTTTCTTGTTGCATCATCTTGTTGTGTCAGCTAGCTGCACCAGCCTGAAGTGTCAGGTCACTGTCTTGCTCATCTTCTTTAGGAGGCTCTGGGAACCGAACCAGGGACCTCTCATGTAGTAGCCGGGAGCGCAATTGCTTGAGCCACACCTGTTTCCAAATTTCACTTTTAATTTGACAGGTGCCACCAGCTGTACAGTAGTTAGATTAATTGATTGAGGGCAGGTTTCATAGGACTGGGACAAAGTACCTCTTGCCTGGCAAAATGCGGAGGCTCCTTGATGCCTTTACCTGTGGGAAACTCTTGTGGGGTTTCACCTCTCCCACTTTCATCCCATGTGCTCTTTCCCAAAGGTCATTTGAAGAGTAAGTCACTTACCTTCCTCAACCGGAATCCCCAGGGAGGTCCAGCAAGTATCGTTTCAATAGCGTGGCACTCTGCCCAGGGCCCACAGGCACCCTCCTAGATGGCGCCCTGGACAAGGTTTGACAATCGGGGCCAAATCTGGAATGGGTTTTTGACAGTCCAAATAGAGCACTTGCAATTGAGACCTGCCAAATAACACTTCCCCTGATGAGTGGCAGTGTTTAATGAAAAAACACAGCTCGGAAAATTGAGATGTTCCGTGCATTATCCATATTCATTAGAAGCTAGAACAAAAGCCCAGGAAGCACAGACACCTCCTGTCATCAACACTTTGTCCTTTCCCTCTGGACGGTTAATATAAATACCACGGAAGCTATTTTCAACAGGGTCCTATCACGTGGTAGCATCTGCCAGGCCACTGTCCCCTTTCTTCTTGTCCAGCCTGATGCTAGGAAGTGGGAGGGGAGGGTGGGGGGTGGCAAATTAAACAAAACCTTTAAAAACAAGATTCTGGCTGGGACTTTCACCCACAAATTAGCAAGTGGGTAGGCATTTTATTTTGCTAAATGAAAGAGTCAGTTTATATCTTCCTTGGATCATTTTCTAACCTAACTGCAGTGGAAACATTCTCAGAAAGAAAGACCTTCTTGTTTGTTTGCCCTTTATGTTGCCACTGGTCATCCCACTTGTAGAACTTGGGCAGTGACCGGCTACTTCTGCTGGGGGACCAGGCCTGTTAGCAAACTCCCACAGTGAGTTGTCAGTTTCAGGGTTTCATAAGATGACGGTAAGCTGGAGGACCTCAGTCGCGTTTACAGCTAGACCTCTGCATTCCAAGCCCATCTTTTGTAGATGAAAATGGTTCATTTCACACTGGTTCCTCTAGGTGGAGAAACACATCTAGCCCAACCTGGACTTCTTTGTGTGTTTATTTGGTTGGTTGGCTGTTGGCTAGTTGGTTGGTTGGTAGGCTGGTTGGTTGGTTTGGGGTTTTGCTGTCAAGAATCTAGCAGGAGTTTTCTCTGAAAGAAAGCCATGGAAAGATAGCCCCCCAAGAGCTGTGGAGTATTTTCTGCACCTGGTCTTTTTTTTTTTTTTTTTAAAGGAATCTATTTTTTTTTAAAGATTTTTATTTATTTATTTAATTCCCCCCCCCCACCCAGTTGTCTGTTCTCTGTGTCTATTTGCTGAGTCTTGTTTCTTTGTCCGCTTCTGTTGTCGTCAGCGGCACAGGAATCTGTCTCTTTTAGTTGAGTCATCTTGCTGCGTCAGTTCTTTGTGTGGGAGGCGCCATTCCTGGGCAGGCTGCACTTTCTTGCACTTTCTTGCACACTGGGCAGCTCTCCTTACGGGGCGCACTCCTTGCGCGTGGGGCTCCCCTACGCGGGGACACCCCTGTGTAGCAGGGCACTCCTTGGGCGCATCAGCACTGCGCATGGGCCAGCTCCACACGGGTCAAGGAGGCCCGGGGTTTGAACCGCGGACCTCCCATGTGGTAGACAGAAGCCCTAACCACTGGGCCAAGTCCGTTTCCCTGCACCTGGTCTTTTAGCTGAAGTTTCCCCTGTCACAGCTTCCTAGAGCTGCTGTAAGAAATCACCACAAGTTAGGTGGCTTTAAGCCATGGAAATTCATTGTCTCACAGTTCTGGAGGCCAAAAATCAGAAATCACTGCTCCCTCTCAAACCTGAAGTGAGAAGCCTTTCTTGCTTCTTCTAGCTTCTGGTAGGCTGGCCATCCTTGGCTTGCACCTACAGCCCTTTAACCTCTGCTTCCTGGCCACCTGGCCGTCTTCTCTCGGGGCCTGTGCCGCCTCTCCCCTTCTTCTAAGGCCTCCAGTCATATTGGAGTACGGGCTCACCTTGCTCCAGTACAACCTTATTTTAATTTGCTCAAGGCTGCCAAGGCAATATACCAGAAATGGGTTGGCTTTTACAATGGGGATTTATTAGTTTAAAAGCTCACAGTTTTGAGGTCAAGAAAAATGTCCAAATCAAGGTTTCATTAGGAGGTGATTTCTCCCTGAGCTGAAGCTGTGGGCAATCAGGCACGTGGCAGGGCACAATGGTGGCATACGCAGGTCTCTTCCTTCTCCTCCAGGTTCCACCGCTTTCAGCTTCTGGCTGCTCCATCTGTGGCTTCCTCTTAGCATCTAGGCTTTTCTCTCTGTCTATGGGGCCCTGACAATTCCAGTTTATAAAGGACTCTAGTCAGAGGATTAAGACCACCCTGGGTCATGGAATCTAATCAAAGGCCCTTAACAGAAGTAATTTAATCCATTCCCACCTACAATAGGTTTACACACACAGGTCAATTAGTTCTAAGGACATGAGTTTCTGGGATCCATAAAAGACTCAAACTACCACAGACCTCATCTTAATTTAACTAATTTCATCTGCAATGACCCTAATTCCAAAAAAAAAAAAAAATGTCACGTTCACCAGTACCAGGGATTAGGACATCTACATATCCTTTTTTTTTTAATTTTTGTTTCCTCCCCCTTGCAGCATGCTTGTTGTCTGCTCTCTGTATCCATTCACTGTGCGTTCTTCTGTGTCTGCTTGTCTCCCTTTGTTGTGTCATCTTGCTGTGCCAGCTCTCCATGGGCACAGGCCGTCAGCTCTCCACGGGCATGGGCCAGCTTGCCTTCACAAGGAGGCCCTGGGATGAAAACCCAGGGCCTCCCATATGGTAGATGGGAGCCGAATCGACTGAGCCATAGCCGCCTCCCTACCTATCTTTTTGGGAGATATGATTCAACCCATAAACCCTCTTTAGAGTCTTAGTCATGAAACAAAGGTGAAAGAGTGGGGCTTGGCCTGTCTCTGCCTTGCCAGTGATCTAATGAGGCCTGCAGTGCTGATTTCCCCCCTTTCCGTCACCTTTTCTGGCAGCCACTGTGTGGCAAAACAGACCAAAGCTTGAAAGCAGAAACCGTGGGTTTGAATCCCAGTTCTGTGCCTCCCACCAACGTGACTGTCAACACGTTTCTGAGCCTCCACTTCCTCAACTCACAGAAAAGACCTGGTTAATACCTCAAAGGATTTGGGGGTGATTTCAGTGAGATAGAGAACATAGAAGGTGCCTAAAGGATGGCACTTCCTCCTTGTTTGTTTGTTCCAAGAGAGGGAGAAGATTCCAGACTGGGATCTTACTTGTTACGTGGAAAATCTCTTCATCAGTGGAATTTCAGGGTGTCCTCACTCAAGCCCACAACTGTAGTGATGGCTCAGAAGTCCCTCTGAAGAGATCTGCCCATCAAGATCAGAGCGTGTGTCACAGGCCAGAGGGGAGCCTGACACGCAGCCTCTTCAACGACAACAAGGACAAAACCTTTTCCTGGATGATAAACACAGTAATGTTTCCCTCTAAAGCGATCTAATCTCACAGAAACATTCTTTGTACATATTTTGAATGTAAATGAAAAGTAACCTCTAAAATAGTCATTTTTCATTATCACAAAGGTTGTGGATTTACAGAACAATCATATACAAAATAAAGAATTCCCATATACCACCCTATTATTAACATCTTGCATGGATGTGGTACATTTGTGACAGACAGTTGATGAACACATACTGAAGCATGGCTACTAACCATGGTCTATAGTTTAAATTATGGTTTACACTTTGCACTGCTCAATTTTTGTAGCTTTTGACAAAATGTATATTGGTCTGTATCCATCACTGCAAAATCATGCAGAACAATTCCAGTGTCCCCAAAATGCCCCATGTTACACCTCTTCTTCCCTCTCCCTTCCCTCAGAACCTCTGGTGACCAGTGCCTTTACATCAATGTTACAAGTTCTTCCATTCCTAGAATAATAAAAAGTCTACTTTAGACCACAGTTGTATTCCTCCCCCCCTCCCCATGTTTGTTCATTCCTCAATCTGGAGGATTTGGGGATGTTGAAACCCACTCTGCTTCCAGGTGAGAGGGGAAAACAGTCGCTTTTGACTAGAGTTTTATAGATGGAGCTTCCTGGGTCTGTGATACCCCTGAAGTTTTATTAATGCTTATTATGTTCTGTATATATAAGTTTCCAAAGAGAGCATCCATGGCAGTGCTATTATTACACGTGAGATGCACGTGTAATTGAAAGTTTCCCCATAGCCACATTTAAAAAAATGAAAATAAATTTAATAATATATTTTATTTAACCCAATATATCTTTAAAAATTATCATTTAACCATGTAATCAATAAAGAAAAAGTAAATGAGATGTTTTAGGTTTGTTTGTTTTTTCCTAAGTTCTCGATTCAGAATGCATTTTACACTCAGAGCATATTCAATTCAGCCCGGCTACATCTCAATATCGGCAGGTGGCTACTGGCTAGTATATCAGACAGTACGTGTCTTTAGCTCTTTTCAGATTTTCACATCCCATCAATAACAAGTAATGGCATAATGTTACAATGAACAGTGAGAAACACCATTGAAAACTCACAAACCATGCTCTCAGTGGTACCAAAGTTTGCTTTACAGCTCACCAAGGGCTTTCAGGCATAAAATTATCTCAATGGATCCTTAAAATAACCCATGAAGTTGGCAGGGCCGATGCCATTTGCTCATATTATAGTGGAGAAAACTAAGGCTTAAAAATATTAAATAATGGGCAAAGTCAAATGGCAGAAGTTAGAGGGGCAGGAATTTGAACTTCAAATCCCTGGTTGTGGCTAAGAAAGAGGTGGCGGCTTCCCACTGCCATCTCAGCACCCAGGCAACTGACTCCTTGTTTGAATCCTCCATCAAATCATTAAGGTCAAGGGCAGGAACCAACGTGCATCTTGTTCCCTGCTGCATGGCCCAGCTCTACCAGAGCCTGGCACATAATCAATACTTACTCAATGAATTAAATTCAATACAATTTAAAGGGTGAGCCACACCAGATACCCTCATAATCATTGCCCAAACTGCTTCATCTCTGGACCTTTAGGTGAAACCAAAATCACAAATGCACTGAGACCCTGAGCTGCCTTTGTTCACCCCTTGATGCACCCTCTTCCCCAACACACACAAAAACTCTTAGCATCTTTCTCTGTGGAAAGAACCTTTATCGTGGCTCGGTTCTAATGTTCACATTACCCTTTTTAATGGAAATTTACATCTCCAGTGCAAAATGCACTTTGAAAGTAGATTCAGTCTGCCTTGCAAGTTGGACGCCAACCTTTGCTCCTCCCTCCACCTACCCAAGACCACGTGGAAGAGCCCATGGGCCAGCTGTGAGGCTGGACAAGCTGAGTATTAATACAAAGGAAACGGCTCCTTGCCCATCCACCTTGCCAGGTGTGTTGGGTTGAATCATGAAGCTCTGGCAGAGCAGTGAAATCCCTGACTAGCCATGTCAGAGGATGGCTTGAAACCTCAGTGAAGACAATGCTCGGTTCCCAGTCACCCCCAGCACCTTCTCCCACTGGCCCCGGGTTCACTTCTCACCTGTCAGCACCCGCCTCCTCCACTAAAGATCTCTTGCCTCCCTGTGGCAGCCCTGGCCTCCCACTTGTCAGGTACTTTGGCAGAGTTTACCAGAAAACCAGGACCAGCTGCTGAGAGCTTCTATCTTCCCAGAGGTGTTAGGATATTGGGGCAAGGCAAGATCCAGGGGAGGGGCTTTCTGCCCATCCTCATTGACTGCTTCTAGCCAGCATGCCGCTAGGCACCAAAGAGGAATTTAGAGGAGGAGGTAAAAGCAAAAGTTTTTTCTGAGCACCTCAAATCTGACTGGTAAATACTCCACAGCTCAGGACTCCACCGTTTGTCTCTAAAATTCCAAAATGGAGACCCACCAAATCCAAAGCTCTTCTGTCAAATGTGCCTTGTTTTTGTAATGTTCCTTTGTGATGTCATTTTTCTGAAATACAACATAGCTATCTACATTTTTGTGAAATAAAAATTAACAAGAATAAGCTTTACTAAGTGAGTAATTGAGTTAAATGAAAGATGCAAGATTCTTTCAAGTAATTTTCATTGAGTGTCTCCTACTATTATATGTCAAAGTTCTGGGCACTAGAGATACTAAGGTGAGTAAACCAAAGAGAATCTCTTGTAGAGTTTACAAGAAGGGACACTCAGATAAGAAAAATAAATCCAGGGAAACGGACTTTGGCCCAGTGGTTGGGGCGTCCGTCTACCATATGGGAGGTCCCCGGTTCAAACCCCGGGCCTCCTTGACCCGTGTGGAGCTGGCCATGCGCAGTGCTGATGCGCGCAAGGAGTGCCGTGCCACGCAGGGGTGTCCCCTGCGTGGGGGAGCCCCACGCGAAGGGAGTGCGCCCGTGAGGAGGGCCGCCCAGCGTGAAAAGAGGGAGCAGCCTGCCCAGGAATGGCGCCGCCCACACTTCCCGTGCCGCTGACGACAACAGAAGCGGACAAAGAAACAAGACGCAGCAAATAGACACCAAGAACAGACAACCAGGGGAGGGGGGGGAATTAAATAAATAAATAAATCTTTAAAAAAAAAAAAAGAAAAGAAAAATAAATCCAGAAGAAATTGCAAGAAATATGTGAAGTAACAGTGACCATGTATCTTGGAAATTTTTATATTGTACCTATTATCTTAGGAGGTGTGGTGAACACAAAGGATATGAAGTCATGCCAAAGTTTTTTTTTTTTACTGTAAAGAAGATACAGATATGAAATCTTAAAAAAAAATGGATTAAAAATACACAGAATTTTTAATTTAAATATTTTAACTGAAGTTAAAATTAAAGAAGTAGAAACACATTTAAATATGTCAAAAATCAAACATAAATGGTCTAAATTTGTCAACTAAAAAGCAGAAATTCTCAGATTGTATTCCAAAAACAAAATCCACCTATATACTTCTATAATAGTTATTTCTAAAACCTAAAAACCTGAAAAGGTTGAAAATAAATGAAAAAAGATAACAGACATATATCAATATCAGATAAAACATACTTTAAGAGGAAAAGTATAATTGAGGATGGAGAGGATTATTCAATAGGGACTATATTAGCCAGTCAAAGGGGTGCTGATGCAAAGTACCAGAAATCCGTTGGCATTTATAAAAGGTATTTATTTGGGGTATAAGTTACAAGGCCATAAAGTGTACATTACTTCCCTCACCAAAGTCTGTTGCCACATGTTGGAGTGAGATGGCTGCCAGTCTCTGAGAAGGTTCAGCCTTCCTCTTCCTCCTAGCTCCTTCTGTTCTCAGCTGTAAACTGGTATAAGGCTCATCTCTCTACCCGGGGCTCAGTTCTTTCCAGGCTCAGCTGCTCTGTTCTCTTCATAAGGTCAGCTGTAGCCTACTGTAGACTATTAGGCCCATCTCTCTCCCCAGGGCCTCTGTTAGTGTTGAAATAATTGCCATTGCTGCAAAATATTACAATATTACTGTTAACTGTCATCTGTTAGTTACATTAGTTGTAATTTTTTGATTTATGTATTTTGAGGTTAGTTCATTGAATGCATTCATATTTAGGATTGTTATGTCTTCCTGGAGAACTAACATTTTTGTCACTGTGGCAGTTTGAAATTGTTTATGAATTCCAAAAATAGGTATTAGATTGTGTTTGTAAACTGGTCTGTTCCTCTGGGCATATTAGATTGTATTTAATTCAGAAGTTTCACTTTTACTTGATTAAATTTTGATTAGGGTTCTGATTCGGCCATGTCAGTAGGACATTGAAAATGATGTGGCAGAGAAGAGAATTTGAGTTTCTGATGCTGGAGTCCCAGGAAGTAGATACATAGGAGAAGAACACAGGAATAGAGCCGCCCAGCGCGAAGGAGGGAGCAGCCTGCCGAGGAATGGCGCCGCCCACACTTCCCGTGCCGCTGACGACAACAGAAGCGGACAAAGAAACAAGATGCAGCAAAAAGACACAGAGAACAGACAACCAGGGGAGGGGAATTAAATAAATAAATAAATAAAACTTTAAAAAAAAAAAAATACATAATGCTAATATAGGGTGTCAATAATTGGTTGGGTTGGAGGAAAAATTACACAAAATGTAAGATATGGGTTATAGTTAGTAATGTTTTGAAGATGCTCCTTCACAGTTTGTAACAAATGTTTGACAATAATGCAAAGCGTCAGTAGTGGAGAGATGAATGGGAGCCATGTATAATGATATGCATATTTGTTTTGTAAATGTACTTACTGTTTATATATGTTCGCGTTTGAATGATATACTTCAATAAAATTTTATTTTTAAAAAATTGATGGAACTACAGCAGAAATTGTCAAATCCCCTATCACAGAGGGAGATTTCAATCACTGATAGCTCAAGCAGACAAAAATCAAGCAACACAATTAACAAGCTTAACCTAAGGCCATGTATGACAATTTTTGCATCCAACAATTAGAGAATGCATAGTCTTCTCATGAATGCATGGAACATTTAATTTTTTAAATAAAATAGAGGTTTTAGTTGGGTTCCCAGACAACCAGCTGAAGTCTACATTTTCCAGCTCACTTACCTCTACATATGGCCATGTGACTAAGAGCTAGGCCATGGGATATGAGAGATAAGATGCAACTTGAAGGACATCCTACTGCCTAGATGGAGAAATTGTTGTGAGCCATCTTGGATCACACAAAAGGGAAAACATACTAGAGATGGCAAGGCAATGAGACAGAAGAAGCCTGAGCCCTGACACTAAGGGTCGCTAGACTGCTTCTTCTCAGACTCCTTCATGGAAAAGAAAGAAACCCTGTCCTGTATAAGTATCTTCTTGAAAAGGGATCTGGGTCCCTTGTAGCGTTCTCTCTCTCATAGCCCCTAGCAAGGAGAATGTATGGAATAGAAAAAATTCAAGCAGTGCCTAACACTGGCCTGACCCGGGAAAGAGAAGACATAGATAAGGAAACCAGCCTTTGCCTTGCAGAGAAAACCTTAAGATGCTGATGGAGGTCTTGAAGAGGAACCTGAATCTACTGAGAATCTCTGGCAGTCCTTTCTGAGATGCTGATTAGATAGGCAGAGCCTGGTGAGAGGATGTCCTGCCCACACCCCACGCCTGGCAGAGCGGGGAGGGGCAGAGAAAGAAAAAGAGGAACAGAGAGGGGAAACACATGGCCCATTCATATGAAGGAAGCAAAAGCCCTGGTCAGGGGGAGCGGCCGTTACCTCTGGGGAGGCAGCCACCCCATGCCAAAACCAGATTTGTTTTCAGATCGGACTGGGGGAGGGGCACTCCTTGGTGGAAATAGCCAGTGTCTGAAGGCAACAGGAAAACTGGAGGCAGATAGCAAACTTCAGCCAGTTTCTCCTAGTCACAAATGCTGAAGAGGAGTGGGTACAAGACAGAGAACTGAAGACAGCAAATGAATCAGAGGAGCAAAAACATCTGTGGTGACCTCTATAGGCTCACAGAGCTGCCATTACAGGGTGCAACCAAACCTCGAGGGTCTCTCCTGGGAGTGCCGGTGCCAGCTGAGATCAGACGGAGTGCCGTCTGAGTTCCCGAAGCACAGGGCGCCATGCGGAGTGGAAAAGTACTGGCATTAGAGGGTTGTCCCTCAGCGTCTTTCCAGGTGTTTCCTCAGCAGGCTGGTATGCCCCACCCACCACAGGGACGGCTGAGGCTGGAGATAAGCATGCCCCAAAGTCCAGGGCATGGGTCTGCCTGGCAAAGACCCAGCAGCTGCTGTTGTCTTTGGCGCCCTCCCTTCTCTTTAGAGTCACTCCTGACACCTAGCCCTTCTCTACCTGAACCTTCTTCCTTGACCTGGGGCACCCAGCGCTGCCATGTTCCAACCCCTCTTCCAGAACGTTCTTTCAGAGCCCCATTTCTGCACATCAAGGTGTCCCCAAGCCCTGCTGCATATCCGGGGAAAAAAAGCCTATTCAAAGTAGCTCACACAAAGCTGTGGAAGTCCAGAGCAGCTCCACCTTCCCAGGGCTATTTACAATTTAAAACAGGACAACCAAGGACTCAAAGGAGCCTCCAAGCTGCGGCCTCCAACCTGGTAAGGTATCAGAATTGCCTTACAGCTTTGCACAATGCAGATTGCATATTTCTGCTCCACATCTAGATAAACAGAATACCCAGGAGGGGGTGGAGGTAGGAGAGGCTGGGAAAGTGCAGTTTTCAACCTTTTGTTTATGATTCTTATGCCTGCCAAGACTGAGAACTGGGGTTTTTAGGCCAAGTCCAAGAAAAATTATGGAACTCCAGGATCATTAAAGCACAATGTGTAAAAGCATTACAAGAGTAAAATATACCAAGAAATACATAAGGAACATGAACTGTCATTTTCCCCACCTCCCCTAGCTCCCAGGTCTGCCTGACCATCCCTCACCCACCCGGGCCTGGAGTTTAGCCTTCCAGTTCTTCTCCCTCCTTCCCGTAGACAGGCAAGAGTAAATGTCCATAAATCAGGCAGCAGCTAGTCATAAGTTCCCCACCAATCAGGATAATGTTTAATGTCCTATTGTCAGCTGGGATGGTTTGTGGACAAAAGACTTCTGATTTACCCTTTGTCACTACCTTAACGTTAGACATTTTTTAAAGTACTTAATTTTACTTCTGTTAGTGAAGACTCTTACATTTCTTGGCAAACCCAAACTCAACAATAGACTCTAAAGTCTTCTAAATTTCAGCAAATTTTTGTCCTGCCTTAAGGGCCTGAACTAATTTGCTAATAGGCATTCCCTGTTGAAGGACATGATCCTGAACTAGTAAGTCATCAAACTCAAAAATGATTTTCATGGAAAATTCATAGAAAATAACTTTTCAATGAACCTGGCTGTAGCCCCATCACTTCTCAAATTCAATTTAAACCAAATTTCCCTCTTCAATGCTCTCTACCACCAGTCATGCCCTACCTAATAGCTTTCTTCTTGTACCCCTCCTCTCCATGGATAACTTCCCTTTCCTTCTGCCTGCAATCCTCTTCCTCTCCCTGATCAATCTGGCAAGTTCTCGGTCATCCTTTAAGATTTCGATTAAAAAGCGCCTCTCTCACCAGATCAGCATCTTCCTTTTCTGTGTTTGCCTTTATCAGAGGTCAGGTGTACATCCTGGAATGTCTGGGACTCTGTGCTCCCCAGACTTTGAGCTCCTCAAGTACAAGAGGTAGGGCTTGGTGCTGTGGAAATCAGTTTGGCAGTTTCTCACAAATTTAAACACTGAATTTCCATATGACCCAACAATTTCACTCCTAGGCATATGCCCAAAGGAATTGAAAGTAGGACTCTAGTTATGCATACACCAAGGTTCACAGAAGCGTATTCACAGGACCCAAGAGTGGAAGCAACCCTAGTGTCCATCAACAGATGAATGGAAAAACAAAATGTGGTGCATCCGCACAATGGAATATTACTCAGCCACAAAACAGAGTGAAGTTCTGATACATGCTATAATGTGGATGAGCCTTGAAGGCATCCTGTTGAATGCAATAAGCCAGACACGTGAGGACAAATAATTATGAGTCCACTTATGTGAAATACATAGAAGAAGCAAACTCATAGAGACAGAAAGCTGATTAGAGGTTACCAAGGACCTCGAGGAGATGGGCATGGGGAGATATTGCTTACAGGGTACAGTTTTGGTTTGGGATGATAAAAAAAATTTTGGTAATGGATGGTGATAGGAGCACAACATTGTCAAAGTGGTAAATGTGTCACTGAATTGTACATTTTAAAGTGATTAAAATAGCAAAATAAATTATATATATATGTATATACGCGTTGCCCCAATTTTTAAAAAAGGAGGGATGAGGCCCGGTCATCTCTGTACCCCCAATGCCTTGTCTAGAACCTGCCTGTGGTAGGTAGTCAGTAAGGGCTGAATGAACTGAAGGAACATATGAATGAAGCAAGCCCACTCTGCAGTCCCCTGCACAATACCCACTCTCCCCTCACTCTTTCTCAAAAGTTCATTCTTTCTGCCTAGAATATCTGAAAACCACATACCTCCCACGAGGGCAGAAGGCATTTCTGTTCTGTTGTCTCCCCAGCATGGAGACCCATGCCTGGCACATTGCAGACGCTCAGTAGATATTTGTTGACTCTACTTACTGCTGGAAGCCACCTTCTGGCCCCAGCTCCTGTCATTCCACAGATGCAGCCCACTCTCCCCTGGGTGCCCTGAGGCTGCACACCTCCAACAGGTGGGGTTCCTGGGCACCCCGTGGGACTCTGAAGCCCATTCTGACTGTGGATTCTCCTCCCCACCTCGGGCCTTCTTCCAGGGTCTTCTTCTCCCTTTGAGATACTCCTGCAGACAGAGGCCTGTCCCCCATCAGTTTTGGTCCCCATGGCACAACTAACTCAAATTGCCAGAAGAAGCAAAAGGCCACATAAATCCATGCTGAGCAAATCAATAATTTCAGGAGCTTCCTTCCCCGAAACAGATACAATCTGCTGATCCCTCAGATTAGCGAAGAGGCAAGGCCAAGTCCAGTGCCATGACAACAAGCCACATTCAGAAGGCTCTTCTCATCATCCTGACTCCATCAGGAATGTGGATGCAAATATACCAGTTTGGAGATTAGGCAAATTCCTCCCAATGTGATACAATCCAGAAATTGACTATGGGTTTATTTTTTCACCTACTTGTCCCCCTCCCCCCAAAAAAAAGGTAAGGTGGGGAGTCAGCTGTGCAAACTTTATGGGCTTATTTAACAATCAGAATCAGTTAACTATTCAGGTAGGTGGAAGAACAGGGTATTCTGCTCTCTTAAACGATGTGGTTGATAGAGAATTGCTATTTACATCACTCATCCATCCCTAAGTTTCAGAGAATTAGAACACAGTGAAATATACTTCTTAGCAAATACCAGTTGAACAGAATCCAGTCTTTCCTTGATGGTTTCTGGATCTTCATGATGCCAGGATCACTCTGAACATCCATATCTTTTTATTGAAGGTATAAAAGTACTGCGGTTAAGGGGCCCATTTGAAGGCACACGAGGCACACCAGCCAGGGTACACACTGGCCCTCCGCACACTCTCAGTCTGCGTGTGCCGCCATGCCCACCTGTCAGGACGCTGTGCCAATAAACTCCAGTGACCCCTCTAGCCTGGCCCGTTGGCCTCTAGGACCAGCCACAAAACCACCCCCTCCTTTGCCCCTCTTCTACCCCTTCACGCAACACATTCGCAGCCTTCTGGGAGGTTCTGGCCATCACCAGTAACCCTCCAACTCCCCAACTCCTGCTCCTGTACAGTCCAGTGGGAAACACAATTGTTTTACTTCCCTTAGCTGCTTAGTTCCCTTCTCCTCCTATTTATTTTTCTGAAAATCAGAACAATACAGGACTTCAGCTATACCCAACCAGGCACAGCTTTAATATATATACATGTATTCTTAAAAGTGAGAGGGCCACTGCACTGTAGGATACAACAGCCATAAAGTTTATGCTCAGAGCTCAGGTTAATGCTTTTGAAAGCACCTGCATGTTGGAGGTGCTGTCAGGACACAGGTGCAAGGAGCTGCTGTGACCACCTGTGGCCAGAGAGACAGGTGAAAAATCTGGGAGGTCAATCCGACCAGACCTTGTCCTCAGGTCTAGAGTCTGTGATAGACGGGTCACAACATGGCTACCACAATATGTACAACAATCTCAACTAGAATTATAATAATGGCTGCCCTTTCATGAGTAGGTATTATCCCAGTTTTACAGATGCAAAAATCGAGGCTCAAAAAGGTGACATACTACCAGCACTGAAAGTGAGTAAATAAGGCTGCTGGCATTCACACCCACCTGTGTGACTCCAAAGTTCATTCCTCAAACTACTCTGCTTCTCTGAGATGGTTTCCAACCCTGCCTGGCACACACCACACCCACAGGCACGAGTGTGCCTGCACTGCATAGGGGACATGGTTAATTCTTTTGGCTGTCCAGGATCTTAACGCCTTTTCCACATTTGGGGACTCCTCCATCTTATGGACATATCTTGGGGGAAGCAGAGCAGGGAAGCTGCCAGTATAAGGGCAGAAAACGCTGGCTGCTCCCATTCCCAGCCTCCCTTGCTGGTAGGGCTTGAGCACTTGATCTGGGCTCAGTCAATAAGATGTGCCCATCCTGGGTTCTGACTCAGGAGCCAGTGATGGTGAGAAGCAGGGCCCACCAGAGGCCACTCCAGACATGAGCAGTCACAGAGGCATCCCCAAGAGTGGCAACGCTGGCAAAGCCACATCCAGGGCAGGCGGTGGCGGTCGGCTGGGATCCTGGCTACGGCCTTGGCTGCCATTCATCCTGGCTGTTGTCTTCAGTCCAGGGGCTTTGTGAACCTTGCTTGTAACCCAAAACGCAAGGGCTACACCAACCAAGAGCAAGCATCTCAGCACTGAAGTTTGTCCAAGAATGTTGCATAGGTACCTGGGGCCAGTCTCAAGGTAAGCTGATCAACCCATGGGCCCCCCACCCTCCACCATGTGACTGTAACTCCACACATGGCCCAACGTGCAGACAATCCTGGACAAACTTTTCAAGTCAAGCAATCTTTCAGAGTCAAATCATTTCATTTGCCCCCAATGCACTGTAGTACATAGTAAATGAGAGAACTCCCAACAACCAAAAAAACCCATGTTATAGTAAAGGAAACATTTAAATTGATATTTTAGTCATCACATTTGAATGTGAAATATTGCGTTTATAGATGTGGGAGATACATCAGTCTACAGATAACACTCGGTGCCCAGCAGGATTCAGCCCCTTGTGATGTTCCTCACCCCCCACCGGGTATGGAACCCCAAGCCTGGGACCTGGCCACTCATCTGAGCTGGTGGCTGCCCATAGCGGGGCCTGGAAAAGATGGACAGCACTTTCCTCCCAGCCTGCCCCGTGGGTCTCCAGCTTCTCGCAGGTGCTCAGGTCACTCAGGGTCGGTGGGCTCAGGCTCCATGCTCTCAATCTTGAGGCAGTCCCAAGGTCAGCAGCTGCTCTCAGCCAGATTCCACCTTCCCTTCCCGGTAGAGGCCACGTGGCAGAGGCGCTTGCCTGGCGGCAGGCTTGGCCCTCCATGCTTGTCTGCCTGCCCCTGGAAACTGCGTTTAGGAGGCAAGAAGTGGTTATAAGACAGGACTTTACTTTCAATTTAGGCAAAACAATGAACTTGCTCAAGAAAAGAGTCTTTGTAATCTAAGGGAGAGCTGGGAAATTTCCCTTATGAATATCCTCGGCTGAATCAATTATTTTACTTCCAAGAGGCTTGTTCTTTCCCTTAGTTTTAAATGCAGTACAAAAATCCTCCTAGCCAAGCTCAGAGGACACAATCTTTCACCAGAAAAATCATGCATAAGAGAAATACAGATCCCCCACCCTCCTGGAGACTGTGACACCCTTAAGGCACCATAATCCCCAACACACCCCCTACATCCCTACACACATCCTTTTTGCAAACCCAGCAGAGTCCACAGGCCATGCTTCTGCAAGGACATCAGAAGCTGCCTCCGTCCAGGGGTAGCGGCGAGATGGGAAATGAGACCTAAGCTTGAATTCAGAAGAGCCGCTGCGTCCAGTCTCATCCTGCGGCTTGCTGACTATGGGATCTGGGGCAAATCACTAAGGATTCTTTTCCCCAGCTCGAAAATGGGAATGGTACTATCTCCCCAACCCTACAAGGGACCTCTAATAAGAATTAGACAAGATAAAGAATAGGAAAGCATCTAGAAACAGCATCAAGCTGTACAAATATTTCCACCCTCCCCACTCCCTCTGGCTACCTACCTGCCAAAGTCCCACCTATCCTACAGACCCATCTTAGCCATGGGAGTGGGGGAGTGCAAGGGGAGGGTTGGGGGCCTGGAGTGCATGCAAGGAAAAGCCTGGCTCTGTTTTCTGGCTCAGCTTTGCTGTGGAAAGGGCCAGGCAGCCAGAGCCAGCCTGACCTGCAGGACTCTTTCATCCCTGGGTTTGAGAGGTACAGGTGGGAACCCTGCCCAGATGTGCTATGGCCCAGAGGGGTTCTGACCCATGGGGAAAGATTAGGATGTACTGATAGAGCTCTAAATGGAATTAAGAGTCCAGCTTTGTGTCATCCTCTGGGTTTATTTTTTGCATGAGTTGATATACACTAAGACTTTGGGGAGAATTTTTGTTTCGAGAGAGAGGACTTTAGATGAGAATTGTTTCCACTGGTCTCATGAACTGGATTTGAGCCCCAGTGGAGAGAAAGCCACAAGAGTTGTATTTTTTTAATAACTTGGGAGAGGCTGGGGGGCAACAGGTATGACACAGGCGAGGATGGGTGACACAGAATAGGCAGGAAAATCGTCGTTCATCCCTCCCCCACCCTACTCAAGGACTGTGCCCTTTTGATGCATTCTAGCCTTGGGGTTACATCCAGTTGCCAGCCCTTTGCACTTAACTGTTACCTGCTATTAAAAAGCTCCCCTCTCCCTCAGATTTTAGTCTAGGTCCTCCTCAGGTGTTACCACCTTCATGAAGCCCTTCTGGAAACTTCCAAGAGTGAACCCCGATGAGCGCTCAATCTGCATGTGCCCACCTCTACCTCCTGAGTATGCCCAGCATGGAGCCTGGGGTCCTAAGTTCAGGTTCCAACTAACAGCATGGTTTTTTGCACAAGTGACTTCTTTATAGATACAGACATAAGAATTCTTACCCAACTGCCTCCCAAGATGGTTTGTTTTGAGACTTGAATGGATAATAGCCATGAAGACGCTTTGGTCGCCATGACATCCTGTGCAGCAATCAAGGTTTGTTTTTACCAGGCTCTACGTGTCTTAAGAGCCCAGGGGTAGGTCTTTACTCATCTTGGAATCTGCATGATACTGACCAAATGGACCTGCTCAAAGTCCTGTCATCAAAAAGCCCTCAGAGTCCAAAGACCCAGAGGGCAGTGAGTCCCCAGCACGTGGGGGCCCATATGCCTGACAGATCCTGCCCCAGGATTTGTTTGATTTGCCAGACAAGTAACAGGCAGCTGGTGGAGGGGAAGTGCTCATCCAGACTGTTTCAACCGGGGTTTGAGCTCCCCTGTGGAGTTCCCTACACAACTCCACTGTAGGGTGTGTGTGCGCTTGTGTGAGTCTTTGGGGTGGGCAGGCTCAGGGAACATGGAGAGGGGGTCTTGTACCGAGGCCACCTCATACATGAAAAGCTTCTCCTCCCACCACCTCTCCACCCCTCACCCCACCCCTACCCCCACCAGGGTCCCATCCAGTCAAACTCTTTTATTTACCATCTTGTCAGCCTAGAGCAGAGAACTGGGGAACAGGAGAAGGAAAGAAAGAGTAATCCTTCCTAGGTTACTCTCCATTTCCTTTCCTGCTCCTCCCTGTCCCAAGAATCTGGAGCCAAACATCAACCTTGGGAATTGAGGCAAACTGACATTTTCTTAGCAGGCACTTCTGTTCTGGGCCATCTGTCCTCTTCATTGGCTGAAAAGAAGTTGGCAAGACAAGGCTACAAAAAAAAATAAATAAAAGCGTGAAAACAGAAGATGACCACGATTTACACCCCACCAAGATTAATATCCCAAGTATAAAATCTTGTATAGACTCCTTGCCAAGCCGACCACATAGCTTCTGAGACGGAAATTGAGTTTGTATGAAAACAGGGCACACTCGTTCTTGGGGTCTGAGTGGCCCCAGGCAATGGTTCGTTTGCCTTCGGAATCTTCAGCACAGATCCCACAGGTGGGGAAAAGCCAAAAGCCAGGCCCTGGAGGCTGATTCCTAAACAACAGCCAGGCTCTCAGGAACACCTAGGCCAGGGGCTGCAAAAATTATGCGGCCTCATGTGCCAGACCAAGATCGCTCATGCGCCTGCATATTTTGGACCTTCCCTCAGCTGACAGCGTCTGTTTGTGCGGAAAGAGCTGGTGCCTCTGGGCCATGGAGAGCTCGGGGTTTTTTTAAAACATGGTTTCCTGTAATCGCTTATGAGGAATCCAAAGTCAAAAATGGAATGCACCCTGGCGCCACAACGCTCTACCGCCACATTCCCCAGCCAGGGGCCACTTTTTTTCAGGAGGAAATTTACTGCCTCCTCAAGCCTGCCATGAGGCATCCACAGAGGTGGGTCGGCCTTCCACTTCCAAAATGGATGGTGCTATTCCAAGGACCGCTGCTAGGAAGGGCAGCGGGTTTGTTTTTGCAGGTCCAGGGCAACTGTGGGTAAGAAATAGCAGTGCTACTACAGGCTGCCCTGGGGGATAAAAACACCACATCGTGAAAGCAGGTGTCCAAATGTGTATTCCCAATGAATCCCTCTCAGTGATCCCAAAAGGTGATTATTCTGGGTTATTATCCCCTTTTCCCAGGAGAGGAAATGGAGATGAGCTCCCAAGTTCACATCACCAGACCTGAGGGGTCCTCCAGTCCCACTCTCTTTCCATCATTCCAAAGAACTTTTAGAATAAGTGATATATTTGCTTAGCTAATCCAATCCAGTTGGATTGGATATAAATGAATCATTGTGGGTGACATGAGTTATTATGAGTTCATGGCCCTATGTCTGAATATAAACTGGGATGCTTCATCTTCTCCCCTAAGGATCAATGGAATTTTCTTTTAGAATCAAAGTACTCTACAAGCTCTAAGAGCCAACCACTTATGGGGTAGAGGGGGGAGGAGGACAAAGGGACCAGAGAGTCCATTACAACAGAGCAAGGCAGATGTGGGCCAGGAGCAAAAAAGAAAACTTCCCCGACATGACTCCTCAACCAGCAGGGCCAGCAGGAGGTGGTGATTAGGGGGGACTTGATTGGGTCAAGTCTACAAGCAGGGGGACCATCCCTAAACCAGCCAGAGCTGTCCTCTGTCCCTGTGATGCCCAAGAGGTTCTGGCCAGCTGTTCCCCAGTGTCCTCACTGCTGGTGGTCGTGCTGTGGTTTTGGCCTGCCCACATGAGTGGCCATAGTGACCCCTGGGAGTCACCCACCCAGGGGACCAGAGCAGGTAGCCCTCTAGCTGCTCCTAGGGCCTTGGGCCATGGCAAGAAAGACAGAGAGCAAGAACCAGTTGGCCCAGGATATCCCCGGCATTATAACATATAACATATAATAAACCAAAGGGTAAAACATTATCCAGAAGAAATTGAATAATGCATTCCTGGTGGGAATGTAAAATAGTCCCGTTGCTGTGGAATCATGTGGCAATTCCTAAACATGTTAAACCCAGAATTACTATAAGGCCCGGGTGCTCCACTTCTAGGTATATACCCAAGAGAACTGAAAACAGGGACTTGAACAGATGCTTGTTCACCAATGTTTATAGCAAGCAGCATTATTCACAAGAGCCAGAAGATGGAAACAACGCATATGTTCATCAACTGATGAATGGAGAAACAAAATGTGGTCTAGCCATACAATGGATGTTACTCACCGTAAAAAGGAATGACATTCTGAATCACAAGACAGCATGAATGAGCCTTGCAATCATTTCGACAAGTAAAAGAAGCAGGTCACAAAAGACCACATATTGTATGACTCCATTTCTATGAAATGTCCATAATAGGCAAATCCACGGAGACAGAAAGGAGATGCGGGTGCCTAGGGCTGGGGGCAATGGGGCTGCTTGAACGGTACAGGATTTCATTTTGGGGTGATGAAAAAGGTTCTGAAACTAGATAGAGGTGGTGGCCACAGAATTGAACACTTAAAAATGGTGAAAATGGTAACAGTTATGTTCTACGTATTGTCCCACAAGGAAAAAAACAGACTGAAAAACAATTATCCCGCAATTGTCCTCCTTCCAGAGTTCCCCACGTATGATTTATTGGAAAGAAACTTGATCCACACCAGATTCAAGATGGTGTTTCAAGCTTGCAATACAGCATCACGGTTTTCAGCTCTGCTCTGGAGAGCCTAGTGTTGAAACAGAACCAGCCTTGGGGAGCCTCGTCGAAGTTGCTTCCCTTAGCCTGGAGGAGTGTTGCCAACTATAAGCCCTTAGGTTTCCTCTCATCTTCACTCCTACACTGTGAGAGGGATGAGACCGTGGCTATTATTTCCTTCCTGTAGGAGAAGAACCGGAGACTCTCGGCAGGTCACGCAGGCACGGGGGTGGCAGCCCCTGGACTCCACGCCTAGCACTCTTTCCCCGCGAGCGCCTTCCTGCCTCTCCAAGCGTCATCTCAATTCCATTTATATGACTTATCCACCCCAGGTAAATCACAGAGACGGAAAGCAGGTCGATGTTTGCCAGGGCTGGAGGCAGGGGGATTGGGGAACAACTGCTTAAAGGGCATGAGGTTTTCTTTTGGGGTGATGAAAACGTCTTGGAATTGAATAGAGGTGGTGGTTGTGCAACATCGAGAATGTACTAAATGTCACTTAATTGGACACTGCAGAATGTTCAGTATATGTTACGTGGATTTCATCTCAATTTTTTTGAAGTTAAAAAAGATATAGAATTCTATCAGTCCCAAAGCCTTGGAATCCTTGGCAGAGAACCTCTGCTGGAAACACATGAAACTCCACAGGTTTGTGCAAGTGGCTTCAGTAAGCAACTGAAACTTGTTTTAGTCTTTCTCCAATTCCACCCAGAGGGTGGCAGCTGGTCGGCCGACAGGCTGTTGGGAGAGTGGGAAGGAAATAAAAATATAACTCAGGGTCTTAAGACCAATGCTGGGGGTTTCAATTTTTTATTTTTTCTTTCCCCAAGATTAGTCACCTGGCCATTAAAAAGTCCCTAGAACCCAAAAGCTCTTGGATTCAACCATGTGGAATCTGTCCCTGTAAGTAAAGACATTTCCCGGGGCTCCTACCGGCAGGTGGGTGCACCGGATACCGCTCACGCTGGTCTTTGCCAGCTGTCTACACACACAAGCCTGGCTAGCTGGGCCCCTGGGCCCAGGTGCTTATGGAGCAGGTCTCTCAGAGACTGTCACTGACCCTTGCCAGGCCTTGTCCAGGCCTCAGGCCCTTCACCGCTTCTGTTTCCTCAACTTTCCGGGAAGGGCCAGGCAATACCTATCTTAGGGTTTGAGGGCCTTAAATTCCATGATTCCAACTACCCAGCTCTGCTGTTGTAGCATGAAAGCGGCCACAGGCCATCCCTAAACAAATAGGCATGACTGTGTTCCTAAAAAACTCTGATAGACACCAAAACCTGAATTTCATATTGTTTTCATGTGTCACAAAATATTATTCTTTCAAAAAAATTTTTTCAAATATTCAGAAATGTAAAATCCACTTAGCCTCGGGCTGTGCAAAAACAAGCAGCAAGCTGGATTTGGCCCTCGAGCCCTCATGTGCAGACAACTCCCTGCCCCGGCAATCTCACTGGGCCATGGCTTTCACTACTAAATATATGTGATGAGTCCCAAATTCTAGCCCACACCTCTCCTCTGAGCTTCAAGTATCTCCAATGTCCACTTGAATGTCTAATGGGCTCTCCAAATGTAATATATTCTAAAAACCCGGCCTTCCCTCCCCACCTGAAACCTCTCCTGTCCCCATCCAGCTCAGATAATGGGGTCACCTTTCCCTGTCAGGTCGAAAATTGGTAGGTAGTTTTCTACAGCTACTATAATGAAGAACAGAGCACCACAAACTGGAGGGCTTAAAACAGCAGAAATCTAATCTCTCACAGTCTTGTCCCAAATCAGGTGTCAGCAGAGCTGCTGAGGGCTGCAGGGAGACACCTGGATCTTCCAGCTCCTGGTGGGGTCCCATCACTCATCCCCGCTCCTCTTCACAGGGCCCGCTCCCCTTCATGCCGCTGTATCTCCTCTTCCTACAGGGACCCCAGCTATATTGGGTTAAAATTGCCCACCCACTCCAGTGTGACCCCATTTCACTTAGCTATTCCATCTGCAGCACTCCACTTCCAAACAATTCTGGGGGTTAGGACGTCAACTCGTCTTAACACCTGCCTTGACCTCTCTCTTCTTCTCAAACTCCTCATCCAACCCATCTGCAAAACCTTCCAACTACACCCCACAACTGGCTACTTCTCCTCCCTCCATCGCTCCCTCATTTCCTCTGACCCGACCCTCATCTGCTCAGCTCCAGCTGTTCTGACTTTCTGGTTGACACTTACTGTTGTTTCCACCAAGAACGTTCCTGTTTTAGATGTTCTCATGACTTGCCTTCCCATTCCCACAGGTCTCTGCTCAGGCAGGCCTGCCCTAACTACCCTTTCCAAAATGGCATCCTCCCACTGGATTTCTCTCCCGAGTCTCCACATACTTGACAGGCTGTCATAATACAGTTGCTCATTTGCTTATTGCTCCTCTCACCCTTGGACGCTCAAGGGCTGTGTCTGCTTTGCTCATCACTGTCTCTCCAGCTCCTAGAACAATGCCTGGCACATAGTAGATAAACGCAGCATCTGGGGAATGACTTGTTGAAAGAATGAACTTCAGGCCTACAAGGCAGTCTTGCCTCAACAGAGCAGAGCCGGGGTCTGGAATCACCCACTTCCTGTTCAATGAGTCTAGCTTCTTCCCTGGATAATGGGATCCCTTTAGGGGCCTCGAAGAGCTGAGAAGGAAAATACTGTGAGCTCTTAGAGAACACTTGTTACAAAAGGCATAACGATCCCAGCACACAGCAGTGCTAAAGTTTGTGGTGTGAAGATTTTTAGTACGAGCCGTCTTTCCATTTTCTCCAGCCACAGGGAAGGCAGCCGACCCAGGCTCAGGACACCTGGACAGCAACGCCACTCCCAGTCCCCTGCTGTGTGACCCTGGGCCAGCCACATTCTCTCTCTGGGTCTGAGTTTTCTCAACTGTAAAAAGGCTTATGTCCCATGGATAACCTCCTAGCTTAAACATTCTAGCAACTTTGAGAGGTTGCCATTTATTCTCTCTTCAGTTCAAGATATTTGATGCTTGAAGTTAATCTCAAACTGCTAATTTACCAGATTCCTCTTTTTAATTATTTCGCTGGCTGGCAAGGAAATAACAGTAGAAAACAGCTCTGACCCAGGAGTAAACCACAAGGATGGCTGTCATGCTAATTGTAAATTTCATGGGGGAGAGGAGGAAATGTAAATAGGGAAATTTACTCCTTCTTGGGATAAGGAGTTGGAACCCTAATCAGTATTACTTATTGTAGCATCATTTATCATAACAAGTTGCTGCATTTTTCATGAGATTGTAAGGTATGATTCCATAGGCATTCAGATGATATTAGAAAGTTGGAATCCCTCCTATCAATAAAAATGGAATAAATTCCAATTTGGGGAGGCCAAGAGGAGGTGTTAAGAGAGGGTGTGGCAGTTTCTGGGGTCAGGGCACAGAGCACGTGGGATGGGGGAGGCTGTCGGTGCCTCCCAGCCCTTCCCACACGCCGGCCGCTGACTCACAGTCCGCTGAGGTGAAACAGGAAGCGGAACAGGCAGTCCCCAGGCACCACAGCTCAGATGCAGGGAGGAGGGCAGCAGGGACTTTCAGAGCATGGTTATAGGAAATTTACCAAGTGGAACCTGGGAACTCGAAAGAGTTCATGTGCTTTCCCAAGAAGGGCCTGAAGGCACTTGAGCCAAAAATAGGTGAGTGAGTGTGAGTACGCGTGTAGCAGGTTCTGATAACTTACAGAGACAAGGCTGTGACTCTCCCCAAGTCAAGTCCTCCCACACACCCCCACACACCCCTCCTGTGTTCTAACACGGCTAAGCATGTCTGCAGAGTATAAGGTGAGCTCTCCAGAAGCTAATCTGCACGGTGGGCCACGCAATCGCAGGAGAGTATCTGAAAGGAAGGGAAAGTCAGGCCAACAAGATTGGCCAATCCCATTAAAAAGAATTAAAAAACAAAACCAAAAAAACAACCTTCTATTATCAAAGGAGAAAGGTCATTATATTTATGGTGTACTCTGACGTTGTGACTAGAATTTGTGCCCATGGGATAAAGGAAGAGAGACTACAAGTGCAAATGAAGGAGCTGTTTTCACTAAAAATATTTTTTAAATTGTGACCCAAGCAGCTCAGGGACCTAGCTGTCCCTTAAGCATAGATCACTGAGAACCTCAAAGAACTCAGAATCTTCGTGGCTCTCTTAGAGTTCCTTGGTCCAATGGCACAGCAAGCAAGCATGGCTTTGCTTGTCTGGGGAAGTGCCAATGGCCTGCAGAAGGCAACTTGTCTTGAGGACAAAAATGAGGTAGATTTCATAGAATTCAACAGGTAGAGGAGGTGAATGTGACTGAAGATGACCAGGGCAGGAAAAGAAGACTATGGTGATGATAGGTTATGGTCATGAACTCATGTGGTGCACCCTCTGGCAATCCCCAGAAATAACTGCAGTTGGACACTGTGACAGTTTGAAGTTTAGTGGCTCTCAGAAAGGATCATGTTCTTTGAACTAATCCATTGCTGTAAGTGTATGACCCTTTGAATTACATTAGATTCAGTAAAGAGACCTTCTGATTAGATCACTTTAGGGACTTTGGTTGGACTCCATCAGTGAGACGTGACCAAGGTTGGATCTCTGCCCTCTTGCTGGAGGCTTCTATAAGTGGAGAACTGAAAGCAGAAACACAGAGAAAGACAGCTGCCATTTTTACCCTGCTAGGTGAGAAAGGACTCCAGGAACACCTGCAGTCACAGAAAGACAAAAAAGCCCAGAGAAGCTGAGAGAGAGGACCTAGATGCTGGAGGCTGGAATGAGTAGAGAAGCTGAAGCTAGAGGCCCCTAAGAGGTTAGGCCCACAGAGCAGCTTGAAGCTGGAGGAGAAAGCAGAGAGAAACCGGCACACCCACCATTTTGCCATGCCATGTGGCATGAGTCCAGGATCTGCCAGCAGCCAACATTTGGTGAGAAAGCATCTCTGATGGTGCCTTGATATGGATGTTTTCACAGCATTGGGATTGTAAGATTTTACCCTAATAAATTCCCCTTTGTAAAAGCAAACCTAATTCTGGTATTTTGCTCCCAGCAGCTTTAGCAAACTAAAACACATACATTCAAAGATAATGGGACATAAAAGAAAACATGGTACCATGAGTATGTCCAAGAGACAAAAGAAAGAGACGCAGAAAGATTTCATATATTTGAATGACTAGACACAGACTAAAACAATTCTGGCTACTATAATCAAAGGAATATTCAACAAGCTTGAAAATTTTAGCAAGGTAGTTGGAAACTTTTAAAAAGTCACAGGTGACATAAAAAAAGACCTTCCCAAAATTTCTAGAACTAAAAAATACAATAAGTAAAAATTAACCTAATGGATGGTTTTAACCAAACCTTAGACACAACTGAAGAGAGAATTTTGTATAGGGAGAGATAAATCTGAAGAAATTATCAAGATTGTAGTAAGGGAAGAGAAAAAGATGAAAGAGGCAGAAGAGAGGATAATAGATATAGAGTGTACAGTGAATATAATGAATATACATTTAAAGGAAGTACCAGGAATGAAACAAGAGAAAGGCACAGAGAAAATGTTTGAAGCGGCAACAATTTATATTTATCCAGAACTTATGAGAGATATTCATAGATTGAAGAAGCCCAAAAAAATCCTAAGCAGGACAACAAAAAAAAGAAATTCATATTTTTAGAAAAGGGAGGGAAGGAGAGAAGGAGGAAGGATAGGAAGGAGAAAGGAAGGAAAGTCTTTAAGCAGCCTGAGAAAAATAGATTTCCTTTAAAGAAGCCATAGATAAATGGTCAGCTGATTTCTCAAAAGCCACAATGGATCCAGAACAATTTGCTCAAAGAAAAGCCTAGATCTTCCACCTGGCAAAAATATCCTTCAAGATGAACTATAGATGCTGGGTATAAAAACACCCAAGAGCATTTGCCATCAGCAGGTCAGCATCTAAAAGTAGAAGGAAAATCATCCCAGATGGAATGCCCAGAAGGTGCAAAAAGGAAAGAGAATCAAAGAAATGGTAACTATTTTCAGGTGAAAGTGACCAACTGGATTTTCATCAGATCAGAGACATGTTTGGAACTATCTAAACTTGGACTCCGCAGCATAGAAGAAACTGACTTTCAGGGACAGCATCTAAGACAGATGTCAAAGAAACCAGGCAAGCAGCCACCCTCCCTGCAGGTGAAACTGAGAGTTGTGAGCCTACATGGTGACTGATCAGAAGAAGCGTACCATATCCAGCATGACTCAGAGAAAGCAAACTGAAGTTTCAAGTACGAGCCAGAAATGAGAAGTTACAAGGACATTCACAATGGTAGGCATTCTTTGTGGCAAAGCTGATTCTCTTATGGATGACACTCTTCAGGGTGCCACAGGATGAGAAACCTCAGGGGTCTGTTTAGTTAACAATAGCTAATAATTACCTCATCTCCCTAGTAATCAATAAAGAAAACTATACCCAGAGTGAAACAATAAAATCCAGAAGGAGTTGGTGTCATCATACACATGGGAGAGGGTGCTGTCCTGGAACAGGACATGGAGCAGAGTAGATATGTTTTGCAGGATGTAGAGAGTCAAATAGAGTCTCCCCAAAATTTACATCCACGCAGAACCTCAGAATATGACCTTATTTGGAAATAGGGTCTTGCAAATATAATTAATTGGGTGAGGTCATATTGGAATAGGGTGTGCCCTAAATTTAGTTACTGGTATCCTTATAAGAAAGAGGACACAAATAGGCACACAGAAGAAGACCATGTGATGACTGAGGCAGAGTGGAGTGATGCTGCCACAAGCCAAGGATTGCCAGGGGCCACCAGAAGTTAGAACAGGTCAGAAAGGATTCTCTCCTGGAGACTTCATAGGAGCATGGCCCTGCTGACACCTTGGTTTCAAACTTGTGGTCTCCAGAAGAGTGAGAGAATCAATTTCTGTTGTATGAAGCCACTAAGTTTGTGGTAATTTATTACAGCAACCATAGGAAGCTAATACAGAGGAAAACATAACTCAGCTACAAACGTATTGAATAAGAATGAGAAGGTAACAAGGATAACTCAAAAAGTCTAACTTCAGAAACTGGGGACTGGGGAGAGGATGTAGCTCAAATGGTTGAGCACCTGCTTCCCACATACAAGGTCCTGGGTTCAATCCCTGGTACTTCTAAAAAAAGAAAGAAAGAAAGAAAGAAAAAGAAATTGGGGACTGAGGTGCCTTTCACTGAAATGAGAAATGAGAGAGACACAGAAAAGAAGATTTTTTTAAAGTTCTGGGTAGGGGTGAAGAGAATACAGGTTCAGCTTTTAAATAGGTGATGCTGTGAAACCTCCAGATGGAGACACCAAGCCTGCAGTTGGAACCCAGAGGAGAGACTGTGCCTACAGATACAAATATTGGAATAATTAGCACATTATCTATGACAATTAAAGGCATGGGTATGGATAAGACCATCTGCCAAGAAAGTTCATAAATATTCTAGAACATAGATCATTTAAAAGAGAAAAGAAAATCATCCAAAATCTATCAAGAGAGAACATTGTTTGCATTCAGGTGTTCAGGGCTTCCAGGATTTTAGCTATCCACATATAAACAGGTAGAGGGCAAGATCATGTTTCTGGAGTAACAATGGCTTTTCCCAGGATGACTCTGTACCCCTTGGTCCTTTCTTCTTCCCTCCAGCCCTTACAGGTCACAGCTGAGCTGTTTGATGCCCACTGCCTCAACAAAGACATGTGATCACGGAGTGTCTGTGAGATTTGGAATTTCCAAGGGAAGGGGAAATGGCCAAGATCATCTCTAAGTGATAGATTTGGAAGGACACTTAAGTTCTGGTCTAGGTAAATTCCCCCCTAGAATCAAGGGGGAAGGGCTACAGAGCAGAGAAAAGGATTAACATCTCACAATGAACCTGAGATGTTGGCAGGGCCCAGTGAGAAAGGCTCACACACACACACACACACATACATACACACACCTGGCTGGTGACTGGACAAACTCACTGTGGAGTCTGATAACTGGGAAAGGAGGGGCGAGGGAAAAGACAGAAGGAGACAAAGCACCTCCCCCCCCAGTACCTGGTACACAGATGGTAAGCTGGCAAGAACACCAACCACACCTGCTTCACTCATAATGGTTAAACCAGGGCGTGGCAGTGCCTCATCCTGTATCAAGCATCCAGTACATTTTTGTGGAGTGAGTGAATAGCAGACAAAAAAAATACTTGGAAAGGGAGAGGATGTGGCTCAAGCAATGGGGCACCTGCTCCCACGTGGGAGGTCCCAGGTTTGGTTCCCTGTGCCTCCTGAATAAACAAAAAACAAAACAACAAGCAAAACAAACGAGAGAGCCAACTCAGGAGCCGATGTGGCTCGGTGGTTGAGCACCAGCTTCCCACACGCAAGGTCCTGAGTTCATTCCCAGGCCCTCAATACCTAAAAAAAAAAAAAAAAAATTTTGTAAAATAAACATATGCATATAATTTATGCAGTTTTTGAAGGAACAACATTAATGGGAACCATAATAAAAGAAAGTTTTTTAAAAAGTCATCCAAATCCCAGCATCCCACAAAGTCCCGTTTTCTGGCTTCTTTTCAGATCAAGGTAGAATCATAACATGTAGCCACATTTGTTTTCCTGAAAAGGTTTTCTTCCTCTGAAGCAATAACCATTTGTGTTTATACACATCAGCCATTAGCCTCCAAGAGGGAGGAGGACCCAATGTGGACCCAATTGTCTCCCTTGAAGGGCTGAGTATGGGTCCCTCCATCAGTGCCTGTGCAGTCAGACCCCAAACTCCCAACGCCAGCTTTTTTCTGAGGATGGAGGCAGCAGGTGGAGGAACCACTGGCCCATCCGGGTCCTGACACCACTGCTACCACCCTTGCACCAGCCACTGGGGCCTCCATCCCCCATCTGATCACTAGATCACGAAGCTGTCTTTTGGATGACATATTTGATGATCACAAGTTTCCCTGATCAAGGAGCTGGTTGTTACAGGGGATTGATTGCAAAAGTGTGTCACAGCACTGAAGCCCACCTACGAAGAAGACATGGACCTCAGGAAGCAAAGTTCCACCTGGCCAGGGAAGTTGAATGTCTCCAACCCCTGGACTTGCTAAAAAAGAGGAGCAGCTCCTCACAGGTGTGTCCCCGCTGACAGGAAGCTAGAGCAAGGAGGCTGAGGCCCTGATGTGCATTCCTAGACCACCTCCTCTGCGCTGCCCCTGTTGGGTCTGGCCTGCAGCAGCGCCTCAGGCAGTGAGTGGCTCCACAAGTGGGTGGGTTTCCTGGGTGGCTCCAGCTTCCAATGGCCAGGCATATCAATGGGCTCAGCTTTCACTGGGGAGTCCGGGTCCTGGGCTGCAGGAACACTGTCCTGTCGTGGCTGACCTCTGGGTTGTTTGTCTGTTCCCTATTTGGCTTCTCAGTTCTCCCACCACCAAATCCCTATACTAGAGTCTCTGTGTTCTAAAAAGGGGTTTCTGTTTTCCTGACTGGGTTGACAAGACAGTGGCCGTGGGCAGCCACTGGAGAAAGCAGGCCAGGCACAGAAGATCCGCCCGCAAATGCCCTCTGGGCACCTGAATACAGGCTTATGCAGGTCCCTACCAAGGGTGACCGACTCATCTCATCTGCCCAGAAAGGAAAGTCCCACGTCCCGAAGACCCTTTTACCTTGAACCAACCAGGGTGGTTGGTGTGATGGTTAAATGCATATGTCAACTTGACAGGGTTTTGGTGTCCAGTTATTTGGTCGAGCAAGCACTGGTCTGATGGTTACTGTGAAGATTTAAGTCATGGACTTAAACTGTTTGGAGTTGATTGTTATCAATGGTTAGATCTACAGTCAACAAAGGAGACTGCCTTAAGCATAGAGGTCTCATCTAATCAGTTCAGGGCTTTAAAGGGAGAATTGATGATTTCAGCAGTCAGAAAGAATTATTTCTGTCTCCACATCAGCCAGCCAGCTTCTCCTGGGCAATTCATCAAAACTTTCTTCAGCATTCCCAACTTGTAGCCTGCCCTAAGGAATTCAGGCCTGCTGATCCCCATTGCTCACATGAGCCAATTCCTATAATAATTTTTATATATACATCCTTTCAGTTGTTTCTTTGGAGAGCCCTAATACAGTTGGTTGCCCTTTACCTCAACAAGATGGTTCTGAGGTTTAAAAAAATAAATAAAAACTATCTTCAGAAGGAATAAATTCATAGCAGAGGGTCAGAGCAGACAAAGTTCATGGCTTTGTGTCATGGACAGAGGACTGGACTCAGAGTCTGCCCATGTTTGCTGTGTGTCTCTGAGAAGTCACTCAGGCTCTCTGGGCCAAGTTTCCATGTGGTGGAGCATGGCATCACCGATGTCACTGCCCAGCCACTGCCCTGAATTACTGGGAAGGTCAAAGGGGATAAATCATTTTTGGGCACCTTGAAAGGCAAGGAAAAGCTATACAGATAGAAAGTGTGATCAGTGCCTCGAACCACTCTCTTAAAGTGAGACAAATGCAACATGCACATGTGATATGAATTCACAGGGTGCACCTGAGCAGGAGCCCTCATCTCATGACTGACCTTGGGCACCCCAGTGTTCCCTGGGGCAGGGCCTCTCTAGTCCTTCCTCATCCCCTCATTTCTCCTGCCAGGAGCCAACTTCAGGGACCACAGACCTGTGATATTCTTCCTTGCTCCTCCTACATAATTCCCAACACACCACCACCACTGGCCACTGGCAGCTCTCCCCAAGGCCAGAGGTATAGTGAGAATTCCTGTGAAGTGGCCTCAAACATTGGTCACAACCCCCCTGTCCTATGGATGCTGGGGAGTGATCCCATTCACCAGGAGAAAAAAATTTGGTGGGAAATAAGGATTAAGTAAAGGCTAATGGACACAGGACCACACTGCCCTATGAAAACAAAGAACGTGTTTGCCATCAATGCCTGGTGAACATCCGGCTAACAGAGAGGAAAAAGGAGTTTGCTGCTGTCCTGGGGGCTGGAGCCCCACATGCATGAAGACTCTTGATGGGGGAGTGCACTGTGGGGCAACCAGGTATCATCAGATCTCTATGTGATAAAGTCATCATTTTCCCACTTGGGAGATACTGTCATGCTCAATGAGGAGGTCTTAAAGCCACCTATTCTGCTCCCTGTTAGGGCCCTGTCGGGCACTTCCGGGCACCCTTCCTTGAAGCATCTTCTGCCTTGTTCTGGACCTTGCTTCTGGAGTCATCCTTTGGCCCGGGATTCTAAACACAGCACAGCCCATGTCAGCCCTGGCTCTGTTCTCCTTCAGTGTGTCTGTCTCAGGGGAAAGACCAGGCAGTAGGAGGCCATCACTTCCCTCTCCAGACAGGGGCAATTATGGACTTCCACGATATATATTTTCACCAAAGTTATTTCTTTAAATTCTGTGTCCTATAGGAGAGGAATTACTATTTTCACTTAATAGATGAGTGTGATTGCCTGAATAATGGTCCCCAAAGATGTGCACATTCTAATCCCTGGAACCTATGAATGTTACCTTTTATGGCAAAAGGGACTTTGCAGGTGTGACTGAGGATCTTGAGATGGGGGATTATCATGGACTATCTGGGTGGGTCCTAAATGCAATCCCAAGCGTCCTTTTAAGAGGGAGATGAAGGAGAAGGACACAGAAGAAGGCAATGGGGCCCCCAAAGCGAGATGCTCTGCAGCTAGCTTTGAACCAATGAATGCAACTCTAGAAGCTGGAAAAGGCAAAAAGAGGGATTCTCCTCTAGGGCCTCTAGAGGGAGCATGCCCCTACTAGCACCTTGCTTTTGGCCCAGTGAAATTGATTTTGGACCTCCAACCTACAGAATCATAAGGGAATGTGCACGGTTTTAAGCCAAAAGGTTTGTGGTAATGGGTTATAGCAGCAATAGAAAACTAAAAAAATGAGGAAACAGGAAAGCAGATGAGGCTCAAGCAATTGAGCTCCCATCTACCATATAGGAGGTCCATGGTTTGATGCCCAGGCCTCCTGGTGAAGGCAAGCTGGCCCAAGCAGAGTGCTGGCCGGTGCAGAGGGCTGGCCCGTGCAGAATACTGCCCTGCACAGTAGCGCTGGCCCACATGGAGCGCTGGTATAGCAAGATGATACAACAAAAAGAGACACAGAGGAGAGACAATGAGATGCAGCAGATCAGGGAGCTGAGGTGGTGCGAGAGAATGATCACCTCTCTCCCACTCCAGACGGTCCCAGGATCAGTTCCCGGAGCCACCTAATGAGAATAGAAGCAGACACAGAAGAATACACGGCAAATGGACACAGAAAGCAGACAATGGAGGGCGGGTGACTAAATAAAATATATAAATCTTAAAAAGAAAAAAAAATAGAGAGGCTCAAGGATTTGCCTCAAGTCACTCATTAGGAAATTGGAACTGGAATTCACACTATGGGTTTTAGGTTCTAAGCCTCACATTCTTTCTGTGACACCACACTGCTCCTGAGACTCTGCAGCAATTCAGGGTTAAAAAGAGACAAGTTAGGAAAAATCATGTGTGTGTGTGTGTGTGTTAACAGAAGAAGAAACATGAGAAAGAGAACATGTCATTGAACTGTATTCAAGCTATCCAATGGAAAATTGAGAAGCTCCAAATGAAAACTTATCAGAGCCAGTAATTGTAAAAGATGCCATTCAGTTAAATGTTGTGCCTCTGTTTCACTAATCAAAACTGTCTTCATCTTCTGGTAGAAAGTGGTGGTATTGCTGAGACCACGAGCTGCCCTAAAGCAGTGAGCTCACAGAAAGGTTTGAAAGAAAGCAAAAGCACTGGGCCTTGTGAGCCCCATGGAATAACAGGATGTGACCAGGAGAGAGACAAGCTGGGGCTCAGGTCTTGACGGTGAAGGTTCAGTAGACACATTTCCTAAAAGACCCAAGAACCAGCACATCACTAATGGACACTGGTCACTTTTGTGCCCGAACCTACCTGCCACGTGTTGAGTTTTCTTTTCAGCTCCTCCAAACTCCCTAGAATGGTAGCCTGGAAAGGTACTTTGTTGTGCTTAAGAAGGAATCTCAGGCCCAGAGATGATACGGAATGGCTCAGATGCTACTGGTTAAACGCAATCTAATGGGCCAATCTAATGGGCCGTAGTTGTGGATGGGGTGAGGCAAGAGCTTTCTTATTTTCCTAAAGCTTTTGATGGCATCTGTCCCTTTATCATCCAAGAAAGCAGTTTTTCATGACATTTTACTTACTCCTGAGCTCTGATTTTTAATGTATGAAAATTCCACTATAACCTACTTCCTTTGATTTAGAACTTTGACCTCATCTAGCTCTCACAATCTATACGTTTACATATAAATACATGCCTAGTTAGATGCATTCTTGGACACAATTCCATAGTATTATCTGAGCGGACACAGCATGGTTTGTGCCCTGGGATAGAAAGAAAAAACAAAAGGAAAAGACCCCTAGCCTGAAGAGGACAACATGCCAAAGCTTAATGTTGTGGGGCTTTATTTTCTATCGCTGGCACTTTTAACTTCATAGGTAAACATACCATCTAACAAACACTGGCAAACCAACATTGGACAGATCCCTCAAGTTGATTAAACTCCTGCATTCTTTTCCAAGGCCTCCCCCAAAACTCTGAAATCCCCTTATCAGCACTCAGAAGAACAACAGAAGGAAACAAGCATTTTCTAAGCTCTTAATCCTATTTCTACCTAGCCTCTCCCCCTGTGTCTGCTCAGGCTTCCTGTTTCTTTAATTCACCCTCCACCCCTGGTTTAAAAGTCACAAACACCTCCTTCGTTGCCAGGGATTTTCTCTAGCTGGGACCCTATTCAATTAGGGGATATTAGGGGCAGCTGGAGTCTGAGGCCCACCTCGGGAGATCAGTGCTGGAGTCAGGGTAGATAACTGATGGCCGAGGTAGCCAGCCTCCACCGAGACAGGTTTCCGCAGTTACCATAGTACAGCGTGGCTCACCAAGCTGCAGGGACAAGACTGCTGGGGTAACTTTAGTTGGGGCTTGCACCTTTCGCTTGGCAAGTCCTTAGAGATGCCGATGCCATCCCACGCAAGCAGACAGGAGTTTAAATAGCATGGCTGAGTAAATCTGGAGCAGTCTATAAACGCTAGTTCCCTGAACCAAGGGACTTCACCAAGGAAAACATGTTTTTTTCATCAACAACATCTACTGGCGGAGAACTCCAAGGGAGGCAGTGGGTATCCCCACAAGCAAGGAGAGTCACCGGTGATGTCAGCACACCCATGGTTTCTCTTCACTCAACGTCTGAGGGCCCTGGACATCATTTCTACATCCTCTACTTCCTGTTTCTATTTGTTCCCTTGGGCAATTTTGATAACTTTTTTTATATTAGTTTTTGTTTACATTTTTTCCTTGCCCTCCCAGTTGCCAATGTCCATTTGCTATGTGATCTGTATCTATTTATCTTTCAGTCTTTTCTTCTCATCTTCCTCCTCTAGGATTCACCAAGATTCGATCTTGGACCTCTGATGTGGACAGAGGTTCCTTGTTACTTGTGCCACCTCAGTTCCTGGTGTCTGCTGTGCTTCACCTTGACTCTCCCCTTAATCTCTCTTTTGTTGCGCCATCATCTTGCCACATGACTCACTTACACGGACAAAGGCACTCAGCTTGCTGCTCAGGCACTTGGCTCACCATGTGGGCGCTGGCTCGTCATTTGGGCACTGGCTCACCATGTGGGCACTCATGTTGGCACACTTGGCTAGCCATGCAGGCACTTGGCTCACCACACGGTCACTTGCATGGGCACTTGGCTCATCGCACAAACACTGGCTCAACATGCAGGCATGTTTTCTCTTCTTTTTCACCTGGAGACCCCAGAGATATGAACCTGGGTCCTCCCATATCGTAGGCACAGACCTTGTCACTTGAGCCACATCCGCTTTTCTGATAACTTTTTAATCAGCTGAAAGTATACTATCTTAAAACCAGCTTAAACACAGAGATTTCCAGGTTTGCTCTGCGGACTGCTATATTTGACAAAAAGCGAGTATCATGGATGGAATCATGGCCCCAAAATGATTCGCTAACTCCCCAGGTGCACAGATGTGACCCCATTTGGAAAGAGGATCTTTGAAGATGTTATTAAACCAGATGAGAGTGGGCCCTTAGTCCAATAGGCTTGTGTCTACAGGCAGAGGAAATTTGGACACAGTCAGTGAGAGACAGAAAAAGAGAGAGCCACGTGACAGAAGCAGAGATTGAGTGATGCCACCACAAGTGAAGGATCACCACGGACACCCACCTGGAGCCAGGAGAGAGAGAGAATGGATTCTCCCCTTTCAGAGCAAGCACAACCCTGCCAACATCTTGATTTCAAACTCTCAGTCTCCAAAACAATCATTTATTTCTGTTGTTTAAAGGCACCCCATTTGTGGCAATTTGTTAGAGCAACTCCAGCAAATTAAGTCAGAGAGTGACCACTGTGGCCATGCCCTGCCGAGCTGAGGCTCCGCTGGTTGTCTCTGACTTCATGGAGCAACCAGTCTAGCTGGGAGGACGAACCTATGTGGGTATTCACAAGCACAATGAATATTCCAAGAGCAATATTAAGTAGCAAGGGGATTAAAGCTAATCTAGAGAGCCAGCTGCTGCTGCTATTGCTGCTACTGCAGCAACTGAAGCCAGAAAGGGAACCAAGGAAAATGCCGGAAATGTGCCTGGAAAAAAAAAGCTTAAGAATGTGGTGGCCACACACAATGGTGACCAAGTTTTTTTCCAAGTTCCAATGAAGCATCCATTCATTTTTATTTTGTGAGATTGAAACAGTAATAGCTGGGTATATAAAGAATTTCCTGTAGATTAATCTGAAGCTGGAAGGAGTTGATAGACTTCAGCAGCGATTTAGACTATTAATCCAAGCCAGTCATTCATTAACCTTCAGGAAGTTTTTGGAGCCAAAGTCATTATTAGTATTATAAACTAAGCCCCAAGCCCCAAATGGGTGTATAGCTGCTTTTTTTTCTCCAGGATGCTCAGTATATGAGTCAGCCAAGGAGCCTGAATCATTTCCTAAATTCCCTTCTAGTTCTTGGGGAGTTTTGCTTTGTACCATGCACTTGCTTCCGCTGGGAAACCAGCAGAGAGCCCTTTGGAAAGGTACCTATTACGTTCTTGCCTTTTCAAGAGGTTCCTAGTGGCTATTGCAGGCTGCTGCTCAGCCCCCAACTTCTGTTCTTCTATCCTTCTGTAGGATAACACTAGTGTTGGCAACCCGGGTGTCTGGCCAAAGACTACTTTTCCCAACTTCCCTTGCAGCAGGTATGATCAAATGACCAGGTTCTGGCTAGTGTAGAGTTAGCAGAAGTGACATGCGTCTCATCTTGACCTTGCCCCCCAAGAATCTGGGGTATAGGCCCTAGCCCTTCTCCCTCTTCCCATTCCTGAGAGTGAATGACAAGAACTGGAGCTGTCGCCTTGAACGCAGTGATGGAAACCATTTATCGACGATGGCAGAGCCAACCTGACAGCCCTGAACTGCTGAACTCTGGACTGTGACACAGGAAAGAGATCAGCTTCTATTCTGGTAAGCCACTGCTTTTGGGGACTCTGTGCTATAGAAGCTAAGCCTGTACCCTTCCAAATACTGTGACTGACAAGCCAATGCCTTCCATGGCCTAACTCATATTTGAATGCATCTGGGCAGCAACTTTTAATCTGAGCAGGTACCATGTGGCACATACACTATGTCCTGAGTGTTTTTTATAAGCTCATGTAATTCTCCTAACAATCCTCCATGGTAGGCACTGCTACTATCCCATTTTAAAGATGGCTGGAAAGGTTGGTCCTGAGGAGGGGTGGGCAGAACAACCCTGGGCAGAGCTACTTGGACGGAGGGAGGGTGAGGCTCTTGCTTCCTCCACATATTTACCAAATTGTCTCTTCCTACCCACCATGCAGGAGTCACCTTTGAAAGCACAGGTGTCCCGTCTTCAGAGAAGTCTCACTGACTGCAGGTCTATAGTGGCCACCTGTCACTCTCTCTCATTGACCTGTTCTATCACCCTCATAGCTCTTACCACTATGTAGAATGATCTGGAGCGTTCGTTATGTGCTAACAGTCTGTCTCCCATGACTGGGATATCAGTTCTGTGGATCAAGGATCATACCTGTCCCCTACTATAAGCCCCATACCTAGAATGGTACCTGGTACACAATGGGCACTCAAAAAATATTTGCTGAATGACTGAATGAGAGACTGGAGTCTGAAAACCAGGTTCTCTCCCTACAAGCACCTCTCCAGCTGGCCAGGCTCCAGGCAGGGTCCCACCCCTGGGCAGCCAGGCCTGACTGACATCTGTGCACTCAGACAATGACAGCAAAGCTGGCCTCCACGTCACAGGCAATGACAGCCCCATTTCTAATGTGCCTTCTCACGGCCTCCCTGACTTTGCCCATGCCAAGCTCACTGCCTCCATTGCCAATCCCTGGAAAAAATAGGGGTGGCAGTGGGGCAAGGCAGTACCCTGCTCTCTCTGCATGTGCCTCACTGCCTCTGGGAGAGGGAAGAAGTTGGCTTTGTATAAAAAATAAAATAAAAATGATGAGAAAACTGAGAGACAAAGATATCAAGCAACTTGCCCAAGGTCACACAAGTAAGTAGCAGAGTAAGGATGCAAAACCAAGCAGTGCAACTCCACCTCTTCCCTGGTTGCCTCTGACCAAGGTGGTGACATGTTCACCGGAACATCCCTTTTGGGCCCAGGTAAACACATACCTTGGTTAAACAAGTCCAGAAAAGAGTTGAATGTTCATTCAGTGTGGGTCTAATATCATCCTTTGCTCAAGCAATGTGAATCAATCACCCTCCAAAGCTCTGTCTGGTGGCTCAATAATTCAGTGATTGCTCATTGATTAGATTCCTACTGTGTTCCAGTCAGTGAGCTTGATCCTGGAACATTAAAACGGATAAAACATTGACCTATTGTCTGATGGAAAAGACAAAGACTCAGGTGTACTCTTTCAGTGAAATGAATGTGGTGCCTGATAAAACAAGAGCATGTGAAGGTGTCACCACAGGTTTTCACACTGTGCTTTTTCAAAGCTTCTCCAGCATAAAGAATAACCCATAGTAGCAATGCTTCAGTATTTGTTCTTCAATTGTAACAAATTAAACCACACTTACAATGTAAGATGTTATTAATAGGGGCAAACGTGAGAGGGGGAGGGGATGGGGCATATGGGAATCCCCTATATTTTCTATGTAACTTTTCTGTAACCTAAAACTTCTTTAGGTATAAAGTTTAAAATAAATAAGCAAGCAGTGGGGGATAAAAGAATAACCCAGTTGGCACTTGATGGAGAAGGTAAATAATATTTACTGAGACCTATGCTATTTTGTTACACACGCTATCTAATCCTTGCAATAAAGTTAAGAAAGGTCTAATTTTATCCCCATTTTATAGGTGAGGCAAGTAAAGTCAACAGAACCTACATAATATTCCAAGTTTTCAGCCTCTGCAGGAGAGGGAGGATTTTAGCCTAGGTTGTTCAGACTCCAGAGCCCACATATTGTCTACTGCCCCCCAAATAAGAAATACATCGATCCTCAGATTGGGGGATTTTTCTTCCCACGAGTTTTGACTGGAACACAAAACCCCAAAGAATATGGAAACAGCTAAGAGAAAGGGCTAGTTCTTTTTAAAATGGTGCTTGGCCACAGAATCAGAGGGCAAACGTTTCTTGTCAGCCTGGAGAGGGCAATTTCCTGTGGGCGATTTTCATTTCCCTTCTCTGTTCCTGTGGGCAGCTGCTTCTCCCCAGTGCCAACCAATCCGACCGTGTGGTTCTGGGGGTGCTGAGCCCAGCCCCTTTCCCCTGTGGTGGCAGTGACGATGGTACAGGCCCGGCCACACAGAGTGCCCCATCCCTTTTGCCAGCCCAGGCACGGCCAGTCAGAGCTCTTCCATACTGGGAGAAAAGAAGTTCGCTTTGCCTCTCTGGACATCAAGATGCAGAGGCCTGGAGCGGAGGCAGCAAGTTCCTCCAGCCTGGAAGGCACAGCAGGAGCCAGAAAGCATGAGGCCTGCAAGCTTTCCCTTCTGCCCCGAGCCAGAACTGTCAAAGTCATTTCAATGAACCTTCCCACATTCACGGGGAGATTACGTCTTCCTCCCTTTCCAAGGAACTGAGACAGGAACATGACGTTTGGTCCATGCCCTACTCTAAAGATGATGCAGAAGGGGCAGCAAATTGGCAACGCCGTGGAGGTTTACGGGAAGAAGTGTCTTCACCGAGGGTGCAGCGGCTGGTGACACAACCATTCGCCCTCCAAGGTGGCTGACACTCAGCTAATGCTGGACCAAGTCCACAAAAAGATCCTCGATGGAAAGCCGAATGCCACCAAGTAGGAAAGGAACAGAGGGATGTAAGGAAGAAACAACTGAGACAATGCAGGAGTAAAATAATTGGATATACAACTTCCATTAAAAGCTGCTAAAATGATTTTAAAATAATAATGGTGATTCCTGGGAAGAGACAAGCTGCAATGAGAGAGGAGTGGTAGAGAGTATTCCCGATTCCCAAATGCACCTCCTGTCTAGTCTAATCACAAGAGAAAAACAGGAATCCCCATCCAAAGCCAAGCTGGGTTTTCTTTCACTTGCCAACCAAAGCATCCTAATACGGCAGGGAAGGTCTGAGCTCAAAAAGCAAGGTCACAACATAATCTCAATAATTTCCTGAGAGTGTTGAAAGATCAGGGAACTGTAGGCCCCCCCTCCTTTATTTTCTAATGAAATCACAAAGTCAAACGCCAAGGTCAAATGTTTGGAATCATGTCTTCCAGGGGCTCCCATAGCATGGGTTTTTGTGTATTTCCCAAATACTGTCTGGCCCCATCATTTACCTCGTTAGTTCCAGATGAGACAAACCAGCCCCCCACCCCCCAGGAGATGTCAGCTGTGTCTACTTTAGAGTTTTTAAATCCATGTTTCCACCTGGATTGCCAATTTTGTCTAACAAAACTCATCTTGTGATGAACTACTTTCATTTTCTCCTCTTTCTTATAAAAGCTATTACTCAAAATGGATTTCTCTGGCATTTCCTCAGCCCTCAAGAATCAATGGTCCAAAGTGTGTTTCTGTCTACACCCGGGGGCCTGGCCGGTGGAGACATTTCTGTGGGGCGAGTTCGGGGCTTCAGTGGTCCCTGCCTCAGGCCAGGGCCTCCACACCTGCCTCCTGAAGTCACTTAAAAATGACCTCCATGCAACTGCTCCCGGGAGAGGGGGCGCAGGAAGAAATCCACAATAAGCCATAAATGGCGGAGAGCAGACTCCTTCCACTTCCCACAGGGGAGAAGGGTGAAGTGAGAAAGGGGGGACGGAGGCCACGGGAGCCTGGGAGTAAGAGCCCACAATGGGGGACCGGGCCGCACCGAGGCTGGGACACAGGAACCGGCCCGGCCCCCTGGCAGACGGCGTGGCGCCGTTCTCGCGGGGCGTTCCGGAGCCACGTGCCCTCGGGCGTTTCCCGCCCTTCTCCCCTGTGCTGGGGCGGCCATACCTCCCTCCCCAGATGCTGGGATCCTTACAAATACGTCCAGCCCGCTGGGCGCCGAGCATGAAGCCGGAGGCGACCACCAGTGTGAGGACACCTTAATTCCCGGCTCTCCTCGTAAGATAAATATTGGTCGACTGACACCGTGAGTGAATAAAGGATCAATCCCCCACGTCAGGCCATCAGTCAGCATTCCCCGCGCCGCTGCCTGGCAAGCCCAGGCCTTCCGCGTTTATTCCTGGAGTGAAAGCGCGTGAGGAATTCAAGATGGCGACGGCAGCCGAACCCCGCGCGGGGCCTTGTGGGAGCGGGGTCTTCTGAGGGAACTTTGTGAGCCCGGCTGGCGCCGCTGGCAGTGCCTGAGGAATGGGGGGATGACAGTGAACAAAAAACACACAAAAACTCCCTGCCCTAGTTGCTCTTACATTCTAGCAAGAACAGACAGAAAGTAGACAAAATTAAACATATAGGGAGCAGATGTGGCGCAAGCAGTTGAACTCCCACCTCCCCCATGAGAGGTTCCAGGTTCAGCTCCCTGTGCTTCCTGAGAAAAATAAAAACAAACAACAAGCAAAGCAAACAAAAAGCCAACTCAGGGAAGCCCATATGGCTCCGTGGTTTTGCACTGTCTTCCCCCACCCCTGGTACCTAAAAAAAAAAAAAAAAAAAAAAAAGCATAAATATAGAGTGTTAAAGAGTGATCAGCGCTGTGGAGAAAAATGAATCCCGAGTGTGGAGTAAGTGGTTGAGGGGGTGGGTGGGAAGACATCGCCAAGAAGGAGAATTAGAGTGAAGGCCAAAAGGAGGCAAGGCAGGAGCCAAGCTGACACCTGGGGGGTGGGGGTGGAGGGAGGCTGCCTCCCAGAGGAGGAACAAAGGTCTGAGCAGGACCCCGCCACGTGTCCCAGGAAGAACAGGGGGCTGGGCATGACTGGAGTTGGGTGAAGGAGGGCACGAGGACAGGGTGAGTTCAGAAGGAAACTCCTGAGGCTGCTGTCACCCTCCAAGTGAGAGGTGGTGCTGGCTTGAAGCAGGGTGGGCAGGACACTGGGGAGACGTGGTCCAATTTGGATATACAGTCCATCCTCATTATCGCAGATTCTGTACTCAGGATGCTTTCCTGCTCCTTCCCAGACATGCACAGAGTAGCAAAACTATTAAGGTGTCACTTGTACAGATTCCTAGCTGAGGAGGAATAACGCCTTCTTGTTTTGGCACCCATACTGTAAACAAGTGTCCTTTTTGCGGTGTGTTTGGCACCGCATTTTTCACATTTTTGTGCTTTTTGTTGGTGATTTTGTTGTTTAAAATGTGGTGCTGATGTGCTGTCTAGTGTGCCTAAGAAGAAGGCTGTGATGTGCCTTCCAGAGAAAACAGAAGCTTCATTCAGGCATTACAGTGCTACTGGCCATGAGTTAATTAATCAAAACCTATTTAATGAGCTCAAGTTATCTGCCCCCCAATTCAATTTATCACTCAACTTGCTTAGATTTATGTTCAGAGACTTTGTTTTAAATGTTGCTCTACAATGTTCTGAAAGCAATGAGACTGTTTCTAGATGGGGTTAAATAGATGCAGTCTCTAAAAGGCTGGTGAAACAAAGAATTTCTGAGGGGTCGTGGCCTGCAAATTTAAGGAGGAAGCAAAAGATATAAGGTCTTTTTTTTTTTTTAAGCCAGTACTGGAGATTGAACCCAGGACCTTGTACATGGGAAGCAGGCACTTGGCCACTGAGCTACATCCGCTCCCCATGAGAGTTGGGTGTTTTTTTTTATTTGTTTGTTTTTAGGAGGTACCAAGGATCAAACCCAAGACCTTGTACATGGGAAGCAGGCACTCAACCACTTGAGCTACATCTCCTCCCCATAAGTTGTCTTTAAACAGAAGCACACACCAAACAAGTCTATGGATCAATAGATTATGAAACGTGACCAGAGGCTTGAAGCGACCTGTGTATTTTCCCGATGGGCAGTGGGTTCAATATTTGCCAATTCAGTGTCCATGGTAACTTTGTAGAGCATAGCTACTGCGAAAGGTAGAGCCCAGAGGGTTTTCTGACAGATTGAATATGGAGTGTGAGCGATACAGAGGGGACAACAATGGCTCCAGAGATTTGGACCTGTGTAAAAACTGAGTAAGAAGAAAGTTACCCTCAATTGAGAGAAGACTGTGAGAGAAGCAGTTCAGGGCGCCTTAGGAGCTTATTTCAGACAAGTTATAGCTGAGATGCCTGTTAGTCATTCAAATGGAGACATTGACTAGATGGTTGGAGAGATGAGTCTCAGAATTGCGGAGAGGGGCTGGTCCGAGTGGGAGATGTAAATGTGAGGATCACCAGAGGCGAGGTAAGACACCGTGCAGGAGCTTCAGTCCACCTGGAAAGATACAGCGCACACAGATGCTCCATTGTACCAGGCAATGTGACAAGAGCAGCAGAGAGGCAGAACACGAATACGAAAGAAGTTCCAAGTTGGGCGTTTTTCTGGTGTTTTTATGCGAATTGACTACTAATGATTAATGAGAACCATAAGGATGCATGATTGCTACGTTCATGTAATGTGGTGTGGTTTTGCACTTAAAAGAGGTATTCATATGCTCTGGTGTAAGTGGTCAAGAAAAGTCAGTTAGGTACTGGCCACACTGCTTTTAGTGAGAATCACTAGAGGTTTTACATCTGGACAGTGCTGACTTTTGAGAGGATTGAAATTGCTTCATATTGTGATCCTAAATTTTATATTCACTTTATTCCCTAAGGTATTCCTGAATAAATATTTTATGACCAGAAAAAAAAAAGAAAGCAAGAAAGAAAGTGGGCTCAGAATGGAGGGGAGTGTCATGGGCAGGTCAGGAGGAAGGAGGATGAGAAAATAAGACAGGCTGACCAAGGATAAGTGACAGAAAAAGCTACGCTCCTGAGGCAACGCTCTTGCCCAACACTCACCAGCCACCTCTTGCCTATCAGCAGGTCCTGTTGATTCTACCTCCTAAATACCTTCCAGATGGCCTTTCTTTCCAGCTCCATCACCAACACTCATCATCAACTGCCTGGACAACCACAAGTAAACTCACTTCAGCTCTTACCCACTCAGAGGCTTGGTCTTAGAATCCTACAGATATTGGACCTCTCCATTGTTTAAAACCCACCGAAATGAAGTGGATTTGCCCCAATGGATAAAGCATCCACCTACCACATGAGAAGTCCAGGGTTCAAACCCAGGGCCTCCTGCTAATGCGTGCAAGGAGTGCCTTGCCATGCAGGGGTGTCCCCTGCCTAGGGAAGCCCCACACTCAAGGAGTGAGCCCCTCAAGGAGAGCCGCCCTGCACAAAAAAAAGCACAGCCTGCCCAGGAGTGACGCTGCACACACACAGAGCTGACACAGCAAGATGACACAACAAAGAGATGCAGATTCCCGGTTCTGCTGACAAGAATGTAAGCAGACAAAGAAGAATACACAGCGAATGCACACAGAGAGCAGATAACGGGGTGGGGGGGGCGGGGAGAAATAAATAAAAAATAAATCTTTTTAAAAAATAGAAAAAAAAAAACCCCACCTACGCCTTCCCGTAGCATTTCAGTAGAAGCCAGACGCGTTTCCAGGGCCTCCAAAGTCCTGTGGGAGCTGGCCAAGTCCAACCTCTCAGGCCATCTCCCCCTTCCTCCCTGTGCAGCGGCCACACAGGCCTCTGGTTCCTTGAAGAAGATAGTACAGGGAGAAGTGATTCGATTCTGGATATACTGGGAAGGTAGAGCCCAGGGACTTGCTGACATTGAATACCTGAAGCTTGAAAGGTCAAGCTTTTTCCCATCTTAGGGAGTCACACACCCAGATCCCTCAGTCTGGAACGTTCTCCATGTGGCTCGTTCTTTCTCACCCTCCTGGTTTCAGAGAGGCTTCCCTTCCCCCACCACTCTCTTCCTACTCCTCTCATTAGCGAACCCTTCCATTTCCCAATTTGTAGTAATAGATCGGTTTGCTGACTTGTTTTTGTCTCCCACACGGGTCTGTAAATTCCATGAGGGCAAGGGCCATGTCTGCTTTACTGCTGTTTCCTTAGCTTCCAGTTCCGTTGGTGCTTGGCAAACAGACCATGATAGGGATGTCCTGAACGATTAAATAAAGAAATGGATGGAGGTCCCCGAGTTCAGGCAGGGTGCACCCTCAATATGGCCACCAGGAGAGGGTGCGGGAAGGGGCTGTCTAAGCGTTTGCTAAGCCATAGTAGTGCCCTAAGGGCCCCCACACTCCAAATCCCATGCCCCAGTTATTAGAGTCAAAGTGCAAGATGGAGCTGGGTTACAAGACGTGAACTATTGTGATTAGTAATTGAAGAAAATGTGGCATTGGTGTGGAAAAAGTGGCCATGGTGGCTGCTGGGGGTAGGAAGTGGGAGGTAGAGATGCGATATGGGGGCATTTTTGGGGGTTGGAGTTGTCCTGGGTGGTGCTGCAGGGACAGATACCAGACATTGTATGTCCTCCCATGGCCCACTGGGTGGAATGTGGAGAGTGTGGGCTATGATGCGGACCATTGATCATGAGGTACAGCGGTGCTCAGAGATGTATTCACCAAATGCAATGGATGTCTCATGATGATGGAGGAGGTTGTTGTTATGGGGGGAGGAGTGGGGTGAGGGGGTTGGAGGGCATATGTGAACCTCATACTTTTTTAATGTAATATTAAAAAAATAAATAAAGACCAAAAAAAGGGGGAGGGGGGAGGTGAGGTAGAAACCCAGTTAGGAAATCTGTAACACAAGGCCAGAACAGAACTAGCAACAAGGGTTACTCCATGTGCTTCCAAAACTGACACTCTACAAAGACAGGCTGATCCTTGTCAGAACTGAGGCTCTGCCGGCAGGTGAATGCCCAGCGGCCTCCGCTGCGTGGGAGATGGGAGGAAAGGTGCGGAGCTGAGAACCCATTCCAGAACGGGCAGCTCACCCCAGAGAGGATCATGTAAAGCTTCTCAACCAGGCGGTCTCAAGTTGAGCCTTGAAAATCCCCTGGAGAAGGGGAGAGAGCTTATTATTCCAGGCAGAAGGAATCATGCAATCCAATGTTTCTCAAACTTCTTTTAGCCAAAACCCACAATAAGAAATTATATTCTTAACCCATGCACTGAAACAATACTTATCATGACTACACACAAATCACTCTCTTTATTCTGTTCTGTTCCGTTCCATCCATTTCATTGCATTCACTCCCTTTCCCTTCCATTTCATGCTATTCTCTTTTATGTTATTTCACACCAATTTTTTTTGGTATTGATCATGATCAAGTCAATTGATTTCATGACTTATTAATAGGTTGCAACCTAAGGTAAGGAGGTAAGACTACACAGACCGTTTTTGGAATAGTGAGTAAATCAGCCTGGCTAATAATGGCTACTATTTGTTGAAAACTTACTTTGTGCCAAGCATCATGCCTGGTATTTAGGTACACTATTACATTCATTCCTCAAAATAGTCCTTTAGAAAGGTGAAGTTAGGCCTATTTTACAATCGACATCTTCTGAGACTTCAAGAAATTAAATCCCTTGGCCATGATCACTGAGTAATAAGTGGAATTTGAGGTCAGGCAGCCTGATTCCAGATTCTGGGCTGTTGCCACTACACTGATTTAGTTATACAGGGGACTAGAGGGAAATTAGATGGGATAGGCAGGTTGGGACCTTAAACTCTTAAGTGCTAGACTAAAGCACTGATTTTATCTCAGATGAAAATGGGAATCTCAGAGGTTTTAGAGAAAAATTATGTTTTTAAAAATTCAACCTCCTTTTGTTCTTATTATGAATATTTCAAGCAGATACATAATCATATATATAATATAATTAACTCACAGGTATCTACCTGGTAAAATCATTTTTATCATATTTGCTTTATATATTTCCTTTTTTTAACCTATGTCATTATATTTGAAATGTTTTTTTTATAGACTGCTTACATTTTGGGCCTTGTTTTTCTCCACTCTGATAATGTCTTTTAATTGGTGTGTTTCAATGATTTACATTTAATGTTATTTTTTATATTGTTGGTTTTAGGTGTATCATTGTATTATTTGTTTTCCACTTGTCCCCTTCATTGTTGTTTTTTTAAAGATTTATTTATTTATTTTCCCCCCTTCCCCTCCTCCAGCCCTGCTGTTTTTGCCGTCTGTGTTGTCTTCTCATTTTCTCTCCTCTAGGATTCACGGGGATTTGATCCTGGGGACCTCTGATGGGGAGAAAGGTTCCCTGTCAATTGTGCCACCTCAGTTCCTGGTTTCTGCTGCACTTCACCTTGACTCTCCCTTTGTATCTCTTTTGATGTGTCATCATCTTGTTGCATGACTCACTTGTTTGGGGCACTGGCTAACCATTCAGGTACTCATGCAGGCACTGGCTCACCATGCGGGCACTTGCGCAGGTACTGGCTGGTCACATGGGCAAGCTTTCTCTTCTTCTTTTTCACCAGGAGGCCCCAGGGATTGAACTCAGTTCCTCCCATATGGTAGGTGGAAGCTCTATCACTTGAGCCACATCTGCTTCCCCTCTTTGTTTTTCAGTCTCTGTTTCCTCTTTGCTATCTTCTTTTTAATTATTTGAATTTTTTTAGCATTTCCTTTTCCTTTTCTTTTGGCTCTTTTGGCTATATCTCCTTATATTCTTTTTTTAGTAGTTTTTCTAGAAATTACAGTATATGTTCCTAACTTTCATAATCAACTATGAGCTACTATTTTACCACTTCATAGTAAAATGTAGAAGGCTTACAATCATATACTTCTCTTTACCCTCCTCTCCTTAGGTTATAGCTGTCATATATATTGCATACATGGAAGACCTCAACAATGCTATAGTTTTTGCTTTCAGCAATTATGTATATTTAAAGAACTCAAGAGGAGAAAATAATCTATTATAGACACTCAGATATTTACCATTTCTGTTACTTTTCCTTCATTTCTGAAGTTCCAAGTTTCCCCAGTTGCCCTCTGGTATCATTTACCTTCAGCCTGTAGGACTTCCTTTTGCATTTATTTTAGAGCAGGTCTGATGGCAAAGAATGTCTTTATTTTACCATTATTCCTGGAGGTATTTCCTCTGCATATAGAATTCTGGGTTGAACATTTCTTTTCTTTAGGCATTTTAAAGATGTTATTCTTCTGTCTTCTGGGTCTATGGCACCTGATGAGAAATTCTCAGTCATTTAAATTGTTCTCCTATATGTAGTGGGTTATTTATCTCTGGCTGTTTTCAAGATTTTTTTTCATTATATTTGGCTTTCAACAGTTTGAATATTATGAGCCTGGGCATGATTTTCTCTTAGTTATCCTGTATGGGATTTGCTAAGCTTCTTGAGTCTATAAATTTGTTTTTCATCAAATTTGGGAACTTTTCAGCTATTATTTCTTCACATTTTTTCTTCTGCCCCAATCTCTTCTCTTTTTCTGGCGCTTCAATGGCAAATATGATATTGTTCCACAGGTCCCTGAAACACTGTTCTTTTTAATCTATTTTCTCTGTCTTCTTCAGATTGGGAAATTTCTAATTGCTCTGTCTTCAAGTTCACTGACTTTTTCCTCTGCCAATTCCTTTCCACTACTGAACCCATGCAATAGATTTTTTTATTTCCGATATTACAATTTTCATTTCTAAAATCTCCATTGTGTTATTTTTAATCATTTCTATTTCTCTGCAGAACACTTCTGTTTCATCGGTCAAGAGTGATTTCCTTTACCTCATGGGCATGGTTATAGCAGCTGCTTTAAAGTTTGGATTGCAACCTGCACATTTTGAATCTTAAGCCATGAGACTCTGGATACTGTTTTTTAAAAAAATCTCTAGAAAATGCTGATTTTGCTTTACTTAGTTTTGCTTTATCAGGCATTCAACCCAGATGGGTTCAGGTCTGTCTCATCTTTCGATTGCAGCGTTCTGATATCAGTTCAGTTCTCAAAGCCTTTGTGATACTGCTTTAGGTCTGTCCCAAGCACCTGACTCAGGACTGAGCCCAGGACATGTGTTGGTTCATATACAAAATTAGGGGATTCCCCTTCTCTCACCCTTTCCTCTCAAGAATTTCCCCTACACTTTCCAGCTACCAGGATCCACTTTTCTCCATCTTCTGATCAGAAAGACAGATGTACTGACCATCTCTCTCCCTAATATTGCTTTTATCCTTAAAGTCTATTTTGTATAATGTTATTCCTACATTAGTTTTATTTATTTTTTTAATAAGATTTATTTTATTTCTCTCCTCTTCTCCCCCATTGTCTGCTCTCTGTGCCCACTTGTTGTGTGTTCTTCTGTGTTCACTTGCATTCTTGTCATGTGGCATCGGGAAACTGTGTCGCTTTTTTTTATTGCATCATCTTGCTGCGTCAGCTCTCCATGTGTGCGGTACCACTCCTGAGCAGGCTGCGCTTTTTTCGCACAGGGCAGCTCTCCTTGTGGGGTGCTCTCCTTGTGCATGTGGCACCCCTACATGGGGGACACCTCTGCGTGGCACGGCACTCCTTGCACACAGGCAGCATTGCATGTGGGCCAGCTCACCACACAGGTCAGGAGGCCCTGGGTTTGAACCCTGGACCTCCCATATGGTAGGCAGATGCTCTATCAGTTAAGCCAAATCCATTTCCCTCTATTTATTCTTATGCTTAACATATCATATTTTTAGGTTTATTACTATTGCCTGATTTTATATTTGTTACTTACTCTATCTTTTCTGTTTCTTCTTTTTCTCCTTTTCTACTTTTTTATTGATTTGCCCTTTTCCCTGAATGTATTTTAAAATGCTGTTCAGGACTTATTGTGCTTCTTGATTCTTAGGATTCAAGGCTTTAATCAATTGTGAAGAAAATTTAGCCATTGTCACTTTTAGTACAGCTTCTTCTCCATTGTCACTCTTCTTCTATAAATCCCATTAGGTGACTATTGGAAATTCTCATCCTATCCTTCTTGTCTCTTAATTCTCTTCCATATTTTCCATCTCTCTCTCTCTCGCTCTCTCTCTCTCTCTCTCTCTCTCTCTCTCTCTCTCTCTCTCTCTCTCTCTCTTTCTCTCTCTCTTTCTCTCTCTTTTTAAATCTCTCTGAGTGGCTTTCTGTGAAATTTCCTCTTTTCTGCCTTCAAATTCCCTAGTTTTCCTACATTCATGTCTAATCTGTCCATTGAATTTTAACTTTAGTGACAGTATTAGTCAGCCAAAGGAGTGCTGATGCAAAATACCAGAAATTGGTTGGTTTTTATAGAGGGTATTTATTTGGGGTAGAAGCTTACAGATACTAGGCCATAAAGCATAAGTTACTTTCCTCACCAAAGTCTATATGGAGCAGATGGCTGCCAACATCTGCAAGGGTTCAGGCTTTCTAGGTTCCTACATTCCTGGGGCTTGCTTTTCTCTGGGTTCAAGGTTCCTTTCTTCCTGGGGCTGGCTTCTCTTTCCTCTGTGAGCTTACTTCCCAGGGCTCCAGCTTAAGTCTTCAGCATTAAACTCCAACATCAAAACTCCAACATCAGAAACCCTCAACTCTGTTCTTTGCCATGCCTTCTATCTGTGACCCTTTGGTGGGTGGGGACTCAATGCCTAATCATAACTCAATCATGCCCAGGTACAGATCAGATTACAAGCATAATCCAATATTTCTTTTTGGAATTCATCAATTATATTAACTGCTACACTCCACCCTCTGAATTCCAAGAAGACATTACAATATTTTTTTTAAAACCTTAATTCAGTTACAATGCAAGTACTAAATCCTATTAAAATCAATTTAAAGAAATACAGATCGTCTTGGGGCAAAGTCCTATCTGCTATAGACCTCTGAAACTTACAAAACAATTTATCTGCTTCCAATACACAAATGGACAGACAGAGGATAAACGTTTTCATTACAATAAGGAGAAATTGGGAGAGAAACATGAGTCATGGGTCCTCTACAGTTCAGTAAACCTGCAGGGCAAACTTCATTGATTTAAAGTCTGAGAGTCATTCTTAAGAAGATGGTTTCTTCTCCTTGGGACCATATGAGGACCCACCCTTTCCATTGGCTTACCCAACAGCCATTTTCTTGGTTCCACCCTCATCAAGTATCTAAGTGTTGACTAAGCTCCAGACCTCTCCCTCCAAGAGTGTTGGGGTGATTGCCACACCTCACCCAATCTTTGGGTTAGAGGCTTAACCCCCCTAGTGCAGTGATGTGAAGACAACATTCTCCCTAACCTTTGGCAAACAGGCTCAACCCTCTCAGAGCAATGAGTTGATCACCTGGCCTTCCCTAACCTTTGGGGGACAGGTCCACCCCTCTCAGACCTGTGGGATGCTGACCTTAACCACCCTAATCCTTGGGGAATGTGCTCCACCCTCTCTGTACGCTGGGGTGGCAAAACTCTCCCAGAGTACTGGACAGGAACATCCACCCTCCTCAACTGGTGGGGGAAACTCACCCTCTCTGTACACACGGGTGAAGTTCCTCTCTTAGCCCAAAGTGAAGTCTTAATTCCAGATCTCAGCTTCCATGGTATTCCTTTTAAAGCTGTTTCTCCTTCAATCTCCCCTTTCCATGTCCTTTTTATTCCAGGCTGACAGTGGTTTTGTTCATATAGCTCTCTCAAAAAGTCTGTTGGTTTAGCAGGCAGGAAGCAGGGGCCCAAACCATCAGACAGTAAGACTTTCCACAAGTCTTTTCAAGATAATTGCATCTTCAATCTTGATTTACCAGTTCCAAGTTTAGTTAAGTCCTCAAATGGGGCACTTTCATCTGGGAGCTTGATTTCCAGAGGCTTAGAATTTTCAGAATCAGTTTCTGTTTTCTTTGTGCCCAACAATTCAGTTCTCAGCTTATCTTGCTCATCTAGGATTTTGCTATATGCTGCAAGCAGAAGCCAAGCCGCATTCTCTGGGTTTACTTTGGAAAGTTCTTCAGCTAAATGCCCAGGTTCGCCACTTTCAAATGTTACCTTCCGTACAACACCAGGAGCTAATCTTGCTAAGTTTTCTGCAATTTTAAAACACGGATCACCTTTCCTCCAGTTTCCAATAATAGTTTCATCATTTACTTTTAAGGCATCACAAAGTCTTTTTAGCATCCATATTGCTACCAACGGTCTTTTCAAAGTGTTCTAGGCCATTTCCATCAAGCATCTTACAGTTCCTCCAAAAAATATCCCTTAACCCATTTATATAACTGTGCCAGCATTTTGGTAATTGCAAAAGCACTACCCCACCCTCAGTACCAAATAATCCAATATTTCTTTTTGGAATTCATCAATAATATTAAACTGCTACAGTGACCATATATTTTTCAATTTTTTAGTATTATTTAGTTAGTTTCAAATATGGCTCATTTTTAAAATTATGCCTTATTCTCTTTATTCATTTTCAACTCTTTAAGTGTTTAATCATTTTAAATATGTCCTTGATAGTTCTATTATCTGAAGTTCTTGGGATCTAATCTAGCTGTTATTTTGTCTGCTGACACTTTCTTATGGTAGATTGTTTCCTTGTATGTTTTGTAATTTAGAGTTGTAAGCTCATATTTAGTAGGCCTCAATTTTAGAAATCTTAAGCTGCACGTCCCTTCAGAGAGGTTTTGTATTTGAGTCTGCCAGGCATTTCAGAGATATCACCACTTGGGATCACTTTTACATTAATTTCTCCACTTGTGACTCCAAGCAGGTATTGTGTGTGTGTGTGTGTGTGTGAATACATATGTGTGTCTGCATGGAAATTGACAAGCTGATTCTTACCTTCATATGGAAATGCAAAAGGCCAAGAACCATGACAATCTTGAAGAAGAACAAAGTTGGTGGACTTTCCCTTTACCTAATATCAAACTTATTATAAAGCTACAGTAATGGTATCGATGTGGTATCATGACAAGAGTAAACAAAGAGACCAATGGAACAGAACAGAGAATCCAGAAACTGATCAGAACTTGATTTATGGCAAAGGCAGCCAAGAAATATAATGGGGAAAGAATATTCTTTTTAGTAAATGTGTAGGATAATTTCCATTTTGGAAAAAATTATTATCAACTTCTATATATACAAGAATCAAATATATATATATATATATACACACACACACACATACATAAATCATATATATATATATATACACCAAAAAAATGAATTCCAGATGGATTGTAGATCTAAATGTGAAAGAGTAAAACAATAAGGTTCTAAAATAATAAAACAAAAATAGGAAAAAACGAATACAAAAATAAAGTTCTAGAAGAACTCAATGGAAAACATCTTTATTACTTTAGAGTGAACAAACATTTCTTAAATAGCACATATATAGTAATATCCATGAGGAAAGATTGGTTAATTGGACTTTAATAAAGTTAAGGACTTTTGTTCATTAAAAAAAAAATACCCACTAAGAGAGTGAAAAGTCAAGTGACACAATGGGAAGATATTTGCACTCCATATATCTGACAAAGGATTTGTATTGCAAATGTATAAATAACTACAAATCAAAAAGCAGAAGACAGACAACCCAATAGAAAAATGGGCAAAACACTTGAACAGACACTTCACCAAAAACATATACCAAACTGCCAAAATAGTTATGAAAAAGTGCTCACTATCATTAGTCAACACAGGAATGCAAATCCAACCAGAGTGACGAAAATGAGGGAGGGGAAAGACAATGCCAATTTTTGGGAGGGTGTAGAGCAACAAGAAAGCTAATATACTGGAAGTTTAAACAAGATGATCACTTTGAAAAACTGTTTAGCAGTATCCTCCATTAGATTCAACAATTCTTCCTAGATATTTGTCCAACAGAAAAGTCTTATATCTAACCAAACTTCAAATTCAAATTTTCTAACATGAAGTTAAAGTTGCACTATTCGTAAGATCCAAAAACAGGAAACCACATGAATGACCTAGATGAACCACGTGCCCAGATTACGCAAACCAGCCCCTATACCCCACTCTGACCACTTTGGATGTGTGATTGCTGCTCCAGCATTCAGTTCCCTTTTCTTTTGGCCTCTGGTGATGTCCTTTACTTTCCCTTTACATTCTTATGCACTCAATTCTGCATTTAGAAGACTGCAGGTGACAGTTCATCCAGAAGGGCAGGAAGTTTTGCAACAGTAGTATCACTAGTTCATAATATGCCCCTATCAACCTCTCCATATCCCCACCTAGATATGAAGATTGGCTTCCTGGAACTCTTTTTGCATCTTAAAGATGAGGTTCCATTATGAAGGAAGAGAAGAAACAGAGGAGGAAAGAGAATGTACTTTTGCTTAACACCAAAGGATCAGGAAGTGCAGTGGACAGAGAGTCTCTCCCTGCACTCCCTCTGCTGCGAGGCAGGGTTGTACTACACTTCACATCCCTGCTGGAGCACCCATGCCTGCCCTGATTTCTCTAAGGACCCATTTCTGTTCCCATGAGGTAGGCAGGTATTCCTGGAGCCTCTCCTCACCCAGACAGGCAGCTCTTCACTTCCCATCACGTCCCAGAGCTGTGTCAAGCTGGACTCGGATGCAGGCTGGATGGATAGGTCTGGGACAGTCACCCTCCCTCCACCTTCTCCCCTGACCCCAACTCCTATGTGGACTCCCCTTTGAAGTTGTACCTCTCAGGCCCAGGAACCAGTTCAATCACTGGGGACACCTCATACTTCTCAGATCCTAATTTTCAAGTAGCCCACAAGGTACCAGTGCTATGCCATGAGCCACACCAAAGAAGGAAAATATTGGCATCCTGGGAAAACGTATGACTCCCAGAAAGTTGAACTGGGCCTCAGAGGCCATGATGTCAAGTTCATGGTTGAGTGAAAGGTCTTCACATTTTGGAGTAGACTGGGGCTTCTTATCATCTCTAACCTGTGCTAAACAACATGGGTTGGTGAAAAACTTCTCTTCCAGAGAGATGCTCAGGCCATAACGCCAAGAGATTTAACATTTATGGAGTATTTTGCACACCAGGCACTGAACAAAGTGCTTTACAACGTATGGAGGCATGGCATTCTATACGCCAGAAAAACATATTCTTAATCTTAATCCATTCATGTGGGTATGAACCAATTATAAAAAGTAACTTTTGTTGAGATTACTTCCCAAATGAAGCAGGATAGGTTTTAATCCTATTACTGGAGGCCTTATAGAGAAGGCCACAGAGAGAGAAGCCACTGGGAGCAGCCAGAAGCTGGAAGTCAATGGAACCCAGAAGAGAAAGGAGAAAATGTCACCATATGCATTGCCATGTGTCAGAAAAGCCAAAGAATCCCAAAGATAGTCCCAAGATGTAGCTATCTAGCCTCTGAAACGGTGAGACAGTAAGTGCCTGTTGTTAAACCAACCAGTGTGTGGTGTTTGTCATAGCAGCCTAGCAAACTAAGACATGGTCTAACCTCCCAGTCTCCTTCAAATTCACCTTTGCCCATTAGTCTTCTCACCCAGTTCTGACCCAGAGAAAACCTTGTGTAGTCCCCCTGTGGTTCTTCCCAGGTTCCTACAAAGGAGTGGCATGCCCAAATGGACGAGCAGCACATGGCTGCCTGAGGCTAGAGTTGAAGGGGATCTAATTAAGTCTCCCTTGGCTGGGAACACCACAGCAGGGAAAGCCTCAGCTTTCCTTCGGTGAGAATAGTTTCTCTGGATTCTTGAAGATGTTTCTTTAAATTTATAAAATAGCATTTCTGGTAATGACTGCCGAAACCTTGCTAGCACCAACCATCTTCAGTTGCTGTGGTTTAATACCTGGAACAAGAAAGTGACCACCCAAAAATACAACCCACGTATTTCCTGATTAAGAGCTGGGCCTTGCTTGGGCATTAGGTAAGACCTTGCTTAAGAGCTTTGGAGCAGCGGTGGCATCAAGCATGACACAGACGTCAGTCGAAAACCTATCAGAGTTGCTCTCCCAGCCTCCTTCAGCTTCATCGAAACTCAAATGGAATTCCAGTTCTTAGGACCACCAAACTCCTGCAGTCAGCCAATGGTTCCTGCCAGCTGGCCTTGTTCAGTTATATAAAGAGGGACAGCAGTCCATTATAAGGTCCCAAAGCCAAGGGATAATTTTAAGAAAGGGGAGCAACAGATATGACAAAGGGGCCCAGGAGAAAAAACAATGGGCTGGAAACAGTGCTTGTAACCGAACCCTTATCACCAAGGGTCAACCCTATGCCAACTCTGTGGCAATCCCTCCAGAGCCTGCCCTGCTCCTCTGCAGGGAGAATTGGGGGGTGGGGGTGGGGGGGGTGGCAATTAGAATTCCTTGTTGGGCCAAGGCAGATGACATCTCAAACACCCTTCCAACTGGGCATCATCTGTGCTTCACCCCATGCTTAGTAATATCTGCCATTTAATAGACACTGGGCGCCCAGCATATACTCCTGCATTATCACACTCCGTGCTCCCAACAACCCGTGAGATTGTGATCCTCAGCATCCTTTTCAGAGGTAGAGCGCATCACGTGCCAAGACACCAAAGCAGGCTGGGGGAAGAGAGAGGATTTGGAGCTAGATCTGTTTGACTCCAAAGCTGCTCCTCTTGCCTCTCCCTCTCACTGCCTTTGCTGCTTCACCAGCGTACTCAGCCTTCTGCCTCCGACACGAAGTAAAAGGTGCAGACGGTGCCTTGGTAAAAAGCCCGCCCTAAAAATGGGTGCTTCTGGGAAAAAAAACCCACCGCAATGACCGTCCTTGCATACAGCAGCCTCCAAATGTTAACTGCAGGGCCATCTCACGCCTAGAATTAGCCTCCCTTTTGTCCACACATCCCTGTACACAAACAATAACTCCATCACCAGGGAGACCACAGAACAAAGGGAAAGAGAGAGCTATGGACAGAAGAGGGTATAAATAAGATGCTGTATAGGCAGAGAGAGAAAAAAACATGTGATTAAAGGCACAACACACCAGGATGTCTTAGAAAGGAATATTTGACGTGCGAGCTTTTAAATTATGCCTAAACGCCATATAGGATAAAAAGCTGACCCCGATCTATACTAATGAGCCAGTATTTTCAGTTGCATGCCCGGTTTTGCAACCAAAACCAGTACGGTGGGTGTTTCATACACAGAATCACCTGGAACAGCTCCTGTCCCCGAGATGCGAATTAACATTTTCAGCCGGAGGCCGGTGGGGGAGGAGGGGGATTGCTGGGGTCTGGGGGGAGGGAAAAGGAGAGGGGGGAGCTCAAGCGTGCTCTGCAGGCCACACTCAAGGGCTGACATTGCAGGGCCTGATGGATGCTGCCAGAGCTGTTGCTTAGCAACCCAATACCCTTCAAGGAAATCCAGCAGTCTCGCTGGCTGGCAGAAGCAGGCGGAGCCGGTTCAACGCAACCCCGGGCAAGGAAAGATAATCATGGTTTTTTCCAGTTACTAATAATCATCCTTCTTGGTTTCCCATATAGACCAGCCGACCCGAGGGTACGCGGTACCCTCCACTAGATGGGGGCTGGGAAAAGCCCAGGGCCTTTCAATGACCTCCCACGTAGCCTCAGCCAGTAGTGGAATTTTACCGACTGGTCCCGTGACGCTCCCACGGTCCAGCCCTCCCCGCAGCGCAGAGGCAGGGACCGCCAAGCGCGTGGCGTGGCGTGCCTCCACACAGAGGTGTGCCAGCCCTGACATGAGTCATGCTTTCTGCAGCTTTCTTGTTTTCTCAAAACTGAAACACTTGGTATTTTAGAATGGGGTTGGGGGGGGGGGGATTTATTTGTGTTTTAAGCCATTCTGTGGCTTTGTGTGCAGGGGGCTGGGGGAGGAGGTGAGTAATGGCTGCGGGTGCAGGTGAACATGTGAGGTCCTCCAAGCCACGGGAGTGCAGGGAGCTGTCATGTGGGACACTGCGTTCTCGCTGAAAAGGAGAACTGAGGATGCTCCGGGGCCACGTGGGGGCCAGCCTTTCTGCATCGCAGCCACCCTCCCCAGCAGCCCAGAGTCCCTCCATCTTCCCCAGAGGTCCATTTTGGGCAGCATAGGAGCAGCCCTGTGGCTATAAGGCTTTCGAAAAATCTTGCTAGGGTTATAAGGAACAGAGAAAACCGGGACTTGAGATGAGATAAGCCACTAGAGAAGTGGAACGACCACTCAAAGGGTGCTGGACCAGACCAGCGGCTGGTTCCAATTCTGACATCAATTGAAAGGGTAATGTACTCCTGCTTATTTCACAAGGTCCAGCATGAGTCTCCTTCTCCCCAGGAGCCCTCGCTTCTCAGATTTATTCACTTCTGTCTCTGTGCACAGCCCACCGCCTCCCACCCTAGTGTGAGTGCCTAAAGCCACATTGGAGGCACCTCTGTATGCTGTCAACCGGTGGCAGGTCACATGTAGTAGGTGCTCAATGCATGCTGCCTCTTTGTGTGGAGAGATGGATAAATGAGGACGTAATTAACCAGCTAAATCCAATTAACCTCTTGGAACCCCTGTTAACTCCCATGTTTTACAGGATGGTTCAATATGCCCTGTCTACTCACAGAAAAGTAATGAGGGTCTAGGGGATGAGACCACTGAAAGCCTACAAAACATTATCAGAAAAGGAAAAGGGAGCAATTATCAAAAGCACCCCCAAAGTCAGAGATCAGGACCCATTCTACCGAGAGGTAAACTGAGGAAGGGGAAAGTTTGAGCTGATATGAAGTATTTCCCCTGAGATTGGGGTAATGCCTGGAATTTCTACGAAGTTGGCTTCCTTTGGATTAAGACATTCAGGAAGACATCCAGTATCCTTGCTAAAAATGTAAATGTTCTCTTGCAGCAACAACATACTGATCCATTATTGAGCTCGAATGCTTTAATTAAACTTATTAAATCTGCTTAAAGAGAATAAGGAACTGAGGGACTGGACACAGATTTTTTTTTTTTTTTACTTTTAATTATGTTTAATTTCAAACATGTTCAAATCTAGAGACAGTAGTATAATAAGCCTCTATGTGCTCATCAGTCAACTTCAAGTTCATCCTAGGACCAATCTCATTTCATCTAACCCCACTCCCAAACTGGATTATTTTGAATCAAATATCAAACCTCATTGTATTTCATCCATATATACCTCAGTGTATAGCTCTAAAATTTAAGGAGTCTTCTTTAACATAACCACAAACCAGTATCACACACTTAAAAATAGCAATAACTCCTTAATGTCATCAAATATCTTGTCCTTTGTCAAGGTGACATTTTCCTGAGAAAACAGTTCAGCTTTGAAGTTCAGGTTACATTCAGAACATAGGAGAGGTGGGTACTAGGGGGAGACGCTGGAGAAGAAGGTGCCACCACGTGAATTTCACCTGTTTCACTGTTTTGTTTCCGTGTTTCACAGTTTAGCCAAAAATAATCAACATCCATGGAAGAACAAGGATGTGGAAGTCAAAATATAAATTTCTCTATCAGCCCGTGACACTGCCCAGCTCTCCCTAAGCCACTATAAGAATAACAAAGGGCAAAAGTAGAGCTTAATTTCTTGATCCCCAACCCCTCAGCTGTCAGCGCCACCTGATCATAGATAAGCCAAGTGTCTTCGTTTTCCAAGGCTGCTATAACAAATGATGATTGGTTGGCCTCAACAACAGGGTTTTATTGTCTCACAATTTTGAAGGAGACACATCGAAAATCCAGTTGTCAGCAGGATCGGGCTTGCTGTGAAGTCTGTCGCATTGTGCTGGTGGCTCGTCGGCCGTCCCTCACTCTGTCACATGGCCATCTGTCTCCTTCTGCTTCCTCCTCTGACAAATTCCCTCCGTTTATAAGACCTCCAGCCACACTGCGTGAAGCCCACTCACACTCAGTCTGGCCTCACCTAAACTAATAACATCTTCCAAGATCCCACTTACAAATGGGTTCACGCCCATGGCTGGTGTGTGGTGGGTGCGTGAACGTGTGTTTGGGGGGGAGGGGTGAGTCAGCTGGCATACCTGTCCGAGCCTCGGTTTCCGTGTAAAATGGAGGTAATCACAGGACCCCACACCTCTTTAGGGTTCTTACAAGAACTAAGGAAGATGATGTATGGTAAGCACTTAGAAGAGCTGTTAGCACAGTACACACTTAATGAACATGAACTATTGTATAGTTATTCCCTGGTCTCCTTGGAAACCAGAGCTGTGGGCAAGCTAATGCTTGGTGAAGATTCTAAGGGCCTTGCCACGGCCTCCTCCTCTGCTTGCCAAACTACCGAATCTGAAATATTTCACACTAGTGTTCCTCCAAGTGTGGTTTTCAGACCACCTGCATCAAAATCGACTCAAATGATGATTAAAAGTGCAGATTGCTAAGCCCCAGGCAAGTCTTGCGATCACTCAGGTTTGAGAACCTCTGCCGCAAGCTTGCCTGAATGCTTGCAGAGTGACTTTCCCAATCAGAGAGAAAATGAGGTGTCTGAAAGACAGAGAGGTGCAGCAGAAAGGATTCAGGGCCTGAAAGCAGGAGGCCAGCACCGAAACCTGAGCCCACTGGTAAAAACCTTCCTCCTGGGGCCACAGCGAGGACCGAGTGGGATCCCAAGGATGGCAAAATGCTTTTATTCATCAAGGCACACACAATGTGACTTACTTGTATTATCCCAATTCCAAGAAGCTAAATACAGAAGTCCTATTTGGTGCTTCCAAAGGAGGCCCGTGTGGTCTAAGGATTTCCATGAGAAAGGACGCCATTCATGAGCGCCTCATCCATTTGCTCACTAACAAATATTTATTGAGTGTCGGTTCTTTGCCAGGCACCGTGCTGGCATAAACCAGGGAACAAAGCGGTCACCTTCCCTGCCCTCTTGTGCACTCAGAGGGTTCTGAAATATCCAAGGACAGGGAGGGACAGGGAGAAGCTTAAAACAAAGTTCACAAAACTCTAGAGCTAGACTAGGACTTTAATTCCTCCAGTTCCTTCCCCGAGCTGGTGAGGACACGAAGAGGCAGGGACATAAAGCAGCTCCACATCCACAGGCTGATCTAGGAGGGCCCAGACCCCTGTCTGTGTCACCCTTTCCCACACCAAAAAGAGCAAAGAAGCAAAATAAATATCGAGGGGCTCTTTCTCCATGCCATCAAAATGAATCACTTGAGTCAACGGCAACAAAGTTCTTTCCATGTAATGTCGTGCCATTAAATTCTCATTTTATTATTTGGGGGTTTTTTACTTTGTTTTGTATTTTCATTTTAAACTTAACCTAAAAGCAGCATGCACATGGGATCTCATTTTCGTGATTGATATGTACAGGGAAGTGGACTTGGCCCAGTGGTTAGGGCGTCCGTCTACCACATGGGAGGTCCGCAGTTCAAACCCCAGGCCTCCTTGACCCACGTGGAGCTGGCCCAAGCGCAGTGCTGATGCACACAAGGAGTACCCTGCCACGCAGGGGTGTCTCCCGTGTAGGGGAGCCCCACGCGCAAGGAGTGCGCCCCGTAAGGTGAGCCGCCCAGCGCGAAAGAAAGTGCAGCCTGCCCAGGAATGGCGCCACACACACGGAGAGCTGACACAACAAGATGATGCAACAAAAAGAAACACAGATTCCCATGCAACTGACAACAACAGAAGTAGACAAAGAAACAAGACGCAGCAAATAGACACAGAGAACAGACAACCGGCATGGGGGTGGGGGTGGGGGCGGGGGGGGGGAGAAAAGGGGAGAGAAATAAATAAATAAATCTTTAAAAAAAGGCAATATGTACATAGGATATGTGTATGCATAGGAAATTTACTATACAAATGGGAGATTATCGATGGCTATTCTCTAGGGACTAGGATTATGGGAGTTTTCAATTTTCTTTATAGTCCTAGAATTTTCTAATGTTCCACAATGAACACAAATTACTACTGTAGTAAATAAAAAGGCTACATAGCAAACAATCGTCAGAGGTTCTTAGCATTGTCATAACAGAGTACCACACACTGGATGACTTAAACAAGAGAGATGTATTTTCTCACGTTCCGGCGGCCAAAGTTCAAAATCAAGATCCTGGCAGGACCATGCTCCCTCTGAAGTCGGTAGGGAAGAGTCTGCTCGTGCCCCTTGCAGCTTCTTGGGTTTGCCTGTGACCCACGGCGCTCTTTGCCCTGTCATGTGGGGTTCTCCCGCCGTCCTTCTGTCTGTGTCCAATTCTCCCTTTCTTATGAGGACACCAATTACATTAGCTGAGGGCCCACCCTACTCTGGCTTGACCTTGTCTTAACAAATCGCATCTTCAAAGACCCTATTTCCAAATAAGGCCCCGTTCACAAGACCGGGGTCAGGACTTGAAGGTGTCTTTTTTTTTATTTTTCATTTAAAAAATTTATTAAAGTATATCACTCATACATAAACATACAAAAACAATAAGTGTGTAGTAAAAGTTGTGAACTTACTAAACAAACATGCATAACACTATACAGGGCTTGCATATCTCACCCCATCACCAATACCTTGCATTGTTGTGAAACATTTTTAACAAATGATGAAAAAGCATCCTCAAAATATTACTACCAACCAAAGGGTCTTACATTTGGTGTATTTTCCCCCAACCCACCATATTTTTTTTTATCATTTGTATGTGAACATACATAAACAATAAGTGTATAGTGAAAGTTGTGAACTTACAAAACAAACATGCATAACATCATACTGGGGTCCCATACATCAACCCACCTCCACCTTGCATTGTTGTGAAACATTTGTTACAAATTACCAAAGAACATCATCAAAACCTCAATATTAACCAGAGTCCATATATTGCTTTTGGTGTATTTTTTCCCCAACCCACCCTATTTCTTTTCATACATGTTTATTACAGAAGTTGTGAACTTACAAAACAATCATGCCCATGTGTAGAATTCCCACACAACACCCCTTCATCAACACACCACACCATGGTGGAACATTTGTTACAGATGAGATAATATCATCAGACTATTACCACCAACCATGGTCCATAGTGTATATTGAAGGTGTCTTTTGAGGGGACACAATTCTATCACAACAATGTTCGTTTGTTGTTAAGACATTGTGTTTTGCCTTTTTTGAGAGTAAATCCAATCTTTTGAGAAGTTTCTGTGATCTTTGGTCTAGATGATATCCAGAGGCAAGCTCAGTTTTTGTCTTCTGGCAGCATAAGGATGGGGCCCAAGAACTGCCCTAAGACGTTCCTTGGGTTTATCCTGGCAAAGACTAATGAATGGAATAATTTATTTCCCGAGCTCCACCGAGTGCAAGGAGCTACAGTGTGGGCCAGGAGGTCAAAGACGCCTGGTTCTGACCTTCAAGAAGTTTGGGGTTTAACTGAGGAATGAAGGGGCAAACACATAAAGAGTTTAGTAACAAAATGTGAACAAAGGCATGATATTGGACAGCACCCGGTGTTCTGGGAGGCAGTGATCAGATCATCCGGGCTAGCGAGGACACTTTGTTTATTAGGGAGCCGTGAGAACCCAGGTGGCAGGCAAGAGACGCAGGGTGATTCTGGAGTTTGGATGGGAAGACAATGGGGAACCACTGAAGGTATTTTAGCAAGAAAGTGACATCATAAGATCCAGGTTTCATGAAAATTAAGGTTCATGAAATGGACATTTGTATCGGCACAGGGAGAGAAGGAGGAAAACAATTGCGATAAAGGTCCAGGGAAAAGCGTACTGAATTTCAGGTCCAGCTCAGCCACTAAGCAGGCAACGCTGAACATGCCACTTTGATGGCCTGAGACTCAGTTTTCTCATCCAACAAGCAGGAGAGTTGAGTTAGAATCTCTAAGGTTGCTTTTAGCTGCCAAATTCTTTCATTCCATGATCCACCCAAGAGTGACCAAGACCTGAAGCAGAGTGTTGGCAGTAGCCAGGAAAGGAATGAATTTATTTCCCTGCAGGGGTTTCTGTTAAATCATCTTCAGCATAGGCACCCACAAAATAAGAGGATAGCCTCTTATTCTTATTTTTAACCTTCTGGAAAGCTTTGCATAGAATTCTTTTATTTTATTTCCCTATTTTAAAAATCAAGATATAATTTGCATACCACAAAATTCACCATTTTGGAGTATACAATTCAGGGGTTTTTAGCATATTCACAAACTTGAGCAACCAGCACCACTATATCAGCACATTTCCTTCATCCCCAGAAGAAACCACACACCCTTAGCTGGCACTCCCATTCCCCCCACCCCCCACCCCGTTCCCCTCCTCCAGCTCCCAGCAACCACTAATCTACCTTCCATCTCTAAAGATTGGCCTGGACATTTTATATAAATGGAATCAAGCAATCAAGGGTCTTTTGTGTCTGGCTTCTGTCACTCAGCATAATGTTTTCAAGGTTTCTCTGCATTGCAGTGTGTCTCGGAACTTCATTCCTTTTAATAGCTGAATAATATTCCATGCTTGGAGATACCACATTTTGTTTGTCCAGTCATTAGTCGATGGGCATTTGGGTTGTTTCCACTTCTCAGCCTTGCATTAAATCGTATCCTCTTGTTCATCAGAGGAAAGCTGCCATGGGAGCTTTCACTATTTGAATTTAAAAAGAAGTGGAGGAATGAACAATGGACTAAAGTAGTAGTCTTGTTATTATTCTATTATAGACTTACTATTATTATAGCAATGGAAGAACTTTTATCACTGATATAAAGGCAGTGGCCACCAGAGGTTTAGAGGGGCAGGAGGGGAAGAATAGGTATAATACGGGGGCATTTTCTCCCGAAATTGGAATGGTCCTGCATGACATCATAATGATGGATACAGGCCATTACATGTTTTGTCATAACCCACAAAATTGTGCAGCATAGAGTGTAAACTATAATGTAAACTATAGTCCACCATTGGTAGCAATGCTTCCATATGTGTTCATCAATTGTGGCAAGTGTACCACTCTAATCAGGTATGTTGTTGGTATGGGAGGGAGTGGGGCATATGGGAATCCTTTATATTTTTTATGTAACATTTATGTAATCGAAACCTTCTTTAAAAAGAAAAATTAAATTAAATTTTAAAAGAAGTGGAACTAGGGGGTGGTGCACTCACTCCTACACAGAGACAAATCCGTCTTCCTCTATGGTAACCTCTGCAGACATTCATCTTGGCAAGTCTGTCCATCCACACTGCTGGAAACCCCAATATTTGTGCCTCCAAGAGGGTATGTGGCTTTAGGAAAAATTCTTGAGCACCTAAGCCCATTCCATGGACTTAAAAAGGCCACGAGATTAGGGGATAATCTTTAGCTTTCCTGTTCTGCTAATGACAGGCAATTGAGTCTGTAGATCCCCAGGCACCATAGAAGTCGCATCTCAGACCATGTCTGACCTTCTTTTTCATTCTGGAAATGACCAGTTCAGACCTGTACATATCAGTGTCTGTTGCCCACTGTCCAAGCTAATTTCTTCATCATCTTTTGACAAGCTAGAAGAACATGAATATCATTGAATTATGACAATAAGACCCAAGTGTCCTTACATTTCTGCAGGTCAAACTGAATTAAAAATAAGGCCATTAAAACATTTGTCCTGTTGACATGAAACCTCTGAGTTCAGGCCATCCCTAAATGGGAGAGGAGAAAAAACTCCACTGTTGGTTTCTTTTTTCCAGTCACTCAATTAATTTTTTTTTGTTATTGCACCATCTTGCTGCACCAGCTCTCCGCATGGCCAGCCCTCCTGCATGGGGCAGTCCTTCTACGTGGGGTAGTACTCCACACAGGCCAGCACTCCACGCAGGCCAACTTGCCTTCACCAGGAGGACCTGGGCATCGAACCCTGGACCTCCTATATGGTAGATGGGAGCCCTGTTGCTTGAGCCACATCTGCTTCCCTCAATTAATTTTTAAGTTATCATACAGCCTGGGGAAAAGTGGAGAATCTTATGGTTGAGAGCTTTATCATCGAGAAAAAAACATTTACTCAGCAGCTACTGAGTGCCAGATAGACTGATGAGCTCCATGGGCCTTTGTAATCTAATAGAAGAAAAAGATGTAACCAGGCATAGTAGCAATAATTTGCCAGAGACTTGGGAGGTGGGTAAGAGTGGGGACTGACTGCTAACGGGTACAAAGTTTCTTTTGGTGGTGAAGCAAATGTTCTGGAATTAGATAGTGGTGACGGTTGCACAACCTTGTGAATATACTAAAACAACAACACTGAACTGTACGCTCAAAATGGTGAATTTTATGGTATGTGAATTATATCTAAATAAAAATAATGATATAGTATTACCGAGACAGAATGAAAACCATATGAGGGGGGTGGAGTGGAGTGGAGAATGGAGGAGGGTTTCTTGCAAAAAAATGCGGCTACTGAGCAAAACCTGTAGTTCACTACCCACCCCCCCATCACCACCTAGATTTTCCAAGCCCTCCCAGCTGCAGGGCCCTGAATCTCCCAAAGTCCCCAGCTTTCCCTGGTTAGGTGCCCTCCACCCCCACCCCACAGGCTTGGGTGGAAGCTCTTTTCACTGTTCTGGCCCCCGAGGACGTGTGTTTTGGGAGAAGGCTAACTGGCCTACAAAATGATATGGAAATTCGCTGCTGGCTGTGTTTTATGCATTTTATCAAGTGTTTTTAACTTCGTGCTAGCTGGGACCATGAAGGGCACAGTTTTAGAAGGTTGAAGTTAAATAGTAATTTCACAGCAGAAAGAGTTCAGCTGGGGCGGCCTTGCATTGAGAGGTTGCTCAGTGGCTACCCATAGGGCTTGGGGCTATAGAAGATAATAACTGAGCTCCCGGCCTTTGGGGACGAGCCGGCTGAACGGCCGGCCCGTGTCATCTTGGGTGTGTTACTCTACCTCTCGCAACCTAAGTTTCCGCATCTTTAAAATGGGGATGATTTCACTTGTCTGTAACCTGTCAGGGTTTTGAGAGGACTGAGTGCATAACTTAACAGAGAGTGCTTAGGAAAGTGCCTGGTGCGTGCTGAACACTTAAGCAGAGGTGACTGCTACTAGAATCACTATTGCTTTCCCTGCTGTAGCTATCTGACCACCTGGAAGGCAGGAAGGTGTGTGTCCTATCAAACGACCTTCAAGATTGCTAACAACTCCCTGGTCTGGTATACCTTGGTTGACATCCCTCTTAGAAGCGTCACAGTCTTAATTGATAGGGCAGTTAGGCCATTTTTTCATCAACTTTAGAATGAAAGCGATTTAAGCCCAAGCTACACTTCTCACAGGTTCTCAAAGGGTGTTGGAAACATGCTGGGCTCTTATTTACAATCGCAAATTCCCAGGCCCCACCCCGAACAACTTCATTGGAGCCTCTGGGGTAGGGCCAGGGAATCAGCATTTGGACAAGCTCCCCAGCGCCTTCACCCTGGAGGGTAAGAGCCCAGGCCTTAGATCATGAGCTCACTGAGCCTCTACAGCTCAAGTGCCTAAAACTGTCCTGGCTGGGAGCAGATATGACTCATGCAGCTGAGCTCCTGCTCTCCACATAGGAAGTCCCAGATTCCATCCCCAACGTCTCCTAAGAACAACAACAAAAAAGAAAACAACAAGCAGACAAACAAAAAAACCAACTCAGGGGAGCTGATGTGCTCAGTGGTTGAGTGCCGGCTTCTCATACGTGAGGTCCTGGGTTCAATCCCTGGCCCCGGCACCTAAAAAAAAATTGGCCTGGCTTTTTCTTAAAAAAAAAAAAAAGAGCAAGAAGAAAGACTATATAAAATTAAAGAATAAGTAGCAAAAGACTAACTAAATCATGAATGAATGAATGAATGAAGCAGCCACCAATACCTGGTTCCTTTGCTGCTTCTCATCAAGTTGTCCCTGAAGGAGATGAGCAATTTATTGAGGAAATTGTTTCTCAGTACAAAAGCAATATGTGATTGTATTTGTCAACCAAAGTGATGCTAATGCAAAGTACCAGAAACCTGTTGGCTTTTATAAAGGGTATTTATTTGGGGTAAAAGCTTACAGTCCCAAGGTCCTAGAGTCCAACTCAAGGTATCATAAGCGTAAGAGGTACTTTCTTATCAAAGTCATTTGCCATGTGTTGAAGCAAGATGGTGGGTGTTGTCTGCGCCGGTTCAGCCTTTCTCTTTCCTCTTAAGGTCCACTACATCCAGGGCACCCAGCTTTTCCAGTCTCAGCTGTAGGCTGGCATAGGGCTCAGCTGCGCTGTTCTCTTCAGCTACAAACTCAGGTGAATGGCTTGTCTTCTGTGTCTATGGATCCTCTTCTGTGTCTGTGGAGCTCCCTTCCTCTTTTCTTGTGCATCTGCCTCTGCCACCCTGATTGAGTGTCCATTTACATAGCCCACCAAGGGGGTGGGGACTCAACCCTGCAGACTCTAGTGACATGGTGGAATCAAAGCCCTAATCTTAACATAATCAAGTAAATGTAAAACCTGTGAATTTTTTTCAATTAAAGGTAATAGATCATAAGAAATACTACACTAAAAAACATAAAAAAACAAAAAACATAAGAGGTTCCCATATAACCCACTCCCCACTCCCCACCACATCATTTTTGTAAATCATATATTTTTGAAGATATATACATCACACAAAAAATGTTACAATAAAAAGTATAAGAGGTTCTTGTTTACCTCCTACCCCCCACCCCACTCCTCCCACACCAACAACCTCCCTCATCATTGTGGCACACTCATCACACTCAGTGAACACATTTTGGAGCACTGCTGCACCACATGGATAATAGTTTACCCTGTAGTTCTCACCCTTTGGAACAGACCAGTTAACAGGCATAATCAGGATCTCTTTTTGGAATTCATAAATAATCTCAAACTGCCACAGTGATTGATGCGAAAAACTTAGAAAATGAAAGAAAAGAAAAAAATTAGAAAACACAGAAAAGCACCAAGAAAAAGACAAGTAAAAACCACCTCTCAGAGATTACCACTGTGACATGCTTTTGGGTATCCTTACTGTCTTTGGTATGGCACATGTCACTATGTGATTATTTAACAAAAATATCATATTATTTACTGAATACTCTTTGAGTCTGCTTTTTAAAACTTAGCAATGCATTACAAATATTTTCTCATGTCAACAAATTCTTCCTCACCATAATTTCAAGTGGCACCTTAGTATTCCATCATGGATATACTATGATTTACCAAGTTCAAGAATTAATTTAAAATAAAATGTACCTGTGAAGTGAGGCTTGGACACCTGTAGTTTTTAAGTTCCATGGTGGATTTCAGCTGAAAGTCAGATTGATAGTTACCTCCCATGAAGGACTATTTTTTTCTAGAATATTCTCAGAACACACATGAGGAAAATTTCCATGCCTCAGGAACATCAGCAAACCTGGACAACATACACTCCGTTGATTCCAGGGTAAGTGTGCTGACACAGATCGCAAGATGAGAGACCCTGGGCCTCCTGTCACTGCCACAAGCGGACGTGAATTTGATTTAATGCCACCAAGGAAGCACCAACTTCATTTTTGATGAACCATTTTGAGAACTACACAGTGGATACTCTGCCAACTGAAATGATTGATTTATCATTTTTCTCTCTCTCTCCTTTCTTCAAATGGTTACCAAGATATGACAAGGAACTTGCAGCCACATTTGGGCTCAGACATAGAAGGAATCCCTACAAATTTAAAGATACATCTGAGAGAGCTCAGAGTTTATAAAATGATGTGCAGTTTAGTCAATTTGGTTTTCAGAAGATCATCCATACCAATTTCTTCTTGAGTGTAGAACAAAGGAAAGGTGATTTTTAAAAGTTTAAAACTGGTGTGAAGGGGATGGGTGAGAGTTCCTTGAAGGCAGAGTCAGGATATCTAATGTACAGTAAATGCTTGTTGAATGAATTTGTTCCTGAATGCGTGAATGAATAAACGAACGAACGAACGAATGAATTAGGGGACGGTGTCTATCCTGTTGCAAACTATACATTCCTGATAGCCTGGATGACTCTTTTTCTGTAGATTGGCTCTGCTCCTGCTTGCCAGCCCCTGCTCCCATAACTCCCTCATTGCTTAAAAATTCAAAATAGATACAGTGTTTTTATCCAGTCTTGCAACTATATGGACAGAGTGAAAAGCCCACAGAAATATGTTACCAGCCTAATCTTCCCCCAAGAGATTCCTATCACTTACAGGTCTCAAGAGCCATCTGCAAGGTCACACTAATTCATTCGTTAGAGAAGCTGTGGCTGCCTTTAAAATTGGGGCAGAAAAAAAATTTCCATTATTCTCAACTATCTGGTCTGTGACATCCCCAGCCTCTCAGCAACACGGGCCAGCTGTGACCCCTGGGCTTGCATTCCCCTTCTCCAGCTTCCTCACTTCCTTCTAAATTGCATTGCCCCAAACAGAGCTTCAGCCTGATTTACCAGCAACTGCAAAGCAAAAATTCCTCTCTGTGTATTTTGTTACTGATAAAAGCAACAAATGGCTCACTCTGCCACCAAGTTTTATCAACAATCTCTTGGCCAGTGCATGTCTCTGTGACGTCAAGGAAAATCACATCACTGCACTGGGCATTTCAAAATCGACACCTCTACATGTCACCCCATGTCCTGGGGTTTCCCTGCATGCCCAAATGTCTCCTTTGCCCTGACTTGTACTTTCACTTTTACTGCAGTTAAATAATTAGGCAAAGAAACATATACATTTATATACATAATCTCCTTTTCCACACTGAGCTCCTACAAAGTCTCAACTGTTCTCCCATTTTTATTTGTATCAAATATACATATCAACAGTGTCTGATGCTCATTTATTTACCGACATGTCCTTGAGAGCTGGGGTTCTAAAACCATAGTAGTTTTTTCCCTGTAAATTCCCAGGTGAAAAGACCCACTTCCGACTCACCTGGCTGTGCCCCTCCACACACACACACACACACACCCCACAGTCAAGCTCCTCCAAAATGGGACTAGTGTTAACAATGACCATTTCCCAGCTTTCAGAAAGATAGGCGGGGACCCTGTTTTACTTCCTGAACTATAGCTCAGGAAGGAGATGAAATAAAGAGCTACAGTTCCATAATGAAGAAGGATCCGTGTTTCCTGCCCTAGAAAGGCCATTAGGTAGAGGGACAGTGTCTTTAGGATAAGAAGACTCAGAACCAGCACCGTGCTAAATGCTTCACAGGCACAGGCTCACGTGATGTGTACTACTGCCATCTCCATTCTCCAAGTGAGGAAACCGAGGCACGGAGTTTGGGTGGCTTACCCAGGGCAGCAGCCCGTAGTGGCAGAGCTGGCATGCCGACTGACTACAGAACCAGGAGATGCCTCTGTGGGGACAGCATGATAATGACCAGACCCCAGGGAGAGGCCACCCAACGCCCCCAAGAGAAGCAGGCATGACCAGAACCACGCCACACTCTACCTCAGAAAGGGTGTCTCATGAGTTCAAGTTTCCCTTGTTCGCGACTCTTCTCAATTTACTGTCGACGTTTAGATTTAAATCAACAAACACAATAACGTTCTGTATTTATCATTTTCTCATTCTTACTGTCTCCAGGCTGGGAAGACATAATTTTCCTGATCCGCCCCAAACCGGTAATTTAAAGGCCTTTAATAGCCAAGCCATAGGTCTGCTTCAACCCAGAAGCGTTTTTCTGCAGAGACTGTGGAGGCAAAACAACCAAAAACTGGGGCAAGTTTGAGGCAGAGAGACGGGCAGTGGATAACTGAAAGAATATTAGAAGGCGGGGAGCTTCTAGGGGTTCTAAGACTGGCTTCTAGAGCATCAAGATTGTGTGGCCTTGGCGTGAAGCTACCTGTCAGGGCTCAAAAGTGAGGGGCCTGGGCTGGAGTGAATCCCAGGGCTCCTGCCCGTGTTTGAATGTTGCGGGTACTCTGGCTCTGACGTGCACGGAGGTGGCGCTTTGGACGGGGAAAGCTCTAGAAAGCAAGCAATTCCGACGCTCCACCATGAGGAAATAGCGCCCCCTGGTGTCAGAAGATCCTCCTGACACCCTCCCGCCTCGGCTGAAAGCAGTGACCTTGACCACTGAGCAAGTGGCAGCCTCAAGGTGATCTCCAGGCCTGGTAGAAGGTCGAGAGAAGAGGTCTGTTCCCAGAGGTGAGCAATCAATTTCCTCAGTAAGGGTTCTAAACCCAGCTGCCTTCTGGATTCCAGAGATCCGTGCTGCAGACCCTCCTAACACAGCTTAATCCAAAGACCTAAAAATTAGCACCAAGTCCTTGAAATAGTTACTGGCACACACATTTTACTAGCTCTGTTCCCCAACCCATAACAGATGCAACAAATCCCATGTACGGACAGATTAAAGGAATACGGTCGCATGGGACCTGGACTTCCATGTCCTGGAACCTACATTTCTTTCAACCTACATTTTTCCCTTGTTCAAAACCGGATCTATTGAGGCTCAGGGGCCTCTGCTGATTGTCAGAAGAACCGTGTGGAAAGCTGCTGAAGTCATTGTCCCTTTCTGGGGGGTTAAACCAAAAGATAAGCTACTTGTGAAAGAAGGAAGCTGGAGACTTCTTCTGCCAGCCTGTGCCCTAAGACATGTCACCCTGTCCTGCCATAACGGGTGCATGTACCGTTGCTAACGTGAGCTCAGAGGAGAAAAGAGCAAAAAGAAAGGAGAGGAAGAAGCAGAATTTACCCTGAGAGAGATAAGCACATGAATCCTGCAAACATTTGCTAAGACCTTTCAGGGTGATAAAATATAGTGGGGGGCTTATTAATAACTGCCCAGTGCCCTAAGCTAAGCCCCGCTTCCTAGGCATTCTGCAGAGCCGGTGGTGTTTGCATTGAAGCTATCTTTGGGTGGGACCTTGGAAGTCCCCCAACTCCTCACTGTTTCATGGAGTTTGTCAACTTGAAGCAATTACCTTTCACGTGACAAGCGGGAGTAGCTCTCCTTACGGTTCACTGGACTTATCAAGGGACCAGAGCTTGACATCCTATTTTTTTTCTGATTACAGAAGCAACACATGTTCACTATAGAAAACCCAGATGGCAGTTTGCAGTTTCTCATCAGGTCATTTTTTTACAGGTCATTACATTTTGAAATTTTCATTTTTAACGGCTGCTTAATATGCTATCTTAAAACCCTTTCTCTTAGAGTCAGGCATTTGTTCCCAATTTACTGCTGTGTTAAAGTATGGGCAATGAACACTTGGTACATCAGGCTTCATCTAGATTTTTTTGAAGTTTTATTAATTTTTAAATGTATTCTTTTATTATTTATTTATTTTATTAGAGTAATTATGAGTTTACAAAACTATCGAGCATAATATACAGGATTCCTGTACACCACCCCTGGGCCAACAGCTTGCATTGGTGGGGAATATTTGCTACAATTGATGACAGCACTTTTTAGAATTGTACTATTTTTTTTTAAGTTATTTCTTTTTTTTTTAAATTTCTCTCCCTCTCCCCCCCACCCCGGTCGTCTGTTCTCTGTGTCTATTTGCTGCGTGTTCTTCTTTATTCGTTTCTGTCGTTGTCAGCAGCACGGGAATCTGTGTTTCTTCTTGTTGCATCATCTTTTTGTGTCAGCTCTCTGTGTGTGCGGAGCCATTCCTGGGCAGGCTGCACTTTCTTTCGCGCTGGGCAGCTCTCCTTATGGGGTGCACTCTTTGCACATGGGGCTCCCCTACCCGGGGACACCCCTGTGTGGCACGGCACTCCTTGCACGCATCAGCACAGCGCATGGGCCAGCTCCATACGGGTCAAGGAGGCCCAGGGTTTGAACCACGGGCCTCCCATGTGGAAGACGGATGCCCTATCTACTGGGCCAAGTCCGCTTCCCTTGTACTATTTTTTTTTTTAACAGTACTTTCCTTTGTTACGATTGATGAATAATGTTCAAAATAGTTCTATTTAACGTTCATTATTTTCATTAGGTGTATTTTTCCCACCCTATTATTACCACCTTGTATTACTATCATACATTTGTTATATTTCATGAAAGAACCTTCCTATACTCATATTATGAGCTATAGTCCATCATCTACAATAGGGAAATAAGGTTCACTGTTATAGAGTTCTGTGCTTTATCTTTTAATTTTAATTCTAATAATATATATATCCTAAATTTTCCTCTTTTAACCACATTCACCTATATAGTTCAATGCTGTTGATTACACTAACAATAACATGCTACCATCATCGACATCCATTTCCAAACCTTTACCATCAGACTAAATAGAAATTCTCTACAAGTTAAGCACCAACCCTCCATTCTCTAATCCCCTGGTAATCTATATTCTATATTCTAACTTTATGAGCTTTCTTATTATAATTAATTCAAAACAATGAGATCATACATTATTTGTCCTTTTGTGTCTTTCTTATTTCACTCAACATAGGGTCCTCCAAGTTCATCCATGTTGTCGCATGCATCAGGACTTCATTCTTTTTACCACTGAATAAAATTCCACTGTATGTTATAGATCACAATTTTGTTTATCTCTTCGTTGGCTGATGGACACTTGGGTTGCTTCCATCTTATGGCAACTGGGAATAACGCCACTATGAACATCGGAGTGCAAATATCTGTTTGAGTCCCCGCTTTCAATTCTTCTGGGTATATAACTAGTAGAGGGATTGCTGGATCAAGCCGTAATTCTATACTTAGCTTCCTGAGGAAATGCCAAACTGTTTTCCATGGTGGCGGCTGCACCATTTCACATTCCCATCAGCAATGAATGAATGTTCCTATTTCACCACATCCTCTCCAACACTTACCACTTTCTGTTGTTTTTGTTTAATAGTGGTAATTCTAGTAAGTGCGAAATGATTTCCCATTGTGGTTTTTATTTGCATTTCCCTAATAGCTAATGGTGTTGAGTATCTTTTCATGTGCTTTTTAGTTCTCATCCAGATTTTTGACTAGAGGAATTTTAGAACGGTTCTTACTGGGTCAAAGGGAAAGTCACTTCATTTTTTGAAAGCACATGCAGTTGAGAATCTCAGGACAGCTCATTGCTAATTTTTGTGCCAGTATATAGTACATCCACAGAGAAAGTAAAACAGAGAGCTATATTTGTTTTGAACTGAAAGTCTGCATAAAGCATAAAAGTAGTGATTAGATGTCTGGATTTTGCTCCCGGTATCTCTCTGTTCTGTGGCCCTTTGACTCCCTCGGCTTCAGCTGTTTAAATAACTAATTATTAACCAGTTTAAGTCTATCCAGGGGCCCAGGGAAAGTGCTAAAACAGCCGAGTGTTAAGCCTTTTCCCTTCTTATATGGGACAGCATTCGTTTTTCATTTCCAAATTATCTATTCTTGCATAGTGGGTGTGGCCACTACTCAGCTAGGAAATCGCAGCTGGTTTAGTCCTCTTGAGAGTTTGCAGATGGGGCCCTGGCCTGTCATTGCAGCTTAAAGCGAGATTTCGGTAGGTGCCATCAGAGTCCAAGAGCAAGCAGGGTTGATGAGGACATCAGGTTTCAGTACTTCTTCAGTGTTTCTCAGTGAGTCCACATCTCTAAGATGTACACCACATCTGCTGGCATTGAAATTCCATGCCCAGAACTACCTTCTGCCCGATTCCCTCATTCATTTAGTCAGGGCAGCCAAAGAGACCGAGTTTGGCAGTGGCCTGGGTTTGACCCAACTCTGACAGTTCCTAGATGAGCTGCCTAAAGAAGATCAGAGTTTTGTCATCTATAAAATGGTGGAATACCAGGCCTACCTACATCTTAGAGTTACCCTGAGGCTCAAAATAAAAATGAAAACCATATATGTTTGCAACTACTTAATAAACCATAAAACTCAAGCCATAAACTACCACTTTGGCAATGTGCAAGGGGCCCAAGCAGGGTGAGGTAAACACAAAGAAAATAGGGCATCTCCCCCTGCTACACAACCTTCAATTTACAACTTAGTTAAAATTAATTGCCAATGCAATAGAAAGTCTAGTTTCCCCAAGCTTATTGGATCCTGGGATTTTTGAGTTGTATTGCATCTGTCAATATCCACATTTCGTGAATATAGGTTTTGTGGTTTAATTTCACATAGGATGTAAGGTTCTGGAAGGGAAGCTGGAACTTGTATCCTGTGGTACCCTAAGGCATAGAATAGCTGCCTACACATAGAAGGTGCTTAATAAAATGTGTTGAATAATGAATATACTTTCCATTAGGATTATTCAAAAACAGTCTCTGAAATAAGTTTGCAAATTGGAGTGAAACAAGCATTTTCATGTACTGCTCGTGAAAGTGAAATTGATTAAAATTTTTGAAAAGCAACTTGGCTTCATGTATCAAAAGCTTTTTAAGTGCTCATACCCTCTCCTCAAGGCATGCCAGTTCTGGAAATCCATCTAAATATAAATTATCCTAAATATGAAAAAAAAAAAAAAACCGTTTATATCTAAAAATGCTCAATGTGGAAATGTTTAAAATACTAAAAAATAAAATAAAATTGGAAGCCCTCTGAATTATGTTTTAAAAATCATGGAATGATTAAGTTACGGAATACCCATTTGATTATTCTGCAGCCATTAAAATTTTATAACTTGGACTTGTGTTTATATTATAAACATGTATTCACAATCCACATACGATTTAGTGTCCTTTTTTTCCTCTTCTATTAAGGAAAAAGGCAAGACACTAAATTGTATGTGGATTGTGAATATGTCTACTTGCAATAAAAATAAACAAAATAAAAAATTAACATTATTGAGTGCCATTCAAAGTACTTTACCAATATTAACTTCTTTATTTTTCCTAATCATCCATAAGGCAGATATCAATGTTATAATATGTGCAACCACTTTATAGATGAGAGAAAACTGCATAATACATGATTTATATAATTGGGCAAAGAAAGCGATTCAAGCCTAGACAGTGTTTACATAATGGGCACTGCACAATACTGCCTAGAAAAAAATATTGGGAGGCAAAATACCAAAATACTGACAATGGATGCCTTTGAAGGACAAGGGAGGAAGAGAGGGCAATTACATTCCTTCTACTTTTCTGCATTTTTACAAGTTTTCTGTAATCATGTGAAATTGTACTGTAAAAAGGGTAAATTAATGAGTAAATCTGTGTTCCTATCATAGATCTGAGCAGAACATCTCTTAAACTATTGACGCTAGAGCCCCATTTTTACCACCGATGCTCTCCCGCCAATTCTCTTCTCTAAGGAAGGGAAAAGTAGAGCACACTCCATTTAAAGGGAAATGGGTTAAAGACATGTTTTTAATAAATGCAGAGACACTGGCTAAGGCGAGCCTGAGGGTCAGTGTCACATTTACTCAAATCTCCATACTCGTATTTTAGGTTCGATTCTCGGATAATCATCCAGAATCACGAATTTAGACACCAGAAACTCACACGACCTCCAGAGCAACGCTATGGACTGTACTGAGGTGAGATGAAGAAGGGGGAAATGCAGGGCATACAAGGCCCAGGTGTTGGGGAGCCAGTGTGCGCTGCTGGAGCTGAGAGGACGGTTTTTATATTTTGTTTTGTTGTTGCTAGTGAGGAATGTGAAATGGACAAATGACACCATATTTATCTACACGTAAATTTAACTCTTAGGAACAGTAAAACCATTTACTGTAAGGGATTTTCTTTTCAGGTACCATCTGAGTCCACTAGCTCCACGTCCGGATTCCAACCCTTACCACCCTCTTTCGAGAACTACAGCTCCCAACCGCAGAGAGGTCACTGCGCATGCGGTCTGACGATCTGCGCCTACATTTCCCAGCAGACCTAGCGCTTGGGCCGGCGGAAGCGTCCTTCCCTCTTCCGATTCGGCTTTGACCTACAGCTGCCCGGGAGAAGATGGCCGCCCCAGCAGCGTCAGGCCTCTCCCGGCAGGTGAGAGAACGGTGTTCCTGAAAGCTAGCGGGAGAGTCCCTCCCAGGGGGACCAGTACCAGATCCCCACTGCCGGCGTGCGAAGCCACGGCTGAGGAAGCGAGGTCGCGGGGCTGTACGCATGGGGGCGACGCAAGGCAGCTTTTGGCGCCCCCGTTTTCCCCCGAGACGCCCGCGGGGTAGTCGGAGCGAAGCTGCTCGTGCCGAGATCGTAGCGTCCTCCTGGCTGGTTTGCGGGGCGCAGGAGAGGGAGGCTGGGCTTCCCTGGACTTCGAGGAAAGGACACAGCCCACACCCAAAATAATCTTCCTTTGCCATTGTGATGAAACCTACTGTCGGGTCAATAGCTATGCTAAGCAATATTTGCAAAGCACGTTTCACGTTTTTCTAGAAAGCAAGACTAAGTTTTAACCGAGTTGTCCTTAACTGTTCAGTCAGTAAGTGATCGAGCTGAGATTCGAACCCAAAGAGCTACACAGAAGACGAGTTGGGGGTTGGGGGGCGGAGGGGGCGGAGAATGTGTGTCCCTTATACTGCATCTCACCGTGATGTTTCACGTGTCATGTTTTCCCGTAAACGTTAAGAATAAAAAGTCTTAATCCTCACAACTCAGTTTTGATAAAGTACTCTCCAGAGCTGTAAGGATTTGAAGGTGACCCGCGCCCTTGCAGGTGCTTTTAAACTATAGATTCAATTTCATTTCTTTAATGAGCAAGAAACCATCTCTCACAACTAGGGCCTGTTTCCTGTGAAGTTTAATTTGTTGGAATACTCAAGGGATTAATCTTATTTTCAGGTATCATTTGGATTTCTAAGAAATACAACTCTTGTAACTCATAATTGGAATTATCACAGTTTTATTAAAATCCTGTTTAAGGGGTGGTACAATAAGTGTCAAAATCCTAAAGTTTTTGGATTTTTTTTTTTTCCTTTTCTTTTTTTTGGAAACGTGCAATTCATCAAAATTTGTGTTTTCTCTCTGGTACCTGATATGCTGACCTCAGTCCCTTCTTAGCAAATTAGGAAGTTAGTGGGAAGGTGACTTCCCAAGCAACTTGGGATGATTCTCAGTGAGGAAACTTATTCCCAGTTCATAAAGAACAACTCAGCTCATATAACATATGTGATGGTAGGAAGAAACATAAATCATTTAAAAGTCACGTTTAGAATTTGTTTATTGACTAGTTAAAGGCAGAAACCCTTCAAGTAATCTTGTTTGATCCGTTTTCCTTTATTTCAAAGGTACGATGCTTCAGTACATCTGTGGTCAGGCCATTTGCCAAGCTTGTGAGGGTATGTTCATTTACATATTTTTGTAATTGTAAAGGAGATGAAAATGACTCAAACAACAGTATAGCTTCCTTGTGGGTTTTTTGTAGTGTGACTTTTTAAACCTTTTCTACTTGATTCTGGTTCTCAAAATGTGGTAATGTGATGCACAGGGTGGGGAGGAGAACAAGGTTGAGTGTGATTGACTCATGCAGCACCGTTAAATAAGAGAACTTACATAGTCCTCATTACAGTGATGAGTAGTAGTAGCTGTTCCCACTTTACAAAAGGGTAAGTTGAGGTTTTGGGAAACCAACCCAAAGTTTCTCATCTTGGTCTTGGAGCTGGCACTGGAACTCTTTTTCATTCAAAGCCTAAGCTTTTCTGCCCTACGACCATACAGCACCGCTGAGCATATGCAGTCATAAATTGATGGTAGTGTATGGGAAAGGCCTGTAGTTGATTGTGGCAAGTAATTCAAGCATCAGGCACTGAGGAAATTGCTAAACAGCTTCATTAAACTGAACATTGATGGGGAGGCTCCTAAAGGGGGAATTTATAGTATTATTGTGAAATGAATAAAAGTGTACTTTTATGTATTTCATCATCATCTGTTTTCTGGATCTAACATGTTCAAACTGCCTTCATCAATGTTAAAAACCTCCCATACTGAGAATAGATAAGCTGTTGAGTTCAAACGAACTGTAAGCTCATCTGAAAGTAATTGAGCCATAGGAAATTATAGCTGGAAAGGACTGGAGACACTGGGTCATTTAAACTCCTCATTTTAGATGAGGAATTGGAGTTTCAAAGATTGAGTGAACTGGCCAAGGAAGCATCCCTAATTTGTTTGAGAATTGCCACTTAGGACAGCTCTTTACTAACATACATAAACTTAAATGCTAAAAGATGTATTTTAAAACTTATAAACCTCTAAATCTGCTACTTGACAGTATTATATTGTCTTAACTGATTTTCCTATTTCTTTCCTCCCCCACCCCACCCTTTTTTTTAAAGCCACCTATTCAAATATATGGTATTGAAGGTCGCTATGCTACTGCTCTTTATTCTGCTGCATCTAAACAGAATAAGCTGGATCAAGTAGAAAAGGAGTTGTCAAGAGTAGCAGTAAGTAGTTTTCTGGTTCATTATATGTTAAGTTCCCCTTTGTACATTTTTTCCATTTGGTTATTTGACTATTCCTCTATAATGAGAAATACTCGAAGAGAACAATCAAGGAAAAAGTTTATTTCCTATAAAGGAGTTAATAATAATATCTGGTAAGTATTGTTATTCTTAAACAATGGTGTACAAATTATAGGAACAGACAGATACATAAAAAGTTACTGGGCGGCAGACTTGGCCCAGTGGTTAGGGCTTCCGTCTACCACATGGGAGGTCTGCGATTCAAACCCCGGGCCTCCTTGACCCGTGTGGAGCTGGCCCATGCGCAGTGCTGATGCGCGCAAGGAGTGCCCTGCCACGCAGGGGTGTCCCCGCGTAGGGGCCCCGCGCGCAAGGAATGCGCCCTGTAAGGAGAGCCGCCCAGCGGGAAAGAAGGTGCAGCCTGCCCAGGAATGGTGCCGCACACACGGAGAGCTGACTGAACAAGATGACGCAACAAAAAGAAACACGGATTCCCGTGCTGCTGACAACAACAGAAGCGGACAAAGACACAGCAAATAGACGCAGAGAACAGACAACCAGGGTGGGGGGGAGAAGGGGAGAGAAATAAGTAAATAAATCTTAAAAAAAAAAAAACAGTTACTAATACTAGGAACCAAGAGTTTGGGGTAAGCAAAAAGATACAAATGTAAAAACTCTTCAGAAGAGAATTTAAAAGTTGCCTTTAAGAGCCTTTGCTCCAGGTATTTCCAAAGTAGTCTTCAAAATATATTTTTGTTTTACTGGAAAGTCATCTTTTTTTTTTTCTTTTTTTGATTTATTTATTTTATTTATTTCTCTTCCCTCCCCCCACCCCCACCCTGGTTGTCTGTTCTCTGTGTCTATTTGCTGCGTCGTCTTTGTCTGCTTCTGTTGTCAGTGGCATGGGAATCTGTGTTGTGTCAGCTCTCCGTGTGTGTGGCACCATTCCTGGGCAGGTTGCACTTTCTTTCGCACTGGGTGGCTCTCCTTACGGGGCGCACTCCTTGCGCATGGGGCTCCCCTACGCGGGGGACACCCCTGCGTGGCAGGGCACTCCTTGCGCGCATCAGCACTGCGCGTGGGCCAGCTCCACACGGGTCAAGGAGGCCCAGGGTTTGAACTGCGGACCTCCCATGTTGTAGACGAACACCCTAACCACTGAGCCAAGTCTGCTGCCCGGAAATTCATTTTCTTACCATGCCTTTTCCTTGGTTTTGTTTTACTCCCAAGATGTGAGGGAGGGAAATGACTGAACAGCATGCTGGGCATCAGAATTAGTGAAGGTTTATAAGCTTCGTCATGCTAATACAGAGCTGATGAAGAAATACTGTGAGGCTACGGGAAAGTTTATTTTTACCTTTTTTTTTTTTTTAACACTAGAAAAGTAAATAAACAATTAACAAAAGCCTACTATGTGACTTAAATAAGAGAATCTCCTTTTCAATTTCCATTGACTTTGGTGGTTAACAAGTTTCCCTGAGTTGGTTTTTTCGTTTGTTTTGCTTGTTTTTGTTTTTTCAGGAGGCACTGGGAAAAGAACCCGGAACTCCTGCATGGGAGGCAGGTGCTCAACCACTTGAGCCACATCTGCTCCCTCCCCCTCCTTTTGCTTTCTAGCTGCCACCTCTAGCAATGAGTTAGTTCTACATTAAGGAAGGTGAGGGAGACAGTCTCGTATATATTTTTTCCAGAGAACGTTTTGTTCTTCTTTGATTTTGTGTTTTAAGAATCCTTATATTTTTAATCTACCTATTTCTAAAGATATTTTTTATCTTTTTGAAAAAAACTCACAAGCTGGTTGTATAGAATAATGCTTATGTTTTGTTCATTTTTTTTTGTTTTGAGCTTTTATTGGAACTTGTTCCAACAGAATATTTTTAATTCTTTCCTTTCTTTATACAGTCATCTCTGTAGATAATACATAAGGTGTGAGTTGATTCGCCAAACCCTTACTTATGATCCTCAAAGAGCCAGTAGGCCTGGCCCTATTGTACTGCTTAGGGGAGGGGTTAGCAAGAGCACTGGGATCTCACAGTGGCAATCCTGGAGGTGATGGGTGCTGCCTGCTACTCGTCAGCTAATGCCCATTAAACCTGAACACTGCTGTTCACAAAGGAGGAAATTACTTTGGTTGTCTACATTAGAAGAAGATTTGACTGGAACCTGGAAATCAGATAAGACTTGGAGAAATAGAAAGGAGACAATTAGTTTAAGATACCTTATATAGTGGAAATTAGCATTGGGGGGCCCCAAAAGGAAAGAGTGGCTACTACAAGGTGTTCCATTAACTCTGACACTGGATGATATAGCACAGATAGATGTGAAACCTGAAAAACTACATAACCCAAATACCAGAATGCTTTTCATCTGAACAACCCTGCAATTTTTATTGGAAAATGTCATTTCTTTTGGACCATTTGAGCAGAAATTTTAGTCTGAGATGGCAGTATATAGCAAGTAGTCACTTTCCTTATTGTGATGGATCAGAGACCATTAGGATTCTGGCCAGGAGCCTGGTTGAAGGTGCTAGCCAAGTAATCGAAAGGATTCTAGAGGTGTACAACTGAAAAGTGCCCAGTTGCAAATAGTTGGTTGGTAGATCTGTAATTCCAGGCTGATGCTAGGGGGAGCAAGGTGGTGGAACCTGTGTGTGGTCACTGAATTCAGACATTAGTGATTTAACAACATGGAAACAGTGACTCTCCCATGGTATGTGCACTCCCATTTTTTGTCCACTTCCTTTCCCAAACACCTTGAGGCTGTACTGGAAACACCAGAGGAGGCTCTCAGAATCTGGGTTGATTCTCCCAGAGCATATATGGGGCAGAACAGAATCGGCTCTGCCTGGGGCAAAGAGGCAAAGGGAATGGCGAAAGAGGCAGACTTTGCAGATAAAGCATCTTATTTATGTCTGCACTAAAGGGATAGCATTGTCTGATGCATCCGCTTAGTGTTGGGGAAAACTAGAGTGTCGCAGATTAAGTATGTTAAAATGTGATTGAGGGAAGCGGACTTGGCCCAATGGATAGGGCATCCGCCTACCACATAGGAGGTCCGCGGGTCAAACCCTGGGCCTCCTTGACCCATGTGGAGCTGGCCCATGCTCAGTGCTGATGTGCACAAGGAGTGCAGTGCCATGCAGGGGTGTCCCCCGCATAGGAGCCCCACGTGCAAGGAGTGCACCCCGTAAGGGGAGCCGCCCAGCATAAAAGAAAGTGCAGCCTGCCCAAGAATGGTGCCACACACATGGAAAATTGACACAACAAGATGATGCAACAAAAAGAAATACAGATTCCCGGTGCCACCACTGATAAAGGATAGAAGCGATCACAGAAGAACACACAGCAAATGGACACAGAGAGCAGACACCTAGAGAGAGGGAAGGGGAGAGAAATAAATTTAAAAAAATAAAATTTAAAAAAATGTGATTGACATCACTCGGCTGCTTTTTCTATAAGCTTTCTTGAACTGCAAAAATAAATGTAAGAAATTTCGTAACATGTTCCTTCTAATGTGTTTAAGTGTGTTTTGTTTTCAAAAACTAATTTTATCTTGTATAAAATCATGGTGTGCAGTGTATTCTTAAAAGCAGAGATTATTATAAAAAAATTTTTCATATATATTTTGTGAGTGCTAATTTAATTCATGAAATGCCTGATTCATAAGAAAGTATGTGTATGGCAGCCCTGGTGATTGGTGCTCTAGAATTAAGAAATGATTTTTTGGTACTTTTAGCAACTTCTGAAGGATCCTAAAGTGGCTGTGTCTATCCTGAATCCCTATGTAAAGCGATCCCTTAAAGTGAAAAGCCTAAATGACATCACAGCAAAAGAGAGGTTTTCTCCCCTCACATCCAATCTGATCAGTAAGTATTAGAACTTCTTCATTTGAAATCTTCTAACTTTGCTTCTCGAAATATGCTGTGTGGACCAGGAGCATCAGCATCACCTGGTAGCTTGTGGAAATGAATCTCAGGACTCACCCCAGCCTCCTAACTCAGAATCTGCATCTTAACTAGATCCCCAAGTGAACGTTTGCACAGTAAAGTGTAAGGAGAACTGTTTAAAGGATATTACAACTGTTTAAAGGATATAAGTGTGTCTACTTGCAGAGTCAGTAGTTTCAGCCCTGTAGAAGACTGGTGGCATTCATACCAAAAAATGACAGTGGCTGTACCTCTGTCATTAAAGACATTTGCATGTTTTGCTTAGATAAGCAAACTGGCACCTTTGTATTGCTTTTCCAACCCGCATGGCCAAATCAAAATATGAGTTCCAAAGGAAGTGTACTCGTGTCGTCATCTTTGGTTAGAGATGGTGTTAATTTGGGAATCTGTGATGCCAATATGCAAATCAGATTGCAAGTTTAGTCCAAGTCTATTGCAGATCTATGTGGGTGAGCCTTCTCCCCTTTATTAGTTTAAATGCTCATCAGTACAGTTTTTTTAAACTATATATTTTTTAAATAAATTGTATCTATTCACATTCTTAAAGGATGTTGAAAATGGTCTTTAAAGGCCGCACACCTAAGTTTGCTTTTGGGTGAATGTATCTCATGAATCACCTGTTCAAGTGAGCTTCATGTTCCTGAGAGACCTTCACTTTCCCAGATTTGCTTGCTGAAAATGGTCGCTTGAGCAATGCCCCAGGAGTCATTTCTGCCTTTTCTACCATGATGAGTGTCCACCGTGGAGAAGTACCTTGCACAGTTACCACTGCCTCTGTAAGTAATGGTTGTGGCTGCCGCGTTCACCTTGGCATTACTTGTGTCACATTTTGCAAAAAGTAAAGGAGTTAAAAAGGGGGGGGCTTAAAAAAAAAAAAAGCCAAGATCAAGAAATTGGGAAAGGGGATTTGTGGTCACTTGGTAGCTTTGTTTTCATTCTTACACTGTCTTCTGTGAACCTCCACTTTGGAAAGGCCAGTGTGTATCTGATTGGTCCTTCTGTAAACATTGATTATCCATAAGAACCATAGACTTGTTTAAAGAACATTAAAATGTATAAGAAAATAGCAGTTTATGTTCCATTAGAGGGTGGAGTTGGTGTGTAAATACCGCATTAAGTAGTTTACTGAAACTAGGGTTTCTAACTTTCCATTTCCTGTGGAGGTGAAGGGGAGGCCAGGTGGGGCTGTTTGATCTTTTTGACTGAGATGGGACTATAATAATAGCTGCCGTTTATTGAACCCTGCCATACACTGGGTACTTCATAATTCATTATTTTGTTTAATACCAGACGATCCATATGAGGGAGAAATATAAATAGCCTTATATTGCAGATGAGGAGACTGATGCCCAGGAATTGGAGTAACTTGCCCAAGTTCACACAGTGGGACCAGGATTTGAACACAGGCCCTGCTGTCTCAGAAGCCCATATTCCTTAAACTACCCTACATTGCCTCCCCAAAAATAGTTTGGATGTTTGGTATTTTCTTTCTACTATAGTTCAAACAAAATAGGAAAACAGCATGTAGGGCTTAAATGTCTGCCTAGAGTATCTGGATTTACTTGGAATGCCCAGCACCCAACCTCATCTAGAAAAATAGCTCTAATGTTCAAAGATGTTTTAACTCTCCAAAACAGCAGTTTTAAAGGGACATTTTAGCCCATAATATTAATACATATTTACACATTTGTTGCTCAACATTTGATGCCAAATAGTTGGCACCCCAAAACATACCCATGCCCAACTGAGAATCACCCTGCTCAAATGTCTGCAGGGAGCCCCACACGGCTTGTGCTGGGCAGCATGGCACAGGGGAGGCAGCAGGTGGTCGCACCGTCATTGGCAGAACCCTGGGGCAGGGCACTTTTCAGTTATTATGAGGACATGACAGTTTTTAAGGATGTTTATTGTTGTAAAATGTTCTAAGATCATTGGTTGCTAATTTGCCATTGGGACTACTGGATAAAAGAATTTTCTAATGTTGAAAAAAAAATTATACTGTGGTTGATGATTAGGGACACAGGCTTTAGAGATACATGGCCTGATTTCAAATATCAGCTCTAATCCTCACTTGCCTTGGGCGAGTTTCTAAGCCTCTCTGTTTCCTCACATGGAAAATGGAAATCATAACCTGCCTCACGGGGCTGTCCAGCTTAAAGGAGACGATATGTGTAAAATGCCTAGCACAGGCTAGTGCCTGATGCTTGAACACATATAAATGGAAGGTCTGTATATACTTCAGAGTTCTTGAACCTCTCTAGTCTCAGCAAATAATGTTTTGATTGGACACTGATAGACTTTCAGCACCAGCACCCCCAGAAAGACCTTATTAGATCTTTACACAGGTGTAAAGGCTTTTTCTAACTTTTGGACTCTTGAATGAGGGGTAGGGAGGTAGAATTTGTGATAGGTGAAAGGCTCTTGCTTCAGCAGCCCTCTTGGTTATCTCACCTGACCACCTGAACAGGAGTAAGTTGAGGCAGAGAGGAGAGCGAACAATCTGGACATTCAGGGGGCTTGCCCTACACGAGTAGGTTACGGAGCTGTGCTGACTTCAGGAGCAGGCTGTGCCCGACTCTCAGAGAACGGCCTGCTAGAGCTCCAGGGAAACTTAAGGTCGTGGGGAAATAGCAGGCTGAGAGGACAGGCCTGCTGCTCCTGCACTGGGAGGCCTGCACCTGGAGGCAGTGTGCACATCAGGGTGTTTACTTCTTAATCACTTCCACTGCCACAGAGCAGAGCCGGGTAGGGGTGCCATCTCTGGGCAGTAAAGGAACCATTGCTCATGAGTACCCAGGCCGAAGCCAAGTGGACACTGTGGGGCAGCTCCTGCCAAGTCCCCAGGTTCTTAACACAGGATTCGCAAGGCCTGCCAGGGTGGTGTGTGCCGGGGGTACTGTTTTCCTTTACCTCTACTATGGAAAGTTTCTATTTTGTTTTATCTATATTTAAAGGATGGTTTTGTCTCTTTTAGCCTTTAGATGAAGCTACTCTTTCTGAATTAAAAACAGTCCTGAAGAGTTTCTTAAGTAAAGGCCAGGTATTGAAATTGGAGATTAAGGTAGGTTTTTAATCATTTATGTATGGTATGTTCCTTTGGGTTATTTGAAACTTGAAATGTCTGTAGAAAGTACTTATGAAAGATTCGATATGATTGTATACTAATTTGCCTGTTGTGGAAATTTTATATTTGTTTTCAGTTTAAATGCTCTAATTCCATTCAGTTTTCACATCAGTCTTTTTCTAGATGTAAATATAACATAACATTTATGTAGCACATTAAGACTTTATGAAGTACTTTTTCATCTATTCAATTAGTGAAATAATATCAGTGTGTTTTCACTTTTCCAACCTGTTTTCTTTCCTAGACTGATCCGTCAATCATGGGTGGGATGATTGTCCGTATTGGAGAGAAGTATGTTGATATGTCTGCAAAAACCAAGATTCAGAAGCTGAGCAGGGCTATGCGGGAGATATTCTGAAAGTGCTGATTTTCTGTCATCAGTGAAAATTCCTAAATTTGGAGCAACAATAAAAGGCTTCCTAAACAGACCCTCTATGTTTACTGGCTTTTAAAGTAGACATGCAGGGAGCCTTATTTTTTAATTTCCCCAGCTTAAAAGTTAAAAATCGCTTTTGGTTGGAAAATTGATTTGCGTAATTTATTCTTAGGAATTTGTGGAAGTGTGTTTCCATTAGGAAGAGTTGTTATATTTATTGAGCACTAGCCAGTACTGGATGCCATTCACTGCTCTCTTACCTTGTGTCCTTGGCCTCTGAGCCCAGAGCTTGGGGAGGGGCTGAGCTTGCAGGTGGAGTTAAGGTACCAGGGAACCCAGAACTCAGCAGGCCCTCATCTTGGAGCTTCAGCTGATGGTTCCCACCTGTCGTCAAGGTGTGAAAGTGGTTTTCCAGGCCCCTAGCACCCAGGCTCGTCAGATAATGATAGCAGGGTCAGGCTGTGCCGCTTCATGCCAGATCTGAGAGCCTCCCTGGTGAATGGGTAAGTCCCCATTGCTGTGTCCTTAAGGGCCAGTATCAGCCAGCTGTATTGGGTCTGCCAAAAGTATTTAAAACAGGCTGCCTTTTGTTCACCCGATTGTTGTAACAAGTGGTAAATACGTCCATCCAGTGCATTTTGACTTATTTAGGGCCCAAGATCACTTATCGTAGAATACTGCTCTCTCTGGTATCTTAATAAATATAAAGGGAGCAATGCTTTTAAAGGCTTTGGAGAGATTCTGACACCCACCCCTCAAAAAAAATGTTCTCATTCTAGGTTTGAGAATCTAGAAAAATCTAGAGTCTAAAAGAAGTTACTCTGCTACCTTCATTATCTTCAAGCCCAAGCTCATTGGAAGCAGATGTCCAAGTCAGAACTATGCACTTAGTAAGAGAAGGCAGCGGAACAGCAGGTTCCTGACCTAGCTAGCCCAGCCCCCGTGAGTGTCCTCTTAACCAAGAAAGGACCAGCAGATTCACTTCGGAGCCTGCAGCCTTGGGAAGTCCTAGGGTTTTCTTCCTCACTGGAGGCGGCATTCCAGGAGAAAGTGCACTGACTGTTAGAAGTCACTGCTTTTTGGCTGAACTTCTGCCTACCAGTCCTGCCAGTTCTCTGAGGCTTTCCAGCCACCCAGCAGGCTGGGGATGGGGCAGGCAAAAATGTGATCAGAGGCTCTGTTTCTACAGGCTGGGAGCCAAGCATGAAATAAAATTGCCTGAAGGGATTCTTTTGAGTGAATTACCCAGTACGTGTGTGGCCTCAGTGACTTAAGATTATAGTCTTTCCCTCCCTGCAAGGTGCTCAGCTTGTACTGTCACAGCCAGAGTAAACAGTGCACTTGGTAACCCTTTCCAGGGTGATCCCAGAGTGACCCAGTGGAGGGCAGGGACCACATTTAAAATAGTCATTACGGGTCAGGCCCTGCACGTGGAACTGTTCCCGCGCCCCCAGAACAATCCATAAATAGAAGGCAACAAAACATGCCATGAGCTGAGTTTCGACATTGACTTTGGCTGCTGTGCCCTCTGAGAGGCAAGAAGCCTCATGGTTAAGAATGCCTTAGAGTCACCCACATGGAGGGTATATGTGCAAGCCTGCTCCATTGCTTCCAAGCTAGGACATGCCCTACCTTCACCTGTAAATTTGCAGGAGTGAAGTGAGATGACGTGTGAAGAGCTTGGCACGGGGCCTGACAGAGCTGTCAGTAAGTGGCGTGGTGGTTCCTGGTTCTACTACTTTTAATTTCTCTGGTCCTCTGACTCCCAAGACTGATTACTTAAACACAGCAGCTGACCCGGTCCAAACTTAACTAGGCACATGACCACCAGCTAGAGACTACACTTCCCAGGCCCCTTTGCAGCACCTGGCCATGTCACTAAGGCCCAGCAAATGGGAGAGGAGAGGCAGTGCCCCCACCCTGACGGAAATGGAATGCAGTCCTCTTAGTTTCCCCTTGTCTGGCCAGGGGCAGACAAGGGGGTGGCAGCTGCAGTAGCCACTCTCTAGGGTATGAGCCAAGGGATGCCGAGAGCAGAACCACCTGCCCAGCTTGGACCGCTGACTGGGCTGGGGACAGAAGGGAGACACAGGCAGTTGGGGTCCCTGTCACAGCAGTTCAAGTCTGGAACCTAACCTGTACTCCAGGTCCCCCCAAGACGACTCGTGGCTGGAATGAGGCCCATGCCGCACCAGATAGCATGGGTCAGATACACACCGTTAGTCACCGCAAACAAAACGTTTCTACAGACACATGACAGTTGCCATGGACAAGGTATCTTTGGGCAGCCACCTTCTAAAAATGCCTTACATCCTTCAGAATCACCTCCACAGCCTTCCTGCTGTTAAGCACAGCCCTGGCACTCTAGAAAGCGGGGGGAAGGAATGATGAAATGCGTCAAATAGAGCTTTTGTGAGATTATCAGACATGAACCCAAGACCTAGTAACTACCCAATGAGGGCTACTGAGTGAGTATCCTTGTTCTTGGGAAATGGACATGGAAGTATTAAGTGTTCAAGGAGCACAAAGTATACAGCCTACTCACAAATGTTTAGAAAATAGATTGCATAGGTATATAGACAGACTTTCAAAATGTCAAAAGTTGATAAACCTGCCTATATGCATATCCGGATAGGGAGTATATTGGAGTTCTCTATTGGTTTTGTATTATTTTTGCACCTATGCTGTAAGTTTGAAATTATTTCAAAATTATTTTTTTAAATCTATGTAGGTGAAAATTTTAAAACAACCTAAATGTGTAGACATTTCAGATTATTTAACTTATTACGGTAAATACAGGATACATTCAGACAATGGGAAACTATGAAGTCCTTAAAAATCAAGGTGTGGAAGAATAAATATAGCTGATTTTAAAAGAAGGCAAACAAAATGTAAGATAATTTAGATAAGATACATAATTTAGTAGTGTCTGACATGGGAAGTGCTCATTACATAATAGCTGCTATTACTATAAAATAGAATTAAAACAGAAAAATACAAAAGTGAAATGCATCAAAATATTAACATTTATCTTTGTATAGAAGAATACCTCTAAGTGATTTTATTTCCTTTGTATTTTTCTGTGCTTGTCACATTTTCTGAATTAACAGTATTACTTCTGTATTTAGAAGAAAATAAATGTTCTGGAATAAAATACTGCCTCAATTATGCTGGCTACTGTTTGATGGAACAGGTATCTTTCAACAGTAATTCTCAAGGAGGTGCCCTTTGTCAGACTTGGAGAAAAGTCAGTGTCTTTTGGGAAAGTAACAACAATACTGAGTTTATTTTTAAAACTTCAAATAACAACAATAAAAGGGGCATACGATATTTGTGTTTATCAAAAACTGGGCCTATTAAAAAAGGCTTTTTAAAATTTTACTACAGCAATTCAACACTGTCCTGGCCAATCAGAGAATTTAAAGGACTGTTTATGTTCAGATTAATCAGTGATGAAACAGGAAGGAATTGCCTGAAAACTAGAGCAGAAGAAAATGCTATAAATAATACAGTAAAATTCAGTGTTGGGGCTGCTCAGGGTACCCAGAGTTAAAAGTTAAGGTTCTGAAAACATGGAGTTGTTTCTGATAGAAAACCCTCCGTGGAGAGCAGGGTAAACCTTCCAAATGTCTCTGTAAGCCTTTTGCTCCTCCGCCCCTTCCCGGCCTTTCTTTGTTTCATAACACACAACCTCCCATATGCTCAGAAACACTGGTGGAGGGAAATCTGTTTCTGTTTGGTGCGAACAGTTGCCTGACAACGGCACAGTAAAGTTGAAAGGGTTTTTGGGTGTTGGGGTTTTGGTTTCTTTTTGCATGTTTTACCTGCACAGTCAACCACCTTCTATGTGTAAAAAGGAAACACTGAGGAAGAGACATCATTGGCAGGGTTATTCATTTCCTCTCTTCTGAGAAGGGAGATGGGGTGGCCGGAACCCAAAATAATCCACTTTAACAGGCTTGCCTTTTCTCATTTTATTTGTGGCTCTGTGAATTTCAACCATACAGGTCAAAATGACCAAAGAGTTGTTTTGAGGAGATTGTTCTTTTTCTGTTGATGGTAACACAGGAATAGCAATCCATACTGATCTTGTGAATGTTGTTTTTAAAAAAAAAAAAAAAAAATCTGTTACCATAATCTGAATGGGTAAAATTGAACATTTCACACATAATAAGGCGCCAAAGGAACACTCCCAACAGCAAAACTAACCTTTGTGTCTTTTTAAAAAAGAAACTTAATGTTTTGGCCCTGCTCCATCAAACCTTAGACAAATACATAGTTCTACAATTTATGATAGTGTCTAGTAACTTCTCCATTAACATTATGTACCAGACAATATAGTCTCCCTTTCACGGAAAATTAAACAGTACCATTGTTTGGCAACAGAAGTATATTACAATCAACAGGCAGCCATCGAGGGGGTATCTTGTCCCAGCCCCGGACAGGGCTGTGAGGAGAGCAACGCGCCACCAGCACGGCTGGTTACATTCTTTTCCAAACAAGTAAAGCTAAATGGGACGGCTCGCAAGTGCTGGTGGGTAGGAGCCCAGGAGCCAGGGGCCTCCCCGTTCCCGCTCCCAGCTCTCCTGCTGTCCCAGCTCAGCGGGCGTCGTGCTAAGGAAGAGGGGTCAGGGCCCGCTCCAGGTGGACGGACGAAGCTCGCCTGGTCCTGCTCACCGGCTGGAGGTGGCCCCCAGTCCCTGCTTGGGCAGAGAGAGCGCTAAACTGCCCCAATTTTGGGAATAAACTCAGTCACAGACCCACAGAGATACTTCCTCAGGGTGATTTGCAGATCATGCAGATGCCCTGACAGATTCCAGGAAGCTGCTGGAAATCACCGTCTCCCACCACCCCTGGAATCCGGAAGTCACTTGGACTCGAGGGTGCACCCAGCCCCGGCCTGGCAGAGGTCTGACGGTTGGTCGGCCTCACAAAGGCGCACACAGCAGGTCCTCTCACGCCATCGGCCCTCCAGAAACAGTAAACACTGGGCAGTGCCCCCACCCCACCAGAAACCAGCTATGTTTATGCAACTATGTCATTTCCGGCCTGCCAGGGGAGGCTGGACTCCTGAAACCTATTCTGGCTGGATCAAGTTTTGCTGGGTTTGGGGCTCCATTCCTCCTGGGTGGTCTGTCAGGATGTTTCTGGAAGCCATTCTAGAAGCTCTGTGCCCCAGATGCAGCCTGCACTAATGAGGCTCTTCTGGAAAGGGGAAGGCGAGGTGGGCCTCTTGGCCCTGGGGTCCCCAACAGGAGACAGGCATCCAGGGGGGCTGCTCCATGCTGCCTGTTTCAGCAGAAACAGTTTAACCCAGCAACCCCAAATTTCATCCTTCCACCCACCAAGCTGTGCAACAGGAGAGGATGGTGAAGATGTCCCAGGAAGACGGAAAACGCAAACTCTACAAGGGATACACGCAACCTATCCAGGAAGGGAACCGCAAAGGCTGGCCTCCCTGCCTCGTCCTGAACTCTGGTGTGAGAGCTATGACAGCCCAGATTCCAGACCAGCTGGCTAGAACGCCAGAACCCAAGGGGCTGCGGTGGCACACGGAGCTGATGCCTCCTATTCTCTCACCCTTCCTGACACAGCTCCCCTCCAGAATTTGTGATCTGTTTAAATCAATGTTGAATGAACCCAGAGGTCTCATCTGCGATCAGGGGCTTGATTTTATCACAGCACCAGCCATTTCACTTAAATACATCATATTCCCTGCAGAAAAACCGGCTTCTTTGCATTTCTAATATATGGGACTTGGATTTCTTTCTTTCTTTCTTTCTTTCTTTTTTTAAAATAAGAGAACTTTAGTTGGGTCGCAACCCTTTCCAAGTAATCTATTTAAGCATGTTCTACTCCTGGGATAGGTTTGTAAATCTTCTTTCTATGCTTTTATGCACTTAATTTTATATTCCTAAAATACTCTCCTATGCTTACAGAAAAATAATCTCTCAGTGACAAGTCACATTGTACAATAACAAGTTAAATATTTTGACCACAGAATCTGTATTAGTTTATGCAACGTTGAACAGCACTCCCTCTTACATACCATCTGTACATTGAGTCATGGACATTCCCATAAATATACAGCAGAGATTTCATAACAAACCATTTAAAGAGCACAACGTCTTCACCTCTTATAGTGGAATGCTGCCTTTTTCTTTGCTGGAAACAGCATAAAATGCAGAAGGCCAGACGCTGTGAGCTGATTATCATACACAGGACCTTTTAGTTGCAGATTGCTCACCTGTTTACATGTATGTACACATATGTTAACCATCTATCTGTACCTGTGAGGGTACAAAGCTAACTGAGCTAAGGCAATACAGCATGAGTGTCAGGGGACTGCAAATTTCTCTACCTCTGCAGGGCTGCAAAGGGCGAAGAGGAGCGGGTCAGGAGGGAGCAGATTTCAGCTTGCCAGGTCATAGCCCACAAGATCTGAAGTTGGCTTCATAGTTCAGAGAACTTGGGCTATTGGCAATGTGTTTTAAATGCATGTCTAGACGTAAATATCACCAACAAAGATCTTGCTAGAATATCTACTGTCCGACCCAGCAACTATTTAGCAGATAACGTTTTAAGGATGTTGATCTGTAAAATGTACATTAAAATGTCCATTTGCTAAAGCTAATGCTGACACAATCTTAACTAAATGCCCCTAGAAAACATTTCTGGAAATTTCAGTATTTGGAAAATTGCATTATATGTAGAAACAACCCTAAAATTTGCTATTTCATTCAAGGCCACTCAGCCAAGTCCAAGTGAGATGAAGTTGTAGTCTCTGTTCTACCTTCTGTCAACATTTTTATTTAGTAAACGTAATAGAATCAGGAAACGTAGTAAGGATTATTGCTCTGTGTGTGTAGAAATGGGACCGATTTGCAAAAGGCAAAGCAGAGCTGCAAAGGTTTTGGAGCAGCCAGGTCACCGAATGTAAAAACCTGGGAAGATAAACTCCATTGCCTTCCCCTCTGGAAGCCCCGGGCTTCTGGAACGGAGGCAACACACACAGCAGGTTCTTTCCTCTCTCCCACCCTCCCCAATTCTCAGCCATTTCCTGCAAGGTCACCTTGAAAGCAGAAGGCTGGAAAAGCCTCTCTGTCCCACCAGGAAAGGGGAGAGAAGCTGCTGCTGGATTACAAAGAGCCACATCTGTCACCTGGGGGTTTGGGTTCCATTCCCTCTTCTGAGTCCAGCCATCTGTGTCTTTATGAAATCAAAGCAGATGCCTTGAGAAGTATCTCAGCTCAGCTCTCTCCAACCTGCCACCGAGACCTCTCAAAGCAAGAAGACAAAGGATGGAGTTCCTCCTGCTTCAAGAACCAAAAGCGCAGCTGAAAATACACGAACCTGAAGCTGGCCGTGAGTGGGACTCTGGGGGCATGGGTGGACTTGTTCTTAGTGAACACATATAATTATTCATTCTCCGCCCCCGGCACACACTCCCAGCTTCTGCCTCCCACCAACAACTCTATAAACACATGTGAAGTTCTGAAAGTCAAGTCTCCCAGCAGAGACCTGTTATCCAAGCCAGGTGGCGGGGACCTGTCTTATAGGACACTTGTTGGGGAGCAGCGGGGGCACCTCTGCCTTAAAAGAGATGGCACACAGTGCTGAATCCTAGAGGTTCCCACTAAAGCAAATGCAAAAGCGGCCGCAGCACTAGGGACCTGCGCACAACCCCAGTCCGAGCAACAGGGAAAGGCAAAGGCTCACTAGATACCCCAGGAATGCTGAGTTCGAGTCCCAGGCCCGCCGCTGACTTCCTGTTCTCTCGGACCATCAGTCTCCTCCTTGCCTGGACGAAGGTTCCCAGTGCGTCCAGCTGAATCCTAGCGGCCCTGCCTTCCCCTCCACCCCGCTCAGACCCTCGGCAAGCTCAGCCGTGATTTACACCAGTGCAATCGCCCCGGAGCTGCGGTAGGTGGGGCCCGCCCCTTGGGATCCGCCAGGTGGCCCCGCAAGTTTCCAACGCGGAGCGGGGGTGCCCCCAAGCGGTGACGGCGGGAAGTGAGGCGGCTCCTGGCGCCGCAACGCCCCCTCTTCTTCGGTTCCCAATCACCCTCTTTGCCCTGGACTCCCTATCCTGTCTAGGAAACAGGAGGAGATATGGGATAGGAGAATACGAGGAGCAAAGGAACCTAGCTGTAGAAACGCGGCACACAAAGTTATTCAAGACACAGATGTACAAAACCAGGGTTTCTGGAAGAAGGAGAAAAACAGGCATCCCCTAACCACTGCATAAAAAGAAACCCTGGTGACTGGTTAATTCTCAGTAAACATCAGAGAAACGCTGACCTTTTTCAAGGCTGAAAAAATAAGCCCACTTCTGAACACAGCTGGTGGGCTTTGAGATGTACTAAAATATTCACAATATTCCTATGATATTAACAATATAGGTCGGTATAGAAAATAGAACAGAATCCTATTAAAATGCAACTCACCACACACCCTGGCATACAGTAGGGGCAAAAATACCCCGAAATATGACACTACACAGAGTGTGGAAAATAACCCTATTTTGTGGACGTTACCTGGTTTCTGGAGACCGGAGTAAAGGGGTTTCCTTCTACTGGAGGAACGGGGGAGTCCGCGTGTAGCTGACAGAACTTGGAGGGCAGGTGACTTTTTACACGTGCCAGGTGTTATTTAAATGACTTAACATTAGGTAGATCAGGCTGCAAAGGCGGCCCTCTTCTCGCTTCCTCCCGGCCCCGGGGCGCCGGCCTGGCCCGGCCTGGGGCCTCCCTGAATGACCGGCAGGCTGTAAGGGACACCTCAGCGTGCTGGTATCTGGGTTTGAATGCTCCCAGGATGCAGACCTGCTACGTGTTTTCTGTCCTTCCCGTGGAGTGAGTTTTTCTCACTTATCAGGAGTAGATTCTTTTCTGGTTCCTGATGGTAGAAGGTTACATACCTTCGTTGAGCCTGATGACCTACAAACGAATCTTGGGTCTGATACAATACAGGCTGAGGAAATGGGAGTTCTAGAATTTTCCTTTCCTCTAAGTCACTTTCCAAGTACCACGGAGGAGTCTTACTCAGAAAGAGGAAGACTGGCCAGTTACTTCCCCCAAGTGCCACCACAGAGGCCAACGATAAGGAGTCCTTACGATTTCTCTGAATAACCCCTCCCAGAGGAACATGCATCAGAACGCTTGAAAATAGTCAAAATACCCAAGGACTCATGGAAAACATTCATTCTCGAAGGTCAATCCTACTTCTAGATGCTACTGTACCAGAGATAGGCTGAGCTGGCTGAGACTCGGGGGCGGCAGGGGTGGCAGGAGGGTCTGGGGCTGTTCTCCCCAGGACAGTGATCTCTGGAGCCCCCCGGGGAGGACCACCCTGCAGGGAGGGGCTCCTCGACCTCCCGAGCCCTCTCTTCCCTGGCTCTTCCTGAAACCGCAGCTGCCGAGGACCTGGAGGGAACAGCAGCTCAGCGCCTGGTGGGTTTTCTCTCCCCTTCAGGCTTTCTCTTTGCTCTTCTCCTGCCTTAGGTCATCACCTGTGAGTGAGGCCTGACAATGACGGCGGGCCCGCCTTCCTCTAGAAGGGGCCCAAGGCTGGTCGGGGATTGCAAAATAGTTGGGGGGGAAGCCCCCATCTTATCAAGCACTGGCGCTCCCTAAAAAGACCTGCGTGTGCTTGCTCGTGTGAGGCGGGGGAGGCTGATGGGCAGACGCCTTGGCTCCTTCGTTGTCACTCCCGGCTCTCCCTGACCGGCCAAGGGGAGGCCAGGGCTGCCTAGGAATGGCCCTGCCTTGGGCGGGGGTCTGCTGCTGTCCCTGAGATTGTCACATCACAGGCCAGCCAAACCGTGCCCGTCTGACCCCAGACTTCCCCGAAATGGATCCATCTTCAGGGCTCGATGGGAATGAATGAATCAGGACCACAGAGAAACACAAGAATTTGGCCCCCCTGGGCCTCTCCCAGGAAAAGGAGGAGAATAAACACCATAACTATGTTTACATAATACTTACTAAGTGTGCCCCCAAAATTGGTGAGTTAGGCACTGCCGGGTGAGTCTTGGCACCTGGCCTGAGCCTTTCAGCATTGGTTCTACCAAGTGCCTCTGAGGGTGGCTCAGACATGGTCCTGGGTGCTTCCCTGGTGCCACCAGTCTCTGGCGCCACCTATTACACTTTTACTTGGAATGAACTAAAGACTATACCTAAAGGCATAATCAAAACATGCAGGCTCCTCTGTATTCATCTCCTTACTTTTGGGCCCAGGATGCTCTACGCTCGTAAACCAAGTGTAACTGGATTAGGTAGACCCATTGCTAAGGTCCTACTGACCTCAAGCCTGAACCGACCCTGCTGCATCTGACGTATGCCAGGTGTCCTCTTAAAAGTGCCAGTGTCTGCTCTAAAGTTCATCCCCACACTCCAAAAGCAGGGAAGTCTAAGATAAAATAATGGAAATTCTCTTCCCAATGGAAATTCTTCAAGTTATTATACACACAAAACAAAATTCATTCTTATGAATCAAAGAAGGCCCAACCAATTAGAGAAAACTATTTAGAGTAAAGTTTCTTCTCTTCATATAAGATATTGGCAAACTATAAAGTACCTTCCAGGATCTCCAACTTTCAAACAAAACTGGACACACCTGATCCACTCCCCCTTGCTCTCCAGGCACGTTGCATTCCATATGAAATCTCTATGTGGTCAGTGGCTTTACGCTTGCCCCAGTCAGCTCCTTAAAAGGCACCCCGCCCTGCCCCGCCTGGGAAGGCAGACCCGCACGCATCTTTCCCTGGGGTCTCCAGCACGGCAGTCCCCTGACCTCACTTCCACACCTGGAGGACACCTGGGGTTTTGCTTCCGGATCACCAAGACAAAACATAATCTACGTGGTCAATGTTCCCATTTTTTAATGGGATTTTTTTTCCCCAATTATATTTGATGCTACTCTGCAGATGAAATCAGTTACTTTCCTATACTTAAGTCATGCTTTGGGTTGCCCAAGAAGCAAAGAAAAAAAAAAAGAAAAAAAGGTCCCTCCTACATTACCGTTCTTTGCAAGCAGATCTTTCTCCTCTGCCGTCAGAGGACCAGGACAAATTATCCAAGCAGTCAAACCAGAGGGCCTGGCCCTGGTTTCTCAGGCATTCCTGGTGACCCAAGCTCAGAAAGGTCCCTCTTCCAGGTCTCCGTGGGTACAGTAAGTGGTTAGAGCAGATGGTGCAGTCTACCTGCTACATATCAGCCAGGGGAGGCTACCCCAGGGGAGCCAAGCTGGGGCTTGTCCCTTCAGGAGAGCTGCTTACACAGAAGGGTTCCTGCCTCAATGGTTTCTGGATAATTCTTAGGGATGACAGAGGGTTAGAGCTTCGTTGTTGGCAGGCAAGCCCCTTCCTGAGCTAGAGGAGGTCAGAGTGTGTGGGAGGAGCTGCAAGTGCGGCTCAAAGAAGAGGGATGCTTGCAGGAGTATCTAGAACATTATGGTGCGCTGGTCTTAGAGAAACTGTATATTTAGAAACTATAGAGCTAGGAGACAGACGGCTTGCAAGGGCCATTTCATCTGTACAAAGATGGTCAGAAACACAGAAGAAAAGTGAAGGAATCGCGGTCAAAGGGTTTGAGGCTCCCACATGTCTCTAACCCCTGCACATGACTCATGAGTCACAGCTTCATCTGAGGGCTGCGCAGGAGCAGTCCTACTGAAATGATCCCAGTAGGTGAAATGACACTAACTGGCACTCCTTACAGTGCATGAGTGTCTCCAGGTTGCTCAATATAGTCCCCGGGGGGTGGGGGTGGGGGGGTGAGGGAGACTAATGTTATTGCTTTTTCATGCTACGTGAATTCTGATCACGGGGTTCTACAAGTAGGTGGCAGGTGGACCTAATAGGGTCACAAGATGTTTGTCATTGTGCACACCACACTCAATCTACATGAAGAGTGATGTCTAACATCAACACGCAAATAAAGGCAATGAAGAAAAAGGAAAACAAAAACAAGGGATTGGCATGGTGACCCAATACTACCCCATTTGCACATTTAATACTTTTTTTCTACCACATTAACATGTCCTTCATAAATACCCTGAACAAACTGTATTGGTTATAGAAATAGGGAAGCATGAGTTATATCTGTTTATAGATTTAATTTAAAACCGTTTCTTAACAACATCAAAAATATAAACTTAAGGTCCTTTAACCATATTTTCTGCTGGGAAGTGGTAAACAAATGCATGCCTGGAGATAAACTTGGTGGATAACATGTTTAGTTGAAAGTTATTAACTAGAGGGTATATCTGCTTGTTTCAAAAAATACGTATGTCTGTTGTTCTCGATACAAAATTCTACACTATATTCAATAAATAAATAATAAAGTTTCTTAAAAGTATGAAATGTAAACTTTGTTGTCCTTTCCAACATAAGCGTTTTTAAAAATTGCTTGAACTATGACAGGGCACTAATGGGAAATTATAACACTACGCATTCAGTTCCCAGCAAGGTGGGTACTTGGCCACCATGCCGACATTATCATTTTTAAAGTGCTTCTACAACCCTAATTAAATTCTAAGGACCCACAATGAAAGAGAACACCACCTAACATAGGGAATTTAGACTCCAATACCAAGAGAACATGCAAAGATCAGTTCGTGACCACAACAAACTGGGATTATGAGAATACTAACATGCAAACAAAATACAACCCACAATTTCCATTAGCAAATCAAGTGATTATCTTGTCTCCTAGCATTTAAGCGGGGAAAAAAATCCAAGATCTCAAACCAGACAGCTTGGCATGTGGTCATACATCCTGATTCTGGCAACAAGCACATGTGTTTCCATTACGGAGAGCTCGGTGTGCATATGGGGAAGCAGGGGAGAAAGTCTCCGATCTGCCTCCCCAGCCTGGTGGGGCTTGCCTGCTCCTAAGGCCTTTCCCCACCACATAATGGACTTCTTTATGCCTTTCCACCCCACCTCCAATTGTGTTCCTAGTCATTTCTGCCTCTTCACACCTTGGGGAGGAAGCCTAGCTCCAAGGCATGCCTTTTTGGAAGCACACTGAAGAGCTGGTGAATTTTCTCACAATATTGAGATCCAGCACATTCAAGAAGAGAAGAGGCTCATGACCGGTCACCAGCAATTACTCTTGTCATAAAACATCACAGGGTCTCCAAGTCAAAAGAGAATTTTCCAATGTGGTTGGCAAACAGGACCCATCGATGTCCGAAAGTTGCCTTTCCCATAACCCACAGTGGGCTAGTCCAGCAGAATACCATTTAGTATCATGAGCTTCCTCAACCATCTCCCAAGCATGCTGGGAATCCGAATTTGAACCACCCGATAACATGGCAGTTTTCACTGACATCTACTAAAACAAGGTCTAGAGTGGAGTGGAATGACTCGAATAGCACACCTGCAGGACTTCTCCTTGGAGCAGTTCCTCAAAGAGCTAACCCAGTGCCTGATCAGAAGACCATCACATCAAGCAACCAAATGCCTGGCAGCATTTCAAAGAAGATCCCACCGAGCTTTTCAGTGGAGAATGGGATTCCAAAGCAACAACAACACCATCGTGATTTGTTTCTAAACACATCGAAGACTAGTCATTGTCGGTCAAGGAACCTACTGGGGGGCTGTGGAAGTAAGGAATAGGGTTACATGAGTTCTCCGAAAAATACAGACAGTGCATTTATAAATCCTATTTTAACCATACCAATGCCTCAAGCCTGGGGATGGGCCAGACTTCCAACCAAACCTAGTTGGGGGCTACAGGATTTCAGAGACCCTACAAGACCCTGACAAAGGAAAACACAGTTTTGTTTCATAAATGGGGAATTGTTATGGGGGAAGGATTGTCAAGAACTATTCCTAGAAGCTGTTTTCGCTGTCCTATTGCCCAGTGGCTGAGTACCAACCAGTGGTTTCTTAGAAAAGGAATATAATTTCCAGATAGCTTCTACTGTCCTGGGTTTAGAGCTCGGCCAAGCGTGCCCTGGGCTGTGCCCTTTAAGGCTCATCAAACAATTGCAGGTCCAAGCGGACCACAATCTCCCCTGTTGGAACTTCGTGGAGCAGGAGACACTTTGTCACTGGACCTTTGGAACCTTGATCTTTCTTGATGTCAGCCACGCGGATCTCTGTCCGACCCAAAAAATCTGAAATGAGAACAAACAGACCCTAATCAGAGATATAATTCCTTCCCTTTGAGGCACGTATTTGGCAATTTGGAGCTCTTCCAATGCATCGTTATAATCTACCCTCTCTCAGAAAGGATTTAAGTTAATTTGAATATTGACGATGGAGCACACATTTTAAATGGGATGAAAGGAGAAGGACACAAGGGGGGGCGGGGTACAAAAGAGTCCAGAAAGAGGCTAAAAATGCAGATCACAATTTCTCTCACACCTGCTACTGTGGACCTCAAAAAGTTAGTAAGCTTTCTGGGAGGTAATGCAAAACTGGATGTTTATCTGTCGTACAATTGACAATAAATGTAACATTTTTAGAAAATCATCCAGATGGGAAAGTTCTGGTAATGGATGGTGGCGAGGGTAATTATGAATGTGATTTAATCCCACTGAATGGTGTTTGGGAGGGGATGAGATGGGAAAGTTTATATTGGATATATGTTTCAAAAAATAAAAAGCCTAAATAAGGGGGTAATGGCAATTAAATTCAATACATGATCCTGGACTATATCTAATAATGGAGGAGAAAAGATCCAAAAGGACATTGTTGGGACACATGAAAAACTGGAATACAGACTGAAAGCTTTTTATCAATGTTAAAGTTCTTCAACTTGATAACTGTATTTAAGGTGGTTACATAAGGGAATATCCTTGTTTTTAGGAAATGTACATAACAGTATTAAGTGATCAAAGAGCATGATGTATACAACCTACTCTCAGACGTTTAGAAAACAGATAGGTGGACATACCCATGGATAGATGATAGAGCAAATGTGGTAAAAGTGGGTAAATCTGAGCATTTCGGTGGGGGATACATTGCAGTTTTCTGTATGGATTTAGTATTATTTTTGCAATTGTCCTGTAAATTTGAAATTTCAAAATTAAATAATATTACCCAGGAAGAGAATATGATTCCTGGGGCTAAAATTGGACAGTAATTTCAGCCAGGGGTTGTCACTGGAGCATGCTGCCCTGTTACACCCCTTTCAGAAGTTTGGTGAACCAGGGCTGGTCCTTATGACATCCCTAAGTATACGCCAGAGAGCAGATGCAAGGAGGTGGAAAGGAGGCAATTGTGTGGGAGCCATATGTTTCCAGCAATGTTCCCTGAACAATCTCAACACCACTTTCATCAAATTTGAGGGTAAAGATGATAATGTATGTGCATGTGTTTGAAAAAACATGTTAAATGCTTATGCAAATACTCAGTGGTGTTATATGAGCCTCCAGACCATTAATTCCTTCATGTATTCACTCAACAATTATTTATTGAACATTTACTATGGCCAAGGAATAACTGTATGGGAAATAACTTTCTTTCAAGGCTCCCTTTATTTATTTATGTCTTTAAGGGACCAGAGCCAGGGAATGAACTGGGGCCCTGGGACCTTGTATGTGGGAAGCCGGCCCTCAACCACTGAGCCACATAGGCTCCCTGAGTTGGTTTTATGGTTCGTTTGCTTGTTGTTGGTTTCTTTGTTTTTAGGAGGCACCAGGGGCTGAACCTGGGACCTCCCATGTGGGAAGCAGGTGCTCAACCACTTGAGCCACATCCTCTCCCTCAAGCCACCCTTTAAAACCTGGGAATTCTTTCTGTTAGGCAGATACCAGGTTGATTTTGTCCCAATGCGCATGTAATGGAAAGAATCTCTGATGTAAGAATGACAGTAGAACTTCCAACTTACTCCCCAGTGGAGTTGTTGATGTGTCAAGATATTTTATTATTTAAAAAAATAATAATCCAACCCCAAATCTTCACTTATCAGAGAATAAGTTGACAACATATAACTACCTGGTCAGGAGCCCAGACTTGGGAGTCAGACAGTTGTGGGGTCAAGACCAACCATTAATAACCCTTAACCAGCTGTGTGATTGACCTTGGACAATGCCAATGGTACCTAACTCAGTCAGTTAATTCACTTAAAAGTTCCAGAACACAAAGTCTGCCTACAGCAATGTAAGCACTGCTCAGATGAGGCTATCCCGAGAGCCTCACTGCTAGAACTTAAATATATTCGAGACCATAATCTTTAAACTTAGCATCTGATTTTTATCGGGCTGAGGGAGGGAGAGAGAGTTTCTGGTACTCTTTGGCCAGAAACTAATTTTTCCCAGGTTGAAGCAGAAACTGGAAGTTGGTTGAAGGAATGTGTACCCCGCACATCTTCCTCCCTTTGACTAACCAGAAATGCCCCCCAAAAGGCACCGATTGATTCCACCACACCCATCATGGGCTAACTTTGCTTGCTCCTTTGGCCAGTTTCATCCATTACCATCATGACTTTTTTATATTATGAAAATTTGTAAGCATACAGAAAAGTTGACAGAATTGGACAGTCAACAGTCCTTTCCTGCTACCTAGATTCTTCAATTCTTAACATTTTGCTTTATTTGCTTTATCAGACACCTATTTATACAGCTATCTATCCATCAACCATCTTATTTTTGATGTATTTCAAAGTTAGTTGCAGATACCAGCACCCTTTACCCTTAAACACTTCAGCATGCAATCAATAACCAGAGTTTAATAAATAAAGTGAACACATAAATATCTATCTATCTATGTTTTTAGATTAACTTCCATGCCATGAAATGCACAAATCTACTGACCATGGTTTTTTGTCAAGGCCTAAAGAACTGCACTGAGGCTACGTGGTATCCCCCACCCTGCTTGGCAGTCACCTGCTTTTGGAAAGTCTGAGACCGTGGTCTTTGTCTAAGGGAGCTGGCACAACTCTAGATTCAGCATGCTTTGTTGACGTACTCTGAAGTGTTTCCAGATTGGTGAACCTCATCTCATACCAACCTCATGTCTCCAGAGTGAAGGCCAAGGAATTCCAGAGGCCAAGTTCTCAGGGAAGAAAAACTTTTGACCAGGAACAAAAGGAAGGGGCTGCCAGGTGCTACTTTCTACTCACCATCCGGGGAGAACTGGTCCCTCTCAAACACAGTGATACAGAGGACTTCCTGCTCCAGGTCCTTGATAAAGAACTGGCAGTTGGAGTTCCACTTGGGGTTCAGCGTGTCCTGGATGGTCTTGGTGATGTGGCACTGGGAGCCCATGGTCACCTCACAGTATGGGTTGCTCTTTCCTGGAGTGAACAGAGTCGCTCGACTCCCGCCTGCCCACGGACTCTTCTGGGGGTTCTGGGTGTCAGGCCCCACAGCTGCCGAGGCAGCAGTTTCCCTCCAGACCCCTCATTTTTATCCCCTTCCATCACCACACATGATATGTGGCAGAAAATGGAGAATCCGGGCAAAATCCTATGAGGCATCATAAAAACTATCACCCAGCAGCCTACTACGGTGTGTCATTAGATAAGTGGCCTTTAGACAAGGCCAGTCCTCTCTCCTTGCTTTAGCCCTATCTTGTGAGAAACCTACTGGGAAATGGCAGCCACCCAGACCCCATGAAAAACAAAAAGGTAGAAGAGATTGAAAACTTCTAGGGTTTTCACAGGTGCTAGAAAAACCAATGCTGAAAGGAAATTTAGGACTATGGAAAGAGCACCTTTGGTTTAAAGTCAGGAGTGGGGACAGTAGATAAAGCCCCCCCGGGGCTCAGACAAGCTGGCGGGGGCCTCCTGGGTCCTCACCATGTGAGCGACAAGGCTTCAGCTCGATGCCTTCGACGACGTTCACCATCAACCTGCCGATACCTGTTGCCCTCTGGGAACGGACTATGACAGCAGGAGACACAACACAACATGCTTGGTTTTAACATGGCATGCCTTCCCCATCCATTTTCTTTATCTGCCCCCACTCAAAAATAATACCCCTTCCCTCTTTAAACCCTTGCTCCAGCACCCCTGGAATCTGCCTCCTTCCCACATCCTGCATCCCATTGCCCCCACTTCTAGATGTCTCGGGCCTCTTAGCTACCTCCAGGCGCATCTTCTAGCTCTAAGGACCTGGGCCCCCCGGGTGACGCCCCCGCCCCAGCTGTGCAGGAAACATGGTCCACGATGCTCAGGCAATATATTACCAAGGTACGCCTTCTCTCGCTTCTTTTTCTCAGTCTCTATGTAGAGTTCAGAAGCAGCTTTGATTTTCTGCACCCAGGCAGTCCTTGGAAAGGAAAAGGCAGAAAGTTGCCAAACAGAATTCAGGATAAAGGATTCGAGTCTGTTCAAATTCAGTCTCCAGGACTCCGTTTTCTTTGTTCGTGTGATTTTTAATAAAAAGGCTCGGGAAAGAAAGTCTAACTTAAGTCACATGATGATCATAATGATTCCCACTATTAACAAGGAAGGCAGGGTGGCATTTTTATAGATGTGCTCAAGACTTGCATTTGTGACCCCGTGGAAGGAAATCTACCTGAATCACTGGTCTGGAGATGCTGGCACATGCGTCCTCCCTTCCTTATGGAAAAGCGCCCCCTAGTGACCTAACGCAGGAAGGTCGGAAGGTATGGGATCACCCAGGGAGGAACAAAAGCCATTTCCCAAGTAGGGCACCACTTCACATGAAAGAGCAAAAACCCTGGGGCGAGCACTTAGCACAGTGTCTCCTTCATTTTTCTGAGAACCAGATGCAGGATCACTTTAGCCAAGTTCCCTGCTTGGCACCAGAGCTCTTTGGGATGCTTTGGTCTTGTGTCAAATTCACCGTCCAGAAAATAATCTGGACATGATTGCAGTGAGATACCCACAGGCCTAGAATCCCAAAAGCCTGTTCCTGTAGCCAGACAAGATGATGTCCAGCTTTGGGTGGTCCTATTAACCCCAAATTGGTATTCTGAGATGCTCCCGTTTATCGCCAAGAGGGTGGAAAAGCTCTCGGAAAAAAAATTCAAGCAGAATTGCTCCAATTCATTTTATTTTCACAAATTCATACCATATGTCAAACATTTGAGAGGCTATAGAAAAAAAGTAGTGGGGCCTGCCATCAGAGGCTGCAACTGGGAGACGGTTGGGAACTGCTGATTAATGGAAGGGCCCACGTGTTTCCTACACCAGAAGGAAGGGGGAGCAGGGAGGGGAGGGACTGGGGACCCCGATGGCCTGCGAGGAGTGGGCAAGTCTTACCTTTCATTTATGCTCTCTGCACGGAGGGTGTAGACCCTGTCGATGTGGGAAATGTGGAAGATGGGTTCATCTCCAGAAGGGTCAGTGGGTAATTTTACGAGAACCTCATTTAGGAAAATGGGCTGAAAAACAATACAGAGGCATTATTAAAACTAGATTGGGTATCCACAGGATCCAGTAAACTAAGCTAAGCACGTGTATGTGTGTGCACACGTATGTGCATTCCAGTAAAACTAGACTATGTGTGTGTTGCAGCAAATTAGACTTTGTGTGTGTGTGTGCATACATTCCAGTAAACTAGACTGAAGGTATGTGTATGTGTGTGTGTTCCAACAAACTATACAGGAATAAGGACTTTGTATTAACATCAATTTGTATGTACTACAAATTATAAATATGGATTATACACACACACACACTCCATTTCGTAGTTATTTTTAAGTCCTTCAGAATAAGATCTGACTTGGTCTATTTTTCCAATAGTATTTTCTGACTAAAAATAACTCTTAAAGGGCAAACAGTCTCTATCAATTTTACATTCAAGCAATTGCCCCCGAAGATTTTCATACAGAGCTTCTGATGACGATCTAGAATACATAAACATTGTGTCTTTGTCCGAAAATAAAGCTAACTGCTGCTTCAGAGAAAATTCGTCTGTGAAAACACCCCCACACAGACAAATTTAGAAAAACAATAGCCGTGACGCAAAGACACATGAACCGAGCCATGCACATACAAGCCAACCCGAACGCACGGCGTGGGGACATTCTCCACACAGTGACCGTTGGGGATGCCTTTTGCTAGAAAGGGTGAAGGGTGCAGATGCGTCATGCTACCTGGAGAGGTTGGGTGGGGGTATTGGGTTGTTCAAAAAGTGACAGTGGGTGCTTGAGCTGACAATACGCTGTGCCTCTACTAGGGAGTTTGTCCTATAGGCCTCACTTTTGAACTTGACCTTGAGCTTCTACAGGGCTGTCTGAAGGGCCCACAGCAGCCATTTGGTAGCTAATAAACGTTCTGTCCATTGAATTGAACATCATTCTTTTCTGGCAGTACAGAACTGTCCTCAGGTTTAGCTACCCTACAGCCTGGTTCACCTCCTTTGCCGCCTCCTCTAAGCTCTAGCCTCAACCATGGCTAAAACTCTGAGAACCTTGGGTAATTCTTTCCTCCCCAAACACATTGACCCTGATACTGCAATCTGGAATCGAACTTACTGTTTTGTACATTTTATACTGCAGGTTAGATTTAGGGCTGAAGACTTTGTCGGTGCCAGAAGACCCCAAGGGCTTTATGATCTGAGTCAGCAGGAGGAAGTCGTTGAAGAGGAAGCCATACAGCTCCTTGTTGCTCTTGGCTTTGTAGAGTTTCCCACTGTGCAGAAACTTGCGTGGCCCCAAGCAGTTGGTCACGGAATTGAACACAAGTTGCTGAGGAAGGAAAACAAACCCAAAGAAGAGATGAGGACGTGAGGTCATTGTTCTTTTTCTTTTGCAATCTGAAAGCATGGGCTTGGTCAGAATCTGAGGCTGCCCATTTCTCAGCTTTGAAGGTGTCAGGCAGTGCCATTCAGAGCAGAAAAACCACGTACGGTTCTGGGGATTCCTGCGGCCTGGGGATTCCTGGCGCTGGCCACCATTCCTTATGCTTTTTCACGAGGGCTTTGCTGGTGTCTCAGGGTGATTGGGGCTCACCATCCCCTTAACTTAAGGGGGAAACTGAGCAGCGGGAAGAAGGCTACCTGGCCCTCTCCCACCTTGCCGGGTATCTGCTGTGAACCAGCTCCACCTGAAGGCCCTGCTCAGGTTCAAACAGGCCTTCGTGCTTCTGGGAAAGCAGAAGAGACTCTGCATGGGACAGGTGCTGCTTTCCAAAGCACAGCTAGAATCCAGGCTCCTAGCTGCTCGGTGACTGCAAAATTCAAGGGTGCTTAGCAACGCCTCAAAGCGAATGGAACAGAATTGGATCAGTGTGCAGGGAATCCCACCCAAGTCACTCATTTTGAAAATGTGAAGGGATCTGCTCTCTCCTTGCCTCTTAGTCAAACCTGAGAGGCTGCTCCGGGGGCTATAACACAGATGTAAGATCCCATTGGGTTCTATCATCACACACAAGCAGATTTTGGAGGGACAGAGGGGGGCTAAGGCAGATAAGGCCCCACTAAGGATCTGGCCCCACTCAGGCCCTAGGGGGTGAGCCATACAGTAACTTCAATGCCTGGGCTCTCTCCAGAGCTACTGGACCCCAGGGACCAGCCTGAGGAGAGTCTCTGTCAAGGAGTGACAGGGCTCACAACATGTGCCCCCAGGAGCTGCTGAGGGCCATTTGTCTGTCTCCAACGAGAGAGAAAGATTCCACAGTGCCCCCGTGATTGTAGACCTACAGGCCATGGAGACATGCAGGTGCTCCCTTCTGCTGCTGGAAGACGGAAGGTGACACACAACTGGAGTCTTCTGCACCACTTGGCACTCTGAACCAAAGCCTAGAGATCAGTTTGGCCCATTTTGTTTGCCAAGAGAGTTTCAAACCTCTTGGAGACAATGCATCCAGAGAAGGCAAATGCCACTGGACCTAACACTAGTAAAGAGGATGCCATTTATTCCTCCTCAGTTTAGGGGTCTGTGGCAGTTTGAGATTATTTATGGATTCCAAAAAGAGAGATTATGTTTGTAAACTGGTCTGTTCCTCTGGGTAGGACCCCCTTCGATTGCATTAGAATCGTCTGAGATGTCTTTGATGAAATCATGTTAAGATTAGGGCTTTGATTTGACCATGTCAGTAAGGCATGACTCAGGGTTGATCTCCTTCCCTGTTGGTGGGTTGATAGAAGCAGACACTCACTCAAGAAGACACACAGAAGAAGATACGGAAGAGGAGAGAACTTGGTCATTTCAGTCCTGCCATGTGACAGAAAGGAGAAGACTCAAACAGCTAAAGACCCAGGAAGAGAGATGAGTCCTATGCCAGCCTACAGCTGAGATCGGAAGAAGCTGGGCCCCCAGGGCCTTAAGAGGAAGAAGGAAGGAGAGACCTGGCAGAGGTTGCCTGCCATCTTGCTTCAACATGTGGCAACACACTTTGGTGAGGAAATAACCTTGAGTTGGACTCTTTAGAACCTTGTAACTGCAAACTTTTACCCCAAATAAATGCCCTTTATGAAAGCCAACAGATTTCTGGTACTTTGCATCAGCACCCCTATGGCTGAACAATACAGAATTTGGTACCAGGAGAGTGGGGTCATGCTTGCATACCAAAAACTCATTTATAAATGAGTAAGAGATATTTTTTGGAGAAATTGTGAGATGCTTGATAGAAAATGCCTAGATTGCTTTGAAGAGACGTTTTGGTAGGAATATGGACACTAAAGAGACTTTTGATGAGGGCTTAGAAGGAAGTGATGAAACTATTATTGGAAACTAGAAGAAAGATGATGAGTGTTTTAAGGTTGTAGAGAACTTAGCAAGATTGACTCCTGGTTATATGGAAGACAGAATTTGATATGAACTTGGCCAAGGAGATTTCCAAAATAAATATGAAAAATGCAGCCTGTATGCTAACCCAACAAGATTTTTGCAAGCTCTATATGAACAAAACCACTGTCAGTCTACATTAAAAGAAATATGGAAGGGAAAACATCTTTAAGAGTAAAGCCAAAGAAGCTGAGGTCTGAAATTAAGACATTTCCTTGGACTGAGAGAGGAATACCACTTCTGTGTATGAAAAGGGGTGAATTTGTTCCAGCATTTGAAGAGGGTGATGTTCCGGCATGCTGCTCAGGCAGAGTTTTGCTGCCCCATTCTACAGAGAGGGTGAAGCACATTCCCCAAGGGTTGGGGAGAGTGAAGTCACCATGCCAGTGGCCTGAGAGGGGTGTACCTGTTCCCCAAAGGTTGGGAAGAGTGAGGATGATACCCCATTGCACTGAGAGGAGTGGGATTGTTGCCCATAGATTAGGGAAGGTCAGGTCATCACCTCACTGCTCTGAGGAGATTAGGACTATATGCCAGAGATTAGGGAGAATGTTGCCACAGCTTACTGTACTAAAAAGATTGAGACCCTACCCTGGAGATTGGGTAAAGTGTGGCCATCACCCCAATGTTCTTGGAGAGTGAGGTTTGGAGCTCAATCACCACCCAGATGCTTGATGAGGGTGGAACCAAGAAAAGAGCCATTGGGCAAGCCTGTAGAAAGGGTGGACCCCCATGAGGGTCCAAGGAGGAGAAGAAAACATCATCTTAAGAATGACTCTTGGGAAGCAGACTTGGCCCAATGGATAGAGCATCTGCCTACCACATGAGAGGTCCATGGTTCAAACCCTGGGCCTCCTTGACCCGTGTGGAGCTGGCCCATGCGCAGCGCTGATGTGCGCAAGGAGTTCCCTGCCATGCAGAGGTGTCCCCGCGTAGAGGAGCCCCACACGCAAGGAGTGTGCCCCGTAAGGAGAGCCGCCCAGCGCCAAAGAATGTGCAGCCTGCCCAAGAATGGCACCACACACACTGAGAGCTGACACAACAAGATGACGCAACAAAAAGAAACACAGACTCCCGGTGCCACTGATAAGGATAGAAGTGGTCACAGAAGAACACACAGCAAATGGACACAGAAGAGCAGACAACTGGGGCGGGGAGGGGAAAGAAAGAAATGAAAATAAATCTTTAAAAAAAAAGAATGACTCTTAGACTTTGAAATCTAATGGAGTATGCCCCACAGGTTTTCAGAATGGTTGGGGACCAATGACTCATGTTTCCCTCCCAAATTTTCCTTATGTAATGCAAATATTTATTCTATGTTTGTCCCTCTGTATATTACAAGCAGATAAATTGTTTTGTAAGTTTCACAGGTCTACAGCCAGAAGGGAATTTGCCCCAAGACAAACTGTATTTCTATAAATAATTCATTGTGAAATGATTTGTACTTAGTATTGGTACTGATTTTAGTTTTTTTAAAATATTGTAACGTCTTTTGGGAATTCAGAGGGTGGAATGTGGCAGTTTGAGATTATTTATGGATTCCAAAATGAGATTATCTTTGTAAACTGGTCTGTTCCTCTGAGTGTGACCCCCTTTGATTGTATTAGAATAATCTGAGATGTCCTTGATTAAATTAAATTAAGATTAGGGCTTTGATTTGACCACATCAGTAAGGCATGATTCAGGGTTGATCTCCTGCCCCCTTGGTGGGCTGATAGAAGCAGATACTCACTCAAGAAGACACACAGAAGAAGATACAGAAGAGGAGAGGACTTGGTCATTTCAGTCCTGCCACGTGACAGAAAGGAGAAGACTCAAAGAGCAAAAGCCCTGGGAAGAGAGGCAAGCCCTATGCCAGCCTACAGTTGATTGGAAGAGGCCCACGGAGCCTTAAGAGGGAAGAGCCTTAAGAAAGAAGGAGAGACAAGCAGAGGTGGCCCACGAACTTGCTTTAACATCAACATGTGGCAACAGATTTTGATGAGGAAGTGTAGAAGTTTGTTATTGTTTGTGAATTCCAAAAATAGATACTGGATTATGTTTATAAACTGGCTTGTTTGCATATTAGATTGTATTGGATTTAGAGGTTTCACTTTTACTTGATTAAATAATTATTAAGGCTTTGGCTGGGCCATGTCAGTAGGATGTTGAGTCCCTGTCCCCTTGATGGATTGGGACTCACAGTAAAACCACCCACAGAGAAGGGACAGTAGTTTTGAGCTGGAGCCCCAGGAAGTAAACACACAGAAGAACACAGAGGAATAGAGCCGGCACCTTAGACACGGCAGAGGCCCCATGGAGAGAGACGAGCCAGTCACCTGATAGTTTTCAGCTGCAGAGACCAGAGCCCTGAAAGAGAGACGAGAATTATCCCAGCCTACAGCTGATATTGGAAGAAACTGGGACCAGAGAGCCTTCAGAGGAAGAGGAAGCTGAACCTTTGCAGAAGTCAGCAGCCATCTTGCTCCAACACATGGCAATAGACTTTGGTGAGGGAAGTAATTTATGCTTTATGGCCTGCTAACTGTAATCTTCTAACCCAAATAAACACCCTTTATAAAAGTCAACAGATTTCTGGTGCTTTGCATCAGCACCACTTTGGCTGACTAATACAGGGCCCAGTTTGCTAAGCTTACAATGAATAACTTTGAACTGGGAAGAGCCTTTATATTTCTCTATCTTAAGACCAGGATGCCGAAGACTGCATATATGAAACATAATCACTGGTGGGCATCCATATCTGGGCCACACATGACACAGACATGATCATACAGAGACAGAGGCCACCACACCCCCTTCCCTTTATCATAGACACCATCAAGAGAAAAACAAAACTGGTGGACAATAGCTCAGAAAAAATAATCAATAAAGAAGGGCAACAAAATGGTTTATAGGTTCAATGCAGTACCAATCAAAATCCCAACAGCTTACTTTGGAGAATTAGAAAAGGCAATTATCAAATTCATTTGGAAGGGAGAGTATACCCAAATAGCCAAAAGCATTCTAAAAAGAAGAGCAATGTGGGAGGAATTTCACTGCCTGACCTTGAAACATATTACAAAGCTACAGTGGTCAAAACAGCATGGTACTGGCATAAAGAGAGACATATCAATCAATGAAATGGAATGAGAATCTAGAAGTAAACCCTCACCTACCAATCAACTGGTTTTTGACAGACGTACTCAAGTAATGTTAACAGGACAAAACAGTCTCTTCAACAAATGGTGCTGGGGCAACTGGATACCTATAACCAAAAGAATGCAAGAGGACCCCTATCTCACTCCCTATACAAGAATCAACTCCAAATGGATCAAAGGCCTAAATATAAAAGTCAGCACCATATAACTATTAGAAGAAAATGTAGGGAAACATTTTTAAGACGTTGTAGTAGGTGGTGGTTTCTTGGACCTTACACCCAAAGCACGTGCAACAAAGAGAAAAAAAAATAGATAAATAGGACCTCCTCAAAATTAAACACGTTTCCACCTTACAGGACTTTGTCAAAAGAGTGGAAAGGCAGCTGACTCAATGGGAGAAAATATTTGGAAATCACATATCCAATAAGGGCTTCATATCCAGGATAGATAAAGAGATGTTACAACTTAACAATAAAAAGACAAATGACCCAATTTGAAAATTGGCAAAAGACTTGAACAGACATTTGCCCAAAGAAGAAATACAAATTGCAAAAAAAAAAAAACACATGAAGAAATGCTCAACATCACTAATGATTAAGTGAAATGCAAATCAAAACTACAATGAGATACCATTTCATACCTATCAGAATAGCTACTATTAAAAAGAGAACTACAAGTTTGGAGAGGATGTGGAGAGATAGGAACACTTACTCACTGTTGGTGGGAATGCAATATGGTACAGTCACTGTGGAGGACTGTTTGGCAGTTCCTAAAGAAGTTGAATATAAACTTGCCACGTGACCCTGCAATACACTACTGGGTATACACCCAGAAGAACTGAGAGCAGTGACATGAACAGACATCTGCACACCAATGTTCACAGTAGCATTATTCATGGTTGCCAAAAGTTGGAAATATCCCAGGTGCCCATCAACTGAAAAATGGATAAACAAACGGTGGTATATTCACACTATAGAATATTATGCAGCTGTAAAAAGAAGTCATAAAGCATATGACAACGTAGATGAACCTGGAGGACATTATGTTGAGTGAAGCAAGGAAGACATGAAAGGACAAATACCAAATATATTGTGTAAACATATTGTGTGATTCAAAAAAAATTTCTATGTATCCAGTACATTTAATTGAAAAATGGATGTTTTTATTCAGCTGTGTTTTCTTCTTAGTTTTTAATTGTCTATATTTTAATTATTAAATATACAAAAAATAAAAAATAAAATAAAGAAGCGCAACAGTCTAACTTCAAAAAGGGAAGGTAAGTCACAAAATTCAAATGTCAAGAGATCCATTTTACTCTTAACTTCTAAAATGAAGACCCAGTCCTTACCATGTCCCCTCTGATTGAAGCTGCCAGACTCAGGGAAGGTCCCCTTGCTAACATGCATGTTGTCCCATCAGCATTTCAGCCTGACAGAGCCAGGAGGCAGGAGCTGTTCAGGTCCATATGTCTTCAGGATCAAGTTAACTGGCCCTGAAGGGCACCACACCCTTCTCAACCTGGCTATACTCTGCCTTATTTACAGCTGTGTCTCCTCTTGTTCCTCCTGCATTCTTTCCAAATGCCTCTGCTCAGGCTCTGCCCTCCACCCATAATGCCCTCCCCCTGGAGTCTTTACCAGAGCAGAATCTTCATCCTCAATATCCACTCAAGTGCCACCTTCCTTCAAGTGACACATCCCTGAATCCCTCGCACCACTGTTCCTTCCTCCACATCACGTGTTCCCACAGCACTTGACATCCAGCACTTTGTTACAAATACCGGTTTAGCCCAACTGATTCCTCCAGGACTATAAATTCCTTGAGAGCAAGGTACATCTTCTTTTCATATCACCAGTGTTTAGTACTGACTAGCGGCACATGGGCAGGTGCTCAATAAATTGTTCATTGAATGAATGGAAGGCTCAGAGAGACCCACCCAACCAATGAATGTCCCTGGTTTGTATTTCAACACAAAATTCCAAAATGGCAGCCTACATCCATCACCTTGGTTTCCACATGGCTATCTCAACAATTTGCTTTTCCCACACCTATGCTGAAGGATGACAGGAGGTGGGACAGGGAGAAAGCAGTGGGGTGACTTCCTCAGGCAGTCACTGCCTTTGAGGCTTATAAAGAGGAAAGAAACCACAGAAGAGTGGTTTAGGGGGAAACGGACTTTGGCCCAGTGGTTAGGGCGTCCATCTACCACATGGGAGGCCTGCGGTTCAAGCCCCAGGCCTCCTTGACCCATGTGGAGCTGGCCCACACGCAGTGCTGATGCGCGCAAGGAGTGCCGTGCCACACAGGGGTGTCCCCCGCGTAGGGGAGCCCCATGCGCAAGGAGTGCACCCATAAGGAGAGCCGCCCAGTGCGAAGGAGGGAGCAGCCTGCCGAGGAATGGCGCCGCCCACACTTCCCGTGCCGCTGATGACAACAGAAGCGGACAGAGAAACAAGACGCAGCAAAAAGACACAGAAAACAGACAACCGGGGGAGGGGAGGGGAATTAAATAAATTAAAAAAAATAAATCTTTAAAAAAAAAAAAAAAGAGTGGTTTAGGGTGGCTCATTCAATCTCCCTGGGCATTCTGGGAAATCCTAGTGAGTGTCGTGTGTGTGTACGTGCGTGCATGTGCAATGCAGATGGAGGTAAAGAAAGAGAGAAAACAGGCAGAGTGAATGACACTAAAGGAAAGGTAAGTGATAAGAAGAGAATTAAGGACCAAAGGAGAGACTTCTTTTTGTGGCATTCTGGTAGACTAGATACTCAATGAAAACTGGAAGAAAAAATAGTAAAATTAAAAATCTGTTTTTTAAATGCAAGCAGGCTATCTAAAACAAATAAAAATGAGAACCCTGGGAGATAAGTAATCACCAAAGCCATCTTTTCAGCCCTGAGAGTCTCCTGAATTCAGTGACCTGGAGCTTCCATCTTAATGACCACGTGGAGTGTAGGAGGCAGGCGGTGTAATCAGGGCTCACTCAAGAGAGGGATCCAATTAGAGATCGCCACAAAGCACTGAGTCTCAAAGAATGAATGAACATAAACCCAAACACAGAGGGGACAAACAAAAAAAAAGTGTCTATTTCTGACTGATGTCAGAAAAAATTAACCCTGAGAATTTTTAACCACAAGCCAGCTTTCAGGCAAGCTTACATCCCCAATTCATGCCACCAGCGTGATCCAGACATCTCTCTAACATTAATTTAGGATGATCCTGGTAGTAATTCTCTCAGGAGGAATGCAACTTCAGGCTTCAAAGATCCCCACAAATGAAGTTCCAAGGAATACTGAGCTCACAGGAAAAATGACAATACATACAGAGAAACAAGAAGGTAATTTTAGTGAAAGCTGGCAGAAACAATGGACAGCAGAAGCATATCCATAAGAGCTTTAGATATCATAATTATCAGATTTGGAATATACAGAAATATATTGAAAATGTATTAAATAAATGAGAAGTATGAACATTTGAGCAAGGAACAAGAGACAAAAAAAGAATATTTGGGTAAATAAACAGAACTACATGAAAGCTAAAAGTTGGATGGCTTAAATTGCAGATTAGATGCAGCTATAGAAAGAATGAATAAACTGCAGTCTAGAAAGAAGGATGGTTTATGATTTTTCTTGTCCTCTTTGAGGCTGGCTACCTTAGCTCAGCCAAGAGAGGCCTGGAACCCACCCCTATGGTGGCTACCTCAGACAAGCCTTCACACTGCACGTGAGCTTGGATCCACTCCAGCCGGTCAGAGTTTTCCTTCTCGCGTACCCCTTCGTTCACCTGAGAACACAACTCTTCTGCTTTCTCCAAGGCATGTTTTAGGTGACTGTGGTCAGGGTGGTTTTCAGGAGTGTTTTCCAGGATCTACATAGGAGAACAGAAGACAACAACTTTATTGTCTGGCCCCATTTTAGACAGTGTTGGTGAGCCTGGCGTTTGATCTGGACCCAGACTCAGCAGAGGTCGGGCACGACTGTTCCCAGTAACAGTCAACTTGAGCAACCACAACTCTGAACCCCTGCCATGGCAACCAGCATTGTGCATGATAGCTGCTCCTTGTTGCCTCCAGCATCTGGCCTTGCAAGGGATGGACCTCTCCTCTTCATGGGTCCAGGTAAAGTTGTGAGGTGTCCACACCTAGGTGTCCTCACCTAGGCAAAAGATGGTCTAGGCCTTGAGGCCTCAGCCTCAGCCCAGCCCCACTGCCCTTGAACATCCCCTGGGCAAGTTGCTTGGCTTGCCCGGCAAAATGCTCAAATCCCAGGGTGAACTCTGTAGATAACCACACACAAACTCACAGGATCGTGGATGGTACATACAGCTGTAAAGCTGGAGGGAACCTTAAAGTTCCCTTTGAAAATCTTTGCCCCATTTTACAGATGAGAAAACTGGGCCCAGAGACCAGGCAAGGGCCTAGGCCTCCCAGCCTAAGTTCAGTGTTCTTCCCTTACCTGCTTGCTTACCTTGGGGAATGTAGGTTGGAATTCCCATGTTTGATCTGAATGGGATCCCAGTAACCCAGAGTTTAAGAGCTTGACAGAGGACCCTCAGTGGTGGTGGGTGTTGGGTGGGTGACACACCATAATTTATGGCATTATTTATGCTTAGCCTGGAGCCGAGGGTATTAAGGGAGCAGGGCTACAGTAAGTGTAGTCGGCATCCCACATAGGTTTTCCCCCAGAGAATGGCTCTATCCTGGGCCCATGCATGGCTGCAGGTTCCTGGGAACCCCTGGAACTTTATGCAAATGGGTAGTGTGGAACAAATGTGTGTTTCTCTGGATAGACTGTTTAAGAGTGCCAGTCTGGAATCAGACCTCCTATGTTCAATTTCTATTCCACCATTGACTAGCCATGGTTTGAGTGGGTCACATAAATGCTCTGAGACTCAGTTTCCTCCTTTGAAAAATGGGGATATTAATAGCATCTCCTTTCTAAAATTGTTTGGAGGACAGGTAAAGCACTTGAGAACACACCTGGCATTTAGAAGGTGCTCAATAAAGGATAGAAATTATCATATTCTCAGAGGACTTTGAGGCTCCTACAAACAATCAGCACCTTCTGCTCTAAGAATGAAAAAAGATCCTAAGCCACATTTAGAATGTGCCAGAATGTTGAGGGCATACTTGCCCAAAGCTTACCCACGTACAAATCTTTCAAGTGGACCTTAACCTATATAATATCTCATCTCAAAGGTATCACTTGGATTTAAAGTAGGTGCCCAAATTGAGAAAAATACACATTCTGGGTCTTGTGTGGTACCAATTCCAAGCAACACCCCCAGCCTAGTGGCTGCCCATTAGACTTTATGGGGAGCTTTGAAAAATGCCAATGCCAGCTTCATCCCGGGGTATGTCAGAATCTCTTGGGGTGGGACTCAGGCATCCACATTCTTTATGGCTCTCCAGGTGTTCCTAATGTGCAGCCAAGTCTGAGGACTACAGCTCAACCAGGAACCCACAAAGCTGGCATATGTGAATTCATTTGTTTTCTTTTTAAATGAAAATAGGCTTATTGATTTTTCTATTATAATTGCAGAAGTAATGTGTTCACTTGACAAAATTTAGAAAACTCAGGAAGTTAAAAAAAAAATGAACCTAAAATTACCCATAACGTCCCCATATGGAAAGAACCTCTGTCTACATATTACTTAATGTAGTCTGCCTAGATAAATACCCACACAATTTTTTCAAGATAGAAATTGGATCATACTATACATACTATTTTGTACAGTGATTTTATAACTTAATAGTAGTTATAACATGTTCTTTTTATTATGTCAGTAGTTATAAATCAGACTCCCATTTTAAAGGTTTTATAATATGTCATTGTAATAATAAATTATATGCATTTAAATAGTTTCCCTCTGAGAAAATGTCACACTGTTTCCAATTTTTCAAGGTTGTAAATATTGCTATGCATTCTCTTATATAAGTCTTTGAATATTTCTCTGATTTTTTTCCTTAGAATAAATTCATAGAGGTGCAGTTGGAACTGCTGAGCTAAAGAGAATCTACCTTCTTAAAGGCTGGATTCCCTTCCACCAACATCCTTACCAACACTGGGGACCTATGATCTTTTCAAGTATGTGCCCCTCTGACAAACCAAAAACAAGATATGCTTTTGTTTTAAACTTTTTATTACATTGATTTAGTACATAAGTGTACTAAATAATAAAGCTAACATTTATATAGTTTCTAGTATGAACCACGCTCTTTACATACATTAATTCATTAAATTACCACAGCAGCCCCATGCAGTAGATACTATATTAGTGTCTCTGTTTCACAGACAAGGAGACTGAGGCACAGAAAGGTTAAATAACTTACCCAAGGAGACAGAGTGGTGGTGCCAAAATTCAAACCCAGGCAGCCTGGCTCAAGTTCTGTGCTCTTTATCACTACTCTACACTGCCTCTCAGAAATGTCTAGTTGCTTATTTTACTTGTTTTTCTATTGAGGTATTTGCCCTTCTTTTTGAGCTGTAAGAGTTCTTTCTGTCCATGTATATTCCAGTTCTTACTTATGTATAGTTAAAATATGTTTACCCAGATTCTATTAGTCTTGTGTCTTTTAACTTTGTTCAGTATATTTTATGAGCAATTTTTATTTTGTAAAATGTTTATTACTCAAATAATATGCTAATGCATTCTCGATATGAAAGATTCAAACAATACAGTATATAGAACAAATGTAAAAGTTCCCTTTCACTAAACTACCAGAGGTAACCACTGCCAACAGACTGAAAGGTACCCCTTAAGTACCCTTTAGATGCTCTACATGTTAAAAGTCACACAGAATTTCCCCCCCTTTTTGTAAAATGGTCCATACTGTAGGATTGTCCTGTAATGTTTTTTGGGTTTTTTCACTTAAGGACATTTTCTAGATATCTTTCCATGCTAATACACAGAAGCCTTCCTTATCTTTTAAAATATTTTCATAGTACAAATCTCCCACAATTTATTTAACTATTTCCTTTACGAACATCTAGGTTGTTCCCAGAATAAAGTTTTTTTTTGAGATTGCCAAATCTACAGCTCTAGATCCTTTAAGCTTCTGTCTTTTGTGCCATTGCTCCACTTTGATATTATACAAATATTTAGTCTTAGTATTCTTGTGATTTTTTCATATGTGTCTTATAACTGGCTATCTTTCAAAATTCTCTTCTTAGTCCCATTAGTTTTCAGTTCATTCTCTTGAGTACTCTAGAGGACAGCATCATAGTTCTACAAATAATAATTTGGTTTTTCCTTTTTAATATTTATACATTTCAGTTCTTTCCTTGCCTTTGCTTTTTCCCCTTGGCTAGATCTTAGAATACTTATTTTTAAAGCCTGTTTCCAACTATAATTTGTAATTAAACATTGGAAGTAAAGTGCAGTGTTGCATTAGTAACTACAGGATGGAAGAGAGGAAACAGTAGATTGGAAGCTTCTTTCCAAACTAATTATTTGACTCACCCATGTGCCTGCAGTGTATTTTGTGGGACCAGGGTTGGGACTAGACTGAGGAGATGATCCTATGGTCAGGGGATTTGCTACATACAGGGGAATTGAGCAAATAAGGAAAAAAAAAATTGAGGCTAATGAGAGCCAGGTTTCTCATAGTTAGAAAAAGAAGAAATATAGATTAGAGTAGGAGGTATTGGTGTGAACTCAGGAGTTTTAATATGCATAGATAGACTGACAAAGAAATAAACATAAATGTGTGTGTGTGTGTGTGAGAGAGAGAATGTATGAATTCTGTCACTGAGAGGCCCAAAATAAAACAATACCCCAGTAGCAGTGAGCAGACCTAGGGCCCAGATCTGGATTTGTAAATGCTATTCTCCACCAAGAGGAACAGGCTATCGTCTAAAACACTTCTCCAGTAGCTATGCTCCCCATGGTTAGATACGCACAGGCTCAGATTTCGAAGTCTAAAGGCTGGATTCCCTTCCACCAACATCCTTACAGATGGAGATACCAACACCTTAATTTCCTTCTTTTCTTTTGGTATTAGCTCTCTCGAAGTCAGAGGGTGAAAAAACAATCATCTAATATCAACGTAGAGCATACTCCTGAAGATGGGTGGGAGGAATCAAATTTCTTTCTTTCTAGCTAGCTAGGAAAATCAAGGCATAGAGGCACTATGCCTGTGTTAAGAAAAGAATCCAGACCTGAGGCCTCATTTTCTGACTAATAAGGTAGAGGCCAGTTGGTCACACAGTGGAAGGCGGAACGCTCTGTGTTACCGGCTCTTTTCACAATAAACCAGTTCTTCTGTCTGAGTTACCAAGCAGACGTCTTCAACACCCTGGTGGTATTTGCTTTCTTCACAACAGATACCAGGTATATTGCCTGGGAAACTCTCCAGGACCCAGACCTCTGCAATCTAAGAAAGCATTCTACTGCTTGAAAAGGCAAGGCAAGAACTTACATTTTTAATGATCAGTGGATATCTGGTTACCCGTTGCATCGGCTTCAGTATAAAACTAGAGAGTGGCATCCCTTTACATCGAGGGTCCATTGCCAATCTCTGAAATAAGAGATTTTTTAAAATGTGCTTAAGAAACCTGCAAAATCCAAAGTCAGTGACATAAAAAATAACGTCATTTCAGATTCCCCACCCATTGTCTCATTTATCTGGACAACAACCCTGGATCCTGGGGTTATCCCATTCCAGATGTTGAATGGGAGGCACAAGGCTGTGACTCCTCCTCTAGAGCTAACCCCTGCTCTCCTGATTCAGCACGCTTCCAAGGGACATGGTTCCTTACTTACAGAGATGAGATCCTGCCTTTACAGAGAATATTTCTTCTGGATATCTGCAAAATTTGGAACATTCCCAGGAATCAGAAGAATCACAGACTTACATGTCAGAATGAAAATTTCCCTCAAGCCTGAGTGATCTGGAATTGAATTTCATTGTCTGGAGCCTGCCTACTCCTCTGGGAGCCCCAGGGCAGGGCAAGGAAAAAGGAGCTGAAGCAGGAGGGGTCAAGACTCCAGTGTCAAGGGTCCTCTGCTTTGTTTCCCCACCACTGTTACCAATGAAGTCAACCAGTCTGGAGGACAAGAGTCCATCTACTCCTAAAAGGCGAGTCTGGCCTACAAGCCATGGAGATTATAAGGTGCCTTAGCTCCCAGAAGCTCTGGTCAGTTTTAATGTCTTGAAGCGAGCTGCTGCCCTGCCTTTGGCTCTGAGTTCTGAGAACAGTCAGCACTTGGACTTGCTCCAGCTTTGGACATCATCAGTCCAGGAACACCTCCCAGCTGCCCAAGGGATGCCAAAGTCCCACTGGAGTGAAATGGGAGGGGTGAGTTGGAGAGGAGAGGGGATAGCAAGCCCTCTGCCCTGGACTGGCGTCAGCATGTCCCTGAAATTCAAGTGCATCGATGTGGCACTCAACTTGCCCATCCCAGGAGAGGACCCGGCCCTTGGCTATAGCCCCAGCAGCCGTGGAGCCTGGCAGCCCAGCATCATCTCCGTGGTCTCCATCCCACTCTAGGCCTCTTTCTTAGCATATGGGTTACCTTAAAATGACTTTGTATGCCCACTCATTGCATAGAAAATGTAAACATTTACTGCTGAGAAACGCGGGGGGGGGGGGGGGAATAAGCAGAACAAGGACATGATGCCCTGACCAAGAAGGGGCCAGACTTTTACCTCTCAGTGACAATTCAATCAACATGATTATTTGGGAGGTGAGAATGGCCTGCATGTTCTTCTTCTTCTTCTTTTGCTGTTTATTCATAAAAAATGTACCTGTTCTGTGGAAGTTAACTATATTCTCTTCTTTTTTTTTTTTTTCCTCCAGGAGAGGTGGGGCTGTTGGAGCTGCCAGGCAAGTCAGCCAGGAGCCACGGAGCCCGGGAACCAGCCACAGGCCTGAGGTCTCCAACAGCTCCGAGCCTTCTCCCCAAATGTCCCCTGGTGGGCACATGGCCCTCCAGACTCCTTTTATCTCCAGAGGTGGAAGTGTGGCATCCCACACTCACTCTCACGGCCCACCCAGAGCTTGAGCTCATTAAAGAGAACCAAGTGGGAAAGGAACAAGGCGTCCACTGGGACTGCTGGCCTTTCCCCCTGCCAGCGACATGTAGAGACCACGTAAGAACTGAGGGTGCTAAGATCAAACAGAGAAGGAAACCTGAGACCTGGGCCCGGCAACTGGGATGGAAGATTTTTGACATGCACCCCAATAAACCCCAAGCACCTGGAAACGGATCCTTGAGGGTGGCTGAGAGCTTCCAGGGACGGGACTGGTCCTTCCTTGTCAAGCCATCCCACCCATCACAGCCAGCCTCAGGGGTTTAGCCGAGACTCCACCCCCAGAGAGGTTGGCGGGCCTCTAGATCAGCCCCTTGAACCCCTAGCTGTCCGAAGATGGCCACTGGGGCAGGGTCTCAACGTGGCCCAGCCTCCTTACCTTGACAAACTCCTTGAAGTCCAGGGCCTCGTCTGTCTTTTGCTGGATCAGGGCCGCCCCGTTGAGCTGGCAGCTGCAGAAGCGAATGTAGGGCTGCATGTGGGGCAGCTGGGCCGTCAGGATGTCGCCGATCATCTTCACGGGCATCTTCTCCCCGGACATCTTCTTGCGGACCCTCAGCGCTCTGCACAGAAACGCGAGAAGTGAGGCCCCGCCTCTGAGCCGTTGGACAGCAGCGGGGTGCACTGCTAGCTTGTACAGAAACACAGTTTGTGTGTGTGTGTGCGTGGGTGAGTGGGTGGGTGTGTAGAGGGGCTACAAACCTGATGGGTCTATATGGGAGAGGAGGGAAAGAAAAAAAAATGAGTCTGCCGCTACAGAGAGGTACCTCTGGGCCCTTCTTCTTTGGCATTGGTTGCTGGCTCTTAGGAATAAAATCTACTTTAAAAAAATCTTTTATCGGGACATAATAAAATGGAATATCGACTGTAAGCTTTTGATCAAGGCTAAATTTCGTGAACTTCATAACTGCACTGAAGGTGGTTACATGAGTGAATATCCTTGTTCTTAAGAAATGTACAGTGAAGTGTTAAAGTGTTCAGGGTGCACGAAGTACGTAACTTACACTCAAAAGGTTAGAAAATAGATAGGTGATAGATAGGCAGGTAGGTGGAGAGGTAGAATGATATGGCAAATGTGGCAAAATATTAAAGGTTGGTGGATCTGAGTGTCTGGGTTGGGGGTATGTGTGTATTGGAATTCTCTTTCTGGGGTTCGTGTTATTTTTTTGCAAGTATCCTGTGTTTGAAATTATTTCAAAATGAAAAGGTAAAAAGAGTTGATGTCAAGCCAATTTATTTATTTTTTTGTATACAGATCTATAAAACTTCTCTGTGTCATCTCACTTTACAGGTTATCTGGGGTAAAAGTCCCAGCCTGTTTCTGGGGCCACTGTAGCCAGACAGGCAGTTACTGTGTTTAGGAGACTTAAAGGTTCATTTTTAAACTAAAGAGGGTAAATCGATCAGCTCAGAAAAAACAATCCCATTATGGTCACCAAAGCCAAGTGTAAGGATGGTTTGAGCTATCTGTGCCGCTGCTTCGTTGCTCTGGCTAATTTGAAGTTGCCTGGACTGGGAGGACGCTTGAGAGCTCTGAAAAGAGACGCCTACTATGATCATAGTAATTGGCATATCATTGGTATCATATCGTATGATATCAATAATATCATTGACAAATGAACCCAAACAATGTATACCCTGGAGGCTGAGGAGAGGCAGTGAGACAGGGAGGTGTTTGCTCTGGGGCCCAGCTGCAGACTGAGCACTCAGGGTCATGGCAGCTATGGCTGTGCATCCCGCCCTTCCAAGCTCTGCTCTGTGAACTCCTAGCACCAGCACCTGGCAAGAGGGCAACCGAGCTTCTCCACGGCAGGGATAGCAATGCACTAAGGCACTATGAGGGCAGGGCCACAACACAAGGCTATGCGCATGTTTTGCCTACACTAGTGATCACAGAAAGCACACAAGAAATATCTATGGGATGGATGGATAGATGGATGGATGGAGACATGGAAAGATATGGTATACGATTTCAATGTAAGGCTGGGAGGATGTCCCTATGAATTCCTTTGGTTGCTTTAATGGCTGGGCTGTGGAGCCCTTGGGGCGCAGGCAGGGTTATGTAATACATGTAATATAGTATGACACTGTCATACTAGTGTCAGGCTCAAAAAACTTCAGATCACTTGACTTTCTTTCTCCCACATTTTCGGCCAAAGAAAAATTCCTTGGACTGAACAAGCCAAGGAGAGAGACTTCAGGGGCAATAAGTTAGGTGGGCTGAATGACCAGTGATGCCCCGTGAGGGGCTGCCCCTCTGGGGAGAGGGCCAGTCAGTACTGGCCACCCAGAGTGGCAGGAAGGGCTCCTGTGAACTGTTCAATAAGGCCCAGGGTGTGTAGAGATGTAATGGCCACTGCCTGTTGAGGGGGTTGCTGTGGAATACTCCCCAACATGCAGGAATTTGCTCAAGGTTGAGGTCAATGCCAACTCGGGGGGGGACAAAAGCCCTCAAGGCAAATGGCCCTCCCATCACAGTCAAATACAACCACATTTCCAATGTGCTGTGGATGGAAACAGAAAGGAATTCCATTCCATCATATTCTCTATGAGGAGCAAAACACTCTCTCTGCGAAGGGATAAAAATCCTTCTACCTTTTTAATTATTATCATTTTTAATGACAGGGGAGACAAGGAAAAAGGAAACAAACAAACATGGCACAGAGATCATCCTTGCTAGAGGACGCCAAACCACTTCCCAGACTCTGAGGGCCTCTGCCTGTAGACTCGGCCAGGTGGCAGGTCCCAAACCAGGCCTTACTATGGAACCAGGTTCCTACTATGTGACATTGCCCTGAGTCATCTTTTTCTGGGGTGTTCTACTATGCGGCAAGACTTATGAGGATGGGGCTTGGAAAGGTGTGAACAGGGCTGGCCCTCTGGTAAGCTGATTTGCAATCTCGTATAGAGGTTTAAAGATTAGAGTCGTTGAACAGTAATTAATCAACTAAGAAACATTTCGAAGAGCGCTCGGTGTTTTTGAATGAATGAGTGCTCGTATGCTCTGAAGTCTGCAGCCCGAGTGGACACTCACAATAAGAGCTAGCCACCATAAAAACTTCCTAAGTGCCTGATGCTTTTTACATATGTTACTTATCCCTATGTACTATAGAGGAAACTGAGGCACACAGAAATTGAGTGTCTTGACCGAAGTCACCCAGAGGCAGGCCTTGAACTCAGGTGGTCAGACTCCAGGGCCTGTGGCTTGCAGGACCGTGGGATGCAATAAGGCACGGCCCCCCCAGACCCACGTCCACACCCCGAGCTGCTCTCGGCACCGCCCCAGCCTCCAACCAGAAGCAGCTCTTTTATCTCTTGCCACCTCTCACCCCAATTTCTTTCTTTACTTCTCTGTCCCTCATCACATCCCCTCCACACCTTCCCTCCTTGCCTTCCTTTCTCTCCATTTCCCCGAGGCTCTCTCTTTTTCACTCTTCTCATTCTCCCCTCTCCAACCAAAAATTCCTTTTTAACTTCTTTCTCCCCTTACTATCTCTGTCATGTAAGATATATTTTTTTAGCTTTTTCCTTCAGTTTAAACAAAATAAAAGTATGTCTGTTCCTAAGTTTAAAAGAAGGTAAGTTGAATAGTTTATTATTTTTTAAAAATTTTTTATTTTTGAGGTGCCAGAGCCTGGGATTGAACACAAGAATATATGGGAAGCTGGTGCCCAACCACTAAGCCACCTCTGAGTTGGTTTTTTAGTTTTTTTATTTTTAGGAGGCACTGGGAACCGAACCTGGGACCTCTCATGTGGGAAGCAGATGCTCAACTTCTTGAGCCACATCCACTTCCTGCATAGTTTATACTTAAGTAAAATACTTTTGTTTTAAAGAATCATTCATGTCTTTTTATTTTTCCATCAAGAGGGCCAGAAAGGACCTTAATTAAAATAATAGTAAAATAATAATAAAAATAAATGTCCCCAACACATGGGCTTGCCCAGCCCTGTGTCACCTCTTCCTCCCTTTTGCTCTCTCTTCTGCCAGCTGCCCTGAGGGTTCTACATCTGGGCTCTTGATTAAAAAAAGGTTCTAGATCTTTCTGCTCTAGCCTGCTTATTAAAGGCACAGGTCTCAGCTCTCGGCTCACCAGTAGAGAGCCCTAAACCCCAACCAGAAGTAAGCCACTGTGTCCTGCTTTGTTCGATAAATCCTGTGGTCACCCTAAATACAACAGGTTGCTGGGTCCTTGGAGCAAGGGCAGCACATCTGTGGTTGCTCACTTGGTGGCATTCCAGGAGTGTTGCCTTAAATTCTCTTATCCAGAAATGCCTCCTTCTTACAGCCTGCCAGGTGACCTAAACCTCCCTTAATTGGGTTGGTCCTTTGCATTAGGAGATTATACCCAAGCAACAAAACAAATATAGGAAAATGTTCCTTCTAGAATCTTCAACAGGCACATGGGTGTTCACTGCAATCTTTTGATTTTTCTGTATTTTGAAATTTTCATAATATAATACTAAGCAGAGGATAAAGAAATGAGGTCCCTAGAAGGCTCCTATTAATTATGAGGATTTTATCTGGAAGATAGCCCAACTAGTTTATTCAGAGCATGCAAACTATTCCTGATCTCCTTCGAACAACCTGGGTGATAGGCAGAACAGGTACTGTTACTGCACATTTGCAATTCTATTTTATGTTTTTGGAGGTATGGGGGCCAGAGATTGAACCTGGGACCTTGTATGTGGGATGCTGGCGCTCAGCCACTGAGCCCCACCCAACTCCCCACCCGTGCAGTTCTAAAATGAAGGGTGCGAGAGTTACTGGCTCAAAGTCCTAAGACGCATTAGATGGTGCTGGAGCCTGGATAAAATCTTCAGACATCTAACTCCTGCTGCCATGTTCTTTCCACCTGGGCAGGACTGGGTGGGACCCCCAGGGGGGGGCCCCAGACATCATCTGCAGAGCAGCTGGGAACCTCTGTTCCCCCAGTGTGACTTTGGGAAGTCACCCGACCTCTCTGAGCTTCGTACCTGCAGCTCGATTCCTACGTCCGGGGCCATGGAGCCAAGCAAAGCAAACGGGAGCCAAGCAAATGCTGCACAATGCTGAGTGCAGCATTGGCCTGCCAGTGCCCAAGAAAGGGGATTCTTCTTCTACGATGGAGGAGGAGGGAGTGTTGAAGGGGGAGGACCTCTAGAAGGGTGGGCGCCAGGCACCGTGGAAGGAGCAGCTGACACCCCACCACCACCACCACCGACAGCCGCTCAAGGAAAGGGATTTTAACTTGGGGGTCTATTTTCAAAAGCAAACTGTTGTTCTTTTAAAATTAAGTGCCTCAGGAGTTGAGTTCAAACTTAGTTCCTAACCTCTCTCCTCTTTGGTGATAGACTTGAAAAAAGGCATCTTAACCAGCTAAAAAGCTGAAAAGTAAACCACAACAACAATAAAGGGTATCCCACACTTTAGATTTAGTACTTGAAGCTCTGGGGCTAATGCACCCCACTCCCCTGGTGACAGGGCAGCCTCTTTCCAAGGCAAACTTCTCCCCCCGAGGCCCCCGGCCCCAAGCCCAGCACTAACCACCTACAGCAGGTGCTCATAACCCCACGTGGCAGGTGCTGTTCTCATCCCCGAGGTCCAGGAAGGCCAGTGACCTGCCCTGAGTTCCCCAGCGGGCTGGCCCTGGCGAGATGGCTCCTCCTGCAGGCGGAGGATGGAAATACTCTCCTCAAAACCCAGCCTGGACTCTTTTCCCTTTAACAATGTGTATTCCAGAGTGCAGAGAGACCGGAAGTGCTCTTCTGCCTTCCCGCCCACCTCTCTGCATCTCCCCTCTGCCACCTCTTCATCCATATCCCCAGAGAGGGAGAACTTGAAATGACCTGACGCTGCCCTTCTAAGGGGCCACACTGAAGAACAGGCACTGGCCACTCTTGCCACCTGACTGTCAAGACGAGGGAGAGCCCTGGGGAGGCCGCCCTGTGCACCGGTGCCCAGGGGGAGAGCGGCCCCTCCTTCCAGAGGGCACCGGGCGCCCACACCACCTGCCCTGGGGCCCACAGTTTAATCTGTGTCCTGTTAAGTGATGTGATCTCGAGGGTCTGGTGAACAGGGAACGTGACTTACTTTTTTCAGAACTGGAAGGGACCCCTGTGATGCTCTGATCCAGCCCCTTGATGGTACAATTGGGGAAACCGAGGCTCAAAGAGAAGGGGCAGTGAGTTGGGGTCCCAAGCCAGGCCTCTCAGCTCTTGGCCCTGCCACGCACTAAAACGGGGAGCAGAGACAAATGGCTCCAGGCCCACTCCTCAGAGCGGTATTCTGGGGGTAACGGCTGGCTGACCCGGGCAGCGAAGAGCCCCACCGTGTCTGCGTGGAGGGGACAAGAGCGTGTGCAGGGGACCACTGCGGGGAGCTCGGGCGCCGGGAGCAGTGCGGCAGGGGGGTGGACCGCGCCCCGGGAAGGGGCCTGCCAGCCACAGGGAGCCAGGCCCTGCCCAGCCCCGGAAATCCTAGAACCCCAGTAAGGCAGGACGCCTCTGCGGGGCCCCAGGGGCCTGTGCGAGGAGACATTTGGGGCATGTTTCTGGAAAGCTTCAGGGCATGAAAGGGTGACGGTGCTCGTGAGTGGAAATGAGCAAAAGAGGCAGACAGCAACGCAGGCAGCATGCGTGAGGGGGACACGCGGGCCACACGCAAGGGCTAGTGCGTCAGCGCCGGGGGCAGAGCGCGGCCGGGAGTTAGAGAAGAGAGGCTTACTTCAGTAGTTTGATATTACACATAATCAGCTCCTTCCAGTTAACAAAAATCATAGCAACCTCTTTTTCTGTCAGCAGCTCAGACTCCATCAGGGGTTTCTGAAAGATCTACAGATGCAGAAAACGAAGCGGTTCAGAAAGCAAACAGTTAGCTGGAAACGCACACGCACGCGCATGCACCGACCTGCGCAGAGCGCACAGAGGCCTACGGCGCCTGCGCCTCGGCGGGGCGGCCTCTGTCTCTGGGGTGGGTGGGTGGGTGGGGGGCCCTCCGGGTCTGCACTGGGTGACGAGGGAGGCCCGCGCCGCGTCAGGCGGCAGGCGAGGCCGTCCCGGGTGGGCCCCGTGGGAAAGTGGGGGCTGCACGCTGCGCGCAGTGGGGGCGCCGGGCATCGGAGGCCCCGCCGCCTCCAGCGAGCCTCCGAGGGGGGAGGTCCCCAACAACGCTGCCCGCGGAGCCCCCTGGGTGCTGCCGCCGTTGCTGCACCCTCGGCCTCCTGGACCCGGCCCGGGACGCAGTCGCCGCCACCTGCAGTCCCATTGCCAAGGGGTGGGTGCTCAGCTCTCCGGGGCTCCGGGAAATAAATGGCCCCTTCCTCAGCCCGGTGTGGATGGGCAACTCACAGTCGGTCAGGGACCTGGTAGAGCCCCCTGTGGCTGCGTCCCTGCCAACAAGGGGGACACTGTCTACCCTCGGGGGCGCTTCTGAAGGTTCTTTAGGGTGGGGGACAGCGAGCTTCAGTCCCCCACCCCCATCTTGGTCTTGCCAAGGCGGATGCCCAGGGACCGTGGAGCCCAGGGCCACCACCAATGGCTGTGCCTTTTGTGCCCTGCACAGCGGGCCGTAATAAGGGAGTGGCACAGCTTCGACACCCTCAGTGTATAGATGATAACAAGCCAAGTGTCGTGAGCAAGGGGCACCTTTTCTAATGTGCATGAGCACGTCCCTGGAGCTAATGGCGGGCTCGCGGGCTAGCACCCACCCTGTACTCACCCCGCCGCGGAAGGCAGACCCACGTCTTTCCTGGTTGTTGAGAATATCATACAAGATGGTTTCACAACTGCTTGGGGGAGGGGTTCCAAATCTACACTACTTTTCAAATTGTGGGGTGACCCTAAGATCCGACTTTGCACACCCCGTTTCCCAATGTGGAAACTTCCCATGCGAATGGACAAAAGGCTTCCTGAAAGCAACGTGCCCCAACTGTGTATCTCCCCAGCCTTCTGAGCCTTCAACGGCTTCCTGGGAGGGTAGACAAGATAAGGCATCATCGGGGGCTCCTGAAGGATCAGGGCGGGGAACACTTGCCTCCTGCCATGCAGGGACCCCTTGGTGTGAATGATCTCTGCCCCTCTGTGGGTATGAACTAGAGTTGGCCAAGGACAACAACTTAACCATCTTCTCTTGGGGAAGATGCTACTATGTAATTTACAGATAAGACACCAGAAAGTTCCTCAGGCTTGGATTCAGGGCACCGGCCTCCCTTGCAGAGGTGCCCTCCTTCCTCTCCCCACCCCTGCCCCCTTTGTCCCCAACAGCTGGCTGTACCTCAGTGACAAGCTGCAGGTCATTGACGTAGTTCTCCTCCGTGACGATGAGCTCGTGGATGTAGCCTTGCCGCTTTCTTTCAGTTGGGGTCAGCATATCCAAGAGATGTAAGTCGGAACACCCTGGAAAACACAACCATTTGGGACAATTTAATCCAAGTCTGGAAAAGCTGCTAGAGCTGAAGATGCCTGCATCCTCGTGGCTGGTGGGCCCCGTGGCCCCAGTCCAGTGGGGCAGCACACTCCTGTTTCATCGAAAGCACTGAAGCAATGTTAAGAGAGAAGACAGCAACATTTGGCCGACATTTTCCACGCCATGCTAGGTGCCAGGCTAGGAGGTTGGCATGGACAACTGCATTACATTTCATGCAGATCCTGCAATCATCTCCATTATACGGATGAGGAAACTGAAGCATAGAGAGTGTGACTCACCCAAGATCTCTCTGCCAGGGAATGGGGAAGCCACTGGTGAAGAGACTCTGGCTCCAGAGGCCACGTTCTACCCTAGGCCAGTGCCATTAAGTGTAAGCTACAGGAAGGCAGGGGATTATCTTGAGGTTGGTTTTTCTTTTAATAGGATGATGTGGCTGTGCTGAGGCTCCAATGGGCCTGGCGACCAGGCAGATGCAGGGTGCATCCAGACTGTGCTGAGCAAGACCTATGGCTGCCACTCAGAAACCCTATATCTTCAGCTGCGTGGCCCCGGGCCCCGGAACCTTGCCGCCTGAGGAAGAGGCCTCGCGGGTGGCTGATGGAAGCTGGTGCACAGACAGGAGGTGGCGCCTGCCCTCGACGCTGCTCCTTAGCATGTTATTTTGGGGTTTGCTCACTTCAAATGTTCCTCAGGGTCACTGGCTGTCCCGACACAGGCACACTGGAACAAAAGTGGCGCGAGAGGCTCGGTTCTCAGGAGCAACCGACCTCTTCCAGGCCACTTCTTTCTCTCAGGAGTTCCTTGTTTCATCGCAGAAGCCAGATTCATCAAAGAGAGAAACCAGAAAGTGCCCTGGGTGTAGGTGGGGAGGGAGGCTGATGGGCTGAGCCTCATGCACTTGCTTTTCTCCCCACAAGGGGGCTCAAGGGAGCACAGTGTGAAAACCCTGGCTGTGGACCAGTGACTCCAAAGGCCGGTCCCCTCCAGCCATCCTCCCTCCCCCCAAAACGGAACATCTGGCACGAGCCCGGGAACATGCGGTTTAACACGTTTGCCAGGTGATTTTGAGGCCCACGAAAGTTTGAGAAGCCGACTGTAGACTATCAGGGTTCGTTATCAGGGTTCGTGACTGATCCAGTGTAGACACTGGAAACTTCTGGGGCAAATGATGTCATCAACTTCTTGGCCAAAGCTTCAGGGTTCCAGGGATTAACTCTAGAGCTGGAGCACCTCCAGCCCTCAGTTCATCCCCTCCCCTGGCAATTGCCCTTTCTGGAGCTGCTGCTGCTCTTGTAGGAAAAGACGCCAATCGCAGGAAGTTTCCAGTACGGGCAGAGGGAACTCGGGGGAAGCCGCAAGGGTGAGCAATCATTACATTCACACCCTCCACACTGTCCATCCCAGAGTTCAGTCCGACCACTGTCGCCGTAGTCCCATGGGGCCGAGAGGGGAGGGTGAACCTTCCACCAGGTCTGCAGATGCTTCTGGAACTTGGGCCCTCGGTTCAGCCCGGGGCTTGGCCGAGCTGTTCTTCCTGCCCCAGGTGCCGATTTTCTTTTATTCAAACAGCTGCTTCAACAATGAATTACCAGGAAGGAAGCAAGTCATGACTGCTGATTGGCTGAGTTCAGCCAGGCTCTGCGGAGCTGCTGTGGGAGCTCAGGCTGATGGGACGCTGAGCCATGTCACCAGCTTCTTTGACTTTAACTGAGAAAGCCATCCAGGGAACACTCTTGAATTTGGGAGGAAAACATATCCTGCCTCTGCCCCCAAAACCCCCCACTGTCCCGTTAGTGAATCAAAGCATCCAGGGCTAAGAGCACTTTTTTTTTTTTTAAGTTGACTTTCATGGGTTTATGGATTTATTTATTTTTTCTTTTTGGAGGTACCAGGGATTGAACCCAGGACCCTATACATGGGAAGAAGGCGCTTAACGACTGAGCTATACCTGCTCCCTGCTAAGGACACTTCTGCTAAAGAACTGGATGCAGTCCTTGTATTATAAATGATCTATGATATTGCATAATATATAAGGGACTCGTGTGCCCTCTCACGGAAGCACAGTCTCCTTTGGAGTTTTCAGATGCTCCTTTCTGTAAGGATATTAGAATATAGGACAGAACTGTAGGTCTAAAATCACCCCACAAACACTGTACAATCATGTTTGCAGTGATATCCCCTGGAGTGTTCCAGGAATGCCGTGGACTCTTGCCCCAGAAAACACACACATACAACACACACTTGCACATAGTTTCCAGGGCTCACACACCCTCTTTCCAGCCTGTTCATGGATCCATTTATTCATTCATCAAATATTTACTGGTATCCTCCCATGAGTCTGGCACACGCTGTGCCGGCAGCTGGGGATTCAGGACTGAAGAGGAGAGGCACCTGCTTCCCGAGTTTACAGTTTAGGACCTTGGTGTTCACTGGTCCTCTGACAGCGGTACTGCCCCCTGCAGGCTGAGGGTGGTACTGCTCCCTGCTGCCGGCTGTGGATAGTCAGGTCTCCTCCCCCAGACGAAGGCAGTACTGCCTTCTCTGGGGGATTCTTGGTTACATTAACGATGGGAAATGACAGCTAGATTTTGGTGGACTGGGCCAGGACTACTAAACGACAGAAAACTGCCCATCCCAAAGGCCAGGAACACCCCCTTTGAGAACTACTGACATGACCAGAAACTGACAACCATGTAAAGGATCCACTACGCGGCAAGGATGGTGCAAGTGACCTGAAGAGCCACTCAGCATGCCTAAGGTCTGGAAACAAGGACCAGTGAGGAATGATGACAGCAGTGGCTGGCTGGCTTTGGATTTCAGAAGTTCTTCTAAGTCTTCAGGTTTTACCCAGTGAGTTGAAGAAACTCAGAACCAGAGCCAAAGGTCCAAGGTGGATTTGGGGGATTGGTCCAAGAACGCCAGCTGCCCGGGGCCAGCTGGCCATGGAGGGGTGCATGAGGAGGCCGCCTGGCCTCCCACGCGGGTGGGTCAACACCAGGTGGGCCCACGTCAGCGGAGGGAGCAGAGCAGTCCAAGGGCAGGCTGCTGGACCCAATGATCCCATTCCACCTAAAGCCACCAACCAGCCTGCCTGGAGACAGGGGGATGGCTCAGATGGCCTCTCCAGGACCCAGAACACAATGAAAAGCAAAAAATTTTGTGGGGAGGTTCATCTCTACAATATGTTCCCATGGTGTTGGCTTGGAATCATCTTTTTAGCCACCAAAGTGACCCATGGGGATGCTGTTTTAAAAATTGTGCTGGTGAATGCCAGACCAAGAGAACTATTAAAGACTTAAAATAAGCACTTTGAACTCAAACATATCCTTCCTTTGAAAATTTAATATTTAGAAAAACAAGCGAGTTTAAAAACTCCATTATTCAGAGCAGGGTAAATGGAAAAGACATTTCAAATAAGGAGTTTTCTTTCAGGGTGGAGGGACGTAGTCTTCCTCTCCTTTGGGTACCAGGATAAACATGGTTTGCTGGCTCCCTTACCCAGTGAAAAATAAGAAGATAAATTTCTGCGAAAAAATTTTCCATGAACATCTCGGTGTGGTGAAGGGATTCTTAAAACTAACGAAAATCCACTCCCAGCTGAGACAATATTGCAAACGACTTCGGGCAGTTAAAAATGATCCTCCTTACAGCCCATGTAAAATTCCTAATCCATGTGCTGTTCCTTATAATTATGCAGAGTTTATCATTAGACACATTTACAAGATAGAGTTGCAGACCTGAGTGTGGGGTGCTGGAGAAAAGTATGGGAAAATCTCACCCAAAACAGGTCATCTTGTCCCCCTCAACTGTCAATCACATGAACAGCATAATTTAAATAAATTGCTTTATTATCAACGCAATGCATGAATACATGCTTATTGAAAACATCTCAAAGGATTCAGAAGCATTTAGAACAAAGAGTGAACGTCACCTCTCTCCACGCTCCCAACCATTCTACTTCCTTTCCCAAGGAGCCTAATTTTGAAAACCAAACCAACCCCCACAGCAAGCTGGCCATTGAGCAAAGCAAATAAACAGGCCTTGTTCTTGTTATAAAAGGGCCAAAATATACAATAAGTTGGTCAATAAATATTTATTAAGCTCCTATGAAGTCCAAGAGACACAGAATAAGCAAGAGACTGTCCTTGTCCTCAAGGAAACTCACAACCTTGGGGGAGCCTCGACATGAAAACTAAAAATACCAGGCGGCTTTGAATAATGGGCCAACCTAGCTGTGCCAATGGTGGAGACTGCAGCAACTCAGAAGAGGAGCTCAGAAAAGAACGGTGGGGGCTGCAGGGACTCTGAAGAGTAACTGCTCTTCCTTCTGAGGGGAGAAGGGTCCTGCGGGGAGGTACTACTTGCACTGGGTTTCCACATGTCTGGGGAGGAATGGGTCATTATGTGGGGGTGTAGGAAACAGCGTGAGTCAGCATTTGCCCCACGTGCAAGATAAATACAGAGATGCTGGGGAGATAAGGTGGGAAGTAGGAAGGGGGCAGACTGTGGATGTCTTGCCGCCAGAATGGAGAGTTTGGAGAGAAAATGTGGAGGGACCAAGGGTGAGAGTTAATACCATCCGGCAATATGGAAGCTCCACTGATGGCTTTTGTTTTCATGGGAAAGAATGTACCAACATCTCAGCGACACATCTCCGAGATTTGGCCCCTGGTCAGCAGGACACAGGTCAACTGTGTCTTCAGAGTGCAGGTTTACACTGCAGGCTTCTCCATGGTTGGTCTGCAGGTAGGAAATGGGGGGCTTCATGGCCCTAGTCTCCCCTGCCAGGAGTGCCCACTCCCCCAAGGCTGCACTGGACTTTCCTGGGAAAATCAATCAAACTGCACTCCGCTCAACATCCTGGGCACTGTGGTTCATGTGGTGGCCTCTCATGTAGAAGCAGCAGGTGAAGCCCACGATGGATGCAATGGACAGAAGGTCCTCTGATTGAAGAACTGTGACCCTCCCCCCTGAAGCTAACGTCTGAAATCCCACCACTCTTTAAACCAGGATCTGTGCTTGGTACTGGGATTCAGGGATGAATGAGATGGGCTTGGTCCTTGGCCTTTGGGAGCCTTTGGTCTATTGGAAGCCTGGGCATTCCATCCAAACTTAGATCCTGGCCAGACTGCAGACACTCCCTAGAGGGCATCACTTCAAGTTCTTATCAACCTTTGAGACTTCAGAATTGCAAATCCTAAGACTCAATTTTTATGGGTGTATAGAGAAGCTGGATGGGCACAGAAGCCTGCTCTGAGAGGTGGGAAACACCACCCAGTGGCACTAAAGACACCCTCTAAGTTAAGCGGGTCCTAGTCATGCTCAGTGTAGCTGGGTCCCTCTTGGGGCTTTCACTCTACTCCAGTCATACCCCAGAAACTTCAGAGTGCTCATGTAGCTTCCACATAAGCTTAATGGTCTCCCAAGAAGGGGAATCCAGCCTACAGGGGGTGCCAGGCAGTTTAATGACTGTTGAGAAGTAGAGAAAATCAAATTACTCTCAGTCACATAATCATCTCTCAATCTTCTGTAACTAAGAATGTTAGGACATTTTCCTTTTTAAGGGCTATCATCCACTGCCTGTACCTGATGTTGGGATTCCTGGCCTGACATTATGTGCCCTTATGGTATGCATCATTTAACTCCTTCCTGGTCCCACTGGAAGTCACCACCTTTGTTCTTCTTTCTTGTTGAGAGTCTGCTTTCGGTGTGTGCTCTCCTGCAGTATTTTAGGCATCCTCAATAGCTGCCATAAACAAATCGTCTGGGTACACAAAGCAGATGGAGACGTTAGAATAGAAGGCCAAATGCATTTTTATTGGAACACGGCAGAGGAAAAAGTAATTTTGACTAGAGTGATCTGGGATATTTTGTAGAAGAGAAGGAATTTGAGTTGGACTTCACCAGGGAGATATCAGGGCTGGGGGCAGCAGTGAGGGATTCAAGCAGAAGGAGCAGTGGGAACAAATGGAGTAGAGTGGGGTTCCGGAGCACTGGAAGGAGGTGTGGACAGACAAGGAAACTGAGGCACAGAGGTGAAGTAACTTGCCAAAGCTGCAGTTAATCAATGTCGGGGGAGTTTGACCCCAGAGGTCACAAGCTTAACTGCGATGCTATCTTGCCTAGCGGGAAGGCGGGAGGTACCATCAAGGCGGCGCTGAACACCCAAGGAGGCGATTGCTTTTTGTCCTGGGTTGGAGAGCCAGGATGGTTTTGACTGCCTTTCCAGAAAATCTCTGTGGTGGCTGCGCGTAGGGGGGCTCAGAGCAGCGGCCCTCAAGTTTGGCTGTACATTGGAGTCACCTCAGAAGCTTGCAAAAGCCCCAATACCCCTGCCGAACCCCAGACCAATGACAGCTGGCCCTCTGGCCTGGGACTGCGGCGTCCTTGGTATGGAGTGCTGCCAGATGGTTCCAATGTGCAGCCAAGAGTGAGGACCATGGGATCAGAGGACACCTGCCTGGAAACCAAGACACTGGGGTGAAGCCCACGGTGGGAAAAGGGAGAGAAATTTTCAAACCAGATCTGCCCAGAGGTATAGCATGAGAGTTGCTACAACTGCTGAGCTAGGTTCAGCGCTCAGCAGGTCACTCAAGGAACTTGTCGAAAGGGCCTGATGGCATCCCTTCAAGAGGCCGTCCCACGGGCAGGGAGCCCAGAGAACCTCGGACTCTCTGTTCCAGAAGAGTCCTCCGCAGAGTATGTCAGGCCAAACTGCTGCCACCTGACCCCCAAGTCCAGATGAAAGGCCACTCGGCTCAATTCCCTCTTTTACAGTTGTGACAGTGGAGTCCAGAGATGTACAGTGACTTCCTTTAGCAGGAATAAAACCTCTGGTCTTAAATTAGTGGGGAATGGAGAATCGCAAGGAAAGCACCAGCTTTTTGAAGGGTGGGCCTGAGTGTGGTCCATACCTCCTTCCTGCCTGGTAGCTTCCTACAGGACCTGGCCAAGAGGACGCCAAGGCTTTGTTTTTGGAATCCAGGCTGTCGGAGGTCAGTGGGGCCAAGGGACAGAGGCAGCTGGGTCTTCTCTGAAATGACCCTTGGCAGAGCAGCCCTAAGCTCTGGGAGGCTCGGAGGAAGACGTTTACTTCTCAACCCAAATATATTTTCTTCACAGGGGTCTAAGAACAGCCTGGTCCCCTGGGGTCTCTCCTAACCTGACAAACGACCCCATTGGAACTCAAGAGATAACCTGAGCCTGGGACATTTCCCACCTCTTCTCAGCCACTGCACACAGGTTTCTGCTTCCATGGACTTTATATGCTAGTGGGGGAGTCAGAAAACCAAATAAAGGCCTAAACCTACAGTAATTAGGTGGTTATACGAATTATGAATAACAATTCTTTAGCAAATAAGCCCATTTCCTGTTTGGAAGCCTTCTCATGGGGACTGATTTTTCAAACAGCAGAGCCTCCCCAAGCACAGGTTTTGTACTGGAATCCAGGCCACAAACGGTGGGAGAACTGGACACTGTGATGTGTCCTTTCCTCACAGCCCCGTTGGGGAGAGCAGTATCAGACGCTCTGCCACAAACACTGCCTGAGCAGCCGCCATGAGCAAGGCATCCTGGGGGATAGGCAAGTGGGCAACAGAGGCCCTGCCCTCCACTTTACCATCTCCACAGGAAACAAGGTGGCCTCAGGCATTCAGTAAACGCTACGAGGTAGGCGCATCACCATTGGGTCATGCTGCTACTGAGCTGATCGTAATGGGCCTTGCCTTATAGAGCTCACAGTATAATATGGAGGTAAGAGAATCTGTGTATCTAGTCTTTGGTCTCTCTTATCACCCATCTTCCTGTAGGACAAATAACGAGGAATTTAGAAAAGCACTGCCTCATGGCGACTCAATGGAGTAGGGGGAAGGCAGTGGAGGGGAGGGTGAAGGGGGGCAGGTGGGAGAGGTGGGGAAGATGGAGTAAGGGTATTTTCAGCTGGGACACATGTGAGAATCCTGGGAAAGTGGTGAAGAGACTGCATGACCTGAGGGAAGATTCTGGGTGGGTTTGGGCAAGACTAGACAAGGTGGGGCCAGACAATGGACTCAATCCTGTGAACCACCTCCGATTTGGATCTGCAGGCACACGGTGGATAAATGATGCTACTTGTTTTATGGAAGAAGTGTGGGAGGTTGAGTCATGCAACCATGCCCAATGCACACCCCTCACTGCTTCCTGACTCCAGGCCAGTGAGACCAGGTGGAGGTCTGGAGCTGGGGGCCGCCATGATGGAAGTGAATCTTTCTACAATGTGGCCTGGAGGTCATAGGTGATGGTTTTCAAGAGGGCCAGTTAGAAAGCTGTGGGGCAACAGATTTGTGAAGGGTCATCGCGGTGACTCGAAAGGCAGTAGGAAGAACAAGAAGGCACACTGGACCAGGATCCCGGAGCCAGCTCCACCACCTGTCCAGCCCAGGACTTCACCTCCCCAAGTGAGAGAGGCTCCCTTTACCTGTGTTCTTTGATGCCTGTAATCTGGAAGGTTTTAGGTGATAGCAGCCACCGACCTGATGGTCCTGTCATCAATTCATGAAGGAAGACTTTGGCTGGGGGAGCCTTCCTCACAGGAGTGACAACTGGCTGTGCTAAAAAATTGAGCCCAATTAGGGGTTACTGCAGAGAGGGGAGGAAAGGGGGCTGCCGGGAGGGCTGGAGAAGAAAAGGGCAAATTAGGCAGGGTCTTGCAGACCAAACAGAAGTTTGGGGTCTTTATCCTATGAGGACTGGGAATCCACTGAATGATTTTAAGCAGAGGTAGGAGCTTAATCAGATTTTTGTGTTCTTAAAAGAGCTCTCTGCACACAGTGTGAAGAGGCAGGTCAAAGGCAGGCATGGGTATGTGAGACCAGTTAGAAGACCATGGCCCTCCTTAGGGGACAGACACAAGAAGCTAATTCCTCAGGGCCTTTGCACTTGCAGATCCTTCACCTTAGTCTGCCCTCTTTACCTTTGCACGCCTTTAACTTTCCATGTTAGGTGTCCACCCCAATGCCTCCTCTTCGGGCAGGCCTCTGGGCCATTCCATTGCTGTAGCCCGGCCCTCAGTCATGCTCTGTCCCATATCATCTGTCACTAGCTATGGTGATTTTGTTGACTGGTTTGCTCATTGTCTGCTCCCACTACCACTAGCTCCCTGGGACCAGGTGTCTTGTCTGCTTGTGTTCCACTGAGCGTAACCCTGTCACCATGGTGATTCCACATCCCTACAGCACTGCTTTTAGAGATACTAAGGCAGGGGCTACTTGTCAGGGAAACACAGCCAGGCTGGGCCTCTCCTGGTCTCACAGGCAATGTTCAGAGCCTTTGACAAAGCAGGAGAGAAAGAGGGAGGACTGAAAGATGTACTTCGGCCCCCTGAGCATCGGGGGGGACTGCTGGATGCCAAGTCAGTGGAGAACCGTGTCTTAGTTTGTCAGCGCTGCTATAACAAATACCACACAATGGTTGGCTTAACAACAGGAATTTATTGCCTCGTGTTTTGGAAGTGAGAAGTCCAAAACCAAGGTCTCGACAGGCCACGCTTTCTCCCAAAGTATGTGGCATTCTGGCGCTGGCGGGCTGCATACCTTGGGGTTCCTGGGCCCTGCCTCCAGCGCGTGGAGAGCAGCCTCATTCTCTGGCATCTTCTGACTTCTGGCTTCCGTTGTCTGACAGGGTCAGAATATCTTCCGCCTTAAAAGGATCTCTGCGCATAGGGATGAAGGCGCACCCTGATTCAATTGGGCCTCATCTAAATAGGAACTTCAAAGATCCTAGCCACACGTGAGAGCTCACTTTAGCCAATAAGAACATCTCCAAAGGGCCTGTTTACACCGGCAGAAAAGTGGATTATGACTCGAACACATCTCGATGGGGGACAGGATTCAACCCCCAACGCTAAGGATTCAGCCTGTCGGGAGGCTCCCTTCTCATGGGGGGCCTTTGGGCTCCAAGGTAACGCCTGGAGAGGAACGAGACATCCCTGGCTCTGCCTCCTCGGCGAGAGCAAAATGGGGGGCTCGAGCTGCTGGAGGTCCAGAAAACACAGCAGCAGCGTCCAGGGCCCAAAGCACAGGTCCCGAGCTCTGGCTCCGGGTGCATGCAGCGGGGCAGGGAAGAATTACTCTCCCAGGGACTTGAAGCATGCTGGGGGTGGCTGCTCTGGAGACGGCACTTTAGGGAAGCACCCCCCAGCAGCACACGTCCCCTATCCAAGCAGCATGATGGCTTTAAAAACTAGCTGCTGCTGTGTTTGGGCCCTGAACGTTCTATTCTCTGCTGGCAAAAGAACACAAGGCCACAGAACGCTGTGATGAGAAATCAGGGACCCCGTGACTCAACGCATTTGTGACAGGTTTATTGTGGACCGCCGCATGGGCCTGCCAACACAGTCCGCCGACGTGACATTTCAAAGCCTTGTGCATTCCGCTTTCTCTGCTGGCTGCCACACCGTCAGCCGTGTGAAAGCTGGGGTGGCTTCAGCGACTCCACGAGTCGGCTGATTAGAGCGTGGTCTCAAGCCCAGAGCGGCCTGGGTAAGATGTTTTTAAAAGCTGCTTGCTTCGACACAAGTGGCCTCCTGCTAATGGAGAAGAGGGACCATGGTCTGTGCACAAATCAGCAGGGTCAATCTTGAAATGAGATGTCTGGAAGTTTTAAAGGGAGCTGTCACATCTCCCCTCTCCACATTCCTGAAAAGCATGTTTTCTGATCGGTCTTCAAATGCACAGAGCCCACCTGCTGTCTTGGTTTAATGAAGTCTGCAGGAAGCCACTTACTGAATTCAGTGATGCCCAATGGTTAGGCACAAACGCCTTCTCTCCAAAAATGATGACAATAGCAAAAAAGCTTTTGGGTGTTCACTGGGTGCTAAGCATTATGACTAGCTCCTTTTTATGTGTGAAGAAATTAAGCACAAAGGGGTTAAGCAACTTGTCCAAGATCATACAGCTGGTAAGAGGTAGAGCTGGGATTTGAACCTATGCCCTCAACCAGCATCCTGTACTGCTCCTGACCCCCTAGAAGGGCCCAGGAGACACTTAGACAGATTCCTCGCCCTACCTCCACCCCCGAATCATTATCTTCCTATAGGCAACTAGTCTATGGGAAAAGAAACTGTTCCCAAATTTTAAGAGAAATGCAGCGCCATATTACACTGAACTTGTAGGTAAGGTCGATGTTATGATATTTGGACGCCATGTTTTTCTGGTGGAGGCCAGGAAGAGAAATGAGAAACTACAGCAGCACGTGTTCTTATGTCCTGGGCAGAGTTGCCCACAGTCAGGGTGAGAGAAATCCTGCTCGCTTGCACACACATGCACACGGGCACACACACAAACGCCCAGCCTGTTGATACCATAAAGCATGGAGCTTCTAAGAGGTAGCTTGCATAACAAGTTGCATTGATGCAACAATTTTATAGCTAATTCTCTCTTTTTTACATATAAATCTTAAATTTTTGTGACTCAAGTTGCATTTAAAACTGCCAACGGAGTTTTCAATTTAAGGAACAGAGCCTTTCTGAGAGGCAATGCAACCCTTTGGAATGGAATAGCTACACACCAGGATATGTTCTGGAAATCTGGTTTTTCTATAAGAGCCATTTTCTTAAAGAAGAGCTAAAGCAAAATAGTCACATGAGGCTATTGCAATCTATGAGCTTATCACAGTTCCCCATCCTACTAGATCCAAAATAGACATTTTGGAGAAGCAGCTATGTTTCTGTGCATTTTGGACCACTGGCATTCTGAAATGAGTAAGGTTAATGTACAATTTGAAGAAAAAAATTAATACTCTTGCTCTTTTTTCAATTTGCCAGGAAGCAGGACTGACTGTGCTTTGTTTTGCCCAGCCCGACCTGGCATCTGGGTGGGGGGTGCTTCCCCCCCCCACCCCCCCACTCCCCTTGTGCTGGAGCACAAAAGCCTTCACATTTTCTGATCTTCAGCTTCCTTCTTAGGCCAAATGAGCAAGACTCCAGGAGCCCCTTTCGAAGATACTGTAGCTTTGGGGAAGCTCGAATCCATTGGAAAAGGAAACCGTAAAGACATCTTGGCTTCCTCTCTGAAGGTGATGTGTACATGCCAAGAATGAGAACCCTGGTGTTTTCTTCACATTCATTGATTCATTCAGCCCCCTTACCCAATAGGCATATTTGAGCAGCAAACCTACCAAAGGCCAGGTGATGATATTAGGTATATATTAGGTTGAACTACATGAAATTGCTATTTTTATAGATAAGAAAGAGTACAATACTGGCAATTTCACATGGTTAAACCTACTGTTTAGAGGGTTGCCCTAAGCTAGCGTTAGTTGGCTTTTATTCTGATGGTATCAAAAAAGAGGGCGTAGATACCCCAATCACCATTTGCTATGGGTGTGTGTGTGCGCCATGCTTCCAGCAGAGCTGCTCGAGCCGGGTTCCCTTTTGGAAACAGGCAGACACCAGTTTCCACTGCACATTTAACAGTCTAACAGTTTGTCACTTTACAAAGGAATTATTCCTTTAGCTCAGCTTCTCACTGACATCCTTTTGGGCAGAGGCAGTCTGGGCGTAGGGACATGGGGAGCACGTGGTAAACACACTGTCCTTTTAGCTCTCTGTGCCCTGCTCTGTAGGGGAAAGCTTAGGAAGGCAAGGCACAGCTGCAAAATACAGGCACTTTTCCTTCTATTCTTCTTGTCCATATGCCACTGGAACAAAACCCTACCCAAAGCTCAGTTGCAAACATGTTTGCACAGACAAACCACACCAGTATAAAAATAAATGATTTAATGACTAGTTATTTTGGTTTAACAAAGAGCTCAAAATAAAACCTGACACCTTTAAATTCCAGGGCCAAAGGAGATACTTAGTATCACTTCACTAACTTAACTACAAGCAAAAGGCTTTCTCTGGTTTGTAACTTTGTGTTAACCAGATTTTCTGAGACTATGGCTAAAGTAGTTTAATCTGGTACTCAAGTGCAGATAATACAGGTAATAAGCAGGACATAATAAGATCATATTTAAGATATAAAACCAAGGTTCTGGGACCCATTTTATGCTGCTGCTCTGCAGCCTAAGCATATTAAATAACTGAATTTACTCAGTAGTAGTCACCAGAGCAGCCTTGGCAGCCTCCAACAGGGTCATATTTTAGCCACGAGTGACCAGGCCAACATGAGCCAAGGGGTGGGTGTTTCTCTGCCTCTAGCACTTGTGCTGTATTTGGCCAGAAAATCGTGGTGGGGCCTGCCCTGTGTGATGGGGGGCAGAGAAGCACCCACCCCCCTACCTGCCGGTAGCACCACCCTAGAATGATGACCATAAAAAACGGCTCCATGTCCCCTGGGGAGGAGTCACCTGTGAAGAACCACTGGGAAAGATGGCAACTGTACAATCAAACGCTATGGGAGTGATCTGTGAGGGGGAAGAGCAGTTTCCAGGGACCAATTCCTGTCAGCTTCACAAACCCAGAAGGCCTTATGGGAATGGTCTCTAGAGTGGGAATTACACATAGAGTGTGTTACAGCTGCATGTAAGATCTTACCCACCTTGACAACTGTATCCCTTCCTAGCCAAACTCAAACTGGAGAAGAAACTCTGACTTGTATGGGTGAGGTGGCCCTTGGGAAGAGGCCCCATAAGGGGGTGGGCTGGGGGTGCAGCGAGGGTGAGTGGCTTCCTTCCTGCGGGCAGGCCTCTGCCTGGCCTAACTCCTCTGGCTGGAACATCTGTTCTCTTCCCCTTTTTCCCTGGCTCCTACTTAGCCTCCAGATCTTGACTAAACTATCACTTCCTCCTGGAAGAGTGCTCTGGCTCTACAGCACCCTCTCCCCGCCTGCCTTGGGTGTCTGCGCCCGGTGTGCCTTGCAGCTGCCCCCTCGGTGCTTCACCGGATCTCGCATCCGCCCAGTCAGTTTGGATGGACTGCAGTAGTTGGGTGTCCCCAGCACCCAGCAGGGTACCCAAGCCCGAGTAGGTGTCTCCAAGAAACTACTTGTGGAATTGATGAGTGAAATCGCTTTGCAGCTGAGTGGCAGGAGAGGAACAATAAGTGAAGTTAATGAGGGTGGACCCAACAGTTTCAACAATGTGTACACTGTTTTATTTTGGCAGAGGCAGCAAAACTGGAGTGTGCAAGGCAGAGCAGGCCCCAATCAACAATACAGAAGATGGAAAAGGCTCCATCTTTACCTACATATATTTGGATGTTCAACAGTTCCTTATTATGGTACATCTTCTGGACTAATGTTTTGTATCCTGAGCCAAATCACACACCCGTCCAATGTATCAACAAGAGATGCTGAAAGCCTGATGAGATAGCTAGCCGCTAAGCTGGGGGGTCCTTCTAAGGTCTTCAAAACTGGAACAATTAGTTTATATATTGATCAGAGAGAGGGGTGGGGGTAGCAAGGGGAGAGGGAGGGCCGTTCAGAGCTGAGTCCATGAGAATCTGATCAGGTGTGTGTGCACAAGAGCACACGCCACGACTGGCACCCAGGCAGCAGGCCTCTCGCTGACAGCTAGTCTGCTTGGTTCCCGTCACCGCTGCCATGTTCCAACAGCAAGAACAGAGACATATCCGTCTAACTTTTATATGAAGAATTTAATTATCTATACACATAACTAATTCAAAAGGTTGTATTACAGTTGTTAAAGCCGCAGGTTTATATATTTATATATTTTACATTCACGTCCATTAAAATACTGAAGCGCGACGGAACAAGGAGGCGCAGTCCTCGCCCTCTGCACCATGAGAATGGAGAAGGACCTCTAGAGCACTCAGCACTGCCAGCACAGAATCTCAGAAGAAAGAGATGTACAAACAGAAGGCAACTGCATGTTAAAAAGTCATTAGTAGAACAGCTAGTTTGTGCTTGAGGCTTCTCCCCTTTTCTGTGCTGTCAGCAGTAGGCATTTTTATTTGTAGAGTTTTAAACTAGTGTTTAAAAGACAAACATGGCTTCAGCTATAGCACATCTAACACATGAACAGACCATGAGCTCCATTTAATATTAATCTGTAGAAATTCCACAGTCTAGTTAAAAAATGTAAACATTGGAAATTAATCGCTATACATTCTTTCTTGTCAAAAATTACTTTTCAAAATATGTCATTCCATGAAAAGTGATTGGAATAAATCTTCATGTAACACAGACTAAAAAGAGACTGTAGATATTCTTGATCATAACAACGTCAATGTTGTTGTCTACTGATTATGGTATGAAAACACGCCAAATTAAAAACACAGAACAGAAAACACCAACTCAACCAGATAAATCTGAGACCAAACAAAAACACAGGTGCTTTCTCAATGTGGCTACAAGGTCACTGTGCAAAATAAAATTAATGCAATAAGATTAGAGCATCATACAAGGGTAATAGCTTTTGCCATGGAGAGAACTAATTTCTTATGTACAGGATGTATTACATGCTCAACAAGGTACATCTGATACACACAAACAAGCACAAAATACCTTCTGTTTAATTGGGCTCATTCTACACATCTTTAAAAAACAAATATACTGAACTCCTCTGTATTTCTATAGTAAGGGAGGAAAACACCCCAAACTACACAATTTCATGGGTAACACTAGACAAAATGAAAAGAAAAATACATAAAGTCTCAGATTTATGGACATTTGGAACATTTTTTAATAGCACATGCAGCATTCCTTGATAGTGGGTCTTTTTGCAAAACCAAAATAGCCAAACAAGTAATTTTTTTTTTATTAAAAGGCTAAAATATATATTTAAAAATAATTTTAGAACTATTGAAAGCACCTGTGCAAAGGTGGGGGGAAATCAATTTGAGTAACTAGGAAAGCCACAAAAGGACCCACTACCCTGTGTATTTTTGTAATTTTTGCTTCTATCTCTGCAAGTAATAACTCAAACATTGCGATCACATGCAACTAAGGTAAAATGAGGTCAACTGCTCAGCAGTGAGTTCTTCTACTCAGAAGGCAGTAGGTGATCATGCTGGAAGTCACATGATCAAGGCTGCATCTCCCATCATCCCTCTGGGCAGTGATATGGGATAGTGGGTCTCTTTGAGGACTTTCAAGCCTGAGTGGGGGATGGACAACATATGATTCCTAGAAAAAGGAGGAAAACAACACATAAGCAAAACAAAACAATGAGCAAAATTCAAGCTAGGAAAATGAGTCAGGCATGTAAACAGCATGGTGCCAAAATGATTTAAAAAAAAAAAAAGGAAAAGGGGGGAGGGGAAAGAAGGGGGGGCATGCTACAGAAGGAATGGAAAAAAAAAAATAACCCCACAGGATAAAATCTTGCATTATAGAAGGTCTTCAAAGAGACTGTTGCGAATGCAGCAATGGTCTAGCTTTAAGTTCTGCAAACAAAGCTCGGTAGAATCAGAGCAATGCTGCATGTTTTACCGTCAGATACCAGAGCGTAGTGGCAACAGAGCTGCCAGGGCACTTACATTGCTGGCTGGGGTCCATGTCTGTGGTCAACTTCACATAATTGGATGGGAAGAGCCCCACTTGTCCATTGACTTCTCCTTTCCACCAGTCGGGGTCCTCCTTGTTGAGGACGTTGATGATCTGGCCCTTGTTGAAGGCCAATTCGTCATCGTTCTGTGCGGTGTAATCGTACATCCCGATCACCTGGCACACTGTAGGAGACAGGACCGGGTGAATAGCTGCAAATCCACCACAGGGCATGCAACGGCAGCCTGGAGTCATTAGGTATTTTTCGCGTGTTATTTTGCCCTTTCAGAAGAGGATGGAGTTAAGTGGAAGTTCTCTAACAAGCGTGTTGTTGTGTGGGCAATATAGGAAGATGAAGGACTAAAAACCAAGATGACAGCAATATTTCCACACTAGGTCTTGAGTGTTTACAACATCTTCCTCTTTGTCATGTCTGCTTGTCAGCAGAAAATGTGAAGCGGTCATCTGAATTCTTTCATGAAGTCATTTCTATTTGTGTACAGCGTGCAGCAGAACTACTTTACCAAAACTTTGACCCAAGGGGTGGCCCAACACCGGCCCCATCGCCTACTGCAGGTCATGGGGACTTTACTATAGTTTTGGTTTTTTTCTCCTTTTTTTAAGTGGAAAGCAAATATCACAAAAAATTCAAATCTCAGTGAAAAATAAAATCAGTTTTTAAAGAATTCTTCTGTACCTCTGTGTTTCAAAATGTCACACAGAAAGACATATCCACATTCAAGTAGTTTTTTTTTTCTCATTTTATCTCAAGCTTATAAGAGGTTAAATTGTTCTCATTCCCTGTTTTGTTTTTGTTTTTTTCATTTTGGATCAGTCTACACAGTTAGGATGCAATCTCCAATTAATTTTTCTTAACCAGGTTTAGGCTTTCCAAATTCCCCAGCAAATGATTTCTGCGGGTCTCAGCCTGGTGAAGTGGTTGTATTTCAGCAGTATGCCTGGAGTGGGGTACCCTGCCAGGCCTCCCCCAAGGGAGAATAGAGCCAGTAGTGCCCTACTCTCTGTCCAAATACTCAAGCAAAGGGGCCTGGGGTGGAGGGGATGGGGAGGGGGTTAAGAGGGGGAGATGTTCCAGGAATCAGTCACAAAGTACCAATCCTTTAGTTTCTTACAAAGGTTGCAAGTTTTCATCTTATTTCATGGAAGAGGTATAGCACAGACACCTAACCTCAAGGTACTGGAACAAAAAGTACATTTTCCACAACTGTTACCGGAGAATTGGTGGCTTAAAGACCTAAGCAGAATTCTGCTCCCCAAACCTCACCCCTCTCAAAAATTACTGAAGCTTCTAATTTAGTTCCTTCCATAAGAAAAGAGTCAACCAGCTCGACGGCAGCACACTGTTCTCTTTTTGCCCTTTTGGAAAGTGTGTCTGACATCCTGCCCATAAACCGAAGCCCCCTCTGTTCACAGTAAATGTCACAGGGGAGTTATTTTCGTCTTCAGTGAGCACATCACAACCAACAGGCCCCCATGGCCTCCAGCTCAATCTCCCGACCTATTTAGACCCCAGCCATTTATTTTTAGGACTCTCTTTCTGTCCTTTCAGCCCCGACCCCAAATCCTACTTTAAATAGCTGGAAGGAAATCAAGAGAAAAGTCTGCTTAAAGCCACAGCATTCACGACTCCTTTAGGAAGAGAGTCCCAACAAGGGCTCCGTTGTACCCAGCAGAGTAAAGCTGCTTAGATATTTGGTTCCTTTGAGAAACATATTCCATACCATGCTATGGGGTATCAGTCCCAGCAACTACCAGAAGTGCTTAAAGGCAGATGTGGAAAACAATAGAAAATGCTTAATGATAAAAACGAATGGAAAGACTCAAGTGACACGCACACCCTTTTCCCACCATAGACCGCAAACTCCTTACCTGCAGGCAAGGCCGCTGACTTAGGTGGCTCTGTTGGAGTGATTTTGCTCGACCCAGGGCTTAAAAGTTTTACATAATTAGCTGGGAACCAGCCTATCTGGCGCTTCTTTCCACGTGCCTAATAAAATAATCACGTGAAGAATTTTAAAAAGTGCATTTAAAAAAATAATACAGTTTGCTTTGTAACAGAGCACATAAGAATTATCATTGGAAAACAAGTAGCATTAACATCAGAATCTATGGATTATTGTACTACAAAAACAAAATGTTGTAGCTAAATTTCAAATTATGGCAGTTGTTGGTCAGCAAATCTCAGAATGTTTTTACACTGGTGGCATCAAGTTGATCACACATTCAGGATATACTGCATTATGTCTAGGACAGAAAACTTCTGCTTCAGTAACTTTAGCTCTCAGCTGTTAATTTCAGGTAACACAGAGGTTACCGGTAATGGCAACGTTAACTGTGGATTTTAGGAGTAAGATGGCAGTGAACACTGAGTGCTTTCTATGAGCCAGGCCCTGTGCTAAGCACTTTATATGCATTTATCCTCAAAACCATTCCAGCAGTGTGATACCATTATTATTCCCATTTTCCAGATGAAGAAATGAGGTTCAGAAAAGTTAAGTGACAGACCCAAAGTCACAGACTGGATAGTGGCCAGCCAGGATTCACAGGCATATCTGAACTCTTCTTATGGGTAACATACAAACTCAGATGCAAGACAATGTACAGCAGTAAATACAGGACACAAGTAATCTAAACTTTATGCCCGTTTAAAAAATCATTAGGTCTACATAATGGGTACAACCACATTTTCTACTGCCACTTCCTTTCTCCTTTACTTTAATTCAACACAATTCAATCTTATGCAATCAATTTATTGACTGTTTATGGGCTAGGTGTGGCTGGAAAGGGATAGTATGTGACAGAGAGAAACTTAGAATAAAGTCAGTGAGCCAAGACTCACTCAATTCCGACACAATTCTAACAAATGGAAAAGATGCTTTAATTGGGGTTCATAAGCAGTGCTGTGACTCATCTTCTGCATACTCACCCCGCCCCCCCCCCCCCCCCCGTATCTTTAGAAACAGGCTCAGATAAAAAGAGGCCTCCGGGACAGGGTGGGAGGGAGACATCTGGATCCCTTTTCTTAACTTTTGAATTTTAAGACGTAAATAATATTACCTAGTCCCAAAATAAGGAACTAAACCTAAGAAGAAAGAGAACTTCTACCACCCTACCTCTGCCCTCCTACCAGCCAATCTGCTAAGAAGGGTACTTCTGGGTTACTTCTAAAACACAGATCAAGTTTCGCTTTACTTGTCTCAGACTTCAGGCCCTTGGCTCAAGGACTGCAGCTTTTATTTTCACAGCGAGTCCACGCACGAGTAAAGCCATTCATTCCCAAGTTCCCACACGTTTAGCTACCCAGTAAGCTGCCCTGTGGCTCCCAATGGCCCTACTCTTCCCCCGTCCTCTGTAGCTTCACAAGGGCAGAACACAAGCGCTCACCAGCAATTCCTACATCAACAGTGAGCGAGCCCTTGGGTCTGAGGCACTGGAAGATAATCCGGCCATGACCACGTGCCCTCTTTAAGTAGACTGTAAAAACTGTTCAAAACCCTCTTTTGAGCAAGGTCCTAACATATTGAGGACTAAAATATGGTCCCTGCTTTCAAGGAGCTGAGAATCAAAAGGTGGAATCACAAAATATGCATGGAAAGCTGAGTGATAATAGCATCAACAATCAAATACCACGAGGGGCCCCGAGGTGCAGGGGCAGACCTTGCCTCTGGTGGGGCTGCTTAGCAAAAGCTTCACGAAGCAGCTCTTGAGGACTTGAGAGAGGGAGGAGTTGACCATTCGTCCTGAGCCCAGGCAGCAAGGCAGGGGTCTGAGGGTGCCGCTTGTTTTTATCGAGAACAAACCATCAAGGGAGGCTGCAGCAGGGGCACTGCTGACGAGTGACGCTGGCTGACCAGGGGAACGAGGGCACCTGTGGAAAGTCTTCATGGTCAGGCTGGGGAGGAGGGGTAGTGGGCATCCCCAAGGCTTCAGAACAGGAAAGTGATGGATGGGATGAGAAGGCCAATTAGGTGAGAGTGGCATAAGTCTAAACAGGAAGTGATAGGGACTGGCAGCCAGGGAGTGCTGGCAACCCACTCATGTGGCTGTGCGGGAGAGCTTGCTCTCGGCTGGTCCGTGTGGCTGCCCTGGTGAGCTTCCCGGGCTGTGTCATTGTTAGCCACTCTCCAGGCTCTGCCTCCTGTGGCAGTGAAGCCCCACGTCTTTAGTGCACTGGTTAGCTCCGCACTCTTCTGGCACTTTATTTTTTTATTTAGCTGCTCCATATGCACAGAAAGGTACTGTTTCCTTCACCTCACCGCCACACAGATATTCCCCTCCTTGCCCAGGGCTTGCCTTGACACAACAGTAAAATGAAGACAGTCGGGAACCAGAGACCTTTCCTAGGAATTCGTCTCTCCTCCAGAGTGAAGCTCCTGCACGTACATTCCAAGCCCCATCCTGCAGCTCCCCTCGAGGGTCCATCTTCCATGGCTAGCAGTCTGCACAGCTGCCTTTCCGGGCCTTGCTCCTCCTCATCAATCTTAATTTAATTTTCTCAGGGTCCTACTCCTGCCAGGTGAAACCAGCTGACGGGATACACCAAGCCCCAGGCATGTAAATGGAGACCTGGCTCCCTGCTAGGAATGTCAGGGTGCTCACCCAGGGGGCTTCCAGAAACGATTCATTCGATTTTCAGCAACAGCTGTGCTGTGCGCTAGGCACCATGGCCAACCCTAGAGGGGGATGGCTAGGCTCTAGGCTGCCCTGCCCATCTCTGCTGCACCAAGAAGAGGCATGGGTGCTGGGAGAGAGTCCTTCAGCAAGTCTCTAAGCAGCCAACGTGTGCATCAGCCCTGGAGGATGCCACCCTTCCAAGCACGCTATGAAGCCAGGAGGTGCCAAGGCTGTTCTTTCACCTTGGGAGTTGTGGGTGGGGTTGTAGGGTAGGAGGGAGACACTTTTCTTCAGTTGAGTCAATTGGTTCATGCATCAAATAACTGCTATAGTAGTAACGTTTTTAAAAACAGCTTTTTATTTGGAAATAAAATTTCAAACTTACAGAAAAGTGTCAAGAATAGAAAAGTATGCAGAAGATCTCCATACCTTTACTTAGACTCACCTACTGCTAACCTCCTGCCCCCTGGCTTCATGTGTGCCTTCCTAGTCTTGCTCTGTCATTTCTTTTGCTGAACCATCTGATTACTAGTTGCTTCTATCACAGCTCTTTACCTCTAAACATTTCAACGTGTATTTCCCAAGAATAGGGATATTTTCTTAATATTTATTCAACTCTAGTAAACTTAACACAGAGACAATAATTTGATCTAATCTACCTCCCACATCCCATTTTTTTCAGTTGTTCCAATAACACCCTTTAGAACATTTTAAAATTTTATACAGGATTAAATTTAGGATCAGGTACAGCAAAAGTTGTCATGTCTCTGTGTTTCGTTGTTACATTTTTTTCTGACATTTTTGAAGACTATAGTCCTCTGCTCACCTGCCTCTTTAAAATACGAACATCCTCATTTTGGGCTTATCTAATGGTTTCTTATGATTCGAATTAGGTAACTCATTTCTGGCCCAGATGCTGTGTAGGTGATATTGTGTCCTTTTCAGGGTACCACAGAGAAACCTGCTAGTGTACCAAACCTTACAATGCCCCTGATCGGAAGCTCCCCTTTTACAACGCCAAGGCACTGAAGGAGGTGTTTGTGCAGGTACCCCTTGTTATATGAATGTTCACTATCTCAACATTCTGTCTGAAGTCAGGAATCAAATAGATTTGGATATTTTTTTTTTTTAGATCAATACCTAGTTCTCAGAATTCTGCTTCTGGCTGTCCAAATCTTAGGAACCAAACAGATTCAGATAATGTGGCATTTCTTATTATCCATATGCAGGATTTAATCTGAGAGGAGTTATTTGTATATTGCAATGTAACAGTGTCCTTTTGAGATTCTGCATATTCAAATTTGGACAGAAAATTTTAAACAAGTGCAAAAGAAACTAACTTGCAGCTCTCCTTCCCACCATCCACCTGGATTCTTTTTTCGGATCAAAATCAGCTGACCAGGGGCCAGAGTCAGCTGCTCAGGACCGGTAGCGGTGTATGAGGCGATAACCTGGGCAATTTCTGAAAAACAAGATCAAACATTGCAGTACACTGTTATAGTCAGAAGAAGAAAATTCTCAGAAGACACAGCTACCTCCCAGCTTCACAAATTAATACCGTGGAAGCCAATGTATGGGGCTGGTTTTCTACTTAATGAGTAAGACTCCATTAAATCGTGGCCCCAGTCCACAAGCTACAATGCAAAATGCAGCATCCAAGGGGTGGGTGGCTGATCTTTTTCTGTCCTGGGTCCACTTCTAAGACTCCCTCAACAGCTCTCAGAACATACTTACCAATTTCCCTTTCCCTTTTCTACCCAATCCCCCAACCTTCTGCCCCGGTGCTTCTTGACCTCAGTGATGCCAAGAGCTCAGCCTCATTCACCTCTACCACCCCCTAGCACAGCATTACCCACACAGCAGCACTGTGTGGCTAAGTGAATAAATGAAGTCAAAGGAACTCAAGTGATGCTCTTGCATCTGCCAAATACAGTAGAAAGAAAACTCTACTGCCCGCAGAAACCATCAGGAGTGTGATGTTGGCTGACTTAGAGGCTGTTGCTTTAGGCTCTCACCCTAGCAACATGACAAGCCATTTTCCTTGGGGCTCGTATTTTGAGGGTGTTCCCTGAATGTCAGGTATGAATCAAGACAATGCAAGTGGACTGCTTGTTATTTCAAGTTAAAGAAGGAACCTGCAGTTAAGGGAAATTTTATGCCAAAACACCAAATCAGCAATGAAAAACATAAACAGTTCTGTACTTTTACTGAACGTTAAAATCTCATGGGAAAAAATCCAACAGTACCACAGACCAGGCTCTGAAGAGTACACTTCCACTAACAAATGATTGTGAGTAAGAAAAGACAAACTCCTTCTATGACCGGACGCTAGAGCATTTGTAGCGAATGCTTTCTGGACTTCTAGAAGGAAGCGGGCAAAGAAGCCCCAGCCTCTACTGGTATCTCCTACTTCTCCACTAACTCCAGGGCATGAATAAGATTTAGAGAAGTCAGCAAAGCCCAGGAACCTGTTCTGCAGTCAGGGGTCACCACCACGCTAGGAACGCCCAGCTGTCCTGGTGGAGGCCTGGCTCTGCGTGCTGTTTGGGAACTCAGGGGAGGTGAGGAAGAACCCAAGTTAAACATGCCTTGGCTCAGACCAGGCACTCTAGCAGGGACATCTGTTTTGGGGACATGGATTCCACTTTAACAGGCCAAGGCATGGATTTAGATTCAAGAGTTTTTGGTATGGAGAAAGTCCACATTAAGTGTCCTATCTGGCTTCAGATGTTCTTGCTCCGCAAAGGACCTGACACACACAGCCACGATCTGTCCTAGCCTTCTCTTCTGTCTTTTGTGTCTCTGAACAGCTCACTGGTTTTCAGCACAGAGTTAAGGTAATCCAGGCATCATGTACCAAATACCTGAACCCTGTGGAATGACCATCCAAAATTCAGGAGAAGGAGAATACTCAAGGGAAAACAGATGTGACCCAGGTGTTCCGAGATCAAGAGTCTGACTAAAATCCCAGGGTACCCTTGCAAACCTCTTTTCCTCATCAGGTATGCCCATTTGCAGCTGAGGCCCAGGCACAGACACACAAATCCCTCTCTCAGCACAGCAGTGCTCCTCTCAACCTATAATCTCTTGAGGGTATAATCGCAAAAGCTCAGATGCCTGGACGAAGAGGACATGCCATACAAACCAGATTACTTCACAGCGCCTCCTTTTCTTCTCTCTTTCATGCTACTAGTTATAGAACATGTGATTGTGTGTTTAAATAAACTACAAGCCTTTTAATCCAGACAGATGACTACATTTTGTGTACACCTGAGGAAAACCACCCAGTGACTTCTAAATTAACCAGATCTGGCCCATCCCTTCACTCTGACAATATCTGTTGCTCCTCTAGGCTCCTCTACTGTCTTTGTCCTGGGACTTAAATATTATGTCAGAAAAAAAGGGCTTCTGGAGGCTAACAAGAAGGGGGGCTGAGAAGCAGTAGACCCCACAATCCTACGGTTCCATGCATTACAATTTCCCACCACCTTGCCTGATTCATTTCTGCACAACCCAAGAGAACATTCTGTCTGTTAATGTCTTCACTGCCCACGTGTAAAACAGCAGCCACACTTCATAACCATGCACACATTACTAATGGATTCTGAGGAGAGGACCTGCTCTAATACTCTCTGGAAAGATTCTTTTGTTTGTATTTTAGGCTTCTGGCCCTAATTAACAAAGACAGGGAGAAACTATCAATTATATTCAAAACATTTAAAAGTAAGTATCAGGTTTGTAACTTACCAGGTTTTTTTCCTAAACTCCCTGTTTTCCCAGCAGTTCCAGAGCCCTTAAAACAGAGCAAAAGGTCTCATTTGCATACTGAATAGTTTTGGTCATGCAACTTAAACAATGATTAATGAAGACACAAACAACCTTGGTCCCTAACTCCCCTTTTTCATCATGGTGAAACTCAGAGGCACTGCATCATCTGACATCAGAGTGTGTATCAGAAAAATACAGGACAAAATAAACACTTCCAAACATGTGGCTTTTACTCTCTTCTTTAGCAGAAAAATAGCCAAGTATGTGGCACTGTAGGACCCAGAGGGTTCAGGTACAGAGTGTGGATAACACAGGTGCATCCTGCACCTGGGCCAAATCAAACAGGGGGCTACATGCCAGCAAGACTGTAAGTCAACATCCTAAACACCAAGTTTATTCTTTATTTAAAAAGTGCTGATTATGAAATACTACATACATAAAAAAGTACAGAGAATATAACAGATAACCCTGAGCCCAGCCAGATTTAATACATTAAAATATTAATATTTTACTACCTGGCTTTAGCACTTTCTTCTTTAAAGAACCAAAACAGTATACGTACAACTGAAACCCCTACCTCCATCTCATTCATCTTCCTCAACCTTAAGAGATGACCATTGCTCCCATGCATCCCACACACATTTTTAGACATTTTTTAAACCCCGAGATTTCTCAATCAATGCTAGAAGCACAGACCATATTTCTTTCCAACTATTAAGTGTTCCAACAGTGCTTCAGGTTTGAATTCTTCCCATGGATCCTCACGGACCTTTTAACCAGCCAAGGAAGCCAACAGAGACCAGAGGAGTCAGAACAGAGGCCAGGCTATAATCTTGATAGAAATTGCTTAGCTCTGGATTATTTTTTACCCTTGAGTCCCTATCTTGCAGTAAAGTCGGTATTCCAATTAAAACAGAGAACAAAACAAAAGCCTTACTACATGAAATAAGAGGTACTACAAGAATAAAAATATAGCATTGGGGAGCAGATGTAGCTCAGTGGTTGAGCACCACTTCCCATGTATGAGGTTCCAGGTTTAATTCCTGGTACCGCCTTAAAAAAAAAAAAAGCCATTTATTTATATACGATATTTATCTATTAGGAACACAACTTATAATCTCTATTTTGGTTACTGGAGTTTAATTACTATTTACCAGGAAAGTTTGGGTTTAAATTTTTACTCTGGTTAGGCTTGCTTTATTAGTGAATACTTTTACAGTATCAATCCCTGTATTTTTTATAGGCTGCCAGGAATGCCATAAAGATAGATTCCAAATGACCAGTTACTTTCCCAATTAATAGGCTGATAGTATACTCCCTAACCAGCTATAATCCATTAACAAATAAAACAGCAATTGTCAATAGCCAACAAGAGGGTTCAAGTGGCTCGATAAGCTAGGACATAGTCCTGTCCAGGCAGCACCTCAAGAAGGCTACAGAAAAGCTGCCCCAGGCTACAGTCCCTGCATTCCCCCCTGTCTGCATTCCCCCCATACAGAAGGGAAAGCAGAGTGGGGACAAGCCCTCCCTGAACCCACAGGTGGGATCTGGTATGTGAGGCTGGGTCTGATTTTGATGTTCAGTAGGATACTTTCCTTATAGGTGGAACTCTGTAAGTCAGATGAAGGAGCTAACTTTTCAATTTTTTCATTATTATTTAAAAATGTAGTTAAATGTCCAAAATCTTTAAAAGCATTGCTAAATCTGTGGCTAATAATTTAAGACTGGTTAAGAAAAAAACTTAAAGCTCAGCTTACCTTAAAAAATGTCCGGAAAAAAAAAAAAAAGGTGGGGAAAAAAAAACCCGCTTTAAATGGGGAATGACTGCTAATGGGCACAGGGCTTCTTTTTGGGGTGATGAAAATGTTCTAAAATTGTGGTGATAGTCACACAACTCTGAATATACTAAAAACTTACATCGGTGTATTGTATGGTATGTGAATTATATCTCAATAAAACTGTTATATTAAAAATGTTAGTGTCTTTTTTAACTTGACTTTTTCTTTGTTAAGGTGGTACTGGGAAATAATCCAGGACCTCGTATACGGAAAGCAGGCACTCAAACCACTGAGCTATACCCACTCCCAACTCATTGACTGTAGGTTGTTTTTAATAGAAAACTGTAAATTATTAAAATACAATGCAAGTAACTTTTGTTTTTTAACTGATTCAAAAGGTCAAATTACTTTAAGAGCTTTCGTGCAGTTGTAAAATTCATCGAGTTTAGTTTTTAGTGTTTCTCCCACTCCCCTGAAATACCATCTATAATGGATCTTATTGGATCCAACTTGCTGGCCTGGGAAAGAGGTTAATTCCCACTCTCCAGGTATAGAGAGGACAGTATGCTTGCTGTATGGTTTCTGCCAAGTTCTCTAAGAGTGAGCAGAAGTACGTTACTCCCTCCAGGGGAGTTTCAGCAAACTGCTCTCAAGACCACAGCAAGAATAAAAAAATCAAAACAATACCAGCACCTTCTGAAAAAACAAAAACAAAACCCAACCAAATAAAACCAATTCTGGGAACGGCGGGGAAGGCGGGAAGGCTGATGGCACAATTTCGGAGGCATCTCGCCAGCTTCAGCCTTGCCTCCAAAGCAACCAAGGGCTCTGGACCAGAGTCGGCACACACCCTCCTCCTGGTGTTTAAAGCAAGCGCGCAAGCTGTGGCCACTCACTTAGACCTGAGGTGGTCTCCCTAGGTTCTTTACTAGCCTCTTCTCTCCTCAGCGCTCAGAAGTAAGAAAAAAGAAAAAGCAGTGACGTGACTCCATGCAATGGATGTGTTATGTGGCCACATTTCTATCCTGTAGCCTCCAACAAAGAGGGCTCCCAGACCCTATGCAAGGCTCACCTCACCAGTTCATGAAACCTGCATATCTGAAATCTGCCCTTTCTGCAATCCAATTTTGAGGATCCCACTTAACACTGAACCATTTTCAATTTCTAAGGAAAAGAACATTTAAAATAAATCCAGTCCCTGGTTGATGGAGACATTGGGGCCAAGCCAAAGGTGCAGCAATCTCTTAGACCTTATGTCTTTCTGCTGTGTGGACAAAACATACAAAGTTTTAGAAACTTCCTGCTGCCAAACAGTCTGGGGCCAGTATCACAGAATACTTCTGTTTACATGGGCAAAATGTTGCTGTGTAGCCTTCCTGAGGCTTCTAAAGCCAATGCCCAGTAAAGTTTATTCCCAATTCTAAATCAGTTACACGCAGGCATAGAAATGAACACTGAACACAATCCCAGTGGGATGGGCCAGCCTGATTACATGTAGCCTCCACTTAGCCATGGTTGAGTTCTTCAGTTTGTGGGTTTACTCAGTTTGCAGTTTACTCTGCAGCACTCAATAACATGTTCAAACAATTCCAGGTCACACTAAATTTACTGTCATGCCCCAGAGCTTAGCAAAACCCAATAAAGCATTCCACTGTCAAGCCCCAAAAGTGACTCCCCATGGAGAGATGCACTGCACAGAAAGGGAGAGGAAACAGTTAATGTGGGTTTACCTCTGAATCTTTAAGCCTCACATAGTTAGAAGGGAAGACTCCGGATTTGTCGCCCACTGTTCCTGTCCACCAGTCACCATCTTTCTTGGTAACCAAAATCACTTCCCCTTGCTGAAAGGTTAAATCTCCTTGCTCAGAACTCTCGTAAGTGTACATGGCAATAAATTCTGGTGGGGAGAAATATTGAGATACGGAGAGAGCTTGATTGTTTAAAGAAATCCCAGACAGCTTTGCAAAAGCAAGTTCATGAACAAGGAAGTTAGGATAAGACCCATTCGAGAGAAAGGCTGGTCACAGGTAAAATACAGAGTTGCAGAATACCCCAGGCTCCAGATCCCCCAATTACAGAAGGGGAGACGATTCCTGTGGGGCTCCAGCCACAGGAATGAAGACCAAGCACATGTCTACCACACTGAGTGCCAGCGTTGAGATTTCTTTTTAAATGAAATGGCTTTTAACACTTAATTTTAACTGATTTTCACTGAGTAGGTGCTGAGCACTGGGTTAGAAGCATTGCACATCAAATACTTCTATTTCAGTTTTGAGGCTGCCAAATCACAATTTTGGAAAATCTATACATACAGTATATCCTTTTATGTAAAATTAAATAAGGCATATTTTTCATTACTCAAGTGCTTGAATGTCTTATTGTGCCATGAACACAGATGGCAAGAAATGTTAGGACACAAAATAAAAAATATGTATGAGTGGTGGAAGAGTATTTGGGAACTCTCTACTTTCTGAATGGTTTTTCTGTAAAAGTACAACTGCTCCAACAACAAGAAAAAGGTTAAAGAAAAAAAAACAGGTATCGTTTAGTTAACAATGGGTATCTACTTCATTCCAGTACAGAAACAGGTAGAATGCATGGGTTAAAGTAGTGCCTACCCAACCCTAGAAAGAAATCAAGCCCGTTTTGACAGGTTGAAATATAAATCATCATTTCTTACATTATTGATGTAACTTAATTTTAAAGAATAAAAATGAATGTTCTCAGAATCCTCAATTTGAGGGATATACATTCCAGAATCTTTTCTTTTTTCAATTATTGAGAGAAAGCTGCATCCCTCTTGTTGAGTTTACAGTATCACACTCTCAAAAATATCACTAGACATAAAATTCTAGATATAGGATAAAAGAATTACAAAAAGATGAACATAAGTTTCTTAGTTTTCACTCTTTCTCCATTTAATCTTAAGTCTTCATATATTTTTTTAAAAGCAAAAGAAAAATCACCATTTACCCCCAAAAGTAAATGATGATGTATTCTTCTCACTAAAAATTCAGATATTTCTTAACTGCAGACTCTAGAGTAATCATCAGGTAGAAACCTAGTATGTAGGAATTGGCTAATTATACAAGTCTCTCCAGTAAGCAATACTGAAAACTAAAATATACCGAAAATATAAAAATGAAAAAAACAAAAACACCTAATGCTCTGCTCGAACTAAGGAAAGAGCATTCTGTTGTGGAACAGCCCCAGAGGTTCCACAAAAGGCCTCCTTCAACGTCAGCAGGACTGACCTGTACATGCAGGAAGCAGCTGCTGGTAGAGGGCACTGGAGCCCACAGCAGACACAGGTCATCCAAATGCTCTAGGGAAAACAGAAAACTCTCTGTCTGTAGCCTTCCAGTGCTGGTAACACATACCTCCAGTTAAAATTGGAAAAATGATTTCCCACACAAGGAAACCAAATTTTGGCAGCTTTAATGCGGACATTCTTTTTGCATTAATATTCTCTTTTTTCTGATTTCTCAATATTCTGACCCTTGCCTTTCGTTTTTCTCCATTCCTGTTCCTTCTTGCAGGTATCACATTTTGCTATTTAAGATAGGCGCCTTGGCAACCATACTTTTACCAGTGATTCCTGCCCTTATAAGCCACTTTCTTAAAAATGGACCCAAATTCTGAAATAACTTTCAAAATGCTTAAACTTCAGAAACATGAATTCAGGCTGAACTTTAGACTGCAGTATAAACTATGAAGGAGACTGGAAAGATTTTTGAGGTTTTACTAGCCCTGCATTGCACACAGGCATTTCATTTAAAATGAAACCCAGAAGACATGATAAAGGATATGCAGCAGGATCCTCATCAGTTAAACATGTTTCACGAGACATTCGACAGAGGACACTGGTCATTCCCAAACCAGTATTTTAAGAGCTACCCAAACTGACAATCTAGTTAATCTGATTTATAGTTTAGGTTTGATTACTTTTAATGTAGCATTATCAACAAACAGTTCATTAATATGTGTTAATAGCTTTCCTCAGAATTTCAAGTGCCGTTGTCCTCCTACCCCTTCCCATAGTATCAGCAATCTTTCCTAATATTTCTAATACCCAAATCACTAGATATGGATGTAATGAAGGTCAAATGAGAATAGAATTTTACTCTATTCTGTTGCCCAACTTCCCTGTGGTTCATCTGTGACTTATTTATTAAAGCCTCAAAAAAAATTAAAATTAAATTAAATTAAAATAATAAAATAAAATAAAATCAAGGTCTCTGTGCATTTTTCAAAGCAAATAAACATTCATCAACACTGCTGTTTGATGAGAATACTGACTGTTTTCAGTAGTTCTAATGATAATACATGAAACAAAGCTAAGAGGCAAAAGTGGCTGACATTATTTTTTTCTAAAAGCTTTGCACACACTGTCTCATTCCTCACAATAAATCCTACCTCAAGGGGTGGTTCTTATGTCCACATTATGAGGAAACTCAGGTACGACCACAGTCATATGGTTACGAGGTGGCAAACTCCAGCCCTACCATGGGACTTGAATGGGTAGAAAACATTGAGTTTTTTTGGGGGGGTCACAATTGACTTCTGCTATACTGACAGTGTATGGTTTTTTTTGGTTAGATTTTGTTTTGTTTTGTTTTTGAGGTACCAGGGACCAGGGACTGAACCTGGGATCACATATGTGGGAAGAAGCTGGCACCCGACCACTAAGCCACATTGGCTTCTCAGAGTTAGTTTTTTTGTTTGTTTTGCTTGTTGTTTGTTTTTGTTTTTTTCAGGAGGCACCGGCATCAGAACCCAGGACCTCCCATGTGGGAGGCAAGCATTCAACCACTCAAGCCACATCCGCTCCCACGTGTTATGTTTAAGGAGCTTTTTTGCCCTTTAAAACTAACAGTGGATTAAAAAAGACATTACGGATGGTGAGAATGTGTAAGAACTATGCTAAGGAGTGCTTTGATGGATAGTAAAAACTGGATGTAAAAAAATGCTGGATTTGTTCCGCAATATGGGTTTGATTTTTTTTTTCCCCTATTTTTTTTAAGGCGGTACCAGGGATTGAACCTGGGACCTCGTACATGGGAGGCAAGAGCTCAACCACTGAGCTACATCTGCTTCCCAGTGATGAGGTTTTATATCTCTAAACTAAACAATAATAATAATAACACGGCATCCTCATGTAATTTATTCAAAGAATCCATGAAAAATTACCAGACAACTGGTTAATTCTGATGTAAGAGTTAGACACTGCTCAGACTTCCCCATGGAAAGGCTGTCTGACCTGGATAGCACTTTTTTTTTTTTAAAAGATTTATTTATTTATTTAATTTCCCCCCCTCCCCTGGTTGTCTGTTCTTGGTGTCTATTTGCTGCGTCTTGTTTCTTTGTCCGCTTCTGTTGTCGTCAGTGGCATGGGAAGTGTGGGCGGCGCCATTCCTAGGCAGGCTGCTCTTTCTTTTCACGCTGGGCGGCTTTCCTCACGGGCGCACTCCTTGCGCGTGGGGCTCCCCCACGCGGGGGACACCCTTGCGTGGCAAGGCACTCCTTGCGCGCATCAGCACTGCGCGTGGCCAGCTCCACACGGGTCAAGGAGGCCCGGGGTTTGAACCGCGGACCTCCCATATGGTAGACGGACGCCCTAACCACTGGGCCAAAGTGCGTTTCCCTGGATAGCACTTTTTAATTAGTACTATAATAGTGACCACATTCCATGAGGGAACACATGAGATTTTTATTATTAGGGGCTGGATTATGTAGGCTTTGCTCATTAAAATTTTTTAAAAATAATAATCTGGGTAAGTCCAATGAACTGGTCAGCTAACAGGGAGGTGAAGATGGTCAACCACCACACTAGGGAACCGAGAGTGCCTACAATTGCAAGCAGGAGAATGGCACCCATCAACCATGTGGAATCTAATCCCCTTCTCGATACAGAGGTGGAATGGACATCAGCATCCCAGGGTCTACAGGATGGAGGAATAAAATATGCATTACAGTGGACTTACTGGTATTCCACTATAGAACTATTGTGACTAGTAATGGAAGAAACTGTAGCATGGATGTGGAGAAAATGGCCATGGTAGTTGCTGAGGACAGGGTGAGGGAAGAAGAGATGTGATGTGTGGGCATTTTCAGGACTCAGAGTTATCCTGAATGATATTGCAGGGACAGATGCTAGACATTATACATCCTGCCATAACCCACTGAAGGTACTGGGGGAGGGTATAAACTATAATGTAAACTATAATGCATGTAGTGCAGTAGTGCTCCAAAATGTATTCATCAAATGCAACGAATGTGCCACAATGATGAGGGAGGCTGTTGATGAGGGTGGGGTGGGATATGGGTTATATGAGAACCTCTTATATTTTTTAATGTAACATTTTTTGTGTTCTATGTATCTTCAAAAAAATACAATTAAAAATAAATAATAATAACCTGATTATATCATGAAGTAGAAACCTGGAAATAATGCAATTACTTATTTGTGTAATAAACTCTTAAAATGAATTTTTTTTAGATCTAAGTAGTCTGGTTTGGTTATTTACATGGAATATAAAAAATAGTTTCTATTTTATTTGGGGTTGTACAGATGGCACTGATACTACTGGGAGAGCTTTACAGGACTGTGTAGTAATGGTTTTGAATAAAATACTTATTTATAAATCAGACAAAGCCTATATTAGGGGAAGCTAGGAACAAATTTTAGCAACAGAGTTTCTCAGAAAATTTTATCCTTACTGAAAAGTTAAAGGGTTCATAATTAAATGCAAGTAGAAAATCTGGCTTTTGATAATCAATATACCTGATAGTACTTTTAGTCCCCATAAAACGGTACTTTTATTTTGTGAAGAGCTAAACTTTCACTTTACCTTATGGTTTAATAAACTGAACACAAATTAACATGGCTATTTTTAATTGAAAAGTCTGCTGCTTTTATTGTATATTTTTCTCAGACTGTCTAGCGAACATAGTTTGACTCAGGTTCTCACCTTCGCCCGACACAGCTGGCTTGGCTACTGGGGAAGCTACTCTCTTTAGACTTGCAGGACTTTCTGAAGAACCCGAATCCATGCTGAAAGAGGGGAAGAAAATAATATTTTACTTTTTGTCCTAACAGAAAATAGTAAAAATGACACTGATAAAAAAAAAGAAAAAAAACCTGCTTAACTTTTAAAACTCTGACCAATCTAGAGTTGAAATAGCTGCACTTAACTATGTTAAAAACATATATCAAGTCACTACAAAGGCTCACATTCTTGCTTTTCAGCATTTTACTGGTGCTGGGCTATTACAAAGCATGCCTGATATATGCTCACTGAATAGTCTTGCTCTTTTTATCTTCTTAAAGCTCATAATTTATTCTGAACATCTCTATTGTTGGAATATTAAACAACAACCTTGTTATGGATCCAGGCTACATTAAGACTCTGATGAAAGAAATAATTCATTCTTTCAATTAGCAGCTTTGGACTTCTAAGGGGTCACATGTGTCTGGCCCACTACTGGGTAAGACTCTCTTTATGCCCTCATAATCTCCAACAAATCATTAAGAATGTTCCAGGTCTCGGAATAGAATTCCCTTTTGCACAAGTCACCGGAAAACAAGATTTACAGGCTTCCACAACAGAAGAAAAAATGACCACTTATCTATAAGGATGCTCCCTTCTTGTGGACATTTGCTCTAACTTTTGCAGTTAAAAGATCCAGAAAACAAAATAATTCTGCAACTCCTATCAGTGAATCTTAATTGGTGCAAACAATAATTGAATGCCTAATATTTTACAGAAGTAGATAAATGCAAATTTACCTTGTGGATTTCCTTATGGGCCCTGAAATGAGCTTCACATAAGACTTTGGGAACCAGCCCTTCTGACCTTGAACTTCTCCAAACCACCACATGTCTTGCTGTTCCAGGACAGTGATGATGTCATTTTTGTTAAAATTTAAATGGTTGTCTTTTTTGGCTCTCCAAGGATACAGGGCTTGCGCTTGTAGCCCCTCCACCTTTTCACCCTTGTGTGGAGCAACATAAAAGATCTCATTACATTGCGGTTTAGTATAAATCAAGGCAGAAGTGAACACTGATATCTCTTCTCCAATAAGCCCAAGTGAACACACATAGCCACAGAGGACCATGATTTAGGTGCAGCCTGAATGCTAGGTGCTTCACTGTGTTCTCAATATTTGTTTATTTCCCAAAGTAGAGGCAAAAATCTGACAACCTAATCCCAAAGCCATTGACTGGCCACATATAACACTCTACTTAAACAAGGCAGCAGGTCACATTTATTCTGTTGCACCTGGTATTTTGGTTCTATTTTCAATTCTTTTCAATTCTTTCCCCTTTCCAATCTGAATTGGATTTTTGGTGGAAAATTAACCTGGGAGCAGAAAGGTTAGGAATCTCAGAAGATAATGAACTGGTATCTTCACTGAGGTGAACAAAGGGAAATATGCCCTGCATTGGGTTGTGCTTCTTTTTGTTCCGTTTTTAAAGACTTAGGCAAAGGGTTAACATAAATTAATTGTAAAGAAAGGATGGAAAATACTCATCTTGGGATTTTAGCATTTTAATCATCATTTGTTATATATCATATACCAGGCACTGTGGGGTTACAATGATAAATAAAATGCCATCTCTACCATCTAAAAGTAATTTAGGTAGAAGCACTGTAAAAATGGACAGTATGAGATTACTGGCAAGGAACTCAAAATTAATGGGGAAGAAAGAGGAAACACCTGGCAGAATGAAATATGCTAAAGAGAGTTTCCAACTATTCACTGTGGGAACAGAGAGAAAAGAGCTGGAGCAACTCCGCCTGGAAGCAGTAGGGAAAATTCTACAGAAGTAGCATCTGAATTGTGTCTTGTAGGATGAGAAGGATTTTGATAGCTAGGGCTTTGGCGGAAGAGCCCTCCAGGCCACGGGCAGGGCATGGGCAAAGGCCCTGAGGTGGCACGCTGCAAAGAGTCCAGGAGGAGAATATAATCTGGGGGTGCTGGTGGCCTAGTTTCATGGAGGGGTACGGTAGATGAGGCTGGAAAGGCAGGGTGAGGGATTTACTGTCTTTTTACAAAACTATTACTTTATCACAAAACATTACTAAAAAATAAAATGTTAACTTTTAAACATAGATGTAAATAGGAAGGAACAAAGGATAGGGTACATTCAAAATCAATTTATACTTCCGTTTGAAAGTCATTTTCACACTGACATTTAATTATGATTATGTCTGGTAAAAATAAATTTACAATGGGTCAAATAGTGTCTGCATCATGTTGGTAGCTTTAAAGCCTGGGCTTCAAAAAATTCTTAAACTTACCATATCCCTACATTTCCTTCCATTTCAGCTCCTTTTCTGTGCTTTAATGTTTCCATTTTATCTTATCTTAATACCTTTTTAGTACCCCCCCCCTCCCCTGGCAGCTTTCTTTCTACCAACACAGTCGGTTCACGCCTATTCTGATGCCCCTTCCACTCTGCTGTGCCTGCCCCCAACCCCAGCATCTTCCTACACTCTCCCCACTCCTTTGCCCTCTGGTTCTACCCTATTCCTTCCCAGATCACAGGGTGCTCCTACTTGTCACACTGGATGGTCTCTTCTTTCCCCTGGCTGCAGCCTTGAGTGAAGAAGCACCGCCTCCTGCCCACCCCTGTGCAATGCCACCCCCTTCCTCCGCTGAGCCACCATTTACCGAGCATCGCACATGAGCGAAAGGCTGAGCTGGGACGGGGCAAAGAAAAGTAACACCTCCTGTTTAGTGGCAACCCTTTTCCTTCGGGGTCACATAATATACCAGGCTCTGAGTGTTTTCTATTTTTCCTCTAGATTCTCTCTCCTTTGAAGATCTCATGCATTTCCAAATCGGATTATTTTTTTCTAGGGGGATGATCCCAAGATATAATCCTAGTCTTATCCTCTTTCCCAACCTCCTATATTCCAATTGCCTTCCACACAGGACTACCACTTTTACCTTAAAACTTAACCCAACTCCTCCCTCTAACTAAAATTCAGTTTCTCCTTCTGCCCTTCTTCTTCTCAATCCCAGACCTTTTTCTTTTCCTTTAGGCTTCTGCAGTTGTTGCAGCTTCATCCTTGTTTTTCTCCTCTGTATACTTTCTTCACAGAATGCCCTCTTCCATTTCCACTGTTACCTCCCTAACTCAGTAGATGGGAGCTAAGCTGGGTGCAGGCCTGCCCTGGCTCTTGCCTGGATGATGGCAGCAGCCTCCTCCTAACTGGCTTGCCGTCCCTTTTGTCTCCTCTTCCTGCATGTCACTTCCAGATTAATCAGAGCCTGAGCTTAGTGTGGTCATTCCCAGATCAGAAATATCCCTGATTCCCCACTTCCTCCCAAATAGGCATTTGTTCTGATTGGTATGACTGATAATGTACAGAAATTATTTCATTTCTTTATCTTTATTGTGTTGAACAATATAGAATTATCCGTTCAGATATTAAACTCTTTCTTTGTGTTAACAATATAGAATTATCCTTTCAGTTATTAAACTCTTTCTTAGCAGGGCATTTAAAAGCATCCCATAACTTTTGCCAGCCTATCTTTTCCATTAATACTAAATGTCCTAGCCAAATGGATTGCCAATCGTGATTTTCCCTAAACATGCTGATTTTCTACCCTAAAGCCTCTCTTTATGGCATTTTCTATTGGATATGCCAGCCCTCCCCATTTTCTAATAAAATCCTACCTACCATTCAAGATGCAGCTTAAGCATCTCTCCTTGAGTGACACTTCCCTGAATAACCCAAGACAGGAGAAGTTTGCTGTTCCTGAACTCTCATGTTCACCACATATTGCAGGCTTCTTGAAAGGCTCTTGGGGAAACTGTATATTACCAGTGCACCACCAGCTGACCCTAGTATAACAAAGCTTACTTCTAAATGACACTGTCAGCAAGCACTTGCTGACTGTGTTAGCACCATGTTGCATGCTAAGTCCCTCACACCCCACTTGCTGCTTTTACCTGGCCTAACACAGGAGATGGAGAGGATCCAGTGGCTGTGGCTGGAGTAAAGGCTGATCTCTGCCTTAACTGACCAGCACTGGGGACAGTGAGAGAGGGCTGGGTTGCCCACGCATCCCAGTTATCAGTCTCTGGTTTCTCGTTTGTGCTCGTGGGCCACCTGAAAGGAAAGGTACAATGCAATAAATAGCAAGTACTTCCTAACAGGCCAGCTCCTCACCCACAAGGGATTTTTACCAAAAGATGATCTGCAAACCAGAGGAACACAAATCCACAGCTCAGGTTTCAGACTGAGCTTCACCACTAGCAACAAGCTTCAGGCAAATTGCATAGTTTCAGAGAATCTTGATTTTTTCATTGATAAAATGGGAACAATATTCTACCACTCTTGGTTGTAAGGTTACAGGGAAATATTGGATAGGGGAACACTCTAACTCTAGAGCACCAAAGAAACATTCTCAACTGATTATTAACATCATTTGTAATAACAATAACTAAATGAGAAAAAGAAGTCATATGGCAACCTTGGCAGCTGGGAGTTTGGAATACCATTTCCCTTCTGTCAATATTACAGTAAGAAGCCATGATACCATGGTGTCTACAAGTGGCATCCTGAGAGCAACCAGCTATCTGGATCTTGGGACAGTTCTAATTTTGTGATTTTGTAACTTTAAATAAATATATCTACATGAGTATTTATGTATTGTTTACCGCTTTTAAAAGACACAGAAACAAATGTGAAAACCAAAGAATTCCTCTACTAGATCATACACCCTGAGTTGTGATTTGGAAAATAAGATATCCATACAAAGGAGAAGAGATACACACCATACATTTATCAAGGAAGTCACAAGGGAGTCACATACTGATCTGGTTCACAGCAAAATCAAATCCTGGAAAACATGATATTTGTCTTCTATTTTAGCTAAAACTTTAGTTTAAAAAGCCACAACTTTTAAATCAGGATCAAGAGTAGAAGGGACAGCCTTCCATTACATGATTTCCATCTTTCAGCAGAGATTAGATAGGGAGTGCCTTCTTTAGTTCCTTCAACTTTTCATATAAAAATATGAGTATGAAAAACTTGCTATTTACTACCTCTTTCCCTCTACTTCCTCCTGCCCTTAGTCCTTATTTACCTTTCTTCCCTCTATTTGTTCCAACTGATCTCTCTCTAGCAACCTGTCTTTACTCCTGCCTCTGATTTGTTTCTCCTGAAAGGTGATTAGATTTGAAAAAAATTTAAAACACTTTTTATCCAAATCACTTTTACTTGCATATTAGTTTAAAGATCTTCAGACAACTGGACATTAGATCATGGCCCCATAAGTAGAAGCATGTAAGGCAGGCTTCACAGGGCATGCTCTGCTCACACACTATTTTCAATGTCATTTCCTGATGACCAAGGGTGCAAAACTGACAGTGGCCAATATACATCTCTTTGCCCCACTGTATGTACATGACTAATGAAAACAGAATGCTTGTAAAGGAAACAGCTTTCTATCTTCTTCAAAACCACATGACTGAATTCAATTTCTAGTTCTACCCAGCAAGAAAGTGCTATTTACATGCAGGAAGTAACACTGTATATTTGCTGACTGACATGGATGTCAAAACACATTATTAGGAAACTGTATTTCTCCATTTTTTTCTACAAGAATGAAAGATACAGAACAATTACTGAACTAAGATAAGAGGCTTTATTTTGTACCATGGTAAATCATTTTTAGGGGGCAATGATATAATTAAATTTGGTTCAGAGAATGTGATCCATAACTTGCCAGGGGACGATTCAGAGAAAGAGATACTGGGAACAGTCGAGTTCCTTCACCGAGAGGCACAACCCAAGACTACAAAAGCACTTAAAAAAAAAAAAGAAAAATTACTAGGTTGGGATTTAAAAAATCAAGCATGGTTACACGTACGTGGAGCTGAAGTCGGCCCAGTTACTGGGGGCAGTGGAGGGCTCTGAAGGGGTCACTGCCACAGGAGTGGGGGCTGCACGCAAAGCCAGTTTGGGTGCAGGGGCAGATGTCGGGTCAGTCCCAGATTTGGCTGGAGCGGGAACCTCATTTTCTGGAATTTTCTCTGCATAGTTTGCAGGGAACCATCCTGTCTTTCCTTTTAACTCTCCTCCAAGCCATCCCGGTTCTCCAGTTTGGCTTTCATCCACCTGCATGAAAGTCACAAAGTTCAGTTTAGGTGGAAATAAATCAAGCCCAAACACAACAACCACTCTGCCAGAACAAGACCTAAGCCTCTGACCCTTTTAGACCGAAACATTGTATAGACCTTCACTCATTTTATTCTTACTGTCTGGAAAACATTGACCTTGGAAAAATAGTAAGCATTGTAACTCAAGTTCTTCCTCTCTGTATTTTTTTTTAGTGTTTTCTTTCTTTTTCTGATAAAATAAAGTGCCTGAAGACCAAAAGCACATAGTTTTTTGGAGCTATTTTTAATTGAAAAGTGATCTGGCAAGCTTTATCAGTCAAGTCACAAAATTAGTAAAAATAATTTGACTTTGTCTTATTATTTAAAGTTGAAAGTAAAGGATGCAACCAATATAAATTGAGTACTCTTATAAAACGCTAATAACTAAGTTGCATTTATTCAGCCTAGAGACAAGTTAAAGAAAACAGCTGTAGATGGTTTCCAAGGGAAGCAAAGCTGACTGCTCTGTTTAGCCATTAAAAAATCCCAGAGAAACTTGAAGAAAAAATTAAGGAAGTGATTATTTACAGCAACAATCAACTTTATATTAAGGTCCTACAGTTTTCTTTCATATGTATTTAGCTTTATTATTCATGAAAGTGCATGTGAGAATATAGAATTTGGTTGTTTAAAAATTTCAGAGACTATTTATTGCACCAAGTCCTTTTAATGCTTGCATTTTATTTCAATTAGGACTCAAAAGGATCACTTAAAGTGGCCAAATAGTCCCCTCTTTCCCCCATCCACCAACTATGGCATGTGCCACAGGAGAATAATTTTGGAGCCCACTACTACATTTACTAGTAGAAAATCATTTTCATTCCTGTAAATCAAATAATGGCCTATCAGAAACCCTACCTTATTTTTATTCCTTCACCTATTGCCTAAAGAGGTGACAGGGAACACTTCATTGGACATTAATACTCTTTTCCAGAAATCATAGAAATGAGTAGATAGGATCTTATACAGCAATGATTTGGGGAAAATGGCAAAAATAACCAAATAACCTATTCAAATGGTCAGTTAAAAAAATAAAACTAGAATACTATGAAACAAGTCAAACATCTATGTGTACTTAGTGTAGAGAAATAGGACATAGAATTTGTGGCGCCTTAGAACAAAATAAAATGCTTGGGGTAGGCATGGAGAAAGTAGAAAACATGGCTTACTGATTAATTTTACATTAATAAATAATTTTAAAAATATTTGGTAAGTAGGGATGCTTGCTTGCTGTTCCACCTTAGGAGATCTTAGGATAAAAGTAATTTTTAAGGCCAAGAATTCTCCGAACAACCAAAAAGGTGCTCTCCCAGATAACATGCAATAATGTTTCCAAAGGTTCTATTTTTGGCTTTACAACTAGTTTCCTTATTCTTCAGACTTCTATCAGATGTGAACATATAAGTCACTTTTCATTCAAATTCCCCACACTATTTTGTTTTTACTTTCTTTTTTTTTTTCTGGGCAGCCCCAACTGTTTCTCTAGAGGAAGATTTAAGATGAAATGTTTTCCACTTGGATCTTAGTTTATGCTAAAATCAAATGGCGATCTGCGTTTCCTTCCTCATTTATATCTACTGGTGATGTGACACATTTCAACTTTGCAGCTGCTCAGCACTAGAGACACAGCTGTTTCTGGGTCAGGTCTCATCAGGGACACCCTGATTTCTCAACAGTTTCAACAGTCAGGCTCCAGCCCCCTCCATTCCATCTTCCAACTACAGGTGACAGGAGTGATGTGACAAGGAGTGACAATGTGAATCAAGAGTAGGACTCTGTGGTTAGACTGCCTCAATTTAAATATGGCCCTCCAATTCCTAAACTGGTTGACTTTGGAAAAGTTTAATTAATCTCTTGGCACTTTGGTTTCCTCATTTGTACAATGGGGACAGTAACAGTACCTATTATACTTTGGTAGTTATGAGGACTGATAATATATAGAACATTGCCTGGCACATGAGCACAGTCTGTGGTATATAGTTTTAAGCTACCTCTCTTGCTGTCCAACTCTGACTTTGTGCTGTGGTTACCTGGCCTTTGGTCCTGTTCTAAAGCCTGGTCTCCATTTCACCCTTGGTTTAGAGCAGGGGATCTTAACTACGGGTCAATAAGCTTAAATTAAATTAAAAACAAAAACATTCTTGTGGGGATGTGTTGGTGTGTGTGTGATATATTTATTAAATAATACCCAGTATATTGTGGACTTAGTAAGGGGCCTAGAGAACAAAAAAGGGTAAGAACCCCTGGTCTAGAAAACAATCTCTACTTTTTTTTCTGAAGCAGTAGTTCTTTGCTTTAGGAACCTACTTGGTACCCAAACCCCTCAGGGTTTGTCCTCCAGAAGCTGGAGTCCAATCCCTGACCACATCTTGCCTGGAACTCTTAGTGTAGGATCAAGTTGGACTTCCCTGAATATAAGCTGCTATTTAATTATGTCCTTTGGACTACGGTCACTCTCAAGACACAGTGTCATCTTTGGTCAAGAGACTTTTGGCTAGCATTTGGAACTGGATCTGAAGCCCTGAAAAAAAGTCCCACCAAGTGAGTAGATCTAGCTCCCACCCTAGTTAACCAACCCAGTGAACTGACCATACACCCAGCCCTGTCCTCAGATATGACACCCCATACACCCAGTCCTGTCCTCAGATAGGACAGCAAGCATGCTATACCACTGAAGGGGGCTTGCATATACTTAGAACGCTGAGAGGGTACCAAGTCAGCCTACTTTCTCTGCAAGAAGAGGTTTCTCCCATCCCTAAGGGCAACAGTATCTCACTGTTAATCAGAGAAGTTCACTGGTCAACTTCTGACCAATTAGCCTCTATTAGTCTGATTTATCCTTACAGGACACTCCATTAATTTAATGGATAATTAAATTTCAACTTTTAGGTTCAAAGGCTATATATAATAAACATTCAATCTTAACATCTGTAGCATAATAAAAACCTGCCTGGTTTTAGTCCCCAGTTCCTGGGGAGGTAACTTCTAATCCTTGGATATAGGAGTGTCTTTTGTTATTCAAGGTGGGCCCAGGCCTACACCTGATAGTTCATGTGTTATGGAGATAACAGGCTGAGGCCAGCCTTGCCTGCAGTCTTGGGGTTGGCCATACCAGAAAGGCCAACCATGTGATTAGGGCACAGGGACTTTGAGCCAGGTCATGTCAGCCTCACCTCCCTGACTTCTGGCAGGGGAGGGGGACTGTAGATTGAGTTCACCCGTGTGGACACTAATTCCATCAATCATGCCTATGTAATGAAACCCCAAATAAACTCAGGACAGCCGAAGCTCCCATGAGTTTCCATGGTTGACATGGTTGACAATGGCATCCCTGTGCCTGGAGGGTGATGCATTCTGACCTACCACATGCAGAGGGCATACGTCTGAGACCCTTCTGGACTTCGCTCTATATGTCTCTTCTTTTGCTTCTTCTTGTTTGTATTCTCTTACTAGAATAAAGCTACAATTATACTACAATGCTTTCAGTGAATTCTGTGTCGTTCTAGCACATGAGCAAACCTGAGGGGGTGGTGGGAACCCCCGAGAATGTAGCCAGTTGGTCAGAGGTGTGAGTGGCCTGGGCCCCTGAACTTGTGCCTGAAGGACAATCTTGCAGAGGATCGCCCTGAACCTATGGGGTCTGGTCTGACTCCAGGGAATTAGATGCAGAATTGAATTTAGTGCAATATTTGCCATTGGTGTCAGAAGCTGTTAGAAGTTCCAGAAGTTTTTGCATTATCTAAATTAAATTAACCACTTAAAGAAAGCACAAAGAGAAACATAAAAAATAAAAGATATTTTTTCCTGGATTGGGAAACTTTATCCAAAATGCCATTCCAACTGCAGAAAAACATTACTTACATAAGATTATGACAGACCAAAAAAAGTTAGGTACACAAACTTCTGTGCAATGTGGCTGGCTAATGTGCGGAATTCTATATAAATGAGATTCACCCATTACTGGCTATAAGCCAGGGGGATTTTAATATTAACAAAATTGGTCTAAATACAATTTCATTTAACCAGGTCCACTTCAATACTCCAAAGCATTTGGAGTCAATTCTAGTGAAACATCATCAAAGTGGGAAGTCCCAGATATTGCTACAGCTCTGGAAATGTGTTATAGAGCTAGTTTATAAAATGTTAGTAATTATACACTGCTATTATAGAGGATTTATGCAACAGTCAAATGTATAAAGCCTATATTTGGATGAGATGAAAAGGGGAAATATTAGATTGTATATACAGTAACTAAATAAAAATTTTTTTAAATCATGGGACCATATACACAGTGAACCCTAAGTTAAACTACAGACTACAGTTAATAGTACAATTATAAACATATGCTAAGCTATCACTAATTGTAACAAATGTTCCACACCAATGCAAAGTGTCAATAATAGTGTGGTACACTTCTCCAATCAAGAAAAAAATAATTTAAAAATATGTACATAGCCATTATCTGGTTCAGATCCATTTATCTAAAGCCTGGTAATAAATAAATTGCTTATATTTTGCCTCTTAGTGTTCATATGTTTAATAGCTGCCATTTTCATTAGGTAGAAATATCATATTTCTAAAACCTCTGATCTTGTCACAAAGGAGGGAAACAAACTTTTTCCCTCGAGAAGCAGTACAATAAAGAACATGGATAGTCAAAAGATTTCAACTGTGTACCAACAAAGACCAACAGTTGCTGCCTGGGATGTGATGAGGAGTGCAGGGAGTAGCACGTGTTTCATGGATTTTCCAGCTCTGAAATTTACGGTTTCCCCCAAAACTCCCTGGTGAGGGTATTAAGACTGTTTTCCTAAAGCTCTAACCTGGGGTCAGCAAATATTTCCTATAAAGGAACCACTAGTGACTATTACAGATAGTAAATATTTTAAGCGGCTTAAGTCACAGCTACTCAACTCTGACTGCCATTGTAGCAGGTAAGAAGTCACAGACAGTATGTAAATGATTGAGCCTGGTTGTGTTCCAATAAAATTTGATTTACAAAACAGGTGGTGGACTGGACTTGGCCCATGGGCTGTGGTTTGCCCACCTCTAGAATCATATGTGTCTTTTGGTCCCTAAAAACAGCCACGTTGTTATAGCCAATCATTACTATACAAACTGAGCTCAGATGTCAAGGTTGCGGAAATCTAAGGAAGGAAAAGAAAAGGGATAGTGACTACATTGAAAAAAAAATTCTCCACCAGAAGAATAAGAAAAATAATGTTTAAGTAGTTCTGGGAGAAATATTAAGTTAGAAAATAAAGAATTTCCAGAATTCTTTAAGTAAGTCCCTTCTTCTTCCTAGGATATTTTTAAGAAAAGGACATTTTCCAGAAATGATTTAGGATTCGTCTCGACCGGAAAAAGAGATTTGCTTGGAGCAGTGGTTCCTGAATCTGACTCCTTCACAGAATCACCTAGAAAGGATTTTGAATACTGTATATGGAATATAAGTGCCTAAGCAGTGCTGATGCGGTCAAATTTACACCAGGTCCATAAGTTAGATGACCAGCTTGTGTTCTTAGCAGTGAGAGATATCCTAAAATTTCTTAGGACATTCCAATGCATTATGGAGATCAAATTTGATTTATTCACTCTCAAGTGATCAGAACTCAGGCCATATATCTTCAAAGTATCTAAGCCAAGGTTTCTTAACAAGGGATCTGTGAGCTTGAATGGAAAGTCAAAAAAACATTATTCTTGTGGTGATGTGTTGATACAGGTGTGATATATTTATTCAATAATACACAGTACAGTGTAGACTTAGTAAGGGATCCGTGATTTTCACCTGATTTGCAAAGGGGTCCGTGGAACAAAAAAGGTTAAGAACCCCATCAAGGTCAAACTCAACCAAGCAGCTTCCACTAAGAAATCTTCCATGAGCACATCAGCTCACAGTGATTCCTCATTTAAATTCCTAGAAGAGTTTGAGTCAATATTTATTGCGAACTTCATTGTACACTGACCTTTTCATATGTTTCTCTCCTTTTTTCTGAAAGATTGAGTAACTATGAATGGCAAACATCATCTTACACTTCTTTGTATTGTCAACATTTAAAATATAAGATACACATTAAATTTTCATTAGCCAGTAAAAATATTTTTTGAGAAAACTAGGCTGACAATCACATTTTATTTAAGAGCAAAATAAATTTTAAAGCCCCACGCCCACCCCAAGACTTCCTACATTTAAGGAAACTGTTGGACTTCTAGAATTTAGTATGTATAGACTGTAGTCAAAGAAGTTTTAGAAATCTGAGAATCTGATGATTATTACTGTGCCCACAAAAAAGTGAATCCCTGACTATTCAACAAACAGACTGATGGTAATGTTCTGTTACAGAATTCTCATGCCCATGTTCTTAACTGCCATCTTCAAGAAGTGAAAAATGTTTGCTATATGTCCATTTCCATTTCAGCATTTAATTGCTATCTGATAAAGATAACACAGAACGGCATTTTGAGTGTTGCACTTTATAGTACAAAATGAAGGCCTACCGTCCCTTTCGCAAGCCAAAAAATTATGCCAAGTAGTATATTCCATGTATTATTACATATTTGGCATGCCTGAGCTAAAAAGCAAACACCATTCCAGTCCTAGGTAGATAGTCTCTGTTATGTTTGTCCCTGGCATCAGATTATTTTAGCATATATTTTAAAATTACAATGTAATACAGTTGTAAATATGAAAATTATATAGAACCATTTAAAAGTAAACACAGCAACCCCTCTCTATTGCCCAGTGGTAACTACTGTTAGCAGTTTATACACTACATATTGTTTCTGCTTTGCCACTGGATAGCTTATTTGCATATGTAGAGCTATATGTTGTTGTTTTTTAAACAGCTTCACTGTATTTATTGTTTATCTGGTATCATTTCTTTCACCCTCCCTTTACTGAAGGGCATCTACACTGTTTCCTTTTGTGTTTTTACCACATGTTATTTGTGTGTATCCAGAAGGAGAGAGAGAAAAGCAGAATTTCTAGGAGTGAGAAATTTTAATTTTGATAGGTATTGCCAAAAGCCTTCCAAATGGCTTAGACTACTTATAGAAAACCCTGCTGACAATGCATATGCACAACTTCTTTCCTACACTCTTGACAAAGCTAAACATTATCAAACTTTTAATCTTGTTCACTTGATAGATGAAAAAATATTATTTTTTAAAACTTGCATTTATTTTCCTGATCACCAAAAAAGTCGAGCATCTTTCCATATGTTTTTAAAATCATTTACTTTTCTCCATATCCAAATGACTCTTCATATGCTCTGCCAACTTTTCTAAGGTTTCTGGGTCTTTTTCATATTCACTTGTTGGAACTCTGTGTAATATGGATACTAACCCATTTCCCAAGCATTTTATAAAACAGAAATTTTAATTTTTCATATTGTCATATTGGCTCATGTTTGTCTTTTATGGCTTCTGGGTTTTATAGCTTGGAAAGGTCTTTCCTAGCCACAAAATTATTCCAATGTGCTCTTTAAAAAAAAACAAACATATTTTTAGAATTTTATCTTTTGAGTTTAATCTACTTGGAACTTCTTTTTGTCCATGGCTTGTGACAGAGACTTGACCTAATACCTTGACAAATACAGAGGCTTCAAAAGTCCGTCCTTCCCAACAGTGGGCCCCTGATACTTATGGCTATGCTTTTGAGCCTATACACCTCCAATAAGAATAAGGCCTAGAGTAGCACTGTGCCTGGGAGTTTCCTCCTGACAGCCTTCATGTTACTCAAATGTGGCCACTCTCACAGCCAAACTCAGCATGTAAAGGCAGTGCAGTCCCCCCAGCGTGGGACATGACACCCAGGGATGAGCCTCCCTGGCAGCGAGGGATCACTACCACATATCAGCTGAAGATGCAACTAGAAAAGGACCTTGAATTAAAGGTTCAACATGGATCAGCAGAAAATCCCTGTCTACATATAATAACATGACTTCAAAATGCTGTTTGACCTAATGTAAGGGGGAAATGGAAAGGAGAAATGAGAATATAAGGCTATGAGTCTCTAAAAAAGAGTCTGGAGGTTGTCAGAAGGAATGCCCTTATGCACAAATGAGCAGAGTCTGAGAGACAGATAAAGTAGATACAACCCCAGGTATTGGTTCTTTTGAGGAATAAAGAGACCCACGGGTTCTATGATCATGGCAGATGGGGTTCACTGCCATGGCAGATGGCCCTTCTCTGGAGCTGGTGTTTCTGTGTGATGGAATTGGACTCAGAGGGGATCTCTTTTCACAAGACTTGCATGCTACTTTAATGGAATTGTAGTTGGTGCTGGGGTTTTAGATATATTTAGGGGATTTGAATCTCTGGACTGATAATATGACACCCAGGCCCAGAGCCTCAACAGACTTCAGCTCCTACACTTTGATTTATTGGACTTACCCCACTCAGCTAACATCAAGTTGAAGAAGGTCAACCACCACACCATGGAGCCTAGAGTGTCTACAACTGAAAGCAGGAGGAGTGCATCCAGTATCCATGTGGAATCTAAGCCCCCACTTGACATAGATGTGCAATGGACACAACCAATCCAATGTCCACAGAGAAAATGTGGAATGGGTGTGGGAAGGGTAGCCATAGTGGCTGCTGGGTTTGGGGAATGGGAGGAAGAGATGAGATGTGGAGGCGTTTTCGGGATGAGGAGATGTTCTGGGTGGTGCTTCATGGACAATTACGGGACATTGTAGATCCCCCCAGGGCCCACTGGATGGAACGTGGGAGAGTATGGGCTATGATGTGGACCACTGACTAGGGGTGCAGTGATACTCAGAGATGTACTTACCAGGTGCAATGGATGTGTCACGATGATGGGAGAGAGTGTTGCTGTGGGGGGAGTGGGGGGTGGAGGCGGTGGGGTTGAATGGGACCTCATATTTTTTGAATGTAATTTTTAAAAATAAATAAATAATTAAAAAAAAAAAAAAGTCCGTCCTTAAATGGAATCTAGCCAATAGAAACTTGGTTTACAGAGTGACAACATCTCTTTCCTCTCTTTTTTTAAAAGCACAACCTATGACACAAACTCAAACACATTTTTACTACTACGACAACACCCAAAGATAGGTATGTTTACACAGAACTAAAGTGATTTAAAACAAAACATTTAATAAGATGCAGACTTCCTGACATTTACATGGCACTTACCCATTCCCCTTTAACCTCCACCAGGAAAGCAAAGGTTTGAAAGCAAGGCAAAATATATGTTTAATGAAGTGTTTTATTCTTACCAGTACATCTAAACTCTATTTGTCTAAATTAAGTTGGTGGTTAACCAGCCAATTCCAGGAAAAGGATTCAGGACTAGGATTACAGGGGCATACTCAAACAAGCTACCCAAAATAGAAATATTTTCTCATTAAGATACAAAGCATCTGTATATATTTGCTTATCGCAACATTTCACAACATTCCCTCATCCTAAGAAGAGAGCATTATTTTTCTCTACCTTGTGTTGCAACAAATGTGAAAAAACAGTGAAGAATATAAAAAACATCTTTGTTATGGCGGCCCAATCTGAAGATACATCATATTTTCATAATTTTTAGAATCCCACTACTGCATGGTATTTATATACTGCTTTAAAATACCCAATATTTCAAATATGGGGAAGTAGGAGTAAAGCAGATTTGGCCATTAGGAAACACGGTGTATGAAATGGGTGAAGGGGAAGTAGGAAGAAAGGTAGAAACACTACCACTGTCACTTTGCGTCACCGTTCATGTGTGTAGAGCGGTGTGTGCCCAAACTTAAGAGAAACCAACGGTTCTTCCTTCCAAGAATGAGTGAGGCCGGCACGCAGCACATTGAGGCATTCAATAATTGCCTGCTGAATGCCAGCATAGAGTAGATTTTAAAGAGGTTGCCATTATTGTTATGGTGATTTCGACTTTTGAAGATTTGGGGGCTTGGCTCTCTTATTTGCAGAAACATGAGAAACATGTTTGTATCCATTCTAAACTTTATTCTTTTGAAATTCTGAACATTCCCATCTTTAAAAAAAAAAAAGCGCTAATAGTAATGCAAAGTTTGGCCATTTCTAAGACTCTTATTCTTGAATTAGTAAATAGATCAAGGAGCTACTATTTCCTTTTAAAAAAGAGTGTGGGTCAACCACATTGCTTTCCTTTATTTCTATTGTTTGATAATCATAAGATTAAATATAATTACTATAATTAAAGAGAATAAATTATGACAAAGCAACTTCCTGAACTTTTAATAATTTACACTGTAGGAAAGCTGATTATTAACTACATACTTAAAATTCAATACTTTTCCACACAATCCAAAGTTCACACAATTAAAGAAAACAAAAGAAACACAAAGATTCAACAGTTATAACTGGCAATTATGATAATGATGATAGAGTATTTTGCATTTAAAAGTACTTCTTAAAGACTACTCATGGTATGTAAGTATTAATCTAAACTCTGAAATAACCATTTATAGATTTAAAAAAAACAATGCTAAGGATGTGATAAAAACACATTTTCTTTAGCAAATCTATACCAAATGTTATTAGGTTACACTGTAAAAATCCCATCTTCCATTCCAATAGAAAAGGAAGAAGATTAAGCCAATACCTCAATAATCCAGACACTCAATTACTGGACTTCACACTTGTAAAAAATGGTTGAATAAAGTGCAAAAAGAGGATAGATACTAATCATCAACAGAAATCACACTTTCACTGGAGTCTTTCTTACCATGACTATATCTCCTGGCTGAATAGTGATTTCATCATGACTTCTGGATTCAAAAGGATATAATGCTCGGTAATACACCACTTTCACATTCTCCTGTGCAGAAATCGTAAGTGGGCCTTTTTCTGTTCATGAAAAGGAGGGGGAGGGGGCGCAAAAGTAAAACATTACCAGGAAAACAAATGCATGCCAGCGAGCCAAGTAACTGACATCTCCTCTTGCCTACCTTTAACATTCAACTTTTTCCATCCATTCAAAGAATTTCTGAACCCATCCTGACTGCCAATGGAGAGCTGACTCTGATGCCAGCAATTCAAACCTTCCAGAGTTCATTAATGGACTCTGGATAAAGGCCACCCGGATGCTGAGGTGGAGGGGAGGGAGGATGCTGAGGTGGGAGGGAGGGAAACGGGACGGGGGGCCTGCGTATAGGTCCCTCTTTTTGCCCCTGGGCTACAACAGTGCACATCTGTAAAGCATCAGTCGCCACCCATCCCCACCCAGAGTGTTGAGCACAAGGCAGCAGTCAGGATATGATCCCCAAATCTGGATCAGTCAAGGAGAAAACTCATTTGGGAGGGGGCAAGGAAGCAAAGGTTTCCACATTAAAAAACATGGAAAACGGATGCTTTAGGCCCTTATCACAACCATATAAAAACATTAAGTGCTGATTTAACTAAAGACAGTTATTACTAATAATCCAGATACCTACATTTCCTAGGGACAAAAATTAACTTTTGGACCCAAGATCAAAATAATTTGAATTTTAAATGAAATAAAAATTTAAAAAATGCATGCAAACAGAGAATGTTTCGGAATCTACTTAACAATAACTAATAACAGTTCTCTGAACTTTTTTACCCAAAAGCTGGAAGCATTTTGACACAAATTTATCATCTCTGAAAAGTAGGGAAGAAATGGTATTATTTCCACATAGCCCAGAACTGTGTGATATGCAAAATTTTCCACCAAAGGGGAAAACAAATTCACATCTTACAGCAGGAATACAACCAAGGAATTAATTTCCTAAAAGCAAGTAATAGTAAAATTATCTTCATCTCAAAAAAAGTTCTAAAAAAATATATATGCCCCTCCTATGGCATGAATTTTTCTTGGGTAGATCTGATGGCCTGTCAATCTCCCAAACGGGGTCTCGAAGCAGGGATGACACCTGTGTGCTCACTCCAATCCCTGTCCACTGTGCAGACAGGAACTGAATAAAACTCTACGGAATAGCTCGAAAGTGTGTTTCTTTTTTTTTCCTTTCCTTTCTATATGCCATTTCACTATAAGGGACACTGATGATAAAACAAATGAAACAGACATAATTTACCATGCAAAAGAAAAAGCAATCCACTTTCTTCAGCTGAGTATTATTTGCAAAGCTGCATGAAATTACAAAGCCACATAAGAATTTTAAAAATACACTATAACTTGCATCCAACATTATATAAAGGATAATTTTTTTTTAGCTATTTCAAATTAGGTAAGTCCTTTGTTTATCATTTTTAAGTGTCAAATTATATTCAAAGGGCAAAAAAAGAAAAAAGGTCATGCTTTTCCAGAAGGTAGAAAGACAGTTTTAGGCAGTGTAGACTGAAGAAAGTAAAAGCCACAAAGGTGTAGCTCAGTAATTCCTGGAGAAAATAACAAATTAGAAAAGTGCCAGTTCTTTTGTATGATCTTCTTTTGGAACATAGGTATGTGAATTGAGCCCAATAGAGGAACGTCATGCCATTTCGTTACCTTCTTAAAAGACTTCTGGATGCCAGAGGAATGGGGGCCAAAGGTTGGCAATGGCAGTGAGAGAATTAAACAGCTTATCTAACAATCCTAGAGAATGAACAGCTTTTAACAGATCAGCTGCCCTGTCCAAAAATAGAGACTTTCATTCTTCTCTATCAGTATAGCCAAGGCAGGGCCTGACAGGATATGGAAATTTCTCAAAAGCATCTGGAAGAGAAGAGAACTTATTTTTCAGAATTATTTTTGGCCGCCAGTACCTGTGGTGGACCAGGGTGCTTGGACAGCTGGCTTCACTGAGTCTTGATGCGGATGGAAAAGCCGACTCAGCTTGTCTTGCATTTCCTGTTTGCCTTTTTCCTCACTGTCCTTCTTTTTGACACTCTCTTCCCTTTTCAGTTTCTCTTCATCATGGAGCTTTCTTGGTCGCTGATGGTCATCTTCCTGCTGCACATGCTCAAGCCACTGCTTGTCCCTCTCCTGAGCGCGTCTGTCAACAAGAATGCTTGATTATAGCAATGAAGCAACTCTTCACCAAACATTCCATCTAGTCAAGGGGCTGCTGGGGATCAGGGGGTACTGTGCTTCAGATGGAGCAATCTGACTGTGGGAAACAAAAGTTTCTGGGACTTCAATTCTGGGTGAGAGGACATCACATGATTTAGAAAAACACAGAGAGAAAATTCCTGATATAGTTTATGAAGCGATTACAAAAATAACATACTTCTCAATTTTAAAACTGGTATTTAGTTACAAAAAAATAAAAAGTCTGTAAAGCACACAGGAACATAACATCTGTGAAGATAAAGTACGCCGATCACTGTAAATGGAATATTGCTTAAATAAGTCCAGGATCAATCAGATCATTAAAATTCCTTCCTAGCTAAGGATATGCCCACACTTACATGCACACATCATCACTCCCCAAAATGAAGTTGAAAGTAGACTATATGGAAGCCTGGTGGTAGTAACCATCCATCACTAAGCAATAGTTATTTCATATTTTATGGAATTCAACTTCTTTATTTTTGTTTTTCAAAGTAGCTGATACACATAGATAATTGCAAATTAAATCTAGGCCTTGAAAATTATATGGCCTCATCTCAAAGCCCACAGGAAAAGATTGGGAGTGACTTTTCTCTCATTCCATAATATTTAATAAAATCAGAAAACACTTTACAAAATCACACTTTTAAGTGAATCTCAGTTGCAAAAGTGCACATATAATAAGAACAGCTAATACTTTCATGAGCTTTGGACATGGTGAATATTATTCTACACCCTTCACATAGATTAACTTCTTTAATCCTCACAACTGGTAGGGAAGCCCTATTACTATCCCAATTTTACAGATGAGAAAATCGAGGCAGAGATATTAAATGACTTGTCCAGGTACTAGCCATAGGAGCCTGGGGTTCAGTCCTGGGTGTCTGATCCCAGAGCCCACCCTGTGAACCCCTGCTCTGCAATAATGTCAATGCACAAAGGTCCTCTTCTAGAATTAGGAAACAGCCAAGAGAACATGATGTAAACAAATAAAACTTTCACTCTCCATTTTCCAAAAATTTGATTTATTTCTACTTTGTATGAATATGAAAATTTAGTGCAGATGAAATATTTTTAACTTAAATCTTACTCATTTTACTAGTGATTTTTAAAACAATCTTTTAAGAGGACAAAAAACCATTTTTTGGAGGACCAGTGGTATTGTTATTTGTGGCATTAAACCATAATAAAAGTTGTTTGAAAATTTCTACCAATAAACGTCACCATTTATAATGTATAACCATGTAATTTCTGAAATTAAATTTGGGGTATCATTTATTTATATAATTACAGGGAGAAAATTTCAACTTTCTATATTATCATGTGCTATATTCATTTCTGCTCTACAGGAAATGTGAAAATTCAGTGCAGCATAGTGTGAATAAAAAAAGCATTTTATAAACTTCAAAGATTAAAAAAATAGGGTGGGGAAAGCAGATCTGGCCCAACAGATAGAGAATCCGCCTACCACATGGGAGGTCCAGGGTTCAAACCCAGGGTCTCCTGACCTGTGGGATGAGATGGCCCATGCACAGTGCTGATGCGCACAAGGAGTGCCATGCCACACAGGCGTGTCCCCCATGTAAGGGAGCCCCACACACAAGGAGTGCACCCCGTAAGGAGAGCTACCCAGTATGAAAAAAGTGCAGCCTGCCCAGGAGTGGTGCTGCCCACACGGAGAGCTGATGCAGCAAGACGATGACGCAACAAAAAAAGACAAGGACTCCAGGTGCCGCTGACAAGAATACAGGCGGACACAGAAGAACACACAGTGAATGGACACAGAGAGCAGACAACTGGGGAGGGGGGTGGAAGGGCAGAGAAATAAATAAAAAATGAATCTTAAAAAAAAAAAAAGGGTGGGTTTGGAGTTAATCAACACATTCAAAGAGGTAAATAATCCATAATCCCGAACCCAAGAAAACCATAAAGCACTCCAAATTGATTTGGGACCCAGCCACCTACCCACTGGCATAAAAACAAACTAGCAAACAAATCAGACTCAGAGTACTAACACATCCTTTAACAAAGCACACATGGCTCCCGCAGTGTAACTGAGATCAGCCCACTAAAGTCAATAGACTTGCCTAATGAATCTTGTTTCTACATCTTTTTTTCAGTTTAACTTTTCACATAACAGGTTTTTCTAATTCCACAGCATATTACTGAAACATCTGGTCATTTCTGTTTCTTGGAGTCTAAAATTGACTTAAGTTTAAAAAGCAAATATTCAGTAACAAAATCAGACATACCAAAAGTTAAAATTAAATGTCTACAATTTACTACAGAAAGTTACAAATGAAAAAAAAAAAAAAATCCACCCAAAACCCCACTAAGGCAAACATTCAAACAAAAACAGAAATGTGTTTGTATCCTAGGTGGCAATAACAAAAGTTCTTCTTTTGTATTCAAGTTTAATTTGCAGCCGAATAAAGAAAGGAGACAAGTGGCAGCCAGTCCCTCCTGGAGAAACACGGAGTGTAGAGCTAGCACAGAGGCTTTGATTGCAAATCCAGCACTCTGACCCCCACTGTTATTAGAAGGCTGTGAACTGGAAGTGTATTTTGGTCATTGGCATGCAAATGAGCATACCAAGTGTTCCAACTGCCTTGTCTAATTCCATTTATCTACCTAGTAGTAGCTCAGGAGCACTCTGGGAACTAATCAAAAACTTCAGGGAATACTTTTTTTGTGCAAAGATTTACAGATGCATGCACTTGGGCTTGCACACACATGTGCGCACGCACACACACACACACACACATACAAAAGACTGAAAGCTCTTTCTGGTGCACAGACTACTTACAGGCCAGCCAAAGAAAGTGAATATGTGGAGTTCCTTTCAGAGGAGTCCACAGTCCACTGCAAAGACTCACCTTTGGGCTTCCTCTTTTTGTTTTTCTAATTCTATGATCTTTCTCTCTTGTTCTTTCTGTTTCAGTCGTTCAGCCTCTATAGACTTTTGTTTCTGGAGCTGCTGCTTATTGTGTATTTCTCTTAGTTCCTACAAATAATCAAGAAACAGTTTGTGTAATGACATGAGGTGATGGCATTTGAACTGTTTATCAGCATGCAATTTTTCCTAGTGGGGAAGCCTAGGGCACTTAAGGAGATAACATTTCAGAGTTGAAAAGAGTTGAAAAACTAAAATCACTCTGCATTCTGACAGGACTGATCTCCAAAAGCTGCTCAAGATTACACGGCAAAGGGCTGTAATACATTATACTATTTTCTAACATGTGCTTGAAAATGAACTTGCAAGTAAAAGGGCATTGGAGAAGCTACCTTGCTAAAGACCTCATTGATAATAATGGAAAGTAACTAGCTTTAAGATTCGGTAATGATCATGAATAAAACCTCTATTGGCTTGGAAACTACACAAACCTCTTCACAAGCTACCTCCATTAAAACCTCGCCTCCTTCGAATGGCATGCTGCCCTGGAACAAATGGACATCCCTCTGCTCCCTGCCCTCAATTCTTACTCAAGTGTTTACCCTTCAAAACACACCTCCTCCCAGGGCATCTCTTAATAAGCTGTTGGCTAAACAAACCAATGGTCAGGTTGAAAATAAAAAGCTATCCAATTACCTTGCATTTGCTTTTTTCATATGAATCTAGACCTAGAATACCAGCAATTTCCTTAGCAGTCTACTGAAAATAAAAGCATTCTGTGACATTTAAAGTACTCAAGTTAGTAGTTCAAACACCCCAAAGTATGAAGAACAAGGAAACGCCTGTTGCGGGGGAAATGCTCTGATTCCATACATAGGAATCAAATGGTCAGTAACAGATTCTGTCACTGAAAGTACTTTCACTTGGGTCAACTACCAATCAGATGAGCCAAGGTGGCCAGGTTAGGCCAAGGGTGTTTTCCAGTTGACTTCTTGGTCTGGCTAACTTAGGGCTAGTCTTCCAAGTGGGCAGCCCTAGGGCCCGCCTGGTGAGATTTTAGAACTAAGGCCTGCCCTATCTTCTGTCCCCTTGTTCACTAATAAGTCCAGATGGGCAGTTTTCTTGCTGTTTCTAAATTCACTCAGAGATTGAACAAACAAGGTAGAGAAGGTCAACCTTTATACAAGGTTAGCATTCAAATGCATTTGTTATTAGAGCCTAAGGGCTAGGCTAATCTTTTGCTACTAGCTAGACTGTTCTGAGGATAAAGTTAGAATGCCTACACAAGTAACTGTAAACTGTAAATGACTCTGAGAGGCTCTGAAAGATACAATAATACTTAACTGAAGATTAGGAGGTGGGGTCAGGGAGAGAGGCTCTGGGGGAGAGAAGGAAGGAAGGGGCTTCAGTGGGGAACCCAGCAGATGACTGGGAATATCCAAGGAAGAAATAGTAGGAAGAGGCAACTTTGTAAGGCACAAATTGGTGGAGTATTGCTTATGGCAGCAGCCTTGGGCACATGGCTTCCAAATCAGGAAGGGCAGGTGGAACTGGAGCTTAGCTCCGGAGGGGCAGGCAACGGCAAGAATGGAGATGGGGAAGTAGTGACCAAGCCTCACTCTGTTTAAAATTTTGACCAAGAGGAGAAATCAACACTAAAGGAAAAGAATTTCATTTCTCATTACCTTTCTCGTTGCCATATTGTGGGATGTAAACCTTCAATGTACTAAAAATTCAGCAGTATTGGTTTTCACAGTAATGTGGGATCAAGTATAAATAGTACTCTCTAATAACATGAATGAAAAATATGGTTAATATTTTGGATTTGATAGTTCAGAGATAAATAGAAAAGTAGGTCAAATCTGTACTCTTGGCTCAAGTTAATTTCTCTAAATGAAAAGGAAAATTGCAGTGGAGTGATATTAAATCAAACTCAAAATGTCCTAATAGAAGTACCAGAGCTCCAAAAGCCAGCTCCCAGGAAGTCTATCTGCTGTGCAGGGACAGAGGTTATCAGCCCAATGGCCAAGAGGCTCTAAAAGGAAGGGGGGGAGGTTGGTGACTGAAAGTTGTTTTTTTTTTTCCCCTACTTTAAAATTTCACCTTCAATAGCATAAAATTCTTAAATAGTTTCAGAAACAGTAATTTATGGCAACAGATTCTAATTAAAAAGCACTGTCCTGGGAATTGAGACACCTGGCTTCTAATCCCAGTAGCTGAATCAGAGCAGATGATCTTTAGGTTTCTTTTTCACTCTAAGATCTGTTCAATATTTAGACACTGTGCATCCCATGAAAAAGTATTCTTTTTTTATTTCTGTGTACTTTTTATTTTGGTATTATTCTTACTGCAGGAACTAACCAAGCAGGTATAACCAGCAAATTTAAAAAACCTGAAAAAACAACAGAACCCAACCCAAAATTAAGTACAAAGGAGTTAAAAAGTGACAGGAGAGGAATTACATTTTAGTTCAATGTTCTAAGAACCCGATTATACATAAAAAAGAAAAGTTTTTACTTCATCTAGGAAAAATGTATTTATAGGGAGGGTGATATGTACTGGTACCACACAGACATGTGCCCAAAGCAAGAGTTTCCAATCTACCAAATAATTACATTGCACATTTCTATTCTGTTCTATACTGGGCTCTAGTAATTGGATGTTGATTTATAGATCATTAATTACCAGATACAGAGTCAAGATAGATGGTAGTCAAGCTAGTTAAGTGTTTAAGAGATATTATAAAATGAAAAACAGGAATAGGTTTCAAGATCCTACAGAAAAAAATCATGTTCATCATAAGGTTTTATAAACAATTTTAAATGTATCAAATACACAAAGGAAAATACTTAAAGTAAAGAAAACAAAACTTTTATTATTGGAGATAGCAGCACAATAGTATAGGCTGAACCTATCTTTGGATAGGTTTGGAGCTACCTAAATAAGTTGCAGCTTCAAGTATCTCCAAGGAAATGGAGCATGTAGGGGCCATAAAATAACAGATGTCAAGTAAGGTAAACAGGGGCTCGGGCACCTTATGATCCAGATTTGAAGACTGCATAGTTTTCTAACATTTCCTTCATCCAAGTCAGATAATGCTGAGGTACACCATCAACTGTAAGAAATCAAGAAGCTGCACATGGGCAGGCATTTCAAGCTGCCTTCCCTTTTCTTGGAATTGGGAATTTAAGATGGCATGAATCAAAATAAGTAACACATTTATAATTTTTTAAAAAATTGAACTTCAGAGAAGGCAATTATGGGATTAAGGAATATGTACCAAAATCTTAATGTTTTACCTCATTTTGCTGAAACAAAGTCCCTGTGGAACATGTAGACCCATCCAACAGGGGAGCAGACAGCTTCACTGCTCTTTATTTCATTTCAATACCATTTAAGTGGCTCAGATACAATTACAGTTATTTGGAACTACCCTTTTAAGTCTTTCAGGAAAAAATGTTAGAGTGACAAACATATCTGCAGTCATTTAATTCTTATTTACCTAGGAAATTAGTAAACTGTAAGGAGAAAGCTAAAAAAAACTATCACGCAAACTCTATCAGTTTTTCCTGGTACTCAACTTAACGAAAGCAACCTCAATTTCTATTAGAGCTACCTGTACTTTGTTAGCTATTTCTCTAGTATAACTAAGATAAAAATAGAATAAGAAACGACAAGGAATGAAAAGTCAGTATCTCATTTGTGGCTGTTCAAAGAATTAACTCATTTTTTCCTAACATTGATAAAGTTCTAGCCATTACATACTTCTTGGCTGAATATTTATCAGGCAAATTGGCATTTTTATTTTTTAGGAGGTACCAGTGATTGAACCTGGGACCTTGCACTTGTGAAGCAGGTGCCCAATCACTGAGCTATAGCTACTCTGCTAGCAGAGTGTATTAAGTGTAGAACTTTGACTTTTCTTCTACAAGTTCTATTCAAGGGTATGATATATATTATGCTAGGTATAAGTTTGTGATAATATAACATTATCTTCTAACAAAGAAAGTATAAATTGAAAATAATATTAAGAAAGATAATTACTTTCTTAATAAATATGAAATTATTAAATAAGCACTGAAGAATTTCTAATTACATGTTACAAACAAATATTTAATGGGGAAAATGAAAGTCCTATAAAATGCTTAATATATTGATTTTTATAACCAATAATAAACACAAAACATATATATATAGAGAGAGTGCATGTGCAAAGACTTTCTTAATTGGGGTTCAAATTTGGGGTACAATGGGCATTTTTCTGATATAGAAGGCTTATAGGTTTTGTTAGATTCTCAAAGGGGTCTTCAGCAAAGCACAGATTATGATTCACAAGATTAATGGCAAGAAGACTGACTTGTATTTGTTAAGATAAATGAAAATCAGCTTGCCTTCAACTTTTCCCCCAAGACCAAAGGGGGGAAGCCATTTATTTTCCCTAAAGAACTAAGACATTTGAACTATAAAATATCTTTTCATATTCTATGGCATACAGCCAAAGTATCCCAAAAGCAATACGCTTGACAAATTAAACAGCCAAGAGGAAATTTTTTTCCCCCTGAGTAATATGACTCATTTTCAAATTTACTGAAGATAGTTGTTCTATTGCTATGATAAAGGACACAGAATCACTTGATTTAATCCCTATGACTAAGAGACACTCAAAAATAGGTATATTATGTTAAGTGATGCTACCTGAAATATAAATAAGTATCCTCCTGAACAATAAGTTTGGGCTTCCTTTTCATAAACACTGCATGAATATTTGTAAAGAGAAAAAGAATTAACTAGTGACAGAGGACTATGAAAGGAGATTAGCAGTTAATGCAACATTTATTTGCTAATTTGACCAGTTAAATTTTGAAGGATTATTTTGCTTTTGGTATTTGCCTCTGGCTGGTGTCTTGGAAAAGAAAAGACAAAAATAAATAAATAGACTTTAACTACCTGAACTCATGAACTCAACACTACAAATGAAAATAAAATAGTTTAGAACACGTTTTATATTTAAAATAATCTTTATACTGTTATTATTATATTGCTCTCATTGGAAATTGACCCAGGGACCAGCATCAGAAATTTCTGGTGGTTGACAAAAGCTTTTTGTTTGTTTTATCTGTAATATAATACCTACAAAGTCTAAAATAGGAGTACTTTTATAAAAAGAACCATTATTTGATTTCTCACCCAGGAATATTATGTAGCATACAAAATGAGAATTTTTGAAAGGCCTATTGAGTTAAAAATACAATATCTTGAACATTTCCCAAATAACTGGTTGTAAAACAAGTTTGAAAGGTATTATAAGCAAATAAGTAAATCTGATGAGGACAGGGGAATGTGCTTATGTGTGCAAGAATCAAAAATAAATATTTCAAAACACAGAAAAATTGCACCCAAATCCAGGAAAACTGATATTCTACTTATCACAAAACTATAAAATTTATTCTTTCTTGATGCTTTGAAGATGGGAGGAAGATAAAGAAACAGGTATATTAACTGGTTATTTAAATTCTGAGGAGTATGCTAACATTTAGAAATATGTCTAAACATTCCTTCTAAATCTGGAGTCAAAATTTAATCATATTTAGTAATTAAGTCTAAGAATCAGTAGTAAATATTTCATAATTGCTGAGTATGGGTGTGTGCTGAGGGATTGGAGGAGAGGTGGAGAGGGGAAAGAAGAATCAGAAAACCCTGCCGTACTCGCAGTGGGACAGTTAACTGAGAATCTTCCCTCATGTTACCAGTGAGAAAAACTGATTCCGCTGTGTTCTAAAAACCTGAATTTTCCCGAAAATGTCTCAGCTTTATTCTCAAAGCAAGATCCTATTATTTTAAATGCCTGCCATTCTAAAGGATAAAATTATCAAGGAATTTGGCTAAACAAGAGAATAAAAAAAGAAAATTTTTTTTCAAAAGATTGAGTTCTGCTTTTCTCCCTTTCCCAAACCACCTTTATTCAGTATTTTTAAAAACCTAAAATCAAACAAACAAAAAACCCTACACTACAACAAAAATTTTCAACCAACCCATCAACAAGACTACTATTATGGTATAGGATCTAATATACAACATTTGTTAATTACTTTGAGTCATGTGAGTATTCTAATTATTATTTTTTTTATTCAAGGAACCTCTTTATTAAGTCTCTACAGTCACAAGCACATTGAATGAAAGAGGATTTTTATTACTTCTATGCATAAGAGGTCTTTTCAAAAGGATTATACAGGTAAAAATAAAATTTTATCTTGAACAAAATAAGATAGCAAACCATGAAACAGCCAAACATTATTCTACTAATTATGAGAAAATAACATTGTTATTTGAATTCACACTGATTTTTCTTGCTGTCTCTGCATTTCCTCTTTCTTGATCTTTTTCTTTCCTTCATTGTTTCCCTTTGCATGTATTTTTTTTCCTGACTTCTCATTCTGTTCTGTGGTTCTTTCTCCAGTTCTTTTCTTTTTCCCCTGGTTGCTAAACTTTTGCCTTTCACTGCCTTCGTAATGAATGAGCATGCCATGAAAGCAAGTGTCTGAAACCAAGAGCATAAAAGCTTCAGTAAGCAAGCAGCCTTATTTACTATAACTGGCATTCTCATTTCAACATCAATTCAGTTCTAACTTAGGAGTAACTTTAGAACAGTTATCATTTCAGAAGAATTCATATTTCAAACAGCCCCTTGTGTCTAATTCTGGGAGCCTGGGTTTCCCAAGTTTATTAAGGAATATAATTCTCAATTCTCAGTCCTAAATACTCTAATTTTGCTAGTAACTTAAATACTATCAACCTTCAGAGCAGTATACTGCCTGTATACTACCATCTCCCTTATGATGGAAATATGCACATGGACCCAAATGATAACGGAGTGCTATCATTCAAATTTGTGCAGACAAGTGACAAATTCAGTGATCTAAAATGCTTTTATTTAGGCAACACTACAATATACAGTAGCTTGTCCAACTTGTAATTCAGAGCTTCTACCATCACACACACAACTTGTCAGGAGGAAAGAGTCAATCATACTCCACGGTTAATAATAACTAAGCATTATCAACTTTTTACAAAGAAGGCTTAGCACTTCAAGCAAATGCTGTCTTAAACACTGAGCACTCATCTGTGTGTGGGAAACTGAAGCACAGAGCTGGAGATGGTTCATCATTCTTATTCTGAGAAAGATGTGCATTGCCTGAGTAGGGCATGAAGACCTTTAGAAAGAAGTCTAAGTGGATGACGCAGCCCAGGAGAACTGCCAGGCACTGCAACACTGCCTCCTCCATTGCCACTGACTGGAAGAAAGAAATGCTCAAATGTAAACGGCCATTCACATTAGGACTTGTCCAGTACACAGTGACTAGACAGGAACCAACAAGGACTGAACTTTTCAACATGAAACACAACAGCTAGCTCTTTGGGTGTGGTATTCTTTAAGTTGGCACACAGTGAAGCCTTGAAAACTACAAGCCATACTTTATGCTGCTACTCTATATTACAGTTAAGATAATAAAATATGGAAAATTAGCTGTCAGTGCCCAGGAAAACTGTTAACAGTAACCACTAACATGGCCAAGGGTGAAGTGAAGTCAAGTTCTACGTCAATAAAGTCCGTATCAGTAATGTTATTTGATACTTATTAGAACCATCACTCTATGCCTATACGTAAACACTGTATGTATGAAAAACAATGATCAGAAATCTCTCTATGTATCCTTTAGGCACACAGATTCTCCAGAAAAAGTTGCAAGTTTTGATTTTCCTGTAAATGAAGTATAAGGAGAATATCACAGATAATCAATAATTTTAAACTCATGTTTCTGGAACATAAATATGAGAAGACTATTGATTTCTTAGCCTGATAAAATACTTGTTGCATGTAGAATACAGTTTAAAAGCAGAACTTGATCCACTGAATTAAAACTGTTTTAAAAAGTATTCATTCATGCCTTTAACAAAATCAATTATTCCTGGTTTCATTTGATCATCAAAAAGCAAAACTCTACTATTCATATAAAAGGCAGCATAAATAGAGAGGCTGCCTGCTGGGGAATTCCTGGCCAGTGATCTTCAGGAACTCAGGATGCTATCATTTCTCTTCCTTTCCCACCTTCCCCTTTTCTCCAGACTTATTTCATTTGCCATAGTTAGATTCTTCTGTTTCCTTGCTCAAGTAATTCTTTGTTTTGGAAGATAAATTAGAAAAAGACAATTACATCTTGAGATTCTTTTTTGGACAATATAAATATCACATCTATAAGGTAAACGTTCATTAAAATGGATGGAAAAGTAGCCTTTCCTGAAAGGGAAAGAATGAGTCTCCAATTTCTAAGAATCAGACAGAATTTTAAGCAGTCCAAGACTCTAGAGTCCTCACTGCTCCATGGGCCTGAGGCTGAAGCCATTAAAAACAGGGGCCATAATCATAAATATGGTTTATATTTTCATCATAAAAGTAAGTTTTCTCCTCTTTTAATAAATCACTTAAGAATTTCTATCACTCATTATCCGAACTTGGGTGGGGAATGCAGGAGTGTAATTATTTTTGAACTGAAGCAAAAGGAAAAGACCCTCAAAAGAAGAAAGAACCTGGGAGCGGATGTGGCTCAAGCAGTTGAGCTCCCTCCTCCCACATAGGAAGTCCCAGGTTCAGTTCCCAGTGCCTCCTGAAAAACACAAACAGCAAGCAAAACAAACGATAAAACCAAATCAGGGAAGCAGATGTAGCTGAGTGGTTAAGCTCTGGCTTCCCACTTATGAGGTCCCTGGTACCTCAAAAAAAAAAAAAAAAAAAAAAAAAAAAAAAAAAAAAAACCACTAAAAACAAACAAACAAAAAAACATGAATAACTTATTGTAAATATTTTTTAATCAGAAGAACATGAGAATTAGTTTCTGCTAAATATAATTCTCATTTGTAGAGCCAGCCATTTAATATAGGCTAATGTTCTGGCCAACTAATTTAAGAATTTTGCACTTCATAAGGTACTTCTCCAGTATACTAGCTTATAAGGAGTAATTGCATTTTCCTTTTCCAGGTGGATATTCTACATGAACATAAAACATAACTGCCAAGTCTTAATTTATTTTCTATAGTTTCCAGCTGGTTTCCTTTTGGGGGTGGAATGTTTAGGATACAGCAAATTCACACCATCAGATGAGATGTGTGGAATGACTAGAAAACTGCCAATGTCTCACTCTTTGCAAGACAGAAGTAATTTTTGCAATATTAGTGTGGATATCAAAAAGGAACTTCTTTATCAAGAGAGGCATCGAATAAATCCCCAGGGTCAGCATGCTGCCTCTTCCTAGTCTATCTCATCATATAAGAAATTACAGTGCTAACGAATACATGCTCTAAAGTCAGATAAAAATGTTCATATTTTCCAGTGTGGCTACAAACAAGAAAAGTGGGCAGGAGATACTGAAGAACTCAAGATACTAAATCTTAAATCTGCCTCTTCATTGTCTCAATTAAATTGTAATTCTTTTAAGTCTTCAATTTAATGCTTTTGTTTTGGTTTCACCAGCTTGAGAGAAGAAAACTAGAAATAATAATCATAAGGTAGCGTAATATAGACACTAAATACTCCAAATGGCTATTAGATAACAAAACAATATAGCTATACTGGCCTATGATTTTCACCTCACCATATTAACGCAAATGAAAAGTTAATAATGGAAAACCAACATAAAAATTTAAAAGATAGAAATAATTGTTATTTAAAAATAAGTGTATTTTAAAAAGGGCCTAATAAAAAAAGAGTCAAAATTGCCTTTATAAAAGACACTCGGCAATGATGGCATTAGTCGATTTAACGCAGCAAAGGTGACTCACCACATTTTAAGGATGTTCTCTTTAGCAATGGCAACAGCAATTCAATCACCAAAGTAATTTAATCCATAAATCTAGGTATTTGTTGAACATCACCCACTAAAGTATCATTTTCTAATAAGTGACCCTTGTTTGGGGAAGTCAAATTTCTAGAAAAAGGAATTTTAAGATTAAGGCTGAAATCTGGACGACTGCCTGAAAACTGAACAATTTGTATTCCAAGAATAGTATTAAAAAGTACTCAGCTTGCAACAGTATTATATTCTTTTTGCTTGAAATAGTGTCAAGTCACAACAAGAGTTAATGCGAACATATTTTTATTGTGCTTATTCTAGAGATGGAGACCTTTACAGCTGCACTTTCAATACTTATACATCACACATAATCATACACATACAAATATAGAACATTTATACAGTATACACACACACATTCTGTTTAAGCATGAAAGCAAAGGGAAGGAAAATACTAAGCTGGTTTAAACAATATTTCCTAGAGTACTTTCCAGGACTTGTACAATCCCAAAAGATCATTACCTATTAATCTGATGTCAAATACTTCACACTCAGATGTCCAGTTTGGCCTAGAATCTCATTTCAAAGGTAAACTAAAAATCTTAAATATGCTTCCTAATTTTTCATTTCTTTTTTTAGTAGTAAAAAAAGATGATTTTGACTTTTTCCTAGTGTCAAAAACTAAATTGGCCAGAATCAAGCCTAAAGGGTTTTAAGTTAGAAAAGGAAAACAAATATTTTGGAGGTAAAATTACTAATGATAAAGGTGTAATGTTAAATCAAAAGCACCAAATCAGAAAGAGGCTATGATCTAACCACTCTGACCTCCCTAGAGAGCGCTGGCATTTTTCTAAGTTTTACTGCATAAATGTGAAAAAGCCATGCACCACTTTTGCCACAGAGATGAAAGCAATTACTGCACTAAACAGTAAAACTTTAGAATGTGAGGCAACAAAACAAAGATCTATATTCAAGCACAATCTGGGGGGTAAGAAGTGGCAGAAAAATTCTTAGTTTTCAAAGAGGAAACAATACCTTTCAGTAGATGTCTAAGAACACAAGAAAGAGGAAGCTGTCAGAACCTAGCTTTTGGAAATTCAACTTGATGTGGTTATAAACAAAGGGATAGAGATGTCTTTAAATGTATTTCAGATTACAGGTAGATATGCTGGGGCCACTCACTCAGCCCTAATTTATATATGCCAAATTCATTTTCATATTTTTAAATGAGAGAAATGCAATTTGGGTTGCATACTGTTCATCTATAAATGTAAAGGCTTTCACAAAGGCTGACTGATCAGAGTAACAAATTTTTCTGCCTGGAATTAAATATCAACTAATCATCTGGCCAGTTAGAAAAATTAAAGGGAAGGATATGTAGGTAGGCACGTATTGAATGGTTACCTTCAGCTGATTATTGAAAATATCAATCTCCTGTAGTTTTGATCTAGTTTCTTTCTCAACTTCATCCAGTTGGTCTCGTAGCTGTTGCCGAGCTAGTTCTTTTGCTTCTAAGGCTCTTTTGAGTGTAAGAAGTGAATCTCCTATTTTAGAGAAACATTGAAAAATAACAAGAATTTTAAATGGCAGTGAGGATTAAGTTTTTTAATGTTCTCATTTCACTTAAAGAAATTCTTAATAGTAAAAAAGGAAAAGGAAAACTTAAAAAATAAAACACCTACTGTGCAAACTGTTTTGCTGAACTTGTTTTAGTTGGTCATTGAGAATCTGTTTTTCTGGAATAAGCCTTCCAAGCATTTGCTGGGACTCCTGAGAAAGAAGGAGGAAAACACAAATGACAAGGGAAAACTACCAGCTCCTGATTCAACATAGAGGCAGGGCATAAGTCAGTTTTCTCTTCCTTCAAAGACTCTTCTCCAAATCCATTCTAAATCCTCTATGTTAAAGCTGTATTTATTTGCTAGTCAGGGTGGTTCTTGCTTTCTTGCCAAGGAATTAATTCTGTTTGCCAAATGCTTTGCACTGAAAGTTTTAAGTTTTAAGGCAGTTATAGTTCCCTTGATATTCCTTTTATTTTTATAGTCTTAATGGCTATTCATTAGCTTTTAAAAACGTACTTTATGTACAACTCAGCAGAGAGAAAACTGAAGTAATGATTTCTCAATTACACCAGGATCAAATACAAACCTAGTGGCCTGTTTCATATAAGCAGATGGAGTAGTTGAACAGGAACTATTCTACTCTGTACATTGACATTTAATAGGGCCGACCTTAGATTTACCATACACCTTAAGTTGGAAATGAAAATCAAAAACAGATTTTTAACAATCAGAATTTTAGCTGCCATTTATGTTTTCTACCACACAGAATGAAACTACCACTTTAAACAGGTACACAAAAGTCTGGAATCAACTATTTTTTTAATTGAATAAGAAAAAGCAGAATCACACTGTGCAGGACTATTTAGGGTTTCTTAGATGACAAGCCAAGCACTGTATTTGCTTAAATTCAGCTGAAATGGTCCTGTATAGTTTCTATACATTACAATAAAATGGCAGACTTTATGGAATATAATACAGAATATTAGAATTTCTTTTTACCTTGATAAAAGATTTTTCTATATTGACATTTGGTTTGATAAAATAAAAATGTCTTAACCAAAAATTTTTATCAGAGCTTAATAACCAGTGCCTTTTGGAACAACCATACCTTTAGATACAGACTGGCTTATTTGTAATAAATCTTTGTATACCATATGTTTACAGAGTAGACAGATTTAGTAGAACAGAAGATGTGGAAGAATTTCTTCATAGGAACAATCATATCAAATCAAATCAAATGTGGGCAAAATAGTATACTCAAATCAAATTGTTTTCCTAAAAGCCTAGTCAACTGTGTTTCTCCTCACCTTATTCTTCTCTCTAAATTAAGAAAAGGCCTCTTAACCAAACTTTTCTGAGCCAAGACAAACAATGAAGTACCAAGATAAAACCTGGCTCAGATCACTTTGGTTTTTTTTTTTTTTTTTTTAACATTTATAACCATTACTTTAAAAAGTATAACCTTCCAAATAAGTTTCTAAAACAGAAACACATTTGCTAGCAGATATCTGCTACTCCCGGTCAGGAAAGGTAATGAACATCTTATTGCCAGCACGTACCTGGTTTTCTTCGAACCATGTACTATTTCTCACTTCACCTTTTCAGGAATCCTTATATTTGTACTTTATCATAAGTATCAATCTTAAATTCTAAATATTTGTTTGGTCATACAGCATTCAGTCATTCAGTGAGATAATAAGTATACAGCCATAGTGCCTACAGTTTCCAGGGGATTATTTTATTAAGCTTCTCATCAATAGTTAATGAAACACACTTATATGAGCGTTACCACATAAGAATATACTTTAGAAAGTTAAATGCATCCGTTTAATATCTCTAAACAATTTCTAGCAATGAAGGAGAACATCACGAAATCAATAAAGGATACAGAAGACTCAAACAACACTATGAACCAACTTGATCTGACATTTATAGAATACTCCACCGAACTACAACAGAATACAGATTCTTTTCAAGAGCACATGGAATACTCACCAAGATGGCCTACATGCTGGGCCATAACATAAATTTAAAAGGATTGAAATCATATAGAGTAGGCTTTCAGACTTTAACATAAATATATAAATTAGAAATCATACGTTCTCTGGAAAAACTCACTCTATTTGGAAATGAAACAACATAATTCTAAACAACCCATTAGTCAAAAGAAATGACAAAGAAACTCAAGAAGGACTTTGAACTGAATGAAAATGAAAACATAAACATATTAAATTTGTAGAATACGGCTATAATAGTGTGTAGGAGGAAATGTGTAGTTTAAAATGCTTATATTTAGAAATGAAGTCAGATCCACATTCAATGATCTAAGCTTCCTCACAAAATTAGGGGAAAAAAGCAAATTAAACCCATTGTAAGTAGATGGAAAGAAATAATAAAAGCAAAAATTGGGGATATATGGGAATTCCCTATATTTGGGTTTAATTTTTCTGTAAAACTTCTCTAAAAATAAAGTATATTACAAAAAAAGAACAAAAATCAACAAAATAGAAAACATACAATTGAAAAAAATCAATATAAGAGCTTTTTTAACAAAATAAAACTAACAAGATGGATCAAAAGAAAGAGACAAATTATCAACTTCAGAAATGAAAGAAGAGACATTCTTACAGATAATATAGATTTTAAAAGAATGAGAGATTATTATGAACAGCTACATAAATAAATTTAAAGAACAATGATGAAAAAGATAACTTCATTGAATTACAAATTATCAAAAGAGACTCAAGAAGAAATAGAAAACTGAATAGCCTTATATCTATTGAATAAATTTTGCAATTAAAAGTCTTCCCAAAAACAAACTACCAGGCCTAAAAGGCTTCACTGGTGAACACCACCAAAAATTCAAAGAAGAAATATCACCATTTCTAAAGCCAGCATTAACCCTGATACCCAAACCAGACAAGGACATTATAATAAAACAATATTCCTCAGAAATATAAATGAGAAGATCCATAATAAAATATTAGCAAAATGACTATAGTAATATATACAAATGAAAGAGTAATATACTATGACCAAGTGAGATTTATCCCAGGAATGGAAGGTTGGTTGAACTTTCAAAATTCAAATGACCCAATAAAAAAATAGAAAAAAGATTTAAGACACCTTCACAAAAGAAGACATATGCCAACAAGTTTAAGGAACTGTTCAATATCAATAGTTTTCAGGGAAAGGCAAATTAAAGCCACAATGAGATACTGTTACATACCCACCAGAATGACAATACTAAGTGTTCACAAGGATGAGAAACAATTATATAACTCATACACTGCTGATGAAAATGCAAAATGGCTCAGGAACTTTTTAAATGGTCTAACAACTTTTAAAGCGTTAAATAAGATTTATGGCAAAGCAATTTTACTCCTAAAAATTTAACCAAAAGAAATGGAAACATATTTCCACATAACAACTCATATGTGAATGCTCAAATCAGCTTTATTGATAAAAGCCCCAAACTAGAAATAACCAAAATGTCAATCACAGGTGAGCAGACAAACAAGGGAACTCTACCCACCAACGAAAAGGAACAAACTATTGACTCATCCACTAATGTGAATAAATTTCAAAAATATCATGCTGAGAAAAAGATCCCTGACAAAAAAAGAGTACTTACTATATGATTCCATTTATGTAAAACTCTAGAAAAGATATATCTTATACATAAAGATAAAATGGCTCAGTAGTTTCCTGGAGCCAGGAGTGTGGGTGAGAATTGACTGGGAAGAATCACAAGGGAATTGTTTAGTATGACAGAAATACTCTACAGTTTTACTATAGTGGTGATGACATGAATATTCAATTTTAAAAAACTCATCTGACAACTAAATGGGTGCATTTTATTGTATGTAAATTTCATCTCAATAAAAATAGTTTTTAAAAACTTCACTTCTCTTTGAGAATGAGTATTTGCCATAGATGAGTAATAATCCATGATAAGCCAACTGAAAATTTTACTATCAAATTCATACACACTCGAAAAAACATTTTTTCAATAATATCTGTGGAGCATTTTGTACCATTAGCATCTACTTAGTTATGTTAGTTAAACTGCACTGGCCTACAATATCAGGGGTATATTACAATTATTTCTTTCTGATTACACATGCCACCAAAAGAAAAAAAAACCTGGAAATACACTTTAACGTGAATTATTTTCCAGAGATCGTAATGTTGAAAACATATAAAGATAAAATTATGGTAAACCACTTAACGTACCACCTCTTTTTAATTGAAACAAACAATTAGGGGAAGCGGAAGTGGCTCAACTGATAGAACATCCGCCTACCATATAGGAGGTCCAGCGTTCAAACCCAGGGCCTCCTGACCCATGTGGTAAGGTGGCCCACGTGCAGTGCTGATGCGTGCAAGGAGTGCCCTGCCACACAGGGGTGTCCCCCATGTAGGGGAGCCCCACGTGCAAGGAGTGCGCCCTACAAGGAGAGCCACGCTGTGTGAAAAAAAGTGTAGCCTGCCCAGGAGTGGTGCCGCACACATGGAGAGCTGATGCAGCAAAATGATGCAACAGAAAAAGAGAAACAGATTCCCCATGCTGCCAGGAATGCAAGTGGACACAGAAGAACACAGCGAATGGACACAAGAGAGCAGACAATAGGGGGTGGAGGGGCAGAGAAATAAATAAAATAAATCTTTAAAAAAAAAAGACTCAATTAGGTCTCTGTAATGCCTAAAACCCTTCTTTCCTCACATAAATGTTCTACTTTTTGGACAACAGGAAAGAGAGCATTGATAGGTGTCTAGATTTAAGAAAATGGTGAGAAGGAAAATGTTTTTACCCAGCACAGGTGATGCTCAACTCAACTGTGAGTTAATGTTCTCAGTGCCTAAGTGAGGTGGGTTGGACTGTCCATTCAGCAGCTAAGGAATTAAAGCCTGAGTGATTGTCACTTCACTGGAGGGTTAAATTGAGCAGTATGGACAAAGGCCAAATATGATGATCAACTAAAGCTATATAAAGGAAGTGAATGTAATTTGCTTACATTTCAAAGCCTTACAACTGCTGTAACTTTCAAAATTGAGACGACCATGAGTCTCAGTTAGCATGGAGAAGATGGCCATTCTATAAAGGGGCTATGCAACAGCCAGTGAGTGTTTAGTGTATTTCTACTAAATAGCCAGCTCTGCACTAAATATCTGCCTTCTTTCGTAATGCAGTGTGGAACAGTATCTGCACAAAGTTGATGCCTTCCTAGCTCAACACCTGATATCAAACCAGGCGATACTTTATCAACTTGATGGGACTTCGGACAAGCAATGAAATGAAGATAGAACTGCCTGTAGTATCCAGTATGTCCCCCAGGATTCCCTTTAAGGAGACTCTGCCCTGCTCTAGCCACAATGACCTCCTTGCTGGAACTGGTCTCCCAGAGACATGCTAGAGACTCACTCAGGGCTTTCCCAATGCTGTTTCCCCTGCCAAGGAACTTGCTGAGCCAGGCAGCTCCACGGTCTAGTCCCTTTCAAGGCTTTGCTCAAATGGCACCCTCTCAGAGAAACCTGTTCTGACCCACTATTTACAACCACAACCCTCCTCAGCCCCTCCCCCACTCCCTCTCCACAGCACTTTTCATCTCACCTATTTAGTTAATATCTGTTTTCTCTACAAACAGAATGCACATTCCCCAGAGGTGGGGCTCTTGTCCCTTCTGTTCACTGCCAGGCCGAGGAGAGCTCCTGGCATGCCTGTATTTCCTCACCTGTAACTGTTGCTGTAGATGGGTGATTTCAGCAATTCTCAGTTCTCTAGACTTATTGGTACTCTCAATTTCTTGTCTTTGGGTGGTCAATCGACATCTGATATCTTGAAGTTTTCCTTCGAGTTGATGCTTTTTATCATTCTTTAATTTTAAAAAAAGATAAGTATTATCATTTTAATGATTCAATGTTAGTATATTTCCAAACCAAGTGTATTAAAAACCTCACTCACTAGAGCTTCTAGTTCAAATTCCAAAGTCTTTTTCTTTGCCTTCAGGACAACTATGTCCTCTTGTTCTTTGTTTCTTTGATTTAATAGTTCTTGCCGTCTATTCCTTTCCCATTCAAGTTGTCGTTGCCTTTCAAGTTCTCGTTTTGCAGCCTGTGAGACACAAAAACAGACAATTTATTATTTCTATGTGAAAAAAAGGAATATTTGGAACAGACATTTACATGGAATGAGAACTGAGAGGATCATTTCACCATTGGAATTTGAGTCTTTATGCCTTCAAGAATGCTTGATGTGATAAATAAAATTGTTCTTCCTTATTTAACTGACTTCCAAAGGGCAAGGAAAATTTCTTTCCTCTAGTGAATACATACCCCAAACCCCAGAATAAACCATAAATTTAAAACTTGTTTTTCTTTAATCAAAAGAGAACTATTTATCCCATTTTAAAGGTCTATGACTCCCACCTCCTTCATTACTCATTTCCTTTCTACTACAAAAGGTTCTGTAATTTCTCAGGAAACATCATTCTCTTTAACACTGACTGAATACTAGGTAGAGTGCACAGTCGGAGCATTTTCTGCTCCTTACTGCAATTGCCACTCACTCACCTGTCTTCCTGCCACACAGTAAGGTCCTGCAGGAGAAGGGAGAGCGGTGGTGCACCAATATGCTCCCATTAACTGACTAACGATGACTGGCATATGGAAAATGTCTCCTAAATAATTCTCAACAAATACTCCACAATGTCCTTAATTTAAATTGAAGAAGTAAAGCAAATCCCGTCTACAGCAAATCTACCTTTTGGTGGTCCATTCTGGAACTTTAATTCTTGTTAGTATCTAAGCGTGTCTGCCTTAATAAAAGTCAGCTCTGGTTACAAGCTTTCTAAAGCAATTGTCAGAAGACAAAATCAAAGAATTATTATATTTTTATAAATAAAAATCTCCCATCTTTAAAATACATATCATTCACATAAGAGAGAATCATGGCATTTACTGTTGGAGCAATATAATAAACTTGGAAAGACAGACGAGATTAGTTTGGCCCCTATCTAGATATGGCACCAAATTTATAAAGTATTCCACAGAATGCAGCGAAGATTTCTTAGACATATTTCTAAAAGTAAAATAATAGTTTCAGAACAATGTAATAGGTATGATACCAATTACGGTTTTAAAAAAATTACACAATAAACCTTCCCCTTCTTCACTACACAAACTTTATATTTCTATATATGTAAATGCAAAGGAAGTCTATAAAAATACTTAACTTACAATGGTTTCAATTTTTTACATGACTATTACATGACTATTACCTTATAAATGAACAATCACAGTAGCATTATTAATAACCATAAAGTAAAAATGATTAAAATGTCCATCAAATGATAAATAGATAAAGTATGGCATAGCCATACAATGACATATTATTTGGCAATAGAAAAAAGAAACATGCTGCAACATGAAAGAACCTTGAAAACATTATGCTACATGAAAGAATGAGAGTCACAAAAGGCCAAATATTTTATGATTCCATTTATATGAAATATTCAAAATAGGCAAATCTATAGTGACAGAAAGTGGTCAGTAGTTGCCAGGAGCTGGAGGGGAGAGGTGAATGGGCAGCAACTGCTAATGGCTGTGGGGTTTCTTCTTGGGGTGACGAAAACATTCTGAAATTAGTGGTGATGGTTCAACATCTTTGTGAATAGTATATAAAACCACTAACTTGTGGGAAAAGAAAAGAAAAAATAATTGTGTGAATATATTATGTATATAATTCTTTAAACAAATAGAGAGAGAGAGGGAAAGAAAGAGCAAGCCCAGGAGCACATATGCTAATTGTGGGGTGGCTCTTTCGTGGCTTACCTCGCGTCTTTCTATTTCTTTTCTCCTCTCTTCCTCTCTCTGACGTTCTAGTTCTCGTTGCTTTTCCAGTTGTTTCTCCAATTCTAATTGTCTTTTACGCTCTTGTTCCTGGCGTTCCCTCTCTTTCCTCTCTTGCTCTGCCCGCTCTAGTTGTGCCAGGCGCTCTTGCTCTTTGCGCTGCTGCTCCAAGAGAGCTTGTCTTCTTTTTTCTAGTTCCAGATTACCACGTTCAAAATTCTCACGTTTTTTATCTTCAAACGTTACTTTAAAACAAAAAACAGATCAGTTATGCAAAGGCATGATTTTTAACAAACTATTTTCAAAAGAAAAACACACTGGCATATTTTACTGCCTGTGCCCTTGTTACCTTTCCTAAGCACTAGGGAAAAAAACCTTCATCTCACCCTTTATTTAAATACTCTCCCTTCTACATCAAACACTGTCTCTAGAATAATCTGTACCATCACTCAATCTCCTTTCTTTACTTGTAACTCTATCCTTTCCTTTCTCTTACATGGCCTTGGTGCAATACTGACCCCCTATCTCTTCTGTATCTTGAATCTCTCCCCCTCAAGTTCCACCTCTTACCTTAAAATTGTAGCTGATGTGCTTTCTATTCTAAAAACAAGACATTTCTGGAAGCAGAGGTAGGAAGGTGAGCATTCTGAGTTTCACACTGAAAAGCAAGCTATGCCCTAATCCCTCTGTAGATCACCATGGGTAAATACTTTTCTTCAATCTAGTAAAAGGTTTACTTGTTTGAGGACATTGATTATGAATTTTAGATCTACTTCCCAGGCAATAATTTTTCTCTCTAACCTTTAAGAACCTTGCTTATGTCCATTTTAAGTTATTCATTGATCTTAATGCCATTCTCCAAGTTCCTTATTATGTTTTCTCACAAGTTTATTCAATTTTGTGTTTGCCTCTCATTCTTGGTACCAACCCCAGGCAAGGGAAACTCCACAGCCAGTCCCTGTACAACATTCCCATTGTTCCAAATCTATTTTTAAGAACTGCCACTTCACATTTCACCTTGAGATCTGTAGCTATGGCCATTCTTTCTTGGCTTCTTCCCACATTCCTGTTTGATTTTCACTGCTTTAGTTAGCCCTTCCTTACATACTATAGTTAGGAATACAGATTTAAGATGGTAAGTACGTTCTTTTCACATGTCTTCGGTGATTTCAGAGAAGACAGCAATTTCTTTTACTTTGCCACCTTAAAATTGAATTCCCTATATGTCTTTTTAAATTATAGTCTCTGGTACTATTCCTGGTATAAAGGGGGCAATTAATAAATGGCTGTTGAAAGAATGGATGCCTAAACAATTCTGATAACGTCAAATCCTATTCAAAAGTCTTAAATAAATATCTATTTAAGAAAAAGAAAATTCAAAATTCTAAGGATTTCTGTATGTATTTGCTTTTTTTCCAAAGATTTATTTTATTTTTTATTTCTCCCCCCAACCTTTCCCCCCTACCCACCCCACCCCGCCCCAGTTGTCTGTTCTCTGTGTCTATTCGCTGCATCGTCTTCTTTGTCCGCTTCTGTTGTTGTCAGTGGCACGGGAATCTGTATTTCTTTTTGTTGCGTCATCTTGTTGTGTCAGCTCTCCATGTGGGCACCATTCTTGGGCAACTGCACTTTCTTTCACGCTGGGCGGCTCTCCTTACGGGGCACATTCCTTGGGCATGGGGCTCCCAAGTGGCAGGGCACTCCTTGCGCACATTAGCACTGCATGTGGACCAGCTCCACACGGGTCAAGGAGGCCCGGGGTTTGAACTGTGGACCTCCCATGTGGTAGACGGACGCCCTAACCACTGGGCCAAGTCTGCTTCCCTGTATTTGCTTTTGAGACTTTGTTGCTATTATTATTAAAATCTAGAAGGTTCCTTACTTCCACTTACAACACTACTCAACCTTCAAGTCTCAACTCAAATATGACCTCTTCTGCAGATATTTCATTCCTTGTGCCTTTCCCAACCTAGGCCAACCAATTGTAAATAACCTCCTCTGTGCATCTCTAATACTCTTATTATGAACTTACCTGCTTTGATGATGGTTTATAAGGATTTCTGAAATCCTCTATTAGATTATAAGCTTCCATACAGTAAAAGGCCATGTATTAATTAGCCTCTATTTTTCTTCACTGAACTCAACTCATAGCCTTGTACATAGAACACGTTCAATAAATATTTCAACAGTGAATAAAAGTAATTTAGTTTGAAGAGGAGCAATTAACCATAATTTAAAAATGTATAAAGAGGGAAATGGACTTTGGCCCAGTGGTTAGGGCATCCGTCTACCACATGGGAGGTCCGTGGTTCAAACCCCGGGCCTCCTTGACCCGTGTGGAGCTGGCCATGTGCAGCGCTGATGCGCGCAAGGAGTGCCGCGCCACGCAGGGGTGTCCCCCGCGTAGGGGAGCCCCACGCGCAAGGAGTGCACCCCGTAAGGAGAGCCGCCTAGCGCGAAAGAAAGTGCAGCCTGCCCAGGAATGGCGCCGCCCACACTTCCTGTGCGGCTGACAACAGAAGCGGACAAAGAAACAAGACGCTGCAAAAAGACACAGAAAACAGACAACCGGGGGAGGGGAATTAAATAAATAAAAATAAATCTTAAAAAAAAAAAAATGTATAAAGAGACCACGAAATAAATTTCACTTGCTCCTCACTATCAATTATCATCTCATCATTAACAATTCATAGACATCTTAGACTACTTTAATAATATGATGAATTTATCTATTGTAAATAGGAGTATTTAATATAGTTTTGGATATTAAGAAGTTTTCAATTTTTCTATAACATGAGAAAATAACAGTAAGTGATTTCACATTTTATTCATACATCAGGCAATTCCGTCTGCTTATCAATTTTTAGTGTTCTACAGGTAATATTTATTAAATTTCTGATTAGCAGTATATAACCAAATTTCAAGTTAAAAGTTATGGCACATGTGTATTAGTGGAGTTCTTATTTCTCTAGCCATTTTTAAAAGCTTATGAACAGTGTCTTCTTTCTGATAAGTCTCAGTTAAAGGAATACAGCAAAAATGTTAAATTTATTTTTACCTCCATCTTTGCTTCAGAGGTAGAGATGACATAACTGAAATATAAAAATTGCCTTACCAGGTAATTTCTTCTCTAGCTGTTGCTGTTCATCTTCTAAAACTGGTTCTTCTGGTAACCTTTGATCTACAGATGCTGAGCTTATAACAGACATGCCACTGCCAGATCGAACTCTTCTGAAATTATGGAAAAAAAGAAATAGATTCAAATAAAGAGGGCTGGGTAGAATTGAGCAAGTTATGAACATCAATTTTTAAAGATAACACCATACAATGGAGCAAATTTCATTTATACTGAGGAAAAGATAAAGACTCGGTCCTCTCTATTCAACAAGGGTTTTTAAAAATTGACCGTGTGAGGGCATTACTATAAGCCTGACAGGAATAAAAGGATTAGAAGAGCCTAGTATGAACAACTGTACATCAGAAAAATACATATGAAATAGAAAAACTCCTAGATATACAAGAATTACCTAAACAGAAATTCTCAGTAGGCCTGCAACAAGTAAAGTGATTGGATTAGTAATAAAAAACCTCCCAACAAAAAAGTCTACCACATGGCTTCACTGCTGAATTCTACCAGACATCTAAAAAAATTGAAGAATGCTTTCTAAATCATTCTGTAAGACGAGCATCACCATGCCATTAAAGCCATATAAAGACAGCATTAAAAAGCTAGAGCAATTTCCCTTATGAATACAGATATAAAAATCCTCAAAAAAAAAAACAACAACATGGGAAACGGACTTTGGTCCAGTGGTTAGGGCGTCCGTCTACCACATGGGAGGCCCACGGTTCAAACCCCGGGCCTCCTTGACCCGTGTGGAGCTGGTCCATGCGCAGTGCTGATGAGCGCAAGGAGTGCTGTGCCACACGGGGGTGTCCCCCGCGAAGGGGAGCCCCACGCGCAAGGAGTGCACCCGTAAGGAGAGCCACCCAGTGCGAAAGAAAGTGCAGCCTGCTGAGGAATGGCGCCACCCACACTTCCCCTGCCGCTGACGACAACAGAAGCGGACAAAGAAACAAGACGCAGCAAAAAGACACAGAAAACAGACAACCGGGGGAGGGGAATTAAATAAATAAAAATAAATCTTTAAAAAAAAAAACAACAACAACCAAAAAACAAAAACCTAGCAAACGGAATCCAACAGCATATTGAAAGGAATATATACCATGGTTACATGGTATTTATCATAAGAATGCAAGAGAGGTTCAACACACAAAAATCAGTGTAATGCACAGCGTTAACAAAATGAGGAATAAAGCCCACATGATGATCTCAACTGATGCAGAAAAACTACTTGACAAAATCCAGCACCCATTCTTTTTTTTTAAATCAAAAATTTTTAAGGATTTATTTTATTTATTTATCTCCCCACCCGCCTTGTTCTCGTTTGTGCTCGCTGTCTGCTCATCTTCTCTTTAGGGGGCACCAGGAACCCAACCTAGGACCTCCCATGTAGGAGAGGTGCTCAATTGCTTGACCCATCTCTGCTCCCTGGTTTGTTGTCTCTCACTGTCTCTCCCCGTTGAGTCATCTTGTTGCTTCAGCTCACCACGCCTGCCTGTTGCGCCAGCTCACCTTCTCCAGGAGGTCCCGGAAACTGAACCTGGGACCTTCCTCGTGGTAGCCAGGACTCCCGCTTCCAAACCATTCTTGATAAAATCACTCAGAAAACAAAGAAGAGAGGGGAACTTCCTCAACATAATAAAGGGCCTTTATTAAATCCTACAGCTAAAAAACTCAATTGTGAGAGCCTCAAAGTTTTTCCTATAAGATCAGGAACAAGACAAGGATAACCACTTTCACCAGTTATTCAATACTGTACTGGGAATTCTATGCAGAAAAATTAGGATAGAAAGAGAACAAAGGCATTCAAATCGGAAAGGAAGAATGAAACTATCTCTATTGGCAGATAACATGATCCTATACGTAGAAAATCCCAAGAAAGAAACTAGAGGTAATAAATGAATATAGCAAAGTTGTGGGGTATAAGATCAACATGCAAAAAATTGTTTCTATAAATCTGAAATGAACACTGTGAAATTAAAATTAAGAAAACAATTCCATTTAGAATAGCATCTAAAAGAATAAAGTAGGAACAAATTTAACCCAGGAGGTGAAAGACTTGTACAGTGAAAACTGTAAAACCCTGCTGAAAGAAATTAAAGAAAAATAGATGGCAAGTCATACTGAGTTCATGGATTGGAAGACTTAATATTGTTAAGACATCAGTACTACATAAAGATTCAATGCAATCCATATCAAAATTTCAGCAGCGCTTTTTTTCTGAATTGAAAACGTCAATCCTCAAATTCATATGGAATTGCAAGGGGTTCCAAAATAGCCAAAGCAATTTTGAAAAAGAATTTCAAATTTGAAATAGAATTTCTGATAAAAATGTTGGTAATAGATGGTGGTGATGATAGCACACCATGAGAGTAATAGTGTTGAATTGTACATTTAAAAATGGTTAAAATGGGAAATTCTGTGTTATATGTTACCACAATAATATTTTAAAAAAGGAAAAGAAGCGGGGGTGGTGGTGGTGGTGGTGGTGGTGGTGGTGGTGGTGGAAGGAAAGGGATAAACAGAATTTACCGGGAAACGGACTTTGGCCCAGTGGTTAGGGCGTCCGTCTACCATATGGGAGGCCCGCGGTTCAAACCCCAGGCCTTCTTGACCCGTGTGGAGCTGGCCATGCGCAGTGCCGATGCGCGCAAGGAGTGCCGTGCCACGCAAGGGTGTCCCCCGCGTGGGGGAGGCCCACGCGCAAGGAGTGCGCCCGTGAGGAAAGCCGCCCAGCGTGAAAAGAAAGAGCAGCCTGCCCAGGAATGGCGCCGCCCACACTTCCCGTGCCGCTGACGACAACAGAAGCGGACAAAGAAACAAGACGCAGCGAATAGACACCAAGAACAGACAACCAGGGGAGGGGGGAAATTAAATAAATAAATAAATCTTTCAAAAAAAAAAAACAGAATTTACCTAAGAACACTCCCAAGAAAATAACTGATCACACGTAAAGAAAACTATGACCAAAATATAGGGGAGAGGGAGGAGGAGAACATTTCAAATCATCAGACCCTGAGTTCCAAGTCTGCTCAAAATGTTTAGAACCATGAGCGAAATAAGGACAATTCCAAAAGACTGAATACTCAATAATTGTAAAGTTGTTACAACAGTGCCTTGGACATGGTAAGCACTCAGTAAGTGTTCACTGCTATTCCCAATGCCCCATAAACTCCAGAGATTTAAGCTCTTCCAAGGAAAGACTAGCAACTCAGCTGGTTGGGAACATCTCTTTCCCTTTACATAGTCTTTCTATTTCTTAATAAACACATGAAATGTCTACACTTTAAAGTTCCAAAAACAAAATACTTAGTTTACCAAATAATTTCACTTTAAACCATTAACCTTACTCTTTTAAACCAAACTACCTATTCTTTTTAGATCTTTTTTAATCAAGTTCAGATGTTAAGTATATCTTGAAGTGATTCTTGCAACTGTGGAACTTACAGACCCTGTGAGAGAGAGAGAGAGAAAGAGAGCGCATGCGAGAGCACACACGAGTAGGCCAAGGAAGCAAGAAGCTGAAATCCATGTCACCCAGAACACAAACAGAGAAACCAGCAGGCATCACCATGTATCTTGCCATGTGGCAGAGGAGTCAAGGATCTCTGGCAGTCAGCCTTCAGGAAAAAAGTATTGCCTTGATGATGCCTTGATTTGGACATTCTCATGGTCTCAAAGCTGTAAGCTTGCAAGCTAATAAACTCCCACTGTCAAAAGCCAACCCACTTCATGATATATTGTTTTCAGTGGCAAACAAAAACAAGGAATTATGACAAATTATTTTTATCTTTCTATTTTTTATTCTTCTTCGTGGCTTATAAGATCTCATATTTGTCTTTTATGTTTAAAACTTTGAGAAGTTGTTGGGAGGGTGTGCACATGAAGTCTGTATGTGAAACTATCAGTCACCTAAGATTTCACCCGACTGGAGGAGCCTAGTGTGCCCCCTTGACATCTCTACTGACACTGTGTTTCAGACTAGGATTATTTTCTTTAATTATCTTCCTAATTATAATTTGTACATTGGCAGCATTTTGTATAGAATTCACAAGTGAAATCTCCTTGCTTTATCTTCTATGTACAGGTTTATGCAGTTTCTTTTTCACTAACATATGTCCCTAAAATTTCTGGTAAGTTTAGGTTGCATGTATGGTTACTAAATCAACAATCTTTTAAAATTTCACTTGGTTGATTCACTAATAAATTAAAAGTATTTGAAGAAAAAGAATGGACCAATATTAATAAAGAATAAAAAATAAGATTATCTTGGATTAACAGATATTTAATTCATTTGCTAGGGGAAAAAAATCACTATAGGATATACATTCAACAAAGCCAAGTTTGAAATTCACATACTCAGCACACAAATTCTTATTAATGTCAAATCTTCCTTACCTAAATGAAGGTGGAATATATTCTGGAGGCAGGACAGGTGGCAGTGGTTGGCCAGACATAGCTACATCAATTAAGTGCATAGCCAGGATAAATTCTTCTGCTGTGAGTTTTCCGTCTTGATCAATGTCAGAAAGATTCCTATGGAACAAAAAATTAGCTGTAATCGGTTTTCATTAAAATGTACACCTTTTACTATTAGTGACTGTTTAAAAAGCTCTGTTTTCTTATTCTGACCCAACTGAGTCTCACTGTGCCTTAGCTTATAAAAAGTACCTATTTCAAACTGCTGTTGCAAACAGAAAATGAGATAATCCATATAATGTAGTTGGAACAGTATTCAGCATTCAACACATTAACTGTGATTATAATTATTCTGTACTCAATCTTATCAAGGTCATTAAAAATATTCATAGACCAAAAAACATCACATTCATATTCTACATATATTTAACACTATGATCTAGGCGGCAAACTTTCTCCTTAAGTACCAAATAGTAAATATTTTAGGCTTTGCAGGCTATACAGGCTCTGTGGGGACTATTCAAGTCTGTTTTTTAGCACTGAAGCAGCCAGACAAGATGGACACTAGGGGCGTGGCTGTGCTACCATAAAACTTCACCTACAATCTCAAGGTGGGTGAGTCTGGACCACAAGGATGTACTGGGCTGACTCTGAGCCAGGCCTACGTGGGTGGATCTTTAGGTCTCCAGCCAGACACAAGGTGTTTTCTCCTCCAATCTGTACCATACTTCATAATGAACTTACCCACAAGCTATTACAGTATGTAAACACTTTTTTCTATCAAGTCCCAGAATGTGATTTTTACTTAGCAATTTCTGGACACCAAAAGAGGATGAGAGGCAACAAATACGTCCCCTATAATGTCAACAGGACAAATGCTACATTGGGAAACTGCCTTTTCCTGATTCCATAAATCAAAAACTTTCTTCTTAATTTTCACATATAACCTTTTTATCTTTTGTTTTTAAAGTAAGGTATAATTTCTTAGAGTAACACTCACCCTTTTTAGAGTACAGTTCTGTGAGGTTTGAAAAAGTTGGGTAACTATCACCATAATATATAAAAACTTTCATCACCATAAAATTTCCCCCATATTTCTTTAGAGCCAACTACTTCCCCTCTCCTCACACTCTGGCAACCACTGTTCTCTTTTCTGTCCCATTGTTTTGCTTTTTCAGTTGCCAGATACTCATTTTTAAACAGAACAGAGCCACAAATGAAAATCCCTGCCTGCTTTTCCTTGTGTCCTTCTTTTTTAGCCATCATCATTAGCCATGCCTAGGAAAATCAGATTAGAGGGCAGGTAAAATTCCCAACCCCCCACTTCCTTTTCTGGTTATGAACATTTAATTAACGTAATTTTTCAGTATGTCCAAGGACAAATAGTAACATTCTAATAGAAGTCTCAAATATTTTCCCCAAAGAGGGCAGTTTATAAACAAGAAATGAAATAAACATTTCAACATATTTTGGTATCATTAGAAGAACTTAATAAATTGTTAACTAATCTCTATGAGTGTTAATTCAGAGGGTCCTAAGATATTGGTATCTATCCAGATGTAAAGAGTTCTGGGTGTGTCATTGATATAAGGTGTTTTCTAACTGCTCTATTCCACAGTGTGGCAGTTTGATATTATTTTATAAATCCCAAAAAGAGAAAGATTATGATTGTAAACTAATCTATTCCTCTGAGTGTGATATGCTTTGATTGCATTAAATTCAAGTGAAGGGCCTTTGATTAGATTATTTGATAAGATTACTTGGGGCTTTTGTTTCATCTACATCAGTGGGCACTGTTTAGGTTGAGTCCCTACACCCTTGCTGGATCTGATATAAATTGACACTTACTGAGACAGACACAAGAAGAGAGAACTTTCTCATTTTGACTCTGCCATGTGACACAAAGAAGGCTCAAACAACTGAGGCCCCAGGGAGAGGTGAGCCACTTTGCCTGAAAGCTTACAGCTGAGATTGGAAAGAGAGCAGAAGAGCTAAGACTGATAAAGGAAGCCTGAAAAGAAAGAAGCCCTATGCCAGGAGAGAGGGGACTACAGGATCACTTAAGCATGAAGGCTCAAGAGGCTGGATCTACAGAGCTCAAGAGGAAGGGTAAGGCCGGAGGGGAAGGCAGAGACGAGCCAGACATCAGTGGCCATCTTGCTTCCACACGAGTCTTTGGTGAGAAAGTACCTCTTAACAGTGCCTTGAGTTGAACTTTTTAATGCCTTGGAACGGTAAGCTTTTACCCCAAATAAACCCCATTATAAAAGCCAACAGATTTCTGGTACTTTGTATCGGCAGCCCTTTGTCAGACTACTACATACTGGAGACCCTTTTATATGAAGCAGAAGGGAATATGGAGATGGAAAGGAGTAGCACAAAAACTGGACTACTTAGGAATCAACCATATCAATGTACCTTGCAGAAAAGTAATGAACTTAGCATGTGAGCAGTGTAGACCAGGTTTTATGTTCCAGGAAGAATCTATGGATAATATATAAGCAAAAGATGCATGCTTCTTAAGAAACCATTCTGATAATATGTAAATGTCAGGAAACTCTTAGGATCTCATCAATGGCAATTAAAATTATAAAAAGATAGACAAAGAAATGCTATGTGCTTTTCAATGAAAATATACACTATCACCTCTGATGTAGACTCGACACCACCTCAAAAAAAAGGAAGGAAAAATCAAATTTCAATCTAATCAAGCTTCTACATCAATGGTTCTCGAAATGGAAGGATTTTATAACCAAGGGACATTTGGCAATGTCTGGTGACATTTTGATGGTCACAATGGGGGACAGAGGGAAGGCATACTACTGGCATCTAGCCTTTAGAGAGTAGAGGCCAGGTATGCTATTAAAAATCCCACAATGCAAAGGACACAGAACACAGAATTATCCAGGCCAAAATGTCAATAGTGCTGAGGCTGAGAAGCCCTACTACAACTAGCTACCAATTTCTAGGAAATACAGATATCAGAGGGAAAAAATTAAACAACACTAACACACTACAAGATACAATCTCAAAATTTAGACTACAATAAACTATAGAACAAATGATCTGTTGCTTTTGTTTTGTTTTTGAAAAGGGACACAGAGTTAGAGAACAACCTATAGATTAAAGAAGATTTAAAAGGTATAATGGTTAGTGGTGATGGTGGTATAACATTGTGATCATAATTAATATCACTGAATTGTATACTTTAAAGTGGCTAAAAAGAAAATTTTATGCTGTATATATATGTTACCAGAGTAAAAATTTAAAAAATAAAAATATCAACCAGTTCCTACAAAGTATGGATTTTAGTCCTGATTTGAATAAACTATTTTAAAAATTATGAGGCAATCTAAGGAATTTGAATACTACTTATTTAATGATAAGGACAGTTAAAAATTTTAGGTGGACTACTGGTATTGCAGTTATAGTAAAACATATTCTTATCTCTTAGAGATACATGCTGAACTATTTGCAGATGAAATAATATGACTGAGATTGGGCTTAAAATAACTGAGAAGGAAGAAGGGAGAAATAAGACTTGCCATGAGTTGAGAATTATTTGAGCTATGTTATGAGTTCTCGAGGGTTTGTTAATTTGGTACTTTTTCATTTGGGTTTTCCAAAACAAAAAGGAGAAAAATTAAGAGAAGCAACAACCACAACTAATTAAAAATTAAACATATTCCATACATCCTCCTACAAATATATTACTCTAAATAACTCATAAGGTTCTACCACTTTATACAAACAAAGGACCTTTTCATTCCTTACCATATTGAAGCCAGTTGAGCCTGTGGTAAACTTGATTGCATAAGAATTGTTCTTGCTTGGGGACCTAAACAAAAACCAGGAAAAGGAGAACAAGATGAATCAGCAAATCCTGTCAGAAAGAACCAGTGTTCTGCACATATGTACTATGCAGTGTCAGGCAATATAGTACTTTAAACAAGATTTGCTATTTCCCTAGGGGATTCTGAAAAGGAAATTAAGCCCTAATGAAATAGGGAAGAAACAGAAAGCACAGGCACAGTGACCAGCACATAACATCAGCAACAAGAGCTTGTTAATTGTATATTTAATGAGGATTAAGCAGCTAAAAAGTAGAGTTTCAAAATATAACCTGCCTTGTCCAGACTACCATTTCTACTTGCATCCGGCTTTTATTTAAAAAGCTGAAATCTATTCTCTCTGAATTCACCACCTTCTGCCATTGCCACCGCCTGCTACCTCCATCACAACCACCGTCAGTCAAATTCAAAGAAGAGTCAGAGAATGTTAGAGCAGGAAAGGACCTTAGAGGTCATTCCTTCCAACCATTTCACCGTAGACATTAAAAAAGAGACAGACTTGCTCAAGGTTGCACAGATAGTTAATATCACCACCAGGATGAGAATGCATTTCCCATGTAGCAACTAAAAAGACTGGAATTTCAACTCGCCTTCTTTCAAAATCTGCTTTCACTTCTTTGAAATCCTTGTTAATTGTCATAATATCTGGCATGAAACTAGCCTTAGTATGATACAAGTCAGAAGTTATAATTGGAGATTTGTAAAAACTTATTATAGAAGTTGTAGGTTTACAGAAAAGTCATGCATAAAATAATTAAAATGCAGAGTTTCCATATATACCCAATAAATTATTAACATATTACATTGGTGTTGTATATTTGTTACAATTCATGAAGGAACATTTTTATATTTATACTGTGAACTATAATTGTACTATTAAGCAGAGTCCATTGTTTACAACAGAAGTCACTGTTAGTGTTGTATATTCCTATGTTGATTTTTTAAAAATCTTCATTCTAGTAACATATATTTAACCTAAAATTTCCCCTTTTTCACCACATTTAACTATATAACTCACTGCTGTTAATTACATTCACAATGCTGTGCTACCATCACTACCATCCATTATAAAAATTTTACAAACAACCCAAATAGAAATTCTGTACAACTCAAGCTTTAACTCCACTTTCACTACACCAGGTCCCTGGTAACCTAAACTCCAGATTCTTACTATGAGTTTCCTTATTGTAATTATTTCTTATCAGTGAGATCATTCAATAGTTGTCCTTCTGTGTCTGGCTTATTTCAGTTAACATGATGTCTTTAAGGTTCATCCATATTGTCACATGTATCAGAACTTCATTCCTTTTTTAAAAATTTCTCTCCCCTTCCCTGCCTCCCCACCCCCAGCCCCATCCATTTGTCTGCTCCCTGCGTCCGTTCACTGTGTTTTCCTGTGTTAGTTTCTATTCTTGTCAGTGGCACCCGGAATCTGTGTCATCTTTTGTTGCATCATCTTGTTGAGTCAGCTCTCCGTGTGTGCGGCGCCATTCCTGGGCAGGCTGCTCTTTTTTCACGCGGGCAGCTCTCCTTACGGGAAGCATTGCTTGCACATGAGGCTCCCCTATGCGGCCTGGCACTCCTTGCATGCATCAGCATTGCGTGTGGGCCAGCTTATCACACGGGTCAGAGGGCCCTGGGTTTGAACCTTGGACCTCCCATGTGGTAGGCAGATGTCCTATCTGTTGTGCCAAATCCGCTTCCCAGAACTTCATTCCATTTTATGGCTGTATATTATTCCATTGTATGTATAGTTATTTTATTTATCCATTCATTGGTTGGACACTTGGGATGCTTCCATCTTTTGATAACTGTGAATATGCTATCATGAACATCAGCGCACAAATATGTTTGAGTCCCTGCTTTCAATTCTTTGGGGTTATATACCTTAAATTGGGATTGCCGGGTCACATGGCAACTCTGTACTTAAAGTCATGAGAAACTGCCATGCTATCTTCTACAGCAGCTGCACCATTTTACATTGCTACCATCAAAGAATGAATGTTCCTATTTCTCCACATCCTCACCAACACTTATTTTTTTTTTTAAATACTAGCCATTCTAGTGGCTTGAAAACAGTATCTCATTGTGGTTTATTGCTTTGTATTTCTGTAATAGCTAATGATTTGGGCATTTTTTTCATATGCTTTTTAGTCATTTGTATATCCCCTTTGGAGAAATGTCTAATTGTCTTTTGCACATTTCTCCATTGAATTATCTTTTTATTGTGGATATTAAACCATTACTGAATATGTATTAATAGTTTCCAAACATTTTCTACCATCGAGTAAGTTGTCTTTTCACTTTCATGATAAAGTGCTTTGTTTTCTTTTGTTTTTTTTTAAATTATTTATTTATTTTTTTAAATTACATTATGAAAAATATGAGGTCCCATTCAACCCCACCGCCCCCGCCCCCCACTCCCCCCACAGCAACACTCTCTCCCATCATCATGACACATCCATTGCACCTGGTAAGTTCATCTCTGAGCATCACTGCACCCCATAGTCAATGGTCCACATCATAGCCCAGACTCTCTCACGTTCCATCCAGTGGGCCCTGGGGGGATCTATAATGTCCCGTAATTGTCCGTGAAGCACTATCCAGGACAACTCCACGTCCCGAAAACGCCTCCACATCTCATCTCTTCCTCCCGTTCCCCACACCCAGCAGCCACCATGGCTACCGTTCCCACACCCATTCCACATTTTCTCTGTGGACATTGGATTGGTTGTGTCCATTGCACATCTATGTCAAGTGAGGGCTTAGATTCCATATGGGTACTGGATGCACTCCTCCCGCTTCCAGTTGTAGACACTCTAGGCTCCATGTTGTGGTGGTTGACCTTCTTCAACTCCATGTTAGCTGAGTGGAGTAAGTCCAATAAATCAAAGTGTAGGAGCTGCATGATAAAGTGCTTTGATGCACAAAGTTTTTAATTTTAATGCGGCCCCATTTACCTATTTTTTCTTTTGTTGCTTGTACTTTGGGTGTAAAGACTAAGAAACCGTTGCCTAGGTGGCGGACTTGGCCCAGTGGTTAGGGCGTCCGTCTACCACATGGGAGGGCCACGGTTCAAACCCTGGGCCTCCTTGACCCATGTGGAGCTGGCCCATGCGCAGTGCTGATGCGCGCAAGGAGTGCCCTGACATGCAGGGCTGTCCCCCGCGTAGGGGAGCCCCATGCGCAAGGAGTGCACCCCATAAGGAGAGCCGCCCAGCGCGAAAGTGCAGCCCACCTCAAAATGGCGCCACCCACACAGAGAGCTGACACAACAAGATGACGCAACAAAAGAAACACAGATTCCTGTGCTGCTGAAGCGGCAAAGAAGACGCAGCAAACAGACACAGAACAGACAACCGGGGGGCAGGGGAGAGAAATAAATAAATCTTTAAAAAAAAAAAAAAAAGAAAGAAACCATTGCCTAGCACAGAGTCCTTAAGATGCTTCCCTTCATTTTCTTCCAGAAGTTTTATAATCCTGGTTCTTATATTAACGTCTTTGATCCATTTTTTTAAAATATATTTATTTTTAAAAGATACTTAGATTACATAAAAGGTTACATAAAAATATATAAGGGAGTCCTATATGTCCCACTCCCCACATCTCCTACTTTTCTCCATATTAACAACTTCTTTCATTAGTGTGGGACATTCACTGCAATTGATGAACACATTTTGGAGCACTGCCCCTAAGCATGGATTATAGTTTACACATTGTAGTTAACACTCTCCCCCACTCCATTCTATAGATTATGGCAGGATATATAATGGCCTCTATCTGTCTTTGCAAGGTCATTCAGGACCATTCCAAGTGCCAAAAATGCCTCCATATTACACCTTTTTGTCTTTGATCCATTTTGAGTTAACTTTCTAATATGGTGTGAGATAGGGACCCGCCCCCTCATTCTTTTGCATATGGATATCCAGTTCTCCCAGCACCACCTGTTTAAGAGACATTCATTCTCAACTGACTGGACTTGGCAGCCTTGTCAAAAATCAACTGGCCATAGATGTGAGTCTATTTCTGAACTGTCAATTCAATTCCATTGGTCTATTTTTGTGCCGGTACCATGTTGTTTTGACCACTTCAGCTTTGTAATAAGTTTTAAAGTGAGGAAGTGTGACTCCTCCAATTTTGTTCTTTTTCAAGATGCTTTTGGCTATTTGGGTACCTAACCCTTCCAAATCAACTTGATGACTGACCTTTCCATGTCTGCAAAGAAGGCTGCTAGAATTTTGATTAGGATGTCATTAAATCTGTAAATTATTTTGGGTAGACCTGACATCTTAATGGTATTTAAAATTCCAATCCATGAACACAGAATGACCTTGCATTTATTTAGATCTTCTTTGATTTCTTTTAGCAAAGTTTGTAGTTTTCCATGTATAAGTCCTTTACATCCTTGGTTAAATTTATCCCTATTTTATTCCTTTAGTTGCTACTGTAAATGTGATTTTTTTGCCCTTTGATTTCCTCCTCTAATTGGTCATTCCCGGTGTACAGAAACACTACTGACTGAATTTGTATACAGTCACTTTGCTGAATTCCTTTATTAGCTCTAGTAGCTTTGTTGTAGATTTTTTGGGACTTTCTAAATATAGGATCATGTCATCTGCAAATAGTTAAGGTTTTATCCGCTTGCATGCCTAATTGCTCTGGCCAGAACTTCTAGCCAGAACATATTGAATAACACTGGTGACAGGGGGTATCCTTGCATTACTCCAGGTCTTAGACAGAAAGCTTCTAGTCTTTCACCAATGAGTATGATGTTAGCTGTAGGGGTTTCATATATGCCTTTATCATGTTTAGGAAGTTTCCTTCTATTCCTAATTTTCTAAGTGGTGTTTTTTTTTTTTTTAATCAAGAAAGGGTGCTGGATTTTGTCAAATGCCTTTTCTGTGTCAAATGAGATGATCACTTGGTTTCATCCCTTCATTCTTTTAATGTGTATTACATGAATTGATTTTCTTATGTTGAACCACTTTGCATACCTGGGATAAAGCCCACTTGATCATGTTGTATAAGTCCTCTAATGTATTTTGGATTCTATTTGCTAGCATTTTGTAGAGGACTTTTGCATACAAATTCATAAGAGAAATTGATCTATAATTTTCTTGGCTTGTAGTACCTTTACCTGGCTTTGGTATTAGGATGACGTTGGCACATAGAATGAGTCAGGCAGTGTTCCCTCCTTTTCAATTTTTTGGAAGAGTCTGAGCAGGACTGGTATTAATTCTTCTTGGAATGTTTGATAGAATTCAACTGTGAAACAAACTGGTCCTAGGCTTGGCTGGGAGGTTTTTGATGACAGATTCAATCTCTTGTAATTGGTTTGCCGAGATCTCCTATTTCTTCTAGAGATAGTGTAGATTGTGTCTTTCTAGGAATTTATACATTTCATCAAAGTTGTCTAATTAGTTAGCATACACCTGTTCACAGCAACCTCTTATGATTCTTTCCAGTAGGTAATGTCCCCCTTTCATTTCTGTTTTAAATATTTGTGTCTTTTCCTTCATCAGTATAACTAAAGATTTGTCCATTTTATTGATCTTTTCAAAATACCAACATCTGGCTTTGTTGATACTTTTTTTTTTTTTAACTCTTTACTTCATTTATTTCTGCTTTAATCTTTATTTCTATCCTTCTGCTTGTGTTGGGTTTAGTTTGCTGTTCTTTTACTAGTCTCTCCAGGTATGCAGTTAGGTCTTTGAATTTAACTCTTTCTTCCTTTTTAATGTAAGTATTTAGGGCTATAAATTTTCCTCTGAGCACAGCCTTCATTGTATTCCATACGTTTTGATATGTTGTGTTTTCGTTTTCACTCAAGGTATTTACTGATTTCCCTTGTGATTTCTTCTTTGATCCACTGATTATATGAGTGTATTATTTAACTTCCACATATATGTGGATTTTCCAGTTCAGTATCTGCTACTGATTTCCACCTTCATTCCACTGTGGTCATAGAAGATACTTTATATAATTTCAATCTTTCAAAATTTACTGAGACTTGTTTTGTGGCCAAACATGTGGTCAATTCTGAATAACCCATGTATACTTGAGAAGAATGTATATCCTGCTGTTTTGGAGTGCAATGTTCTGTGTAAGTCTGCTAGGCCTAGTTCATTTATCATAAGATTACTTAAGTCCTCTGCTTTCTTATTCATCTTCTGTCTAAATGTTCAATCCATTGATGAATGTGGTGTTTTGAAGTCTCCAACTATTACTGTATACGTGTCTATTTTTTCCTTCAGTTCTTAGCAATGTTTGCCTCATATAATTTGGAGCATCATGGTTAGATGCTTAAATATTTACAACTGTTTTTTCTTGGTGGATTGCCCTTGAAATTAACGTATAGTGTCCTTCTTTGTCTTTTGTAACAGTTTTTGACTTAAAGTTGATTTTGTCCAATATCAGTATAGCTACGCTAGCTCTAGTTTAGTTACTATTCACATGGGATATCTTCTTCCATCCTTTCACTTTCAACCTGTTTCTCTCTTTGGGTCTAAAGTGAGTCTCTCGTAAACAATATATGATTGGATTGTGCTTTGTCATCCCTTCTGCCAATCAGTGTCTTCTGATCAGGGAGTTTTAATCCATTAACATTCAGTGTTATTACTATAAAGGCAATACTCAATTCAACTATTTTGTTCTTTGGTTTTATATGTCATCTTTTTCTCTCTTGTCCTTTACTGCAGCCTCCTTTTCTGTACAGTTGATCTTTTTTAATTTGTCTGATCCCTCTGCATTTGTCTTATTTTTTTTTTCTTTTAAATATTCTCCTTGTGGTTATCCTGGAATTTGTATTACACAACCTGTGTCTATAACTGACTAATTTGAAAAGCTATAACAAGTTAACCTCATCGCATACACATTCTCTGCTCCCATATCCCTCTGTTTCCCCTTTATGTTGTTTTTGTCCCATGTTACGTCTTTATAGTTTGTGTGTCCGTTATCAGGAAACATGAAATTTCTTATTCAATTGTATTCTAACTCTTACAGGAATTAAAGTTTACAGTTATATATTGAATATAAAGTACTATTTGGTTTTGCATTTACCCATTTAGCTACGTTTACTGAAGATCTTCACCTCACACAGCTTCAGGGTACTCACTCCTGTCTTTCAGGCTGAAGAACTCCCTTTAGTAATTCATGTAGGGGAGGTCTTCTGGTGATGAACTCTCTCAGTTTCTGTATACCTATGAATGTTTTAAACTCTCCCTCATTTTTGAAGGATAGTTTTGCCAGATAAAGAATTGAAGGCTAGCAGTTTTTCTCTTTCAGTACCTTAAATGTATCATACCATTGCCTTTTCACCTCCATCATTTGTGATGAGAAATTGACACTTGGTCTTACAGAGGATCCCTTGTATGTGATAAATAACTTTTCTCTTGCTGCTTTTAGAATTTTCACTTTATCTTTGGCATTAACATTCTGATTAGTATGTGTCTCAGAGCAGTTCTATTAGAGTTTACTCTGTTTGGAATATGTTGTGCTTCATGGACACGTATTTATGTGTTTCATAAGAGCTGGGAAATTTTCAGCCATTATTTACTCAAATATTCTTTCTGCCCTTTTTGCCTTTTCTTCTTCTTCTCTCCATGATGCATATGTTTGTATACTTTATCCTGTCACTCAAGTGCCTGTGACATTGTTCAATTTCTTCTATTTTCTTTATCTAGTTTACTAATTCTTTATTCTGCCTATTCAAATCTGTGGTATACCCCTAGTGTATTTTTAATCTCCATTATATTGCATTTCATCCCCATAATTTGTTAAGTTTCTTTTAAAATTTTCTAATTCTTTTTGCTCACACATTTTCTTCTTAATATCCTTTAGTTCTATATCCACAATTTATTTCTATCCACATTTTCCTCCATCACCTTGATTTTATTTAGATTTGTTTAACTTCTTTGATTAGTTACTCTAAAGTCTGTGCCTCCTCTAAAGTTTTAATCTGTTCCTTTGACTGAGACATATTCCTATTAATTAGTATGGCTTGTAATTTTTTGCTGATGTCTAGGCATCTGATTTTTTTGATGGGCTACTCTGAAGATCAGTTTCTCACTATTGCCTAGATTTTATTGTAGATTGGCTATGTTTTAAGGTTTTTCCTTGATGCTTGGTCCAACTTATACTGGACCTTCAGAGTAGTCCACATTTAACTGTTCAAATTTTCTCAAGGCTTCTTAACTTGACTCTTGCCCTGGAGAGAGGGTAAAACTTTTAAGATTGTCCTTTTATGTGTCATGATTTTTCCATGAGGCTTTTTTGTCTCTGGTTACTTCCCCGTAAGGGTATTCTGCCCCAGGGAGCCAGACTGGGTCATTCTAAGAAGGTCTGTTTTGTTCATTTAGTTGACCCAGCAATTAAAGACTGGGCTGTGCATATGCACTTCTTGCCAATAATTCTGCCATAGTTTCCTTTCCTCCCCACCAAGGGTAGTCTAATTTCTAATAGCATAGTATGTCCTTTGTTATGTCTGGCTTATTTTCCTCACCATACTGTGAGTGTGTAGTTGCAAAACATTAATCTATACTGCTGTGCAATATACCATTGTGTGACTATGTCACGATTTATTTATCATTCAACTGTTCATGAGCATTCTGGAGGTTTCTATTTTAAGATTACTATGAATAATGAACATTCTAGTTTTGGTGAAATATGTATACAGTCCTGTAGGATTTGCATGTGTGTATGTGTGACTGTGTGCATGAGTACCTCCAATATTCTTAACACACTGAGAGGAGGATTCTGGACTGGTGCCTAAACTAAAATATTGAAAAAAGAGTTCTAAAAATGGAGAACGTCAAAGAATAATAAACAACCTTTACTGAATTAATGCAAAGGTTCTGTAAGATTCTATGGTATCTTAGAATGAGGAAATTTCACTGATGATTTTATTGAGAATCTGCAACATGAGTTATTAAGATGGCAACATTAAAGTAGAATCATTAAGACATTAGTAAATGCTTTAATTTTAATTTATACTTGCATTAATTCTCCTCACTCCAGAATTATATAAAAAAAAGTTAATATTCCATCTACTCCAAAATAGAAATATAACAATAAATGAGAAGAACTATCCCCAGATCTGGAGCTTGGATTAGCACCAGGCCAGAGACTTGCATCCCTGACCTGACTCTTCCCAGTCCCTAATGGCATATGCATTAATAAAACTACTTCCCCCCTCTACCTATCAGTTCCTTCATCTCTGAAATGAGATAAATGAGCTAGAAAGAGAACGGCAAACACAGTCTACTGCCTGTTTTTGTAAATAAAATTTTCTTGGAACAAGGTCATGCCTATTCATTTAAGTATAAGGTTGCTTTTGTACTACAACAGCAATGTTGAGTAGTTCCAAGCGTATATGCCTATGACCCACAAGCATAAAATATTTACTATCTTATCCTTTACAGAAAAAGTTTGCTAATTCCTGCTCTAGAAGATCACAATAGATTCCTGGAATTCCAATACTGGTTTACTCTATTATCCTAAAACAAGTTGTGAGATGTTAAAATAGAGCAGCAACATCTAAAATAGCATCTCAACATAATAGGACAGCATAAAAATGAGTTTTGAGTGCATACAACTATCCTGTGGAAGTCAACATACATAAAGGTTATCAGTTTTGAAGTACTGGCTTATAAGGCAACATTATGAGGATAAACAGAAACCTTAAATTCACATACCCTACTATGAACATTCATGTTTGAGTAGGAAAGTAAAATTGAAAAGAGATAATAATGATTTTTTATTTCAAACAATTACTAAGGCTTTAGCTTTTCTAATGAGCATATGAGAAATCAAATAGTATATTCATTGTTACAAAACGTGACAAGAAAATAAAACACCTCTGTGAGAAGAGGGGCTAGGGTTAACTCAATTACCAGAATTCTATAGATACTTTTATATCCTTGTCTAAAGAATGGTCCCTCTCTGCTTTATCTCTTTTTAAAGCATGTACCAGCATACACATCAAGTTGTGGTATCATCAGCAACATCAATGCTGGTAATCAATGTGGTAAATAATGTCACCACTAAATAATCTTCTCTCCCCAGCCCATATTACAAGACGAAAGTTCTCATACTTTGTACTGCTGGGTTTGATAGATGGCATTCTAGATGTCCACAACACACACTAACAGGTGTAGCCAGAATCTGATAACACCCAGAAGAAGCAGGTGGCAGTAAAACAACATGGTGATTAGGAATCCCTCTAACTTTCAACAGCACATCAATAAATGGACTTTTGCCACAAACCAAAGCACAGATAAGCTAGGATGCATGATATGTGCAATTCTTGGAATACTATCTATAATTCTACCTCACTCTAAAACCACATGTGGATACAGGTGACTGAAAGTGATAGTATAAGAATAAACCAGATTCTCCTCCAATTTATTTTAAATCATATATTATCTACAACTTTAACTGGTATTCATAACACTAGAATATCATAACTCCAAAGTTGAGAGCTATTGCTCTATATTTAGTTATTTGCATGCTGTAAAAACAAGAACCCACAAAAAAAAAAAAAAAGGAAGAGAAATGAGACAAAGGCTATTAAATTGTATATTTCAGTAGGGTGTCTTTATAATCTGGGAGCTTTTCTCAACTTTTTGGATACTCCTCTTATCCTTCAGCTGGAGGAATAACTGCTTTTGGTTGGAGTTCAAATAAATTATTTTCATAGTTTAGTTTACGATGATAACCTCTATATTTCACCCATCTCAACCATCTAACTGCATTTCTGTCAACAGTCTATTTAGCCTAAAATATACCCTTTACTGATTCCCTAAAGTACCTAAGAGTAAAACAAATCAAATTCTCATTATTTCTATATTAACTGTAATAAGTTATTCTACCTGAGATGGCCTGCAGAGGTCTGGTTTAAAAATAAAATTTCCCCCTTAAATTCCTGTTAGAACAAATTAAGAATAAAGTATGCAGATAAACAATAGCAAAATCTACTTTCTTTCCAACATATTTGAAATTTTACTTTCTGCCTCAGATATTCAAAAGTTCTAAACATTCAACTGCCTGGGTACATCCTTGGAATATAGATATTGCATTTCAATCATAAATAACATAACCTACCAAGAAAGAGAATCTGACATCAATGTCACAGTTTAATACTATTTTAATTAACTCATGGAAAACACCAATAATTCTTTGAAGAATGTTTTCAGATGTGCTGGCAACATAGTTCTGGGTCTGTGTGTAGCCCTGGTGTCAACAAACCATGTAAAATAGCACATAAAAATACATCAGTGTGGGAAGTGGACTTGGCCCAGTGGATAGGGTGTCCGTCTACCACATGGGAAGTCCACGGTTCAAATCCTGGGCCTCCTTGACCCGTGTGATGCGCACAAGGAGTGCCCTGTCATGCAGGGGTGTCCCCCGCCTAGGGGAGCCCCATGCGCAAGGAGTGCACCCCATAAAGAGAGCCACCCAGTGTGAAAGAAAGTGCAGCCTGCCCAGGAATGGCGCCGCACACATGGAGAGCTGTCCCAGCAAGATGACGAAACAAAAAGTAACACAGATTCCCATGCCGCTGACAACAACAGAAGGAGACAAAAAGAAGAACACGCAGCAAATGGAGACAGAGAACAGGTAACTGGGGCGGGTGGGGGGGGTAGGGTATGGGGAAATAAATAAAATAAATCTTAAAAAAAAAAAATACACCAGTGTATATTTCTACAGTGCCTATGTAAGTTAGTTTGATTTTTTTCATACCATATATAAAAATGACTACTACTTTAGCAGGGAATGAGCGTAGACTACAAAGAATTTCCAGTACTTACTGTTCTTCCTTTCAGATACAAATATAAGCTTATTTACAATGACTTTGCAGAGATTCTTTATGTGCACAGGGTTCAAGATTAGTTCATAAACCCTTCAAACTCTCACCTAACCCTGAAATTTTTACACATGGATGAATTTTCTCTTGGAAATAAAATCTGCAATTGTAAGCAGCAGCAAAAAAAGGTAGTAAAACTTAATACTTAAAACTGTTTTACATATTAGTGCTTCCCTCCCACCCACCCCCACCCCCCACAGGGAAATTAACCTTCTCTCCCTTCCTTTCATATTTCTTAAAGGGCAGTTACTTTTTTTTTTTTTTTTTTTTAACACCATGTTCATATAAGAAGCCTTTACTTTTCTTTATAACTTTCTATGATGGTTAGGCTAATGTGTCAATTTGGCCAGGTAATAGTGTCCAGTTGTTCATTCAAGCAAGCACTGGGCTAACTGTAATAAGGGCATTTCATCAGTGTGTTGATTACATAAATGGCTGATTACATCTGCAACCCCTAGAGAACCCTAACACACTAATCAATATTAAGTATTTAGCCTTTCATGAGAAAGATTTCTGGAAGGGATCATAAAATCCTTTTCTAATCTGAAATAGATACCAGAAACATTTTTTTTTTTTAATCTATTAAGCCCCCCAGCGTGGGACATGACTCCCAGGGATGAACCTTCTAGGTGCAGAGGGATTACTACCAAGCACCAGCTGGTGATGTAAGTAGAAAAAGACCTTGAATAAAAGGGTCAACTCAGACCAGCAGAATATCTCAGCCTACATGTAGGACCATGTGTTAAAAACTGCTTTTTGACCTTGAATAAAAGGGGGAGATGGCAAAGACAAATGAGTTTATATGGCTAAGAGTCTTCAACAAAAAGTCAGGAGGTCATCAGAGGGGCTGCACTTACACATGCCTCAGCAGGACCCCAGAGACAGCCAAAGTAGATACAACCTGAGGGCTTGTATCTACTGAGGGCTATGGAGACCCACAGGTTCTATGGTCATGGCAGAGGGCTCTGAAATTCAGTGCCGTGTCAGTTGGCCCTACATTGGCATTTGTGTTCTTGAGTGTGATGGAGTTGGACTCAGATGTGAGCTTTCTACACATGCCTCTTCTGTCACTTTTACTGAACCTGTGGTTGGCGCTAGGGTTGCTATATATTCAGGAGACTTGAATCTCTGGACTGTCCATGTGCCAGCTGGGTCCTGAGCCTCAGCAGAGTTGTAACTCCTACCCTCTGGTTCACTGGACTTACCCAGGTCAGCTAACAGGGAGGTGAAGATGGTCAACCACCACACCTACAACTGCAAGCAAGAATACCTACAACTGCAAGCAAGAGAACTGCATCCATCAACCGTGCGGATTCTAAGCCTCCTCTCGATATAGAGGTAGAGTGGACATCATCATCCCAGGGTCAACAGAATGGAGGAATAAAATATGGATTAGAGTGGACTTACTGATATTCTACTATGGAACTATTGTGACTAGTAATGGAAGAAATTGTATTGACGTGGAGAAAGTGGCACAGTAGTCGCTGAGGGTAGGGAGAGGGAAGGAGAGATGTGATGTGAAGGACTTGGAGTTGTTCTAAATGATATTGCAGGGACAGATGCTGGACATTATATATCCTGCCATAACCCACTGAATGGACTGGGGGAGAGTGTAAACTACAAGGTGAACTATTATCCATGTGGTACAGCAGTGCTCTAAAATGTATTCACCAAATGCAATGAATGTGCCACAATGATGAAAGAGGTTGTATGGGAGAAGTGGGATGAGAGGGGGTGGGAGGTATATGGGAACCTCTTATATTTTTTTAATGTAACAAAAATAAATAAATAAAGAGATCGTAGAACCAAAAAAAAAAAAATATATATATATATATATATAGGTAGATCATATAATTAGACACTGAACTTTTATAGATGGAGTAATATCCCAAGAAGTTAAATGACTCCCAGCTAGTTAGTGACAGAGCCAGGTTTCAAACTCTCCAATCAACTTTCACCATACATACTCCCTCACACTCTGACCTGTTACGTAGGCAGTTTTAAGTTCATCTACAGAGCCAGATTTCAGAACTTGAAGCCATTTTTTATTCAAAGAAGTGATCTTTGTTAGTGATTTGATTTGCTATAGGTGAATAGGTGGGTTCCTTGGTCTATGTTCTATTTTTACCAAGAAGTAAAGAGGTATGTGGCACTGGAAGAATAAACGTAACTATAGACAAGAGTTACTAATAAGTGAAAACGTGAAATAAGCAGGACTGTGAAAACCATATTTAGAAAAAAGCAAATAGAGAAAGACATTTTGAAGATACCTTTGATCCAACATCTAGAAACATTTCACATTTAGAACAAAGATCATATTTCACTAAATTAATTTTTATTTGTAAATACCTGTTAAGTGTCCACTCATAGTTTTGTCATGACTATTGAATAATTGCCTGTATTTCAGTCTTGATGACTGAGGAACAGCCCATTCTGCCACTGGAGGTACACTGGAGGGAAACGATAAAGGAGAGAAAAAGTGGATTCATAATAAGGAATAGCCTATTTTAGTTCTTTAAAGACAGTAAACAAATAAGTTCTTCAGAGAATGACGACTAATGTTAATATTTTATTCATTTGTAATCACTATTTCACAAATTTCTATTATGAGTATTTCACATTTTTAAGGTATTTGTTTCGATGGGTACGCTCACTATTTTTCTAGATCCGATGATAAACACAACAGATCAAGTGGCTGCTTCAAGTTATAAATAATTTGAAGACCCTACAAGAGTATGGAAAATCTTCTTGGGACTGAGGCAATACTGTAATGTCCAGATTTTTCTAAAATTCCAGAACATTTATCTTCTGGTTTAAAAGGCAGTTCTGAGAGCTTAGAAATACCCATCTTTCAAAGTACTCATTGTCTAAAGTGTTGAAGTTTATATACACCAAAAAATAGGACACATTTCTTAATGAGATGGAATTATTTCATTCTGGGAAATTTCAATTCCCACCAAATGGAGAGTTTTCCAGAGAAAGAACAGACCATTTCAAGGGTTACAGCAAATCAGTCAAGTGGTCAAAGATGGAGCACTGCTTTATTGACTGCAATCCAGGATTGACCTTTCCTTGCCAATGTGCCAAGGCCTGATCTGAGGAAGGCCCTGCCAGTAGTCAGTCTGGGACAGACCTACTCAACGATTAGCTCTGCAGATGCTGCTGCCCAGATGAGTGTTACAGTGATCCCAATCACTTGCTAAGAGCTATGTGTCTAAAGTTACAAACAATGACTGGGATGGGAGTAAAAATGGCATTCTTCTTCCAGGACATTACAATTAATGCTTTCATTTCAATTAATATAACTCTTTCTCACATGTCTATACACAATTTTAATCACAAATTTAACTTCTTATTCATAATTTATGTATGTTAATCATAAATTTAACCTCTTACTCTTAATTTGTTACCTATGTACTTAAACTTACCGCATATACTTCATAAAGCAGGAACAGCTTCAACACTTAAAAAGGACCTATATAAATTAAGCTTTCCCATTTTTTAAAGTTTCTTTATTTATTGAAAATAATTATTTTCAAAAGTTCACAAAATTAATAAAGTTTGAAATTTTCTTAATAAAAAACACTTACCAAGATCTACGCTGCTGTGAGTACTTCCGCAACAACTCTCTCATTTTAAACTAGTATTTTGCTGATTCCAACTTTTGACTATTTGTCAAGAAGCTAACTATCTTTCTACTGCACTCCAGGAGTGTAGGGTGTTACAAACAGATGTTGACCTAGATTATACTTATCAAGTCATGGTTTTCTGTCAAATTCCTGAGAATTTAAAAGACTAAAACTCATTAACATGTAATAATAATTATCCAAAAAGTCATATAGTAAATTACCAAAATTTGCCAGAAATTTAAATTATTGAAAAAAATGACTACCTAAAAAAGTCCAATTGTCCTTATTAATGTTTTCATTTTACTGATAATGAAATACTAATATCTATTGTTTATTCATTCTAATGTCACAAATCAATTTTAAGATACATCTCAAAATCCTTTTTGGATCTTAGGCATATACCCAAGGAAAGCAGGGATTCAAACAGATACGTTTACACCAATGCTGGATACAAAAAGACAAATGTTGTATGGTTCCATTTATATGGAGAATATGTAGAATGTAGAATAGGCAAATTCATAGACAGAAAGTAGATTAGAGCTTACCAGGACCTGGAGGGTGTGGGGAATGTGGAGTTAATGCTTAATGGGTACAAACTTTCTGTTTTGGTGACAAAAAATTTTGGTAATAGAAGGTGGTAATGGCAGAATAACATTGTAAGAGCAGTTAACATCACTGAATTGTATACTTACATACTTAAAAACGGGTAAAATGACAAACTTTATGTTTTATGCATATGTAAACAATTGAAAAAACAAAACCCTTTGTGAAAAGTCAGAAAGAACTCAAAACATCAGCACAATATGGCAAAAACAACAAAAAATATGGCACTTGGTGCCAGATGATCTAAGTTTAAATCTCAGCACTGCAGTTTACTACCAGTAAGACATGAGTGAAAATTTCTCTGGACTTGTTTCCTCATTCACAATGCTTGAGGAAATATCTATTTCATAGATGGCTGTGGGGGCCGTTTGGGATAAATGAGGGGCCTGGCCAAGGTGATGTTAAAAAATGTTCTTCAATAATAAGAGTAAAACTGTAATTAAGTGGAACACAAATAGTTGTACATCACACTTAACTGAAGTTTTTAGAGAAAAACTTGCTGAAAAAGAAAAAGATGTGGTTTGTGGTTAAGAACACGTGCTTGCAAGTCAGAACTCTGTTCAACCCTTAGTTCTCTCCCTTATGAGTTACGTTATCTGGGCAAGTACTTATTAATATCTCTGCGCTTCCTCATCTGCAACATAATGAAGACAATATGGAACCAAAGTTGGCCAAAATGTAAGTAATAAGGTCACATAAACTTTCCCAGAGTTGGACCACATATTTGATTAACTTGAACTATCTACTAATCCAAAGAATTTATTTCATAAAAACTGGTCTTAAATAAGGTTTTATTAATAATCCACAAAGAATTCATGAGGTTATCTGAGCATGAATGAAAAACAAGGCCAACTGTGGCTCCAATCTCTACAAGAAAAAATTTTACACATCAACTTTTAAATAGTTAATTATTTTTTCCTTCTACCCAGGAGTTCTATTCTCCTATTTTTAAACACTGTTACTACCACTTAATTGTTCTTTTCTATAAAAACAGCATGCAAGGGAATTGGACATGGCTCAACTGACAGAGTGTCTGCCTACCATATGGAGGGTCCAGGGTTCAATCCTCAGGGCCTCCTGACCCATGTGGTAAGTTGGCCCAAGCACAGTGCTGCCGTGCACAAGGAGTGTCGTGCCACGCAGGGGCACCCCTGCACAGGGGTGCCCCATATGCAAGGAGTACGCCCCGCAAGGAGAGCTGCCCCGCATGGAAAAAGCTCAACCTGCCCAGGAGTGGTGCTGCACATATGGAGAGCTAACGCAGCAAGATTACACAACAAAAGAGAGACCCAGTTCCCCAGTGTCGCGTGATAATGCAAGTGGATGCAGAAGAACACACAGTAAATGGACAGAGAGAGCAGACAACGTGGGAAGGGGAGAAGGGGAGAAATAAAGAAATTAATCTTTAAAAAAAAAAACAGCATGCAAGTAATGAAATTGGTCTACAATTTTTATGAGGATGAATGCACAACATTGTGATTAAACTAAAAGCCAATATTACATACTTTGGGTAGACTGTATAATATGTGAATATATCTCAATAAAACTGCTTTAAAACAAATAAACATGCAAGAATAGCCAGAAATAGCAGCTATGTGCAGCAGGGGAAGCAGAGAGATTACCAGTGATGAACCTTTTGTCTGCTTTTTTGTTTTATATTATTATTAAATTATGAAAATGCTCTAATTATGACTGAAATGATGAATGCGCAACAACGTGATTATACCAAATACCATAATTGTACACTTTGGATGGACGGTAAGCTTTATTAATACATATCAATAAAACTGATTTGTTTTAAAAAAAAAAACAAAAACAGCATGCAAAGCCTTTAAAGCAGGGATTGCTAGCCAGGGGTCCATGGAAAGATTTCAGGGGGAATATGAGCTTAAATTGAAACTTCAAAAAAACATTATTCTTGTGGAAATATGTTGGTGCAGGTGTGATATATTTATTAAATAATACACAGTACAGAGTAGACTTAGTATGATTTTTATTTTGATGTAGTGTGTTCTGAGTGCAGTGGATAACTGCCTGGTTTTATGACGCCGTGGGAAAACTCGAATTTCTAAATGTTTGCTGAAAGTGACTGAACAGATGTTGAACCATGTTAGATTATTAAGTATTGAAATTATAGGAAAGCTGTACAACATAATTTTGAATAAATCCTAAAATTTAAAGACATGCTGATGTTGAGTATGTGTCATAAAACTAAATGCTACTACATTCTGAGAGGGCTCTGTGGTTTTCACCTGACTAGCAAAGGGGTCCGTGGAGCAAAAAGGTTAAGAAAACCTACTTTAAAGGAAATGTCATTTGTCATCTCTGCAGCAAGTAAACAATAAAACATGGGAACAAGAACATTTCAAGAATAGATGGTAAACTGAGTCAAATGTTGCTAGGAAGAAAAGAAAGATTATGAAATGGTTCATTGGCTTTGGAGACAGAGGAGTCTGGTAATCTGCCATTTTGGGGGAGTAGTGAAGATGGAAGCAACATGGGAGTTGTCAGAGTTGAGAACAGGACTTTAGGTCAGGTTGACTGTGTGAGCTGTGGAATCTTTCTGTCCCAAAGACAGGAGAATACTAGAGAACACATTATTTCAATAATAAAAAGATATAGCCAGGGACATTTCCATTTAGTTTGGTATTTTAAAATTTGTACTTTATGTACTTCCAAACCTCACCTTATTGATAGTTTTAAAAAAAATAATTATAACCATGATGAAAAGCAAGAATAACAGTTGGGGGAAAAAAAACCCTAGTAACTTTATTTGAAATGAAGAAAATTATAATTAGCATTCTACAAACTACAAGAAAAAAACTAAGAACATAGCTAATTAATTTGCAACCTTATGAAATAATAGATAAGGGCTTTCATCTAGCCTCCCATTTAAAAACAAGCAAACTTACCTAGCCACGTCAAATGATTGTGCCTTCTGCAATTTAGTGTTTAACTGTGACCCTGGACCAGATCTACTAAAGGAAGAACTCTTTGGCAATGTGGCTGCTGTAAAAATAAATAAATATTAAATAATTTTAATCCTACACAGCTAAGAAAGTTTTCCGAACTACAGAAATTAATATGCATAGTCATTAAATCTGAGGCAGAAATAATCTCTTACTTTTTATCACCCTGGATTGAAATAAGAGTTATTCCTTTATGCCTTCCTTACTTGCTGCACTCTTGCCAAAAACTTTTCTAGATTTGCTTTCCTATAAAAAATCACCTTATTAATTAGCAATGTTCATATCCATAAAATTTTATTCTTCATTAACCATTTACTATCACATTTTACAGGATCTGTTCCAATAGATAGGAGCTAATAGCTTAAACCAAAAGATGACTTTTTCTTAACTCTACAGAAAAAATTGAAGTACTAGTTCTTGAAATGAGAGCCAAGAAATCACAGGCTGCAGTCTTGGCCAGATGACATGTGATGCTTGGGAGGGTAAGCATTTGAATCTGATTCTTATCCAGGCTGGTTAGCTTTGCAGTAGAAGGAAAACTATGAGCATTAGCCATATTCCCCTTACCCTTCCCTGATTTCTTGCAACACTTGCCAGTAGCCACATGAGAAAAACAAGAGTCAGTACATGGAATTCACTGACACCACTGGAAAAAGAACGAAAAAACTTTCTTGGCTGCCATCAAATCTCCACAGTCATGGTCACATGTGAAAGATGGACTATATGCCACAAGAAAATTTTGTTTTAAAAAGTGTAATTTAGTTGCTTTGGTCATAACATAGAGATATCCTGACATATGTAATATATCCAAAGGGCTACAGGCAAAGTATTAATGGTTCAAATATAATGCTAAAACCCATGTTGTCATCACTACTGAATTTACTGGAATATATCCAAAGTACTTTTAAAAAAATAATTTTCATATTTATGAGTTCATCAAGATGTTAGATTAAGACTAGCTCCATCAACAGTTTATGCTTTTCTTGTAACTACTGGGAAAAAAGATTGTGAATAAAGACTCAAAATGATACTAAAACAGGAACCTTTTAGAGTTTTCCTTGAATTCAACAAGCATCTCTCTCTCTCTCACATACACACACACACACATAAATACATAATTCTAATCCCAAGGGATTCGCTTCCTTATTAGCAACTCTTAGCAGCTGAATAAAAGTGGTAACTGATACAAGAAAATTTTAAAATGTTCAAATACTGTTCAAACTTCAGTTGCTCTTATGAAGCACTTGAGAGGAAATTATACTGTTGAATTCACCTCTGTCCAGAGCTATGTATAATTCCATTCTCTTTTCTCTCCCTCTACCCTAGAACATCCCATTTAATCTGCTGAGATCCATGGGAAAGTAAATGAAAAAAGTGGATATTTTCCTGTAGAATAAAGGCAGAAATTTAGCACGCATGACCAGTAAAATACAAGCCATAAAATATTAGCCTGTGGTTTCAATAGGTCACATACCAGGATGTGCAAATGCAGGCAGAGGTTGTATGACTGGGGGGGCTCCGTTAGCCATGGGAGGCACTGCTGCCGTTGGAACTGAAGATACTAGGGGTGGAGACATTCCAACAACTGGAATGGATCCCATTGGCACAGAAGCAACAGCTGTAAGCGGTGGTATGCTGGTGATACCTCCTATACCTAGGAGGGGGGAAAAAATCCCAAAAAAATGCACATTCAAATCACATTTTAACATTCAGTGATATTTAACCCAGGATGGCTTGACGATCATCACTTTCTGGATATAATATATTCTCATTTAAAAAACAGCTTCATGTTAATAGTTTTAAGATTATAAAAAATTATGTCCAAGATCATATCAAAAGACTCAAGACCCAACTTAAAGAGGGATCATCCAAAGATGAACAACAATAAGAATGTTAACTACAATAAACTGAAAACCATCAAATTAATTAAATGCATGAGTACATATAATTATATTTAAAAACAAACAAAAAATCCTCATTGTTCACCTTAGAAGTATTTTAGGCAATTAACTATTTTGGAAACAATTAAATAAAGGGGAGTAAAATCAAGCATTTGTCTTGCTTTTTCTACATATACTGTACCTCAGGGTAACCAAATATTTGATGAGGGGAAGTTTCTCTTTTAGAAGTATTCTAATTAATAAATGAAAAAAAAATGATAGAACTAAAATTAATGTCTCCTGTCTTTTTGTTCTGTTCTAATAATACTCCCTTCATTTATGTTAAGTAAATACATTTTTTATACCATTTAAGTTCCTCTGTTGATTTTTTTTACTATTATTTAAAAGTTATTTTCTAAGTAGTTGCTGTAGGGTTAAAATATGATGTTAATTTATCATAATCTGTTTCAGATTAATGCTAATTCAATTTTGGTAAAAGATCCAAATTTTACAACAATATACTGCATTTCCTTTCCCCTTCTCTGTTATTATTGCATATATACTATATGTGTACTAACTATATATTGTATACATATAGAAACCAGCAAAAGTGTTAGAATTATTGCTTCAGACAGTCCTTTAAAGAAGTTAGAAAAAGAAATGAGAAAAATGTATTTATAGAATCTTTTATATTAATCCACATATGACCATTTTCAACATTATTCTTTTGGTCCATTCAACTTACCAATGGATATCATTTCCTTTCATTCTGAAAATTTTCCTCTATTATTTCTTTTAAAGAAGATCAGCTAGCAACGAATTCTCTCAGTCATTGTTTGTCTTGTTTATCTCGTCATTTCACCTTCATTTTTAAAGGACAATTTTGCTGGATATAGAATTCTGGATTGACAGTTTTTTTCCTGGTAGCACATTTAATATTTCACAGCCTTCTGACCACCAATGTTTCAGATTGGTACGTTTGATTTTGTCCCATAAGTCTCTGAGACAATTCTTTTTTTCTTTCCCAATCAGTTGCTCTGTTTTCAGATTGGATATTTTCTATTGAGTCATCTTCAAATTCACTGATTCCGGCTTCTGTCACCTCAAATCTCCTGTTGAGCTCTCTGGTGGACTTTTCATTTATTAAATATTTTAACTCTAAAATTTTCATTTTGTTCTTCTTTGTTATACCTATCTTTTTGAGGGAATTGCTATTTGTAGATTCACTGTTGTCATACTTTAATTCTTTAAAAATGGTTTCATTAGTTCTTTGAACATAATTATAATTGCTAGCCTGATGTTTTAGTTAAATCCAACATCTGGATAAGAGTCAGGTTCTACTAACTGTTCCTTTTTCTGAATATGGGTCACACTTCCATTTCTTTGACAATGTCAAAAATTTATAGTTGAAAACTGGATATTTTAGATACTATTTGTAACAGTTTGGTATTATTTATGAATTCCAAAAATAGATATTGGATTATGTTTATAAACTGATCTGTTCCTCTGGGCATATTAGATTGTATTAACTTCAGAGGTATCACTTTTACTTGATTAAATTATAATTAGGGTTTTGATTGTACCACATCAGTAGGACGTTGAATCCCTGCTCCCTTGGTGAGCAGAGACTCACAAAGAAAATGACATGGCAGAGGAGTGAGTTAGAATTTTGATACTGGAACCCCAGGAAGGAAACACACAGGAGAACACAGAGGAATAGAGATGGCCTCATAGACACGGCAGAGGCCATGGAAGAGAGAGAGCCTGAGAGTCAAGGGCTGACCTTGTGGAGAGAACAGAGCAGCTGAGCGCAGAAAGAAAGGAGCCCCAAGGAGAAAGATGAGTCTTGTGCCTGCCTACAGCTGAAAGAGGAAGAAGCTGAGACCACAGAGCTGTAGAAGGAGAGGAAAGGAGAACCCTCACAAAGACAGGCAGCCAACTTGCCCCAACACGTGGTTAAGAGACTTGGCGAGGGAAGTATTATGCTTATGGCTTGGTAACTGTAAGCTTCTACCCCAAATAAATAACCCTTTATAAAAACCCAACAGACAGCAAGATGGTGGCAGAGTGAGGACTTTCTAGAGTCAGCTCCTCCTACAGGGCACTTAGTAAACACCCAGAGCTTTCTGGAGCAAGCTAAAGCACCTGTCTGGGGGCTCCAGGAAAAGAGAAGAGCATCCTGAAATATCCTTCAAGGAATGAAAGGAAGAAACTACCCCTCTGCAGAGAAGATTCATAAGTAGAGTGCTCCATGCCACGGAGGTCAGTGCCCATCCTCCACTGGAGGCACAAGTTGCCTCGGGAGCTGTTCCATGGCTAGAATTGAAAGCTTCACTTCCCAGAAAACAGGGGAGGAAGAGTCAGCTGGGCACCAGCTTCAGCTATTGATGAGTAAATTCGGTGGGCTTAAGTATACTCCTAAGAACAACTAAACTTTGAACCTGTCCACGTCAGAAAGAGGCTAGTAGCCACCATCTTAACTCTGTGCCTGGCATGAGGCAAAATGGGGTGGACTGAAAATCACAGTGCTGGTAGGGACTGGCTTCTTTCCATCCAGATCAGATTGCAGCTCTAGCCTAAGCCCCAGCCTCACCTCTGGCAGGGAGGAGGCTGAGGGACCTCCAGCCTCTCTGGGAAATTACCAGCCAAGCCATGGAGGCCAGTGATCATCCTACTTCGGCAACGCAAGCCACCCCAGGAGCTATTCTGTGGCTGGCATTTGAAGCGCCATTTCCCAAAAACAGGAGAGGAAGAGATGGTTGGCTACCGATTTCAGCAATTGATTAGTAAATTTGGCTGACTAAAGTATAACTCTAAGAACAGCTGAAGTTTGAACCTGTCTAAGTAGGAAAGGGGCCAAGAGTTGCTGATAGTTGCCATTTTGACTCTGCCCCAAGCAGGAGGGGAAGCCAGGCAGATCGAAAATCACAGTGACAGTAGGAATTGGTTTCTTTCAGCCCTAGCCTAGGCTTCAGTCCCTCCTCTGGCAAGGAAGAGGCTGGAAGGCACTGCACCAGCCCATGCAGGTAACTACAGGTACATTTGGCTGGCACAGACTGGGTAATGAGAAGTCTACTGCAGCAACTGAGGTCATCTTGGACTGACACTGCTTAGATTGCTTCCCACATCTGTAGCTCCATCACCGCCCAAGGCAGGGGAAAAAGGGATGTGAAGCTTCATCAGTCTCTCTGGGCAACTACATCTAGACCTGTATGTCTTGAATTATTCCACACAGCTGTGACTCAGTCCCAACCCCTGGCAAAGGAGAAAAGTAGGAGAAGCTTCATCAGTCCCTGGGGAAATGAAGGCAGTTTGAGCCTCCACAGGTTATAGCACCAACTACTTGCTTGGCTCCTACTGCACAACCAGCAAGGGAGAAAGAGCAGGAAGCCCTAAACTAAAGAGAAAAACTGCATCCAGAATAAATACTCTAGTAAGCCAGATGTCAAGATACCAACAAAAAATTACAATCCACACCAAGAAACAGGAAGACATGACCAAGTTAAATGAACAAGGTAAGCCTCCAGATGACATAAAGGAATTGAGACAACTAATCATAGATTTCAAACGAATCTCCTTAATAAATTCAATGAGATGGCTAAAGAGATTAAGGATATTAAGAAGACATTGGTACAACTGCAAGCAAGAGAACTGCATCCATCACTGTGGAATCTAAGCCCCCTCTCGATATAGAGGTGAAGAGGACATCACCATCCCAGGGCCCACAGGATGGAGGAATAAAATATGGATTCGAGTTGACTGACTGATATTCTACTATAAAATTATTGTGACTAGTAATAGAAGAAATTGTAGCATTGAGGTGGAGAAAGTGGCCACAGTAGTTGCTGAGGGCAGGGAGTGAGAAGAAGAGATGTGATGAGGGGGCATTTTTGGGACTTTGGGATTGTCCCAAATGATATTGCAGGGTCAGATGCTGGACATTATATATCCTACCATAATCCACTGAATGTACCAGGGGAGAGTGTGAACTACAGAGTAAACTATTATCCATGTGGTGCAGCAGTGCTCCAAAATGTATTCACCGAGCTGCAATGAGTGTGCCACAATGATGGGGAAGGTTGTTGGTGTGGGAGGAGTGGGGTAGGGGAATGGAGGGTATACAGGAACCTCTTATGTTTTTTATAATGTAACCTTTATTGTGATGTATGTATCTTCAAAAAAAATACAATTTACAAAAATGACTGGGGTGGGGGAGTAGGGTGTGGGTTACAGGGGAACCCCTTACGTTTTTTTAATGTAATGTTCTAATTGAAAAATTAAATTATAAAGAGACATTGGATGAGCACAAAGAAGAATTTGAAAGCATACATAGAAAAATAGTAGATCTTAAAAAAAAAAAAAGTAATCTTATGGGAATAAAAGGAGCAATAAATGAAATTTTTAAAAAACACACTAGAATCATATAATAGCAGATTTGAAGAGGCAAAAGAAAGAATTGGTGAACTTGAAGAAATGGCCCCTGAAAGTGAACATACAAAAGAACAGATGAAGAAAAGAATGGAAAAAATTGAACAAGGTCTCAGGGAACTAAGTGACAGCAAACAATGTGTAAACATATGTGTCAAGGGTGTCCCAGAAGGACAAGAGGAGGGAAAAGGGGCAGAAGGAATATTTGAAGAAATAATGGTAGAAAATTTCCCAACCCTATGAAAGGACATAGATATCCATGTCCAAGAAGCACAACATACTATCATCTGAAAAAATCCGAACATACCAACTCTGAGACACATACTAATCATAATGTCAAATGCCAAAGACAGAGAGAGAATTCTGAGAACAGCAAGAGAAAAGCAACGCCTAACATATAAGGGATACCCAATAAGATTAAGTGCTGATTTCTTACCAGAAACCATGGAGGAGAGAGGACAGTAGTGTGATATATTTCCAGTCAACAATCTTATATCCAGCAATGTTGTATTTCAAAAATGAGGAAAAGTTTAGAATATTCACAGATAAACAGAAACTGAGAGAATTTCTGACCAAGAGACCAGATTTTCAGGAAATTCTAAAGGGTATGCTAGAGCCTAAAAAGAAAAGAAAGGAGAGAGAGTCCTAGAAGAGAGTCTAGAAACGAAGATTATATCAATAAAAGTAACCAAAAGTGTCAAAAGAGTGGTAAAAATAAAATATGACAGATAAAATTTGAATAGTCAGGAATAAACTTAACCAATGGTGTAAAGCACTTGTATTCAGAAAACTGAAACTCAATGTTTAAAAAAAATAAAAAATAACTGGATTAAATAACTGGAAGAACATTCTATGCTCATGGTTTGGAAGACTATCATTAAGACGTCAATTCTACTCAAATTGGTATACAGATTCAATGCAATCCCAATAAAAAGTCCACCGTTTTTTTAAAAAGTAAAAACACAATTATCGAATTTATTCGGAAGGGTAAGGGGCCATGAATAGCCAGAAACATCTTAAAAAGGAAAAGCGAACTCTTCTCTCTAGAGTTTAAATTATATTACCTAGTGATAGTGGTAAAAACAGCATGGTACTGGCATAAAGACAGACACACAGACCGATGGAACCAAAGTGATGGTTCAGAAACAGACCCTCACATGTATAGTCAAATGATTTTTTAATAGCCTGTCAAACCCACATAGCTCAGGCAGAAGAGTCCATTCAACAAACAGTGCTGAAAGAACTGGATATCTGTAGCCAAAAGAAGGAAAGAGGACCCCTATCTCACACCTTATCCAAAAATTAACTCAAAATCGATCAAAAACCTAAAAATAAAAGCAATAATCATAAAGCTTCTAGAAGAAATTGTAGGAAAATAGCTTCAAGATCTGGTGGTAGGTGGTGGATTCTTAAAGGAGATAAGAGGAGGACTGAGGTTGGACTACTGATGTTTAATGTATGTAGAAGTTTTCATTAGCTTCACTGTAAAAGTGTAGAAATGCATAGAATGGATGGTAACACCTAGTGAGTAACAGCTAGTTTATAAATGGGGATGTGGCTGAATATGGTAATCTAGGTATGTAAATGCCAATTGACATAATGCTAGAGAATAATCTAGGAATTGAATAGCACAGTAAACCCAGAGGTGGATGAGAATTGTGGTTGATGGTACAGATGCAAGAGGGTCCTTTGTGAGCTACAGCAAATGTACATCACTATTGTAGGGTGGTGGGAATGCAGAGAAGCATGGGAAAGATACAACTGGAGTGACCTATGGACTGTGGTTGGCAGTAAAAATACAATATTCTTGCATCTATGTCAAAGATGTACTGTGTTGATAATGGAAAATGTGTGCCAAATGTACACTACGGACGTGGTAACAATCAGATGATACTATCTTATCTGTAACAAATGTTCCACTACAGTGTGGTGTGTTGATGGAGGGATGTTGTTGGGGATTCTGCACATGTGCATGATTGTTTTATAAGTTTACAACTTCTGTCATAAAAATCTATTTTAAAAACAAAAGGGTGGGTTGGGGGAAAAATACACCAAATATAAGGACTATAATTAGAAGTAAGATTTTGCCAACATTCTTTTATAATCTGTAACAAATATCTCATGGTAATGCAAGGTGTTGGTGGAGGGTTGATGTATGGGGCTCTTGTATGATGTTATGCATGTTTGCTTTTTAAGTTCACAACTTTTACTATACACTTATTATTTATGTGTTCATATATGTTTATATGTTCATATATAAAAGATAGAAAGATAATAATAATAATAGGGTGAGTTGGAAGAAAAACACTTTGGTTAGGAGTAATAGTTAGACAATGCTCTATAATCATTCATTAAAAATGTTTAACAATGCCAGGTATTGGTGGTAGAGTGAGGTATGAGAGTCCTGTATGATGTTATATATGTCTGTTTTGTAAGTGCACAACTATTACTATATACTTATTGTTTATGTATTATGTATATTTACGTATGAGTGATATACTTCAATAAATTAAAAAACAAAACAAAACAAGAGATTTCTGGTACTTTGCATCAGCACATGGTTGGCTGAGTGTATGTTATAGTAACTCTGGTTCTCAGTTTTACCCCTGATGGTTCTTTTTTGCTTTAGTATCATGCCTAGTCTATATCTGAAAAATCTGTGTCCCTCACAGTGCACAACCATAATGGTTCTGCAAAGTTGGTTGTCTTTTTTTTTAATTCTTGTTTTTATTTTTAAGACTGGCTTCCTAGCAGTTGCTCATGTATATGTGTAGCATAGTAGTTAACCAATTATTGGACAATGGTTGTGCTCAAATGCTTCAAAAGTCAGTAAAGATTCTTTCTCTACCAATCATTTCATATGTTAGCAGGGAAATGTATTCAAAGCTCAGGCCATTTTAAGTCTATCCCAACTTTTATATTCTGCAGTGTCCTTTTACATCTCCCCTGCATGTATGCACAGCCTGAGAGTTGGCCAGGAATTTGTAGCTAGCTTAGGACCTCCCTAGTCTGAGCAGCACATGTGACCAGGCTTAGCCAGTAATACAGTTGCTGTAACCATGACTACGACCTCAGGCTAATTGAGCCACTGACCCTACCTGCTCACCTGCTGCCCAGATCATCACTTCCACTGACAAAGCTTTGGGAATGGGCATCACCACCTCTCAAAATCAAGTAAGTTCCCTTACTGGTCCTCACAGCCCACCCACGCTAGCATAAACTCCACACTGAGGGGGATTGGGCAATAGGAACATCCCTAGGCAAGAACGCCATGACATCCACTCTTCTGTCCATATCTGAAGTTCAAAAGTTTGTTGAGCATAAATGCGTCTTATCATTATATACCTTTGGTTGATTTACAGAAAAAGGAAACGGTCATTTTTGTCAGTTCTGTCCAGTTTTATAGCTGTCCTTAGGGGAAAGGATTTGCTGATTTCATTCAGTTATGGCTGGAAATCCCAAATTCACATGTCTTTTAGATTTTTTAAAAAAATCTATATGCCCTTTTACATTGTTTTTTTCTCCTTACAATTTATCTGTTGAAAGACCCAAGTCATACAGCCTGTAGAGTTTCTCAGTCTAGATTCTGAGTGCATTCTTCATGGTTCAACATTTTCCTGTATTTTCTGCAAATCTGCAGCCAGACCCAAAGACTGAGTCAGTCTCAGGTTTGAACTTTTTGGCAAGAGTACAGGAGAAACAATGTCTGGATGTCTCTGTGATTTCAGAGACCACTGGTGCTTAACTGCCTATATTTATAAATTCACTGAAAGTTATTAAGTAGTGATTTATAATCCTACCATCTCTGTCATTTATTAACTGGAATATTTCTATAAAGAGAGGCACTTTCCCTCATCTACTAATTGGTTATTCACTAGTACAGTTCATACAGGACAGGCATGATAAATGCTTGATTCTTTCTGTTCACCTGTTTTCAAGATGACAAATTACTTCTGTATCATACTCCTCAGATGAATTCTTTTCTAATGCATATTTTGTTGTTAAGTCATAGATTTAAACATATTTTGGGTATTTTAATCTATTGCACTTATTATCATTACTCAAGCTCAAATTGTTCCATCTTTGACCAATGGCGGACTCTCCAGGTTGGCTCAAAAGGCCTTCTGACTTTACAATACTATGCTTTGATAGTTTCCTTGCAGTCACATATTACAATATGAGTTCTTTTAGTTCATCCCAGACCTGCAATCAACCATTTCAAACTCTGGGTTCTTTTGGTAGAAATGGCATTTCAAGACCACAGTCTGGGCACTAGGGATGCTCACTGATACTGGGATCAGTCGTTCTTTCTAGGTCTTTTCAGTGGACAGAGCTGGGAGACAGAAAAATAGAGAAACAAAGAGAAAGAGAGAAAACCCTGAGTTCATCATGGTATGTCCAACACTCAAATCTGAGACTACAGAACTTTTGGTTAACAGTTAACATTCTCTACTACATTTGTATCTCCTTTCTTCCATACTGAGAATCTGAATTTTCAAAGTTTCTAAGAATGACAGAATTAGAATATTCCATAATTACTCCTTTTTAAATCACGTTATTACAGACACTATAGTTTCAGAAAATCAACACTAATACTACTACCAATATGATTCCAAAAAACCATTAATCCATGTCATTTTGCATATTCTCCCCCCACCCATATGTGCACATAGGAATTACATTCTATACTCTTTCCCTCTTAGGCTTAATTTGGTCTTAGTTCTACAGGTAACTATATAATTAATGGCACACCAGGACTTCTGCTAAGGTATCTCTAGTCTTTTTGGTTGCCCGAAGTTCATTCTCTAGTAGATTCTACAAGAAAGGCTAAAGTGAACAATATTACCTGAGTCCTTACAGATTGATAAGTTTGTCTATGCTGTTTATACTTGAAAGTCATTTTTCTAGATACAAAATCTGTGGCTTATACTTTTTCCCTTGGGAATCCTAAATAAGATATTCCAGGGAAGTGGACTTGGCCCAATGGATAGGGCGTCTGCCTACCACATGGGAGGTCCATGGTTCAAACCCCGGGCATCCTTGACCCGTGTGGAGCTGGCCCATGCGCAGTGCTGATGCACACAAGGAGTGCCGGGCCACACAGGGGTGTCCCCTGAGTAGAGGAGCCCCATATGCAAGGAGTACGCCCCGTAAGGAGAGCTGCCCAGTGCAAAAAAAGAAAGTGCAGCCTGCCCAAGAATGGCACCGCACACACGGAGAGCTGACACAACAAGATGACGCAAAGAAAATTAGAAACACAGAATCCTGGTGCCGCTGACAAGAATAGAAGTGGTCACAGAAGAACACGCAGTGAATGGGCACAGAGAGGAGACAAATGGGGTGGGGGAAGAGGGAAGAGAAGTAAATAAAAAATAAATCTTTAAAAATTTTAAAAAAAGATATTCCATTTTCTTTTTTAGCATAAAGAATTGTCAAAAAGTCAGAAGATAATCTACTCTTCTTTCTTTTATAAATGGTGTGTTTTCTTTTCCTACAGGCCTAAATAATTCTTCTTTCTCTATATACTCAAATAATTTCTTCTTTAACCAGAATATATCTCAGCATTGTTTTTACATGTCCGTACTTTCAGGTATGTGGCATATTTTTTCAAATATAGTTTCAAATCTTTCATTTCAACAAAGTTGTCTTGAATTCGTTTTTGTAGTTTTTTGGTTTTTTGTTTTATTTCGTTTGAGAAGTTGTACATTTACAAAACAATTATGCATACCATGTAGGATTTCCATACAATGCACCACGACCAACACCTTACGTTGTTATGTCACGTGTTGCAATTAATGAAAGAACACCATCATATTATTGCTATCTAGTTCATAGTTTATTATATTTGCTATATTTTCCCACAAACCATCCTATTATTGACACAATGTATTAGTATTGTATATTTGTTATAGTTCATGAGAGTTCTCATATTTGTACTGTTAACCACAGTCCATTGTTCACTATGTTATACCTGTAACAAGCTACCCAAAGTGTACCCTCAGTGGCTCACAGTTTCATCACAGAGTTGTGCTATCATCAGTTCAGTCCATTTCAGGATATTTTCATTACTCCAAAAGAAAAAAATCCATACCCTCTTATATGAATTAGTTGTTAGCATTTTTTCCATTCCTTGCTTTGGTTTTCTTTTATTCTTTGGGAATGCTTATTAACCACATATTCAATCCTTTTTACCATCAATATTTTTCATTTTTTTCTCAAATCTTTTCTCATTTTTAATTTATATTTTAAAAAATCTTCCTCTTTTCACCTATTTCTCTTCAGAAGGTATTTCTTTTGTTTTATTTTTATGTTGTTTCTAGTTTACTCTTCCTCTGAAATGAATTTTTCTTTTATTTCTAATTCTTTCCTAAGTTTTATCACCTTATTTCTGAGATTTAAAAATTCCCATTGATGCTGGTCTTTCATGGTTTGTATCAGTGCCTTAGTATCTTTTGCCTTGATTTGAAATAGTAGGTTGCTGGTGTGCTTTACTGTCCATGGAAAGCGTTACTCAGCTCTTTATTTTCTTTTTTCTATTAAGAACTTTGTGTGGAACTTGACCTGGTTTGATACTTTTCTACTGCTCATTTTTATGTGAGCCTTGCTTTCTGGCATTTCCTGTCTCCATTCTCCTCTCCCACGTGGTATGGACCTTCTCTTTTCTTTGTCTCTGTGTCTCAGTTCTGCTAATTTTGTTTCTACTCTCAGTCACTTCTCAGTGTGGGGAAATGTCCTAGAAGAGAAACTCAGTAGGCGAAGCATCTTGTTGCTTCCATATTTGTGAAATCTTTAGAAAGGCAAATGGTAATACAATCATTGTAATTATTCTGTTGGATCATCATTTTTCTATTCCAAGTGACACTCAGCTTTTACATGACCACTATAAAGACTATCACCCTTTTAACAACTGACTACCTTTTCTGAACAAATGCTTTTCTATACCTACTGAAAGCTGTGTTCTGGATGCCATGCTTTCTTGCCTATGCAGTCTTAATCCTCGAAATTCTCCCTTCTCTCCTGAATCAAGTTTCCCATCACTCCTCTACAGAAAGGAGGGAGTACTTCCCATCTTAAACACACCTCCACGAAGCTTATATGCTTTTCCAGCTTTGTCTCACCTTACAGTTAGACTCTTTCCTCTCTTCTAAGCCTCCAATCAAGCTTTTGTCCTTACTGCTCTATGATGGTGTGAAAGCTGTGTGGACCCCAGAAAAGTATGTTCTTAAAGTTAATCCATCCGTGGGGTGTAGACCCATCCTAAGAAGAATCTTTTGACAAATAGGATATTTTCTTAATTATTACTGACTCTTAAATCTCTTTCATTCTTTTCTAATCTGCCCTGTTTTACTTTTATGCTGTGGCAAGGAGGCTCTTAACTTAGGATGTGACCCACCTCATTCAGGGTGGGTCTTAATCGTCTTGCTGGAGTCCCACATAAATAGAGAACTAAAAAGCCACAGACACAGGAAAAAAGCCTCAGAGACAGAAGGAAAGTTCCTAGAGGCTGGAGGCTAGAATCAGCAGAAAACAGAGAAAGAGCCCCGCCCTCTACCCCCACCCCTCACCCCCCACCTCCCGGGCCACAGAAGCTAGGTCCAGGGCTCAGCTAGAAGCGGAAGAGATGAGCCATAGGCCTGATCGCCCACAGCTGAGCTCCGGGAAAAAGTAAGCTTGTGGGGAAGGCAGAGCCACTACTGTGCCTTACAGCGTGGCAGGAGTCCAGGAGCACGAGCAGCCTACCTTCAGTGAGACAGCATCTCTGGTGATGCCTTGATTTGGACATTTTCACAGCCTCAGAACTGTAAGCTTTTAACCTAATAAATTCCCATTATAAAAGCCAACCATTTCTGGTATACAGCATTGGCAGCCTTTAGAAACTAAAACTCCCACTGAAACTGTTTGGCAATGTCACTGACAAGCTCACCTTGTCAAACCCAATTATCATTTTTCAGCCCTATTCTTACTCCATCCCTTAGAAGCAACTACAATAGTAGAGCACTCCTTCCTTTTTAAAGCATTTTTTTTTGGTTTCTAGGGCACCAACCTCTTCTCACTTAATAAGCCACTCATTTTACTCATTCTCTATTCCTGGCTGCTTCTCTTTTACCAGATCTTTAAATGTCACAGCAAACTAAGGCTTGGTCCTAGGTCTACTGCTCTTCTTTGGCTATACTTTCTCCCTAAGATATCTTATCTGGACCCTGGGCTTTAAACGGCATCCATATTCAAACTCCCAAATTTTTATCTCCCATAGCTGAGCAATCCCTCCTAAGAGCTCCAGACGTACATATTCATCTATATCTCACCTTGGAAATCTGCTAAACACCTCAAATGTAACATGACCAAAACTTTTGATTTTCCCCTCCAAAACTGTTTCTCCTCCAGTTATTCCCATTTTAGTAAATGGTCATACCATCTACCTAGTAATTCAGATGAAAAACTTTAATTCTCTTTTCTTTGTCTCTTATTTCTAATCCATCAGCAACTTCTTTTTTTTTTAAAGATTTTATTTATTTATTTCTCTCCCCATCTCCCCCCTCTCCCCCCGCCCAGTTGTCTGTTCTCTGTGTCTATTTGCTGCATGTTCTTCTTTGTCCACTTCTGTTGTCAGTGGCATGGGAATCTGTGTTTCTTTTTTGTTGTTGTTGTTGTGTCATCTTGCTGTGTCCGCTCTCCGTGTGTGTGGCACCATTCCTGGGCAGGCTGCACTTTCTTTCGTGCTGGGCGGCTCTCCTTATGGGGCGCACTCCTTGCACGTGGGGCTGCCCCACGCAGGGGACACCCCTGCATGACAGGGCACTCCTTAGGCGCATCAGCACTGCACGTGGGCCAGCAGCACACGGGTCAAGGAGGCCCAGGGTTTGAACCGCAGACCTCCCATGTGGTAGAGGGATGCCCTAACCACTGGACCAAGTCCACTTCCCAAGCAACTTCTTTTTAATCTTCCTCCAAAATACTGAATATAATGAAATCCAATTCTGTCCTCCACACTGATTACCACCACCTACACGTAAGTCACCATTACTTCTTGCCCATGGCAAAAACCTCCAAACTAATCTCCCTGACTCCACTCTTGTCCTGCAAGTCAATCTCCAGGCAACACATTACTTTTTAAAGTGGTCTATCAACCATGTCACTCCCCAAATTAAAAGTTCTCTGTGGCATTCAAAAAAGAAATCTAAACTCCTCAGCATGTTTTTTTCAGGCCCTAAAGCATCCGGCTCCTGCCTTACCCCTCTGACCTTATGGCCTACCAGTGCTTCAGTAACAATGCTCTAATTTTGTTCCTCAATATGCCAAGCTGGTTTTGCCTTAGGATCTTTGCAATTACTCTTCCTTTTGGCAGGAAGGCTCCCTTCTAGGTCTTCACACAGATCAATTTTTCTCATTGTTTTACTGAATTGACTACAATTACTCCTAACTGGAATTATTTATTTATAACTACACTTTCCCCAGCTTGAAAATAAACTTCATGGCAGCAGGAGCCATGACTGTTCCCTGGCAAACAGAAAACATAGTGGTGGTTGAAAACATACCTGAATGTATACAATAAACAACCCAGTAAAACCAGAGACTCAAGCAAAACAGAAATGAAACAAAAGAAAAATAACCTCCACCTGAAATAACTGGGTGCGGAGTAAAAGAAGAATTGTACTGTATGCAAACACATTGAGGGAAGAGGGAAGACAGTACCAGGCATACTCAGAGAATTTGGGTGCCCTTAGGCGATCATATGTCACTACAACCTATTTTCCTCTTCTTTAATACAGAGGAATTGAACAAAATGATTGCTCACCCCCAGCCAGTCTCAATTCTACACTTATGTTAACGTTTGCTTTAACACAATGCAGACTGAAAGAGTGACGCTCCATGTCACTCATATAATGAAGGTAGGGAGAGAAAAAAAAGGCAATAAGGAAACCTGGAGTCATTAGGAAAACCATAGATTTGGACAGGCTCTACCCTATAGTCAAAAATATGGTCTTAAACAAATTGTTAAGCTTCTTGGGATCTCAGTTCTCTCATTTATAAAACAAGGCTAATAATTTCTGTCTACTTTTAGGTTATTGTGGTAATCAAAATACTACATGTAAAGGTACACTGTGAAAAGCATGGTCAGATTATGGTTAATATTAATTAGGAAACAATAATAAAAGTAATAAATTATTTTGTTCTAAACTAGCCAAAAGAACTGTAAGAAAAAATTACCCTGGGTTGAGCTGAGAGATCGAACTAGAAATATTAGCAAAGGCCAGATCTTCAAATAAACTTAGGCAAACTTGATTAGAACCATGTACTTGCAAATCTCTTACATCCCAATATTTCTTTAAAAAATATATATATTTATTTATTCCTTCCTTTCCCCTCCCCCTCCCCCACCCTGCTGTTTTTGCTGTCTGTATCCACTTGCTGTGTGATCTTCTGTATTTATTTCTCTTTTTGTCTTCTCTTCTCGTCTTTCTCCTCTAGGATTCACTGGGATTCAATTCTGGGGATCCCTGATGTGTAGGAAGGTTCCCTATCAACTGTGCCACCTCAGTTCCTATTCTCTGCTGTGCTTCATCTTGATTCTCCCCTTTATCTCTCTTTTTTGTTGTTGCTGTTGTGTCATTATCCTGCTGTGTGACTCACTTGGGCAGGCACTGACTCACCACACAGGCACTCACATGGGCACCCAGCTCACCACACAGGCACTTGGGTCACTATGCAGGCACTCATGCGGCACTTGACTTATCACGCAAGCACTGGCTCACCATGCGGGCACTCACGCGGGTGCTCAGCTTATCATGTGGGCTGTCAGCTCGAGCAGGGGCACTCATGTGGGCACTCGGCTCATCACGTGGGCAGTCAGCTTACCGCACAGGCACCCACAAGGGCACTCGGCTCACCACACAGGCACACTTTCTCTTATTCTTTTTTCACCAGGAGGCCCCAGGGATCAAACCTGGGTCCTCCCATATGGTAGGGAGAGGCCTAATCATTTGAGCCACATCCACTTCCCCCAATATTTCTTGATGATTTAACCTCTTTTTTTATGTGATTTGATTTTTACTTTTTCCCCTCCACTTCCCACCCCCCATCTGTGTCCATTCGCTGTGATCTTCTGTACCTATTTCTCTTTTTGTCTTCTCTTCTCGTTTACTCTAGGATTCACTGGAATTCAATCATGAGGACCTCTGATGTGGAGAGAAGTTCCCTGTCACCTGCGCCACCTCAGTTCCTGGTCTCTGCTGTGCTTCACCTGACTCTCCTCTTTGTCTCTCTATTGTTGTGTCATCATCTTGCTGCATGACTCACTTGTGCAGGTACTGGCTCACTGTGCAGGCACTTGGTTCACTGCACAAGCACTCAGCTCGCCACATGGACATTGGCTCGCCACATGGGCACTTGTGCAGGCACTCAGCTCACCATGCGGGCACTCTGCTCACCACAAGGGCACTCACATGGGCACTTGGCTCACTGTGTGGACCCCTGTCTCACTGTATGGGCACTGGCTCACCACGTAGGCATGCTTTCTCTCTCTTTTTTTTTTTTTACCAGGAGGCCCTAGGGATCAAACTCGGATCTTCCCATATAGGAGGCAGAAGCCCTATCACTTGAGCCACATCCACTTCCCAGTTTATCCTCTCAAAAAATAGCTTACTGAGAATGTTGATGAGATGAAAACAAGGTGAACAAAGGCAGGAGAGGAGCCTAAGGGAAGGGCTATGGATTGATTAGCAGAGTGCCAGGATCAGAAATCCCAGATCACCTGGTGCAGATGGAAGTTTACTTAAGTGACTGTGAAACCCTCTGGGCAGAGAGGCCACAGCTTCCTGAAAATAAAATAAATGATCGGTATTTTCAGAGGATAAATATCTATAGCAGAATGGAATAGGAGAAAACAAATTAAATGTTAAAGGAAGAATTACTGACCCCCATGTTTAAGAGTAAAAGAGGAAATGGATGACTCTGGCCATTTGACCCTGCCTCTATTCTGGAGGAATGCCACCTTGGAAAGAGGTCAAAAGAAAGCCAAAACACCCCTTCACCATTTTCAACACATGGGTCCTAACTAAATGCTGGCTAAAGGAACTGTATTAGTCAGCCAAAGGGGTGCTGATGCAAAGTACCAAAAATCTGTTGGCATTTATAAAGGGTATTTATTTGGGGTAGAAGGTTACAGTTACCAGGCCATAAAACATAAGTCACTTCCCTCACTGAAGTGTGTTGCCACATGTTGGAGCAAGATGGCTGCGGACAACTCCAAGAGTTCAGGCTTTCTCTTCCTCTTAAGTCTCCGTGGTCCTACCTTCTTCCAATATCAGTTGTAGGCTGGGACAAGTCTCACCTCTCTCCTAGGGCTCAGCTGCTCTGTTCTTCACACAAAGTCAACTATAGACTATCAGGCTAATGGCGCATCTTTCTTCCTGGGGCCTCTGCCATGTCTAATGGAGCCTTCTTTCTTCCCTCACATATCCCCTTCTCTGTGTGCTTACTTCCCAGGCTCCAGCTTTAAAATGCTAACCTCCTCCTGTGTCGTGCAGTTTTTCTGTGAGTCCCCACCTGCCAAGGGGGTGGGGACTCGACGTCCCACTGGCACGGCCCAATCAAAACCCAAATCACAACTCAATCAAGTAAAAGTGAAACCTCTGAATCCAATCCAATCTAATAAGCCCAGAGGAACAGACCAGTTCACAAACATAATCCAATATCTATTTCTGGAATTCATAAACAATAACAGCTACCGTACCTTCACAGATTCAAAGCAACTTCCACTAAATAAGCTAGTTAAAATTAAAGGCTAGTGTGGTGGTTACTTTCATGTGTCAACCTGGCTAGAATATGGTGTCCAGGTTGGTCAAACACTGGCCCAGATGTTGCTGTGAAGGTATTCTGCAAATATAATTAACAACTGCAATCAGTTAACTTTAAGTTCATCCTCGATAATGTGGTTGAGCCTCATCCAATGAGTTGAAAGCCTTAAGAGCAAATACTGAGGTTTTCCAGCAAAGAAGAAATTCTGCCATAAAATACAGCCTGTCCATTTTCCCTATAGATTTTGGACTTGCCAACCTTTGAAATCATATGAGCCAATTCCTTAAAAACCAATTTCTGTCTGTCAATGGGTTTTGTTTCTCTGGAGAACCCTGATACAGCTGGGTTTTGTGAACACACAATGGACAAGGGCTCTGGTCACCTGAAGTTTACTGTATTAAGTTCTGTCTCCCTCTCCTTTGCGTACATGTGACATTTTGGGTATTTTCTTCTCTCTTGGATTACTGTTCTACTTGCCTAACAAATATTTCCAAAACCTGTTTAACTTCCCCATACAAAAATGAGCCTTGTGGCTAACCCTCAAAGAAAAGGCAATGTATAATTTGTTTCTATTTAATAGTAATACTAATAAATAAAACTAGAGGATTTATTTATCTCAGCTTATCACCAGCTATATCAGAGACAACCTGAATTACTGTTGACTACCTACCTCAATCCCCTTCTCCCCCCTAAATTCTACTTCACTCTATCACCTGTCATCAGATACATCAGGATGAAGACAGGGAGAGAAATTCTAGCTACAATTTTTTTTTCTTTTGGCTTATACTGTTTAAAAACCTTCCCATGAATCAGATGTTAGATCTCATTACTGTAACTTTCAAATCAACCTAAATAATTAAAGTCTAAGGTTAGAAAAGAGAGGAAATCAGAACTGTTGGTGATTTTAGACAACTAGTTACTGATTAATTTATAAAAGTGGCTAAAAGACATTTTTATAGAATTATGCTTTTTATTTTGATGATGTCCTTTTTTTGTTCCATTTTTACCTCAAAAGGACTTAATATGTCCATTTGCAGCAATTCTGTGAATCATAAATACATTTCTTAATACCACAGGCCAAAAGAGGTATTATACGCACAAGGAAAAATAAAGATGTTATGGAAACAGAAAACCAAGGAATTTGCTGTAATGTGAATGGTCAAGAGTCCAACAAGAATAAGAAAAACACAGAACAAACTAGTTTGTTCCTTTTACTCTAGCAATTTGTACCTTTGATTTCATTTTGATCACTTTTGGTTAAGAATATGGATATACTCCCTTTCTTCCAGGACTATACTCCCACAAACAGCCATCATTTTTCAGACTAAATTATTGCCTAGATTTTCACAGTGCTATAAGCTAACAGAAAAAAAGCAAGTATCTATTTTTAAAATACATAAGGAAATACAGAAACAAATTCATTTTCAGACTTACCAAACGCTGGGGCACTAGAAATAGCAACTGGCTGCTGTTTCATGACAGGGGGAAGAGCGGAGGGGAGCTGATATCCTTGCAGCTTCAATTTAATAAGTTTCATAGCAATGGAAAACTCCATTTGATCCATTCTTCCATCATTATTCATGTCAGCTAGTGCCCTGCAAACCAACAGCATGGACTCAAAACAACTGCCGACAACAAAATAACTCTTCCCAAACCACCACTCCCACCAACACAAAAGCTTAGTAGTCAGCTCCCTTATCCCTGGAGAGAACGAAACCAAACCAAGCCAAATTTGTTTACCAAGATATGGGAGTAAAACTATCCTAGAAACACTGGCAACTTTTGATAAATATAAAATATCTTTTACTATGTTACTCTTTTCTGATATGATGTATAACATAATTTTTAGTCCAAGAGTGGAATTTATACTTTGGACAGCTGAAGTACCTAGATAAAAGGTTTCTTTTTAGAATAAAGAAGTCCTAAAATTATACAGTAGTGATGACTGCACAATTCTGTGAATGTACTAGAAACCAATGAACTTTAACAGGGTGACCTTTATAATGTTAATTATGTTGTAATAAAGTGTAGAGAATATTTCTAGAGAAACTTGGTTACAAACTTCACCATGGAGACATACTCTACTATACCACACCATGTCATACCTTGCCACACAGTACTTATAAAACTCTAAAAATTAACTTTTCTTTAGAATACTGCCCTGTATCACTTAACTACATTACAACTGAATTTACAAAGTGTTTGCTACTTGAAAATGTACTCAAACATAAATGATTCAAGTGCAAATTGTAAACAATTATATATTTTTACTGTACAGGAGTTTTAAGTATTTAGATATAAAATACAAATATTTATAAATAAAAAACTTTTATCACATAGTGTATGGTTTTTAGTCCTTGATTTTCTAGGATAGGATTGTTTCTTTTATTACATTTTAATCTGTAAAAACCAACTATGTGTATGTGTGTGCTAGGATGTTATCCCAGGGTTCAACTTTATCCTTCATTTCTTCCAGATGGATCCTTAGCTTTTCTACCATTATTCATTAACTAATCCATCTTCTTCTCATTCAGCTGAAATATATTTTTATTATTTATTATAGGTTAATATGAAGTAGAACCTCTTTCTGTATTAACTATTCTGATTGAACATTTCCTAGGCCTATATAACTGTACTTGCTCCTGGTTATATGGTATGAGCTGATATTTGGCACGGCCTTTTTTTTTTTTTTTTTTTTAACTTTTTACAAATATTTGTTTTCCCTACTGGGATCTAAGCTGAAACAGCATTAAATTTATATACTATGTTTTTAAGAATTGACATATTTGTCATAATGTCTGTCCACCTAAGACAACAGTATGTCTTTCCACTTGTTATTTCTACTTATATTTCCTTGAATAAGATGACTTCATTTTCTCTGTATAAGGACAATACTTTTCCCTGTTAAATGTATTCTTAGGAATTTTATGATTTTTGTTAATATTTTAAATGGAATTTTTTTCCCTGTTTCCACTTGTAGGTGCTTATTTCAAGCAGAGGACAAGTTACCAAATTTCTGTTATTCCTACTAATTTTTTAAAGGATTAACTCTAATTTGATTAAGTACACAATCACATAAAAAGTTAAAAAAGTGAGTTTTCCCCCTTTTAACATTTATGCCAATCATTTCTTTTACTAGTCTTATTACCTCTAAGATATCATCAAATACATGAGCATCCCTGCTTAGTTCTGAGTTTGAATAAACTAACTTTAGTGGCTCACTTTAGAGCAATACATGGTAGTGATTTTTGTTAAGTAGTCTACTTACTAGAAATGTCTACTATAGTTTTTTGTCAAATGCCTAATTAATAGCTGATGATCTGATCACATCTTTTTTAACTTTCATCTGCTAATGTACAGACATATGTTAACAGCATCTCTCGATTCTGAACCAATTCATATGTCTGGCATAAACTCAAGTTAGTCATAGTAAATTATTTTTTCAGACATAGATAGATGAATTATAATTGTTAAGATGTTGTTTTACATTTTTGCATCTATATTCCTAACTAAAACTTGTCTCTGGTTGCTTTATACATATATATTTTGGGGGGGGGGGTGAGGGGGAGGACTATCTTACAGGCTTTTTTAACAAGAAGTTAGAAAAATGAAATGAACTTTTCTTCCTTTTTTTTAACAAATATTGTACTACTTAATATGGGTTTTTAGAAAGAAAAAAAGGCTCTCAAGATTCCCATCAATCAACATGAACATACACACTAAAAAACAAACAAGAGATGCAGATGTGGCTCAAGCAATTGGGCTCCTGTCTGCCATATGGGAGATCCAGGGTTCAATTCCCAGGGCCTCCTGGTGAGGGGAAGCTGGCCCACACAGCGAGCTGGCCCTTGCAGAGAGCTGGCCCTCATGGCGAGCTGGCCCTCACGGAGTGTTGGCCCATACAGGAGTGCCAGCCCATGTAGGAGTGCTGGCCCATGCAGGAGTGCTGGCCCACGCAGGAGTGCAGGCCCACATGGAGAGCTGGCACAGCAAGATGACACACAGGGGGCAAGGCGGGGGTGGGCGGCACTCAGAGGAGAGACAATGAGGGACACAGCAGACCAGGGAGCTGAGGCCGCGCAAGAGACTGAATGCCTCTCTCCCATCCTGGAAGGTCCCAGGATCGGTTCCCAGTGCTGCCTGAGGAGAGGACAGGCAGACACAGAAGAATACACCACCAGTGGACAGAGAGAGCAGACAGTGAGTTCAGAAAGACAGGGAGGGGTGGAGGAGATGAATGAATAGATCTTAAAAAAAAAAAAGCCCAAGCATGCCTGTTCCCCAGACCACTCTCCTCTAAATGTATTTTCTAGTGAGGTCAGAAATGTGGAAGTCAGTGGAGTAGGGGAGAAAAGACTTCTTAGCATTGGACTGGTTAATTAGGATAGTTTAGTGTTTCTAAAAATTTTGTTACTCACATGCCTCAATGAGAGAAAAAAGGAACCAAGTTCTAGGTACATAACCTTAAGTCTTTTATTTATTTCTCTCCCCCCGCCGCCCCAGTTGTCTGTTCTCTGTGTCCATTTGCTGCATGTTCTTATTTTTGTCCACTTCTGTTGTTGTCAGTGGCACGGGAATCTATGTTTCTTTTTGTTGCGTCATCTTGCTGTGTCAGCTCTCCGTGTGTGTGATGCCATCCCTGGGCAGGCTGCACTTTCTTTCGCGCTGGGTGGCTCTCCTTACGGGGCATACTCCTTGCGCGTGGGGCTCCCCTACACGGGGGACACCCCTGCATGGCAGGGCACTCCTTGAGCGCATCAGCACTGCATGTGGGCCAGCTGCACATGGGTCAAGAAGACCTGGGGTTTGAACCGCGGACCTCCCATGTGGAAGACGGATGCCCTATCCACTGGGCCAAGTCTGCTTCCCCCAGTCTTTTTTAAAAAAGTCTCAACTAATGAAACATAACTGGTAGTAGCTACCTGAAAGTCTTTGGGAAATATAGCTGTTACTCCTACCAAGCTCAGCTCTTGCCTCTACCTTTTTCCTCCCAACCCCAATACACAGGAACTATTTCCCGTGGCTGCTTTGCAAAAAAACTATTTCAACTCTGTCATCCATTTAATCTCCCATTTATAGCTATTTCTCCAGTTTACTTGTTACTAATCATCCACGCCTCCCCAAAAAAAGTCTGAGAATACTGAAATAAAATTCAAACCTTTCAAAGTAAAAACACATATGCTATAAATCAGAATAAGATGAATAATTGCTGTTTATGACTCTAGAAAACAAATTGATCTTAAATATGATGTTTAGCATGATATTAAAATCTGTATATAACCACAGGTAGGGTCAAAATGAGAACGGGACCAAAGGTACGCTGGATATTACAGGTAAGCTTTTTTGTTTTATTTGTGCAAACAAACCACCAATCATTCTTATACACTGTCAAAGGAGAAAAGTAGTGCAACTCCAAATGCAGGAATATCTGGCAACATCGACCAGAACTAAATATGCATTTGCCCTTTAGCCCAGTAATTCCAGTCGTAGTAATTGATACTGAAGAGATAACTCCAACAATACAGAAATACATATGCGTAAGTTCATTCATTGCTGCATTATTTGTCACAGCAAAATATAACCTAAATACCCCTGTACAGGAGAACAGCTGGATAAACTATGGTATATCTCCCACAATCAGTACTATGCAACTGTAAAAAAAATAAAAGACAGAGATCTCTATGGGCTTATATGAGTGATTTCCAGGATATGTTAGGTAAAAAAAAAGCAAAGAGTAGAGTAGTTATAGGGGGTCACCTTTAATACAAGAAGGAAGAGGAAATAATTTAAATATAAATATACAAGGATATATACATATGTATTTATATATTAGATAGCTGCTTTTTTCCCCCATAAAAATAAACACAGGAAGAATAACAACTAATAAAAGACTGGGAATAGGGATGAAGGATAGAAGGACAGACTGTTTTTTGAGTATACTTTTATGTAGAGTTTTGGCTTTTGGAAACTTGTTAAAACATTATGTATTCAAAAAACTAAAATCCACAAAGATGGGGAACAGGGCAAATTCCTAAACTGAATTAAAACAAAACCAAATTAACTAATAGCATTTTAAGTTCATATTCACACAGGATGGGAGAGAGTGGGGGACCTAATCCAATAACTTCTGAACACAGTATTTCATATCGCCTCAGCCAAAAAATTGACAAAAATCTACAAGGTAACCTTGAACTCTACTTAACAGGTGTACTGTTTGCAGTGGCTATGAGTGTAGCAATTCTGCAGCTATTTTGCATAAGCCAAGAGACCAGCCTCCTCCTGCCTCCATCTCATTGGACTGAAACCCGCAGATGGCTCCAAAGGCCCACCTTGCCCACACGACTTATCCCTGGCTGCTCATCACCCACTTACTGCTGGCACCAAATCCAAGCCATTGGTGCAGATTAAACCAGCCTACATAGCCATTCACTTGCACAACAAATTTTATTTGGAGGAGGAGGCACATACTAAGGTCTAGGCACTATCTAGGAAAGGGTAGAACTATGCCCCTACAGAGGGCATTTTCTAATAGCAAGCAGACACAAAACAAAACAAAACAAAACACAAATAAAGTGAATTATTTCACGTGGTGATAAATGGTCTGGGAACGGGAAAGAGAAGGTGAAGGGTAAGTGCCGGTGGGCAGAGGGAAATACTTTAGCAGGGCTGGTGAGGAAAGAATGGCCTCTCTGAGGAGCTGACAGGAGGAGAAAGCTGAAGGGTGACAAGCCAGCTGTGTGAAGACCATGGAGGACTGTACTATGAGAAGAGGAAACACCAAGGGCAGTAACCCTGAGGCAGAAAGAAACTTGGCACATTCAAATAAAAGAGAGGTCAGTGGAGCTGAGTGCAGAAACTGAGGAAGAGTGAGCCCATATCAGACTGGAATTTGTAACCTTGGTAATGACTTTGGATTTTATGCTCAACTGAAGATTTTAAACTGATTTACTTTTTTTACAAGATTATTCTAGGTGCTGTGTGAAGAATGGAATCTAAGGGGACAAATGTGGAAAAGGACCCAGTCAGACTCCAGTAAGTAGTGCAGGTGAGATGACAGATTAAGATGGCAGCAGTGGAGACAGAAAGAAGTGGCCAGACAGGATAAATTCTGTAAATGGAGTCAAAAGTACATGCTGATAAAATGGATGTGTAGAGTAAGGAAAAGAAGAGACCCAGCCTGACCACCAGGTGGTCTGAGCGTCGATGGTCAGTTATATGAGTCGAAATGGTGAGGACTCTGGGATGAAGCACAGGGCAGGGGGCTTGAGATCCAGGTTTAGATATGTTCAGTTTGACATTCTTGTACACATTCCAGGGAAAAGTGAAAGGCAGGTGGATATCCAAGTAGAGATCAGGGAAAAGGAGAAGATGCCATGAAGTTATGAATAATAAGCATTTGGATAAAACTTCTAAAAGTCAGGTACCTAGTTTTCATCAAGCAAGATGAACAGGTAGAATTTTTTTTTAAATCATCTAATATTTGAAGAAAAATTTACCATTTGAAGAAAAATGGGAATAGCCTAAGCCATTAGGACAAAAGGACCACAATGAAAGAGTTAAAGCAGAAAATGGAAGACAAGACATTAAGAAATTAAAGGTTAATATACAGATAAAATAAAGGCAGGTTTACTAAAACAGAACAAAACAAACATGAGTGAATGAAAAGATTAAAGAAAGAAAAAAAAAGGGAAAACGGACTTTGGCCCAGTGGTTAGGGCGTCCGTCTACCACATGGGAGGTCCGCGGTTCAAGCCCCGGGCCTCCTTGACCCATGTGGAGCTGGCCCGTGCGCAGTGCTGATGCGCGCAAGGAGTGCCCTGCTACACAGGGGTGTCCCCTGCGTAGGGGAGCCCCCCGCGCAAGGAGTGCACCCATAAGGAGAGCCGCCCAGCGCGCCCAGCGCGAAGGAGGGAGCAGCCTGCCAAGGAATGGCGCCGCCCACACTTCCCGTGCCGCTGACGACAACAGAAGCGGACAAAGAAACAAGACACAGCAAAAAGACACAGAAAACAGACAACCGGGGGAGGGGAGGGGAAGTAAATAAATTAAAAAAAAAAAAAAGAAAGAAAAAAAAGAAACTGGATGGCTGGGGCCCAAGGGTGTTAGAGAGAATTTTAGTTACCCTTTTGAAATGTTCAAAATGTTGAAATATATTCTATCAATACTAATAGTACTTTATAAGCGTAAAATTAAAGAAATTATTCATCACTGCAAAAAAACTTTAAAAAAAAACAACAAAGTAGTAAACTCAGAACTATTAAGTCTGTGGAAACAAAAACATATATGATTAGTCAAATAAAAACCCATTAGAGGCAAGGACAAGGAGGAGGTCGAACACTGAAAGCTACCAGTAACTTCAAGGACCAACCTGAAGAATTATCCTGGGGGGTGGGGGGGTGTCAAGGCAGGGTGTATGTGTGTGGACAGTCTTTGAATTAATAGGGTTTATTACATACTGAGCAGAATTCCCACATTGTTTTAGAAAACTTTCTGAACTTCGAATGTAAGCAAGTCTTACACAATTTAGGACAGTTTACCATACAGAAAAGAATAGCAGGAAACAACGAGCAGTTTGACGGTGGAGAAAATTATTTTGATGCTAAAATTCTATACTTAGCAAACTATTTTTCATGCATGAGGACAAAAGAAAAGATATTTTCAGTCAAGCAAGTAAAAATCTAGAAAGTTGACCACACAGGTGTATTTTCTTGAAATTTTTCCTTAAGGAAGTCCAACCTAATAAAATATGAGAATGTAGAAATTAAGAAAGCATAAAGCATAATATACATACTGGATACTGGAATTACCCAAGACTCATGGAAGGTGCATCTCCTCATTCTCCTGAATGCCCCAGAGTCTCCATTTCCACCCACACCCAAAGATCTGTAGTCCGACCCCTATTCTGACTCACAAACTCTGCTCTCAGTCTCCATAGTGCTCCTCTCTTTGGTCACTTTCTCACTGGCCCTCTTCTAATGACAGTACTGGCAGCTCAACCACCATCCACTTACTGGATGCTGTAGCTGCTTTTCATCTCTGTCCCATTTCTCTCCCCTTTTCCACCCTTCCACTATTTGGCTTTCTGGCAACAAACACTATCTTTCAAGGAAAGTTCCTGCTAGGCAAAGCACAGCTTTTCAATTTTTTTCAGCCTACAAATGAGAGCCCACTTGGTGCCATCCTTATATCCTTAGTTCTCCTAGGATGTGTTTATCTTTGCTGGATGCTCAAGGACTGGTTTGTCATTATAGACACTTTTGCAGAGTGGATGGAGAATAGCAAAAGGAATGAATACCTTTTACATCTACAGATACTCTGAAAAACTAAATGGTTTTATGGCTCTTTTCATAGAAGTATTTATCAATATTTCCTCTATCACTTTACCTTTAAAATCTTCAGTGGCAGTTCATATTCAAAACATATCTAACATGTTACTTCAAAGGAAATAAACTTCTGAGCTTGAATAAATCTTCATTTTAAAAAACTGACCATTAAAATGATCTAACATGGAGTATGGGAACCTCTTATATTTTTTAATGTAACATTTTGTGTAATCTATACATCTTTAAAAAAAGGAGAGACTAAATAAATAAATAAATTCACAAAATACCCTCACAGTAACAATCAGTGCTTGCTTGACTAAATAGTTGGGAACCATAACCTAGCCAAGTTGACACATGAACTTAACCATCACAGTACTTTTTATGAAAATTCTAAGCTTTGTTTGTCACTACAACCAGGAACAAGTTAAGCAGGAGATAGTAAAAATAAATTAATGTCTAAACTTAAAAATAAAACAACAACAGTATATTAAAATCACATTCTAGCTACCACCGGGGTCATGCTCAAGTGTTTTTCTAAATGTAAATGCCTCTGTTATAATTATGCAATAAAGGTAGCAAAACAAAAAGAAACAAAAGGGAAACGGACTTTGGCCCAGTGGTTAGGGCGCCCGTCTACCATATGGGAGGTCCGCGGTTCAAACCCCGGGCCTCCTTGACCCATGTGGAGCTGGCCATGCGCAGTGCTGATGCGCGCAGGGAGTGCCATGCCACGCAGGGGTGTCCCCCGCGTGGGGGAGCCCCACGCGCAAGGAGTACACCCGTGAGGAAAGCCGCCCAGCGTGAAAGAAAGTGCAGCCTGCCCAGGAATGGCGCCGCCCACACTTCCCGTGCCACTGACGACAACAGAAGCGGACAAAGAAACAAGACGCAGCAAATAGACACCAAGAACAGACAACCAGGGGAGGGGGGGGGGGAATTAAATAAATAAATGAATCTTAAAAAAAAAAAGAAACAAAAATACACATTATTTAAAAGGCACCATGTAGGAGAGTAGATATGGCTCAAGTGGTTGAGCATCTGCTTCCCACATGGGAAGTCCCAGATCAGTTTCCAGTGCCTCTTAAAAACAAAAAAGCAAACAACAAGCAAAATAAATGAAAAAACCAACTCAGGAGCCAATGTGGCTCTGTGGTTGAGCACTGGCTTCCCACATACAAGGTCCTGGGTTCTATCCCTGGCCCCGGTGCTTCAAAAAATAAAAGGCACCAAGTAATATTTTATCAGGATGCTCTTTCAATATCTAACCGTTCCCCACACACACAAGTTTATTTTTATTTCTTAAACCCCACCCCACCCCTTGTTATTTTGCGCTTCCTGTCTGCTCTCTATGTCTGTTTGTTGAGTGCTCATCTACTTTTTAGGAGGCACTAGGAACTGATCTCAGCTCAGAACCGAATTCATGTAGGAGGGAGGCACCCAATGGCCTGGGCTACCTCCTTTCCCACTTGCTGTGTCTCTCGCTGTGTTTCCTCACTGTGTCTCTTCACTGTGTTATCCTGCAGTGCCAGCCCTAACCCTATTCTTAACTAGCATTTCTACAGCATCTTAATGTTTGTAATAATGACCCCAAAGACTGTAAAGTTCTCAGAAGTTTTCTTAGAAACCATAAAAAGTATATCACACAATAATTATTTCAAATGATTTTAAAGGCTCACCTTATGTATATAACAGATTTATAAAGTAATGATACAATAAGGACTTAGTTTTCTTGAATACTTAATATATGCCAGGGACTGTTCTAATAGCTTTGTGTGTTTTAACCGATGAATATGGACTTTTTTGGGTGGTCATTTCCAAGTACTTTTCAAAAACCCAAAGACTTAGACTTTTTGGTAATTAAGTTTGGCAAACTGATCCTGTCGGGGATAGAAAGCCCTTCTGACATAAACTCAGAAGTGTCCTAAGATAGTACAAGTCATACGGCTGCTTGCCCTGCCCCCATTTACCATCTTCCAATCAGACACCCATTTGCCTTCATTTCCAGTGGTGCCCACTCCCTCCCCCTCATTTCCCTCCTTAGAAGCTGCTAATCTCCCTTTCTGTGGCCACTACTGCCTCATACTCCAACAGCCCTCTTTTGATTTCTTTTCTCACCTCTTTTTCTTTCCAGCCCTTCAGGCTCTTGTTCTAGCACCTGAGCTTTCCTCCTACTCTCCCTCATCCATAGCAGTCTTAAGGTTGAAGCAATTTAAAGCATTTAAGTTGCCAAAAGGAGATTTGCCACTTTCTTTCCAGTTTGTTATTAGTAAGCCAAATTCTAGGAAGTACTCTCATCTTTGGCAGCTGTTATAATTTGGCAATACACATTCTGACTTGAAGCCATCCTTTGAGAATTTAGATTTTATTGTATTCTTAATTAGAAATCACACTGGATAGATAAGATAGGTAGTCCCCAAAGTATTAACAGGTTACAGTTCAAAAGTTCATTTAGTTTGTTAACAGGCATACAGTTTCTATTGGAACAAAAAAATTATAAGACAAGATTAGTATGAGAGACAGGGAGGGAGAATGTTTCATTAGATATTATTATCCTGATTTTTATAAATTTTAAAACTTAGGCTCGAGAGGTCAAGTATTAGCCCAGGGTTACAAAGTGAGTAAGTATCAGAGGTAGGGTTAAAAGTCAGAGCTGGGAAACGGACTTTGTCCCAGTGGTTAGGGCGTCCGTCTACCATATGGGAGGTCCGCGGTTCAAACCCCGGGCCTCCCTGACCCGTGTGGAACTGGCCATGTGCAGTGCTGATGCACGCAAGGAGTGCAGTGCCACGCAAGGGTATCCCCCGCGTGGGGGAGCCCCACGCGCAAGGAGGGCGCCCGTGAGGAAAAGCCGCCCAGCGTGAAATGAAAGAGCAGCCTGCCGAGGAATGGCGCCGCCCACACTTCCCGTGCCGCTGACGACAACAGAAACGGACAAAGAAACAAGACGCAGCAAATAGACACCAAGAACAGACAACCAGGGGAGGGGGGGAAATTAAATAAATAAATAAAAATCTTTAAAAAAAAAAAAAAAAAAGTCAGAGCTTGCTCATACTTTGCACTAAATTAATTTCCTCTGGAATGGATATCTGTGGGAAACTTACAATTTTTCATCTTAATTGTTAATAAAAATTTTTGCTATAAAAATAAGTTGTTGTTCTATAATTAAAGACAGCACAAGCCCCTTGCATTGAAACTCATGCACTGAACTGATGGGACAGTGCTCACACACACCTGAGTTCTTGTCCTTGTATGCACATGCTCGCTCACTCTCTCTTTCTTTCTCTCTCTCACTTTCTGAGCCTTTTATTCCAAAAGCAATTTTGGCTATCTGATTTTTCTAGCTCACAACAGATCAGAAGTTAGAACTAGAATGGCATCATAGGAAGAAGCTCACTAGTTGAAGGAGACAGTCTGGCAGCCAATATGCTCACAACCAAGAAAAAGAAATTAAAGCAGATACCAAAAAAAGCACAGTTATCTGGTATCATTTAGTTTCAATTCAAATATAGCCATACTCAAACATGTGTATATGCATATGTATATCCCTTGAAAGTTATGCTATTTCAGAACATTATTATTTTCAGAATGATGAAAAAAACCAAGAAACCCTTTAGCTTACGTTCTATAGACCCTGCTTGAAAGCAATAAGATGTCAATCTATATATAATTTCTATAAAAACTATAAATAAAAAAGGTTGGTCATTTAAGGGGACAAGCAGTTAGTTGGATGATCTAGTTACTTGGAGCACCTTATTCCTGATGACAACAGCAGCTACCTTTTTGGGGGTTTTCTTTTGAAGGCCTGTTATATGCCAAGCTCTATACTAAATCCTTTATGTATAGTTTCTCTGCTAATCCTTTCAACAAATATGTAAGTATTCCCTTTTTCTAGACTAGGAGACTGAGATGAGAGAATAAATACTTGCTCCCAATCTTAAAGACAGAAAATAGTAGAGCTGGGATTCAAACACAGGTCTGTTATTGAAATTCATGTGTTCTCTCTTTCCACCATAACAAACGGCCTCCATAATCATAATAAACCCAGATATAGGAAGTATTAATTGTTAAGAACCAAACATTGGGTAGAAGTGTGGCCCCTAGCATATCAACAGAATTCAGAATGGCTCCCCAAAGTCATAAATCTGGAACCCAAAACTACATATGTCATCCCTTTTTTTTTGGAGTTATGAGGGCCAGGGATTGAATGCAGGACCTCATAATGTGGGAAGCCAGTGCTCAACCACTGAGCTATACCACCAATGCTGTCATCTTTTAATATACATTCTTTCTTTCCTGTGGCTTCAAAAGACTGAAGTCCGATCTGTGAAAGTCAATTAAAGAATCCAACAATATTTGTTACTTGATTACCATGAACTACATTGCAATAAATACTAGTTATTTCTAACCTCTACTAACCCTTAAATATATCCTCTACCTTTAATCTCTAGTCAACGAAAGATTCAACAAAAAACATGGGATGTTCAGATGAATCTGGGTGATTTAGGCAAAGTTAAAACAAACTGGTAGTAAGAAAATATCAAAACCTAGATTTCTCAATCTACTTTTTGACAAAGTGCTATACTGTTCAAATTTCACCATTTTTTTTTTAAGCTCTAAATTAGGACACTTTTGTCAGAAGTATTTTTCTGGTAAGAAGTAGTAGAGTAATTCAGGCTACAGATGCATGTTCTCCTTCCATTGCATAAGAAATAACATTTCAATAAAATTGAAAATATTTTCATTTACTTTCTACTTACGTAAAATTCCAACTTACCATATCTGTGCTAAAACAGGTTGAGGTAACCCAGACTGAAAAAAAAAGTTTCTAGCTTGATCACCTGTAAATTAAATGGAAAAAGTTTCAGAAGAGAACAACAGCTGACAGAAATTCTTAGAGCAAAATTAAAAAACTGAGCAAGGCTGTGGTAATCCTGTAAATACATGATAAAACTCAAATAGTAAGTCTATAAGCAACAGTAAAATGAATCCATCAGCACTGACTTTAGAACTTAATACTTTTTAAAATTATCTCAAAAAAGGCCTACCATTTGTGGGGTAGAGTTCCACTTTGATTAATCTACAATTAACTAAAATGTTAACAGCTAACCATTATGATAAACCATTATCTATTGGAATCGTTAGGAAACTGCTGACACATACTTACATTTTATAAAAAGTTCCCAACACCTAAACTTTAAATTTTGGGCACTTCTGAATTTATGGAGGATAAGTAACAATGACCAAAAAGAACCAACATCAGGGAAACGGACTTTGGCCCAGTGGTTAGGGCGTCCGTCTACCACATGGGAGGCCCGCGGTTCAAGCCCCCGGCCTCCTTGACCCGTGTGGAGCTGGCCCATGCGCAGTGCTGATGCGCGCAAGGCGTGCCGTGCCACACAGGGGTGTCCCCCGTGTAGGGGAGCCCCACGCGCAAGGAGTGCACCCATAGGGAGAGCCGCCCAACGCGAAGGAGGGAGCAGCCTGCCGAGGAATGGCGCCGCCCACACTTACCGTGCCGCTGAAGACAACAGAAGCTGACAAAGAAACAAGACGCAGCAAAGAGACACAGAGAACAGACAACCAGGGGAGGGGAGGGGAATTAAATAAATAAAAATAAATCTTTAAAAAATAAAAATAAAATAAAAAGAACCAACATCAATAATTATGAATTAACAAATTAAAGAGAAAAGAGAACAATGCTACAAACACAAACAACAAATCCCCAGGAAATCTATATCTCATTTTTTCTAAAGCTAATTCCTGAAGAACAATTAAATAGGAAAGATAAACAAGCAAGTACAAAAGGAACTTTAGAAACACAGTATTAAGAGAAATCTTTTTATCTTTTTTCTTTGAAATGTTCAGAATCTGTTCATTAATTTACCAATTTACCAAACTAGTTAAAGATCAGAATTAAGCAAGTAGTTTAGCTCAGGGGTCATATAGTCTACTTCCATATTGTTCAAAGAATGCAGTCCTTTGATTTTATCAATTCCTGTTAAAGATGTGCCTGAAGCAAGTGACTTGACATTCATTAAGGCCTGCAAACAAGACTGAGTGTATTATAGGAAAAGTAATTGTGAAAAAACAAACTCAAATGTCCCCTGGACCATATTTGTCTACCTTAGGTTTACATTCTAAATTTTCCACAGGTAGATGTACTAGTGATGAATGAAAACATAAAAACACTGACTACAATTACCAGTAATAAATCCAGATATTGGCTTTAAACCGTGGAACTGCTGATCATGCTTTGCTCTTTCCTCCACAGTTATGGCCCAGATATCCAGGCTGCCTAAAGTCCAAAGAAAAGAGAAATGACTTCGTGGTAAAAGTAAAGTAAAATGGACACAGACTATATAATCAGTAGTATTTCACAACTCTGCCAATATGTTATAAATGGTTTGAAAAATGAAGATCTGTTTTTCTCAAGAAGTTACACAAATAAAAATCAGAAAATTAAGATTAAAGCAGGCCAAAAAGGAAACTGGCACAAATTTCTTTAAAAAAAAAAAAAACAAAAACCAACATGTCCTATAATCCTACAGAGTTATCAAAATTGTATGAAGACATAGTAAGTTAATAATCAGAATTTATTTACATAAACTTAAGCAACAGACTAACTTAAAACCACATTTTCAGGGAGGGGATACAGCTCTGTGGTTGAGAGCCTGCCTCCCATGTACTAGGTCCCAGGTTCAACCTTTTTTGAAATAGTACATTCTTAAATAAAACCATAATAATTGTACCTAAACAACAACAGTAAAAAATGCATTTCCAAGTTTCTATACTCGTACACACATTTTCAGATGAATTAAATGCCAGGGTAAAAGTTATAAAAGAAGAAATTGAGACTCAAAATTAGTACTCTGTATGATTCCATTTACATGATATGTCCAGAAAGGAAAATCTTTTGGAGATAATGAAAATGCTCTAAAATTGGACTATGGTTTAGCTTGAACAATTCTGTAAATTTACTAAAAAATCACTGAATTAGAGTTAAAAGTAGTGAATTTTATGTTATGTAAATTATGCCTCAATAAAACTGTTTTTAAAAATTGGTATCCTGATTAAAAAAAAATAATTGTCAAAGAGAATGGTATTTAGGTTCTCCTTCAGTTTCTGCTCTTGCACTGCCCATATGTCCCCCTCACTTTTGAGATCTTCCTGACTTTAGTACTAGGTCCTCAAATGAACTGACCAAAATAATTCTAGATTACATAGGTGAAAAGCTTTCAAAAGTTCAGATACTTTCCAAAAAGGTATAAATATATAATATGTCCAGCACAAAAGCAAATGTCTAAACATCCCATCTCCCCTCTCTACAGGTTCTACCATGACAGTGACAGGTGGAGTGGGAATTCACCCAGTCACTGTAAGAACATTTCCTGAGCTCCAGACACTGTGTTAGACATCAGGATAAAGTATGGCTGAGACAGGTATGATCCTCCCTCACAGGCCTCAGTCTTGCAAATTCTCCGAGGGATTTTTATTGCTGTTATAATCGGTTGATAGAATTATAAACAAAAGCCCAATAACTTTAAAGGGGGGACAATACAAAAACAGAATAACTCTAATGATTTTTTTTACAAGTTTGTATACTTCTGCCCTGGAATCCCACCAGCACTTTTACAGAAGTAATCAATGATGGAGCTTTATGAATTCTCACTCACTTTACAATGACTGGATCAGACAGCTACCAAAGTAAAATAAATATAGCATGCTATCTTTCTTTAAAATATTTGGACAATATTTAACAATTTCCTAATAATAGGTTAGGAAAATATGTTTATTCAGATTTGATGTCTCAAAGGATAAACCAAAAGAAAACAAACACAAATGTCAAATTCAAATACAGGCTTTGGAAAAACTATGACCCAGTCACTTTAACAAACTGCAAAGGAAACCCAGCGATGCAGGGGTGGTGGGAGGAGGTGATGGGAGAGCTCGAGGACTGAGAGAACCAAGTGTCCTGTATGTACATAGTTTGGATCCTAATTTGAACAAACCTTGATAAAAAAAAATTGTCAAAAGACTACCACTGGGAAAAAAAAAAAAAGACTATCAGGGAGACTTTTAACACTGACTAAAGAGTTGACAATATTAAAGAATTACCATAAATTTTTATAGGTGTAATAAAGGTTTGTAGTTATAGAGTTCTTATCTTTTAGAAACATAAACTGAAGCATTGAATGAAATTATATGATACTTGAGAGATGCTTCAAAAGAATCCAGATAAAACCAAGTTGGCCATGAGACGATAATTACTGCAATGAGATGATGGGAGCATAAGGACTGATTATACTATTCTCTCCATTTTTGTGTATATTTGAAATCTGCCATAATACAAAGTTTTAAAAAATATGACCCAAAACATGATGAACAAGAAAGAAATCTGAAAACTTACCACCAAAAGGTGTTGGAAACTGAGCCATGGTTCTGTTACTTTCACCTTGCTAACTGACGCCTGTAAATGAAACGCAACGTTTAAGTTTATGAACATGCCACTCCAACATATTTACAAAACACATTATACACACTCTTTAATTATCAGGAGAATGATACTAAAGCTAGAGAAAAGCACTAGAAATGAAAGTTAGAACTAAGGGATTCATTCATTCATTCATTCTCAGCATCTTAGCATCTTAGTAACCACACAGAGATGGGCACTGGGAAATGTTGCTAAAAGACTTAAGGCAACAAGCAGCTTTCAGCCTGGCAGGTGGTACCCTTAGCCCAGGACAGCCTAATAATCACCAATATTGTATCTGTTACATTTTTTTTCTTTTCTGATACTTTTTTTTTTCTCCCCCCCTTCTCTTCCTAGTTGTCTGCTCTCTGTGTCCATTCGCAGAGTGTTCTTCTGTGACCGCTTCTATCCTTAGCAGCAGCACCGGGAAACTATTTTCTTTTTGTTGCGTCATCTTGTTGTGTCAGCTCTCCGTGTGTGCGGTGCCATTCTTGGGTAGGCTGCACTTTCTTTCGTGCTGGGCGGCTCTCCTTACCGGACACGCTCCTTGTGCATGGGGCTCCCCTACACAGGGGACACCCCTGCGTGGCACAGCACTCCTTGTGCACATCAGCACTGCGCATGGGCCAGCTCCACACAGGCCAAGGAGGTCCGGGGTTTGAACCATGGACCTTCCATGTGGTAAGCAGATGCCCTATCCATTGGGCCAAGTCTGCTTCCTTCTGTTACTCCTTAAAGCATACTCTTTTCTCAGCCCTCTTAGTCCATCAGCTTGAAGGTTATATTACAGCAGCTTGTTCTTACTGAGCACTTGTATAAACTGCACATGGTACAAGGTGGATTGTGGATCTTATCTCATTCAACAGTCATCACAGTCCAATGATATGGGTACTACTGTTACCATCTCCATATCACAGATGAGGAAATGACAACTGGAGAAGATACGTGATTTGCACAATACCATATATATGGCAAACAAGCTGGGATTGGGACAGAGGCAGCTGATGCTCCAGCAGTGTGCCACCCATAAAAACACTACCTGCACCTACATGACAGAGATGTCTGCCCAGAATCCTAAACAAAGCTCAAGTTGTGAAAATCCTCATGAGACATTACTTGTTCATGAGCAGTCAATATGAAATAAAGCCAGTCCTCTCCTACAACTAAAATTAAATAAATTTCAACTAATATTTTCCTTATGCTTAATTTAATTCTTAACAACTTGCAACACGCACATAACTGAAAGTAGTACTAAAGGATTTTAGATAAAAAATAGCAGCCCCTTGCCCCTTATACTCTTCAATTTCATCTTCCGATCTTTGCATGGAATTTATTCCAATTATCATTATTTTTAACTTTCTAAGGGTTCTTTCTCATTCTTTATTAAATAATTCCTAGTATTCAGGTAGGGGGAGTACTCTACATGGTTGCAAGATTTCTACATTTTCCTTTACAAATTAAAAAAGAAGACAACTCAATGAGAAAAGGGGTAAAAGATCTGAATAGATACTGTACAAAATAACTTATACAAATGGCCAATAAACATACAAAAAGATGCTTAACATCATTATCCATCAAGGAAATGCAAAGTGAAATAATGATGATACCACTATATTTCCAGTAGAATGGCTATAAATAAAAACACTTATCATACAAAGTGGTGATGGGGATGTGGACAGCTGGACTCTGACACTGTATGACCACTTTAAAAAATGTTTAGGCCATTTCTTAGAAAGTTACATATGCACCTTCCACTTTACCCAATCATTCTACTCCTAGGCATTTACCTGAGAAAACAAAAAATATATGTCCAAAGATTCAAACATGAATGTTCACATCAGCTTCATTTATAAAAGTCAAACCCTGAACCCCAAATGTCAGTCAACTGATAAATGTATGAGCAAACAGGTATATCCATAAAATGGAATATTATTCAGCAGTAAAAAGTAGCCAAGTATTATGGCATGCCATAATATGCATTAATCTCAAAATTATTATGCTAAATCAAAGAAGTAAGGCAAGAGTATATCCAACATAATTATGTAAAAATTCTAGAAAAGGTGAATTAATCTATGACAGAAAATACGTGATTGCCTGGAAATAGAAGAAGAAGAAGGGATGGATTACCAAAGGACAAGAAAACTCTTAGGGGAACAGAAATTGTTATGAGTTGAATTTTGTCTTCCAAAAGACATGTTCAAGCCCCAGCTCCCACCCCTATGAATGTGATAGGGTCTTTGAACATGTGATTATTTAAGATAGGGCCAAACTGGGATAGGGTGGACCCTAATACAATATGACTGGTGTCTTGATAAGAAAGGGAGATGAGATACAGACACAGGGGAGAAGGCTGTGTGGTGTCTGAGGCAGAGATGAGAGGGATGCTGCCACAAGCCAAGGAATGCCAATGACTGCCAACCAACCACCAGAAGCAAGAAAGTCACCAGGAAGGATTTTTCTTTATAGTTTCATAGGGAGCTTGGCCTGCCAACACCTTGATTTCACACTTCTAGCCTCCCAATCTGCATGTAAAACAATAAACGTATATTGTTTGAAGCCACTCGTTTGGGATAATTTGTTACAGCAGACCTATGAAACCAAAACAGAAATGCTTGCTATCTTGAAAACAGTGATTATTTCAAAGGTATATGCAACTAGGTAAAAACTAATCAAACTACATACTTTAAAAATATGCAGTGTAGGGTACTTCAATTATACCTCAATAAAGTTGGGGGTGGTGGTGAAGTCCTAAGTCACAAAGAAAATACTAAGAATAAAAGTTACAGTTTTACAAGCCTGGTAGTTCAGTAGTTCAATACAAATGAGAGTATTTACTTTGGCAGAACTCCCATCTCTCATAATTCCCAATGAATAAAAAAATCTCAATTTTAAGCTCAACTTAAAAAATTTAATTGAAAGGGCAGAACAAATGATGGACAACAAGAATTTTCAGCAAGAATGTGTAATATATTTAAATAGATCTCAGACTGTAAATAAGAATCCTCAACATTATTCAGGAAAGCTACCAAAGAGAAAATTTCTTTTTTAAAAAGTTTTTTGTAGAAGTGGAGGGAGCATAATCTATGTCAAACTCAAAAGGCTTTACTGTAAAATTCAAACTATTCATCTTAAGTTTAATGGGTCCAGTGTATTGGTAATGAATACCCTTTACTAGAAACATAAGGACTAGTGATTTTCCAAATACCTTTATGACTAAATAAATGTACATTTACAGCTATATTCTAGCTTTAACTTTCATTCAAGTTGTAATAACGTCTAGAAAGTATAGAAGAAAAATCAGATATAATAAGATAAATACAATAGAATAAAATAAAATTCTGCATATGTATATACTAATACAAATTAAGAGTTAAAATGTAGGTCAAAGTATTCATAAGTATACAACAAAATTCCAGAAGACTGGATTTCATGAAGCTTTACAAAATAAGTATTTGATTTGTGTGACAAAAAAGTATATATCCCAAGAGGCAAATTATAAAGGCCTAAAATATGAGAAGGTTTTTCAGGAAAAAAACTTAAAACCGCTTTCATTGCCATAACTAAAGAATAAATAAAAGCATATAGGGAAACGGACTTTGGCCCAGTGGTTAGGGCTTCCGTCTACCATATGGGAGGTCCGCGGTTCAAACCCCGGGCCTCCTTGACCCGTGTGGAGCTGGCCATGCGCAGTGCTGGTGCGCGCAAGGAGTGCCTTGCCACGCAAGGGTGTCCCCCGCGTGGGGGAGCCCGTGGGGGAGCCCCACGCGCAAGTGCGCCCGTGAGGAAAAGCCGCCCAGCGTGAAAAGAAAGTGCAGCCTGCCCAGGAATGGCGCCGCCCACACTTCCCGTGCCGCTGACGACAACAGAAGCGGACAAAGAAACAAGACGCAGCAAATAGACACCAAGAACAGACAACCAAGAGAGGGGGGGAATTAAATAAATAAATAAATCTTTAAAAAAAAAAAAAAAAAAAAAAAAAAAAAAAAAAAAATAAAAGCATATAGTTAAAATAAAGCATGGATTTAGATTAATAGGAGAGAAGGAAATTCAGTCTCTTCATCTCTAAAGAGTATTTGATTGAATATTCTAAAGACTTTTCCACTTAAAATTTCAAAGTATAAATCTTTTTAGATTTAGCAAAATGTTCAAACGTTAGGATACCTTAAAAACATATAGTTTTAAAACTTCAAATATGAACATTGGTAAATTTGTAAAATATAATCAGATTATCATTTCTATTTAGAGCTTACTTGAAAATATATCTGTTTACCTTTCAATGATTTACTCTCTTCTAACACTTCTAAATTTATTTGGGAAGTTTTTATTCCCATGAGCAATACAAAGCTAAATCAATCCAAATATACACAGCAGGCTCCTGTCGGTGATTCTTATTTCCTCATTAAAGCAGTTAAAGAGTGTCTTAAAAAGAGCTGATTTCTAGATCTTTATTTTATTTAAATGATAACTGGGAACCCTACTCCCAAACTACAGATAATGATCTACATTACGCCAATACTTCTGCTTCAGGGAGGACATACTGGCATGGTGGGGGAGCTCACAATTAAATGGGGGGAGGAAGGACTACACATCAACTGTATGTACACACACATACACAAATTACCAGCAACAAAAACTAAAACTTTGAGTGCTCACTAACACACGTGATTTGTATTAATGAATTTAATCCTATTAACAATCCTATAGGTTAAATAATATTACTATCCCCATCTTACAGATGTGGAAAGTAAGGCACAGTTTTATACTATTATTAAATGGTGAAAGAGGGAGTCAGTCTGGTTTCACAGCCAATGATCTTAACCTCATATTTTTAGGAATAAGAACTTAATCGAACAACCATAAAGTAGTTAAACTAGTAAACAAATGGGTCTATGTAGAGGCACAGAAGCGGGAGGAGAGTGTTGTTCCAAGCAAGAAAAGCTCTGGAAAACAAAAGGCATGAAGAAAGAAAGGGCAACCAGGTTTGTTTTTTTTTAAAGTGCCACCGCAAACCACAGAGGAAACTGAATGGGTGAAAAAAGTTTAACAGAATGTTGCCATGTAAGTCCAAAGCACTTTCATTTCTTGCACAAAAAAGTAAAGCTTCCTGAAGGGTAAGGATTTTCATAAATGGAATAAAAGACAGACAAGCTGGAACTCATATATTTTAAAAATCTAACACCCTAAAGTAGTTAAAAAAAAAAAAAGTTAGTGCAGGCAGAAGTACTACCGTAGGAGGATTTCAGCTGTGTAAGGTAGAACACCTGCACTTACATAGAAACACAGAAGCCCCCCTAGAGCAAAGCAAAAAAAGGGCATTCTTCTCTCTGAGGTCCCTGGTTCTCCTGCCTGGGAAGCAGGACTCACCCCAGATAAAGGGAGAAATATCAGCCAGCACATGCCCAGGCCATCCTAGGTGAGGATCTGGAGTTCTCAGAGGAAGAAAATAATCCAGGAGGCAGGGGGACGGGGGACAGGGACGGCACCATCCTGTAGACCAACATGCCCCATCCTGTGCACTGTTTTTTCCTCTGAAACTTTCCTAGTTTATAACCACCTACCTCAGGACTGTCAACATTCTCCCCCTTTACTAAAAAAAGTTATAGATGACCACTGTGGTAAATTTAGACTAGAAAAAACAGAAGAAAAAAATTCCATGATTTCATTATCCAGAGGCAACCTTTGTTAACAGCTAGTTATTTTTATTTCCTTTCAGTCTTTTCCCTATGAATAGGGAAACAATTGTTTCCTTCTTTTCTCTACTTTACATATAATACATGCTTTTCCTAAATTACTAAAACCTATCATTATCATGCTGCTGGACTTAAATATTAATTTTTGGAAAGAGGCAAACACTGATATTTTTACATAAAAAATAGAAACATACACTAAAATAAGCAAAGAAAATTTTAGGTAAATGTTTAATTTTTAAAATCAAAAGTTAGACTATTGGGAAGCGGATGTGGCTCAAGTGATACAGCTTCTGCTGACCAGATGGGAGGACCTGGCTTCCATTCCTGGGGCCTCCCGGTGAAAAAGAAGAGAAAGCATGCTCACGTGGCGAGCCAGTACCCGCGTGAGTGCCCGCATGGTGAGCCAGTGCCTGAGCGAGTGTCCACGTGGTGAACCAGTGCCCTGCGCAAGTGAGTCACGCAGCAAAATGATGATGCATCAAAAGAGAAACAAGGGCAGAGTCAAGGTGAAGCGCAGCAGAAACCAGGAACTGAGGTGGGACAATTGACAGGGAACCTCTCTCCCTATCAGAGGTCTCTAGGATCGAGTCCCAGTGAATCCTAGAGGAGAGAAAATGAGAAGACAACCCAGACAGCAAAAGCAGCAGGGCAGGAAGAGGGAAAGGGGGGGAAATAAATAAATAAATAAACTTTTTTTTTTTTTAAGTTAGACTATGTTTGAGAAAAGTCGTTTACCCTCTCTTCGTTTCATATTCAGAAAGGAGAGCTAATCAGATTGGACAATCAAGAAATGACCAGTATTATGGTGATTTGGAGATCTGTACCCTAGAAAAAATATTTTTAACAGATAAGATAGAGCCCAAGATAGGTCTTAATCCTATTACTGAAGGCCTTATAGGGAAAGTCACAGAGAAGGAAAAAGCCACAGAAGGAGCAGCCAGAAGCTTAAAGACAACCGAACCCAGAAGAGAAGGGAGAAACCAGAAGAAGCTCCCATGAGCACTGCCATGCAACAGAAAGACAAGTCCAAGGATCACCCCAGAAGAGAAGGGAGAGGCCAGAAGAAGCTCCTATAAGCACTGCCATGCAACAGAAAAGCAAAGTCCAAGGATCACCGGCAGACAGCCCCAGAATGCCAGTCTTTGGAAAGAAAGCATTACCTTGATAACACATTGATTTGTACTTCTGCTAGGCTCAAAACTGTGAGCCAATAAATTCCCAGTGTTTAAGCCAAGCCACTACATGGTATTTGCCTTAGCAAGGAAGAAACTAAAATAAGCAAATAAAAGTTTAGGTAAATGTTTGACTTTTTAAATCAAAAATTAGACTATATTTGAGAAAAGTTTTTTACCCTTTCTTTATTTCAGCTTGAGAAAAGAGATCTAATTATAGAAAGTCAAAGGAATATTAATCCTTAATTTCACTATTTACATTAAAACCCCAAAAGTTAATATATTTAAAGTAGACCTCTAAAAATGTATACTTCTAAACAGGATAACCATTCTTTTTTTCTTTTTTAAAGATTTATTTATTTCTCTCCCCTCCCCCCACCCCAGCTGTCTGTTCTCTGTGTCTATTTGCTGCATGCTCTTCTTTGTCTGCTTCTGTTGTTGTCAGCGGCACGGGAATCTATGTTTCTTTTTGTTGCGTCATCTTGTTGTGTCAGCTCTCCGTGTGTGCGGCACCATTCTTGGGCAGGCTGCACTTTCTTTTGCGCTGGACAGCTCTCCTCACGGGGTGCACTCCCTGGGCATGGGGCTCCCCTACGTGGGGGACACCCCTGCGTGGCACAGCACTCCTTGCGCGCATCAGCACTGCGCATTGGGCCAGCTCCACACGGGTCGAGGAGGCCCAGGGTTTGAACCGCGGACCTCCCATGTGGTAGACGGACGCCCTAACCACTGGGCCAAGTCCGCTTCCCAAGATGACCATTATTAAGCTAGTATTCATGGAAATGTCACTTTGCATGGTGAAAAAGTATTTTAAAATAGACTATTTGATTCCTAGTGCTCTATCATAAATATAGAAAAGAGATTATTCAGAAAATATGAATGATTTCAAAGCAACAAAATCAAAAGCAAAATATGTATAATTAGGGATTTTAGTTTCTGGCACACAATAAATACTAAACTTAGCACGTGAAAAAGGCAAATGTTAATCATGAAAAATAAAATTTCTAAAATCCAAATTACTGGAATTAAAATCTTTTAACTTTACACAAAATAGTTAAACTATAGTTGGTCCTTAAAAACAAGTATGTCAATGCTTTTTAATCATTAGCTAAAAATGTTTAACAACAATGCAAGGTATTGGTGGTAGGGTTAGTTATGAGAGTACTGTATGATGTTATATATGTTTGTTTTGTAAGTTCACAACTACTACTATATATACACTTATGGTTTAAATATATTTATGTATGAGTGATATACTTCAATAAATCAAAAAAAACAAGTATGTCATAATGTTCTTTCAACTGCCCTGAAGGTTTGGAAATTTTCAAAATTTGATTAATAAGTTAAAGGGGGTGAAATAATTATGCAAGATGAAACAGGTAATTCAAATAAATATTCATTCACAGAAAAGGAATCTTCGACAATTGTGTAAATTCAAATAATTAGCAGATTTATAATATACAAAACAGGGCTTAACTCATCTTAATGACCTAAATAAATACTGAGAGAAGTTTCTGAAAATATAGTCTCTATTTTTCCCTTAATTATTGACCATTCTCTCACTAAAATCTCAAAATCCTCTTAATATAAAAAAGGAAACTGAGTCAACAATTAGCCAACACACAAAGGTCACTGGAAGGAAAGGCTAAGGCCCCAGACAGAGGCGTAACACTCCCCTGCTCTTGCTGCAGAGAACACAGCGTCTCAGTGTCTTGGTAAGGAAGACATTTTACATATAATGGAACAGTCTCCCTCCTGCTCTCCTTAAATTTACAATATTCCAGCAGTTCTAGACTGTGGACAACTAAAGCTGTGCCTTGCCCAAAGAAAAGCAAGCTGGCCAGAAGTTATTTGAGGCCAGAGGGGATGAGCAATATCAAGGACCTATTCCTCATTTATAAAATACAACACGTTTTTGGCTTAGCTTTTAACAGGTCTATATTCAACACCCAATCTATGGTGTCCTAATTTATTTGAAATTCAGTTTTCATGGTACTAAGACAATGAACTTTAAATTCATCTCTCATGAATATTTTAAACAAAATTTAACATAGAGCATACTTAACAATCTTGCTTTAAAGTTGATCAAAAGGTTTAGTTTTAAATTAAAGAATCTACAGGACAGAGAGATACAGAATAAACGTGTTAAATTTATAGAAATTTGGCATCAATGAAACATTGAGAAACGAGAAAGGAAGAGAGAGAACATCAAAATGTGGGAGAAATATGAAAACATATGTATACTTTAAACATCCTAAAGCATGTAAAAATACCCTCAGATACATGAAAAATGTATATGTAATGTACTCTACACATACCATGATATTATTTGACATTTCTGAGTTAAGGGTATGGTTTTGGGAATTGTTCTCATTTATATTTACCCCCGACCAAAAAAAATTAAAAAGAATCAATATATACATATACACACACAAAGGACATTTTTCTCTTGTTAAAAAGAGACAGAATCTAAAACAAATGGAAATATCTAGAAAGTTCTATACCCCTACTCTAAAAGCAAGCATCATACCAAATTCAACTCCTGTGAAGATTCAGCATGAGTATGGACAAAAATAGGAAAGTGGCCCTGCAAGATTACATATAAAGGCAGGATGTACAGAAAGCGCTTTTGAAACACAGAGTATAGGTACTGCAATCCCAACAATAAGTAGAAAAAGGAATTGAAAAATCCCAAATACAAAGCCAACCTGATCAATACGGTATTGCCACGTCTGAGGTCGTGGGCCTCAAATGCGTCTTCTACAAAAGCTGCTGTTTGAAGCATAGCAGGATGACCTAACAGCGTTGTGATGTGCCGTTTGTTCACCAGTAAGATTTTAAAACTGTATTAATGGCAGAGAACCTGGTTAAAAGAAGAATCTCATTACTAAGGTTGAAAACGTTCAAAAGAAAAAGAGACATTGTCAAGGTTCAGCCTGAAAAATTGTTCTGAATACTGAAGTTGGTCTCCAAAGAGGGAGCAGGCATTCCTCCCAGATTTGCATTGTTTGGGGAACAGGGGAGGAGGGGTCAATCAGGAATGACCAGTGGCAAGCAATCACTGTCAGGCCAAGCTGCCGGCGCATCACTTGGCAACACTCCCTGGCATTTCAGACAGATTTGTACATTTACTCCTGCTACTTTCCACAAAGAGAAATGCCAGGGTTTCCAGTCTACAGAGCTTTATTTTATCCTTGGTTCTTCTAAAGTGTCCTTACTTTAATATTTGCAATCAAGGAGAATTCATCAGGAAGCAATGAAACCAAAACAGAGCTCCAATATAAGGTGAAAAATGAGGGATGACAAGGAAAGGCCACTCTAGACAACCAACTAGTCACAAAGGATGAGTTTTCTAATTTTTGAGAAATCAGATTCTAGAGCACTATAGCTGGCTTCAACAAAATAAGTGAGGGACTTTGATTTCTTCCAGAAGAATTCTATTTCAAAAAGGGTCATTGTATTTGTCAGCCAAAGGGTACTGATGCAAAATATCAGAAATCTGCTGGCCATTATAAAGGGTTTTTATTTGGGGTAACAGCTTACAGATACCAGGCCATAAAGCATAAGTTACTTCCCTCACCAAAGTCTATTTTCACGTGTTGGAGCAAGATAGCTGCTGACATCTGCAAGGGTTCAGGCTTCCTGGGTTTCTCCCTTCCTGGGGCTTGCTACTCTTTCCTGTGTGCTTACTTTCTGGAGCTCCAGCTTAAGGCTTCAGCAGCAAATGCCAACATCAAAAACCCTCAGCTCCGTCCTTTGCCATGCCTTTTATCTGCGAGTCCCCACCCACCAAGGGGCAGGTACTCAAGCCCTATTGACACAAGAGGTTTCCTTGACTATTTAATCCAATTTAATCTCATGCACCCAGAAGAAAAGACCAGTTTACAAACATAATCCAGTATTTCTTTTTGGAATTCATCAATAATATCAAACTGCTACAGTTATTAAGAATAAAATATCAGCACAAGGTTCTAAAAAGCTGAAAAAGCAATTCCTGGAAAAAGGAAATAACCCAAAACCAAATAGCAAACAATAATTCTAAGAAACACTGAGAGTGAGAGAAGAGTATTTTAGATCACAATTTTATTTTAAATATAAAAGTTAGAGAGGGAGCAGATGTGGCTCAAGCAGTTGAATGCCTGCTTCCCACATGCGAGGTCCCAGGTCCGGTTTCCAGTGACTCCTAGAAAAAACAAAAACAACAAGCAAAACAAAACAAAAAAAAACAACTCAGAGGAACAGATGTGGCTCACAGTTGAGCACTGGCTTCCCACATACATGGTCCCGGATTCAATCCCCAGGCACCCCCCCCCCCAAAAAAAAGTTATATAACAGTTTCGAGATTATCAATCAAATTAATAAGATATACCAATTTAAACTGCTTCAATTTACATACTTCCTAGCATACAGTATTCTCAAACAGAAATTAAAAGAAATAAGTGAAGGAAAAGCATTAAATATCATGGGTAATTGCAAACACTTATTTTTTTTCCCATAAGAAAAAAAATGTAATGAACCAGGTTAAAGGAGAACAAATATTATCTGTGTAATTAAGGAACAGATAAGTCACTAAAATAGAGACAGTCTAAAAGTTTCCTTCCAAATAAAAATTTAAGTTTCAACATATTATAGGGAAGCAAATGTGGCTCAAGTGATTGAGCTCCCGCCTACCACATGGGAGGTCCTGGGTGCAGTTTCCGAGAAGAAGAGCAAGACAGCAAACTGGCACAACAGGCAAGCACAGCAAGCTGGTGCAGCAAGATGATGCAACAAGGAGACACAAAGAGGAAAGACAATGAGAGACATAACAAAAGCAGGGAGCTGAGGTGACTCAGACGATTGAACTCCTCTCTCCCACATGGGAGGTCCCAGGTTCAGCTCCTGGTGCCTCCTAAAAGAGAAAACAAGCAGACCAGAGAACACACAGCATAATGGACACAAAGAGCAGACTGCTAGCGCAAGCAAACATTGATTAACACAATTAACAAGGCACATGCACACTCAAAGGAAAAAAATAAACGGCAACATTTTAGCAGAAAACCTGATACACTCTTGCTCCTAGGTCAACAATGTGAGCTAACTTACTACCCTAACCTTTTCCTCTACATAATTAACCTGTATACTCAAAATACACCCAGTCACCAAGGCTGCTATTATCATTTCACCTGCAGACTTGGCAGAAAAATGTTTTAGAGTTCAACCTTCAGATTTAGGTTAAAAGTCAAGAAACTACAGAGAGGTAATGCTTCTGCATGTCTCAGCAAGATCTCATAGACAGCCAAAGTAGATACTACCCCAAATAGTGGGGGCTCCTGAGCTCCGGAGACACCCAGGTCCTACGGTCTGGCAAATATCTCCAGAGTTTGGTGCCCCGCCAATGGGCTCTACTTCACAGTTTGTGCTCCCAAGTGTGACAGGGTTGGATTCAGACGAGACTTCTCTACACATGCCTCTTCTGTCCCTTTTATTGAACCTAGAGTTGGTCCTGGATTTGGTAGGAGTATGTCCAAAAGACTTGAATCTCTGGGCTGTCCATATGCCAGTTGGGCTGTGAGCCTCAGTGGAGTTGCAACACCTACTCTCCAGTTTATTGGACTCACCCAGGACAACTAACAAGGAGGTGAAGATGAACAACCACCACACCAAGGAACCGAGAAAGTCTACAACTGCAAGCAAGTCCCATCCATCAGCCATATGGGATCAAAACTCCCTCTCAATTAGGTGGAGTGGGCATCACCATCCCAGAATCCTCAGGACTAGGGAATAAAGTATGGGCTAGAGTAGACTTACTGGTATTCTACTATAGACTTGTGATTCTAGCCATGGGAGAAATCGTATCATTGATGCGGAGAAAGTGACCACTGAGGGTGCTGAAGGTAGGGAGAGGGAAAAAGAGGTGTAATATGGAGGCATTTTTGGGACTTCTAATTGTCCCGAATGACACTGCAAAGACAGATATAGGCCATTATACATCCTGCCATAACTTACAGAATTGAGTGGAAGAGAGTGTAAACTACAATGTGAACTATAATACATGTTGTGTGGCAATGCTCCAAAATGTGTTCATCAATTGTAATGAATGTAACACAACAATGAAAGAAGATGTCAATGTGGGGAAAAGTGGGGAGTGGGGCATATGGGAATCCCTTATTTTTTATGTAACATTTTACATAATCTAAGTATCTTTAAAAATAAATTTAAAATATATTTTAAAAAAAGAAACTACACAGAAAGGACCAACTGTCCAAAAAACACTTTAACACTAAAAAGAGCAAGAAAGCAGAAGTCTTCCTGCCAGATTTTAAAATGCCTCCTCCAATAAAAACAATGCAGCAGCTACAATGGGAGAAATTAAATATGGGCTTATCAACCTTAGAAAGAAATGAAATGTCCTATAAAAAAGAACCAAGTCCTAGTACTTACCAAAAAGGCTCTACGATTAAATACATTCATCAGAATTAAACTGGCTATGTGAAAGCCTGCCACCAACCATACAACTGAGAATTAGCAAACATTTATTTTTTTTTTTAAAGATTTATTTTTATTTATTTCTCTCCCCTTCACCTTCCCCCCCCCAGTTGTCTGCTCTCTGTGTCCATTCACTGTGTGTTCTTCCGAATCTGTGTTTCTTTTTGTTGCGTCATCTTGTTGTGTCAGCTCTCTGTGTGTGCGGCGCTATTCTTGGGCAGGCTGCACTTTCTTTCATGTTGGGCGGCTCTCCTTATGGGGCTCACTCCTTGAGCGTGGGGCTCCCCTACGCGGGGGACACCCCTGTGTGACACGGCACTCCTTGCGCACATCAGCACTGTGCATGGGCCAGCTCCACACAGGTCAAGGAGGCCGGTGTTTTGAACCGTGGACCTCCCATGTGGTAGACGCGGACACCCTAACCACTGGGCCAAGTCTGCTTCCCAACATTTATATCTTTGATATCTTCACAGATGTAGTACCACAAAAACAGCAACGACAATTAGAGCCCCCCATCTAATATGACCATCTCCAAATGCCAGGGACAGAGAAGAGCAAGTGAAAACTCAATTGAGATGTGTTTTAATTGTTTCAGAGTCTTTGCCGAAGACTGCTAAGCATTGGCCCAATCAGGAAATAAAGGAAATGTACACAACTATTTATTGATAAGCTGACATGCTAGTTGCCTGCTGCTATCCCTAAAGAGTATTTACCATGGTAAGTCCAAGGGGAAAGCTTTACTGCAACATCAATGAAAAGTCAATGAGTGCCGTGAACAAGAAATAATGACAATGCAGTCATTACCAGAAGCCAACTGCTCTCTGCTAGGGGACCAGGACTTCCATGCAGAACAAGACTTATCACCACTAGCCAGTTTTAGGACTAAAACCCACCACCATTAGCATCACTAAAACACTAAACAGACAGCAGCCAACTGAAACAGACAGACTGTTTTAGAGGGCGACTGATACATGATTCAAATCTCTAATTTCACTTCACTGATTAAGACACACTGAAACATAATTAAGTCTGAGAAAATAGAGAAAAATCTGAAAAGAATCCTGCTGCTGGTCGTCTTCACTGCAGACTTCCCGTGGGTTCTTTAAGTGTATCAGGCCATGTGGAGCACAGAAAGGAAGTGTAGAAGTTTCTGTGAAAACTCACAAACACACTATCATAAAGAATAAAAGACAGAAATCCCAGATTTTCTCAATTTGGTATTTTCTTTAAAAAGGCTCAACTTCTATGAAAAACTTTCCAATCCAATTTTATATTCAAAATGTGTTTATTCCAATTAATCTAGAAATCCAGTTTGGGCATGTCTATGCTCTTAGTAGTTGACTGCATTTAATTTCAACATTGTGAAATCCAGTATAGCTATTAGGCTTTAAAATTCCAACCCAGCTTGGAAAGCTCACCACAAAGGAATGAAGTAAGGCCTCAAAACAAATAAGTGAAATGCTGCTAATATAACGGGGTACTATAAAGAGAGTCCTCTCTAAACTGCTGGTGGGAGAGCAAATTGTTACAACTCTTTTGGAGAGCAATTTGACAGGATATGCATCAAGAATCCTAAAAATGTTTCTACACTCATACCAAGTAATTCAACTCTTGGGAATCTGTCCTAAGAAAATAATCTGAAATGCAAAGATAATGCCCAAAGATGTTCACCATAACTTCACTTTTAATACTTAAAAATTAAAATAATCTTAATGTACAAACAGCCTAGGAACAGTTAGGCAAATTATGATATATTAGTACAAAGAATATATAGCAAAATGTTATAGGAAGCAGATTTGGCCGAATGGATAGGGCATACGCCTACCACATAGGAGATCCAAGGTTCAAACCTAGGGCTTCCTGACCCATGTGATTAGCTGGCCCATGTGCACTGCTGATGTGCACAAGAAGTGCCGTGCCACGCAGGGGTGTCCCCCGCATAGGGGAGCCCCATGTGCAAGGAGTGCGCCCTACAAGGAGAGCCACTCAGTGCGAAAGAAAGTGCAGCCTGCCCAGGAATGGCGCCACACACGAGAGCTGATGCAGCAAGATGACACAACAAAAAACGAGACGCAGATTCCGGGTGCCGCTGACATAAGCGGACACAGAATAACCCACAGTGAATGCACACAGAGAGCAGACAACTGGAGGGGAGGGGAAGGGGAGAGAAATAAATAAAAAATAAATCTTTAAAAAAAAACGTTATCAAGGGACTTTTTAAAATAAGTTGAAAAATTACAATACTGTAAGGTATTATGTCAACCATGTTTGTTTTTTCAAAAATACACAGAAAAGAAAAACACATACAATTAAAAAAACAATTAAAAATTGTACAATGTGGTGTAAATATTGTCACTAACATCTAAACCATGTACAGTGATTCACAGTTCTACTTCCATGTACATTGCATTAAATGAGATAACCCTGTGACTTACCATAGGACTGTGAAAGCAGAGAAAAATCTACCAATTCTGACTATGAGAATAAGAAAAGACAATGCAACAGAAATAGCAAGGAAGTGTAAGCTGACTGCAGAGCAGTGTACAGATACATCCGGGAACAGCATTCTAGGCTAAAGAAACAGCATGAGGGCATAAGCAAAACACCATATAAAAATGCTAGATGCAAAAAAAAAAAAAAATTAATTTTTAAAATGTCAGATGCATCAAAGGACTAGTCAATAATTCTGAACAGTAGGATTGTAAAACAAATAAGAAAATATGAGAGATGCTGTACAGAGGCAAGGAACCCAGTAGTGGAGGGTTGCCTGTGGAACTGCTCTGCTGTCTTTGTACTAAAAGACAACCTCCTCTTGATACAGATCTCAGAAGCACAAGAGAACAGCAGCCTATGCAAACTCAGTTTTAGTTTGCTCAAAAAATTTAGTAACACCAAATAAAAATGGCCATATTTCATTTATTACCATTAGAGAAAACAGCTTATTCAGAAAGTTTATAGTCAAACTGGAAGAGCTCTGCTAAGAAAGAGAATACTGGTTCATGTTTAAAATCTTTTATGTTCAAAGTATCACTAAAAACTTTAAAATATTCTTCCTTCTGTGAATGTCAATCTGTACTTCAGGGGCTGAGATCCAGAAATCTAAATGAAAATAAATAGAAATATATATGCACACACACACAGAGTGAGTCACTCCATCTATTTTAAATTCCCCCTCAATTCTTCATTCACTCTGTACAGTAACCTGACTGTGTCACTCAGTGGAAAGGACAGGTTTTGCAACAGTATTGACAGCAACACCACAGGTCTTTCTAAAACAGGGGTAAAACTTCTCACATGAAACTTGATTTTGAGGTTAGCAGGAAACATAATCTAGACTACAAGCATCAACTTCAAGTCATCAAATAGAAAGCGTTCCAACAAGTACCGGCTCAGGTACTTACTGCCTGTGGACCTTGTATGAATTGCTTAGTCTCTTTCTAAGCTTTATATTCTTCATCTGTAAAATGCAAATAAGAGTACCAATTCAAAAGGCCATTAGGAGAACTGAGTTTTAATATAAGTAAAACACTTGGAACAGTGTATTACGCAGAACTCAAGAAATGTTAGCATTTATCACTCACAATTATCACTCAAATACGACAATGAAATCTAAAATATTAGGTATATGTTTAAATGTTACATTGTGCAGCTTACATCAGTTATTGGCTATTAATTATATGGCAGTTACTGTGTTGAACCCAAGGGTCCAAACAGAGAAAGACATAGGTTCTGTCTCAAAAAGTTAAAATTTGGGAAAGGAACCAATAATAAATCATTTTGGCACAGTGTGCTTCATGCTTCATGCTTCAATGGCGAGCAGGTCAAGCAAGGCACACAGGCAGCAGGGACGGGAGACTGACGAACTAAGTGTGGTGGAAAGTCCGCCAAGTGCCAGACAAGTGTCCAGGCAGGCTGTGCAGGATAAAGAGAAGTTCACTGAATTGCTTTCTAGGTGGAAAGTGAACACTCAGGAGGAATTAAACTATCCCAAGGGCAAGGGTATAAGGGTGGCTATGGGACCAGACCACGCTGCGTTGGTCTAAGGAGGCAAGGGAGCTAGCTCCTAAAGAATTTTAAAAAGTAATGTGCCAAGACTTGATTTGTCTTTTAAAATGCTCTCTCTGGGATAGCACAGACGCTGGGTTTGGGGAGCTGAGAACTTAACCCTAAAGACTCATCACATTATATATCATTGGCAAAAGGAGAATGTAGACTATGCACAGCAGGTACAAAATTGCAAAGGAAAAAATACAGCATAGATGGTTTCAGCACAGGGGAAATATTCAAAATTATAATATTTCAACATTAGGCAACCAAAAAACAGTTTATTTACTGTTAAATGTAACTAGTACAGATTGGTAACTATAAACTAAGGAGCTATTCTTACAGAAAAACTGAATTCATCCCGTCGAATTCCACCCCTGCTCCCTTTCTGTCCTCCCTTCTTGACCTGGCTAACCCTTCTTGCCATCTTAACCTTTGACTGCATGCCAAACAAAGTGGTTTAAGTGGATTTCTTCTTCTGTACCCTTTGCATATTCTAAGCTTAGAAATACATCCCTTAGAAACAGTTTCTCAGACAAGATTCTGGTCCCTTGAGAGCAAGGTCTCATGTCTCTACTCCTGTCATGTCACAAGGCTTGGTCCACAAAAGTACACACAATGTAGAATGAGTATATTTTTAGAATGAACGAAGGAAGGAAATACTGAGTAATCTATGTAATCACACTTCTACCTTCAGTGGCCACTTGATCCTTACTCCACATAAATTAAGAAATAAACAAGGAGTCTTCCCATTCAGATTCCTATTATAGTGTAGTCCAAAAACTGTTCAGAAACCAATAGTGGAGGAGAAAATGACCAAAAGGACATTATTGGGGCAACTTTTTAAAATGGAATATAGACTACTTGATTTATATCAATGATAACTTTCTTAAACTTGATAACCGTACTTAATGAGGTTGCATGAGTGAATATTTTTTTCCTTACGAAATATACATGGAAGTATTAAGTGTTCAATAAACATCATATATGCAGCCTACCACCAAATGTTTAGAAAATAGACTGACAGGTGGATGAGAGAGAGAGGTGATTGGTAGAAAGACAGATTTAAAAAACAAATGAGGGAAGCAGACTTGGCCCAGTGGATAGGGCTTCCCTCCACCACATGGAAGGTCCGCAGTTCAAACCCTGGGCCTCCTTGACCCATGAGCAGCTGGCCCACGCGCAGTGCTGATGCGTGCAAGGAGTATGCCCCGTAAGGAGAACCGTCCAGCTCAAAAGAAAGTGCAGCCTGCCCAGGAATGGCGCCACACACAGAGAGCTGACGCAGCAAGATGACACAACAAAAAGAAACACAGATACCCATGTCACTAACAACAACAGAAGTGGACAAAAAGAACATGCAGCAAATGGACACAGAGAAAAGACAACTGGGGCAGGGGCGGGGATAAAATAAATCTTTAAAAGCAAAACAAATAAACAGGGAAGCAGATTTGGCTCAATGGATAGAGTGTCTGCCTACCACATGGGAGGTCAAGGGTTCAAACCCAGGAACTCCTGACCCGTGTCACGAGTTGGCCCACGCACAGTGCTGATGTGCACAAGGAGTGCCATGCCATGCAGGAGTATCCCCCGCGTAGGGGAGCCCCACGCGCAAGGAGTGCGCCCCGTAAGGAGAGCCACCCAGTGCAAAAAAAGTGCAACCTGCCCAGGAGTGGCACTGCACACATGGGAGAGCTGATGCAGCAAGATGATGCAACAAAAAGAGACACAGATTCCCTGTGCCACTGACAAAAAGATAAGCAGACACAGAAGAACACACAGTGAATGGACACAGAGAACAGACAACTGGAGAGGGAAGGCAGGGAAGGGGAGAGAAATAAATAAAAAATAAGTCTCTAAAAAAAAATGAACAAATGTAGCAAAATGTTAAAAGTTGGTAAATCTGGGTAGCTGGGAAATCGTTTTATTGGTTGTATATTTGTAACTGTGTGCTATTTGAACTTATTTCAAAATTAAAAGTTTAACCAAAAAAAAGCTGTGGGGATAAACGTTCAAGAACCAATTTCGGTTCTCCAAAGCAACAATTAAATTCCAAAGCAAAAAAGAAATAATGATTTTTGAGAGTTGATTTTGACTGCTAATGTGTTCCAAGGAATACAAGAGAAGCAAGCCACTAATTTCCTAAATTTCAAGGTATTATATTAGCCATGTAATTTTCAAGTAAGTTATTTGGAGTTGTGATAAAAATACATAAAATGCTGTCCAATGTATCTCGCTGACAGACCTGGAGCAGTTAATGTCTCCTGCTAAGGTTTCTACCACAAAAACAAGAAAAAGAAGGTCTTCCCACTTTGTATGTCTAGTTGTGGCAGCCAAGATTGAATGGGGGAATACAGGAAATTCTAAAAACATGGGGAAAGGGAAATAACCTTTGCAACTCAGAAATAAACTGGTAAACAGGGAATAGCAAATTAAAAAAAACAGAATATGAAATGAAAAAAAAGAAACAAAATGAAATATAGTCCAAATAATGAAGCTGGTGCTTAACCATATGCCTAAGTATGAATTAGAATATTGATGACTTTTCTTTAACTTAATATTTACCAATGGATAACAAGGCTTTTTATATACACCAGGTAATCATATTCTAGAAATTTGCTATTTTGGAAGAAACAATCAAAACACTTAGGAGGTTCCGCTACCTGTACATAGCAAAAGTTTTTTTAAGAAATAGTCTTCATTTATTTGGTCCTAGGATCAAACAAATTCAGTTTAAATCAGAGGTTTCCTTGTTTATTTTATTTACTTAGTACAATATATATTATTACTCGTTTAAAGGCATTTTTAAAAGCAGAATATCAATTCAAATTGTATGATACAATGAAGGATGTTTTTAAGCATTTTATAAACCACTGACAACTATTCCCACCTATATATTTGGAATGCTATCCTGAGGAAGTCATCTCATTTGTGTGGGTAGGTCAACAGTGTGGGCAGGTCAACCTAACAATGTGGAAAAAGACCACCAGTGAGAAAGAGTTCTGTTCCCTGAAAACTACCACCTCACATCCCGGTAGACCTTTTAAATTCTATAAATTGGAAACATCAAATCACAAAATATGTCATATAATGATTATCTCATTATATGAGGGCTCACGCATCTAAGCCTTCCAATGAACCTGGAAAAATGAAGTATAAGGTTTACTAGCTATTATCAGGTTTAAAAAAAAAAAAAAAAAAGGAACAGTCTACAAAACATGCACGAGATATATATTGAAATTGTGTTGAAAAATCAAATATAATAGCCATTAACACTATTTAACCCAAATCAGACAAAGAAAGCAATTTCATCCATAAACACATAATGGCAGCCCAGAGAAAATGGGGAGTCTAGTGACCAGGCTCTAGTCTCAATGCTGCTCATTTATTTCTCTGATTCTCTAATATATGCTACAGGAGGTGAAGGACCTCTGGGTGACTTTTTTTAGACAGCACTCATCGTCCCTGGGATAGTCAGACAAGTATCATCAACCTCTGATCTTAAGATTAAAAAATGGTGGAGGGCGGGGGGAGAATCGGGGAGAAATCAGACAAAAATTGAGCTGAAGACAACCAGGCAACAGACAAACTGATTCAGATTGTCCTGAGACAGTGAGACGTGTGACTGTAACACAGTGACACTACCCTGGGTGTAGAGTAACAGTAACTCTACCCTGAAAGTGGAGAGGCCAAGGCCAGAAAGACACACAGGCAAACACTCAGGACAGTTCCATTATCTTGCCATTAACCTGCCATCTAACCAGACTCTTCACTGTGCCCTAAAAATAGCACACAAAAAGGCTTTTACAGCATCCCAGCTACTAAACACATTAAGAGAACAAATATCAAAGCATTTATCAGAATATACACTAGGAGAAGAGAAAAAGTAATATGTGTTTATGGTATCAAAAACACAAGTCAACATTGTGATTATACTAAAAACCATTGACTATTCACTTGAGATAGATGGTAGGATATGTGAATTTATCTCAATAAAACTGCTATGCTAAATAAATAAATACATAAATAAATGGAAAGGTTGTAAAAAATCTGCTTATTATCTGGGCTTACCAAAAAAAAAAAAGAGATGTTAATAGCACCTTGTTTTTATATAGCACCTGTGAAGCAGCTCAAATATTTCTGTAAATTTTTGAAAAATCTAATTATAGTATTTCTAACAACCTATCCACAAAATAGGTAGAATGTAAATATAATTACTTCTATTTAGCTACTGAAGAAACATAGACACATTTAATCACCTTGCAAATTAAGATTCCTGATCTAGCTCAGTCCATCACATTCAGCATAGAATACTGCCAAGTCTACAATCACCCTCCAAACAGTACCAAAGTAAAATATAAAAACGAACTCACAGTCTTCTATGTTCAAGAGCTAAACCCTAAGAATTAACAATTCTGGCTAAATTGGCTTTAATTTAAAAGAAAAACACTTCACGTATTTTATTTAATCAGATTAATCTACTTTTTTTTTTTTTAAGAACTAAATTGAGAAGGTGTTGTTATAATTATCATTAATGCCACTTGGGACATAGAAATCATAGATAAAAGTGAGAATTCTATCTCACACTTACCAACATGAACTGGCAGCTTTATGCCTCCTTCAAAGGACAAAAGGAATTCAGTTTAAAGCACAAGGTCAAAATACACAAAAAGACCCACTGGCCTGGGAAACCAATAGGTTTAAGGACAAAGAACGAGACAACCAATACTTGTAAATCTCAGGAATCTGAAAGAAAATTTTATTTTGACTCAAAAAAGGAAATACTTTGTCCTACTGACTGCTACAAAAAAAAAAAAAAAGACTGCCTTTAAGTGCTTTATTTTGTGTTTTTTAAGAGCTATTACTATTAGGCATCTTATTACAGTATAAAGGGATACTTCCTAAATGTACCCAATATATTTAACTCCCCTCAAAGCAGCCTCTTGGTGAAATAAATTCTTTCTTTCCTTTAATTCTATTTAGATAAGGGACAGCCAAAACAGTACAGGATAACTAAACATGAACTTTGCAAATGCATCCCTTATTTGAAAGACAAAAGAAACTTGAAGAAAATTCCTGGTTCCCTGAACACTGAGTATCCAGTGAAAATATAAGCTCCTTTCTTAAAACTTAATCTCTTCAGTGCAGAGATTACAAATTCTGTTCATCCTTAGCCTCCATGCTCATCATGCCACTAGGAAAACTGGCTTCTACTGTCACTATCAAAAACAATTCATTTTAATAAAATGATTTGATATCTGGGATTTGCTTCAAAATGATCTGGGGTGGGAAGGCAGGATAGATAAAACACAATAGGCCATGAGTTAATAACAGCTACTAAAGGTGGATAATGGGTACATAGGGTTTACTACTCCCATGCTTTTGTAGTTGCTAGAATTTTTAGATATTGGATTTTTCATCATAGGATTTTAAACAAAGAAAGAGAAGAAAGCTAGTTTTGAAAGTAAATCTCTCAACCAGTAGATTTCTATAAGGCACCAGAGCTCAGTAAAGTAATTTAACTAAGGATTCCAAAGGAATACAATATAGCGCTTTAATTTTAAAAATTCTTTATAGTTATACAGCAATTAGGATGCCCCTACAGTTTTCCTGTTGTTCGCAGGAAGAAGAGGCTGAGTTAGGAAGTTACCTGTCTCTAGATTAAGATGTTTTCTTCCTTCTATGTCATTGCAATGAAACCTTATTTTAAAAACTGACTGGTCATTTTTTCCCTTCCATTCTGATAAAAGGCACTCTTTCTGAGATAATTAAAGAAAATTATGGGATACTCTAGGGTAATGGTTCCTACCAAAATATCCAGACTTTAAATACAGCTTAACCAAATTTTAACTTTCCCTTATATCTCTTTCTAAGGGCTAACTTAAAACTAAGTTCAAGTTGATGCTTTTCTTTTTAAAAGTATTACCTTGACCCTAGTAAATATTCTCATAAATCATTCTCTACTTGGAAATTTTTATTCTTTGGGATCCTGGAAGGAACGGCACCACAAAACAGACCACAACCTTGACTTGGCCTTTATACAACGCCATCAGTACTCTGATGAGTCCAATCAGGATCACGTTAAGTGTCCTTAGTCTCCTTAAACGATCTGAGGCACTTGACAATCAAGACTGATGCCTGACCTGTGAGATGATCTTAATAATGGACGTTTTTCTTAAAGAAGGAAATATTACATAAGAAACCACAGGGCAATGCAAAGTTATCACTGAATCACATTTCTTTAAGTTACCAGCACTCTGCTAATATAGAATGAATCAAAAATTCTTTACTAGAACAGGAAAAACTAAAATAAAACCTGGGATGGGAAACAAAGAATAATTTACAGAGCTCATATTAGTCTCAAACAGATGTTGCATGGATGTTTTGTTCTCCTTTTTGTCCGGTCTACTCTTTGATCTGGCAGCTTTACTTAAGAGCATCTGCTTTAACCACAAACACGTACATTATTTAAGCTGTCATTCTGTACACACTCCTAACCTATTTGGCAAAGTGGAGGTTTCTAAAATAATAGCAACTAAGAAACTAAAATAGAGCCTCTTGAGTCTATATTTAGTATTTTGAAATATTTGGAAATCACATTAAATACAGTAGTTATGCAAAAGAGTTTGATAAACATTTGGTTAATCATGTCATCTATATAGTAAATTTTATAGCACTGATCAGCTCTCTTTGTTAGAAGGACACAAAAGTTTTACTAATGTATTTCTAAGGAATTCAATCTGTGCATTATAGGAAGACAAACCAATTCTCAGTTCTATACTAAGAACAACAAATATTTCATGAATTCACAACAGCAGGGTGGTTTCTAGCACTGGGAAGGGCCAGATTACTCAAGATTCAGCACATTTCTAAAGCTTAAGGGGGAAGATGATTAATGATACAAAAGAACAAGGCTTGGTGAACTTGTACAATGGCTTGCTTACACAAAAGATCAATTGCTAGCTAAAAAAATGCTTCAACTATTGATAAACAGGGCACTCAAAAGAGAGGTTCAAGCAGAGGCTAGATTCCTGAATGACTCTAAGTTTATCTAGTCAAAAAAATGATAGTAGGACTAGAATCAACTGTTATTATCAAGTTTCTAACTTCAGATCAGTTAGAAGACTATATAAATTCTACAATATGAAAAAGTGATTTCTGAATAAAAGAAAGAAAAAAGGAGAATTTGATTCACTAGGAACCGATTATCTAGTCTGAGAATTATCTAGGCACTTTTATTTTTTGCCTGCTCTCTAATTCTCATCATTCTTCTACTCATTTCCATCCTTGGTATGGTGAGAAAAGGAAAAGGAATAGTGTGTGACCTTTTGTGATTAAGTGAACAACTCCTATGGAGCGGTAGAGGGTAGGGAAGAAAAAACAAGAAAGTTAAAATTAACCTTATAGTACTTAGACATTCCATCTACCTCCCTAACAGTTGTTGATTTGCAATGATTTAAGTTAAGCAAGAAATACCACAAAAACTTCAAACATGAGTATTACATTAAGACCGTAAACATGGACAAAGTTCAAAAACTATACGGAAAGCTAGTAAGATGGTGGAGTAGGAAGCTTCATGAATCAGTCTCTCTAACACAACAACTATTGAAGGGGCAGGAACTGTTCAAATAACTATTTCGAAACTCTGGAGTTTAGAGGAACACCGTGTCGCATGGAGGGAAGAGATAGAGGAAGAGGCTGGTAAACTAGAGTAAATATCAGTGAATTTTGCCCTCTATGCAGCAGCTACCATCCCCCAAGACCCAGATGCAAGGCAGGCAGCAGAGTAGACTACAACTCAGATTTCTGGTGCAGCCTGCTTGTACCAGGATGAGCTATAAGGACCTAGTCCTCCAAAATATGATGGGGGATAGGGGGCGGGGTTGGGGTGAACTGTTACCTGATCACAGCTTTTTTTTTTTCCTTCTTTATTTTTTTTTTAAACATTACATTAAAAAAAAATATGAGGTCCCCATATACCCCACACATCCCTCACCTCACTCCTCCCACATCAACAACCTTTTTCATCATCATGGCATTGTCATTGCATTTGGTGAATCTATTTTGGAGCACTGCTGCACCACATAGATAGTGGTTTACACACTCCCACAGTTCACCCAGTGGGCCATGGCATCTGTCCCTGCAGTACCACCCAGGACAACTCCAAGTACTGAAAATGCCCCCACATCATATCTCTTCTTCCTGATCACAGCTTTAGTTCACCTGCTTCAGATCACTGGAAGGTCAGCTCTGAGGGCAGCCATTATTCCAAGTCTCCTCAAGCAAAAGCAGCAGATGACTCTTAAACATGCAGTACGTATTTTTCTCTTTATTCTTTCCATTCCTCATTTGGGAACAAAAAAATTGTTTGGAAAACTCACAAATTGATGGCTCCAGCCTCAACAGCAACAATAAAAACCTAGCAATCCGAGAGTGGAGCCCTATATGTCTAGAGTTATAATACTCAGTATGTCCAGTTTTCAGTAACAACAACAACAAAAATCATAAAACAAAGTAGCAGAAAAATATGGCCATTCAAAGCAAAAAAGAATTTGCCAGAACCATCATTGAGGAAGCTCATACACTGGAACTACTAGTCAAAGACTTTATCAATTGTCCTAAATATGTTCAAGGAGCTAAAGGAATCTCTACAGAAAGAGCTAAAGGAAATTAAGAAAACATCCAAACAAAATAAAGAGATAAAAAAATTATAAAAAGTAACCAAGCAGAAATTTCAGAGCTGCAGAGTACACTAATTAAAATGAAAAATTCATTAGACAGATTCACTATAACAGAGTAGAATAGGCAGAAGAAAAGATCAGTGAACTTGAAGACAAGATAATTCAAATTTCCCAGTATAAGAAACATAAAAAAAGAGGCAGAAAGTTTTGAAGAAATAAACGTGGAAACGTTCCTCAATCTGATGAAAGACATGCATATATACACCTAGCAAGTTTAACAAACTCCAAGCAGATAAGACCGTAAAAGATCTACACTAAGAGAAATTGTAAAAATCCACGACAAAGAGGATTTTGAAAGCAGTAAGACAGAAGCAACTTGTCACATACAAGGGATCCCAATAATATTAGCAGCACATTTCTCATCAGAAACCATGGAGGTCAGAAGACTGTGGCATGGCATATTTAAATTCCTTATAAAAACTTCCATCTAACGATTCTATATTCAGAAAAATTAACTTTCAAAAATAAATAAGAAATTAAGACATTTACAAATAAACAAAAGCTGAAAGAGATCATTATCATAAGACTTCCCTATAAGAAATACAAGTCCTTCAAGCTGAAATAAAAGGACACTAGAGAGTAACTTGAAATCATCTGAAAAAATAGAGAATGGTAAAGGTAACTACATAAGTAAATATAAAGCCCTGTATTATTTTACTTTTAATTTGTAACACCTTTCCCTTTATAGGCTAATGTGAAAATAATATTTTAAGTCTATATTAAAGTACATTCAATGATTAAAGATATCTGAGAGTGGGGCGGCGGACTTGGCCCAGTGGTTAGGGTGTCCGTCTACCACATGGGAGGTCCACGGTTCAAATCCCGGGCCTCCTTGACCTGTGTGCAGCTGGCCCATGCGCACTGCTGACGCGTGCAAGGAGTGCCATGCCACGCAGGGGTGTCCCCCGTGTAGGGGAGCCCCATGCACAAGGAATGCGCCCCGTAAGGAGAGCTGCCCAGTGCGAAAGAAAGTGCAGCCTGCTCAGGAATGGTGCCGCCCACACGGAGAGCTGACACATCAAGATGACGCAACAAAAAGAACACGTGCCACTCACAACAACAGAAGCAGACAAAGAAGACACAGCAAATAGACACAGAGAACAGACAACCGGGGTAGGGTGGGGTGGGGGGGAAGGGGACCGAAATAAATAAATAAATAAATAAATAAATCTTTTTTTAAAAAAAAGATATCTGAGATATAAATTATTACCTTCTGAGAAAATGACTATAAAGAGAGAGAGGCAAAGAAATATAATAGTAGAACATTTGTGTACTACTGAAACGAGGTTAGTACTAGTTGAACTAGGTTATTAGTTTGAGGTTTTAACTGTAATTACAAAGGTAACCACAAAGAAAATAACTAAAAAATATAGAGGAAAAAAAAGGATATCAAAATGGTACACAACAAAAAAACAACTAAATACAAAAAAAAAAAATAACTTAGGAACAAAAACCATAACATATATATAGAGAACTAACAGCTAAATGACAGAACTAAATCTTTTCTTCTCAGTTAATCTGTATGCTGTCTACAATAGACTCACTTTAGGTACAGAGACACAAAGAGGTTGAAAGTAAAGGGGTGGAAAAAGGTATTCCATGCAAACAATAACCAAAAGAGAGTAAGCATGGTTATATTACTGTCCAACAAAACAGATTTTAAGTTTAAGAGGTTGAAAGAGACAAAGATTATATATATTGATAAGAGATTTGATTTAGCAAGAAGATATAAATATTTATGAACAAATATGCATCTCACAAGAGCCCCAAAATATATGAAATAAAAATTGATAGAATTGAAGGGAGAAATAAATATAGCTTTACAATAATTGTTGAAAACTTCAATACAAAACTTTCAATAGATGATTAAACTAGATCTAAGGAAGTAGATATAGCTCAGTAGTTAAGCACCTGCTTCCTATGCACAAGGTCCTGGTTCAACCCCTGGTACCTCCTTTAAAAAACAACAACAAAAACACAACTAGATCTAAACAGAAGATCAATAAGGAAATAAAGGAGATGAACAACACCATTAAGCAACCACATCTAATAGACAATTAGGGAACACTCCACTTAGCAACAGAATTCTTTTGAAGAGTACATTTTCCAGGATAGACTATGTGTTAGGCCACAAAACAAAATTTAATACATTTTAAAAGACTGAAACCAAACAAAGTATCTTCTTAGAACACAATGCAATAAAGCTAGAAATAAGTAAAAGAAGGAAAAATGGAAAATTTATAAATATATGGAAATTAAACAATAGGTCAAAGAAGAAATCAGAACTGCAACTAGGAAATATCTTGAGACAAATGAAAAGGAAAACACAACAAACCAAAACTTATAGGTAGTAGCAAAGGCAGTGCTCAGAAGAAAATATATAACTCTAAATGTCGATGTTCAAAAGGATCACAAATCAATAACCAAACTTTATACCTAAAAAAAACCATAAGAGCAAACTGAGTCCTAAGTTAGTGAAAGAAAGGAAATAACTAAAAGTTAGATCAGAGATAAATGAAGTAGAGGATAGAAAAACAATAGAATCAACAAAACAAGTTTTTTGTTTTTAAATCAACAAAATCAACAAACCTTTAGCAGACTGACAAGAGAGAAAGGAATCAGGAATGAAAGTGGGATAGTGCTATAGGTTTTACAGAAATAAAAAGGATAAGAGTGTACTATGAAAAGATATATGCAAAAAAAAAAATTAGAAAACCTGGATGAAATGAACAAATACCTAGATATACACAAACTACCTAAGCTGATGCAAAAAGAAATGGAAAATCAAAACAGCTATAACAAGTAAAGACATTGAATCAGTAATTAAAAACCTCCCAACAAAGAAAAGTTCAGGACCAAATGGTTTCAGAAGTCACAAGAAATTTACTAAAAGTAATAAACAAATTCAGCAAAGTTGATGGATACAAGATAAACACTTGGAAGTGGGGTTTCTTCTGTAAATGGATAAACAATCTGAAAAGGAAATCAAGAAAACAATTCATCTGTCAATGGAAGGGGTTGCTTCCTTTGGAAGGGAAGCCACCTTTGGCTCCTGCAAATATTTGGTATAAAAAATCTGAGTCCCTGTTTTCAGTTATTTGGGGTGTATACTTAGGAGGAATAAATTTAACCAAGAAGGTGAGAGATCTGCACACTGAAAACTACAAAACATTGCTGAAAGAAATCAAAGAAGACTTCAACAAATGGAAAGACATCCCATGTTCATGGCTTGGAATATATAATATTAAGATGTCAATACTGCCTAAAGTGACTTATAAATTCAGTACAAAACCTTATCAAAATTTCAGCAGCCTTTTTCACAGAAATGGAAAAGCTGAATTTCAAATTCATATATAATCACAAGGGGCTTTGAATAGCCAAAAAAATCTTGAAAAAGAATGAAGTTGGAGGATTCAAACCTCCCTGATTATAAAATCTACTACAAAGCTACAAAAATTCAAACAGGGTGGTATTGGCGTAAGGATAGACATACAGATCAATGAAACAGAATTGAGAGTAAATGGATAAAATCATATATCTAAGGCCAGCTGATTTTTTTATCAGAACGCCAGGTCCATTCAAAGGGGAATGAATAGTCTCTTTAGTAAATGGTGCTAAGACAACTGGAAATCCATGTGTAAAGGAATAAATGTTAATCCTACATCTCACCATACACAAAAAATAATTCAAAATTGATCAACAACCTAAATATAAAAGCTAATAAAATAAAATTCTGACAAGAAAACATAGGGAATTATCTTTAGAAGTTTGTAGAAGACAATGTATTTTTAGAATTTACACTAAAAGCACAGGCAAAAAAGAAAAAAGCAGGTAAAATTAACTTCATTCAAAATTGTAAACTTTTGTGCACCAAAGGATATTAGCAAGAAAGTGAAAAAACAACCTACAGAATGGGAGAAAATATTTGGAAGTCATATTTCTGATAAGGGCTTAATATCCATAATACATAAAGAACTCCTACAACTCAACAACAAAAAGACAAGCAACCCAATTAAGAAAATGGGCCAAGGATTTGAATAGACATTTCTCCAAAAAGATTATCAAATGGCCAATAAGTATATGAAAAGATGTCCAACATTATTAGCCATTAAATAAATGCAAATTAAAACTCCAATGAGATACTGCTTTAACCCACCAGGATAGCTATTTAAAAAACTGAAAATAGCAAGTATTTGTGAGGATGCAGAGATTGAGGAACTCTCATACATTGTTGATTGGTATGTAAAATGGTATAGCCACTGTGGAAGACAGTTTGGTGGTTTCTCAGAAAGTTAAACACAGAATTACTGTATGACCTTGCAATTTGACTCCTAGATATATACTTAAAATAACTGAAAGCAGGGACTCAGATTTTCTATACCAATGTTCATAGCAGCATTATTTACAAAAGCCAGAGGTGGAAGCAACCCAAATGTCTACGGACAGATGAATGAATAAACAAAATGTAATATATCCATAAAATAGTTAATATTGTTCAGCCACAAAGAGAAGTGATGAGCTGGTATATGCTATAGCATGGATAAACCTTGAAGACATCATGTGAATGAAATAAGCCAGACACAAACATTGAGAACAATTAAATTTGTACAGACAGAAAGCAGAAGAGTGGTTAACAGGCAGGGGGAGGTGATTTGGGGAGTTACTGCTAAATGAATATGAGCTTTGGTTTGATATTATGAAAACAGTATGGGGAAGCAGACTTGGCCCAATGGATAGGGCATCTGCCTACCATATGGGAGGTCTGCGGTTCAAACCCCGGGCCTCCTTGTCCTGTGTGGAGCTGGCCCATGCACCGTGCTGATGCGCGCAAGGAGTGCCGGGCCACACAGGGGTGTCCCCTGCATAGGGGAGCTCCAAGTGCAAGGAGTGCGCCCCATGAGCTGCCCAGCACGAAAGAAAGTGCAACCCACCCAGGAATGGTGCCGCACACATGGAGAGCTGACACACAAGATGACGCAACAAAAAGAAACACAGATTCCTATGCCACTGACAACAACAGAAGCAGACAAAGTACACGCAGCAAAGGGACACAGAGAGCAAACAACGGGGGGAGGGGCAGGGAGAAAGAAATAAAAAATGAATCTTTAAAAAAGAAGAACACAGAGCAAAGGGACACAGAGAGCAGACAACTGGGGGTAGGGAAGGGGAGAGAAAGTTTTTAAAATCTTAAAAAAAAAAAGAAAACAGTATGGAAATAGTGGTGAATGTTACACAATATAGTCAAAGTACTTAAAGAACTGTCCTCTTAAGAAAAAGTGATTTTTTGTTAAGTATACTTTACCACAATTAAAAACAAATTTTTTAAAACTACACAGATAAAAAAAAACTATACAGATAATAATACATTATCACTAGCTGTCTTGAGTAGTCAGAGAAAAGATGATCTTTTCCTTGCTTATATTTATGCATGCATATTTTTAAAAGTTTTCTATAATGAATATGTAGGACTTGAGAAGAAAACAAAAATATTTTTGGTATGCCAAAAATGACCATGACATTCCACTAAGTATTTTTCATTTTCCATGTAAAAGGTGCTATTACAAGAATTGCTCTATAAAGTGGTATCAAGGTAAGCTACAAAAGGCACCAAAGATAACACAAAAAACAATTAGTTTACTTTCTCGCCACTGTTAGAAATCTTTGTCCACTAATTACACAAATATTTATTAAGCAGCTACCAAGTATTAGATCCACTATCTGCAAAGATCCTAAAATGGTAGTAAATTATAACTAGTAAATTCTCATTATGGTTCATACCTTCTTCCGTCCCAACCTCTCGTTTTGAATACCCTCAAAAATTTAGGAAACTTTTTAAAAGTGTGACCACATTGAAAAATACACTGTCTCGGCTAGTACTGCTGTCCAAAATATTTACTGCCTTTCTCTTACCAGCTCTTTCCCTACTTGCCCATTACTGTGGGGGATAATTCTTGCCCATTAATGCCATGCATGACCATGTGACTTGCTTTGGCCAATGAAGTCTGCATAGCAATGGTATATGCTACTTTTGAGCAGAAGCACTCAGTCATCCAGAGTTTCTGCCATGGCTCTTTTCATTCTTTCATTCTTTCATTCTGGGGTGGGTGCCAGAATGAAGAGGATATGGAACAGAACCATTGCTGACCCACAAAGGACATTAATATCAGAAACAAACTTTTGCTGTTTTACTGAGATTTGGGGATTGTTACTGCAGCATAATTTAACAAAGGTTTACTAACTCATATACCCCTAACTATACTTTGACACAAAACGAAACACCACCACTCCTCAATGGACAGGAGATAGAAATAAGTAACCTCCTCTCTAGCTATGCCTATTCTTAATGTTGCAAAGATAGATGATGGCATGCAGTCACTTGTCCACAACTTGCATTGTTTTTTTCTCTCCAAGGGTCTGGGCAGGCCTCTGCTGCACTCAGACATTGGAGCTGTCTTCTCACTGTACTCTTAAACATATAAAATTTCCTTTCTTAAAGAAAACTCTCAAAACATGCCACCATAAAAATATTCCATGGGATAAAAAAACAAGAAATGCCCAGAGGAATGAAATCTTTCCCATCTCTGTGAAATAAATTCACTTCAGCTTATTAAAAAAATTAGAAAACATTTGTTTTATTATCAAAATGCAAGAGAACATCAGGTCCATTAAATAAGAGCAGGCTATTGTGAAGAGAGTATAGGTCAAACTTACTAGAATTGACTAAAAAAGACAGAGAAAGATTGAAAATAAAAGATGAGTAAGGATCTATTTAAAAACACAAGAAAGATTATTAAAGTAGAATTCAAGGCAAAAGCTATAAATGTGAAAAAGATAATTTTATTTTCATAGAATATATAAATCACAATGAAAACAATTGTAGTAAACCTTTATGCTCCTATTAACATAACATGAAAAAATATTAAGTGAAAACTAAAGGTAATCTCTTTGTATTGCTGGTTAAAATGTAGAAAAACTTAGTAACTTAAACAATAAGTTAACTTAGCAATAACTTAAAACATGATTGAGGGGAGTGGGTGTAGCTCAGCGGTTAAGAGCCTGCTTCCCATGTGCAAGGTCCTTGATTTAATCCCCAGTACTTCCTAAATAATAATAATAAAAATAAAATAAACTTTAAAAAAAAAAACACAACTGACCCACCCCAATCAAGATGGTGGAGTAAGAAACTTCAGAGATCCTATACCCCCCACAAAAGCTTTGAACCAGCCAAGAACTAGCAGAAACATCTATCTCAAAGCTCCAGAAAAGTTAAAGAACTGAAGTAACAGGGTGAGCACCAAGTCAAGAAAAGAGCAACTTAAAAGCTCTTGTTGGCCTCGACTCTATCCTCTCAACACCTCAGTATGGAGCCAAAAAGCACTCCCAGTGCAGGTCCCTGGTCCCACTTCAAGAGAACAGAGTAACCCTTGTGTACAGACTAGAACATGAATGTCTGGCCCAATCACTCTGGTAGCAGCCTGAGAGACTAAACCAGAACTTGCCCCAAATATAGAAGGCAGCTCACAGAGCTATCCTATAGAATGCTGTGGGAGATCAGTCAAGTTGTGGCTGCCTCAAGCTAAGGACTGCCAGCTGTAGGACATATACTGTAGTTCCCTAGGGGAGAGGGAACATTCATATCCATGTAAATAGGAATTCCTAGGGCCACATGCACATGTCCAAGATAGGATGTATGCACAGAGAAGATAAGGAGGCCCCTATGCTTTGGCCTCCAACTATTCTCTAAACTCACTGAACAGATGAGCTTAGAAGGAAAGCATTTGCACAGGTCAATATGCAAAGACTGAGTGGGAAAAGTGTTTTGTATTTTTCAGTTTTGGTTTTTGTTGTTGTCAGCTCCTGGCATTCAAGGAAAGTTCTGATGTAACACTAGCTGGAGAAAAGCTTAAGAAACAGATGCCTCAAAGACTAACTTGCAAAGGTAACACATTAAAATATCAAAATGTCCAGATTTCAACAAAAGATTACAAAACATACAAAGAAAACAGGAGGTGATGCCCCAGACAAAGGAGAAGATTAAATAAAGCATTAGAAACTATGAATAAGAAGGATGAGACCTGGAATATTCCAAAGATTTTTTAAAAATCATCCTACATATGCTCAAAGAGCTAAAGGAAAACATGGACACAAAGAACTAAAGGATATCAGGAAAATGATAGATGGACACAAAGGGAATTGGAAAGAGATAAATTATGAAAAGGAATCAAACAGAGCTGAAAACCACAGTAACAGAAATTTAAACTCCCCAAGAGTTCAATAGCAGATTGAAGCTGGCAGAAGAATCAGTGAACTTGAAGATAAAACAAGTGAAATCATCCAGTCTGAAGAGCACAAAGAGGAAAGAATGAAGAAAAGTGAACAGAGCCTGAGGAATCTGTGGCACAACATGAAGAATACCAATATATGCATTCTGGGAGTCCCATAAGGCAAAGAAATAAAGAAAAGGGCAGAGAGAATACTCAAAGAAATAGTGGCTGAAAACTCCCCCAATTTAACAAAAGACTTGAATATATACATCCAAGAAGCTCAAACGAATGCCAAACAGGAAAAACCTAAATAGGGTATATACCACAACATATGATAAACTGCCAAATGCCAAAGAGAGAGCGAATTCTGAAAATCACAAGAAAGAAGCAACAAGTGAC